>NW_025999820.1:2400000-4800000 GCF_019419815.1 Pyrus x bretschneideri | reverse complement strand
TCTCTTGACGTAAGTGCGAAGTGACTCATTCGGGTCTTTCTTCATGTTGAAGAGGTGGTTAGACTTTTTTTTTGATTGAGTGGTAAGACGAATATTCCTTAGTGAAAACCAATGAAAGTTCGCTGAAGTTTCAGTTTGAACGTGACGGCAAGGTGTGGAACCAGTCTTGTGCCTCGCCTTGGAGTGTCGTGGCAAAGATCTTGCATATGAGTGTCATTGTTGGCATAGAGGGTCATGACACTTCGATAGTGCATCAGGTGCCTATCCGAATCTTCATCTCATTTGAACAAGGTGAAATGTGGCAAGCTGAACTTCTATAGTGGCTCTATCTGCTCGATCTCGTCTGTAAAAGGTGACATGCTCAAGTTGGCCACGTCTCTCCGAAGGGCATCGTCGGTAGTGTCAATGAACTGGAATTTGTGCAGCTGCTCTGCTACGAGCCTTTGTACTTCTTCTTGGATTTACCCCTGGTGGGGCAGCAAAGCCTCCAGTTGTCCCTGGTGTTAACCTACCTGTCCATGTTGCTATTTGGCATGTCCTGCTCGTCCATGCCACGGTTACGGTGCACATGGTTCACCTTGTGCTACTCGACGTCACTATTGGTAGGGGCTGCTAGTGGAACTTGAACTGGACTGTTCTCGTGCTCTCATTTGAGCGTCATGCAGCTGCCTACTCCGTTGCCTCGTAGGAATATCTCTTTGTGGGCTTAGCCTCATGTGGACATTTCTCCTGGAATGTCCTAAGTGCTCATTGGAGTGTGGAAACAACCTCGAATGCATACTGACTTGTGAGCTGAGTCGGGAATAAACGCTTTTTTGCCCATCTAGGCTGGAGAAGACGTTTCCCTGAGGGCCCAAACGAGAGTGCACACTACCCGAACGCTTGGTTCGTGACAGGCTGAGCGGCTCTTTGCTGGGACGTCGCTGGAATGAGTCACGTTCTTTTGTCATTGTCTTGCTTCGAGACACCTCGTTTAAGGCGCACTACATCTCGATGAGCCCAAGGAATTGGTTCACCAAGGTGGTCTACTACGCGAAGGCATTCGTCAAATTAGTGACCTGTTGAGGCAGGTGGTGCTCGCCATTGGGATTAGAAGAGCCTGGAAAATCGGCATCTCCATGTGTGGTGGAAGTATAGTGGATTGCAGGTATAAAACTTTTGCCCAAAACGGGCATTCTTATAGAAAAGTGGGGTGAAAATAATCCATAATCGATCGCAGGTCCGGTGGTAGGAATCTGGATCGCTGAAGGTGGCCATAGAACTAACGCCTGCTCGCATTGGGCCTGTATGGCTGTGGGCCCTCCTGGCCGTTGGGTTGCTACATCATAGCCTGCTGGCTGGGTAGCTTGGGCTTGGGCCCATTGAGCTGTCGTGTTATGGGCTCGAGTTTGGGCCTGCTGTCGCAGTGGGCTGGGCCTCCTGCCTGGGCCTGCTGTGGCAACTGCCAAGTTTTGGGCCTCCTGCCTATAAGCTTGGATATGAACCTAGGCCTCCTGTATAGGGTTTGGTTGGGTGCGGCGTTGCAAGGGCAGCGGTGATGGAAGTGATGCCGTGGCCTGGTGGCCTTACCGTGGTTGCTGGGTCACGGTGGTGTTGGTGGTGTCACGGCTCCACGACGGTGGGGCTCCTCCCGCTGTTGGATTGAGCCTTGAAGATCTTCGTCGTGGGGCTATGTCATCGTCTCCACTCTCTGGTCTAAATCCTTGCATGTACGACGTTCCATTCGTCTTAGTTTCTGAATTTCCTACCATTGTATCCTTTCTCCAGGGATTGATCAAGAAACTTTTCTCGGAAAAATTAATTGATACGACATGTGAGAAATTCAATGTAATAGAAAATTCAAGAAACAAATGTGAAAGGCTTATTCAAGTATCTTGAATAAGCTCTCAATGAAAACACCAATTTGTCGATGCAAATTTCTTCTGTTTTCAGTATTAACGAAAATGCACCTAGAAAACAATCAACACCTTTGATCAAAGACCTAAGTCTCACGCGCCCACGAGGTGTGGGGGGGGGGGGGGGGTTAGGTCAACGGATCTCCGATGCCTAAGTTAGTTTCTCTGAGAGAGTAAAGTTGTTTAGGGCTTTTTTAGGGTTGCAAAAGCTCTGAAAATTTGGTAGAATATGAGGTATTTATAGGGATAGGGTCGGCCATGGTGTTTATTGAGAGATATTCTCTAAATATTCTTAAGATATTAAATATGAAATAATATCTTGAGATAATGGTGTAATTATCCCTAATTTATTTAAATTAGAATTACTTACTTGATTGGAGTCAATCTTCAAATGGGAATGTATTAAAGATAGGATTTGGGTAATTAATCCTTATCTTTAATTCCTTGCCAAGGGCAGGTAAGCCGTGAGCAATTGTATTCAGTTGCTGGGACCTTCAGGGATTGAGCTGCACATGGGAGCATATGAGAAGCCTGCCTATTTATTGAGGACAATATTGTTTTTCTTAAATAAAAGTCCACATGTCGTCTCTATAATTTTTGTGATTATTTTAGGCTCCACAATATAGGCACAAAATGTGAAATATTCATGCAATAGCACCACCCATTGAGCAAGCTGTAATTAAATTTCAAACTAGTTATTTACAAAAATAAACTTTTTCTTTTTTTGTTGAAAAGTAACATTCATTAAGTAAAAACAATTACAGCCCAATCCAAAGGAAGCAAAATAACCCAAAATATGTTGGGGGAGGAAAAATACACAAAAAGCCTAGCCTAATCAAATAAACAAAAACAAAAACTCTAATCCCTAATCTCCAACTGTAGAAAGCAGAGCTCGCCGTCATAATCGCCATGAAAGTCTTGCCAGTAACCATTAAGGCAGCAACACTGAAGAAAACGACTGGATGGTCAATTCGACCAACACTTTGTAGCACAAAAGTAACAAATCCGCAACCGAAAACATACCAAATCCAAATTTCATCACTGAAAATGTAAAAATGATGGATAATCACTGAATCCAAATCTCATTCACCAATCCCTGCAAATATATACAAACACACTAACACATAGATTCAAATCCCCATTCACCAATCCCTTGCTACTTAAAAACAAGCACAAGATTCTGCATACTGACATTGTAAATTCGCAGTCAATAAGAATCAGGCGGCATAAAAATGACAACACAAGGGAAAATGATGATTTGTTTTAACTTAATTATAGCTGTAATTTTATAGTAACTAGCATAACATTAACCTTTGTTGGTATTGTTTTGTAGTTTTTAGGAACAGACCACTCACATCCTTGTCGCTGTCATGTCCGAGCCAACGTCACCTTAACCACACACAAAATTATGTAGCAAAAATATATATCAATATCTTTCATTCTTTCCCGTTGCCTTATTTTCGTGACATATGTGGCGCCCTCAGATTGGATAAAATGATATCATGCCCTTCCCTCTTCCGCCACCTACGGGCGGGTCTACCAGAGCATCCGTGTCACCATCAACAGACGTCATACACGTACGATCATCGGCCAAACACGCCAAGTAATTGGCTCTTTCTATCCTCAGGTGGGCCCGGGGTCTTTGATCTAGACGTGTCAAGAGGATAAGATATGATTGACCCCCTTGAGATTTGTATTACCATCGGACGGTCACTTGGGCAATTATTGCCCAAAAAATGAAAAAGTTGCTATAGCCCAATAAAAGGAGTCATCCAATCTGTAGGCCCTACATTGCCGTACTACCCAATCAAGCAATTCTGGCTTTACCTTACGCCCGAGAAATTTTTTATTGTGATCGGAACACGAGTGGTATATCATGTGTTTTTATGTAAATGGTGAAAAATTTTATTTTTTAAGTTATTAACTTTTTAATGCACTTATCCCACCATTTGTATAGTGACACGTGATGTACCATCTTGTGTGCTGGTCACACTGAAAAATCCATCCTCGCGCCCGTGCCATTTGACGTTAGCGACCATAAAAAATCACAAAGAAAGAGATGAGCCAGCAATAGTACGATAGTATCACAAATCACAAACGGAGAGAGAGAGTAAGTTAATGACAAATTGAAACCCTAAATCGTCGAGTTTGATGTGAAGAAAACCCTTCAATTCTTCCACGTCATCGCCTTCTGCTCAATTGTGTTCCTTATAAACAGCCTCGACCTCGGCATTGTCTATGCTACTGCCTCTGCTTTCTACGCTGAGAGAGAAAAATAGGACAAAGAAAAATAGGGATAGAGAAAAAGAGGGAGTGAGTGGGAGGTTTCGAGGAAGAGGGAGAGGGAGAGGGCACAGAGGAAAAGAGGAGATAGAGAGGAGGAGAGGGAGAGAGAACGGAGAAAAAGGAAAGGGGAGAAGAAAGAGGTTTCTAGAAAAAAAAATGTAATAATCTCTATTAATTAATGAAACCATCTTTGTCAACTAAAAGAGGGTGAAAAAACAACTTAGTCTTCTATCACACAAAAAAATGATGGGCAATAATGTAATTTCATAGGTCCAAATTTTACAGTTTCTTTTTTAAGCCTCATTTACAGGTGATGTTAAAATATCTCTAATATTTAAAATTAAAAGAAAAAACAAAAACCTTCCACTACCCCCACACTCTCTTTCTTTCTTGCTCTCTCTCTCTCGTTTTCTAAAAAATTGTGTTCCTACAGTATGTAGCCAAATGCTAGTAATAATAATGAGAATTGTTATTAGCACTCCAAAAATCTCATTTTACACTCCAAACTTTCTATATTGGGAAAGAAAAATACACTTGTGAGGAGTGTAGAATGAGATTTTTGGAGTGCCAATAACACTTCCCATAATAATGATAATAATAAATATTTCTATTTTATATTAATTGTTTTAATATAAGGGGGAAGTGTTATTGACCCTCCAAAAATCTCATTCTACACTCCTCACAAGTGTATTTTCTTTCTAAATATAGAAAGTTTAGAGTGTAGAATGAGGAATTTGGAGTGTCAATAACAATTCCCTAAAATAATATTTTAATACTAATTGGTCGAGCAATTCATTTTACGGGATGGAGACTACTCATTAAGGCAATAATAACATGCTGCAAATTACAACTTCAATTCTCTATGATCAAACTTTTGCACTCCTAGACAAGAGCATAGAGATGATAATTAATGCTAGGCGAACCATGAATGAGAGAGACTACCAAAGTAGAATCAATCTCTACAATAAGATGAGAGAAATTTGTAGTTATAACTATCTTCAACCCATAAAAGAAAGCCCAAAGCTCAACATGGAGAACTTCCCCAACTCATTTTTTAGCAATAAAACCAATGATCAAATTACCATGCCAATCTCTAATAAATCTTCCACTTTCAATCACCCGATTAGAACTAAGCTTAGCACCATCCACATTTAATTGTAATTTCCTAGACGGAGGAGGAACCCAAGCCAAGAGAACCTGCACAAGATTGTGTTTACTAAAGATGCTAACATTAGCTTTGACCCATTCAGTAGAATACTCCAAAATGCTTTTCTTTGATCAAGAGGTTTAATAAAATTAGGACAAAATATAGCATAAAACCTCCACCCCTATGTGAACCATAAGGTTACAACAAAAACAAGATTTTATACACTTTTTTCAATTTTCCATATGAACTAAAATTTTAAGCAATTTGTCATATCAATTTTTCAAAGTCATTAACTTGTCATCTCATTAACTTCGTTAAGTTTTTCATTCAAAATAAGCCATGTGGCTTGCACATGACTTTTTTTCAAGGTTATTTTGGACATTTCAAATCTCCACTCTCTTTCAAAATAATTTTAGAAATTTCAAAGTTTTTTATGACATTTTACTCTCTTTTATTGATATGAATGACCACGTTGAATTCTCAAAGTTTGCAGTTAGTTAAAATTCATGTTAGTGAGCCTAATGTCTTTTTTTTTAGTTGACTATAAGTTTTTGAACGAACCTAGCATGTTCTTTTTACCAACCAAAAGTTTTCGAACAATTGATATAAAAAATCGCTTAAAATTTTTAGTTCGTATAACAAATTAAAAAAAAGTGAGCTCATATGATATTTCCAAAATTTTCATTCATCTAAACTATAAAAGAACCAAATTCTCATCTCTCTGTCTCCGGTAAAAAGAACCCTTTGTCTCCCTTGTCTCTCGTCTTTTCATTTCTTGATTGAAGTGGATAATTTTTCCTCGCGGTGATTTGATTTGAGCCATACTCAAATCTAAGTTCCCCATCACTGATTTTTGGCTCTTCCTTTGTGCCAAGTTAACTACTAATATCTTGTCTCCAATATCACTTATTATCTCTAAATTTTGATCCATCAACGATTTACAGGACTTATTGTGGTATGCTCATATGTTTTTCTAAGTCTAATCAAGACTTATGCTCGCTTTTTACGCACAACAAGATTGTTGGAGACCATATTGAATCCACAAATTTGTCTATCGTACCACAAGATGGCGGCGCGGCTTTGATTCATAGCAACGACAGTCAAGATTTAGGGTCATGAATTACACTAGGGTTTTGGATAGTGTGGAGTTTATGTGCTTGTTAGCTTAATTTGGGGTTGCGTGAAAGTTTTTTTTTTGGTAAACGGGTTGCGTAAATGTTTGTGATTTGGGTAATCTTCCATGTTGGTCAGTTTATTGAATATGTCTTTCATGCATGCTAGACATGTTGATGTATGATTAAATATTCTCTCACAAAGAATTCTGTTCACCGATCTGATTGATTAGACTTTGGAACTTCTTCATCTTTACACTTTTGCAAAGCCCAATTATATTGTTGTATTCCTTTCTTTTTGGTTTGTTTTTTCAGAACTTTCTCAAACCAGTAAAAAGCAAGTCGACCGAGGAGAATACATCTGTGTTGGGTTTCAAATATGATCTGAACAAATGTTCACTCATTGCCTTGGTAATATGGGACAGAAGGATGAAAAGGTCAAATGCTGTGGGCGGTGGACTTTTAAGAGTACTCTAGCCTAGCTAGAGTCCAGGGTAAAACTTAATGAGTGAGGATCTTCATCGGATATTCTTTGTGAGGATTTTGAAGATTTTCAAATCACATCCGTTCATCGTATATCATATGATTAGAAGTCATTGTAATTTTTTTATTTAAAATTGAATATAAACAGTACCTGACGAAAATTAATCGTACGATGTACGATAAACGAATATGATTAGAAGATTTTTGAAATCCTCGTAAAAGGAATCCGACGAAAATTCCTCCCTCAAACTTAACGAACACAATAACTTTTAGCACTCATACCACCTCTAGTAGTTTCAAAGAAATAAAAGCCCTCCTTCACTGATTCAGATGGGCGCCTATAAACATCCTCTATTTCACTTTGTGTGCTATATATTGTCCTCACTTTTACAGCTTAGACTTACTTTTTCTAATATGGAATGGATGAATCGCTTCTGTATAAGTCAGTTAAGGCGCTTGCAACACGTCTTGTCTTAAAAAAAAAAACTTCTCGTAACACACTCTCCATAAAAAAGTCAACGAATGTTATTTCAAAGTTATAAAGTGGAGAGGATGGTCCATGGAATGAGGCCTGCTACGAAGCATAATGTTCATATATATGTATAAATCAGCCAAGGGCATCTCTCAATCTCAATTCAAGCAACCTAAACTGTTAAACTTACCTCTTCAGAAATATCGAAATATCAGAGAGATTGGCTAGGGGCACTATTTTCAACAAAACTAATGATGTTCTTAATTTGGTAATTACTATATACACAATCTGTTAACTGTGGGGTTTTATCACAAAATATATTATTTATTTTTTACTACAGTTGACGTGGGATTCAACATGCCCCTCGCGTGGGACCCAATTAGTTGGTCACATGTGCGATATCCACACGTCAGCAACCATATGGAGTCAAAGGGACTCATCCTACACGCAGGGGGCATGAGACCCACAATCATTGGGCTCGGCCAAGGGAACCCACACATCACGTGGCAATATGGGCCCACTCACTGACTCTGATACGGTGATACCATATAGAATTATTAGAGAGACGGGCTAGTGGCTCTACTTCCAACAACACCAATGTTGTTCCCAACTTGGTAATTACCACATGCACAATCCATTAGGTGTAAGATTTTATCACAAAATGTTTCGATGTTAGTTAGAATGAAATTGTGATATTTAAACTATTACTTATCTTTTACTACAGTTGATGTGGGATTCAACGAGAAATAGTTAAACTACAAAAGTAGGTGCTGTTACCGGAATGCATGGCTTCTAATTTTGAACTTAGCCACAATCATCTCTTGGTTAGCGATGTTCTTTACCAGGTTTAGTTTGATTCTTGTCCTTCGTTTTGTAATTTCAATATGTTATAGTTAATTTGTACTAATAAATCTGCTTTTGATTGGTATGCAAGCAGTAGATACATAAAACAAATGTATATATATCCAAGAGCAAGGGCAGAGTTAGAATTTTTTATTCAGTGGGCTAGTTAAAATTAGTACCACAAAATTATACATGTTCAATTTTTTTTGCCTATATAAAATTATATAATAATTAACATGAAATAACAACGATGAAATATAAACTTTTGTCAAAATCGTAATCTAATCGACAAATTTAAGGACCATACAAATATATATATATATATATATATTTAACAAATGATATTATTTACACTAAGGGATAAAGGAGTGGACGAAGCATCACACTGAGCTAGTCATAATAATGTGAATGTGGTTCAAATTTGCTTTTGGCGAGAATCAAACTTAAAATCACTCACTTACAAGTGAAGAGAAATACCATTAGACCATAATACAAATTAAATAATTAACCTACTAATTAAATAAAAATAGTAAATAAAGAGATTAGGAACATACCAAATGTGACATTTATTCGAAAATCTCAACGGAAAGTAAGGAAATTGCGGAGCTAGGGATTTAATGGTTGATTAAAAAAATCTTTTTCTTTTCTTGAGTAAGAAGCACAATGGTTGGATTGCATAGAGTAAAAAGTCTTTTTTTTTTTAAATTTTTTTTATGGTCAAACGATAGATTTGTTAAATTAGGGAGCCGACGGGGTTCGAACTCACGCCATGATGCAATGACGACACTCCTTTCCACCATTGTAAAAGGATGTGGAATAAAGAGAGAACTCATTTTATTTTTACCATAAAAAGTATTATTTGTTACATATCATCCACTAAGTATACGTTAAATATTAACATGTATTAATATTGATGGGCTATATAGACTACATACATTAACATAAGCAATTAAAGTATGAATTTACAAAAATCTCTATGAGCTATAGACCACCTAAGCCATGTGGGTGGCTCGGCCATTGTCCAAGAGAGCCGCATCCCTTGAAGGAGCTCCGCCAATTTGACACAAAAACATATAAGTAACTCTCAATACATATAAATTTATTAAAATTCTATTAAGAGAACAAGGTAATTGTACTATAAACAGCTCAAGTAATCTAATTGAAAGTTATAAAAGAAATATTAAAATATTAATATAATTAATGTTTAAAATCAATTCTTAATTAACTTTTCAACACAAATTTTTGGAAAAGAATTGAATCACGAAATTTTAAAGCAAAGAAAACAAAGACAAAATTTAATTGAAAGTTATAAAAGAAATTGGCAAAAACAGTTTTTATTTATTTTTTTAAGTTATGAAAACACCTTGTAGCAAAGTAGCAATCTTCAAAAGCCTAGCTGAGTCTCCAAAGTAGTGTGTAGAAAACCGTAAAGCTCGGCAAAGCCAATTTATACTACTACAACCAAAATCCTTCCTAGAAAAGATCTTTAAATAAAACTAGTAAACTAAATTAAATTAAGATAACTTAGGGAACAAACTCCCAATCAAACATGAAGAATCTGCTAGTTTACAAATTTGCCACATTCATGGGCCAAACAACTCCAAAACTGGCCCAAGAGGTCTTGTTTTAAAGCTTGAGATGTCCTGAACAACTTTATAAAAGGGTCTATTGTTCAAAAGACGAGAGTTGCCCACAAGATTAACCTCAGAGAAGGTCCAGCCCTGCCTGTTGTTGATATCATATGATTAAAAACGCAAGTCCATTATATATTTTATATCAGGGGTTTTTTAATTTTAATCCTTCAAGAAGATTAAAATTAAAAAAAAACCTGGTGTTAGATTGATTATTGATTTTAGACCCTTAATGTGTAATTCAAATTCATATTATATTTTTGTTCTTATATTTAATAGAATTTTTTTTGTCAAAGTTTTTATATTTAATACATAACTTATTTAATGTTATTACATTAAATTTTAAATTTATTATTATACAATTTTATTTAACTTTCTCCAATTAGTGTACCTAAACATCCATATCATAATATATTTTACTAAATTAGTGTACCGAAATACCCATATCTAAATATATTATAGTGAATTAGTAACAGATAAGAAAATATGAAAAAACATAAGTGTACCAAAATTCCATACCTAACTACATGATACTAAACTAGTGTACCGAAATGTCGGTAACTAAATATATTATATTAAACTAGTGTACCGAAATGTCCGTACCTAAACATATTATACTAACTCATTGTACCGAAATGTTTGTACCGAAATATATTTTTATAAATTAGTGGCAGATAAGAAAATATGCAAAAACATAAATGTACTGAAAAATCTCTATGAAAATATTTTCTTATATAAGATGCCTACCATAATGAGAATTAAAATTTATAATATTTTCATAAAATTTGAATTCATAAAATTATAAATAAAAAAAAGAAACATTGAATACATTTGTTGGCATTAAATAGAGTCTAGGGACTAAAATTAATTTTTAATCTTGTATAAGACATTTTTCTAAACTTCATCTTATTTAGGGATTAAAATCTAGTTTTCTATTTATATAATTGCTCATATATATGAAGAAAACTTCAATTTTTTATGTAGTACTACCACGCGCTTAATTAGCTGCTGAGTAAAGTGAACTCATCAAAGTTAACCCACCTTACTAATGGCAGGTAAAATATCATGGAACATTGGATTTTGTTTTTGTGGATGCTGACAAGGATAACTAGCTAATTGAACTACAACAAGAGGACCATTGAACTTGTGAAGGTTAATGAACTAATCGCTTACGACAACACCCTCTGGAAAAGGTCTGTGACCGGCCCACCTGATGCACCATTGGAACCGACGATCAAGTTGTTCAAGGACTTCGTATTGGAGCTGAATAAGTCCCTAGTTGTTGATCCAAGGATCAAAATTTGCCAGCTTCCTGTAGGTGATGGTCTTACGCTATGCCGCCGCATCATCTGAATGCCAAACCTAAGTCTAAGTGCATGCCTCTCACTAAATAGGGAAAACCTGAACTGCAGTGGCTACTGTGTAATTCAAATAATGATTTCTTGAATGCATAATAAGGGAGGGGTTATGGGAGTCGAACTACTCAAGTTTTAGATGTTAGGATAAGGACATAAGGGCGTGCATTTTTGACTCTTTAGAATGGCTAGCTAAAAGCCGTTTTGGCATTTGCTTGTATTACCTATGGTGTTGTGTTTCTGCTAAAAATGCTTCAATGGGATTTGCAATCCCAAGTAAGATCGGTTTAGGATCATGGGATCCTTTTCTATCAGATAGGAAGAGCTGTTGCACAAAATGTACTTCTAAGTAATTGCTCCATAGATCCTATATCTATCTATATGAAGAAGAAATTATGTAACGAAGGGGATTCTTATTTGTACAAATGGTACTTCGAACTTGGAACGAGCATGAAGAAATTAACGATACTTCTTTATCTTTTGAGTTGTTCTGCCGGATCGGTCACTCAAGACCTTTGGTCTCTACCCCGACCCAATGAAAAAAATGGGATCACTTCTTATGGACTCTTTGAGAATGATTCTGATCTAGTTCATGGCCTATTAGAAGCAGAAGGCGCTCCGGTGGGATCCTCACGGACAGAAAAAGATTGCAGTCAGTTTGATAATGATCGAGTGACATTGCTTCTTTGGCCCGAGAACACTTGTATTACCTATGGTGTTGTGTTTCTGCTAAAAATGCTTCAAATATAAGTGTTCCTGACATAGACACGCTCAAACGGGGTTTTAAGCAAACTTTGAGTTTAAGAGTCCCATGAAAATGTTATATACTAATGTTTACGAAGAGTAAGGTTTATGTCATTGACTAGTTGTATTTTTATTTTATTCAATAAAATTTGAAATGGATGGGCGGTGGGATCCTCGTGAGTGTATGACTCTTCACTTTTGGGGTTTGAGAGCAGACACTTTGCGTCCTATATCTTCACTCTGCGTAGCTCAATTAATAGACATATCCTCTATTTTTCATTTTTGAAAAATACTGGAAGCCTTACATACAAAAATTCTAAATCAGGCTTCTCAAGGGCCTAACGACTCCTGCCTAATTATAAGCTGTTGGAGCAATATTAGAAAATATAAATAATAATAATAATAATAATTATTATTATTATTATTATTATTATAAAGAGATTCATAATATTAATTATGTATGATATTAATATTTTGTACTCTCAAGATACGACTTGGAATTTGACAAACAAAGAATGAGATAAATAAAATGGAGAAACCTTATCTCTCAAGAGTAAGATTCTGACTCCCTAATTGTATTTTTAGTTGTTTTTCTACAACCGGAGTGCTTCAGTTTATATAAAACTCAATGTCCCTTCTCGGAACTTATGTGTCTATTGGCCTTAAAACATATGACATCTGGCACCTAAGCAAAACAACCAAATCATTTTCACTAATTGACATCTAATAACAACAACTTTTCATTCAATATTAGAAATTATAATATTGTATAATAATATAATTTTCTACAATTCCCCACATGAATGAAAAAATATGAAGAATTTGAGAGTATAGGCGAACAAGAGATGAATTGGGAGATGTGTCTTTTGAACTTGAACCTACCCTAGTGAATACTTATCGGATTTACTTGGTGACGCAGTGGATATGGAATCATGAACTATTCACCACAACAGTAAACTGAAACAATAAGAAACACACATCACTAATCCTAATATATTACAGTTTATACGGTTGTGTCCAGTTTGGTCTTGAATAATTCCTGGATTCATGAGAGCTTTAGAGTTTCCATTTTGGTCTTGAACAATTCCCGGATTCATAAGAGCTTTAGAGAACTCAGCCATCTCATACTCATAAAAGCGACCTACTTCTACTCTCACATAGGTGACCACTGATTAAGAATAGTCTGCTCCATTCTTCTTATTTATAAGGTATTAGTGTCATTAAGTATAAATATACACCCTAAAACATCCACAGACAACACACTTCTTCCACCATATAAATGAGGTATATAGTGTGTTAACTTCTTTGAATCATGCCCAACCAGTTTGCCTATTAAACTTAGACCATGAGATCTCCAATCAACTAAGTTAGGTTTCCGTCTGGCTGATTTATTAGTTATGTTGGTTTTAGCCTCATTCCCCTCGATGATCTATTTACTCTCTGGTTTAACCTTTAATAATTGGATTCACTACTAGGTTGACAATTTTTAATTAATGGGGTGCACAATCCATCTTATGAAACTATATTTTATATGAGAGTAGTTGGTTTCCAAAGTTAAGTCCTCGAAACATAGTTAGGACTTATTCAATAATTTGCTAAGAAGTAGACTTCCCCCACATTTAAGGTGTTTAAAGAAAGGTCTCTAAAGCTTTCCATACCTTAAAATTACATATTATCACGTTTTGGTAGCAAATACTTCTTGTTAAATATCATTAAGATATAATGGTATTTAAGTCACCCCCACAATTCTCTAATAATTGTGATTGTTGAAATGCATGAGATTAGTAGAAACATAGGAAGCTATTCTATCTTCTTAGGCCTTAAAGCCTCATTAGTCTTTTAAGATAATCACCTCTTTAGACCTCAGTCTCCTCTACTTATCAATGTAACTGTCATTTTTCTAAGATGAAAGCAACTCATCCATAATGATTTCAAGCTCAACGGTCTAAGTATTTTTTTTCTTGTCACAAAATCTTTCTTGCCATGACCAACCATGATATAACAAACTCATTGGTTGACAAATTTGAATGCACTTCCTATGGCCGGCATGCAAGTGTGTGTACACTTTCTATGAGGTTGAAAATTCTGCCTAGTCACAACCTGCATGTAGTTAGACAATGTCTTTTATTTTGCAAGATAATTTGAAGACTTAATCTTCCAGTATCTTAACACTGTGTATCTATGTAACTTCATGAGTGCTAAAGTCTGAGTAGCAGGTATAGAAACCAAAATTGGGGAATGTGCAACATATTGATTAGTATCTGGTCCATTCACTTGTTTATGTGAACTTTGTTTACTAAGGAACATCATCTCATCATGTATGACATGTCTAGAAATAATGCATTTCTTGGACACTAAATCATAACATATAACACCTTTGTAGCCTGGAGAGTATCCAAGAAAAGTACATAAAACTGACCTTGTTTGAAGTTTATTAGAATTGTAAGGCCTAAGCCAAGGAAACACAGCAGTTCCAAATGTCTTCAAGGATTTTAAGTCAGGAAGTTTCTTGTACGGCAGAGTATAAGGAGATATCATAGATAAAGACTTGCATGGCATTCGATTGATAAGAAATATGGAGTGTGCACAAGCAAAATACCAAAACTCTAATGGTAAATCAACATTAGTGAATAATGTAATTGAAGTTTCAATTATATGTATGTGTTTCCTCTCAGCAATTCCATTTTGCTGGGCTGGTATGTCACATCCTGGCTTGACCCCATCACATCCGAGGCTTAACTCCACCATAGCACGATATTGTCCGCTTTAGGCCCCGACCACACCTTCACGGTTTTGTTTATGAGAATTCACACGAGAACTTCCCAATGGGTCACCCATCATAGGATTGCTCTCGCGCGCTACTCGCTTAACTTCGGAGTTTCGATGGAACCCAAAGCTAGTGAGCTCCCAAAAGGCCTCGTGCTAGTTAAAGATGGGAATATACATATAAGGCGTAGAGGATCCACTCCCCTAGACGATATGGGATGTTACAGGGTATATGGACATGATAGCATTTGAGCAACTCCCTTATCATTTAAGAACCTTGTAAAAGCATTACTAATGTACTCTCCCCCTACCCTCCCCCCCCCCCCCCCCCCCCCCCGCCCAACACAATCAATTTGTAAACACTTGACAGATACACCAAACTGGTTTAACAAAAACTGATAAAACTTTACAAAAATAGAGAAGACATCATATTTATTGCACATTGGAAATACCCAAGTGTATCTTGTATATTCATCAATAAACAGTACATAATACCTATAGCCACCTACAGACTTTATAGGAGACGGTCCCCAATCATCAAAATGAATCTTATCAAATGGAGACAAACACTTTTCAGTCCTCTTTGGAAATGGCAATCTAGACATTTTTCCTTGAATACATGATGTACAAACATTGTGCTTATCATCTGTATTATATGATATACCACACTGTTTTAGCATACAAGAAAGTATTTCATTTGTAGCGTGACCCAACCTTTGATGCCACAAATTTGACTTTACCAATTGACCAAGCAAAGCTGTTGTAGTGGGAAATGTAGACTGCACACCTTTGTCCTGTAAAAAGAAGTTGGACTCATCACAAATAAACCAATTGTTGTTATCAGCACACATTTGTTTAACAGACAACAAACTTCTAGTAATCTTTGGAACATGTAAACATGAGTAAGTAATAAGGAATGGTCCTTTGTATGAAGAGTAGTAGAATCAGTGTGTTTGATTGATATACTAGAACCATTACCAATAATCTTCTCATTTCCTTCATATGGAGCAACTTGTGCTAAGCCATTAACATCAACTGTCATGTGGTGAGAATCACTAGAATCCATTATCCATGAATCAGTAGGCATGAATTGTGATGATTGTTGTGCATTCATTGTAGTTATGGAAGATGGAGAAGGTTAACTTTGATATGAGTAGTTACTTCTTTGATAGTAGTCAAGAGCAGCATGACCCTCTTCCCACAAATTTGGCACTCGATCACAAAACCATGAGATGAATTGTTGTTGTTCCTGTGAACACAATTTGCCACTGTATGATCTCGTTTATTAAAGATTTGGCATTTAATAACTACATTCATCCTTGTATCTGTGTTTCCTGACCATCCATTGTTGTTTGAGTTCTGCCTATACCCTTCAGAATTGAAGTTGTTCCCATTGTATCCATTACTGAACTTGTAATTATTTTGACCCTTAGAGGTAGATCCATTGAATGACCTGAAACCAGAATTTGAACTTTGATTTCTTGTATTTGAATGAGGACTAGAATTCCCAAAGAAACCAAAACCATATGGTGCAGGAGGATAAGAGGTATCAGGTGGTTGTGGTGTGGAATAGAATTGAGCGGACCGCATATTAGGCTGAAACTGTGATGAAGATGGATACTGTGATGTACCATTATAGGGAACCTGTGACAAAACACCACCAGTAGTAGCAAGGATGTGACTATGATTTTGTGGATTAGAAAAAGAACCATTAACCATTGAAGATCCAGGATTAGTACCAGTCCCTTTCACATACAAGGCTGACAAACTTTGAGACAATATACTGATTTCGCCTTCAATTTCCTTTTCAGCACCAAAAAGTTGTGCTTTGAACTCTTTGAGAGTAATTGATGACTCTCAAGCAAGACTGACAGTTCTTATTGTCGCATATTCTTTTGGTAGCCCAACCAATCCAGCAATTATAACATCATTGTTTAAGACATAATCCCCTGCAGCATTTAATTGCTCTCTAATACTTTTCAATCTCAACAGATACTTATCAATCGAGTCAGTTCCCTTTTGTATAGTATGCAACTCGGTCTTTAGGTGATTCACTCTTGATTTTGATACAGAAGCAAACCTATCTACGAGATTCACCCAAGCCTCATGAGCATTCTTGCATCCAAGAACATATTCCATCGCTTCATCAGATAAAGTTGCAAGCAAAAGACTTAATAATGACATATCAGTTGACTCCCAATCAATATACTCTTTAGTAATCTCCTCAGTAACTCCACTATCAGTAATTATAACAAACTTTGGTGGACACACATCAGTGTCATCGAAAGGACCAAAAAGTTTATAACCCTTCAACACAGCCTTAAACTGAAATGCCCATTTGGCAAAATTATCATCCTTCAATTTTATAGTAAGCATCCCAACAAATTCTCTACTTTAACAGTCGGAGTAGTCATCTTGAATCAAATCACAGATATAGAAATACCAATATGTAATGAATAGAAAGAGATTGACACTCTTTGCAATTGAAACAGACTGCAAAACTTTGAAGAGATTGAAACTCTTTACCAGGAAAGATTGACACTTTCCGAAATCAACAAGAAAGATTGACACTTTTTGAAATCACCAAGAAAGATTGACACTTTCTGAAATCACCAAGAAAGATTAACACTTTCCTAAATCAGCAAGAAAGATTGACACTTTCCGAAATCACGAAGAAAGAATAACACTTTCTCGAATATTCTAATTTCACAATTATTTCTTCATCAACAATTTATGAACATTTCACTATACAATCAATCATCAAATTTCTCAGATTTATGAACATTTCACATCATCAAATTTCTTAGATCTTACACCAAACACTTTCTTCAAGAATCTCAAGAACATAATAACCCATGATCAAAATAGCTTCAGAACATCGAACGAAAGATATCACCTGAATCAAATTCAACAATCAGGGACATACCCAGCTTCAACAGTCTTCCGTAATCTTTAGAATCACACACGAGCCCTTCGAAATTACAGAACAGCGATAAGGCACCACTAGACAGCAAAACGTTTTCAATCTTATAAAGCAGCGGAAAATTCACCAAGGATCGGAACGGCGACGAGCCTTTCCGGTGATGATACCATGATAACTCTGAGAAATTTAACTATGAAGAAATGAAAGAGAAGAATATAAGCTTAGAGAAGAAGGAATTTCAGAAGTTTTTGTATTTTACTCAATGAATTATTACAAGTCTTTACCATGTGTTATATAGCCTCTCAACATACATGGACTATTACAATAATACCCTTTGTAACTAACTCTCTAACAATATTAAGTACTTGAGTAATAGTAGCTATAACTAATCGACAATCGACAAGTGTCAATTAGTTAATACTACTAATGAAGTTTCTAATGAAAACAAAAAAAATTAAAAGTATAAAGTTTAATGTAGATAACCAATTTTGGATCTGTGGCTATATTAATTCAAGACCTTGACCTTTTGTGTTTGGTGACAAAATACTATTAATATATCC
Organism: Pyrus x bretschneideri; assembly: GCF_019419815.1. Taxonomy (NCBI): domain Eukaryota; kingdom Viridiplantae; phylum Streptophyta; class Magnoliopsida; order Rosales; family Rosaceae; genus Pyrus; species Pyrus x bretschneideri. Next base: position 4,781,783 of record NW_025999820.1, on the reverse strand, counting down.
TTACATCATCATAGATATATAAGATAAAAGTGATTTCAACTTAATTACAAATTTTTCAAGTAAATCACTTCCAAAAACATAAATAAAAAAGGGTAAATAAGTGAAGCCAAAATGAAATCTAGGCGAAATATTCCGAAACTGCAAAGAAATTATCAAGGGAATTAAAAAAAAAAAGAACAAAAATAGATATTAAAAGATAAAACAATTATTGTATTCCATCCATTTATGTATGGGAATGCGAGGTTCAATAGAGAAAATAACCAAATTCTCAATAGCTATAGTTAAAGTTCAACTGAAAAAAATCAGTGAAGTCAAGCTGATTGTAACCACCTTAAAATAATATTGGTAGCACACTGATCAAAATGATCCCAAAGAATAAAACAGTAAGGTCAAAACATAAAAAAAAAAAAAAAGGCTTAAAATAATATTTTAGAAACCAGATGTGAGGACATCAAATTTCACAAGCAACGAACTTTTTTTTCTTTCTTGACTGAAACATGCAAAATCGAGCACCAAATTCTTCTCTCAGTACACAGATTTAAGAAAAAGAACAATTTATTTACCAATTGATCATATGCGGCAAACAACGTTGATAGATACACAAGCACACATATATATAGTAGATCTAGTTAAAAACATTCGGAAATTAACAAAAAAACAAAGCTGTAGATTAAAAAACACAGCTGAGATCTTGAGTCCTACATGCATAGAATAGATCTAGTTAGTAACAGACCGGCACAAGGTCACAAACCAACTACAAAAGGCATAAGATGATGCACACACACATATATTTCGGTCTCTATGTGTTTGTGTATAATTATATAGAAAGTGAAAGTTAGGGAAGGCATCGTACCAAAATCGGGTGTGTGAAAGAGGCTTGGACATGAATTGGATGCCAATACCGTAAAGCTTGTAAGCCTAGTGTTATACTACACAATCCCTTTGAAGTCTCTCAATTCTTGCTCTTGTGTTTCTGAACCAAGTGAAGGAAGGAGTGGTTTCTATATATAGAGTAGAATTATGGATGGTGAGATGAGAATTGGAGATTTTTTTTAGAGGATGATTATGTAGACATCAAAATTTCGGTGAAATGAATGTTGACCAATAATTAAAATTTCAACGCTCACGTATCACATAAATTTTACATGTAGCGTGTGACTCAACGAAAAATCGAAATAAATTGGAAAAGTCATCAAATAGGACACGTGTCAATACATGGCAGAAATGATTTATTTCATCTGATTATTTAAATCCAAAAATCAAGTTTTGGAATTCTATAAATAGGAGGCCAAGGCATTCATTTTAGAAGGAGGAGGGAGGAAGAAGGAGAAAGAAGGAAGGAAGGAAGAAAGGAAGGGAAATTGATATCACACCAAAACCTTCAAGCTTCGGAACTCTAAAGCTCTCAAGCAAATCCCGAAGGATCAAGAAAGCACTCTTCGTTCTTCGTCAAATCCTCCTTCAAGATCAAGCCCCGACGGCCCTTGAGGAAAGTGTTCATCGTTCATCATCCATCAACCTTCAAGATCAAGCCCCAACGGCTCTTGAAGAACTTCCACCAACTCAAGATCAAGCCCCGACGGCCCTTGAGGAAAGTGTTCATCGTTCATCATCCATCAACCTTCAAGATCAAGCCCCAACGGCCCTTGAAGAACTTCCACCAACTCAAGATCAAGCCCCGACGGCCCTTGAGGAAAGTGTTCATCATTCATCATCCATCAACCTTCAAGATCAAGCCCCAACGGCTCTTGAAGAACTTCCACCAACTCAAGATCAAGCCCTGACGGCCCTTGAGGAAAGTGTTCATCGTTCATCATCCAATCGTTCTTCAAGATTAAGCCCAAAAGCCCTTGAAGATCCGCTCATCCATCAACCTTCAAGATCAAGCCTCAACGGCCCTTGAAGAACTCCCACTAACTCAAGATCAAGCCCCGACGGCCCCCTTGAAGAAAGTGTTCATCGTTCATCATCCGTTCATCCTAAGTTCAAGCCCCAACGGCCCTTTGGATCAACAACCTCAACAAATCCACACATCCAATCGTTCTTCAAGATTAAGCCCAAAAGCCCTTGAAGATCCGCTCATCCATCAACCTTCAAGATCAAGCCTCAACGGCCCTTGAAGAACTCCCACTAACTCAAGATCAAGCCCCGACGACCCCTTGAAGAAAGTGTTCATCATTCATCATCCGTTCATCCTAAGATCAAGCCCCAACGGCCCTTTGGATCAACAACCTCAACAAACTCATACACCCATTCTTCAAGATCAAGCCCAACGCCCCTTGAAGATCCATTCATCAACTGTGCATCCTTAGATCAAGCCCCGACGGCCCTTTGGATCAACAACTCATCCACAAACCCACATCGTACGAAGATAGAATCAGAGGATCAAATTACAAAGAGATTGTAACCCCAAAATCATTAATACAAAATATTATTTTGTACACGTATTCTTGTCGCTTGTTTCAGGAATTTCTCGTGTTTACAAATTTGGCACGCCCAGTGGGACTATCTCTACCTCTCATCTCTATCCTCAAATCATCGAAAAACGCAAATGGCATCAAGAAAGGATCAAGCTATTCCTGCAATCAAAGCAAAGAACAAAAACATCATCGTCGCAAGTGGTGATATTTCAGGCATCATAACTCGAAGTAAGGCAAGAGATCTTTTTGTCGCGGCTTCCGCCCCTGCATTAACTCTGTCAAAGGAACAAGAGCACCTGAGGTACGAGCCTGTGATCACCCTAGCCTCGCTAAGGGCATCAAGAGGGGAAAACCCGAGGAAATACTCAGAGTCCCTACTCTCCGACGCTGATTCGAGCAGCAGTACAACCATGCAAGTCATGACCACTGGAGCAACTTCAATCGAGGAGCAGCTGGTTCAGATGAAGGAAACAATTACAAGGCTGATAAAGACTGTGGAGGAGAAAAACTTGCAAACCACTGGACTCATCAACCGTCTGGATGTGCAACATGGCGTCAAAGTGAAACCAAGCTATCTTCCAACTAAGAAGACTGAAGAAGGCGTTAACCTAAACACCTACGAACTCATGTCAAAGGCCGGGTACGACTTCGCTTCTTCTGAAACGGCTGGAAAGAAGGTTTCAAACACTGTCAATGACGAAGAACGTAACCTCACCAAAACTCAAAAGAAGTTGAAGGAGCATGGTTACGGAGTTGACAACAACAAAGCCGGACTTGGCTTCACACCAAATGCACCCGTGAAGATTTCAAGCAAAGTGAAGAAAGCTAGCGCTCAACACATCAGCATGAGCATTGAACAAGACAAAAAAGAGCCTAAACCCGCCCCTCGGACGTCGGTCTTCGATAGGATGAGCCATTCAAGCTCCAGAATTTCAGTGCTTAATAGCATTGGTAGTCAAGACCGAACCTCTGTCTTCAAGAGGCTTAGCGTGCCAACATCCCAAAGCTCTGTTTTTGAAAGGTTGTTAAAGCCTAAGAAACAAAGCAACACAGTTATCTCTCCTCTGCGACGATCAGCTTCGGAAAGATTTGAAGATAATGAGAAGCCTTTTGGAAAGAGGAAGACAACACCAAAGGAAGAAAAGTTCGATGGGTTAGCAGAAAAAGGCGACGTTCGAAGCTTAATTCCTTCAAGGATGAAGCGCCAATCAATCCTAGAGGTCGACACAAAAGGACCACTGAAGGTAAGGAGGCGCATCATCGTCCACACTGGCAAATCTTCATGCCAACAAACCCAAGAGGACGGCACTGAAGATGAAATCCCTAAGAAAGATGTCACTTCTGGCTCTTTCGACTCAAAGTCTTCACCTCCACTGTTGGGGGCATGCTCCAAGTCAAGTGAAATTGAAGGATGGACTCATGTCACTCCGAAGAAATTGCACAAGAAACATATGTCTTCTCCACAAGTGCACCAATCAGAAAGGAGGGAAAGCAGCTTTCGCCAACCTCCAAAGCAATGTGAAAATGTTGAAGATAAGAAAATTTCAACACAAAGATCGTTCATGCGGGATCTTTTCTTCCTCGAAGACTTATTCAATTTCTCGATCAAGGCTCCTTGCTATGAAGATTGTGAGGAATGCCTTTCGAAGATCGCTTCGAAGAAATTGGACAAGCAGCAACCATCTTGTCCACAAGTTTATCAGTCGAAAAGGGGGCAAAACAGCTCTTACCAACCTCCAGAACAATGTGAAAGTGTTGGAGATAATGAAATTTTGACACAAAGATCATCCATCCCCATCACAATGTGCGACCTCTTCCCAGAAGACTTCTTCAATTATTCGGTCAAGGCTCCTTCCTATGAAGATTGCGAGGAACGCCTTTCCCAGATCGCTTGACAAATCCACAACAACAACCAAAAGCTCCTCGTTCGCACGAGCCTAAAAGGCGACAACCAAAGCTCTTTGTCCGCACGAGCATAAAAGGAGACAACAAACGCTCCTTGCCTGCATGAGCTGAAAATGCAAACGGCACCAAGACGCTCCTGGCCCGCAAGAGCATAAACTGTGTACGGCAAAATCATCATTAAAACCATCACTCATTTGAACTACGTTATGACTTGATCTCTTCTTTGGAAGAGTACGTAGGCAACTTGAAACTTCAAAACTTCAAGTACAGTCACATCAAAATAAATAAATATATGGTTCATTAAAGAAAGTCAATTTTATTACAAAAGAAAAGAAAAAAAAAATACATATGTTACTATGTATTAAAAAAAAAAAAATATATATATATATATATATATATATATATATATATATATATTCTCTATTCAAAAAAAAAAAAAAAAAGTACATACGTTGTTATGTGTTAAAAAAAAAGAGAAAAAAAGAAAAAAAAAAAAGAAGGAAATATATACAATATATATATACAAATCCAGGCCCACATAACTTCCCCATTCTTTCCCCAAAATTTTAATTCAACCACACCACTCCCATCGAGCCCGACTCTCTTTCCTCCGCCAATCCGAGCTCGTCAACTCACTCCGGCATCGCTGATTCGAGCCCCGAGTTCGAGGACTACCCGGCTGAAGATGACAGCAGTTTGACCACACCTAAGGCCTCTTCCGTCTCTGCCGTTGACGTCGACGAGCTTCTCCAGCGTGGCGATTCGTCGAACACTAGCAGCTACAGGTCCGCCAGCAGCATCCGCGAGCTCGATCTCATCCCATCCGATGCGGTCTTCGATCTCCGCAACATCGCCGAGCGGATGATCGCCGCCAGCTACCCACGCGAGTGTATCCAGGTGTACGGCAGCGTAAGGAAGGGGGCGGTGGACTCCAGTTTCCGGAAGCTAGGGATTGAGAAACTGAGCATCGGCGACGTTCAGAGACTTCAGTGGGAGCAGAATCCCTTCTCAACTGATCCACTTGTTGATTCCGTGTATCGATATGTTGAGAGCCCAAACCAGGGCAGTAATCACAGCAGTTCTGGCTCTGTTGCTGCTGGAAACTGGGTTGGATCGTATTGGGATTGGGTTCAAGATGTTTCCAAGTCCTCTCCTGCCCAAATTCCAAACCCTTTGGTTTCGAGCGGTGACGGTGAAATCGTGCATCTGGAACACAACTCATCGTTTGTTATGGCGCCGAGGGAGCTGCTGGGTAAGGATGTGAGTTTTAATTCGGAGAATGGATCAAGGAGCAAGAAGAATCGCCAGAGGGAAGACGAGGATTCTGCAGGAGTGAAGGACTCTGCTATCAAGAAGAAGACAGTAAGCATCGTTGCAGGGATTTTGAAGGTTTCAGAAGCCCTTATTGGGTCTGGAAAAAGTAATCGGAAGGGCTGGGATGAGTCACCGGCGGTGGAGGAGAAAGAGAAGCCTTCGGCCAAGATCAAACCAGATTTGCAAGCCACCAAAACTGCATCTTTTTGTTCTTCTCTCCTACCGTTGGACATCAAGTTCGAAGATGTCTGTTGCGATCTTTATTGCTCCGGTTTGTGCATCCGGTTATCCTGGCTTGAAAGCCAACCCTCGGAAACTTTTTCCGGTGAATGATTCTATTGGATGGGCCAAGAAAACGGTCTCCAATGGATCAAGAACTCTCTGCATGAAGGTGTGGAATCCAATCAACAACAAGAAGTTCGAGACCCTCTCGTACCTACCACCACTCTCCGAGATTCTACCCGACGGACTTTGACGAGATGGAGACGTTGTTCAACACGGAGATCAACAAGAAGTTGAACGAGAAGGAGTTCAAGGAGACTGCTGACAAACTGCAGGGCCCGCTGCGCCAGATCTTTGTCGAGTTCTTGGAGAGGTCCTGCACTGCTGAGTCCTCGGGCTTCCTTCTGTACAAAGGGCTCGGACGGAGGCTCAAGAAAACAAATCCAGTGGTGGCAGAGATCTTCTCTCAATTTGTCAGTGCCATCAAAAGCCTCCTGGCAGTTATTCAAGAGGATGCGCTTGAAAGTGATTTCTTTACCATCTGGTTCATCTGAGGGGAACCGAGGAAGCTTTTCATTAATCAGAACATAGAAGAGCATACATGGGGCAAAATGTAGGTTCTAGCACGGCTTTATCAAATATCAGTGAAATAACCCCCGCCTTCGCCCCACTTGATGAAATGTGTGGAAGAAATGATATGGAGGTTCAGACTTTCAGCTCAGATCTGGAATGAAGAAAACTGGTTGAGTTTTAGGTGAACGAAAATTGTATAGTTTTTATATTTTTCTTCATTTTCAGAAATCTGCAAAAAAAAAAAAAAAAAAAAAACAAAAACAAAAAGATACCTTTCTTTCATGGAATTCTGAAAGGTTGATGATGTTGAAGAGAGATTAGAGGTTCAGATCACGACAAGGGATGATGGGATTTTTTTTTTCCTTTCTGCTTTTGTTTGTTTTTCACATCCACCTGCTCCTAAGTTTGAACTCAGGCGCCAAAATTTTGTCTTCAAGCAGCGGTGGCGGTGGCGGTGGTGATGTGGTGGAGATGTTGTATGCATTCAAACAATCTTTTGTTGTATCTGATCTCCACGCCAGAAAAGTTGCAAACCCAGCTCCAGCAACTGGACTTGCCGCAGATTGCTGTGATTCACCAACCTTCTCCGCAGCTCCCCTGCAAGACCTCTTCGTCCCGTCGTCGGCGTCTGTTGCTGTTGTATAGACTGGGAGAATCGAATGAGGTGCGTCAACAACTGCGGATCCAGGGAGCTCTTTGTCCATGCTCGTCTTCTTCAGCAGCCATCACCATCTCCGCCTTCATCATCGCTCACGGAGGGTAGTTCAAGCACAAGATGCCTCTGAGTGTCTCGATAAGAAGCAAAAGAATCAATTAACGACATGGACAATCAGGGCAGTGATGGCAAATGAATTATTCACCGACGACAGCTTCCTGTTTTCAAAAGCAGCTGGACGATTAAAGGAAGCCATTTCTAATCTGCCTGTTGCAACCGAGGACGATGACAGAGAGGAAGCAGCTGTGCTGGAAGATGGAACAAAGATAGCAGATGAAGATGACCAGACGAAGTAGGACGTGACTTCAGCTGCACCAGCGGAAAATAATGATGAGTTGTCTGATCCTTTTGGGCTTGATGCATTTTTAACTCCTGCCTCTGCAAAGAAAGATGACAGAACAAAGAAAAAAAAAAGATAACAAGATCACGAAGGAAGAGGAAAGAGAAATGGCTGGTAGTGCTTGACGTAGTTCTCTATGCCGTTTACATGCTCAGCATCTTCGACATCTACTTCAAGTCCTTCATTGTCCACAGCATGGATCCCGTCACCTTTCGCTTCTCAAGTCACCTTCTCCTCTTGCCAACAACAGCTCATCACCTAGCGCCGCTGCAATTCCGCCACTTCAAACTCGACGCCTTACACTCTGCTTCAAGCTCTGGCTGCTTCTGCACCTCCGCCATAGCTGCTGCCTTTGAATGTGATCAACAAAATCAAAGTTTGTCAACTCACACCCAAAGATCTCATCCGTCTGCTTGCCTCTGCTGCTGCCTTTGAATGTGATTGACAAAATCAAAGTTTGTCAACTCACACCCAAAGATCTCCTTCGTCTTCTCTCGGACTCGGCCTGGGTTTTCACCCACGAACTCAGCCTTGCAGATGGCCATATAAAGAAAAAAAAATGATGATGATGCTGGGAAGCATCTTTCAAAAGAATAATAAAAAAAAAGCAGCAATGATGATGCTGGGAAGCATCTTTCAAAAGAATAATAAAAAAAATTAAAAAGAAAAAAAATATAATAAAAGCAATGATGGTGCTTCTGGAACCATGTGCAAAAAGAAAAAAAAATATATAAATATATATATATATATAATAAAAAGAAAGAAAAAAACAATGGTGATGCTTCTGGCACCATCTGAAATATATGGTGGATCAGTGCCACCGAAAGCGAAGAAAAGTAAGGAAAAATAAAAAATAAAAAAAAATAAAAAGGAATGATGATGGACAGTGATGTACATGTTTTCTTTGTATTTAGCACAATACACTAAATAAAACGAAGTATGTTCATTGATTTTCGAAAAATTACAAGTGCGAAAAAAAAAAAAAAAAATGGAGCCTTCACAAAGGTTGTTCACGTGAAGCCCCACTACTCGGCCAAACTCCAGGAGCGGGAAGCACCGAAGATAGATCATTCGAGGCCTCAATACTTGGTGGAACGCTTGATGACGCAGGAAAAAGGTGTCTCTGGAAGAAAGACGCAAGCCTTTGACGGTCACTTTGAATGCGACCTTGAGATTCTTGCATCTCATCAAGCTTCCTCTTCATGCCCGACGAATAGTTATTTGCAAGCACATGCAAACTTCTATTCTCGTACTTAAGCTGTTTAATCTCCTGCTTAAGATCTTCCACCTCTGCCATCAATGATTCCACCTGACGGGACCGAGCAAGCAGGCGTTGGCCCATGTTGGACACAGAGCCCGTACACTGAACACTAAGAGCGAGGGACTCTTGAACGGCCAACTCATCGGACCGTCCTGAAAGCAGCCTACTATCTTTTGGTGTGAGGAGGTTCCTAGCTACTATTGTAGCTGTTGTGGCGTCCTGCATCACTAAGTCTTTACCTGTAAGAGGACCGTTAGAAGATAAGAAAGACGGGCACCATACATTACCTTGACGCGGCGCAACCGGATCACTGCTGAGACTCAATTCTAAGCTAAGGTTCGATGGGTTAGCCATTTTTCAAAGGTGTTAAAAGAGATGGGTGGATGGAGTTAAAACTCAAAAGGCCGGAGATGATTTTCAGGAATGAGCAACCTTCAAAGTGTGCATGTTAGAGGTGATCAATACCTCTATAAAAAGGAAGAGGCGCTTGCTCAGAAATCAAAGAGGCGTTGGTTCAAAAATCGAAAGGCCGCTTATTCAAAAGTGAAGAGACATCGCTCTGCAAATCTCGAAAGCTGGATTTTCCGGCGTAAGTTAGGCGACGCTTTCTCGGCTTTTCAGAAAACGCATTCAACTTTGTCAAAAGATCTCCGACAAAGTTGAAAACACGTGGAGGTTGGCGACGCTTTCTCGGCTTTTCAGAGCACGGGTGCCGCTTTGTCAAAAGATCACGTGGAGGTCATCATCGCAGCTACACATCTTTAGCTGACAAGCGCAAACTTCGGCGACGCTTTCTCTGCTTTTCAGAAAACGCGTGCAGCTTTGTCAAAAGAGGCACTCGTTCAGAAATCGAAGAGGCGTCGTTCAGAAATCAAAGAGGCGTATTCAAAGATCGAAGAGTCGTCATTATTTCAAAAAGCCGGATTTGCGGGATCAAAACGTTTGTCGACAAGGGTAAAAAAAACAGTACCACCACTTGCTATTGGGAAATCCCTATATATGTCGACCTTCATCTTTTACGGTAAGGCAGACCTGCAAACAGAAAAAAAAAAATGCCCGACTCTTCCTCACTTCCGAGAGTACACTCCCAGCAAAGCATCTCAAAATGCTCAGTTTTCTTCCTCTCCGGGAATACCCTTGCAAACAAATGACACCAAGGCAAAAGTATCTCATATCATCAAGGGCAAAAGCAAAGGTATCTCATATCATGTTTTTCCCCTATCTTTTCCTTTGCCCTTGTTCTCACCTGCCAGGACAAGGACAGAGAAAGCAATATGTCGGAACCTCCACTCAAACTTGCGCTGCCACCAAGAAGTGATGGTCCATTCAAATGCAAGGTTTGCATTCAACTCCTGCATCAGGAACAAATAGTACAAGAGAAGATGCTAAACCTGCATAAGGAAATACCACTTCTGCAAAGGGGAGCAAGTAAGGCAAGTGAAAATGATACATTGAAGCATGTGGAGACAAGCTACAACTGCATATGCTGAGCTATCCTCTAACCCTCTTCAATACGAATTGGAGAGATTGAACAAAGAAACAGAAAAAAGGAGTAAGCTCAGACCTTCGGGGAAGACCAAAAGACACCTGCTGCCCAGTTCAAGAGTAGCACAAAGGAAAATCAACGAGTGGAGGAGACCAAAAGAACCCTGCACCCAGTTCAAGAGTAGCACAAAGGAAAATCAACGATAGGGGGAGACCAAAAGAATCCTCCAGCCCAGTTCAAGATCAAGCCTTGATGGCCCTTGAAGAAATCACAAGTCCGATTCAAAATCAAGTGTTCACCACCCTTGAATCAAATTCAACTCCAGATAAAAGGAGTAAGTTCAGACCTTCGGAGGAGACCAAAAGAATCCTCCAGCCCAGTTCAAGATCAAGCCTCGATGGCCCTTGAAGAAATCACAAGTCTGATTCAAAATCAAGTGTTCACCACCCTTGAATCAAATTCAACTCCAGATAAAAGGAGTAAGTTCAGACCTTCGGAGGAGACCAAAAGAATCCTCCAGCCCAGTTCAAGATCAAGCCTTGATGGCCCTTGAAGAAATCACAAGTCCGATTCAAAATCAAGTGTTCACCACCCTTGAATCAAATTCAACTCCAGATAAAAGGAGTAAGTTCAGACCTTCGGAGGAGACCAAAAGAATCCTCCAGCCCAGTTCAAGATCAAGCCTCGATGGCCCTTGAAGAAATCACAAGTCTGATTCAAAATCAAGTGTTCACCACCCTTGAATCAAATTCAACTCCAGATAAAAGGAGTAAGTTCAGACCTTCGGAGGAGACCAAAAGAATCCTCCAGCCCAGTTCAAGATTAAGCCTGCGGAAAATCAACGATTGGAGGAAACCAGAAAATCTTCCAGTCAAGCTCAAGATCAAGCCTCGATGGCCCTTGAAGAAATTTCCAGCCCAATTCAAGATCAAGCCTCGACGGCCCTTGGGTTGACATCTACATTAAGGGACTTCAAAACGCATCTTCTACACGTGACAAACACATGTCTATGACGCGCCTTGAAGTGGGGGCATTTGTAGACATCAAAATTTCGGTGAAATGAATGTTGACCAATAATTAAAATTTCAACGCTCACGTATCACATAAATTTTACATGTAGCGTGTGACTCAACGAAAAATCGAAATAAATTGGAAAAGTCATCAAATAGGACACGTGTCAATACCTGGCAGAAATGATTTATTTCATCTGATTATTTAAATCCAAAAATCAAGTTTTGGAATTCTATAAATAGGAGGCCAAGGCATTCATTTTAGAAGGAGGAGGGAGGAAGAAGGAGAAAGAAGGAAGGAAGGAAGAAAGGAAGGGAAATTGATATCACACCAAAACCTTCAAGCTTCGGAACTCTAAAGCTCTCAAGCAAATCCCGAAGGATCAAGAAAGCACTCTTCGTTCTTCGTCAAATCCTCCTTCAAGATCAAGCTCCGACGGCCCTTGAGGAAAGTGTTCATCGTTCATCATCCATCAACCTTCAAGATCAAGCCCCAACGGCTCTTGAAGAACTTCCACCAACTCAAGATCAAGCCCCGACGGCCCTTGAGGAAAGTGTTCATCGTTCATCATCCATCAACCTTCAAGATCAAGCCCCAACGGCTCTTGAAGAACTTCCACCAACTCAAGATCAAGCCTCGACGGCCCTTGAGGAAAGTGTTCATCGTTCATCATCCAATTGTTCTTCAAGATTAAGCCCAAAAGCCCTTGAAGATCCGCTCATCCATCAACCTTCAAGATCAAGCCTCAACGGCCCTTGAAGAACTCCCACTAACTCAAGATCAAGCCTCGACGGCTCCCTTGAAGAAAGTGTTCATCGTTCATCATCCGTTCATCCTAAGTTCAAGCCCCAACGGCCCTTTGGATCAACAACCTCAACAAATCCACACATCCAATCGTTCTTCAAGATTAAGCCCAAAAGCCCTTGAAGATCCGCTCATCCATCAACCTTCAAGATCAAGCCTCAACGGCCCTTGAAGAACTCCCACTAACTCAAGATCAAGCCTCGACGACCCCTTGAAGAAAGTGTTCATCATTCATCATCCGTTCATCCTAAGATCAAGCCCCAACGGCCCTTTGGATCAACAACCTCAACAAACTCATACACCCATTCTTCAAGATCAAGCCCAACGCCCCTTGAAGATCCATTCATCAACTGTGCATCCTTAGATCAAGCCCCGACGGCCCTTTGGATCAACAACTCATCCACAAACCCACATCGTACGAAGATAGAATCAGAGGATCAAATTACAAAGAGATTGTAACCCCAAAATCATTAATACAAAATATTATTTTGTACACGTATTCTTGTCGCTTGTTTCAGGAATTTCTCGTGTTTACAGATTAATTAAAATATGGGCGTTACAATTTAGACTCATAACTGCAGTCGAAAGATATATAGTAAGGTTTCATGCATGCGTGGCTGGGGAGTCGGGTCTAACTAGACCAATTGGCAATATCTTTTCCTACATGCTTAGTGAGAGAGACACACGTCTACAATCTCACGTCACACCGTTTGGACCTTCTCTTGGCTCAGTGAATATATACAACCAAATTTTCAAACCAGGCGTTATCACTTTTCAACAAATTTGTAATGGTAGACAGCAGAGATTAAAAAAAAAAAAAAAAAAAAAAGGTTTGCTACCAATTTTTTACTTCTCACACACCTTTTGTTAATTTTGTCATTTGATTTTTTTCAATTTGTCCATCAACAGCTAAAAATTAAAAAAAAACATGTGAAAAGTAAAAAAGAGTGTATGAATATCACATCCTTAAAAAAAAAAAAAAATAAAAATAAGGTTTTTATTCTTTCAGTTTGTTTTTACTGACTAAAGCAAAATACTAAAACTTAGTTATTTGAAATAAACTAATTAAGAACTTGGATGATCAAATTATGATATACATTCAATAGTAAGATTTAAGTTTATGAGAAGTGTAATTAAGTATTTAAATTTAGTCATTAGTTGATCGCTCGAACCACATTGTTTCAATTTGTTAACCAGGATTACTACTATTCGTTGTTCTGTTATTTTAGTTGATCTTTGTTTCAGTTAAAAAAGGGTACATGCTCGAATATGTATATTTTAGTTAATTGTTAAGGTAGTATCAATTAAAAAAAGTCTCATTTGATAGTCAAAATAAAACTTGTTTCATCAACTGAATTTTCCTTATTTTGATATATTTCAATTAACTGTTAAAGTAATGTCAGTTATCAACAAAAAGTCTCTTCGTGATAGTTAAAATAAAACTTATTTCATCAACTGAATGATCGTTATTTTAGTTAAAGCTTATTTCATCAACTGAATATTGTTATTTCAGTTAACTCTTATTTCATCAACTGAATATTGTTATTTCAGTTAAACCTTTGAAGTGATCAAATATATCAAGAAAAAAAATTTATTTTTGCTAGTTAAGCTGAAACTTATTTCATCAAGCAAATCATCGTTATTCTGTTGTTTCAGTCAACTAATAAAGTCGCATCTGTCATCAACAAAAGTCTTTCTTTGGTAGTTAAGATGAAACTGGTTGATGATCATTTTTTCTGTTATTTCAGTTAAATATTAAAGTAATATCAATTATAAGCAAAAAAAAACATATGTCACTTTTTTGTAGTAGACAACTGAATGACTGACATTCCATAATTCAGTTAGCTATTAATGTAGTATCAGTTATATATTAACAAAAAAAAAATTGTTTTTATGTAGTTAAGATAAAACTTATTCCATCAATAGACTCATCGTTATTTTGTTATTTCAGTCAACTAATAAAGTCGTATCAGCTATCATCAAAAGTCTCTTCTTGACAGTTACGATGAAACTTATTTCATCAACTGAATTATCGCTATTATGTTACTTCACTTAACTATTAAAGTAGTATCAATTATTAATAAAAACAAAACACCTCCTTTAGATAGTTGACAACTGAATGACTGATATTCCATTATTTTAGTTAGTTGGTAATGTAGTATCAATTATCAACAAAAAAAATTATTTGTTTTTCGATAGTTAAGATGAAACTTACTTCGTCAACCGAATGATCTTTTCTTTGTTATTCAGTTAATGGTTAAAGTAGTATCAATTATCAACCAAAAAAAAAAAAATCTTTTTCTAGTTAAGATGAAACTTATTTCATCTACTGAATCATCGTTATTGCATAATTTCGTTATTTCTGTCAACTAATAAAGTCGTATCAATTATCAACAAAAGTCTCTTTTTGGCACTTACGATGAAATTTATTTCATCAACCAAATGATCGTTATTTCAGTTAATTGTGTTAAAGCAGTATCAAGTATCAATGACAACAGAATGACTGTTATTCCATAGTTGCCAAAAAGTATCTTCAACGGAGATGTCAATTCCTATGTGGCAGTTATAACGTTTAAAAAAATTAGAATTTTGTCCAATCAAACTTTTTTAAATCTTCATGGATTGACATATTTTCTCTTGTTGTCAATTTTGACAACAACATTTTTTTATTTAAAATAAACCATAAAACACCACATGTTGCTTCTTTGTTGTGATGAGTGAGGATCCTCGTCGGATCCTCTTTGTGAGGATCTCAGGGATCCTCAAATCACATCCGTTCATCGTACATTGTGTAATTAGAAATCATTGTAATTTTTTTTTTAAATTGAATATAAACAACACCCGATGACATGATGTACGATGAATCGATGTAATTGGATGATCTTCGGGATCCTCACAAAGAGGATCCAGTTAGGATCCTCTCTAGTGTGAATTCATCATTAACAATGGTCCATCTTTGCTTTAATTAATATAAGACATAATATTTTGACATAGGGCTATTAACTTTTAGTTGTTATCCTAAATTTGACATCTCTTATGGAGATGTTCTAAATAGTATCAATTATTAAAAAAAAAAAAAGTTCCTCTTTTTAATAGCTAAGATGAAATTTATTTCATCAACTAAATGACACTTATTGCGACCATCATTACAAACACACAGAAGAAACCCTCACCATAAATATTTATTGTTGACCTTAAATATATATTGTTCTTATATGCACTAGCGTGGAAGAGATGAAATCCAATGTCCACCAATGTCCAACAAGTGACACTTGCCAATACATAAGGAAGTTTGTTAAGGATAGAATTATCTTAGAATTTTAGAGATAAGGTATTACCTTAGAGATAAGCACCGTTCTAAAAATTCTTGCCTAGAGCTGCCTAGGAGTTAGGCGATTAGTCACTATCCTAATTAATCCTTAGGCATTTGAAAATTAAGAAATAACATCTAGACTTGTGTAGAAGCTTGCTTAGACCACCTAGGCACCCCGCCTAGAATCGTCTAGACACCTGCCTAGGTCGCGACTGTTACTTAGACAAAAAAAAAATATAACTTTCATTTTGCATTTTACTTTTTTCAATAAATTGTAGGAGATTTGTTGAATACTTAGATGAACACACATTATATGCTTATTCCACATGTTTTCATTATGTTATAATATTTTATAATCTATTGTCATTTCATTTTACAGTTTATGTATCCCATGAAATTATGTATTTTTTAAGTATAAGTAGACATTTATTTATACGACATATTTTAAATTTACTTAAATCCGTTAGGTCCCCACCTAGCTGCCTAGATGCTATGCCCCAGTCAACTGCTCGACTAGTGCCTAACGGTTTTTAGAACCTTGGAGATAAGGATCTTATCCGTTTATACAAGTCTTGTAATATAGAGATTACCTATCATCTCTATGTAAGATTTGTCTTGATCAGTAAGAAAACATTTTCCCTCTCTCTCTCTTTCTCTCGTTATTCCTGCCTCTTACACAAACACCATTACTACAATTTACAAAGTTCTACAATCTAAAGATAATTTATATTCTCCTCCCTTCTCCTATCTCAGTTATGTGAAAATCTGGTTCTATTCTTCAAGAAAATCGACAAAAGATCAATCATTCTTCTAGAGCATACCAACTATTTGATTAAGTGTTCAATTGACCTTTTCTTTTTTTTTTTTTTTTTTTTTGAACAAATTGGAGACTGTGACTCAGCTTCAGATTGTTCAATTCCCTTTTACAAGTTTGATTAATATTGTTTCTACATCTGTTATAGTAAAATTGGATGATTCAAAATATCCTACTTGGAGCTGTCAAATAAAGCTACAATTAGAAGATCATGGAATTTTGGGTTTCCTAGATGGTTCAAAAAAGTGTCCAAGATGCTTTGTAGATGATTCAGATGTTGAAGGTTGGAGAATGATGATTACTTAGTATGGAAGATGCACGATCGTGCTCCTATGCAACTCCTCACTACTACATTGTCCTTAAATGCAATCTCTTGTATAAGTGGAGCAATATTTCTCATTAAATATGGGTCATCTTAAAGAAAAGTGCTCTATAGTGTAAGAAAGACAAAACATCATTTAAGTGAAGACTAACCTACAAAACATTAAGAAGGGTTCTGATTCCGTCCTTGAGTACTTGCAGAAGATCAAGGATGCAAGAAATTATCTTGCTGCTGTAGCAGTCAATTTTGATGATAATGATGACATTATCATTCTAGCCTTGAAAGGTCTTTCTGCATAATACAACACATTTCGTTGTGTTATCAAAGGAAAAGAAAATGCCATCTCTCTTAGACTTTTGATCTCAGTTTCTTGCAAAGGAAGTTATCATAGGACAATCTTTTGATTCATTCACGTCATTTGCACTGATATAGTTGCCAATAATCAGTCTATCAAAGGCAAGGCTGGTTCTTACAGACAATGAAGCTACCTCACATATGATCTTTAAGCTTACTAATCTCAAACATTATCATTCTAGCCTTGAAAGGTCTTCCTGCATAATACAACATATTCGTTATGTTATCAAATGAAGAGAAAATGCCATCTTTCTTCAACTTTCAGTCTCAGTTTCTTACAGAGGAAGCCATCATAGGATAATCTTTTGATTCATCCATGTCATTTGGCACTACTATGGTTGCCAATAATCAGTCTATCAAAGGCAATGTTGGTTCTTACAAACAATGGAGCTACCTCATATATGACATTTGAGCTTACTAATCTCAATTTAACCACACCATTTCATGGGCATGGTACCATAACCATTGCAAGTGATGCATGCTTGGGAATTTCTCACATTGGCTCTTCAAAGTTGCTAGTCCCTCATTGTGCTTTTGAATGAAGAAAGTTTTACGTGTTCCTAAGTTGTCACAACATTTGTTATATATCTATAGGTTTTGCAAAGATAATAAGTGCATATTTATGTGTGATGACATTTGGTTTTGGATCCAGGACAAGATCACGAGGAGAATCCTCCTCAATAGACTACGAAGAGCCGGTATTTACCCTATTGCATTTTGCAATCCACAAAAGTTGATTCCCACATCATTTCCTTCGCATGTATACTATCTTGCAAAACTAGTTAGTACAAGTCTATGGAATAAAAGACTATGATATATCAAATGCAATTACTTCTGCAATTCTTCCTCAAACTTAGGTTTCAACATCACGAGATACTTGTCAAACTATATGTACATATTTAGTAGGGAAATTTCCAAATTTACCTCTCTCTTATCTTGCAAAAAAAATTTGTACATCCTTTAGAGGTCATACATAGTAATGATAAGACTTGCCTCTTTGTTGTCATTTGAAGGATTTAGGTACTATGTTAGTTTCTTACATGAATGTACTTGATTTATAGGGATTATTCCAATGAATAGTAATGGAAGTTTGTGAGTCTTAGAGTTTTACGCCATGATTTTCAGGGCACAAAATGCAAATCCCCCATGTTAGGAATGACAACATCATGCTCTTCACAAAACTTTTATACATCATCAAGCAAGTCCCCAAAGTCATCATCTTTCATGCTCTTCATAAAAAATAATTTCATTATTTCATATCAATAATCAATAACCAGAGCCGGTCCTGAGTTTTTGGGTGCCCAGTGCAAAAGCTCAAAAAGTGCCCTTTTTTTAATACGAAAACATATGTTAAAAAAATATATTTAATGAGGGCTGGAACCTAGTCGAAGCTGGGGGGCTAGGCCCTCACGTCCAAATTTTATTACTTGAGAAAATATACAACCGGGGGGTGGGGGGGGGGGGGGGACATAGTACCTAAACCCTGACAATCAAAAGTACAATCATATACAACCACCTAGCAAATCTCCTTCAAATTTTAACCTTTTAAGAAATTGTCTTCTGGCATTTTTTGAAGCAAAATCATCAATTATATCACCATACTCCAAGTCTTCAATCTCATCCTTTTCAATACATAAGATTGCTAATCCATTTAGCCTGTCTTGAGTCATAGTGGTCCACAAGTAAGATTTTAATAATTTCAATTTTAAAAAACTTCTTTTTGCAGATGCCACGGTCAAAGGTACAGTCAACAGTGCACGATAAGCAATCAAGACATTAGGAAACATGTCAGTTTCTTTTACAAAGTTTGTTATTTCCACGGATGTCCAAGGATTATTAGAGAGAAATGCTTATTCATGTAACATCATTTGCAAAACTTGTAACATCATTTGCAAAACCTATAATTCGGAACATAAGTCGACTCCATCTACATCCATGTTAAGGTAACATCATTTGCAAAACCTATAATTCGGAACATAAGTCGGCTACATCTACATCCATGGTATTTCCATGTTTCAAATGTGCTTCAAGATTCATACAATTTTCTTTTAGCATTTGATCATCTAATGAAATTTACTTCGGTGCATCAAACAAGAAGCTAAAAATAGATTCAAAAGACTTTAACTGTTCAAACTGTGTTTCAGTTGAGAAATAGCAATATCCACTATAACAAGAAAATAATTTGTGCTAAATGATTTTTCAGTAGACTATTGTTCCCTCTCATTACCATCAACTTCATCATGATGTCTTTTTCTAGGTTTGACGTTTAGTTTGAAAAACAGGATCAATTTCTGAATCAAGTGCAATTTCTTTAGCATCATTCATAGCAGAAACAAAACCAATTTCTCTGTAGTTTTCAAAAAATGTAACAAGTGCTTCTAATGCCTTTATAGCAACATCAAGACACATGTCTTCAGATTGTAATTTTGTGTTCACCATGTTAATCTTCAACAACAAATAACCAAACTTAATACAAAATCAAAACTTGAAAGTTCTCCTGATGCTAAACATTCTGCATCCCTACTCAATTGGGGATTTTCAATAATTTCCACCAACTTAAACAAAGCATTTCTAACCTGGGATACTTGGGACTTAATTGCTTTAACACTTTTAATGTAACTTTCTCATCGAGTAGTTGACAATGACTTCAAAGTTAAACCACCAATATGTTCAAGAAAAATATTTCAACGCTTTGTTGAGTTGGAAAATATAGTATATATGCATTGACACACTCCAAAAAATGATTTTGCTTTAAGGCATGAACTTGTCATATCACAAACTATTAAATTAAGACAATGAGAACCAAATGGCATGTAAAAGGCTCTGGGATTTATGTCTAGCAATCTTTTCTGGACACCTTGGTGTTTCCCTCTCATGTTAGATCCATTATCATAACCTTGTCTCCTAACATCATCAATATCAAGATCAAGAGACTTTAAGACATCTTGCAACTCATTAAAAAGTCCTTGTCCTGATGTATCTTCCACACTGAAAAACTCCATGAAATACTCTCTTATATTTATTGACCTACTTGACAAGTCAACACATCTCAAAATTAAAGTTATCTGTTCCACATAACTTGCATCAAGAGTACAATCAAGAATGACATAAAAAAATTTGGCTTCTTTTACTTTCTTAATAATTGGGGTTTTGACTTTTGAAGCTAAAATAGTTATCAACTCATTTTGGATTTTATGGCTCAAATACTGATGATGAATCTCTTTATTCTCAACGAGTCGAAAATGCTCTTGCATTAATGGATCAAACTCCGCAATTATTTCAAGTAAACCTAAGAAGTTGCCATTAGAGTCTTCATAAGGTCTTTCATTTGTTTCATGAAATGCTAAATTACGTATGGCAAGACATTTCACCACAGCAATAATTCTAATCATCACTTGTTTCCAATGATTTGTCTCTTTCTTGATTCGCAATTGAAATTCTTCATCAATTTCAATTGTCTGATTTTTTTTGTCAATCTACTTTTCAACTCAACCCAAGTTCTCGAATTAATGAGATGCTTTTTACTCTTTTCATGTTGGTCAAGCTTCTCACCAAGATGTCTCCAATCACTAATTCCATCTTTTGCTACCTCACTTTTTGAGGCAATTGTTTTAAACAATTTACAACAAAAGCAAAAGACTTTATTCAACTCTTTTGAGTACACGAGCCATTTTCTATCATAAATTTCACTCATTTGTAATTTTCGATCATAGTAGTGTGAGGAAATTTTCTAGAGAGTTTGTCCTTAGGATAAGTGAGATTAGTTTCTCAAATTGGTCCCTTTTCTACAAGTAATTCTCTCATTTCTGCAGTAAGACCATTCCAAACTATTGGATCATAAATGTTTAAATGGAAAATAGGTTCAGGAGATTCAATATTTTCTTCTACACCAGTATGATCATCATCAACATTTAAATCCACATCACCACTAATTTCATGATCTTGAGACTCATCACTAACATTTTCCTCTAAATCATCACCATTTTCTTAGTCATGAGACTCGTTATTAACATCTTTCTTCACATAACCACCAATTTCATCATCTTGAGACTCCCCAACAACATCTTGTGACTCTTCACCAACATCATTTTCTCTCAAATTTTCAACCGACTCATTCTTTGTAGAAATTTTTTTTATTAAGAGATCCTCTTAAACTTTCGACAATTTTGTTATCCTTTGCCTTTTTTTTCCTTTTCATATTACCAGAGAGTTGTTTCCTAAAAGACATGACTTTGATAATTTGTTTGCAAAAATTACCTACACATGATATAACAAAAATTTCCTATTAAAATTATCATCAACAATTCAAAAATTATCTACATATGATAATCAAGAATTCAATTCATCAACAACAACAATTTTATACATCATTATCATATAATTCTATGTCACTTGCAAAATTTATATTAAATTATGAATTAGTAATTCAAATTTAAAAATTAGTTTACCTCGGGTTGGTGAATGTAAGGACATGTGATTGTCGGGTTTGGAAGCTGCTGCTTGCAGCAGCGCAGCAAATTATCAGACGGCAGGGGTCAGGGCAGTGGAGTAACAATGGGGTGGGGAATTGTTAAGGGGGGGGGGGGGGGGGGACTAGGGACGAGTGGTCCCCTTGTGTTGTTATTTTTTATTTTTTAATGCCCAAAACTTGGGTCGGTCCCATTATGTTTTTTTTTTTTTTTAAATGCCCAAAATTTGGGCCGTTCCCTTCATTGTCAGACTTAGGCCTCTTGCCCTCCAATCCCTATTTTAGGCTCTGGACAATTTTTTTTTAATATTTTTTTAATACCTAATTATTTGGATTTTTTTATTTTTTTGGGTGCCCCTTTCAATTTTGGGCCCTGAATAATGGCCCTGGTTGCACTGGGCCTAGGCCGGGCCTGTCAATAACCAATAACCATATTAGTGCATTACTATATGATTCTATACCAATTAAACAAAGTTCGTATTAAATAATTAATTAGGGTTAGGGATTATAAATTTAGGACTTAAAAAATTTACCTAAAGAATGGCTTTGAAGGCTAAAAGCTGGCGACTGGGCTGGAGAGTCGAGAGTGGCTAGAAGCCTAGAAGCTTGCGGCTGGAGCCTAGAGAGTGGCTGGCAAGTGGCAGCAGCAAAAAGCTTGGTCTTTCGTTGCTAGGAATTTGAGGAGAGCACTGCAATTTTGCTTTCTGATTGGCTGATATAGTAGAAAGAGGTTGAGAGGGAAGGAACGGGTGACACGCGGTCCTATATATATATATATATATATATATATATATATATATTTCAAACATATATCAAAACGGCACCGTTTTGTTTCATTTTTAAAATTTTTTTTTACCAGTACCAAAACAATGTCGTTTTGGCATGGATGTTTTAAAAAGAAGGTTTTTCAGTTCTACTGCTATGATGACCAGAGACAGGGAGGGTTGAACCAGTTGGGTTTTCCGATGAGGGGAGAGGCTGAACCAACACTCCAATCGTGTTTTCCAACAAGGGGAGTGGTGGCCGCCATTCCTCACCCTCGCGTAGCTTTGCCAGTGATGGTGGTGGTGAATACATTAGTCAAAAGTTTCAACTTTTTCTGTTGAAACATGTTATTTTACATTAAAAAAAAAATCATGTCTATATATCCCAGAACAAAATGGTTTAGTAAAAAGAAAGCATAAACACATTGTAGAAATTGCTATGGTCTTACTTCAAACTACAAGTCTCCCATCCAAATTCTAGTTTCATGCTTGTGCTGCTGCAACATACTTAATCAATAAAATGCCTTCTACCACACTGAAAACAAAGTCTCATTTTCTTTTGTTGCACGATCAAGTTCCAGATATCAATCATCTTAAAAATTTGGATGTGAATGTTTTCCATTACTTAAAGCCTCTGACACATGCAAATTTCAACCTAAAACCACAACTTGTGTCTTTCTTGTATATGCAGGACAATATAGGATTTATCTATTTAGATCAGTTCCCAAATAAGTTTTATATTTCTAGACATGTTCTTTTTTACAAAACAAATTTTTCCCAATTTACATAAAAATATCACGGAAAACATCATCACAACAATCATTAAATAATCAATTTTGTTGTATAATCAAGTGTTATCACCTTCATCGCAACCACATTCATCCTCATCTAGAGTTTTAGAATTTTTTTTCTTGCATATGCATCTAGAGCCTCAGACTCTTTGACTAACATTTCATCTAGAGCCTCAAAGTTTACTCATACAACTGCATCTAGTGCACAAAGTCTGTAACTACACCAATGCCTTTGTTTCAATTCCACCCTTTATTCCTACTTCATAGTCTTCTACCAATGTGGGTCATGATTTTCAACACCAACAACTAACTGTTGTTTTACCATTACCTATGAATTTACATCCAATGCAAACAAGGTCAAAAAGTAGGATTATTGAAAGACATGCTTTTTCTGCTACTATAATCTCTTCCAGTTTGTCTACAACAAAGCCTAAAACCTTTAAAGCAACCTCTAAAGTGGCAGAATGGCAATCTTTTATGAAAGAAGAGATTGATGTCCTTCATTCTCAAGAAGCTTGGTCTTAGATTACTCTTCTACCTAAGAAGAATTTAGTTAGGTGTAAATGGGTTTGTAGAATCAAGAAGAGTGCAGATGGCTCTATTGTAACATCCCACATCACCCAGGGGAGTGATCGTTATATGTATATTCTCATCCTTACCTAGCACGAGGCCTTTTGGGAGCTTATTGGCTTCGGGTTCCATCGAAACTTCGAAGTTAAGCGAGTAGCGCGCGAAAGCAATCCCATGATCGGTGACCCACTGGGAAGTTCTCAGAAACAAAACCGTGAGGGTGTGGACGGGGCCCAAAACGGACAATATCGTGCTACGGTGGTGGAGCGGGCCCGGGATATGACAATTTGGTATCAGAGCCAATCCATGGGCAGAAGTGTGTCGACGAGGACGTTGGGCCCCTAAAGGGGATGAATTGTAATATCCCACATCACCCAGGGGAGTGATCGTCATATGTATATTCCCATCCCTACCTAACACGAGACCTTTTGGGAGCTCACTAGCTTTGGGTTCCATCGGAACTTCGAAGTTAAGCGAGTAGCGCACGAGAGCAATCCCATGAGTGGTAACCCACTGGAAAGTTCTCATGTGAGTTCCCAGAAACAAAACTGTAAGGGTGTGGTCGAGGCCCAAAGTGGACAATATCACGCTACGGTGGTGGAGCGAGCCCGGGATGTGGTGGACCCCGGGCCGGGATGTGACATCTATAGCAAGCATACAACCAGATTAGTTGCCAAAGAATTTAGTTAAGAACAAGGGGTAAAATGATGAAACATTCAGTGCAATGATCAAACCAACAACAATTAGGTTAATTCTTGCTCTAGCAACTCAATTCAAATGGTCTCTTTCGCTTTGGGCTTACCATTCCCTCACGGTTTTGTTTTTGGAAACTCACGAGCAACTTCCCAATGGGTCACCCATCATGGGATTGCTCTAGCCCTTTTCTCGCTTAACTTTGGAGTTCCTACGGAACCCGAAGCCAGTGAGCTCCCAAAAGGCCTCGTGCAAGGTAGGGATGAGAATATACATATAAGGATCACTCCTTTGGGCGATGTGGGATGTTACAATCCACCCCCCTTAGGGGCCCGACGTCCTCGTCGGCACACCACGGCCAGGGTTAGGCTTTGATACCAAATTGTCACATCTCGGTCCGGGACGGATCACGCCCCGGGGCCCGCTCCACCACCGTAGCACGATATTGTCCGCTTTGGGCTTACCATTCCCTCACGGTTTTGTTTTTGGAAACTCACGAGCAACTTCCCAGTGGGTCACCCATCATGGGATTGCTCTAGCCCCTTTCTCGCTTAACTTCGGAGTTCCTACGGAACCTGAAGCCAGTGAGCTCCCAAAAGGCCTCGTGCAAGGTAGCGATGGGAATATACATATAAGGATCACTCCTCTGGGCGATGTGGGATGTTACAGTTAGATGTTTAATTTTTTTTTTTTTTTTGCATGGTGTTCTTAAGAAGGAAGTGTAAACCGAACAACCACCAGGTTGTATAAGTCCTAACCATCCATCCAATTTTGTCTGCAAACTTCATAAATCACAATATGACCTTAAACAAGCTCATTGAGCTTGGAATAGAGTTTACAAGCCTGTTACCTAGTTTGGGGGTTCAAGGCATCATGAGTTTATCTAATAAAAAAATGGTAAATTACACTTTACCACCTCAAGTTTGGAGTCGATTTCAATTTCTTACAATATCTTTAAAACATTTCAATTTCATACCTCAAGTACTATTTTATTTCAATATAATACATCCGTTATATTTTACATCCATTGATCTGTTAAGAGCTGACGTGGCTATCATATTTGTACCATGTGGCTGCCAAATTTGTGCCACATGGTAATAATAATAATTTTTTAATTTATAAAAATAAATTAAAAAAAAAACTGAAAACGCAGAACCCCTCCCCACCCCTCTTCTCCCTCCTAACTAGGCCTGGCAAACGGGACGTGTCTGTCGTGTTCGTGTCGTTTTCGTGTAACACCTGTTATCTTAACGGGTCGTGTCGTGTCACACCCGTTATCTTAACGGGTCCTTAACAGGTCGTGTCACTTTACCCAACGGGTAAAGTGACCCGACCCGTTATGACCCGTTATGACCCGTTAAGAAAAAAATATTTTTTTTTACAATTTGCACATATCACACATTGCGACATAAATATTACTTGAAAACATTAAAACATTTCTCGTTCAAGTACTATATCTACACTCGAAAATGAAAGCCTAATAAAAAAAATAATACATACACTACTAATCTATTACAAATATTAAATGTGCAAGGATAAAGAGTTTTTGTTTTTAAGATTGTAAGTCTTTCTTAAAAGTTTACACCTCCATTTACAAAATCTTCAATTTACATCGAACATCATGAAATTATATTGGAACTTTGGCTTGATCTATTGCCTTCAAGAGTTATGTTGAAGATGTTTTCAGTAGGATTTTCCACGTCAGAACTCTCTTCCGCATAAAATTATTAAATTAATGTATATAATTATTAATATGATAGTTGATTCATACTTTTATTAAGTATATAAATTCCACAAGTATAAATATTTTAAATTGAAGATCGAATTCATTCATTGTATTCATATAGGGTCAAGGAGTGTAGTTAAAAAAATCATCAAAATCGGAATTAAAATAACCGTTAAATCTTGATTTTTCGTTTATAACCGTCGAAAAGCTTTGTCCCGTTACTTGATCTCTAAATGTTTTTTTTTTGTGATTTTTTGCTGATGTGATCTCCAAGAATATACAAACAATTTTGACGGTTTTGATCGTTGAAATTAGTTTTGGAGAATTCGTAAAATGATTGATTGACTAACACTTAGAGTTTA
Source organism: Pyrus x bretschneideri (assembly GCF_019419815.1). Lineage (NCBI taxonomy): Eukaryota > Viridiplantae > Streptophyta > Magnoliopsida > Rosales > Rosaceae > Pyrus > Pyrus x bretschneideri. Next base: position 4,755,555 of record NW_025999820.1, on the reverse strand, counting down.
TTTATACTTTTATTAAGTATAACATAAGATTTTGTGGTATCCACTTGTGTAAATATTTTAAATTGAAGATCGAATTCATTCATTATATTCATATAGGGTCAAGGAGTGTAGTTATAAAAAATCATCAAAATCGGAGTTAAAATAACCGTTAAATCGTGATTTTTCGTTTATAACCGTTGAAAAGCTTTGTCCCGTTACTTGATCTTTGAATGTTTTTTTTTTGTGATTTTTTGCTAATGTGATCTCCAAGCATATACAAACAATTTTGACGGTTTGGATCGTTGAAATTAGTTTTGGAGAATTCGTAAAACGATAGATTGACTAACACTTAGAGTTTATTTATACTTTTATTAAGTATAACATAAGATTTTGTGGTATCCACTTGTGTAAATATTTTAAATTGAAGATCGAATTCATTCATTATATTCATATAGGGTCAAGGAGTGTAGTTATAAAAAATCATCAAAATCGGAGTTAAAATAACCGTTAAATCGTGATTTTTCGTTTATAACCGTTGAAAAGCTTTGTCCCGTTACTTGATCTTTGAATGTATTTTTTTTGTGATTTTTTGCTGATGTGATCTCCAAGCATATACAAACAATTTTGACGGTTTGGATCGTTGAAATTAGTTTTGGAGAATTCGTAAAACGATAGATTGACTAACACTTAGAGTTTATTTATACTTTTATTAAGTATAACATAAGATTTGTGGTATCCACTTGTGTAAATATTTTAAATTGAAGATCGAATTCATTCATTGTATTCATATAGGGTCAAGGAGTGTAGTTATAAAAAAATCATCAAAATCGGAGTTAAAATAACCGTTAAATCTTGATTTTTCGTTTATAACCGTCGAAAAGCTTTGTCCCGTTACTTGATCTCTGAATGTTTTTTTTTTGTGATTTTTTGCTGATGTGATCTCCAACATATACAAACAATTTTGACGGTTTTGATCGTTGAAATTAGTTTTGGAGAATTCGTAAAATGATAGATTGACTAACACTTAGAGTTTACTTATACTTTTATTAAGTATAACATAAGATTTTGTGGTATCCACTTGTGTAAATATTTTAAATTGAAGATCGAATTCATTCATTGTATTCATATAGGGTCAAGGAGTGTAGTTATAAAAAATCATCAAAATCGGAGTTAAAATAACCGTTAAATCTTGATTTTTCGTTTATAACCGTCGAAAAGCTTTGTCCCGTTACTTGATCTCTGAATGTTTTTTTTTTGTGATTTTTTGCTGATGTGATCTCCAAGCATAAACAAACAATTTTGACGGTTTTGATTGTTGAAATTAGTTTTGGAGAATTCGTAAAATGATAGATTGACTAACACTTAGAGTTTATTTATACTTTTATTAAGTATAACATAAGATTTTGTAGTATCCACTTGTGTAAATATTTTAAATTGAAGATCGAATTCATTCATTGTATTCATATAGGGTCAAGGAGTGTAGTTATAAAAAATCATCAAAATCGGAGTTAAAATAACCGTTAAATCTTGATTTTTCGTTTATAACCGTCGAAAAGCTTTGTCCCGTTACTTGATCTCTGAATGTTTTTTTTTGTGTGATTTTTTGCTGATGTGATCTCCAAGCATATACAAACAATTTTGACGGTTTTGATCGTTGAAATTAGTTTTGGAGAATTCGTAAAATGATAGATTGACTAACACTTAGAGTTTATTTATACTTTTATTAAGTATAACATAAGATTTTGTGGTATCCACTTGTGTAAATATTTTAAATTGAAGATCGAATTTATTCATTGTATTCATATAGGGTCAAGGAGTGTAGTTATAAAAAATCATCAAAATCGGAGTTAAAATAACCGTTAAATTTTGATTTTTCGTTTATAACCGTCGAAAAGCTTTGTCCCGTTACTTGATCTCTGAATGTTTTTTTTTTGTGATTTTTTGCTGATGTGATCTCCAAGCATATACAAACAATTTTGACGGTTTTGATCGTTGAAATTAGTTTTGGAGAATTCGTAAAATGATAGATTGACTAACACTTAGAGTTTACTTATACTTTTATTAAGTATAACATAAGATTTTGTGGTATCCACTTGTATAAATATTTTAAATTGAAGATCGAATTCATTCATTGTATTCATATAGGGTCAAGGAGTGTAGTTATAAAAAATCATCAAAATCGGAGTTAAAATAACCGTTAAATCTTGATTTTTCGTTTATAACCGTTGAAAAGCTTTGTCCCGTTACTTGATCTTTGAATGTTTTTTTTTTGTGATTTTTTGCTGATGTGATCTCCAAGCATATACAAACAATTTTGATGGTTTGGATCGTTGAAATTAGTTTTGGAGAATTCGTAAAACGATAGATTGACTAACACTTAGAGTTTATTTATACTTTTATTAAGTATAACATAAGATTTGTGGTATCCACTTGTGTAAATATTTTAAATTGAAGATTGAATTCATTCATTGTATTCATATAGGGTCAAGGAGTGTAGTTATAAAAAATCATCAAAATCGGAGTTAAAATAACCGTTAAATCTTGATTTTTCGTTTATAACCGTCGAAAAGCTTTGTCCCGTTACTTGATCTCTGAATGTTTTTTTTTTGTGATTTTTTGCTGATGTGATCTCCAACATATACAAACAATTTTGACGGTTTTGATCGTTGAAATTAGTTTTGGAGAATTCGTAAAATGATATATTGTCTAACACTTAGAGTTTATTTATACTTTTATTAAGTATAACATAAGATTTTGTGGTATCCACTTGTGTAAATATTTTAAATTGAAGATCGAATTCATTCATTGTATTCATATAGGGTCAAGGAGTGTAGTTATAAAAAATCATCAAAATCGGAGTTAAAATAACCGTTAAATCTTGATTTTTCGATTATAACCGTCGAAAAGCTTTGTCCCGTTACTTGATCTCTGAATGTTTTTTTTTTGTGATTTTTTGCTGATGTGATCTCCAAGCATATACAAACAATTTTGACGGTTTTGATCGTTGAAATTAGTTTTGGAGAATTCGTAAAATGATAGATTGACTAACACTTAGAGTTTATTTATACTTTTATTAAGTATAACATAAGATTTTGTGGTATCCACTTGTGTAAATATTTTAAATTGAAGATCGAATTTATTCATTGTATTCATATAGGGTCAAGGAGTGTAGTTATAAAAAATCATTAAAATCGGAGTTAAAATAACCGTTAAATCTTGATTTTTCGTTTATAACCGTCGAAAAGCTTTGTCCCGTTACTTGGTCTCTGAATGTTTTTTTTTTGTGATTTTTTGCTGATGTGATCTCCAAGGATATACAAACAATTTTGACGGTTTTGATCGTTGAAATTAGTTTTGGAGAATTCGTAAAATGATAGATTGACTAACATTTAGAGTTTATTTATACTTTTATTAAGTATAACATAAGATTTTGTGGTATCCACTTGTGTAAATATTTTAAATTGAAGATCGAATTCATTCATTGTATTCATATAGGGTCAAGGAGTGTAGTTATAAAAAATCATCAAAATCGGAGTTAAAATAACCGTTAAATCTTGATTTTTCGTTTATAACCGTTGAAAAGCTTTGTCCCGTTACTTGATCTTTGAATGTTTTTTTTTTTTGTGATTTTTCGCTGATGTGATCTCCAAGCATATACAAACAATTTTGACGGTTTGGATCGTTGAAATTAGTTTTGGAGAATTCGTAAAACGATAGATTGACTAACACTTAGAGTTTATTTATACTTTTATTAAGTATAACATAAGATTTTGTGGTATCCACTTGTGTAAATATTTTAAATTGAAGATCGAATTCATTCATTGTATTCATATAGGGTCAAGAGGTGTAGTTATAAAAAATTATCAAAATCGGAGTTAAAATAACCGTTAAATCGTGATTTTTCGTTTATAACCGTTGAAAAGCTTTGTCCCGTTACTTGATCTCTGAATGTTTTTTTTTTGTGATTTTTTGCTGATATGATCTCCAAGCATATACAAACAATTTTGACGGTTTGGATCGTTGAAATTAGTTTTGGAGAATTCGTATGCCATCAATCAAGTTCCGTGTGTGTGTGTGTGTATATATATATATTTATTAAGTAGATTTAAATCTATTTATTTTGTACGTATAAATTATAATTGACTGGTACACGGAATAGTACATACATCACGTGTCACGTGTTCATTATAAAAATAGTGAGATATGTCATGACAGTCATGTGTGTGATAAAAAGTTAATAACTTAAAAAAAAAAAAAAAATTTCTCACCACTTCTATTAATTTTCATTTTTCCCTCTCTTTTTTGTTTCCTTTTCAACTTTTTCTTATCATTTTCACTTTTCCCTCCAACATCTTTCCCTAATTCCCTCACTTTTTTGTTTTATTTTAAACTTTTCTTAACATTTTCATTTTCCCTCCATTTTTTTCTTCCAAAAAGGACGGCAAGTTGGCAAATGCATGATCATGCATATTAAATTATTAATTCATATGCATTATAATTTTTATAAAATTTAATATATATATATATATAATATAATTAGTATAGATAGACTTAATATTTTGGGGTATAATTATTATAGTATATATAATTATTATAATTATTATAAATTTTATAGTTAATTTAATATATATATATATATATATATTTATTATAATTTTTAGGGGTATAAAATTGTAAAATTAATGTATATAATTATTACAATATTTTTTTAGGGGTTATAAAATTATAAAAATAATATTTTGCTTATCGTGTATCGTGTTTACCCACGTGTATACCCGACCCGACCCGTTATCTTAACAGGTGCTTATCGGGTTACCCGATAAGACCCGATTCGTTATCGTGTCGACCCAAACACCTGTTAATTTCGTGTCGTGTCGTGTCGGGTTATCGGGTCGTGTCAGAAATTGTCAGGCCTACTCCTAACCACCTCCCTCTCCTCCACTTTCTTCACCTCATTTCCCATCCAAAAAACCCACCCAACCTTACCCCACCCCACCCCACCCCACCCCACCCTTACCTTCCCCAAGCTATTATGGGAACCCTGTTGCTAACCAGAATTATGTTTCTAGCCCTAGATCTAGAAAGTCGTTGATGCAATATGAACAAAGGAGAATCGAGGCGCAGCCGCTGTCAGAGATGGTTGCGAAGAGATCCAGCTCTGATAATGAATGTCAGGGTTTCAAGATGCAGAAAGTCATAATCTTGAGGTGCGGAGAGTCGTTGGACTCGAAGATGAATGAAAAGGGCGGCTTGGCTGCTACGGGGACCGAGAAGCTCCGGCCTAACCCAGAAATGGTGTAGAAGCAGGTGGGGATCATGGATCTAAGGTCTCCGATAGATGGTAAAACTGACGTGTACGTCGGATCGTCGTTCGTGGTGTCACCGAAGTTGATCTCCCTCCCCTTGCCGTCGTTTTTGAGGAAGAAGCAGGTGTCAAAGGTTGTTGACGACGGCTCGGTGACCCGACACTTGAGGCGGTTGCTCTGGATTGCTTGAAAATGGAAAGGCTTGGGGAAGGTGGGGGTGGGGTGGGTTTTTGGATTGGAGGGGAGGTGAAGATAGTGGAGGAGAGGGAGATGGTTGGGAGGCTCGGGAGGGAGAAAAGGGGTGGGGAGGGGTTGTGGGGGAGGTGGGGGAGGGGTTCTGCGTTTTCTGTTCTTTTTTTTCTTTTCTTTTTTAATTAAAAAATTATTTTTTTTGCCATGTGGTGCAAATTTGGCAGCCACGTGGCACAAATGTGGCAGCCACGTCAGCTCTTAACGGATCAATGGATGAAAAATGCAATGGATGTATTATATTGAAATAAAATAGTACTTGAGGTATGAAATTGAAATGTTTTAAAGGTGTTGTAAGAAATTGAAATGGACCCCAAACTTGAGGTGGTAAAGTGCAATTTACCCAATAAAAAATTAGAGAGATCTTTCAGTATGTCCAGAACACGGTCCGGTGCACCAAGTGTCATAATACCAATAATTGAATATTTAAACAAAAAAAATTCCAACTAGTTGTACCCATGGTGTACCGATTCAAGCACATTAAATTTTTTTTTTCCAAAAACTTAATAAGAAGCCAAGATGAAACATAGTAGGTTGAATAGGATGCTACACTAAGAATCAGCAACAATTGACGATGAATGCACGAAAAGAACAACAAAATGCATGGACATGGTTGAGAATTTTTCAGTGTGTCTGAAACACCTTTGGTACCAAGTATTATAATACAAGAGGCTAAATTTATTTTCAAATATCCAAAACTTATATTATGACATTTAATATATTGAGTTGGATTCATAGACAACAAAACGCAAAGAGAATTTTTCAAACATACAATTTATACGTAAAATGGTTGTATCAAGAAAAAAAGTACACGCAAAGCGGAGAAAATAAATAGTAAGCCGGATTCCAAAAGAACATGCCCCACCAAAAGGAAAAGGAATATGCAAGAATAGACCAACGCTATTATTTTTAATTATTGAGAAATAGAAAAGGTGTTCAATTTATCTTTTAGTAAAGATATATGTTATTTGAAAATAAAATTGAATTATACAATAGAAATATTTACAAATTCGGATCATTTTAATTATAAAGATGAATTATTTCACATAGAAATCACGTGTGCGCTGCAAGTCCATAATTATAAAGATGTGCTTTTTTTTCTTTTTGATTTAACGATTGATTTTATTACATTAGATATTAGACTAACCAACGGTGGTGTATTTTTTTCGATTAATTGATTATTTAGCAAAAATGACGGAAACATGATCACATCCTGTCCGGCTTTCCATTTATTTTATATTTTCTCCATTTTTACGTCTACGACTTTTCAAGTTTGAAGGTACCACAAAACTTGAGTTCCTGAGAAATCTTTACGAACCAAAGAACTATTTCGTGGGGTGGACGAACTTGGTGGGATGGAGGGAGAGGCGGAGATTGATCGGTTGCCAATAGACCTCTTGGCTCATATATTTGTTCTCATCACCTCCTTCACTGATTTAGCCCAGTAAGTTTTTGATTTCTTTTTCCGACTTAATTTTCCTTTTTTATTTTCTTCTGTAATTTTGGTGGTTTATATTTTCTGGGTTGTTGTTATTTTTTGTTTTTTTAATTTGTGTGGTGGTTGTGAATTCTGTGAAGGGCAAGCGGTGTTTGCCGGAAATGGAAACAGGCGGTGAAGCAGTCTTTGGGGCGGAGGGAGAGTTTGAGCTTTGCTGGTTGGAAGATGGACGATGACTCCACCGCCCGTTTGCTCCGCTCTGCTTACAGCCTCAAAGAGCTCGACATGTATATTATCTACTCTCTTACTTACTAAATTTTTTATTTATTTTTAAGAAATTTCTGTTTAATTTTAAATATCTGAGGGAATATTCAGAGCAAAGGTTTCAAAATTTTAACCTTTGGCGGTATTTTCTATAATTTTGTTGATTTTTAGAGAGTTAAGTGATTAATTAGTCTAATTACAAGTTAAAGTTTTATGGAAAAGGTTATGTACATTGTTTCTTGAATTATTTTGTAGGTTTTAAATTGGGAGTTTTAATGTAACACTCCCGTCACTGATCATTTTTAACGAAAAACCATATTTTTACCTTTCTTTAGTACTATTCACTATACCTTTATTGTCATTTTTCATTAAAACTAAATTTTTTTTGGACTTTTCGTTAGTTTTCCTTTTTAAATTTCTGTTTTTTGGTGAATTTTTTTGGTTGTGAAATATAGCTCTGCAAGTACTCAGAAATTGAGATACAATCTAATAAGAAGAAGAGAGATTAGACTCTGAACTTGGTTGTAAGTGTAGAGCTTCCTAATCTAACAAGAACCCGAAAGGCTTAGGTTGAAGTTCACGATTTCGTGCCCAATTTTGAGTGTCATTTTTCAAGATTACCCAAATAACTTACCTCCAAGTTTTTGTGCTTGGTTATGTTATGTGTTAGAGTGTATTTTCGCATTCAGTACAAAGTAGGTCTGTAACGATTAGGTTGTACTTTGGAAAAGTTATCCGAGTTAGAAGTGTTCTTATCTGTTGGTTTTCATTGGCATTTGGCAGAAATTTTTTGGGTTGGTATCATTATTGAATACTACTAACCCATGATTCTGTACTTAGTACCGCGTTTAGCGACACAAAAGAAGAAGTCGTTCTGTTTGTATCCAGGTTTATTAATAGATAAACTTGGAATTCACCAATGTCTATGCTTTTTCCTTTGTCTTTTCATCAGATTTGCATCTAATTACTGTAAGTATTCGATTTGGAATAGTCTGGTTTCATGCATAACAGCATAGTTAAAGCTCGTAGGAGGGATACCTAAATACCGTCATAGTCTCAGCATTTGAATTTCATGATTTAGTTCTTTCTCATTTCAAGATTTAGTTCTTTTGAGATGTACCACTTTGGTTCTTTCATGATATAGTTCTTGATTTATCTTCTTGTTTCCTCAGTTCAAGGCGTCGTTGGGGTTGCCAGATAACCGACACTGGATTGTACAGAATATCTATGGCAAAGTGTATCAGCAACTTAACATCCATATCGCTATGGGGCATCACAGGGATCACAGATAAAGGTGTTGTTCAACTGGTATGTGTACAAGCAAATGTCGTATGTTTGATTTACTGCTTTCATTTACGTGAGTTATTGTTTAACTTTCTCAGTTTGGCGTTCCTTTCCAACAGATATCAAGAGCTAATTCCTTGCACCACCTGAATATCGGTGGCACATTTATCACAGATGACTCGTTATATGCCATTGCTCATAGCTGTCCGCATTTGAAGGTAACTTGTTCATGGAAATTATGACTCAAGGTTTCATTACCCCAATTTTGTTCAAGTGCATTTCACCTCTGTTTGTTCCTCTCCTTTGTTTATTCCAGACTATCATCCTGTGGAGCTGCCGTCATGTAACCGAGAACGGCCTCTTTGTTCTAGTAAACTGTTGCCGCAAGCTTGAATCCATCAATGTATGGGGGACGAGAGTTCCTGTAGACTGCTTCATTGCTTTGCTTACTATCAGTCCGGCACTAAAGATAAAACCCAGAGGACTGTCGTTAAGTGTGGACGCTTCGATGTTGCCCATCGCATAAGCCGCCTTTTCGTATAAGTTCTTTCTACATTGCCATTAAATGTTGATGCTTCTATGTTTCCCGATGTATAAGCCGACCATTCATACAAGTTCTTTCGACATTGCTGTATGTATTTTTCGTTGTGCAGCTCAACGCCCTCGATGTGGGAGGTTGAGGCTAAATTATCAGCTCAATACTCTTGTTCCGTATATAATTCCTATGAATTACAGCCACCTATATTCTTTTGTGCAAGGTGTGAATAAAGGTCGAAGTGATTTAAAACTCAAAAGAGATTTCCAAGTCAGATTAAGTTGACTATTGTGTGGTTAAAATAGAAGAGTGATTCATGCACTGTTCTTGAGATTCTCTTGAAACCAATGCATAGTTCCAATGACGTTACAGATGGCATAGATGATTATAATGTGTTTAAATAGTATGCTATTTGTCTGTTACATACTTGCCCCGTGGCGTCTCCGATTACAGATGTAATCTCCCATATTTGTCACTTTCTACGCTCCCTTTTTAATTCTAGCACTTTGATTCTCCTTCAATTTGTTCACAATCTAATGGCTAAAAAAAAGTGCGTATAAAGTAAAATATGTGTATAAACCAAGGATAGGGCTATTCAGTACTCACAGTCTTTTACCTCTCACACTTTTGTTAATTATTATCTATTGGTCTTCAATTCATTCCATCCAACAACCAGAAACGGAGTGTATGAGCGGTAAAAATGTGTGAATAGCATCATCACCCATAAATCATTTCCGTACAAAAGGCCTCCTTAGACCAATTTTGTATTGCAATTTTCCTTGCAACATACGCAAATCAGACCATAAAAAGATGGACCCAATTTATTGTCAAAATGTTTAATCAACCAAAAGGAGGCATGTCATTCAACCCCAAGTGACCTCTTGAAAAACCATACGCTTTCATAGTACTGACCAACCATATGTAACAAAGAGAAATGAAGTCGAGATCTGTTGATATATGTACTGAGCTCTTAAGTTAAAAGACGAAACTATAGGATTGTCAACATCCATTGCAACGGCTGAGAACCAGACATATAAGGAAGAGTGGTACATACCTGAATTGATTCGTAGTACATTCTTGGTCCTTCGTCGTAACTATCTACTTCCGATGCCTCTGCAACTCCATAATCCTTGTCCCAATATAATTATAAAAGACTTTTCCTTACAATCACGTGTCATTACTCTAGAACCACAGAATGACTCCTTGACCTTCCACTCAACTAGGCAGGGTGCAACGGTTATCACTCTAAATTTTAGTATATTACATAGAAGAACCGCCAGAAGTAACTCACTAATGACCTATCCTAGTATTTAGAAGCTGCAGTCATAGCCAAAATACCATCAACGGAAGATAAAACAAGAAGACAACCAAGCGATTTGGAGAATAGACTGTTGAAGCAGACCTTGAAAACTGAACAGAGCCAGTAAAGCCTCCTGCATTGTTGGTCACTGGACTTCTAGTTGGTACAGAAATATTCTTGCAAGATCCAGAAGGTGCTCCAGCCTGCGAAAATCAAACAGTAGAGTGGTTTACAGTTTTCCTTACTCCGAAAATTGGCGTGTCATCACAAGGGTATGGGTAAATCAGTAGAAGTACCCTAAAGTTTTAGACAGATCGGAAATGTTTGAATATTTGGTGAGCTTTTGGATTATTGCTAAGGTTGGACAAAGTAGGACTCATGCCACGAGCTTTTAACCACCGATTTGGATCATAAAAAGCAATAAAGAAGTTCATAAATAACAAAATGAATGTGGAAACAAGTTATACAAACAAACCTGGCAGGCACTGACAGTACTACACCCGCAAAGCACTGGACCATTCATTCTATCAACAGCATCAAACACACCTCCTCCATCACTCCTCTGCATTGATATCATTTTATCCTTAGTTAAAATTCCTAGTTGGATGATGTTTTAGTATGTGCTTGTCCCTAGCTAAAATTTTCATACCATGTAAAAGTTGACTGCCAAAAAATTCGGCATCACCCCTGCAGCTTTATAACAGGTACTGACCATCTGCTCCAGTGGAGTTGAATGCTCTTCGCAAGCTTCAGCTTCAACAGGATATGTTGGGAAATAATTTTGAAAGAAAAGAGATGCACTTTTTGAATTCAGAGGCTTTGATTCTTTTCTCTTCGGGCATGAGCCTGGTTTTACCCCAGGATCTCCAGCTGAAACCCAATAAACAGGCTATTAACTATAAAATTCAAATATAATTTGAAGATGCAATGATATATCATTTATAAGTACCTTCGTTTTCCACCATGTATTTCCACTGGTAAGCTACTCCTTCCTGTGCTTCCTTTGAAGCATCAGACGTAAAAACAAGAAGCCGATGATTCTCTTGCACCATTTCAGTAACAGTGGGCCAATCTTCACCCTTTCTTGGCATTTTCGCTACAGGAAACCAATACTTATTTAACCCAGCATTGGTAAACAATGTCGTTAACCCTTTTGGAGTTTTCACGTAGTCCTCAATTATAATGGTCACAATCTCTGTCGGGTTCTGACTTAAAAATGTTTCCACTTCCGTCAAAGTGTTAATTGCAGGTTGCTGAGAAAAATCCAATGGACACATCATAAACAACCTCGCAAAACTATAACCATAAAATTCACATAATAAGTCATACATTGATAAGAGGGAAGAGAGATTACAAATGCAGTGAAGTTGAAACATTGCCCCTTAAAGGAATGACAAAGCCAGATATCATTCTCAAAATCGTACATATCCAACATCAGCCCTCTCACTCCATTCTAAAAACAATATGGCATAAGTTAATACTCATAAACGAATAATTAATGAATAAAACAAGCAGACAGTTTCATTATAATTTTGGATTCGAATAAAAAAAGCTAAAGAAATGAATGACATTCCAAACGTATATGTTCTAGTGACTTGATCCTTTCATTTTTTCGTTATAAAGAATATACCGAAAACAGCAAAGTTAAAACTTAAAAGCAAGGGCACATACTCTCAACTGGTTAGTAACAGTGTCCTCTTGGTTGTAAAATGTGAGTCTTTGAACACCAGGCACGGGCGGTGCATCAACGATGCTGAAAGAATTATGAGTCGCCAACCATGTGTACTTGTTGAATGGCAACCCATTAATCTAAAACACCATTCCAAAAAACAGCACAAACCCATCATCAAATTCACAAAAACCAAAAATGGGCAGACATAAATTTCTTGAATTTAGCTCAAAATATACAAAGCCATAAAAAATTTACAAATTTTAAGTCGAAAATGCTCACAATTGAAGTCGGTACGATTGCTTGGCCTCTGGTGCAAACGGGCTGATTCTTACCGGAAGCAGGGCAGTTGCCACAGTAAAGACCCGGCCCGCAGTCCGTCGCCGCCGCACAAGCATCTAGAACCTGCAAAATATCAACGCTTCAGCTCAAATTCCGAGAGAAAATGTGAGATTGTGCAGATCTTTGCGGGGAGAAAAGACAGAAACCTGGCAATTGCCGTTGGAGCAAGCAGTGGAACTGGTGGCCAGGACTGAGAAGAGTAGCAGGAAGAGGACGACAGTTGACGAGGCTCTGGATACGCCGCCTCGTTCCGCCGAGCACGGTGGCATGGTAGCTTGTGGTTCTGCAGAAAGCTCCAGAAATCCACCGCCCAGAGAGAGAGGGAGTGAGAAGTTTCGGAGAGAAAGCAAAAGAAAGAGAGAACTTTTACTGTAGAGAGGGGAGGGTGACAAGTTTTTGGGTGTGAAACGCGGGCTTTTTCACCTTTGCGTTTTTCTGACTAACAAAAAAGCCTTTAGTTTTCGTTTTCTTTTTTTATGGAAGTGCCAAGTTCCTATATCTGTCTATTTGTACAATTGTTTATATTATTTTTCTCATACAGATGGATTATCCACACATTTGAGTTTTTTCTTTATTAGAAAAATAATATTAAATAATAGTACAAATAGATGATAAAAATAACATTTTCGTTTTTTTTTTCTTCCGTTGATGGTTTAGTTAGTTGACTATTGTTACATACTCGCAAATTTGGTGTTTATTATTTTTTTTTAGTACATCGATATTTTTTACGCTAAGAAGTTGAGTTTGGTTAAGCCACACAATGGACAACTGGTGTTTATTATTATTTACCAGTAATAGGGATGTTGGAGAAGTTATAAAGATGAAGAGAAAAAAAAGTTGGTAAAGTTATTTTTGAACGAGGGGAATTATTTTTTTTACTCTTTTAAATTTATTTTGATAACACATGGGTGAAAGAAAAACAATAAAACTTTTGTTCAACTAAATTACTTTTATGTTCATATTTTTTTAAAATATTTTCTTTCAATTTTTTTATCAAGAAAAATAACTTCAAATAAAGGAAAATTCCTCTACTACAAGTACAACCACGGCCCAAGCAATCAAAATTGAGGGCAGCTAGAGAGGGAAGACATTGATTCCCAAAGTGGGGTTTAACAATGGTGAGAACACATCCGCCACGAATATTCTTAATTATGGTCCCTTGAAACCGCACAAATAATAAGTTTTAAATCTCTCTCCCATCAAAATGTTTTGAATCCCTTTACGTCTATCAAACCTTAGACCGTCCCTCAATCCTATTTTCTTTCAATTATGCATGAAAGAATACCATTATATTTGTTCTCGATTTTTTGTCAGACAAAAAAGATTTTATTAATAAATAATATAGATAATTAAGCTTCTTATGCTTCTGCAATCTTTAAAAACACACTCTAGAAACTGATCTTTATACAAAATGGTTATATTGGCCTTGCAACAAGCCTAAATTAATTTGTCATATAATTGATATTATACACTTTTAGTTATGTCTGTGGCTGTTTGTCTTTTAAAAGAGTAATGCTATTTATACCATGTTTTTATACCACATTTTCATATCATCTTAGGTGGCATTTGATGTGAACAATCACATTATTTGAATTAATCAGATTTTTAAATTTAGTTTATTATTTAATAAATTAATAATTAAGAAAAACTAGTTAATTAAATGATGATTGTGGTATACGAGGAATGTTTCTTCTTTATTTCCTTGGGTTTTGCAAATTTTTCAAATGATGTAACTGTCCACATCAGATACTACCTAAAGTGATATAAAAATGTAATATAAAAACATGATATGAATATCATTACTCCTTTTAAAAGCTTTTGGAATTTCCTCACCCCATGATGACATTGCGAAGTTACATTTTAGTGCCTCTCACATGGTGGGGTTGCGGGTAGGTCTTGTGTCTGGTCAGCGACTTCAAGCGTAGAGCAGGAGAGATTTCTCAAATAGCAACACGAGCCTGTACGTCATAAGTCAAATGAACAAAATATTTTTTCTTCAAGCGTTATTTTACTTATATAATAATATATGATATATTTTCGTGTTATAGACATACTAAAAAATTCTAAAAAAACAGGACACTCAGTGTGGGATTATCTGCGTATGTCGTCACGCAATTTCGTTTGTAGGCTTGTGTGTAGTTCATACTACCTAACAAGAAACATAATTCTAAGCTCAATAATGTAATGCGGTTAGGTTGGTTTGTCAAGAAATGCAGCCTGGTTGTTGTATTATACAAGTTTTGGGCACGTAGCCAGTTTGACAATGCTAGTACTTTTTAGGAGGATATTTTATTGCAAGTGATTTGTAGGCCAGTTAGTTAAGAGCGTTTGTTCTTGCATTTAAGGTTTCTTGTTCGAGTTTTCATCTTTGTGAATTTAGTGTAAATTATCCAATTGTTGTGAACAAAAAAAAGGATACTTTATTTATTTGATATAGTTTAAACTATAGAGAGGAAATTCAAACTCTTTTATGAAGAATGGTGTTTTTTCAATTTATAGAGAAAAATTCAAAATTGGGTGTATCGAAGAATCATATTCACTATAGCCAATGCATTTATGTGTGCTATTTGATGTTGCTTTTAAAATGGTAAAAAGCTTTTACATATAGCCAAATCGCTTGTTGAATTATATTAGAGTTTATTTGGGGTTGCCTTCGAAATGGCTAAGAGTGTTTTCTAACAACTAAAAAAAAATATTTTGATCGTGTTTGACAAAAAAAGAAATAGAGATGCTTTATGATATTCTTGCAACATACTAAATCTTTTATAAGATTTGATATTAGATTGGAATCTTGAAGAGCTTATATAGATTATAATGTTTTGAAAGACAAATATTATCCTGAGCTGCAGATCGAGCAATATGCCAACGTAATTCTTATCCATCAAAGTCTTATGGTATTAAAGAACCATGTTAATTGTAAATCATGAGTAAAATACTCAAATGATTAACCAATATTTGGACACTAAGAAAGATGATCCATCCTCTAATAGGATTCTGTGAATCGATACTTGGTCCGGAAGTACCATATTTTAGTGAAGTATGCATCTTACTATATCAAGTGCAATACACTGAATTAGATGTTACATTTCTAGTGAATCACAATACCAAGAAATGGGTATTGAAATGAAATGAAGCTTATCTATTGATTCTAATAGTTACTCATATCATCAAGGACTATTCAACCACATTTTCCCATTAATGTCTACAAATTGTAATAGTATTGGCCAAATTGAAAAGAGGCAAATTCTATCTTTGAGAGCAATGTGAAATAAGTGAACCTATAGCTTGAACCCCAAGTATTATTATTGGGTGTACATAAATGCGATTATATTCTCCCATTCTAGATCAACCACATTCTATAAGTATAGCATTTTTTGAAACGTGAGACTTATGGCATGTGTTCAAACTATATTTCTCGGAAGCGATTTGTTAACGTATGGAAAGGCGAAATTCTTTATTAAATTTCAAAGTACGAGTATGAATCTTATAATATCTCTCTATTTCATAGTTTATTCTACCCATATATCCCGAATTTGAAACTTTCCCCTCCCCTAGTCACCAATATTAAGTACTAGTTTGGTACTGAGATGCTTTTATAAAAAAATAGGTATAAAAAAAAAAGTTGAGCTCAAAAAAATGTTTGATAAACACTTAAAAATAGCTTATTTTCAAAGTTATGAGTGAAAATAAGCTGAAAACGTGAAGCAGCAAAAATAAGTTTATTCTCACAGCACAGCAGAAACAGTTTTTTTTTTTCAAAGCAAAGCATTACCAAACCAATCCCAAACGAAACATATAAGCATTTTTTTGTAATTCCCGAAGTAGCACCTTATACCTCCACTTCTAAGTGCCATTTTATGTAGTAAGTTCTTATCGTGCTTCTAATAATTTAGCAGAAGCATTTCCAAACAAGTTCTTCATCATTCTAGTCAATGTATTCGGTGACATATACACCTGTGTTTTAAATAATAAGATCATGCCATTTAAATAAAATTAGCTTTTGGAATAACCATGAATTGTTAGAAAATGTAATTCAATTTTTCTGTTTTGAGAAGGCAATGGCCTCTCTCTCCAACAAAATGATCACGAATACATCTGTGGTCAATGAAAATGATGCATCTTCTCTACCTCTAAAAGAATGGCCAAAGAAAGAATCGTAAATCTACTGATTCAAATTAATCTTCCGGCTAAGCAAGCTTCTTCGCACGACCACTTGAAGGAGCTCCATCGTCCTTTTTTGACCCGGATGCCTCAGGCTTCCGCGCCCAAGCAGGAGCTCTGTCAGGCTCATAACGGTAATCATAGAAAAGTTCCTCTCCTGCAGCAATTCGTTCCTTGGCAAATATGCCCACCCTGTGATCTCCCGCAACCATAATGACCTGCCATGGACGGGTTCATTGTCATATCCAAAATTTTTTTAGAGGGAAAAAAGAACGAGAAAAGATGTCAAAAGGGTACCTTCGCATAGCAATTTGGATCTGGAGAATGGTTGGCAAACTTCAATTTATCACCCTTTCGATAAGCATCAAGGACAAACTGCACAAGACAAATGCTTATTTCATGCCGTTGAACAATAGGAGGTTAGATATGACGTGGAATCAAAAGGTGTTGATATACATGCCTGATCGTTCAGATTGAAGAGAAATGATGAATTTTCACGGTCATATATTTTTCCACGCTTATCTGCTTCGCGATGTGAGATCAACTCCCCAGTATACTCACCAAGGTATTCGTGTTTGGGGACACTATTCTGAAGGGTGGCAAGGAAAATAAGCCAGCGCAAAAGGAAAAGCACACACAAGATATCATTAAAATGGAACACTACCTTCAAGAACGCACCCCAGCCAGATATGTCAGATCTTCCAAGTAAGACCTGAAGATAAATTAGGATAAAAGCAGTCATTACTATAGGACTTCAATCATTTGAGTATTCCTTCCGCAACTTCAACAACCCGTGAAGTAAATTTTTCACATAATGCGCTAGATTTTGACCATGCATCTATAGAAGGAAAGAAAAAGAAATGAAACAGTAAAGAGGCGTGTGATTACCCTTTGCTGTTGTTTCAGAAGAAGCTTCATATTTCTACACTCATAATTGTCACCTCTTTGGCTTGGAACCCCAAGGGTACCGTCACCGCAACTGAAAAATGAAATTTGACAGGTCCGTATGTTGAAAGTTTAACAGAGAAAAAATGCAGCCCACATTTGTATGAATTTATTTCTTAGTCACACAGCACCTACTGCTCCTACCTTCATATATTCCATATACATAAGCCTATGATAAGTTATATTGTCCAAACCCTGCACATACTTATAGCATAAAATGCCACACCATTCTGACTTATTAGATGAATTTCAACCTATTTGATCAAACTGTAAACTTCAGAAACGAATTCATACAGTAGAAAATGAGCATTGTTCACGCAATCACCAGAATGGTGGAAAATCTTTAAGGGATTAATTGAATTTGCTACCACTTAATTATGCCTATCCGATTCAAAAATGTGAAAATGGTGTAGACATACAGAGCCATAGATTAGGCATAGAAAATTTAAATGTGTTCCTAATTTCAGCATTGCAAATAAAAACGGTTAAAGTTGAATGTGCTCAAAACTAAAAGTTATAAATCCGATCACAACGAGGCATGAGCTGTCTGAAGCACATCAATAATGCCATGCGTCATAGTCCAGGCTCCAAACACATCACTAAGTAACACGAAAAGATTTTTCACCAAACAAAAAGTTATAAGCGCACCTGACCCAGCAATTCCTACAAACATCCGGATCGCATTCCCTGTCTGCAGCAAAACAAGGACACTGACGGCTTCGGCATTGACTTTTAGCACAATGACAGCCTCTAAATCTATTCTTGCAAGTCTTTGGACACCTAGACAAATAAGTTTGAGCAGATAAGTTTGGAATTATCATTGGAAAGGCCAAAATTTGACGGACATGAACTAAAGAAATAATTAAATCTATGAAGCCAAATCAATGAGGTCAGCTGTAGAGCAAGAGAAAATTTTACAAAAGCCATTGAGTTATCTGTCCTTTTTCAGAAATATAATTATCAGGAAAAAGAAAAGCTCACCCGCAGTACTTCTCGCAACAAGTCCCATTTTGTAGACAAGAACACTGCTTTCCACAAGCTGTTTGGCAAGTACATGGATTATACTGCCTGCAAGGCTGATCTTTTCTCTCAGTAATTCGTTTCCTGATTGAATGGTAAGCAGCAGATTTCCAAGTATACTTCAAACGACGAACTCTACCCCTTCTACGTAAAAATTTTGATCTTCTTCTAGCTTCATTATTACCCTAAAGTTCGTTTCAACATAGACAAAATAGAATCACTTGTTTGGGCAGAGAGGGTTCTGTCATAAGTAGACAAGCCTATAAAAAAAAGGGACTATAAATCCATTAAAGTCAACCTTGGAATACCCTTCAACAAGGGAGTTTGCAGCATCACCTGCTTGGCAGGACATCTTACTCTCTGAGTAATTCATATACTGAAACACTTCCCAACACGTTTTCATACCATTTAAAATGTTCCTTGCTATTAAGCAGCTGCGATGAGAGATGTGAAACCCATTATAAGATGGAAACAAGAAAAAGTACATTAAGTAATTAATAAATCCAATGGGCTATCCAGACATATAGATGCAATTAAAATCAAAAGGAAACTCCCTACCACTGGCACAGTTGCACCTTATAATTCAAGAATGGATGTTCTTAACCAAATTTTTCTGTATCCACCTTAGGAACTTCCCTAGACGATACAGTAGATTGATTACAAAACTATAGGATGCTAAACATTACAAGGTCAAGGCATACCCACATCAAAACAAAAAATTAAGACATACTCGTGAACTCTTTTCTTTTCATTACTTATTTTATTTTGAGGAGGAGGGGGTGGCATTGTGTGTCTGGGTTGCTGCTCTTTGTGCAGATAAGTTTACATGTATCTAACTAATATCCAACATCAGTACCATTAACTAATTACATACACAACAGAGAAGAAATCAACTAAAGAAAACACATTACATGCACTGACCTGTTGCTGCCAAATATCTCTCTGCCTTTCTCAAAAAGGCCCTTCTCAATGGTTTTCCATGTTTTATCATCACTTAATTCTTGTTTATATATGTTTTCATCAACACATTCTTCTCTCCTCAAATTGTCATCACTACTTGTGGCAGGTGGATCAGCGATCATCTCATCCAATGCACCATCAAGAGATTCACCCTGAACAACTGTATTACTGCCCTTGGCAGGTGATTCCTTCCTCCTAAATCCTCCACTGGTAGAAGATTTCAGATTCTTTTGTGAAGAAGAACTAGTGTCTTCATTATCTTTGGATGAATTAGATCTAAACTTCATATCACTTGAACAAAGACCAACATTAACAATGGAATCGGAATCAGAAACCACCATTTTCTTCTGCCTCTTCTGCATGCAAACTAAAACACGTTCTGCAACTCTCTTGCTGTTCCTCTTACGAATTCCACTTTTTCCAGCTAGCTTAGTCTTTTTGGGCGATGGATGATTTTTATCACTACCCTGCCTGGATCCATTCTCTGAATCACTGCTTTCCGAGATGTTTTTTGCATTTGATGAAGCACTTTCACTTTGTCCAGACTTTGACTTCTTTCTAGAAGATTTCTTTCTGGTTGATATTTGAGCACTAGCACCATCCATTGACGTGGCATTTTTTTCTTCAGGATCACCGTTGCTCACTCTAGCAATTCTTTCAGACTTCAGTACCTAAAATGAGACAATTTGAAACCACATAATCATTTTTTGCCATTTCTTTACACAATTCCCAGCTACACATCACAGTAATCACGTGCACGACACATACTGATCTATAGCAATTCGGACCGCATGATACTTTTTCGTCATCTGGGGGTCTCCACAGAGGTTGTTTCTCAATCTGACAATAAATTTTATCAGCACAGGATATAAAAGTCCGGTGTCACGGTCAGATAGCTATTAAAAAATTACTTACAGGAAAGACAAGATCCTGTGAACATCCATGTAATCTGCAATCAAATACCTGCCAAAAAGAAACAACCGCAGATCGGAGTTAGAAAAGATAACCCAACAAACATGCAATTGAAAGTAGAAATAGAATACTTACTAGGCAGCGACGACAAAATAGGTTGTCAAATGAATCAAGAGCTGCATCCAGATCTTTATCAAGAAAAGAATTCCCAATTTGTGAAATGTCTTCAGTATCCCTATTCTTACAACCCCCCGAAGCCTCCTTTTCCTTTAAGAGAGTATCATATCTTGCCTGTATAAGATGTTTGATGGAGTTTCATATCTCTGTAAAGCCAGCACAAAGCAAATGGGAAACGGCTGGACCAAAGCTTACACTGACTGGTTTTTATCATGTTACAAATTGGAAACAAGCATGGCAGAATGGCAAGCATTCCTGCAAAATAGAAAAAAGAAACTTCCATACCTTGACTTCAGATGGACTTCTAGAGAAATATTGTGCTAATGACTCCAGCATTGGATCAGAGAAGCCAACTTCTTTTATAGCCGAGCTGGTAAATTCAATGAAACGTCCATAAAACAATTAGTTCACTTTTCATACCGTAAACAAGCACATACAATTTCAAAATTGAGATTCAACATATGTTTAAGGAAAATATATCAAACTGAAATTATTATGTCAAGATGAGAACTTAGGTCTTGGACTAATATTATTGCAATAGAGGACTGAATATAAAGGTCAGTTCAGTTCACATTTATATGGTTTCCGAATAATGAAAAGAAATAAAATAATAATTCAATTAACTCAACTGTACCCAGTACAAAATGGACTTTGGTTTTTTCTCCCTTACAATGTTGTACGTTCAAAATTGACCAAGCTATTATAAAACTGTGTCCATCCCAGAGAGAGAGTGACAGGCACTAAACAAATTTAACTCTTCCGCTAAAGCTAAGGACTATAACAATAAATTAGGTCAGTGAAAGCCACTTTAAGTGGTATTATTGGCTAAGACAAAATATTCTAGGATTGGATGTTGATAACTTATATATGTACCTACACCATATTAGGCCTGCACACAAAAGGAAATAAATCATAGTTTATCACATTAGTACACATGGTTATACCAACCGAAGTATAAAGTCTTCAGATTCAACAAAAACCCTTTTTTCCTCTTCTTCATCAACTGCTTCCTCCTCACTATCACTACATATAAGCGCTTCACCTCCATTTTGATCATAATAAATTCTTCTTCGACCTACCACTGACTGATCTTCTGTCATTCTTTGGTTTCTGTACCACATATCAAACAAAAAAAAAAAAAAAAACAATGATATCACAAATAGGCTCAAATGAATAGAAACGGAAAAAAAAATACAGACGGATTATATGACATGAGTTTCACATTGTTGAACAACAATGTAAATCATCAACTAAAAGAGGCCAAATCCAATGAACAGTAGAACTCAGTAACTACATGTTACCAAATCCAATTAATAGCGCAATACAAGATGACACAAAAGTCAAACGAACAAAGTGAAAAACGATATATATTTGAAACAGTAATTGATTGATTTTAATGATGAAATGATCTCTAAAAATTGCATGATCTAATTGGAAACATGGGAGAATAAGAGGAAAAAGAAACCAATAAATACAACGAATCTTATCTTGCTTATAGCAAAAGGTTGAAGACATAATAGTAAATGTTTTCTCTTGTCCGGAATATTAAATCTATTTCAACCAGTCACTGCTATTCAATAAAATGTACATAAAATATTAGTTTGGAACTACAAAAAGAGTATGACAAATGAGACTGATTCCCTTTGTACTATTTCAATCTCTTTTCAATTTCTTTCCATGAACATAGATTAAACTATACAATATACTTGCAACTAGCTGACGTTCTGTAGAAGGACCTCAAATTTCATTAATCAACTTATACATTTAATCTTTTTGGTGTTCCAGAATGTAAAACATATTCCCCTTCACACAAGCAAACAAGGACCATGGAGCATGTGATAGTGATATGCAACACAAGAATATAATTGAAGCTGAAGTATATGGGTCGTGAAAAGAATAGACCATGTGTAGGCTAAACCTGTCCAAAAATATCCATGTGGTATAAGGGGGTAGTCTTTTAACTTCCGGAAGCTTGATAGGACGAACAGAACTCTTGACTGCTACATTAGATTCTAGTAGAACTGCCGTGGACCCATGACCATCTTCTTGAGAGCTATCGTTGCTCCCATTGCTCAATTCAATTCCATTTTGCAAGGCAAATGCATCTTTTTGCCTCTTTGTCAATAGATCTACACTTCTACTAGCATCAGTTAACCTACTACTTCCTCTTTCCGTTGACAATTTATACATGTCGTTGGTGACACCAGCCAACTTCTGCTTGTTTACCTCCATTCTTTTCTGCAATGAGAAAATACTTAGTATTATGAGAACAAAAACCTGATGTAGTTCTATTACTTTCTGGTATCAATACAATGATCGCTATAAGATCCATGAAGATGCACCTTTATAGAAGTAGCCCGGTTAAAAACAACTTGCTTCTTTAGATTTTCTATGAGCAATGAAATCTCCTTCCGGGTTACATCCATGTTTTCTTGCGACCTCGTCATCTGCACAAACTAGATGTTAAGTGTGATCCAACTTATAACCCTACATCATAAAATACCCAGACAAAAAGTAGAATAAATAAGCAGGTAGAAGTCAAGCTGGAGTTGAATGAACACAGAACAAAGTGGTTTCAAGAGCGGGTAGCACTCTCTATCAACAATTTGAGCACAAAAAGCTATATCCAATCTTTCTATTGCAATAACTTTTTAAAATGCAAGCTAAGCAGGAAAAAATAAAACTACGTCCAGAACCGTCGGTTGGCGAAACTATTTTTTCAAATGCTGCAGTACCATTCCTAAGTTGAAAGGCATTCGTTGAAATTACATGGTAAATTAACCGAAACATATATAGCATCATCGAAATTGGCACTTCAAATCTAATGAAGCAGAAGCCAAATAAACAATGCTGCTACATATCTCTCCAAATCAACCCACATTGATAAAATTCCTACATATATGCACTTATATTACATGCATATTGAATGTATATAAATATAAAAAACAAATATATAGATATATATATATGTATGTATGTATATGTAAAGGCACGCACATTGACCAGATTAAACACAATACAAGAGCTTCCATTAATGGCATAATTTAAGCAGAGTTTTCATTGATTTACAGAGAGAAAGAGATCGAGCAGGAGAGCCGAAGGATTATACCGGAGGGTCCTCGTGAAGCTCCGATCTATTGGCGGAAGCTGAAGGCGAAGCCTTCGACGCCATTGTTGGCGGCGAAGCTGGGGGAGGTTATTCGGGCCGGGAACGCAATTTTGGACCGGATCGGATCCGATTCGTACAGAGGCAGTCCTGGGTAAGACTGGGGAAGTGTACGGTACGGTAGGGTTTGGGACAGAGGAATTTGGCGGGTCGGGCTTGAAACGCTAATCAGGTCTCAATGTGGGAGGGACCGGCGGAGGATTTTTGGCCGTTTTAACGGGGACGTAATTTCATTTATTTATTTTATAAAAACAAAAAGTGAAAATTAGAATTAGATGCCATCGTCCAGACGTTTTTAACTGAACATTTATGCTTTTTTTAGTTTTTTATTAAAGAAAATTAAAGAAAAAGATTGAAACCTGAATTTTAACAATAAAGATAAAATAAAGAATAAAGTGGATAATACTAAGATTGATTTTTTAGTGCAAAAATATGGTTTTTCGTTAAAGTGAACAATACCGGAAGCTTTTCGTTAAAGTTCCCATTTTATTAAGCTTTTAAGAGCTCGTTTGGATGTACTTTTAAAATGACTGAAAGCATTTTAGTAAAAAATGTTTTTTGAACCAATCCTTAGTAAAAATAAAAGTAAATTCTGGAAAAGCACTTAAAGTGCTTCTTAGAAGAAGCACATAACTGATGCTTCTTGCAGAAAGCACTTTAAGTGTTTTTGAAACCAAAAAACATTTTCTCTAAAGTGCTTTCAATCATTTTAAAAGCACACCCAAAAGAGTTTTTTTGTTAAAGTGAACAGTACCGAAAACTTTTCTTTAAAGTTTCATTTTTATTAAGCTTTTAAGAGCTCATTTGGATTAAGCTTTTAAAATAATTGAAAGCACTTTTAGTGAAAATGTTTTTGAAATCAATCCTTAATAAAAATGCAAGCAAATTCTGGAAAAACATTTAAAGTGCTTCCTGGAAAAAGCACATAACTGATGCTTCTTGCAGAAAGTACTTTAAGTGTTTTTAGAACCAAAAAACATTTTCTCTAAAGTGTTTTCAATCATTTTAAAAGCACATCCAAAATAGCCCTAAGTTTTTTGATTAAGATTCTTTGACTCGAGCCATTTTCATTTTAATTGAGTTTAATTACATTTCAATTTCAATATTTTATAGCTTATTATATTAACATCTCACACATTGTTGAATACACCCCACATTTGTTTTTTCAATTAAAATTTTTCTTAATACATCTCAAATACTTTTCAATTGTTTGAACTTTGAATACACCCCACATACTTAGATTTAATAAAATGCCTCAAAAAGGAGTTATTGTTCTTATTATATTTAAAAAAAAAAATCAACTTGTGCATAATATTCTTGATATGCATTCAAGTAGTGAATTTTCTCTATTGAAAAGAATTGGTAGTCTTCCAAAAAAATGGTGGAGAGGGAAGGAACATAGTATATAATCACTTGTATTTGATAATTACATTAACTGTAATTCTATCAATTGCTACTACTTCAGTGGAGAGTCTTTTCCGCTATAAATATTGTGAAAAGTTCACTGCATAACCGAAAGGAAGATCAATGGTTGAGTGATAGCATAATAGTTTATACATAGAGCAATGTTTTTTCTTTCATTAATAATGGAGATATAATGCAAGCGTTTTCAAAATATGAAAATGTTACGTCGTGAACAATTGTAACTTGTATTGTTATTTGTTTTATAAAATTATGAATGATGGAACTACGATTTTTTTTTAAGGTTATTATATGTCTGTAGACATCTAAATTTTAGGGAAATAAATGTTGACCAATGCATTAAAATTACAACCTTCATTCATTTCACCTACATCATACAATCACTTCATCTACAACCTTCACTCATTTCACCTACATCATACAATCACTTTACCTATAACCTTCACTCATTTCACCTACATCATTCATTTCACCTACATCATACAATCACTTTACCTATAACCTTCACTCATTTCACCTACATCATACACTTACTTCAACTACAACCTCCACTCATTTCACCTACATCATTCACTTACTTCATCTAAAAAAAAAGGATGGTGGTGGTTCATTTTCAAAGTCTATAAACAGGCTTCTTCATCAAGGGATCAAGGGAGGAATTGACATATACATTTCTCTACTCCCAAATTGGAAGAGAATTCCCCAAATCCTTGAAGCTTTGAAACTCTAAAAGCTTTCAAGCATCCAAGTTCCCAAATTCCCAAGAATCCCGAAGGATCAAGAAAGCTCTCTTTGTTCTTCGTCAAATCCTTGAAGAAATCCACACAACTGTTCATCAAGACCAAGCCCCGAAGGCCCTTGAAGATCCGTTCATCATCGTTCATCCTAAGATCAAGCCTTGACGGCCCTTTGGATCAACAACATCAACAAATCCACACCATTATTCATCCCTAGACCAAACCCCGACGGCCCATTGGATTAACAACTTATTCACAAATATACACCTTACGAAGATAGAATCAGAGGATCAAATTGTAAAAGAGATTGTAACCCTAAAATTAATACAAAATATTATTTTGTATACGTGTTCTTGTTTCTTTCATCGCAAGAATATTCATGTTTACAATGTCTAAGAAACGTTTGTGAATTTTTACATGGGATCCTCTAAATAATATTTATCTTATATCTGCCACAGCCAACATCAAATAAAACATACCAACTCCGAATTAAAACATACCCAATGATTAAACTATATCAAAAATGCATATTTCATCATTTTGGAATAGTTTAAAAATACGTTTGATTCAAAGAAAATGTTCTGGTAGCTAAGTCTGAAACAACTTTTAATTTAATTGGAGATAAATCCAATAACTATAGATTACATAATTTTGAATCAACAAAAAGGGTATTGGACCTTGATTAGTAAAAGAAACTTTCAATCAAAAACTTAAGGCATAGATGTTTAGTGGAATGAATTCAGAACTCGGGCGTTTGTATTAAAATATCTCAAAAAAATAAAAATAAAAAATTGAATGAGTGTGCTCTTTTAAATATTTTTTTTATTGGTAGGAAATTGTGTTTTTTTGGGTCAGTGAGAAAGTGGAAAAAATGCAATAAATTGCGACGGGGGAATAATCATTGTCTATTTTGAATGCGTCTCTAATCATTAATATTCTTTGATTGAAAGTTTACTAGTTTTTCAACTTTCTATCAAAGTCCTCTTGAGTCTTGAGTTTGTACCCTTAATCTATTATTATTAATAGGTTTTTATCTCAGCTTTTTTTATTTTTAAAATAAAAAATTGTATTTTTTCAAGATAATTAATTCTTGTTGTCATTCAATTGTTATAATTAGTTGTCTGAAATCAATTTATTTGTTGAAACCAAATTTGCGCACTGCTGTGGATGGAAGAAATTTGACTTTTTGCAAAGAGAAAACACCCACGATTAACCTTGGGCCGGTGGAACATCGGTCAAAGGCTATGCAACGGTTAAGTTAATAAGCAACTAGTCATGTGTGTACACGTTATATGTGTGTAATTAAATTTGACTATTTTTTGTTATAAAAATATTTATATCACTTCTTCTTCCTTAAAAAAAAAAAAAAAAAAAACACTTTCGAAAAAAATTTTGGGCGTGGAACTTTGAAGAAGAGGTTGGGGGTGGTTTTAAAGTGGGAGACGTGGGTTTAAAGAAAAAACCTCCTTCATTTTTTATTTTTTAAATAGGATGTGTCATGTTTACCTAGCTGTGAGGTTCGTGTAAAAATTGAAAATTTAAGTGATATGTAATTACTAAATTGCCATATCTTTTAATTTTGTTTAGCTTTGATGAAAGGGTTAGAATAGTAATTTTATAGAGTTTTGGTTGATAAATAGACTTCTATTAATAGGTAGCTTAGATATTTAAAAAAATATATATATCAACTTGGGCATTATATTCTTGATTTGCGTTCAAGTAGTGAATATTGAAATTGGTAGTCTTTCCAAAAAATGGTGAAGAGGGAAGGAACATAGTAATCATGTGTATTTGCTAATTATATTAACTTTAATTCTATCGGTTACTACTACTTCAGTGGAGAGCCTTTTCCGCTATGAATGTTGTGAAAAGTTCTAAGTAATCGAAGGGAAGATCAATGATTGAGTGATAGCATAATAGTTTATACAAATATCATTGTTTTTTCCTTCATTGATAATGGAGATATTAATGCGGTGTTTTCAAAATATGAAAACGAAACATCGTGGACAATTGTAATTTGTATTGTAATTTTTTTTTATAAAATTATGAATGATGGAACTACAGTTTTTTTAAGGTTATTATATGTCTAAGAAATGTTTGTGAATTTTTACATGTGACCCTCTGAATAATATTTCCTAGATCTGTCATGCCAACATCAAATAAAAATGTACCAACTCCGAATTAAAATGTACCCAATAATTCAACTATATCAAAAATGCATATTTCCAAAAGGGGATGTTTTGATGTAGTCCCTCGTTTTTAACTTTTAAGGCTTCTTAGACTAAAGATCTGTTTGTTTTAACAATTTGGTGCCATGTGTATCTTAATTTACCCATTTTGATGCACCTAAATTACATGACCTGCCATAGCTTTTAACAAATCTGATTTCGGTATCCAGTTTCTTTACGCCAAAAGAGAGGAGGTTCCTAAATTCTTGCTAATTGATGTCTCAGAGTTTTAATTAAAGAATAATATTGATTGTTCAAATTAATAAGAATTTGAATTTAAAGATATTAATCTTGTAAATTTAAAGATTTGAATTACAATAGTACACTAGTTACGCATTTAATTAGTCGATTTGGGAAACAATTTTCTAAAATTAGAATTCACTATTGTTCACCTAGGCTATTAAGATGGTCGACAATGATAAACTTCTGAACTCAACACCCCTACGATCAACTACAAATCATGAATGAATAGTTTTTTCTAAACTCAACGTACTGTAAGTTTTAAATGCCCTCTTTTCATAACAAATTTGTAATGTACCAGGTACTTAAGTGAATATTATGTTGACATATTGATCGTTGAGTTCAAAAATAATATGAATTTAGAACGTACTAGACGTTTCGTACATAAAGTTTTTATTTTTGAAATGTATCCTTCTGATGAAGCGTTATATAATGTGTGTTTGAGACATACCTATTGTTTGGCATGTCTTTATGTTATTTCAACAAGTAATGATTATTTGGTATTAAACTACCAACTCCGTAACAATTTAAAAAAACTCCATTAATTCGCTCAAATCTAGGGTTTGCCAATGTTCAAGCAGGTGTCTGCCGTGATTTGAAGTTGTTATTATGAACTATGGTACAAAACCACAGATTCTGAGTAGTTCAACCAAAAAACCAAAACACAAAGTCTGAGTACGTAGCTTGATTTTTAAGATGAATTAACAAAGTAAACACGGAAAGAAAACATAATGACGTTACTTTTTTAAGGGTTTTAATATGAGATGGAGCACTAGGCCGGGATTTATTTTAGCGATTTTAAATAGAAAACCTCTTAACAGTTTAGGCTTAATGCTCTGGGTGGTTTCGAACCGAATAAACTTACTTCTCATTTTTTTTAATTGTATCGAGTCAACTTACACCAATAAACGATGTAAGAAGAAAAATTGGAGATGCCGGTATAAGGAAGCATGAAATTATGAATTAAAATATGACAAGGACAAATTTAGAAGATGGAAAAAGTAAGGAAAATGATTTTCTCATACTTTTTTCTTCTCTTACAGACCTTTATTTGATTTCCCTTTGAATTCTTCAATTTGAAAACAAAATTTAAAAACGAAATGGTTATCAAACCGTCTATTTATTACAGATTCTTTATTCATCTAGAAAGCTTATAATACCAACCTTAACCTTTGGATATTTAACCAAATTGGTAATTTAATCTGCAAGACAGCTTCCAGACATGCAGGGTTTACTTCATGTGGCCACAGCCTCCATGAACTCTGCATCCTCTGCCATAGCATATAGAGTCTCAGGCAAAAGGCAAACTTCAAAATCAATCCATCTTCGGCCCCCGGAAAAACTGCTATTTTCCCATTCATTTTGTTAGCAGCTCCGCTTCGCACAGCAACCGGTCTCCCCCACCCAAAATCGTTACCATACACATTGAATCGCGGCGAGCTTCCTATGAGCAATGAAACACTACTAGTACTTGTTGGAATAGCATTCCTCATGTTTGGAACATACTAGCACTTGGGGCTTTTTCCCAATCCTTCAATATCTTCTTCACTTCCTCAGCTGTCAGGGAAGCAATCGTCTTGTTTATATGCAAAGCCGCCCAGCCTAGTCCGTGTTGTAAAAGCTCACATGCGGTGGACTTCACAGAAACTCCCTGAAGTGCATTTCCGAGGTACTCCTTTGGCAATGGTGCCTTCAATTTTTGTCTCAATCCTACTGCAACACGATAACTGATCACCTGATCAGGGTTGAGATGTCCACAACGAGTTATCGCTCGCCAGTGATGGGCCATGAGTGCTTGAAGGGATGAAATGTTGTTGGTGCCCATCTCAGCATTGGCCTTGGATTTGAGATGCGCAATCTTTTCTTTGGAAAAATGAAATACCCTTTGTAAAGAATTCAATGAGATCGGTCGAGCGACCTTATCTGAGATTCCGCTGTGTGAGAAGGGTATTGGAATTGGGAGATGAAACAAGCCATCAAGAAGTTGGCGATCAAAAATGGGAGGGGGTTGAGAATTTTTGCCCCGAACGAGAGAATTCGGACCAAGTGTTAAAGAAATGCCAGAATGATGACCCATCAACAACAGAGTGATTCATTGTGCAACCTATGAAAATGCCATCAACCAGCTCAGTTACTTGCACGGCAAGCAAGGGTTTGGAAACGCCTTCGTAGTTCAAAATCTCATTCATGGAGAAGAAGTTGGAGACAATATCCTCCGGAACATAAACAGGGTCGAGAATATCAGCCACTCCAACACCATCAGCAGCTGCATGGACAAACTGTGCTCCGTCGCCATTGCAGTTGATAGAAAAACAAGAAAGGGTTTTATCCTTTATTTCCGTCACAGCGAGTGGATAAAAGATATCCAAAGTTCGGGAAAGGGCGTCTTTTAGGTGTCGTATCAAGCTGCTCTCTGCTGGTTTTTGAAAGAGAAGTCCCTTTTGGATGTAATCAAGCTGGAGTAGTCTCGAATCCCACGGAGTTAACTCGATTAATCTTCGAGTTAAGAGATGATCACAGCTTGTTGGCCGGACAATCGTCGTGGAGATATACCAAATCCGACTCATTTTTTTCGTTTCAAAATTTAATTGGAAAACACAGAGGCTAAGGCTACAATATTGTGTGGCACTGGACCATAAACAACTACAACAAAATAAAAATATTAGAACTGCTGTTGACCGGCTGGAGGCTAAGGCTAGCGTCGATTATGATGCGATACAATGAGGGTGTCTCTATCCGCACATTTTTTTTTTTTCGCACTTTTCTTAATATCAAATTATTTGAAAAAAAATCAATGAATAAAAATGTGGGGAAAAAAAAAGGTGTGAATAATAACACTATCCTATAAAAATAAAAATAAACAAAACAAAACCAAACAAAACAACGATACTATCCTATAATAATTCTAACCCATTATTTACGGTGCTGACTGTAAGCTGACTCATGATGACATGGTGAAGGGGAAGGCCTACGAGTCTACAACCATTTTTAATTGTCCAGAACAGTAATAAAACCAACCAAATTTTCAATTATTGACTGGAGGATTTGACTGGTTTGGTATTGATGTGTTTTGAAAAAATGCTGTTTCTGTTGTGCTGTGAAATAAAGAAGCAGAGTGTTTGGTAAACTTTTTTTGCAAAAGTGATTTTGAAAAGAAAAAAAAAGCAGTATTATAATGTTTGGTAAACTTTTATGTAAAATAGATGTGAAAAAAAAGCCGGTTTTTCAAAGCTGGGTAAACTGTGAAAAAAAGCTGAAGCTGAATGTTTACCAAACACAAAAACAGCTCTCAACTTTTTTTTTATACCAGTTTTTTTCAGAATCACCTCAATACCAAATCAGACCTTAATTTTATACCAGCATTTTTCAGAATCATCTTAATACTAAATCAGACCTTAATTAAGTGGGACGGTGGATTTTCTTAAGAATAAATTACACAAAAATAAAACATGGGCACAATAATAAACCAAAGAAATCAACGTCAAGATCCCTAATGATAAAATTTCTCCCTACGCCGAAGTTTTTGAAAAACATAAACATAAAATAAAGTAAAATAAAGTTCACTAACCCACACTAGCCATGAACTCTTCGTCCTCCGCCATGAAGAAAGTTAGCTTGCGGCGTCTGCAGCGAAAGACAAGCCTCAAAATCAATGCTTCAATCTTCAGCCGCGGCAAACACCGTCAGCTTCACATCGAACTTGTTCCCAGCGCCACTTCTAACTGCCAGAGGCCTTCCTCAACCAAAATCGTTACCATGCACATGGCTAGCTTCCCGTGGCCAATGCGTGATCGCTTGGCAAAGCATTCAAATGTTATCCTACTATTCCACTCTAGAAATTAGAAATGCATGACATGCATTTTCTATATTGAATATTAATTGAGAAGAAATGATTACACCAGCAAATTGGACATATCAATAGAGAATGATAATTTGATTACGCATCAAAACATTTATTTTAATAAAATATTAGGCGATATTAGCTCCTTGGAGTATAAGGGTGGAGGATACAGAACGTTCATCCACAAACCCGAAGGTCAACGGTCCTACAACTAGACTGTGACCGCATCCATGAATTCTGAATCATTTCCCATAGCCTCCAAAGTCTCAGCCAAAAGACAAGCTTCAATATCAATGCTACCTTCTTCAACCCCAGAAAACACTGTAATTTTCCGATGTGACTTATTCCCAGCACCACTTCTCACCCCAACTGGCCTTCCCCAACCAAAGTCATTTCCATACACGTCGAACCGCGGTGAACCGCTTGTGACCAAAGCGTTAGCAGCCATGTTTCCGTCTGTCAGCAACTTAGGCTCTTGTACCCAAAACTCCAAGAATTTTCTCAGTTTCTCTTCTGTGTGCAAAGCCACCATCTTGTTCATTTCCCAAGCCACAAAACCAAGCCCGCGCTCGATAACTTCCCTTGCTTTGATGGTCACAGTCCCCGCTTGAACTGCATTGCCAAAGTATTGTTGTGACAATGGTGGGTTCATTCTTGACCTAGCACCTATGATAAATGGATAACTACTTTCTTTATCAGGATCAAGATCTCCATTACTACCACGGATTATAGACCGCCAAAGATGAGCTAAGACTGCTTGTAAAGAGGAGATTTTTGTTCTAGTATTTTCAAGTTGAATCTCAGCATTGGCTTTTGCTTTCAGCTGAGCAATTTTTTCCTTTGAGAAGTGAAAGACTCTTTCTTTTAGTAATGGTACTCGGATATTTCCGATGTGTTTATCGGAGACTTGATCCTCAATTTTTGAGAATGGAATTCGAATGGGACTAATAGTACCATCCAGAAGCCAACGCTTAAGAACAGGTGGTTTTGAGACAAAATCAAAACCCCGAGAAATTTCGGACCAAGAGTTAAAGAAGTGCCAAAAGGAAGTGCCATCAACAACTGTGTGGTTGACGGTGCAGCCTATGAAAATACCATCCATAAGCTCAGTCACTTGCACTGCAAGCAACGGCTTAGAGGTTCCCTCGTAGTTTTTAGCACCATTTAGAGGAAAAAAAGAGTGGACAACAGCACGAGGAACATAGACAGATTCATTTATGTCGGAGAGGGTAACACCGTCGGCTTTGGCATGGACAAACAGGGCCCCTGCATTATTACAATTGATGAAAAAGGAGGTGGTGTTATTGTCGTGGTGAATAGTGGCAAGGCGACCGGAAAGTGGAGGAAAGAAGTCAAGTGTTCGAGAAAGGGCGGCTTTCAGATGTTGAATATGTTGTGATAAAGTTTTCGCGTTATGAAAGAGGAGTCCCTTTTGGATGGGATCAACAAGAAGGAATTGAAGGTCCCATGGAGTTAACTCAACTCTTTGAGTTGAGCAATACTCATTAACATTATGGCTCGCGGCTTGCACTGTACATGTTGAGATGACCTGGGCGCCTCCCATGGCTTTTCCTAATGTCTTGCAAACTCGCTATCTTTTTGTTTTTTGGGACAGGCTCAATCCTCAGGTTGGAGAGGTAGGCATATATTTATATACTAGGCTTTGCTGGGAGGCTGGATTTTGAAGTTGAGGTTTAATTATAAAATCAAATGGTAATATTGGGAATAACTTTACTCAGTATAATATCTGACAAGCTTTGTTGCATCACCTATGTAGAACTTTGTCATTTACATTCTCACACAATTCATTACATGTGACGAATTTTTAAGCTAAAATATGAACAGAAGGATAGAACCATCTTAGACCCAGGAGACGGATGCCCCACTCAATTTTTTTTGGTGGGAAAAAATGTACGTTGCATATAACAATACCACGGGTTAGCCATGACAATAAAAAAAATAATCAAAAGTTTAATTTTGATTCCAAATATCCCACGTGTCCTAACCCAAATCTCGACAAAACTCAACCCCACCACAAAGTAATTTCTGATCCTCTTGTTTTAATTGTGATGAGAATACAAGTGGTACACCACATGTTTTAATAGAAGTGGTGATAATTTTTTTTTTTTAAGTTATTAACTTTTTAGCACATATATTTCACAATTTGTATAGTAACACGTGATGTACCATCCTGCGTACCAGTCACACTGAAAAATCTCTCGCCGTCCTCATCTTGTCCTCATCCTCTTTCAACCAAACTCAATTAAATTGAAAAAAAAATTTCTCTCTATGAGAGCCAGGGAGGAGCCCATGTCACCAAAATCTGTAGGAGCTTTTAAGATTGCGCTCTCAAGTCCATTCAACTAGACTTTTCCTCTCATAATTTCAGATCCCCTTTTTCAAAATTCTTAAACCTCTGATCCCTCTGTGTGCACAGTTACTCCAATCCCTTACACCTTTCAAGTCACTCCATTTAAGATTGTGTTTTCAAGTTCATACATCCAGAATTTTCCTCTCATAATTTCAAATTCCCTTTTCCAAAATTCCTAAACCTCCGACCTCTCTCAAATCTTGGGCCTGAAGGTTCTTGTCTACAGGGATGACAGGTAGAAAACGGGTCTAAAACCCAACTATCAGAGATAAATGCGAAGGAAAGCCTAGAGATACTAGCAGATTTGGAATTTATGGCAAAAGAAATAGGAAAATGATCATCTTCGGATCCTTTTTGTGGGGATTCGGAAAATCTATCAATCATTGTCGTTCATCGTATATCGTGCGGTCAGTTTTTGTTATATATAATTTATATTCAATTTTAAATTTTAAATTTTAAATAATTTCTGACCGCACGATGTACAATGAACGATCGTGGTTAATTGATCCCCCAAATTCCCACATAGAGGAACCAAAGAGGATCATTTTCCAAAGAAATAGACATAAATACCTCCAACCAAACAATGGCAAATGGATGAGAAATAAATACCTCCAACCACTCATGGCATCTGATGTAATGGCGAACTATTCAGCTACCATGAGATCGGGCATTAATGGTAAGTTATGTTTTAGATATGGATCCAATAGTATTACACAACCTCATTTTATCTTTGTGGTCCTTTTGTACCTACAACTACATCCAAAAAGTCGTGAGGTGCGAAGGAGATAAGACAAAAATACAGAGCGGCTTGGTAGAGCCTCCACTATCTGACACGCCCTAACCTCGATATCCCCACATACCAGGATATGCACGTGCTGACCGACACCCGAGGGTGACAAAGCCATTTAAAACATGCATATAATTAAAATATATGCAATTAGAACGATTATACCAAAGTAGGAACGTGTTCAGAGTATACAACTAAGAAAGAACGATGTGAAAGAATTATTAGGAAAAGGTACGAACAAGGAAATGATACCTACACAGAGAATACTCGAGGATAACTAAGTCGAAATGCCCTGACGCCGGGATCATATGCCTCGATCCTAACTCCTGAGGAGGCACAAAAACCGAAAGGTGAATGGACCAAGTTTATAATAATAATAATAATAATAGTAGTAGGAAAACATTTTATTTTTGTACATTATAACCCCTTGTTTTGAAAACACATGTATAATACTACATATAGGTTTTATAAAAACCCTAGCATTCCATGTAAAACATCTGTAAATCGTATCTATGATGTACTTAACTAGGGGTATCATAGTCGTCCGAAGACAGTACTTGTCCATCACCTGAAGGTGAAGCTGAATAACATGTCTATCACCCCAAGGTGAAGTTGTATAAAATAGCATACATCTACACAGACACTAGCCGTGGCTAGTGAAGCTGGGCTATATAATATATTATATCTCACTCTTCCTCATCATCTGTGCCCTATGGCTATAGACATCTATACCCATGATGTGCGAATGTGCCATATGATAACCCACTAGATAAGTACCAAAACATATCTCAAAACTCGTATCAAACATCAGAGCTTAAAAGCTCAAACCTCGTCTCATAAATCCATGGCAAATCATATTCATAATTCCATAATAAACATATATGTGAATCCATAGATTTTCATAAACGAAAATCCAATGATTCATAACCTTTAGTAATATATAAATCTGATAAATCGTAAATTATTCCGTAAAAGCAATTTAAATAAATCATAAGTATGAAAATCAGTAAAATGTAATATAAATCATGCTCCATTCATAAAATATGCAATGCATGCTTGGCTAATATTTTATGAAAAATATATAAGTTTAGAAGGGGTCCACTCACATATTTTATTGTCCAAGGACCGCTCAAACTAGGGAGGATGACGTCACTTGCCGCAAACGCGCCTAAACACAATTAGGAGCCTTTTAGTAAAACTCTACTACAACGTTAGAATTTGGGAAAATGGATGGCGGATTCGGATTCGGCACGTAGAAAAACCTAAGGAGGGACCTCAGGTTTTCTCCTATGAGTCGCCGCATACGCTGCTGCACACCCCGACTCGCCAAAAAATGGAACAACTCCAAAAATTCCCAAAGTTTACAAGAATTAATATCTCAATGAGGAACAACTTTCATACCTGGGCTAAAGTCCAATTCGGCCGGGAAGTGATCTAAAAATGCCAAGAACCGCCGGAATCCCTAGAAATGGGTGTTTTCGATTCGACCTTAAAATGACCTCCGACGCCTCAACCACTGCTTGGGCTTTGTTCTTAAGTTTAGGGGGAGTATATTGGTGGTGGCAATCAAAGAAAATCATTGCAGGAACAACGGATTTGCCGTCGTGCACCCATGAACGTGTACGATACATTTCTACCCACACCTAAGGCTAATTTCCATCGCTTTTTGGGTGTAAATGGGATAGGGAAGGTCGTGAAATGGTTCCCAAGTGCTGGTTTGTTGTGATTCGTCGAAAAAACCGACGAAAAACCATCAGAGAAGATGGAAGAAAACAGGTCAAGTCGTGAGAGAAATCAAGTCAAGGGGATTCGGTGCTTCTCCTTTCCCTCATTTCCCCTCCTTTCTTTCTTTCCTGATTGGTTTGTTCCCCATTTTTTCTCTCATTTCTCTGTTTCCTGATTCGGCGTCCCCCTCATTTCCCTTATATTATTTTCATCTCATCCATCCATCTCTCTTATTTCTCTTTTTTCTTTTCCATCCCAGCCACACACGTGGCATCATCTCACTACTCCAGTAAAATCTGGAGCGTTCCAGATTTATGGTTAAATGACCATTTTGCCCTCGACTTCGATCGTTAATAACTCATTCGTTACAATTCCAAATTACGTTCCGTTTGCACCCATGCGTTCGTAGCAATGAGTACAACAAGAATATTCTAAGGGAACATATCTTGTGTGACACGACAAGGCGGTCAACAAAAGCCAAAGTATTTGCCTCAAAGGGCATTTTCGTAATTTCACATTTTAAATTATAAAAACCGTAATTTTTGGGGACGGGTCGTTACACTCTCTACTTATCGTACACGTCTGCACAAGCTATCCATGTAGCAAATCATACCCAGAGACAAATGATAGGTGTAAAGATGGAGATTTAGACCATATTCAACTAAAGGAGGGCCAGATGACTCTCTTTAGCCCTATAGCCCTCTAAAAAAAAATATTTTAATGAACAGTGACATGCCATATTTCATTCCATCTCCAACCGAAGGGGCCAAAGGGCCATAGACCAAGTATAGCCCTGTGACAAAAAATCTTCTCCAACCGAGGAAGCCAAAAGGCCACATGCCAAACATAATTGATTATTTTAATTGAATTAATATAGTTAATTAAATTAAACTATCATATTAGAATAAGCTTTTCGGACATATTGGAATATTATTGAAAGAGGTGGTCATTTGAAAATTATTAAAAAATTAAAGGAAAGATTATTGGAAGAGAATAAAATGTGAAGAATTGAAATAAAATGAAGTAAGATAGTATGAAATGGTGACAAGTATGTGAGAAATGGTGTAGAAAAAAATTCACTAAAAAAAAAAAGTGGGCTGGGCTCATCGAGCTGGTTGGAGATGGCCAGCCGGTTGACTTGATTGGCTAGTTTTGGCCTTGTAGGGCCCACAAGCCCTTTGACCTAACCCTCGATCGGATACCCTTTTTTTGTCATTTCAGGCTATTTTTAGCCCTATGACCCTCTGGCCGGATCGGTTGGAGATGGCCTTAGTGGTCCACCCATCAGAGATAAATGCAAAGGAAAGCCTAGAGATGCTAGCAGATCTGGAATTTATGGCAAAAGAAATAGGAAAAGGATCATCTCCGGATTCTCTTTGTGGGGATTCGGAGAATCCATCAATCACTGCCGTTCATCATATATCATGCAGTCAGTTTTCGTTAGATACTATTTATATTAAATTTTAAATTTTAAATTTAAAATGATTTCTGATTGCACGATGTACGATGAATAGCCATGATTGATTAATCCCTTGAATTCCCACAGAGAGGATCTAGAGAGGATCATTTTCCAAAGAAATAGACATAAATACCGCCAGCCAAACAATGGCAAATGAAAGAGAAAGACATACCTTCAACCACTCATGGCGTATGATGTAATGGCGAACTACTCAGTTACCATGACATCAGGCATTAATGGTAAGTTATGTTTCAAATCCGGATCCAATAGTATTACACAACCTCATTTTATCTTTGTGGTCCTTATGTACCTACAACTGGATCCAAAAAGTTGTGAGGTGCGAAGGAGAGAAGACAAAAATAAAGAGTGGTATTCCTAGTAGAGCCTCCACTGTCTACCTCTCGTACACGTCTGTCCAAGCTTTCCATGTAACAACTCATACCCAGAGACAAATGGCAAGTGCAGAGATGAAAGATTTAAGCCATCTTCAATCGAAGGAGGGCCAGATGGCTTTCTTTAGCCTTATAGCCCTATAAGAAATTATATTTTAATAAACAATGACATGCCATATTTCATACCATCTCCAACTAAATGGGCTAAAGGACCATAGGCCAAGCATAGCCGTGTGATCAAAAACCATCTCCAACCGAGAGGGCCAAAAGGTCATAGGCCAAACATATTTTTTTTTATTTTAATTGAATTAATATAGTTAATTAAATTAAACTACCATATTGAAATAAGATTTTCGGATATATTGGAATAATATTAAAAAGGTGGCCATTTGAAAATCAAGGGAAGGATTATTGGAAGAGAATAAAATGTGAAGAATTGAAATAAAATGAGGTAAGATAGTATAGAATGATGAAAAGTATGTGAGAAATGGTGTAGGAAAAAAAATTAGAAATTAAAAAAAAAAAAGTAGGCTGGGCTCATCGGGCTGGCGGGAAATGGCCAGCCGATTGGTCAGATTGGTTGGTTTTGGCCCGGTGGGCCCACAAGCTCTTTGACCTAGCCCTCAATTGGAAACAATTTTTGTGTCATTTTGGCTATTTTTAGCCTTATCACCCTCTGGCCGGATCGGTTGGAGATGGCCTTAGTGGTCCACCTATCAGAGATAAATGCAAAGGAAAGCCTAGAGATGCTAGCAGATTCGGAATCTATGGCAAAAGAAATAGGAAAAAGATCATCTCCGGATTCTCTTTGTGGGGATTCGGAGAATCCATCAATCACTGTCGTTCATTGTATATCGTGCGGTCAGTTTTTGTTAGATACTATTTATATTCAATTTTAAATTTAAAATTTAAAATGATTTCTGACCGCACGATGTACGATGAACGATTGTGATTGATTGATCCCCTGACTTCCCACAGAGA
Organism: Pyrus x bretschneideri; assembly: GCF_019419815.1. Classification (NCBI taxonomy): domain Eukaryota; kingdom Viridiplantae; phylum Streptophyta; class Magnoliopsida; order Rosales; family Rosaceae; genus Pyrus; species Pyrus x bretschneideri. Next base: position 4,715,665 of record NW_025999820.1, on the reverse strand, counting down.
GGATCCGAAAAGGATCATTTTCCAAAGAAATAAACATAAATACCTCTAACCAAACAATGGTAAATGAATGAGAAATAAATACCTCCAACCACTCATGGCGTATGATGTAATGGCGAACTACTCAGCTACCATGAGATCAAGCATTAATTGTAAGTTATGTTTCAAATCCGGATCCAATAGTATTACACAACCTCATTTTATCTTTGTGGTCCTCCTGTACCTACAACTGGATCAAAAAAGTTGTGAGGTGAGAAGGAGAGAAGACAAAAATAAAGAGTGGTATTCCTAGTAGAGCCTCCATTGTCTACCTCTCAGACATATTGGAATAATATTGAAAAAGGTGGCCATTTGAAAATTATTGAAAAAATTAAAGGAAAGATTATTGGAAGAGAATAGAATGTGAAGAATTGAAATAAAATGATGTAACATAGTATGGAATGGTAAAAAGTATGTGACAAATGGTGTAGGAAAAAAATAAGGAAAAAAAAAAAATTCGTCCAAAAAAAAAAGGTGGGCTGGGCTAAAAAAATTTGTTAAAAAAAAAAACGTGGGCTTGGTTTGTCGAGCTAGCTAAAGATGGCCAGCTGGTTGGCCTGATTAGCTGGTTTTGGCCTGATGAGGCCCATAAGCCCTTTGGCCTAGCCCACAGTTGGAGACGATTTTCGTGTCATTTTGAGCTATTTTTAGCCTTATGGCCCTCTGGCTGAATCGGTTGAAGATGGCCTTAGTGGTGCACTTAGCTAGGACTATGGATTTGTCAACAATGGAGCAATGGGTCAAGCTAGTAGGCACAACTTTGTTTAACAAAATCCTTAACAAATTAGGGGAGGGGGGGAAGAGGTTAAGAATATTCTTATATCCTATTGGGAGGAGATGGGGGAGACAGAAGTAAAGTGGGTTAGGGATAACACCTTTATTATCACTGTACAAGATGAAAGTACTGCTGCAAAAATTCTAAACCAGGTGTCGTGGGTAGTTATGAAACATAATTTTTCTATTAAAAGATGGCTACATGAGCTAGCACTGAAGGAAGTCAAGATGGAAGTTGTGTCTTTTTTGTTTCAAATCAGGGTGTCTCGCTATACCTTAACTCGGAAGAAAATGTTAGGCTTTTGGTAACAAAAATTGGAGGGTTTAAAGAGCTTGAAGACTCAGTGAAAGCTCGGGGATTCCTGAGGGTCAAGGTATTTGTCAACACCTCAAACCTTCTAACCATTGGGTGTTGGCTTCCAAGAGATAATAGTAATCATACCTGGATAGAGTTTCGATATGAAAGATTACAGGACTTCTGCTATCGATGTGGTGAATTGGACAGTCCAACAACGAATGCTCATTTGAACCCATGAAAGGGGGTACGACTATAGGGTACGAGGAGTGGACAAGAGCTGCACCAATTCAAGATTTTGTAGAATCCCCAAGACCTTGGGCTATTAGCTCGGGGTAATGAAGGTGTGTTAGAGCAACAAAAACAAACTTTACGCTTCCCATTCAGCAACGTATGGATGACATTCACGGGAATGAAAGGATGGAACATATCAACGACACTAGGGGCCATAACCCAATAGTACTGACTCAGGACAGAGGAAAACAAACAAAAAAAAATGGCATAGATTCAGAAAAGAAGTGAGGTATTGAATTTCAACCCGACCTAGTGGATTATGGAAGGATGTAAGCCTCAGTTAAGCCAGCGCTTTATTAGGGATTATGGGCCCGTGGAGCTGCAAGGGGAACAGGTAAAAAACCCTACGGTTATGATCGAGAAAATTCAGGAAGAGACTTATAATCAAGTTGAGGGTGTGGTTGCTGTGCCTCAAACTCAAAATCAAATTCAGCAGATAAAACGGAGGGAAGAGATAAGTACAGAGGGGGATTTACAAGGAGAGTTTTGGGGTTTCTCAAGAGGAGGCGAGTAAAGGGGGCTAGAAATCAAGGAGCAGGAGATGGTGCACTCCCCATAGAACAAAACAAAAAGCAAGGAAGATAGAAGGAGTACAAATGAGAAAAAGGAGAAAGCTATAGAAAAACTGAGGAATATGAGTATAAAGGAGAGATACCTGATGATGGAAATAACGATCTATGCGAAGGAGGAATTGCAGGAAGTCTCGATAGAGACATGTGTGACTACATAGAAGAGATCTCTGTGAGGGACAAATAGGCCTTGTTGGCAAGGAATGCGAGAAACTCATCTCGAGGTGATGACGGTTGGCTTTCAACAACCGCACGGTCACCATGGTACACCTCTTTTGAATTGCCGTGGTCTTGTTTCAGACATGGTAGTTCGGGCCCTACATGGGCTAATCAGGAAACATAGGCCCTTTGTGATACTTCTGTCGAAAACCAAAATGAGAGATCATAGAATTAAAGATGTCAGGCAACGTATGGGTTATTTTAAGGGGTTTAATGTTGCTATGCTAGGGAGAGTGGGTGGTTTGAGTCTCTGGTAGGATGACTCGCTAAAAGTGGAAGTTATGGAATCCTTAAAACATTTTATTAATGCTAAGTGCATCTATGTTGATTCCCAATGCGTGTTCCGATTCACGGGGGTTTACAGAACTAGTTACTAGGTTGAAAAGGCTGATTTCTAGAGGGGATGATTCAGAAGTTTAGCCCATATAACATCTCATGGATATGTGGAGGTGATTTTAATGAGTTTTTATGGGAGTACGAGAAATCAGGAGGTGCGGAAGTTAGATATAATCGACCACGATACCTTGAAGATTTCATGAGTAACCTAAAGGTTATGGATTTGGATTTTAATGGTCCAAAATTCACTTGGAGAGGGACAATAAATGGGCAATTGGTGAAGGCTTGGCTCAATCGTGGTTTGATTAATGGGCATTGACAAGTGCGCTCACCCAATATAACGATCATTCACGGTACTGTTTTAGGGTCCGACCATGTTCTAGTTTGGTGTGAGCTGAATGCTGGAAGCAGGAAAAAGCTATTTCACTTTGAGTCTTTCTGGTCTAAGGAAGCAGAATGTCGTGAGATTGTGAAAAATTGCTAGGCAAATCGGCGTGATGAAAACAGTTTGGAACGCTGGAATATGAAGGTCAATGATTGCCGCTTTAAGTTAATAATTCTCAGAAAATTGATGCACTGTAAAATGACTCAAAGATTGGGACACCAACACAACGTTCTTCCATCAATCTACTCTGCACAGGCAAAGGAGGAGCAAAGTGGTATTGTCAAAGGATGACAGTAGGGAGTGGGTGGACAATTCAAGTCAGGTTCAGGGCATTATTGACAACCATTTCGTCAATCTCTTCACTTCGACAGGGCAGCAGGACTAGGGATCTATCCTTGATTGCATCATCCTAAAAGTTATTGATGAGATGAATGAATCCCTTACCACCCTGGTTTCGGTTGAAGAGATCAATGATGCGGCACTGCAGATAGAGGGGCTAAAAGCCCTAGGTCCTGATGGTTTCCAGGGTATTTTCTACCACTCCTATTGGATATTATAGTGAAGGATGTGAATGATTTATTTGGAGACCTGATGAATGGTATCCAGAACCCTAACCGGATCAATGCTACACATGTAGTATTGATTCCCAAAGTGCAAAATCCTGAAACTGTTTAGCAGTTCCGCTCCATTAACTTGTGCAATTATTCATACAAGGTCATTCCGAAGGTTATGGCAAACCGTCTTAAACCACTATTGCCGGCCTTGATCTCCCCTACTCAAAATGCATTTGTGGCCGGAAGACATATATAAGATAATATCAGTATAGCGCATGAGATTTTTCATTTCCTCAAAATGAGAAAGACAAAATGCAAGTTCAAGCTTGGAATTAAGTTGGATATACACAACGCATATGATAGAGTGGAGTGAGATTTTTTATTGGCAATGATGGAAAAATTGGGGTTTGACAGTAGATGAAGAAATCTCATTATGAGATGTATTTCATCAATGAACTTTGCCATTCTCCTCAACAGACAGCCCGACTCCAAATTTGCTTCATTGTGGGGTCTTCTCCAGGGGGACCCCCCAATCCACATACTTATTCCTATTGGTTAGTGTAGTCTTATCACTTCTTATCCAACAGAATGAACCCCATGAAGGAAAATTTGTGAAAAACATGTTCATTTAAGCAACATCAATAGCATGCAATTAACAATTAAAGGCAGAATCATGCTTGTATGCACTTAAAACAAAACATTTACCCATGAAATTCAAAGCCTAGTAGATAGGTGAATCAAGACTCAACTCAAAACAAAGTGAGTTGAGAAATCAATACCTTTGTAGATTCCTCTTTGCATAAGCAAAGGCTAATCACCCAAAGAGAGGGCCTTCATTCCTTGCATCTTAGATCCATGGATTTGGATGGATGAAAAGGTTTCTCCAAGTTCCCAAAATTGAGAACCTCTAAGTCTCCACACCAAGGTATATTGAAGAAGAAATGAGTGACCTTGAGGAAGTAAGATTGCTAGATGTTATCCTCAAGGTGGCCGGCCATTTCTAGAGAGAAAGGAGAGTTTGTGTTTCTCCAATTTCCCCAAAAACAACACTTAATGAATTTTGGCTATTAAGTCACACTTATACCTTAATTCATTTGAGTGGCAAACTTGTAAATAAGTCAAAACCCACTCTTTCTCTAACATGGCCGGCCTTAGGGATTTATTGGGCTATTTGGGCCTTTGTGAATCATTATTCATTAAGTTGTCATACAACTTAAGTCAATGGACTTGACGTTCGAAGCCCATTGGGCCTTAAGGTCCAAAACTATCCCGAGGTCTTTTAACGAACTTATTCGTTTGATTAATAATCATATTAATTAATCCTTGCCATAAATAATTAAACCATTTAATTATTCTTACTCATCTCCGTTGAATCTTCAATCTCTACCTTACACGGTGTACGATCCATTAGGTTCCTTTTAGTGAGGCAGTGGGCGATTCAAACTCTTTCAAATCGATTGTGAATTGAAACTTACTTTCAATTCTCCCGTTAGTGATAATACACTTTTAGGGCTTCCACAAACCATGGTTGACGCCTAGCAGCATGTCATGGTTACCCAAGCTAATCAGAAGAGGTGGAGAACCTATTCAGTTTTAGGATTACAAATGCAATACGGTCTTTCTCTAATACAATACTCTTGACCACATTGTTTGGTTTGATAGTTTATTCATGTCTACTATCCAATGTGAATCTTGTACTTATATGATTACCTTGAATGTGATCTGGAACGCATTCCAACATCTCATTCATACTCTGGCCAGAGATTCTAAATCATATCATAGAGTATTCTCCCTCAAACAGTTTGAAGGTTAGAGATCCCTTGTTGCGCATTCACTTGCCTCCATGGCTAAGTGGCTTAACCCCGACGATGCCGTGGACACCCTGATAGAGTGACTTTGACATAATCAAAGATTAAGGACCTAACCACAAGACAACTGTGATGCCTCAGGTCAAAAGACTAATTTGCATTATCCCAACCATGAGTTCTCATGTGACATGAATATGAGAACTCTTCGTTGATCGTGTTCAGTGAACTCATTCTCTATTGAGCACCTACGTACTTGTCTTGATATCACACACACCAATGACTCGAGACTAGTCACTCTCCCTGAGAGAAGACATAGCACGTACTGATCTTAACGGACTGTTAATGCCCAATTGACAATCCTATGATCAGGAATGTTTAGGATGTGTCAACGAAAGAATGGTTTCATGAATCTAACTTCTTTAGATCGCATTCTTCCAATCACATATTCCTTGGACTTATCGTTTAAGCATATAACATTTATATGAGACGGCTCAAACAATAATGTTTGCCCTTAATATTAAACTAGATTAGTTTAACATGTGAAATGTCCATAAAGTATCATCATATGATTGGTTTTAGGGCACATTTCCAACAATCTCCCACTTGCACTAGAGCCAATCAGCTTAGTCATCATTGATGATACCTCTTCTGTAATTCATTTCATAAATGGCTGAGTAGTAGGCCTAAACAATGGATATCTATATGTTATCCATAGAAGCAACCTTGAGAATAACGACGTCACCATTATACATGATTCTCAATCATGTGGTTCAGTCTCTCATTTGAGTTCGGACTTTGATGAGACCTTGATTCCCTGGCTTGAGCTATCGCCCCATTAGTGTCATACACTTTCTGGTTGGAACCGAATGGAGAGTTCATGAATGAACTTTCCCATCCAAACAACAATGTTGTAAGCTTCTATATGGCAATATATTTTGCATACATGATGGAACACATTAAAGTCATTTACTTTTAACGTTTCCACCCAAATATCTCTTTAGTCATAATAAAGAGATATCTCATTATCACTTCATTCATAATGAAGAGATATTCTATGATGGATTAGATTCATAATCTAATACATTTACGCTTCCATTACGTTACTCTAATTCTTCCTCATTCTTGAGGAATCCATCCTTAGTATTTCTTAAATACCTAAGGATTCACTTGACAGTTGTCATGGTTCTGATCCTGGGCTTGCACTGATATCATCTTGTACCGTTCTAGGTACGACTTATATCAATGTTTTCATACAATATGAAATACATAAATCATCTTTCTGCGTATGTATAAAGGATTTTATTTATGCATTATTTCTTTGGGAGTCAAAGGGTACATTCCCTTTGAGAAGAACAACTTCCTAGTCTCACTAGAATTGTCATTCTAATTGAAGTTTATCATCATATGAGAAACTTCCTAGCATCTTATTGTCTATTTTAGGGATTGATATAATCCAATTATATCTTGAAATCTATCATTATAGATTTCCATCCCATGTATATAGACTATGTCTCCCATATACATTCTATCATTATAGAATGTTTAAAGTCATAATTTTAACGATGAAGAATTCCTTTCATTTTCAAAATTAATATATATCATGTATATATATATTCTAATTTAGGAATATGATCAACTCCCACTAATCTTTTGTAAACCTAGTAAACAAAAGATTCATTTACATCTTTATGAGAAATCAAACAATTGATCTTTTCTCATAAGACGCTTATAGCTCTCACTAGCTTGCTAAGATCCATGATGGATGGATCTTCTTACAACTAACATGTCTTAGAAGTATATATCATATATATATGGGTAATTGATAATGTCCAACAAACTAAATCTTATTTATGTTCATTCTTCTCCTAATGGAGAAATTCATTATCTTACGATGCTACTTTCCTTGATATTTTTCAAGAAAATTAATCTAAAGTGTTACTTTTTCCTTGGATCAAATCTAAGGAGGTAAATACTTTAGACGTCTTACTCATCTACTTACATTTCTTGAATTCTTTGAAACCTTTTGCAAAGTATTCGGACTTGTGTTTATTCAAAATAAACTATAGTCCAACCGAGAGTGATCTTCGGTGAATGTCATACAACATGAGTAGTATTATGTTGTGGACAAGTGCCACTAACATCTAAGTGAATTAACCTCAACAACTTTGTGATTCTTTCTTCTTTCCAAAAGAATAAAGATTCGAACATTTCGCCTCTATACAATTTTAACAAGAAGGTATTGGATCCGGATCTAACGATCCAAAGCATCCATCTATGACCAACTCGTAACTTATGTTTTAGAGGTATCACAACTCAGTTGGGATTAGTCACTACCCTGCAACCTTTTGGGTTTTAAGCATCATCGTATTCTAAACAGTTAAACTACCACATCATCTCTACTATAGAGACAACCAATTAAATTACAATAATCTAATTATTGATTAATAAAGAACAATGTTTTTGTCAAACAAAACATTTATCCATATCTACTATAGTGACGGATTTAAGTTCCTTAAAATTGGAATGTAAAGACAATTTTTAGTATTTTCCAATTTCTTTGGTAGTTCATATGAGGAAGTAAGTACAATCCGCTTTCGCAGAGATCTATATTCGATTCACGTTTGGAATGTGAAGTACTTTCTCTTCTCTCATTAATCTTCTACTTCTTATTAGCACACTTTTACATCAATTGTAAAACATAGTTACTAATACAGAATCATGCATTCAAGTAGAAGAACCAACTGTTGTGAACTTTTCAAGAACATTTTACAACACCTTCGAAAGGTGTGTTCTTGACACTTGCAAGACATTTCTTTGCAAATACCCCTTCCAATGTCCATCCTTTCATAAAGAAAGTTTGTTCCCTTGGAGTTATTTTGCCTTCTTCATTTGACTTCCCTTTTGACTACAATAGTCATGGTCCCTAAACTCCCACTATCTCTCTTGAAACTTATTTCAAATGTGTTATACACATCAAACGATTTGGAGAGCGTGCGGTTATTGTTCACTATATAGTTTACAATAAACTTAGTGAACCATTAGGATAGGGACACAAAGGTGAAGTCCTTGCCTAGTTTCCGTCTCGTTAAGTGGTTTAACACTTCAACACTCAATGATTCAAAATCATCATAAGTCCATATAAATGGTCTATTTTTGTCAACCAACCATTATGTTCTAAACATAATAACAAACTTTCAAGAGTTGTTCAAGGCAACTCTCATTTCTTCATACAACAATTTGTAAGTGAAGAATCATGGCACATAAAGTGTCCATGCCCTTGTGCTTACTTCTCAAGTTCCTTGTTCGTGTAACAAAGAGACAAGCACTAAAGTTTGTGTTGATTAAGGGTTGTTCAAAGCAACTCTTATTTCTTCATACAACAATTTGTATTTGAAGAATTATGACATTAAAAGTGTTGTCCTTCTCATGTTAGACTTATCTAACATATTCTTCCAATGATACATTATCAATAGGAAGATTGTGAGGATGAGACTACTTAGTTACATCTACAAGCCATTAAAGAAAATCTATGGGATTGTAGAACTAAGTCCGGAAATTAAAGCGTTTGGTTTTTCTTTGTCAAGTTTTGGATAGCGTTTGCAAATATATTGGTAAACAAATACATAACGAATATAAATTGATTGATTTTAAGCCATTTGATTCGGGTCTTTAAATCAAATAGCACCACCCACTATTTTTGGCAAACTCCATATCCCTCATCGGAATTCGAGAGTTTTGTTAAATTCTTAGCAGGGTATGGGAGACTCACTATTACCAAGCCCACCTCACGATGATACGATATCGGCTAGCATTAATAATAATGAGAGAGTACGCTTACTCATTTGCATCTCTTGCAAGTACCCATCTTATTTGGCCTCTAGAGAATGTTGCCTCACAATGATATGATATCGGCGCCATTGCACTTAGTTAAGTTATTCCCACCATGCTTAGTTCATGAAGGGGTTCAAGAATAGCCTCACAATGATATGATATTGGCCATCCTCGTTGCCTACACTCACCTCATCATATGCGTATAGACTCCTCCTGAATGTAAGCATGCACTTTGTACTCCCCCATGATAGGGTGAAGCCGGTGTACAAGTCACAAACGATTGGAGCCTACCACGGTGGAAGGCCACGAAGAGATATTCAAAGCATCTCTCGCTTATCAACTTAATATTGATTTGGTTGAGGGTTTTTAGGTCTCATCACATATAAACATACATTTTAATCCAATTAAAACATTTTGGTCCTATTACAACTATTGGTCCATATGATTGATTTAGTAGTATATAATACTCCCACTATGCTTTTAAAACGGTTTTTAAAGCAAGACTATATGGTACTACTAACATAAGATTTGCATTCATTGATGGACTATATAGTTGCCTTAGGGCCTTAGGATGACTATGAACCTTTGATTCGATTCAACACGAGCCTAGTGTTGAATCTCGGTATAGGGATGGTGATTGATTTTAGTTACGCGTTTAATCACATTAAGGCGTGTTGTCTTATTGGGCGTTGGACCCAACTACTCCAATTTCATGCATATCGAATAAAACAAGAAAGGAGTACTTCAAAGTAAATAAGAGCTTATACTCTTTTACAACAATTGATCAAATCAAATTACTTTAAAGTAAAGAAGAGCTTATGCTCTTTTACAACAATTGATCATATCAAATTACAATCAAAATTTAATCTACACATTCCCATGGTTCAAACAAATTTGAAACGGCCTTTCACATAGCTCAATTATCATAGGCTAAGGTTCATAATCACCCTTTCTTTAATTAATTAACGCTTTAACTAATTAAACTTGAATGCAACATTTTCATTTGGTTTTTGTATCCATAGAATTGATTTAAATGGAGCTAAATGAAATGAAAATCCAATTCTCATTTAAAGAGACAAAACAATTTTGTTCTCTACCTAATTTGGGCCAAAATGCTATGACCTCAACTTGTTTGGGCCATAGTGCAATTAACCTCAACTTTTGGGCTATTTTGCAAAAACTTAAACTTTTGGGGTCACTTTGTAAAAACACAAAAGTCCACTACTTCATGTAATTACAACTAGAACCCAAAAATTTCCACAAAAAATAAAACTTCATTAAAGGAGCAAAACAATTTGTCCTTTTAGTGATTTTGGACCTTTACGTAAAAACGTAAACTTTTGGGTCAAAATGCAAATACACAAAAGTATCAAAACTTTATATAATTGCATGAAAGCCCCACAAGGACCCTAATTGAGTAGGGTGGCCGGCCATTGAAGCAAAGTTTATAAAAAAAATTTCAAAGTTTTGTAAGTGGGGTGTGTGTAATGGAATAAATCATTACACACCAAACCCACTAAAATTTCTTTAATTTTTCAAAATAAATATCTAATATATTTAAACATAAGAAATATTTCAAAACAAAAACTTTATGAAATAAATCAAAACTTTGAATCAAAACACCAAACCTTTTGTTCTTGGCAAGAACATATCAAGAACAATGAAGAACATTCATGAAAACCCATAAGAGCTCCATGAACATTCTTCACCCAAAAACATACCAAAACCACTCAAACTTAAGGGAAATAACATACAACCATACTAGGGTACATAGGGGTTCCAAAAATCACTTTAAAACACTTTTAACAAGTCAAACAAGAACCCAAAATTCCACCCTTTGGATTTGGCCGAATTTCCCCAAAAACATGGCACCAAATTTTAGCTCCAAAATTCATGCTCATATGAACTACATCTACAACATTTGAGATGGCAAATTTTCTAACAAAATTTACATTCAAAGAAGCAAGAATAAAGCTTGTAACAATTACAACATTCAAATCACAAACTATGAACTACAAAACCCAAAAGGATTCACCAACTACTAGACTTAGGCTCTTGATACCACTTGAAGGAAAATTTGTGAAAAACATGTTCATTTAAGCAACATCAATAGCATGCAATTAACAATTAAAGGCGGAATCATGCTTGTATGCACTTAAAATAAAACATTTACCCATGAAATTCAAAGCCTAGTAGATAGGTGAATCAAGACTCAACTCAAAACAAAGTGAGTTGAGAAATCAATACCTTTGTAGATTCCTCTTTGCATAAGCAAAGGCTAATCACCCAAAGAGAGGGCCTTCATTCCTTGCATCTTAGATCCATGGATTTGGATGGATGAAAAGGTTTCTCCAAGTTCCCAAAATTGAGAACCTCTAAGTCTCCACACCAAGGTATATTGAAGAAGAAATGAGTGACCTTGAGGAAGTAAGATTGCTAGATGTTATCCTCAAGGTGGCCGGCCATTTCTAGAGAGAAAGGAGAGTTTGTGTTTCTCCAATTTCCCCAAAAACAACACTTAATGAATTTTGGCTATTAAGTCACACTTATACCTTAATTCATTTGAGTGGCAAACTTGTAAATAAGTCAAAACCCACTCTTTCTCTAACATGGCCGGCCTTAGGGATTTATTGGGCTATTTGGGCCTTTGTGAATCATTATTCATTAAGTTGTCATACAACTTAAGTCAATGGACTTGACGTTCGAAGCCCATTGGGCCTTAAGGTCCAAAACTATCCCAAGTCTTTTAACGAACTTATTCGTTTGATTAATAATCATATTAATTAATCCTTGCCATAAATAATTAAACCATTTAATTATTCTTACTCATCTCCGTTGAATCTTCAATCTCTACCTTACACGGTGTACGATCCATTAGGTTCCTTTTAGCGAGGCAGTGGGCGATTCAAACTCTTTCAAATCGATTGTGAATTGAAACTTACTTTCAATTCTCCCGTTAGTGATAATACACTTTTAGGGCTTCCACAAACCATGGTTGACGCCTAGCAGCATGTCATGGTTACCCAAGCTAATCAGAAGAGGTGGAGAACCTATTCAGTTTTAGGATTACAAATGCAATACGGTCTTTCTCTAATACAATACTCTTGACCACATTGTTTGGTTTGATAGTTTATTCATGTCTACTATCCAATGTGAATCTTGTACTTATATGATTACCTTGAATGTGATCTGGAACGCATTCCAACATCTCATTCATACTCTGGCCAGAGATTCTAAATCATATCATAGAGTATTCTCCCTCAAACAGTTTGAAGGTTAGAGATCCCTTGTTGCGCATTCACTTGCCTTCATGGCTAAGTGGCTTAACCCCGACGATGCCGTGGACATCCTGATAGAGTGACTTTGACATAATCAAAGATTAAGGACCTAACCACAAGACAACTGTGATGCCTCAGGTCAAAAGACTAATTTGCATTATCCCAACCATGAGTTCTCATGTGACATGAATATGAGAACTCTTCGTTGATCGTGTTCAGTGAACTCATTCTCTATTGAGCACCTACGTACTTGTCTTGATGTCACACACACCAATGACTCGAGACTAGTCACTCTCCCTGAGAGAAGACATAGCACGTACTGATCTTAACGGACTGTTAATGCCCAATTGACAATCCTATGATCAGGAACGTTTAGGATGTGTCAACGAAAGAATGGTCTCATGAATCTAACTTCTTTAGATCGCATTCTTCCAATCACATATTCCTTGGACTTATCGTTTAAGCATATAACATTTATATGAGACGGCTCAAACAATAATGTTTGCCCTTAATATTAAACTAGATTAGTTTAACATGTGAAATGTCCATAAAGTATCATCATATGATTGGTTTTAGGGCACATTTCCAACACCCCACTGGCCCGATTATCTCTCATATATTTTTTGTGAACAACACGCTTATCTTCTTGAAGGCTGAGAAGGAAAATTGTAGACACTTTGTCTAATTAATTGATGCATATCGTTCTGCTTCGGGACAACAAGTTAACTTGCAAAAGTCAAGTGTTTTTTTTCTTTTAAGGAAACGTCTTAGCGGTATTGTCGGAAGAGTTGACCACTGTTCTTGGCATAGACATGATCATGGACCTTGGTTTGTATCCTGCTATTTGGGGCCGATCAAAGAAAAGTGGATTGGCATATATAAAGGGGAGACTCTTGGGGAAAATTCAAGGGTGAAAGCAATCTACCTTATCACAAGCTGGGAGAGAGGTGTTGATAAAGGCAGTAACACAAGCAATTCTTGCATACCCGATGAATCTATTTAAATTCCCCACGACTCTATGCAATGAGTTGGATGCTATGATCTTACACTTTTGGTGGGGGCAAAAAGAAGGAGGGAAAACGCATTCACTAGGTCTTGAAGGAAAAATTGCGTTGGTCAAAAGCTGGACTTGGTTTCAGAAGCTTTGTGGATTTCAACGATGCCATACTGGCTAAGCAATGTTGGAGGTTGATTAATGAATCGAATTCCATGTGGGCTTTGGTACTAAAAGCTTGTTACTTCCCTAACTGCTCATTCCTTGATGCTAAGTGGGGTGTGAGAGCCTACTTGCTTGAAAAGATATCCTGCTTAGGGGATCACATTGGCAAATTATGAATGGTAGTGAGATTCAGGTGTGGGTTGATAGATGGATTATGAATGGTAGTGAGGTTCAAGTGTGGGTTAATAGATGGATCATCTCCATCCCCTTAGGTCGGCCTTCTCCGATGGGCACAGTGCAGGTAAGTCGTAATACAAGGGTTGACTCTTTGATCTGCCCTGCAAACGATGAGTAGAATATTGATTTTTTGAAACCATTTGTCTTAGCTGAGGAATTTGATGTGATTTTGGAGACTCATATTAAGGATCCATTGCTCCGGGATAGGCTGGTGTGTCCTTTTGATAAAAAAGGATATTTTCAATAAAATCTAGATACCACTAGCCTACTTAAGGAAACCACCTCAAAGGATCATGCGGTCTGCATATTCTGCTTCCATCCCCGGTTCTCTTTGGAAGATGGTGTGGAAATTGGAGACCATCCTTAAAATTAGGTGCTTTATGTTGAAATCTCTTCATTTAGCTAAAATTAGGTGCTTCATGTGGAAAGCTCTTCATTCAGCTATTTGCTACTATGCAAGGTTCTAAAAAAAGCTAGGTGCTAGTCGGGCGGCGAGCTAACGCCTAGCGCCTAGGCGGAATCTAGGCGGGATTTTAGGCGGCCTATGCGGATTTAGGTAAATTTCTTGTATATCTTGTACGTAAGTGCATATTGACACATAAAAAATTATATTCGTATCAAATTTATGGATAAGATAATAAAATAATGATAAAATACAAAAAGAGTATCCAACAAGTTCAAAATTTAAAAACATATTAAGCATATATACCATATAACTTAAGACATTTTGAATGATTAGTAAGTTAAATAAATTAAATTCAGAGAGATAAAATATAATTCAAGACATTTTATAGTATTAATTTAAACTAAAATATAACACTTAAATTTAGGAATGAGGGGATTAAGTGGTGGAGGAGAAAACATACTAGAATTGATAAAGTGGACTGTACAGCAAAGCAACCCATGTGATTTTTAGTTTTTTTTTTTTTTAATAAAAATGGTGAGGCTAAAAAGCCTCCCACGTGGCTTTGGAGACTGTTTTCAAACCCATAGCAAAAACACACCGTTTTGCTAAATGGTTAGTCGTCTTCTTCAGTTATTCTCCACCTTCTGGTTTGCAGAAGGCCATAACAGAGTAGCCGTCGCCTTTGTTTTCTCTTCCACCATATACCCATATTTGGGTGGTCCCAGGACCACCCAGGTCCCTTAATAGATCTTTCCCTACGTCTGCACATACCTTGTTGATTTAAGAAACGATTTTGAGTTAATCGCGGCGGAGCACCGCCGCCTGGCGCCCAAGCGCCACCTAGGCAACCGCCTCAACCATTTTTTAGAACACTGTTACTATGGCCAATTTGTTTAAATGAAGAGCCTCTCCATCACCTTTATGTCTTCTATGTAATCTGCATGAAGAATCGATTGAACACCTTTTCCTTCTATGTCCTTGGGTGGAGGTGGTTTGGTTTGGTAGAGCTTTAAACTTCAAGATAAATCGTGATGACATAACTACTTAGGCCAATTGGCTTATTGCCATTTTCGGGTTTCGGTAATGGATCAAAACATGATTTAAGAATAAATATGTCCTATGTTGCCTTTACGTGCTGGCAAATTTGGAAAGCAATATGTAGCGCTTTCTTTAACCATCAACCAAATAACCCAAGATAGGTAATAGCAGCAATATCCACCACGGTTGGAGCCTTCACCGAGGCGGTCTACTGCTGATGCTACGGTCCATTGGATCACACCTTACCCGGAGTACATAAAAATCAACGTGGATGTTAGTTGGGTGTTAACTACGGAATCAGGTTTTGCAGGTGTGGTGGAGCGAGACTCGGAGGGTTAATTCTTGATTGCATGCAGATATAACGTTAAGGCCACAAGTGTTGCTATGGCGAAGGCGTTGGCAATCCTCCACGGATGCGAGTTGGGTATTTCTCAGGGCTAGAGTTGAGTTATCGTTGAGTTCGACTCATCGAAATCAATTTCTTACGCTAACCAAGGGCAGTTGGGAAGCTTTTCCCGCTCTGGTGAAGAGCAAAAGAAGGGGAATCTTTCCAAGACTATTACTGGTCTTGGATCCCAAGATCAGCCAATATGGCAGTTGACTACTTAGCATTACGGTGTTGTAGGGAAATGTGCGATTTCATTTGGGTTAATCGACCTCCATCTTCCCTAGTTTATGTTCTCTGTAATGGTGGGCTTCCTTGCCCTCCCCAGGTCTTTTTTGGTAGTGTGAGGGGTGACGTTTCTTAGCATTAGATGCGGCATCAAGAATTTTTGTACCCCCTTACACTACTTAGTGTTTCATGTTTTAACCTGGTTGTTTGCCTTATTGTAGGCTTTCTTTGTATCTTTTTGGCGTCTTTGCCCTGGTAATGAAGTATCTAGTTCACCAAAAAAAAAAAAAACAAACACTCAATTAAATTGAGGGTTTCAGAAAGAAACATGTTGGGGTTCAACTAATCAAGTATCAGAATTTGACTGAAAAACTTCACTCAACAAGGTGCTTTGTATGAGTTTACTTCACATGATGTGTGGTCTAGCATTGAGATTGGACATCTTACAAAAAAAATGGTTCAATGTAAAAAAAGATAAGGTTTATCCACTAGTTTACTTGCTTGTGACATTGGTATTGACTCTTTCAGTTGCTACTGCCAAGGTTGAAAGAGTTTTTTCAGCCATGAAATTTCTAAACAATCGATTGAGAAATGTGATGGGAGAACAATGGATAAATGATAACATGATTATTTTTATAGAGAAAGACATATTTGATGGTATTGTCATTCAACACTTTCTAGACATGAAAACACATCGACATCTGTTGTAATATGTTGTATGAAAAACTTCATGGATTAATATATAACTGTTTTATTCAGTAAATTCTTGAGTTTTTTAATTTGTGACTTTCTTGTTTGAGGATGCCCCATCCATGTAGATTTCTAACTTCGTCCCTGCGTGGACAACACAAATTTAATCATGGAGCACGCATCGGACAGCACGGAAAAAGTCAAAATTTTACCATAAATCAAACTAAATTTTTTTAAGATGGATAGAATCTGGATCGAAATGAAATTGTTTAAACGTGGTGATGTTGTTCAGAAATTGGGTTTATTTGAGATGGGATACATCCTAATTAATTTACAACTCTATTACGTGGGATAAGTTAACTCCTACTCATTTAATCCAAATTAAAATCAGAAATAGAACCGAAATTATTGTTCGGTTCAATTTTTTGTCGGTTTGTGTTCGGTTCGGTTTGTATTCGGTTCAGTTTCGACCCGGTTTGGTTTTTTTTTTTTTTTTTTTTCCAATACCAAAAAAAATTTCTAAGAAAACAACTTGCAGCCTTTTTCTTTTTTTTTTTTTCAACTTCCAATGGTGTACTCGAAAATGAGTTTGTTTGATCATGAGGGCCATTTAATTTTGATCTCATTGAGTTTAAAATTGAGCTTGAGGCTCTTGAGACGTTTAACGCCTTTGACTTCATTTAATTCACACAAAATAATAAGAGGATAGTAGTTAGTACTACAAACTTGTACAAAAGTAAATTGGTGCATATTCCAATTAGTGCAGATTCGGTTATTGGTATAAAAGTTAAAAAGTTATGATTTAATCTTATGTGATCATTTTTCAACGTCAATGATACAAAAATACAGCAAGAATAACACAGAATAGACCTATGAGGTCCTCCCCGGGGATAGGAATTTCAGACCTCCATTCCTTTTCTAATAATTTCCCATCTTTTTACAGCAAGACTCCAATGATCCACTTCAGGTGTATACCGTGATAAAGCAAGTCTGATTCCAATTGATGCAGAACAATCACACTCCAAGTCCAACTTCTACTCCTAGTTCTAGTCTAGTTCTGATTGTATATTATGTTTTCTAATCTAGTCCAACCCTACCTCTCTCTCTCTCTCTCTCTCTCTCTCTCTCTCTCTCTCTCTCTATATATATATATATATATATATATATATATAGCTACCTCACCCACCACTGCTGGAAAACCCTAGATAGCATGTAATATCCATAATTCAGAAGAACTTGCAAGGAAGAAGATTAAGATCAGATATCAAAAGCGAAAAATACATATTTTACAGCAAGAAACTTGGTTTACCGCTAGGAATGGGCAATAAGAGATTTAAATTACCTTGCAAGAAAATTGGTTGTTTTCCTCTACCAGATTGACTTGGTTGTCGCTTGAATGATCTTCTCTTGCGCAGAATAGGCTTTGGGTCTAGTAGAGATCTCTTCGATTGATTCACCTGTTAAAAAGGGGGTCATTAACGCGAACAACCAATGAAAGAAATCACATTTAAGTGCACTAATAGAACTGTTCTATTAATTCCAGGTTCTTAGTCACATTTAAGTGCACTCAAGGGATTGTATAATATTACCCATGAAAGAAGTCAGGAAGTATATCCGAGTTCATTGAAATACAATTTTGCGGATTAAAATTTGAGAACCACATATTCCAACTAAAACTCACAGCCAGTTAAATAGAATTGCATTCCCACTTTTCTCATTAATGGCAAACTGCATAGAGAATTAAAATGATGATACTCAGCATACCGAACTTCTTATCATTCAAAACAATGGTAAAAAATTGGTTTATCTTGCTTGCAATAATCATCAAATAAAATTATCTACCACAATAAATTAGAACAATCAGAAACACAGATTAATTATTCTAATAACAGAAGTATTCCCTTATCCAACAAAGAAACAAGTTCAACTACAAGAATTTGGCAAGGCATTAAGATTCCTATCATATATACATACAGGCATAAAGAAATCAAAACCCTAAACGAAAATATATACTTCCAGATAATTAAAGCCAAATCAGATAATTAAACCCTTCCCCTTGTTGATGAATGACCCGTTGCAGTTGATGGTGGACCCCTTCATCTTGTTGATAATTGAACCCTCATTCCTGTTGGTGTAAATGCTCTTGAAATGGGTGGTCGTGGAAGTAGTGATGGGCGGCGTTGAACTTGAGGTGGTGGAGGAAGTGGCATTTCACTTTGTGTAGGATTCTCCTCACCTCCCAAATTAGGCAACTCTAAAACAATAAAAATAATAAAACACAAAATATATTAAGAAAGTGAATGTATAAATTATAAAACTAAGAAAATAAAAACATGAAATCAAATACTTCACTTACCTTTCTCCAAGTCTTCAAGTTCCTTGTAGAACATGAGGTTGTCGATTGTAGGCTCCTTGTAGAAGGACATTTCATTCCCCCTTAGCCAATCACTTGTACACACCAAAGCTTCTCGGTGTTAGGGAAGCTCTAAAAGGATCTACAACTCTCCCACCAAGACTAAAGGCATTCTCACTAGCAACGGTGCTACTAGGGAAAGCAAAAATGTCTTTAGCAACCTTACTGAGAGTTGGACATGTTCCGTAATTGCCTTTCCATCAATCCAAAATATTGAAACCCTCGTATGTTAAGCTTTGGTGAGGATCATTGAAGTACATATCCACTTCATTAGATATCTTGTTTTGTTGGATCTTCTTTTGCATTCTTGTACCAATATCATCATCTTCCAACCCCGAAGAATCATCTACCACAACACTTGGCCCTTAATCCATGGTAACACTACTACTACTAGAAACCTCTCCCTCCTTATACGCCTTAAACAAACGTGTCAAGTTTTTAATACTTGTCTTCACATCCAAGATTGCCTCACATGAATAGCAGAGTTCCTCTAGGCTTGCCTCTAACATTTCAAACTTGTACCTTGGGTCGAGTACTTGAGCTATAAAGAGTATAGGGTTAACCTTTTCAATGTCCCCCCAATACTTGTCAAACTTAAGTTTCATAGAAGTTGCCACACTTTGCAAAGTGGCATTACAGGAATTGCAAATCTTTTCTTCTATCTCCACTTGCAATGCAATCACCGTGTCGAGTATTAAGTTTGAAGTTTGAGTTAAGGTTGCACTAAGTGTTAAGGTGACATCATAAGACCTTTTAAAAAAGTGAGCAAAACTCACCGCCCTCTCCCAATCTTCCACCACCAGAGGACCCACCCGTTTGACCTTGGTTGTGACCCCATTAATCTCTTTAGATACTTCATCTTGAAAGTAAAAGATGAAAGTGTTGCACTCATCTACCATCCTTGAGAACACTTGATTAAATTTGAAGGCACTATTGAGCATTTCATAGGTGGTATTCCACCTTGTGACAACATCAAAAGGAATATTTGACATCTTATCAAATCTCATCAAGACGCAATACTCCTTAAAAGTCTCCAACCTCGCAGGGGATGAGTGTATGAACTTTACATAATTCCTTATCCCTTCAATCTCATGACTAAGCTCAGTCATTCCATCTTTAACTATCAAATTAAGGATGTGATAAGCACACCTCATGTGCAAGTGAGCCCTGTCAAGTAAAAGAGTACCATTGGACTTGAGCCTTCTTTTCATGTATGCAATGGCGGTGTCATTGGCACTAGCATTGTCAACAGTAATGCTAAATACCTAGTCTATACCCCAATTATTCAAGCATACCTCTAGACACCTCCCAATATCATCACCCTTCTGAGACGTAATTTGAACAAAGTTTTTGATCCTTTTATGCAAAGTCCAATCATTATCCAAAAAATGTGTTGTCACCACCATGTAATTAATATTTTGGATTGAGGTCCAAGTATCGGTAGTGATACTCACCCTCAAACCATCAACCACACTCTTGATTTGTCCCTTCTTTGTAAAATACAATTCTAAAACCGCTGCCGCCACCTTGTGCCTATTTGAAAGCTTGTACTTTGGATTCAAGTCATGGATCCAATCTCTAAAGTCCTCTTGATCAACCGCCCTAAAATGCATCTCCGCTTTTATTATCCATTTCACACATTTCATATCAAATCTTTTTTTATTGAGAGTGTGAGCGACAACTTGACCCCGCATCACCCCTTGTGACAACAATGGTTGTTTCGAATCCGGAGCCTCGTAAATGATTAAGAATACCTTTTGTCCCATGTCTAGAGGACTCCGCCGACACTTGCATTAACTCAACTCTTGGAATTGAGACTTTCTTATCTGGACTCGCTGCTTTCACTGAACTAGTTGTGATGATCCTGATGCCTCCCATTGTTTTCTCTATATTTTCAAAACCATGTTCTTTTCTCCTTATGCAGAGACGATCAAATATGGCTACCCATTAGCTAGCCAAATTTATACACCACCCTTCTGTCACGTACCTTTGCTTATCTAGCTTTTCTCCCTCATATATCTCTTCTATTCGTACCAAAAAAGGTGAAAACTAAAATGTAAAAACAAAATGGTTATCAAATATGTGCGTAACTTCTTGTCATGTTTAAAGTACGGTGGCTTTGTTCTATTTTATTATAACCTAAATTCTTTGTCACCCTAACCAAACAAATACTAAGTCTAACTTTGAGGTTGAGATATGAATTACATTAGAAAAGAAATTATATCCGAGGTACCACATCCTGAAGGTTGTGTTGCAGCAAATAAGATGGTAACGGGAAGTTAATTATTTTTAAGTTTTTAATCTTTTTGAATATCGATTGATGCGTTAAAAAGCAAAACATAATATAAAAGTAAAATAGTAACCCACAAGTCACAAGCAACAAAATTTCCCACCAAAAAAAGCAACAAAGATTTGGAATCTCACCTTCATGTAAAATTAGACTTCAGAATCAGTTCGTCCTCCTTACTCTATATATTGTAAAAAAATTCAAGTGTAATTCTGGCAGCTGCTTCTCTCTTTCTATATATTATGTGTTATAATATTATTGCAGAAATTGGAGTCTCCTTAATTGTTGCTTATGAGGAGACTTTTCATGTACCAAAACACAAGCTTGTATATTATATGTTATAATATTATTGCAGAAGAGGATATATTTTTAAGTATTTGCTCACTTGTTTATGACACGTTGTGTGTGTGTGTGTGTATATATATATATATATATCGTTTTGTATTTCAAATACACAACTAATGGGAACCAGAGGCTTCTGTTTGAGTAATTTGGTTGAAATGAGGCAGTCGTCATTTTTGTAACATGGCCACACTTCAACTTCTTTTAACAAAAGTCACTGAAGGTGGACTTAGGAGATTCAAACCTGGCTTCTGCCCCTCTTTCGGTGAGCTCACGAGAAAAGAAGCATAGGATATTTAAACCTCCTCAATGGTTTAATTATACTTTACATTCTTAAAGTTTAGAGTGATTTTTAAAATGAGTCACACAATTTTAACTTCTCATATAACATTATAAAGTAATGAAATTGTATTAATCTGTGCCTTAAGTCTGGCTAATTGTGTGATGATTAATTAAACCAATGAAGTGCGAGATTGAGTCCCTTATATTGACTAACATATGGCATATTTTAAAATTTTCATAGTGCAACCTAAGAAAATGGAAACCTCATATGGCATATTTTAAAAAATCTTTCCGTTTGCAATGTTCATATGTTAAGTTTGAAAATTCTCCACACTTGAGGAGACGTGTAAGAATACGAAGGTTAATTAGAAAGACTAAACCATGCAATGGCTTATAAATTGTTGGGTTACTTAAAACCTCAATTTTTTTGTCGTGTTGACAAAAGTTGATTACCTCAAAATTTAGAGACGTGAACAAACTCGGCTATACCATTGCTTACGAGTGAGTTCTATATTTGAAAACACCTCACTTGCACAACTCGGTGCCTTTTGCTGAGGCCCAAGATAACACTTCTGGGCCAGAGGCTTTTCTCCCTGGGCTCGGTAGTCTATTTAGAATTTTTGTGGCCCAATCTAATGCGGCTGAGAATTTTGATGCTCAGATAAAAGATAAACAAGAAACAAACCAGAGAGCAACAGAGACCCACAAAAATGAAAGTTTGCGGCGGATTGGTGTGCGGAGGCTCTCGCGCCACCGCTCTGCCCACTGTGCTTCTTCGGCACGGCAGAGCTCGGCCCCGCTGCTCTTATTCCTCTGTCACGCATGGTAACTTGAGGCACTGTTTGGCTTGGATCTTTTTAGAAAGTGCTTGTTAATGTTACTGTTTTGTAAAGTTTGGGAATTGATTTTGTGGTCGGAAATTGCAGACCATGTGTCTTTCATCAAGGAGGTTGCCTCCACTCAGCCGCCGCAGCATTTGAGCCAGTTGCTGAGAATGCTCAAGACAAGAGGTGGGTCTCTTCAAGTTTTCACATTTCTAACATCAAACATCATCAATTTGTTGGGTTTCTCTCACTTTGTTGTGTTTTCGGATTTGCATATGTTGGTCTGTTTCCTTAAATTATGCTAATGTGACAATGGCACTTGTAAAAGACAATGATTTATAGTACAACAATTTGCCCAGCTACGTTCTCAGGATTATAGTACAACATGTGACAATGTGTTAACTGTTGGTCTACAATTTAGAGTTATTTCAAATTACAGTCTGATACATTTGCAAACTAACTTGTTAAAATCACAAAAAGAAAAGTTTTTGCACGCATGTCAGACCGAGATTTGTTTGCAAAGGACTGGCTCAGAGGAGCTTTTTAAATGGTCCATGCATTTTTGTCTTCAAATCTTTTAAATAATGGAAATTCTATGTAAATTTTCACATACATTGCTATGGAACAGGTGAATCTATTGTTTCTCCGGGAGCCAAGGAAGGGCTAATCCCCCTTGCCATACCACTTGCCAGAAACAGCTCAGGTATGGAAAACCTTTACTTGTATTTGGAATTTGACCAATCCCATTATCCCAGGAGTTGCCTTGCGGTTCAAGCTGTTCTAATTTTGTAAATATTTCCTCGTCAATAGGTGCTGTAACTGCACTGCTCCGGTGGCCTACAGCTCCGGCAGGGTAAGTGTTTGGAAAGAACAAATTTGATCCTGTTTTAAAAGTTTGATTCATCTAGTCCAATACCTGCAGTATGGACATGCCAGTAGTTGAGGTCAGGAAGCATGGGGTGTGGCTTTTAGCCAAGAATGTAAGTGAAGCGATGCCAGTGGTGCGAGTGCGATACATGTCTAAATGTGACTGTGAATGCATTTATGTACTCGTTATACAACTCTTCTCAGAGCAGACGTCCAATCTTTAATCCGCAGGTGGACCAATTTATTCACAGAATCCTAGCTGAAGAAGATGCTAAGAACTCTGAAGAAAGAAATGAAGAGCTCTTTCAGGCTTCTGCTGATGTTGGGGAGAAACTTTATACGAAGGGTGACTTTGCAAAGTCGCAGATTTCAAAACTAGATTTCTACCTTTTAAGAAAAGTACCAAAGAAAATTCTATATTGCACTTTGTTTACCCCGCTTCCTCCTTTATTTTCTTTTAACAAATGGTTCCCTTTCAGGTTGGTTTATTTCCAGATGTCTTGGAGCGCAAAGTGAAGTGGCATTTTGAGGAAGGGGACTATGTAAGATTCATATCCTCACTTTGTTTACTGCCTATAGGCATCTTTGATTAGTGTGTATCTACAATTCTAATTCCTTTGTGTGCTTTTGAAAGGTTTCGGCCTTGGTGACGGGAGAGTTCTATACGAAGAAGGAACATTTTCCTGGTTTTGCACGGCCTTACGTATTCAATGCTGAGGTTTTGCTGAAGTTCGTAGGAAACTTTGCCAGCTTCTTTCCCCCATGCATTTGTTCTGAATTACTCAAGTTCCAACTTCTAAGATCAAATGTTTTATAGGGTCGGGCGAACTGCTGAAGCTAAAGATGCCGCTAGGGGAGCTCTAAAATCACCATGGTGGACACTGGGTTGCAGCTATCAGGTTTCTACTTTTGGTGATCATTCCTAGATTGTCGCAGCTCCCCATTCCTCTGCAGGATTTTTTTGTGACATTATTCACTTGAGTACTTACGATACAGGAAGTTGCTGATATAGCGCAATGGGAGGACGAGCAAATAGAGTACATTAAGGAGAAGGTGACTGAGGAGGGAAGGCAGGCGGATCTTAAAAAGGGAAAGGCCCCTGCGCAGGTTTTGTACCCGTCATTCCTTATGAACTCTCAGAATAGAAAAAATAAATAAAAAAATAAGAATAATTTCTAATCCTCAGAGTTCCATCATTTGCAGGTTGCATTGGATGAAGCAGCATTTTTGCTGGATCTAGCTTCCATTGACGGGACTTGGGATGACTATGTCGAGCAGGTTGCTGATCGATATAAAGAGGCGGGCCTCCGGGATATTGCAGGATTCGTATTATACAGAGATTGATGATGGAGATAAAGGGATTTATGTTAAAACTGAATATACCGTGTCATGAAATTGGCTTCACGACCGGAGACGATTTTTATGCTGAGTAATTAGTATGTGCACCTTCTTTCTGAATTTGTCTCTCTTTATTTTTTTTACTCATTATATGTTACATACATATCACATTTTTCTTAATTTTCTTAATTCTGTATTTTTTCTCGCTATTGCTGAGGCATTTCCAGATTCCAGGAAGCTAAATAATATTATCAAACCATGACTTTGCTTAATCTGCATTTTTAGGGTAACCTTTTTGCTAATTTTCTTGTGGAAGTTGGTTGATTTCCTGTCCAGATTGCCGAGGCATTAGCCGCATTATAGAAATCCAAGAGCTCGTTTGGTAATCATTTTGTTTTTAATTTTTGTATTATAGATAGAGGAATAGTATGTGGGAGAAGGGAGAAATGAGGAAGAGTGAAGGCTAGTGGAAGAAATGAACAAAAAATCGAAAATATTTTTTAAGTTGTTTTAACGATTTTGCTTTCCTTTAACCTCTAACACAAGAAACTAAAAAGTAAAAATGAAATGGCTACTAAACAGACCGAAATAAAAGTAATAACTTTGCTGCAGGAACTTAAATATATCAGGACGAAAAAGAAACATATTTATTTACTGGGAAGATTACGTGTACAAAAACTGGAAAATACATGATGGGGTACACAATTGTCAAACATGTCGTGTGCTGACATTGCTTCAGATTCCGATTTGCCTACAAATCCATGATATATATACAGGAGTAATACACAAAATATGAGCTCTCGGACGCACTCTGCAATCTCTCAAATCACCAACACCAGTCAACCTTATTATTTCCAAATACATGTGTGAAACAAACAAAACTGCCATCAAAACACAGCAAGGAACACCGACGTTGTTATCGCGTTATCATATGATTGAGATTTGATCATGGGGCAATCGGAAGGGGTGTCTTTAGGTTGTTACCTTTCTTCTTTCTCCACACTAGCTTTCTCCATAGGCTCCCACCTCCCCGTTTCTTGCTGGGCGCTATAGCTAATGAATCAGCCGCTGCATTGTCATTCTGGTATTTACTATTTAGAACAAGGATATTAGGACCCAACGTGGAAGTCGAATTACTGCCAACCTCTTTTGTCATTGGAGACGTAAAGTCATTGATGCTAGCACCATCTTCTGCTAGCATTTTATCTAGTAATGAGGATCGTTGGTTCAAGTTCCTGTGTGGGGTTTGGCTTGCAGCTTTGGCTGTGGGGGTGTCTGTATCAGATGGATGAGTGATGACCTTGTCGAAAAGGGCTGCTTCTCTTGGTGAAGCCATTGCCTTCAACTGCTTCCCGAGGTTAAGTATTGTCTCTTGGCATTCGGCCAACTTTTCTGAAGCAGCTGTTATCTCCCAATCCTGAAATTTTGAGGGAACAAAAAATATTTACCTTCAGAAGTAAAGAATCAGAATTCTTTGAACTGTAAAAACAGTTACTCAGTGTAATATTGCAGCTGAATGACAAGAAAGCACGGTAAAAACATTTTTCGCTTGCAGTTGTTTTCTTTCAAAACTGAATTCTCAGTCTACATTTAAGTTGATCACCTTCGATGGTGTTTCTAGTGCGATTACTGTTTCACTGTAGAATTCTTAGGTACCTTACAGCAGCTACCATTCACAAATTAAAGATTCTCAAACAAACGTAAATGTATGTACAACAAGAGGATATTAACTCACATTTTGGGCTTTCCTTTCCCCCTGATTAAGATTGGAATTTGGGCTTTTCTTCACACTGCCAATAAAAACATACGTCAAGTGCATATGAATATTGTGCGTGTGTGTATTTGTGGTTTATGTCAGCATTTGTACCTATCAAGCTGAAGCTGTAGTTCCAGGCATGTAGCCTCCAACTCTGCACAGCGGTTGTATTTATTCTGCAGTTGAACTTCCAGGGATGAAAACTTTTGGAGAGCTTCGTTTAATTCAACTCTGGCCTCAGTAAGCTGCGTTTCAAGATCTTCATTCATCATCTTGTGATTTGTAAAATGATCTTCAACGATTTCCTTTGACTCTCTTAAACATTGTAACTCTGTTCTCAAGCTGGCAATAGCTTTTTCAGATTCCTTGAGCTGGTTCATCAGGTATTCGCTCTTATCACTAGCCGACTGAAGTCTCCCTTCCAACTCCCTCCTTTCAGATTCTAAATTCACCAGTTCATTATTTAACTTTCTGTTTTCTTTTACCAGATTGGCCTGCAGCTCTTCTATTTGTATAATATGGCCATTTGAAAAGTGACCAACCGCTCCAGCTTCTCCTTCGGTTTCACTTCGTGTATCATCCCAATCAAATTCCTTCTTAATTGCATCCTTCATGCTTGAAACATCTTGAAGTGAAAAGCAGTGGTTTAAAATCCAGTCCAATGCAGCAGTTAATTCTTTGGCAAATTTTTCGAGACCAGCCCTTCCATTCAACAGATCATAGCAAGCATGAACAAACTGTTGTAAAAGATCACCGAGTTCAGAAGCTTTCCACTGGAAAACACGAACCATGTAGCCTGCATTTTCCGAGTTTTTATATGTCAACACGTTTCCGTCCTTCCTGGACCCATTCTCTGGGTTATTATCTGGAGATGGCACGTGGATTCCTTCAATAAGCTCAATTACTTTACATAATGACTTACTCAGATCTGGCTGGAACTGCGGATTACTCTTCTGTGGGTTTGAGATGTCCACATCACTTACTCCTCTGGGTGAATCATTTACTAGAGATTTATCTGAACCTTTCCATGAGGTGCAGCTCTTAACGGAGGAAGGATTCAATGCATCAAGATGGCTTCGATTTGTCCTTGCATTAACAAATTCACCAGGCTTTGGTTCTTCTGTACGTGCCAAAGCTATTCGTAAGTCTTCAAGTATCTGTTCGGGGTTTCTTCCTGCAACACGGTTGTGCTCCATCACCAGTTTCACTATATCCTCAACCCAATGAGGAGCTTTGCCATTGACAATATTGTTAAACCTGGTCTCCCTGTTTGACAAACTGAAGCCTGACTCACCGTCCGAAATAGGGACCATGTTGCTGCCCACAAGTTCGGAGGAATACTCAGATTCCAAGGGGGGCGCAAATGCATGGACTGAAGAAACAGGAGCACTTTGTTTGTCAGCAGAAACGACTGCTAATTTTTCCATTTCAACAAAGTCATCCATCAGATTTATGTCTGAAGTTCCTACAGTTTTGTTCGTCAGAGATCCTTTTTGTTTTTCAGTTCTGAAGTGCTCCAGTTCTGTAATCAAGGCAGATGCCCATGAATCGGCACAACTAACCTTATCATCGCTGCCAATATCAGACGCAGATGCTACAGACACCTCTTGTAACAGAAGATTACTCCTCATTGACTCCATGGTTGCATGGCCTTTTAACGATTCTTCAAGCGGTGTCTCAGATTGTGATAATTTAGAAGCTACACGAGCATACATGTTTCTGGAGAACTGGAGTTCCTTTATCTTCTTATTGAGTGCTTCCTTGAGAGTCTGGTTTTCTTCTTCCATAGCATATAACTGCTCGGTCAAAATGTTAACCTTTTTGCTGGGAGTCTCAGGAAAGTTATCAACTGTGGAGTCATTCAACTTTCTCCTCCGCATGTCAACAGAGTCCCGTCCTAGCATTTCCACTTCATTTTTCATTTTTGCCAAAGCAGCAGGGCCTGGTAACCGCTTCCGGACTAGGAGCCGCAACCTCTGACATTCTGATTCTAACTTTGCAATTTTCTTTGCACCCTCCAAATTCTGCTTGTGTGATACATCAGCGGTTCGACGATTGAATTCTCTCTCTTCATTCCGGATCTCAAGCTCTTTCTCAAGTACCCGAACCTCATATTTCAAAGAAGCATTATCTTTCTCAGTGGATTCTAATCTGAGCGTGAGTGCATTGAAATCAGCTTCCACCTGTGTCAATTGTTTTCTTAAATCTTCTATCAACTTATCCTTCACTAAAAGAGCGTTACTAAGATGGGTGTTTTCAGCACCGATTTTAGAAAGCCTTCTAGTAGTCTCTGCTAACTTCTCCTCTAACGCCATCTTGGATTTCTCGAATTCTCTTGATGCCTTCATCATAGCCTCATGAACCCTTTGCTCCTGCTCTTCTCGAACAAATCGTAGCTGCTGCATGCAGTCCTTCAGGGCTTCATCCAATTGAGCTATTCTTTCTTCCCCAGCTGCTCTGACTTGGAAAGATTTATCTAATTCATGCTTCAGAAACCCCGCATTTGCTTCCACCTTCTCCCAGCCTATATAAAACATCCATATGAAAATGAAGACAATATACTGACAACATGCACAGATTATTGGCACTTTTCGACTCATGAATTACCTTGAACAGCATCCTGTGCCATTTTGGCATGTTTTTTCACAAGTGCATCTTTACTGTTACATTCAGAGAGAGCTGAAGCAAGCTTATCGCTTAGAGCTTTCAGGTTGTTCTCCAGTTCTGCCTTCTCAGCCTGATGTGCTTCTACCTAAAAAATAAAGAAAACAAAGTAAAGCGAAAAATAGTATCATTAATGCCTCCAAGAATATTGAACGGTTCCGAAATAAAATATATGAAAAAAAAAACATAGTTCTGAATGAAAACATATGTAGCAACCTCAAACAACAGGCATCATAAACATCCGTAAACAATGATAAGGAACACTGTCCACATTACGAGGAAATCCTTTTTGACAGCAGTTGACTGGTTAGGATCATCAAAAGTCTAAAACTGGTTTCAGAATCCCCGATGCCACACAGGGGACGCATACCTGATGTCTCTATGAAATTTACCCCATGCAGTATGTCCTTTTGACTGACAATCATATTATTGTAAGCTTAGTTTGTGGAATAGATAATTGGGGCCAATCTAGTGTCTTTCTCTAATGCTAATTTCCGACATAGGAGAAACTTTGAAACTTTAGCACTAGTTTTTTAACCTTAAGATATATCACAGTTTTTGCTGTCGAAAACTTCTGATTGATATAAATATTTATCTAAAAGTTGAAGGCTTAACATATTGAAAAGAAAATTTTGTCAAAATTGACCCACTCTCCTGTAAAATCTCTATTCTCTGGTCATCAAAACCCACTAAGATATGCTGACTAACTTTTAGCAAAGGTCCATGATCTATACCATGAGTTTAGTTTTCGTCCTGAACTCTACTAATAGTTTCTCCAAACATTTCCTTGAAGTTAAGGCGATTGAGGAGGAACTCCTTAAAATAGCTTGTGACCTATTCACAAAACTTCGTGCGTATGATTGAAACTCCTTAAAATACCCAATTTACCCCTTAACTTAACAAAAAAGTCGAAGGACTTGACAAAAGGATCACAAGTGCAACACGGGGCATAATTCGAGGACGAGAGCAACTGTTAGTAGAGTTCAGGGACCAAAACTAAACTTATGGTATAGTTTAAGGACCTTTGCTACAATTTCTTGTTTCTATATTTCACTAGTGTAATGCATGACCAGTTTTCTTCAAAAAAAAAAAAAAAAAAAAAAACACACAAGGCCTCCTTAAGCCAATATAGTTGTTTGAACTGCGAGAAGTTATTCGATTTTAAGAATGTTTCAAGTGAATCTCCAAGGAACAAGAACAACCTTGGACCTTACATAAGTGTTCCTTTTAAGGGGAATTAGCATGATAGCATAAGAAACCATAAACATTTCTACTTACAGGTAATGTAGATTGGAATAAAACATCATGGATTTCACTAAACTATGAATTTAACAGAGAAGTTAAGGAAAATGTGTACCTCCTCTTCATTTCCTTTGACTGAGACATTGACTTTGTCTCCTTCTGCTGCTGCGTTGGTTTTATCTGCAGCTTTCTTCCTCCAAAGCCATGGCTTGTGGTCCATGATTCACCTCCCCAACCAACCTCCTCAACCCACTTGCTGCCTCTCTAAAATCCAAACAACCACTCAATCCAATCACAACCAGATGCATGCAAACAAACAGATTAAACCCAAATTTCAAAACCCAAAAATAATTACACCCAAAAGAAAAAATCAACAGATTAAGTACCAACCAGGTGAGCATTGCATGAACGAGCAAAATCCCAATACCAGAAAATGCAGAGGAGCTGAAATTTCTATTTCTCTGTAGAAATTGCGGTAATTAGAGAGAGAAGTTTTAGCAGAGAGAAACCATCAACGCAGTCCGATCCCACCACCGACAGTTTGATTTGGTTGCAGAGAGAGCGGACTCGAAGGAGGAGTTGATGATAACGAAATGGAGGCTGAGTGGCTGACCCAACCACCAAGCTTTAGCTTTTCTAGAGAGACAAAGTGAGAGTCAGAGAGAGAGAGAGAGAGAGAGAGTGCGTGTGTTTGGTAAACAGGAAAAGTGAAAAGCGGGGAAAGTAAAGAGTGGGAAAATGTAGAGAGAGAGAGAGAGAGAGAGAGGAGTATGGAGGAAGATAAAGTTGGGGGAGCTGGAAATGGACCTGAGTTTCTGACACGAGAGCCGAAGCGTACGTGGAGCTGGTGAGTCGTCGAGTTCCGTTTATTTATTGGTCGTTTTTGCGTTCATCTGACGTACCGGAAGAGCGGAAGTTGTTGTCTTTGTTGACAATGGTCTTCAACAATTGCGACTGCTTTTTTCTTTTTCGTGAACAAATATGGTTGGATTTTGATTTTCTTTGAAAATAAGATAATCTTTGTAAGTGAGAGATTTTAAATTTGATTCTTGTCAAAAAAAATTTAAACTATATTATTGCTAGCTCATTGTGAGGTTAAGCTCACCTCATTCCCTTAGTGTAGAAATGGCAGTCCATCCTTTCGGAGGTCAAAAAGGTTCACATACTTATAATGTGCTATGAAATACAGGTCTGGAATTCGTTTTAGTTAATTTGATTTTGATACTTCATTTAGTGGAAAAAATTAAGACCAAAAAAAGTTGTACTTTATTATCCAATACAATCGCAATATGTGCTAGCATTGGTCATTGTGAGCGTGATTACACAGAGAACGAGTTGTGCACAGTGAAGATATTAACACTACGCATTTACACATGACTGATTTTGTCAGATATTCAGAATGACATATTACCTCAATGTAATCGTATTATATTTAATCATACTTAGTATTTGAATATTAAAATTGGCACATGCATATTAAAATTTTCATCAAAAATTACTTATAATAAAATCTATATATATTCCCAATTTTCTAAATGTTTTCAAAAATAGAGTTTTAACAAAACACTCTCGGTACTGTTCACTTTTAAAGAAAAATCACATTTTTACCTTTTCGTGGTACTATTCACTACACATTTATTTGTCATTTTTATTAAAACTAAAGTTTTTTAAAATTTTCGTTAGTTTTCTTTTAAAAAACTATGAAAGAAAGTTTTTTCATGCAAGACAAAGAGAAGTAAATTATGTACGTGCAAATAAACAATTACATATGACCAATTAGTGTTGTTTTTGCCCTTATTGTATAAGTGGGGTGTTTTCTTTGTTCTAGCTAGAATGGTGATGGGGTCAGTGAACTTCTTGTTTTGTGTACATTATGTTAGTAATAAATTAGATTGAAAAAAAATATATAGAGATTTTCAAGGCATGAGGAATTCAAGTCGAGTTAATAAAGAACTAATCACAAAAAGTTAGAGGAAAGAGTATTGTCCTCTACACGCTTTACAACGACATCTGAGAAAACTTAACTTAAGGAACAAAAGAAGTAACAATCCGTGGCTCCAGGAAACGATTGTGGAAGAAACAAGTGAGGCAAGCCTCGAAACGAAGGCAGACTTAACGAGTGGGTAAGTGTCCAACAGAGGCAAAATATTCAATTGTGTTTATGATCAGAATCGTTTATATTATAAGTAATATGTAAAAATTGTATCTACAAAAAAAAATAATTAAAATTAAGGTCGTTCATTCATCTGTTTTTATTTAGTTTGATGTTTAAATGATCTAATATTAATGATGTTTTGTTAAATATTTTTAAAGAATCACTCATGATATTAACAATTCCAATTACAAATATGAAATTTCGTGAATCCGCTATGAAATGAATTGAGGAGAAACTCCTCCTCCACTATTAAAAGCCAAGTTAATTCCAAATATTAAAGTTTAAAATTGGCGATGTAACAGCTGATATAGTTTTGGGGAGGCAAGTCAAAAAGCTAAAAGTGCAAGAGATCAATAACCTTAATCATATAGTTGACCTGGGCTCCGTCTTTTTCCACCCATGATATTAAAAATCGACATCGAACCACTCCTTGTCGAATGCCATTGCTACCAACTCAACAAATTATTATTATTTTTTTAATTATATACACTAAAATCTTTAGCATAGTGTATATTAAACGGTTAATATCCATTCATCTCAAATTAAACGGTTGATAAAAAAAATTTAAAAACAACTAGAAAAAATTAGAAACCGAGAGCCAACAATTGCAAGGCTGCTTCTCCATTTTAGCACCAACAAATATTTTCCGGAAATTCATATTTTCATGGCAAAATATAATTCATCATATATAAGTTTTCATTAAATTTCAGAGTAATATGAATTTCACATCAAACAAATTATGAATCAGAAGACCTTCGCTTTTCTCCCTCGAAATTTTAATGTTGTGTCTCAACCTCTGTTAACAAAAAAAATCTATCGAAGATTATTTAATGGGAAGACAGAGAACTGGATCTAAATTGGAATTCGATCTAGATCTGGGTTTAGGACATGTGATTTTTCCTAAATTAAATACAACTAGAAATTACCACTTAATAGTACGGTCCAGTGGTATTCCTCTTCACTTGGTAAGTGAGAGATCTTAAGTTTGATTCTCGTCAAAAGCGAATTTGAACCACATTATTGCTAGCTCATTATAAGACTAAATTCACTACCTTCTCTTTAGTGTAGATAATATCAATTGTTCAAAAAAAAAAATACAACTACAAGCCGGAAAAATAAAATTACAAAAACCTATAAGATCAAGTAAAATTACACACATGTCATTATATGAGTGGTCGCCAGTTAGGCTCACTCACTGCAAACTCGTTGTAATGTTAGCATCGCTCCTATGACTCTAAAACCTCATTTTAATTTGGAAAATATATATATTAGTTGTCTAAAACTTGAATTTAATTATGTACGATTAAGTAATTTCATAATTTAATCAACCTCGCTCACTCTATATAACTCTTCTCTCGACTTTTAATTTCTATCTACTTTATACAAACTTATTTTAGGACTTTATCGCAACAAATTCGTAGCATTTTTTAAAATATTTTTTATATTTTTTTTTGTACGAAGCACTAAGACAAAACCCATGTGACGCTCTTTGTTTTTATTTTTTTTAAAATAGAAGACAACGGGTGATAAATCACGGTTATTTATTTAGTTCAGCCCCAAAATGGTTATGGAAATTTCTCTTTGCCTATCATCATAGTCAAGCAACTCACTAACTCGAAACAACAAACCCAAAACCTTTCATATTTTTTATTATTAAAAAATCGTAGTTCGTGTCTTTATCACTATACCATTTGTGATTCATCTCACGTTCTTTGTTGGTGGTTCAATTATTTTATGTAAGTGTAGATATATATATATATATATATATATATATATATATATATGTGTGTGATTCATCTCACGCTCTTTGTTGGTGGTTCAATTATTTTATGTAAGTGTAGATATATATATATATATATATATATATATATATATATATATGTTTTATCTTGTTTGGCTCCGAGTGCATGGGGTGGTACAACAAAAGACAACCACACGTGATACGTACAATTGGTGGAGTTATCATAAGTTGATGTTAAATATATTTGGTACATATAATTTAAGGTGGCAAGTAACTATATGTCCTTGACAAATTTGGTAAAATTGGACGGTTGTTGCTAACTTTATTAAGGCATGATGTGCGATGATAGAGTTATTTTGAAGCATTTTTAAAATGATTGAAATTATTTTTGGTGAAATTATTTTTGAAAAAATCTTTTGTAAAAACACAAGTAAATTTTGAAAAAAGCACTTCAAGTGCTGTTAGAATCCAAAAATATTTTCTCTATAAACAATTTCAGTCATTTTAAAAAACTTCCAAACGAGCCCATCTTCATGACTGACGGCTTAGACCAATTGTGACATCTCACATCGCCCAGAGAAGTGATCTTTATATGTATATTCCCATCCCTACCTAGCACGAGGCCTTTTGGGAGCTCACTGGCTTCGGGTTCCGTAGGAACTCCGAAGTTAAGCGAAAAGGAAGCTAGAGCAATCCTACGATGGGTGACCCACTGGGAAGTTGCTCGTGAGTTCCCAAAAACAAAACCGTGAGGGAATAGTAAGCCCAAAGCGGACAATATCGTGCTACGGTGGTGGAGCGGGCCGGGGAAGTGATCCACCCCGGGCCGAGATGTGACAATTTGGTATCAGAGCCTAACCCTGACCGCGTGTGTGCCGACGAGGACGTCGGGCCCCTAAGGGGGGTGGATTGTGACATCCCACATCGCCCAGGGAAGTGATCCTTATATGTATATTCCCATCCTTACCTAGCACGAGGCCTTTTGGGAGTTCACTGGTTTCGGGTTCCGTAGGAACTCCGAAGTTAAGCGAGAAGGAAGCTAGAGCAATCCCACGATGGGTGGCCCACTGGGAAGTTGCTCGTGAGTTCCTAAAAACAAAACCGTGAGGGAATGGTAAGCCCAAAGCGGACAATATCGTGCTACGGTGGTGGAGCGGGCCGGGGTAGTGATCCGCCCCGGGCCGGGATGTGACACCAATGAACTTCACATTATTCAAACATGAACTTGCGATCGAGTTTCTGACCTTTACTTATGATTTATTAAAATTAAGTCATGTTTGGGTTTGATTTATCTTAAAATTCTAGTATAATTTATTTTTTATTATGTCAAATACCAATATGAAACGACATTGTTTTGAAACAAATACAATATCAACATAAACATGCAACTTGTATTGGCAACGATACTACAACTTTTGAGTTTTAAAGGAAAAAAGAAAAAAATATGAAATTTTGGGAAGTTATCATTTAATCCAAAAGTTGAAAATTAAAAATAATTTATAAAAAATAAAAATGAATGTGTGGATAGTTTATCCTTTTCGAATCTAATGAAAACAAGATAGTACATATATCCTTCCAACCAAAACAAGGATTGATAAAGGCAAAAGTCACATCCCATACCTAACGAGGAAACATCTAGTTCTCTAGCTTAGAGTTGTGAAATTTAAGGTACCATTCGGCCTCTTCTCCTTGCAAATGCATTCAACCTAGAAACTGCAACAGTAATTTAGTGAGTAGTTGGTTCGAAATTTGACTCAATTTAATTATTACATGTACGTGTGAAAATGAAAGGAAGCTATCATTTGCACTCATAAAAAGTTATCGTGCATTATTTTCGAACAAAAAAAAAAAAATAAAGAAATGAGAAGTATGGATCGAGTGTAGAGAAAATTAAGAATTTTGATTATTTCAGTAACTTGAAAAATTAGATTGAATCTCTAAATTTCAAAATTGGCATGATTGGATTAGATGATGGATTTTTGGTGTGAATTAAATTGAATCTAATCCAATTCAATTTAGTAAGTTGTCTCACGTCAATTGCGAGATAGAAATAAATGAGATTGAAAATGGGCACAAGTAGAAACAAATTAATGAGATGTTACCACATCATTTGGCATTTTAAAATTTGAGATAAGACCATTTTCTAATGGTATTTTGCTACACTTGTAAATGAAATGTCTCAAATCCAACTTTCATCAATAGCAAGTTCGATAGCTGATTATGATTTAGTCGAAATCCATTTCTCCAATAGAATTGTATCAAAACAATGACGGGTAGGAAAACACCAAAAGATTCAAATTGAGGTAGGGTTTTGCTTTTGCCCAATACATATGGGCCTCCTCCTGAAGCTCAAACATATCATACAGACTACACTAAAACTTTATTTATATGATCAAGTTTTGTATAGCTAAAGGAAGGTCCAATATTTGTAAGAACCCAAAACCCATCTAGGAAACTTGGGGTTCTTTTGTTTTTGGTGGAAAGAAACCATTTAGAGATGGGCTTGAAGATTGTAAATATAAGTTGTACGAAACAAGATATTTTGCCTATATACTTTTCGTGTAGATTTATGTTTTGCCGTCAAACTCGTCTTACTGGTTTGCTCTACATGACCGACTATGTGACACCACTAACGAAGATTCCCTATAACTTGTTTAATGCAAAAGGTAAACAAGTGATCCATTTACTCAAGTCTTGCTGAAACACTTGTGTGGTTTTAACTACAGCTAGTTTTTTTTTTTTTCAAGTGCTTCTTCCATTCTGTTATTGAGAACAGTGAAGTTTTGGAACATAAATGTCGAGTCCAATAGATTTTTAGTGTGTCCAGAACACGAGACATAATACCACATATCATTATATAATTAGGAAAAAAATTTTTTGTTCAAATATCTCTCCAATTGGATAATATCATGTGGTGTTCCATCCGGTGTTCTGATTACAATTATTAGATTTGTAGGGTTAAAAGAAAGCATTGGCAATTTGGCAGCAACAGTCATAGAAGTCAAATCACTGCTTATACCTTACTAGGTCATAGACCTAACATTCGTGTTGTGTTTCTCGTGTTCGTGTCATTTTCGTGTCATATCTGATAGCTTAACGGGTCGTGTCATGTAATACCCGTTAAAGTAAATGGATAATATGACTTGACCTAAAATAAACTTGTTAATATTATCAGGTAATATGACCCGACCCGTTACCCGTTAAGAAAAATATATTTTAAATCAATAAAATTTAGTATATACATACTAAATTTCGGAGTTAACCCCTTCATGAAAATTGTAAAGCTTTTCATTACGAGTGATTACATTTTTCACACTTCTACAATAATTATTATTAATTTTATTAATTTTGCACTCAAATAAAAAACATTGTTCATGATATTTGGAGGGTTTTAAAAATCTAAACGCCCATGTAACCATTGTCTAAGCGTTGAGAATGCAATTATAAACGTTGGTTATGCTTTCATATCTTTCACACTTATACATTAATGATTATAAATTTTGTTTATTTTGAACTCCCTTAAAAATACTA
This sequence comes from Pyrus x bretschneideri, assembly GCF_019419815.1. Lineage (NCBI taxonomy): Eukaryota > Viridiplantae > Streptophyta > Magnoliopsida > Rosales > Rosaceae > Pyrus > Pyrus x bretschneideri. The sequence continues at coordinate 4,677,701 of NW_025999820.1, read as the reverse complement.
TTCATGAGAGTTTGTATGGTTTTAAAAATTCAAACGATTATATACCCATCCTCAAAGCGTAGATGATGCGACTACGAGCGTTTGCATATATTTTTCATATTTTTCGCACATGTAAATTAATTATTATAAATTTTTTTCATATGTTTGGTATTTTTAAATTACTTGATATTTTTATTTCTAATGTGTTTTATGATTTTTAATCTCAATCTTTGCCTATAATATACTATAAAAATAAATAAATAAAACTTAAATTTTTAAATTTATATAGAATAATAATTAATAAACAATATGTACATATTCATTATATCTATTGTATTTTATAGTAAGTTTTTTTTAGTAGTTTAAAAAATTAAAAGCATCAAAATAACTTTTTTCTTATCGTGTTGAAACAGGTTACCCGCGTGTCATTCTCGTATAAACCTGTTAAGGACCCGTTATTAACGTGTTATTATCATATGACCCGATTACTTATTGTGTTCATTCGAAACCCGTTATTTTTGTATCATGTTAACGGGTCGTGCAAGAAATTGACAGGTCTATTGGGTCATATGATCTTCCTCCTTCTGTAGCTGAAGCTCTCTAGGGCTTTAGGCTATATAGGCCTGACCTTAACTTAAACTAAACCTGTCACATCCCGGCCCGGGCCCCTACCACATCTTGGGCTCGACTCCGCCATAGCACGATATTGTCTGTTTTGGGCCCCAACCACGCCTTCACGGTTTTGTTTCTGGGAACTCACACGAGAACTTCCTAGTGGGTCACCCATCCTAGGAATGCTCTTGCCCCCAACTAGCTTAACTTCAGAGTTTCGATGGAACCCGAAGGCAGTGAGCTCTCAAAAGGCCTCGTACTAGGTAGAAATGAGAATATACATATAAGGCATAGAGGATCCACTCCTTTGGGCGATGTGGGATGTCACAAAACCTCCCACCCAAGGCCGTCTCTGACATTTTGGGGGCCCTGTGCGAATTTAATAAAAAAGCCCTCCTTATTTAAAAAAAATTATTTTTTTGGACAATATATTCATACAAAGCTCAACAACCAATATTCAAAATTAATTGAAATTAGCATCTCACTCTTATTATTTTAAACCAACAACAACCCAACTTTTATTATTTTTGTTTTAAAAAAATATAAATGAAGTAATAAATTTTGGCATATCTGGTGGAAAAAAAATATAGATAATATGTCAAATTGCCAAGTTAGCCATCGAATTGAAATTTGATATATTGAATTATCTCCGTTGGAGATGTTCTAATCTCCAACATAAAATCATGATTTAGGGTTCATCTATAAGAAGAAAAAAAAAATAGAGCATAACTGAAAGAGAGATATGACATACGTTTGTATTGGTGGGAGAAAGTAATACACAAGTTTTTATTGCTAGAGAAAAGTAGAAAATTAATATATTAAATATAAGCTTCACTTAATCAATTGTAATATAGATTAAATCATATGATGATGATTTTTCTTTTCAGTTTAAAACTTTTTTATTAGAAATTTATACACATGTAATATATAGGAGGGTAAATTTTTTTGAGATCCCTAAAAAATTTGGAACCTGTGTCACTGCACCTTTTGTACGCTCCCAACACCCCCTCTACTCCCACCTGACCTAAAACCCTAAAAAGTTGTTGGGCTTCCTTCTTTGTGGACTGACTGCATGCAATTTAAGACCTATTATTCAAAATTGGAGTCGACAAACATCACTTCCCCGTATACCACTTTTGGTGTTTTCAAAAACCTAAGGCAAACTATTAGAAACTGCTTTTCAAAAACTCCAAAATTGCTAGAAAAGAGATGGGTACATTGTTTGCCACCAACCTAGCCAGTTTTTCAATATTTCAAAGATAATTTATTTTGGGTAAGTTCTTTAGTCTTTGAAGTTGCAAGCAAAACCCAAATACATGTCAAATGAAGGCAATATGCTTAGCTTAGAAAACAGAAAAGACTAAATTTGGTGGTTGGGTGACAAGAAAGGCTAGGCTTTATAGACCAAGTAACTTCTATTTATGGAAATGATTGAGTGCTGCAGCCCATGCCAAAATTAATCCCGAAAAAGAAAACTAAATGAGTAGGAATCCAAAGAACCGTATCAAATAATATAATAAATCAAAGCCCATTTATTGTGTAGGAATGCAAGCATGAAAGCATGACGAGACATCTATTACATACATCTTAAGATTTATAGTATTTTATATCCGGATGCTATAAAATTACAAAAATGCCTTCAGAGGGCTAAGTAGAGATCCTACGTAGACATTTGAGTTCTTTTCATTTTTTGTCCCTCTTCTCGTCTTACTTAGATAGTACTTGTCCTTACAAACGAGTTGTGTACATTTCAAGGCGAGGGCTAAATGGTAATTTTGCCCTCTCGGGACTCCATAACTTGTTTTCTAAGACATCAGTAGCTGTTAGTATCACTGGCTATAGACTGTAGTACTGTTGGTTTGCTAGCTAGACTTGTGAGACAAGTTGGCTAATTTATTTTATCATTTTCTAATTAGGCCTAATGCATAATTAATTTATTGTTTTGGCTTGACCCAAACACACACACATAGTGAACATATCCATTCTTTTAGCATATTATTGTAGCTCTTGTGACTACGAAGGCATGAGCTCAAAAGGAACAAAATTCGGAGTAAAATGAAGAATCTACGAAACAACGAAGTCAACGGCATTCTTGTAATTTCACAATTCGTCTGTGCACTACCAATATTCTTTTATTGTTCTATCTTGTTTTGTCGGTTAGTGGGACCCACTTCTTTCTCTCCTATCCCGAGTCACTCTCTCTCCCCCAACTCTTTTCTCTTCTTCTTCCTGAGGACAACAAACCACCACCCCCATCATTGACTTCACCCCGGCGAGAATACCATCGCCACTAACTCATTGTCCTCGCCCTGAACCCAGAGACAAACAGAGCTGTCGACCTTGAAGCCAAACCAAGGAATCCTCCAGCTTAGTTTGAACTCGAGAGAATATATCGAGTGATTTCGTTAATTCTTGTTGAATTGGGCAATTTTGAGACCACCAATCGACTCCTCATCAACCCTTGCATGCTCGAATCCACCTCATAATCTATAAAACTTGGCCGAAACTTTCAGGCCATTTTTCGGCCACCTCTGGCCATCCCTTAGCCTTGATTTAGGTAAAAACTAATTCTACTATTTGATCATGAAAAATGATCTTGGTTGGAGCAAAACATCCATGAACAAATACAGTTTTAAAGTTTACAGAATTCATTCGAATTTTGATTGGAGAAGATTTTTCTTGTCTTTCTATGTCTCTAACTTGCTCTTGAAGCAACAATATAGAAAGTGGAAGCTTACCAAATTTTTGGATCTGATACTACCACAACAGTGAAAGAGAGGTACATCGCTAGTTCGACTGGGAGGTACCGAATGGTATGGACCTGATTTAAGCTGGTGTATGCCCAATTGTATAAACCCAAGTTCGGCTAGAGTCTACTAGAAGGTCTGGCCTAGTTTATGTATGAACCCACTTAATGGCATGCTTTGTTTCGGCAGGGATGTATAGAAGGACATGCTCTACTTCGGTAAAAGTGTACATAAGGAGATGCTCTACTTCAGCAAAAGGGTACCAAACAGATGACTCTATTTCGACAGACACTTATTGAATCTGCTTATCTAGCTTCGGCTGGGGAGTACCTAACAAGCATGTGAGTTTGTCTATCTTTCACCCACTTTAGAGTTTATTTTACAACATATGGTAGAATCAGAGCCTGTTAAAATGATGGAATCACGACCATAAGCATAATTCTTGACACCTAAAATCCAAAACTTCAAGAATAAGGCAATATTCCGGAACCTTGATCTTGCAGAATCTATTTCTGTTTCGATAAGAAAGATCATTGGTTATGAACTTTTTTGTGACCCTACCAATGTTGTTGAGTCATTCTCATAGTCAATCTATGAGACTAATTTTGTTGTACGTAACATATTGGGAAAAGCAAAATTTTGAAATTGAAGGGCCAAATTGGTCAAATCCTATTAGTACATTCTGGTTTACTTTGTGAACAATTTCCTATCTTCCCGGATTCAAGTTTGGTGATTGTTTTAGTTATGGAAATGCTATGAATATTGTTGTCGAATATGAGTTGATTGAATCATGTTTCTTACACATGTGATCGAATTCAATTAACACGTGATTAGGTAGAAATGTGAGGAAATTAGTTGTCTAGATGAATGTATTGTTACGCACACTAACTTCATACCTAAAACACCTCTCTAACAACAAATTCAAGTATATCCACCGAATAAATGCCATTGACACAACTGCTCGTTGTATGAATGATATTGAATACCCGTTAAAGGGCCTTATATACACTTTGTTCCGAAAGAACCTCGTTGAGTTTAAAGGATATTCGAGAAAGCAATAATCATGAGTGAAACCACCGAAGAAAATAGTGTGGAATATCTTTGCACGACCTCCAAAATATAAAGCTTGAAGCTATGTTTTGGGGTCAATGAGCTGCCTCTTAACTAGGATGCACCATATGTGGTAGGCTTGGAGTTGGTTGATTCGAGAAATTTACTTGTTTTGACATGACTAATTGCGACACTTAATGTGGAGCCAAAAATAATCAAGAGGCCACACGTGGATTTTTGGATGAAGAGGACAAAATTACCCTCGAGGCATATCGGAACTTCTACATGCAAGCAGTGGACAATCATCCCTCAATTAAGTCAAAAGTGCCCAAATAGGTATTTATTTACAACCTATTTCATCAATCCTCATCATATCTTCTCCACAAGGTAACCCCCAAATCCTTCATCTTTTATTATAATAATTAGCTAATTAATTAAATAATTATTCCATTAATTAGCTAATTAACCACAAATCAAGAACCTAACCCACAAAATCATCCAAGTGGGAGATCCATCTCCTCCCAAGGTGGCCGGCCACATCACTATATAAGCCCTCTCATTCTCTCCAAAACTCAATTCCATTTCTCTTGCTAAATTATCTAAATTCTCCAAACACTTTTATCTCAAAATTATAACTTTGGCATCAAAGGTTCTTCAGCTAAAGCACCCCCTCATTCATCATGGGCACGTGAGGCTCTTGGCCTTGACCTAAGGTGTTATTTGTTTTGTAGGTGTAATTTTGTCCAAGAACAAGGAGGAAGAAATTTGCATCCACAAATTGGTGCTTTCATTAAGAGTTGAGTCCTACACTCGTAGAAGACTCTCGCATTTATGGTCTATTTTCTTGTCCATTTGTAGATTTTTCGTACGTTCTTATTTTTAGAATTTTTTTTTTTGCAAAAATTCTTTGGTAAAACGTAAAAGAAAAGTACAATGACAAGAAATTTGGAAACTTCAACGAATGAAAATTTCAATGTTCAAGCGATGGGACCATGGCAATCCATGAGGCTAAACGTGACAATAAGTGGAGCGGCACCACCACCACAAGGCTCCACCACGGTAGCCACCCACGGCGAGGTTCATGGCGCTACCATCACGACGCAAGCCATGTCATCCAAACTTGCCATGCCATCCAAAGCCCACGGTACCAAGGTCATAGCCTAAGTTGTGTCATTCCAAGCCCAAGGCAAACCGGCCCATGCCGCCCAAATCCAACACGAGCCCAATGCATTGCCGAGTCGAGCCCAAGCCTCGCACTCGTGTGCACCACACACCGAACAACCCACTCCTATGGCTCAGCCTGCTCCTGTGGTTTCCTAAGCAGCCCAAGTAGGCATAAAATTATCTTAACCATCCAGAACTACCATAGAGCCGGGGGTATTTTCACCACATTTCTATGCGGATTTAACATTCATCAATTCGAATCTCGTGACTGGAGTCTACCACACTTCCACTGCTCAAGGAGATGCATTCTTTCCAAGCTCTTCTAACCCAAATAAAGAACAACACATGTCTCGACAAGTCATAGAATTAACAAACGCCCTCACACACAGCAGATGACCTCGGTGAACCAGCTCTTACAACACATTAAGATGCAACATGCCCCAGACGAGGTGTCCCGAAGTAGGACAAGGGCAAACGAAGAATCTCTCTAGTAGCGTCCTGGCAAGCAGCCACTCGACCAGCCACGAATCGAATGTTCGGGCAATGTACACTTCCGATTGAGCCCCGAGATAGCGTATATTCTCGTCTTAGTGCGCAGAGGAGCGTGCACTCTCGATCAAGCCCACGAACGAGCATACATTCACGGTTGGGGTCACACTTCGATAATTAACATAAGCAACCTTATAGGCGAAGTGTTTATTTATGGCTAGGTCGGTAAGGAGCATTCTCCACCTCATATCGGAGTAGGCAGCACGACGGACGAAGAGAAGCAGTTACTTAATTTGGCTTAAGTTCAACCAGTAGCACGCGAAGAACTCACTTGCCTACTAGGAATGTACCATATGCACCACATCCACGGTATAGACAAGCCAAACATATGGAAAAGTAGCCTAAACCAACAAGTCATGACTGGGGGCAGCCGAAAGCTTTGTTACCCCAACAAAGGCAAATTCAGGAAGAAGTAGAGAAGCTCCTGACCAAGCGATTATGCAATTTCTAATGCAACAAGGTCATTAACGAGGCACTACAATGAGTCATGACCCATATAAGCAGGTCACCTTTCACAGATGAGATCTAGCAAGCAGAGCCTCCACATAAGTTCAACATGCCACATTTCACATCATTCAAAGGAGGTAAAGACCCAGAGAGACACTTAAAGCACTACCGAAGTGCAATGATCCTTTATCGAAACAACAATGATCCCATATGCAAGATATTCGCCACCACTCTACAAGGCGAAGAGCAAGATTGGTTCTACACCCTTCCGCCACAATCTATCCAGAGTTTCGATGAACTTTCTTTGGTTTTCACCAAAGAATATTTATCATATTGCTCGATCAAGAAGATGTTTGACCATTTGTTCAACATCAAGAAGAACCTAAAATAGTTGCTTTGTGACTATGTGAAGAGGTTCAAAGTAAAGAAGGCAAAGATAGTCGGATGCAACAACTCGATAGCTAGAGCAGCTTTCCAAAAGGACTTCCAGTAGATCACCCGCTGTTCAAAAAATTGATCTTGAAATAAGATCTAACTCTGGCAGACTCTTTCGCTCTGGCAAATAAGCATGCACTTTAGGATGAGGCTTTCCGATGCACATTCAAGGACTTGAAGAAGTACCCGAAATCACCTTCCTACTCAGAATTAATTTTTGTCCTCGTCACCCTAAAAGATTCCACATAGGAGCAATATGTACTGGCAATTGAACACCACCTTCTGCTACATGTCACACGGCCTCATCCGACCCTTGCTCCATAATTCAACTCTAGAGTGGCCTAATACCGACAGTTGAGCATCTCCTGCTGCGTGTAACAGGGCGACTCAACGATGGCTCCACGGCTTCCTACTGCATCTTCCAGCCTAGCCTAGGCAACGCAACAAAATTGCCCAACAACCCCCGGAGATAGCTAAGCATGCCCTAACTTTCCTATTCCACTCGATGGAGACTTCTAACATTTGTATGTTGACGACGCATCCAACTACAAAGGTTCGGGAGCAGGCGTGGTCCTTGTCACCCCAGATGGCTCGATGCCCGAGCAGGCGATCATTCTAGGCTTTAAAACATCCAACAAGATGATCCTCGATTGTCTCAAGAAATCCCTCACCAACAAGAAGGAAAAATAGCCAGACGAATTCCCCGAATGTATATGGGCATATCGCACCACCAAAAGACGAGCAACTGGTGAGGCTCATTTTTCTTTAGCATTTGATTCAGAAGCATTCATTTCTCCCAATGTCATCGTGCCAAGTATCAGCACTGTACTGCCAAGTATTGAGCAGAACAGTAAGGAAATGGCCACAAGCTTAGATCTGGCAAAGGAGAAATGCGAGGAGATCAACACTCGTATCGTAGCTTACCAGCAGCAGTTTCTCTCTAACCACAACAAAAGGGCCAAGATCCGACAGTTTGAACCCGGAGATCTAGTCCTAAGAAAACCCTTTATCACTACCTGCAGAGAAGACTCCAAAAAGATTGATCCTATCTGGGAAGGTCCATACAAGATCAGCAGAATAGGCGACAAGGGTAATTACATCCTCCCTACCATGAACGACAAACAGATCTAGAAGCAATGGAACATTTACAACCCGAGGAAGCACCATGTGTGACCTCCCACTATATCAAGATCTGAAGACTCAAGCAGTTCGATGGGCACCATCTTGCAAGCTGAGGATTATCCAGTTATTATGCAGTCCCTTACAACTAAGTTATTCGTTTGTTTCACTCATTTTTTAATGAGGAATTTAGAAGTAATCTACAACTTGGCTCGGCTGCATGCTTACAACAACTGATCACTTATGCACTTTAAAAAAAAACCGCATCATTCTTAGAGACTCATTGCAGGAATTGCACCCTTCAAGGGACCAGCCATGCTCTTCAGTGCGAGAAGGTAAACCAATTCCTCGATACCCACATGGGTTTACTATCTAGTGCGAGAACATAAACTAATTGCTTTCCAGTGTGACAGGGTAAACCAATTCCTCAACACCCATATGGGTCTGTTCTCAAAGGCGAGAGGATAAACTTACACTTCGAATATCCAGACATAGATGAGCCGGGCTGCCCACGTATAACTAGGTGCACATGGTTTGCGTCGGGATTCCAAGAAGTAGCCATAATAGTCTTTTTCAAGGCTTAGTTAATGGAAGAATTTTGGGTCTCTTGGCCTAATCCATGGGGAACTGGGCCTTAGAGACAGATGAGGCACATTACGCAGTAAGCCCCATGTACGGCTGCCCTGGTACCTTAAAGCTATTACCGAATGCACTAAGGTAACCTACGGTTTCCAGAAGACTGCCTATGGCTTGTCCTTCGAGCAGTAAAGCCATCTTAGACTTATACAACCGCATATTCTTGTGAAAGGTTAAACAAATTAGCGTGCATATATGAAGCTTTATTCACTGTCGACTTGCTACGTAGTCGATAAGCTTCACCTCTGCCAAGCGCGGAATGACTTACACCAAATCCTAAAGTGTTGTGATACTTGCTACGAAACCTACGAAATTGGAACAAGCCAAGGTTAACAGCCTAATGGTCACGTGGACTTGTCTGCTTCTGTAAGTAAGGCGTCCAGCTGCCGACTCTATGGCTAACAACTTTGCAAAGTTCTACACCAACACCTACGGTTGCATAGGTTATACGGCATGTCTGCTTATAGAACAGTAGCACGCCTACCACTGGTCTATAAAGTCTAAAGGTTAAGGCATGAACAAAAGAAGCGAAGATGGAGAAAAGCGAAGAAAACAAGTTTATTAAATTTTCTAACAAAATTGATAAGCGACTAGCAAAGTTCGAAGGATTTCAAGCAAAGCAAAAGCAACAAGGAACACAAAGAAAATCCTAAAGACTACCTAGAAGACTAGTCTTCAGCAACTTGGACACTCCACGACTACTCAGTCGCCACATCTTTAGCAGCTGTGACATTCTCAGCAGCGGCACCATCCGACGCTTCACCCCTAGCTGCTTTAGCTTGGGCATCAATCTCTCCAACTACTTCACTAATAGAAGCCTCAAAAGTAAAGGCAAGCAAGCCTTCTGGAGAAATAAAGAAACAAACGTCCATGTCCTCAAGTAGATTTGGTTTCAAAAGCGCACATATCTCAGCAGCCTCCTCCACAGAAACAAGCTTAGTGGATTTCTAACAGTTGCTTACGCGAGCAGTCTTATCCTTCCCAGCAGACGAATCAATATCAGCAGTAGAAAGAATGGACCTTAGCGCAACTTTAGCAGCAAAGTCCACCTTATCGCTTTTCATAATAACAAGACTTTCCAAAGGTGAATTGGACTTAGCTCCCAACAGACATCTTGGTATAAACTTCGGCACTGGGGGCATGATAGGACCTCTGTGCTGAGCAATCCTATCATCAATCACACTAGCTATTCTCGACATAGCAGGCGCCACAGGCTCAGATCTAGCAGCCTCATTTTTCTTCCCATTAGAAGAAGTCATGTCAACCATAGGCCTCTTGGCAGCAGACGGACCCTCATGTGCAATGGAGGAAGTCTTTAGTTTTTTCTTAACCATCATCTCTTGAGTAGGCAGGGAAAATCTCTTTTTTCCACCTTTATTCATTGTAGGCTCCACGACAATGATCAGACGAGCCAATGCATCCACCATGATCCTCTTTACCTCATCTTTTAGAAGCAGCTGACATTTCTCCCGGTGAAGAGAACTAATCAGCCAACACCATTCACGGTACTTAGCAAGGGAGCTCAACCCATACAGGTTTTTCCTTCATTTTTTTTCTCTTGGACCAACAAGCAAGAGGCTTGCATGCCCAGCATTCTAGTAGCAGATGAGGCCCACGTCAGGTCCAAGAGCCCAAAGGACATAAGCCATGCGGCTTGCCTAACACTGCACCCTAACACCTTAATCCGCGGCCCCAGCCACACAAGCTACCTTTGGCTCTAGCCAAGCTATGCAACCCAAGTAGCGGCCCCTGCCACAACACCTCATCGGCCTATGTCGAGCCGACTCCTGGCCCTTGCCAACCGACGTGTTTCACCACCCCGACGACTGCCCCGCGACAACACTATCCAATAGGAAGACGAGAAAAATTAAATTTTTCTTACCTCGGTGCGGCACGGAGAGGACGAAGCAAGCAATGAAAAACCATCCTTTGCACGAGTAAGATGTAGAAGATTGCTAAAGAAGGGGGGATAAATATCCTTTAAGTTTTCTCTCTCTTGTAGGGTAGAATAAATCGCTCTCCAAAGTTGATTTAATAATCCACTTAAGGTGGACTTAAATAAGCTTTGAGAGAAATTTATTTCCCTTTTCTAGAAGGATCTAATTTCCAATTAAAGAGGGAATCTACATCAAAATAGGAAACAATCTTATGTTTCTTCAAGCAAGAAGATCTCTACACCTACTGCCTTTTCCAACAAGCAACCTAACAGGTGTGAGGGTATTTGTGGAGCAAAAAATAATCAAGAGGTGACACATGGATTTTTGCGTAAAAAATGATAAAATTACCCTCGAGGCATATCGAAACTCCCACGTGCAAGCAGTGGACAATAATCCCTCAATCAAGTCAAAAGTGCCCAAATAGGTATTTATTTACAACTTATTTCATCTATCCTCATCATATCTTCTCCAATAGGTAACCCCTAAATCCTTCCTCTTTTATTATAATAATTAGCTAAATAATTAAATAATTATTCTATTAATTAGCTAATTAACCAAAATCAAGAACCTAACCCACAAAACCATCCAAGTGGCCGGTTCATCTCCTCCCAAGGTGGCTGGCCACATCCCTATATAAGCCCTCTTATTCTCTCCAAAACTTAATTTCAATTCTCTTGCTAAATTCTCCAAACACTTTTCCCTCAAAATTCTAACTTTGGCATCGGAGGTTCTTCGATCAAAGCCCCCCCTCCCAATTCATCGTGGGCGTGTGAGGCTCTTGGCCTTGACCTAAGGTGTTATTTGTTTTGTAGGTGCAATTTTGTCTAAGAACAAGGAGGAAGAAATTTGCATCCACACTTTTGTTGAACAATGATACCACGTACTACACGAAGCATCTCCTTATCTGAAGTAAGGATCATGTACCCACAAGCACACTTTGCTAAGCTTGCTCGTTGGAGAAATTGAATTTCTATATCATCCGTAGCAAAGATACTACTTGACCTTAATGTACTCTTTTTCCCTACCCATTATGAGCATTTTCCCATTGGATTTTTGCTACCTAACGAGGTTTTGATGAGGCACCTATCCTGGGTTGGTCATACTCTTGTGTGTGTTATACTTGCATGACGTTTAGTTTTGACTTAATGCAAATTCTCACTTTTCTCCTTAGACTATGAGTTTTTTTAATCTTATCTTGGGTTTTTCCATAGCTAGGTTTTGTGAGTTTTACTTTTTATGCACTCTTTTATTTATTTTTTAGACTCGCATTTGCTCATTGTGTCGACTAGATGGGATGACGTCACCAACTATTTTTACATCATCACATGAATACCTGATGTGCCATCTATTTGAGTATTTACACACTCAAGGGGAAGTGTCACTATCCTAATTTCATTGGGAGTGTGATTGTGTAAATCATAATGTGTGGGATTCTACAATATCTTTTAAATAATTTCTTAGTTGTAATTGTATTACTTCGAAAGCAAGAACTATCTCTCTATTATTAGTATAAATAAGGGCACAATACATGGGGATTACGGCTTGTAGAATTCTTCAAGTCTTTTTCTCTCTTGCGCTTGCCGACATTTTTTCCTTTTCTTATCTTAATAAAATAGGCCTACAACAATAATGAATTTCCTAAAGTGCCAATAATCCAGTAAAATTGTTCTGGTTGATGTGTGCTTAATTGTGTGGGTGACTCAATTCCTAAGCTTTCACCTACATTACCTCTTCTTTATGAGAGGAAAGAGTGAAGGTGGGGAAGCAGACAGACCCAACATGAAAACCACTGTATAAAATCCAACCCAATATTTCAATTTCACATCAATACCACCTCATCGGGAGCGAATGGCCACGGATGGATTGCTTTTCCTGGCCGCTAATGAAACGTGCCAAGTTTATGCCGACAATGTTTCCATTTTTGGAATGGAAACTTTTGGGACTTTCTCTCACTCGCATCTCACTCATCTGGTTCTCCTTGCTGCTAATTAAAAACTTATCTGTGTCTAAAGGTGACGGTTTCTGATGGGTCAATTTTATTGTTTGTAAGCAATAATAATACCATGTGCATGTGAAGAGATAATGTAATGTAAACTGTAACATTTTACTTCAAGGTTCTTTAAATATAGATCTTTATAACTCTTATTTTCTAGACAAAAACCCAACTAGTTATAAACTTTCAAATAAAACCCAAATTTGAAAATGACTACCAAATAGAAAAATAATTGACCTATTATTACAAGATATTTACAAATTGTACCACAATATTCAAAATAAATCAATAAATATAATTACTCACCTTAATTACAATGAACAAATAGTTATTACACATATTATTACCCCTAACATATATATATACACACACACACACACACACACATTCAAATGTATATAGTACTACCATAAGCTCAAAAAAAAAAAACATATATATATATATATGCACAGTACTACATCTACATATACGTTCAAACATATTATACTAATTAATCTACCTATATGTAAATTTATGATAAGCAACTAACATATATTTTGTGGGTAAATTGATGTTGAATCAAATAACATTCTTTTATTTCGTAGGTAATATATTTTCCATGTATTATTACATATATTTGGCACATTTGATTATTATAAGATATATGTATAAATAATAGGTAAATTAATTTTGAATCAAATAAAGTTGCTTTATTTTGTAAGTAAATTAATTAATTTTGAATCAAATAACATCCTTCATAATGTAGGTATTTTATTTTGTATGTGTCATATATTGGGCACATTTTATTATTATATGTACAAATAATAAGTAAACTAGTATTGAATAAAAAATATTATTTTTTATGTAGATACATTATTTTGCATGTATTATGCATCTATTGGGTTTGCTTTATTGTGTAAGTAAATTATTTTACATGTACTATTGGGTTTTATGTAAGAAAATTAAGTTTTAAAGGCTAAGGTCATATTTCCAGTTTATTTTATGAGTTGGTCAGTCTGCAGTTTGCAGTACGGCAGCCGCGGGCAGCAGCACCAGGTGAAGAAGCATGAAAAGAAACACAGAATCTTCTTACAGTGAGTCAAAATTAGGAATAAGGAAGGTGCAACAACACAATAGGATAAGAGTGGGGATAAAAACTAGGGCTTGTTTCGAAGGATTGCATAAGAATGCATAAGTAACTATTTTAAGGTATGTTAAATAAAAAAAATGAATAATTTCTAGGTAGGTGATTGACTATAGGAAGAAAACTTATTTATTCTAGTCTTCCTCGAAATCAGAGGATTAAAAGAAATAAGTTTTTTTACGTGTCTCATTTTCTCAAAATTAAAATCATTCTCCATTACTTTTAAAATACCTTGAATTTGGAGGGTTATTTCATACTAATCCAATCATCTGTACTAAATAAGGTCTAGGAACTATTACACGCTAATCTAACACTAATAGAGTTTTCTTACTATATATGCTATATACATGCAATATATATCGGTAAAAACAACGGCTTGATTCATATGTTTTCAATGCACAAAACATAATATTTGGTGGTCTAGTGGATCCAAAAACACAATGTATGCAACACATCATTGCATTGCAAAATTTTCACACCTCCAACGTAAAAAAGTTGAATTTCTTTAAACAATGCTGTAATTGTTGTTCATGGATTGAGGAATGATTAGAAAAATAAGCCACATTTTTTTTTCTTTTTTTGTGAAACTAGATACGTTTCATTAATAAAAAAAAACTAATATAAGACATAAAAAGTTCAAAGAAAATTAAATACAAGCATAATCCAAAAGTAAATACAACAGAAAAGCTCAAAAATAGTAAGCCCACAACAACAAAAACCTAAATATAGAAGAATGCAGACTCCACCAAACCAGCTGCGCCACCATCGCCGATCCACCGCCACCACTATGAGGAAGAACCCACGAACAAACTGGATGAATGAAAAATTGGGTGAGCGTGCCACTAGCGCAAAAAGCACTCGTATAATCCTACGCAATAGTGCTAAAAACACTTTAATAACCATCCAACATCAACGTGCGCCACCGTAAAAAAAAAAACATAATGGGCCGAGTAGTAGGGTCAGTGGTGGAGGACTGACTGCGGAGAGAAACATCAAAGGTAAAAAAAAGAACATATTATCCTACCTTATAATATTTTTTTTATATGTGCAACATTTATAATATTTTTTGATATGTGCAACACAACTACCCGTTCGACCCAAAAGTTAATAATTCCTAGGAATTAAACTCTCTGTATGGCACAATAGTAACAGAGTTCCGTTTAGATTGGGTTTTGTTTGTCGTAGTATCGTAGACACAAGATGGACAAAACCTACATGGTTGATGGCAATTCAACCATGCCAAATTGCCAAATTGCCAAACGTTATTTGGCATGGTTGAATTGCCACCAACCATGTAGGTTTTGTCCACCTTGTGTCTACAAGACTAACATACAGAACCCAATCTAAACGGAACTCTGTTGCTATTGTGGACCCACCTCTCTGTGAAAGATCTCTATCTGTGGACAAAACCTACATTGTTGGCGATGCCGGGTCTTGTACGGCATGCATACTATGCAAACGTTATTTACTGCATTATAATTTCATTAACTAACTTAACTTTGAACAAATAATATTATTTATCCTAAAGAGAAGAAAGTAAGTTTAGTTTTATAATGGACTAGAAATAATGTAGTTCAATTCATCTTTTGCTAGAATTGAACTTAAAACCTCTCACTTAAAAGTAAAAAAAAAAATCATTAAACCGTAGTATTAAGTGGTAACTAACTTTTAACTTTTAAGAGCATCAAATTTGCAACCTAACTCTTTTGAGAAGGCTGGGACCATGATTGAAATTTCTACGTCTAGCAGTAGCATTCACAACGAGTACTTTCCTCTTGTGGTCCAATCCAATTGCTAAATGTGAGACCGATGGAATTCAGAAACAGCTCATTATCTTTTGTAATTTATGAATCCGTGGATTAGATAATTAGACATCTCAGGTATTGACACACTTGTAGGTTCTTGATTCTTGGTGCAAATAACAATTGCCCAACCTCATAAATCTTGACCACTCACTAGCGGGTGACATGTCTCCATCCAAATCAAAAGCATCAACGTCAAATGTCTTTCTGGCCAAGTGATGGACTGAATTGGAGCTTGCATTGCATTATCTGGCAAATTCAAATCTATGGAATGATCTCTTGGATCCCAAGTCTATGAATGAATTTGGTAGTAGTTAAAAAAAAAAAAAAAACAGCCACGGAAATGCTAGTCATATGCAATTATACAGAGGCAAAGGACACCTCTTTGAAAAAAAAAAAAAACATTCAGTTAGAGATGTTATTTTATAAAGGGAATGAGTGTAAAAGATAACTTTACATTTTGAATTGGATTTGAGAGGGTAGTTTAGGTAATAACTTTCGGTTTAAAGAGATATTAATTCTTTAATTAAAAAAAAAGGATGAAGAGAGTAAGTTAGGTGTAGAAAGAGGTTAGATGGGTTCAAATAAAATTTCTCAGAACAAATTCCTTGACGGTGGACCCACTTCTATTGATTTTAAATATTAGAAACTAAAGTAAGGAATTATGACAATCTCATAGACCATTTTAGCGCAAAAATCTTTACATTTTATAACAGATCCCCTGTTATTTGTTGATATATGTGGTGGTCAGCAAATTTCTAAACTAACTCAACTTGGCAAGCATTTTTCTATAAAGGATCATGGGCCTTTACATTACTTCTTAGGAATGGAAGTGACTCACACGCCAACAGGTCTATATCTCTCTTAGTCTAAGTATATCTTGGACCGTCATTTAATGCTACAGTTTAGTGGTATTTCTCTTTACTTGTAAGTGAGAGGTTTTAGGTTCAATTCTCGTCAAATGCAAATTTGAGCCACATTATTATTAGCCCATTAGTGTAGATAATATTGTTTGTTAAAAAAAAAAAACAGTAGATCCTAGACATACTCAAGAAAACAAAGATGCTTCCAAACCACAAACAACTGGTCTGTATCTCTCTCATTCTTATTCTCAATAATTAGGCTAACTGAATAACCTAATAACCCTGGATACCTATAAAACAAAATGCATTATCCAAGAGCGAAGAGTCGAAGCTAGTACCTTTTTGTGATGTACAACCTAAGTGGCTCGATTTTCTTGGCATTACAATGGAAGCAGCTTATATTTTGGGTAGCCTGAAAACAAGGAGCATAAGATTGAACAAGTATTCACATGCAACTACAAAGCCAGTTCCTAAGTTAGCTCCATCTATGGTTCACTTCCACGCAATTTCAGGTCTCACACGTGTAAGGTTTCTATAACAAGCAATGTACGTAGCTAGGTTTGATTGGAAGTATTTTTTATAGTATCAAATGTGTGTATGTCCATCATATAACCAAAAACGTTTTGCGATAGAAACTTGACTAAAGATTCCTTTTTTTTTTTTTTTTTTTTTTTTTTTTTTTATGTTTCAAGGAAAAATATCTATCCTTGTAGTAAGAGCTTGTAGGTGAATACGTGTAAGAAGTATTTGAATTTTTGTATAAATACAATATACTTATATATGTTTTTCTTCTGTACAAGTGAACCAGTGATATTAAGGAAAAGAGAAATCGAACGCCAAACCTCATATATAAAGATAGACTTAACCAACTAACTTGCAAACACCTTGCAAACTAATATGCTTTTAACAAAATCACTAGTCACCAAGGTTCTAAAAGACGTTAGGCGTTAGTCAGGTGGCGGGCTGGGCCTAGTGCTTAGGCGGACTAGGCGGATTTAATTGAATCTATTATATTTCGTGCAAGTAAGTGTCTGTTTATACTTAAAATATATATGATTTCATCATGAACTACAAAATGAAATGACATATATATTATGAGCTATTGGAACACAATGAAAACATGAAGAACAAGTAAATAATGAATTCCTTTAAGCATTCAACAAGTCTCTTACAATTTATTGAAAAAATAAAATGTAAAATGAAAGTTATCTATGTTCTATCTAAGTGAGTTACAACCTAGGTGGGTGTCTAAGCAGGTTTGGGCGGGTGCCTCAATAGGTTTAGGCGCCATTTCTTAATTTTCAAACGCCTAGGCATTAATCGGGACGATGACCAACCGCCTAGCACCTAGGTGGCGCTGGACAGAAATTTTTAGAATAGTGCTAGTCACTACGAGTTAATAAAATCGTGCGTGCAAAAAGTACTCTGTGCAAAAATCTTTTTTAAGTAAGAATTTTTGTTGTATGTAATTGTAACACCACCGCATGGTAATCATTAATATTAGAACATAAATGAATTGATAACATAGTGTTATGATTATGTTGTTACGATTTTGTTCATGGTGCTCTTTTCTTCTATCGAGGAAAACTTTCGTGGTTGTGGTTTCTCACTCTCTATTAATGGCAACATTTTGTAACGTTTATAGGACTGGGTCAATCACGGATCTTAGAATGGTTGTTGTTGTTGAAACATGAGATTGTGATTTTTGCGCTTGGAAAATGACTAATGAGGGGGAAGTATGATATTTACTAGAGGTGACTAATAACAATATTTCTACTCCAACGATTAGAAAATCGTCAGAGTGGTACAATATTTTCCTTGTGGTGCCCTTATAGCAATTCTTTCACTTGCAATTTTCAGTCCTTGCAAGTGTTATTTTCTCTGTTTGTTGGGTATGAGTCTTTCGTAGTAACGGAATTGAATTTTACTTCTAATGAGTTTACAATTGTGTAATTGACCCAAGTGGAACTCTTGCAAGTGATCTCCCTTGTATTTTTTCTAGCTAAGATTTGCTTTGAGATCCATATTTCATGTGCATGTAATGTAAGTTCTTACTCATTTTTCTGAAGTTTCATTTGATCTAAACAAAAAGGCTTTTTAGCCAAAAAGATCTGACATTAGCATAACTTCTCATTTTGATTTATGAGATTTGAAATCAATTGAAGTGGTTCCTAAGTTTTGTCAATCATCAATTATTTTGGTCATTCCATAAAAAATCTCCATTAAACAAAAATACCCTTTATTTGTGTCAATTATTTGACCCATTGTTTATTAACTTGAGAGTATTTTTGTCATTTCGGTCATTATTTAAAAGATTTTTTTATGGAAGAACCAAAATTATTAATGATGGACAAACTCACGACCACTTTTATTGACTTTAAACCTCATAAACCAAATTAAACCCAAAAAATTATGTCAATAGAGACCATTTTGGGTAAAAAGGCAAAAGAATATAAAGAAATAGACAAAAATGATTTCTTAATCTTGGGATAGATATCGGACAACCGGCCATGCACAAGGCATGCACACCATACACAAAAGCGAAATTACTAAAATACCCACATATAACTACTAAAAACCATCAGCTCAATGCATCACTTTCTTATTTTAAAGAGAGAGATGTTGAAAGAGCTCTGTGAGCTCTGGGTTTTTGGGTTGAGCTCAGATCTCTTAGCTCGGATTTCGAAGAAAGAGAAGTTCAAAGAGAGGTGAGAAGAGCGAGTTGGTTTTTGAGTTGACCTCATACCTCTGATTTTGAACACAGGGATGTCGAGAGATGGTGAGAAGAGTGAGGTTGGGGTTTTTGGGTTTTAGCTTAGATCTGTGAGCTATGTGTGTTATTCTTCCATAACCAAACACAACAAATTGTTCCATCCTTAAAGATAGGACGTTTGTACTATATTTTATGTTTTAGCCGAAAAGTTCCATTTTTTCCAACCACTGAAGCTTTGGTAGGCATAATAAGGTAGAGTGTTTAGTTCCAAGTTCCTTCATCAATGATTTATGAAATAAATGAGTTCTTTAAGATGAATTAATACTTAGAAGTTAAAATAGGGTTTGTGTTTCATGTTGGGGCATATGGGTTGTGGAATAAATTTTAAGTTTTGACGTGCTACAGAACTGGGAAAGAACATTTTCTAGTTCAAGTGTTCAATTGCAGAAATTTGTGAAATTTGTTCTGTAATGTGCATGTAGTGTGCATTGCTACATCTTAATATGAGAAGCGAAAATGTTCACTAGTATAAGAAGTATTTAAATCTTTGTATAAATGAAATAAACTTATATATGATTTTCTTCTATACAAGTGCAAATATAAAATAATTTCCATAAAAAAATAAAAAATAAACTTAACCAACTAACTTGCAAACACCTTGCAAACTTATATTCTTTTAACAAAATCACTATTAGTAAAGTGTAAAAAATTACTTTAAGCAAAAACTCTTTTAAGTAAGAATTTTCGTTGTAAGTAATTATAACACCACCGCGTGGTAATCATTTAATATTAGAACATAAACGAATTGATATCATAGTATCATGCTTATGTTGTTATGATTTGTTCCGTGGTACTCTTTTGCTCTATGAGAAAAGCTTTTGTGGTTGTGGTTTCTCTCGCTCTGTTAAGGATAACATTTTGTAATGTTTATGGGACGGCTCAACCTCGAATCTTAGAGCGTTTGTTGTTGAAATATGAGATTTCGGTTTTTGCGCTTGAAAAATGACTATGAGGAGGAAGTTCGATGATCACGGGAGGCGACTAATAACAACAATGTTTCTTCACCAACAATTAGAAAATCGTCAGATAGTTGTATAACTTTTTTTCCTTGTGGTGCTCCTATAGTAGTTCTTTGGCTTGCAATTTTTAGTCCTCGCGAGTGTTATTTTATCTGTTTGTTGGCTATAGGTCGTTCGTAGTTAAGGAATTGAATATTACTTGTAATGAGTTTACAATTGTGTAATTGACACAAGTGGAGCTCTTGCTAGGGATCTCCCTTGTATATTTTCTAGCTAATATTTTGCCTTGAGGTCCATATTTCATATGCATGTGTTATGTAAGTTCTTACTCATTCTTCTAAAGTTTGATTCGATCTAAACAAAAATGCTTTTTAGTCAAAATGGTTTATGAGATTGGCATATCTCCTCATTTTGGTTCTTGAGATTTGAAATCAATAGAAATGGTCTTTGAGTTTATCCATCATCAATCATTTTGGTCATTTCATGAAAAATCTCAATTAAATAAATATAAAATGACAAAAATATTTTTGTCAAATTATTTTGGCCATTGTTTATTACATTGAGGGTATTTTTATCATTTTGGTCATTATTTAATAGAATTTTTATGGAATGACCAAAATAATTAATGATGGACAAACTCAATGATCACTTCTATTAATTTCAAATCTCATAAATCAAAGTAAAAAATTATGTCAATCATAGAGACAATTTTGACTAAAAAGGCAAACAAAAAGTATACAACAAGAGCATATGGCACTCTCCTTGAAGTGCAGGTGGGACTAGAGCACTTCAATGTTGCAAACATGATTAAAGAGATCCGTGCAAGGAAGGCGTGATGGGGCAGATAGGCATAAATTTTGTGGACACAATAACAATTCCATATAAGGAAACAGGGCAGAGTGAGTCAGAGAGAGAGAGAGAGAGAGAGAGAGAGAGAGAGAGAGAGAAGCAAAGCAAAAGATTGATGGGTGGTATCAAAGAGAGAAAGAGAGAGAGAGATTGAGGGAGGGAGTTGTGAGTGGAAAAGCTTAAACGCGTCCCAGAAAGGGAACCGAAGAAGTAGTTTGTCCGAGTGAATGATGAAAGCGACCTAACACAGTATATATATGTGTATGTGTATGTGTGTCTATATGTGTATAATATATATATATATAATTGTAGGACCAATGCAGTGCAATGCAATGGCACCTTCCAGAGTCAAGTCCCAGTCTGAGTCCCTCCTCACAGCTGAGTGACAGTCACATTCATCACTTATCATCAAAAAAAATATCTTCTCAATCGAAAAATAGGTAAAATGGATATCTATCAGACACAAACAACGTGAGAAGACAATGACACGCCACTCCAATAATGGAACTCAGTAAATAAAAAACCGATTTCCAACAATTTAAAGTAACCACATTCATCGAAACCCTCCTTCAAATTGAATTAAAGTGCATTGAAAATGAATTTCGTATTGATAAGATGAGAGATTTTTTATATGCTTCTAAGTAAGTTAGGTTACTTCTCATATTACCAATTAGCTTTACAATGAAATCTCAACTTTTTTTATGGTATCAGAGCAGGTTATCCTGCGTGTGAAGTCCAACGGTCACAAGTGCTCCATGTCACCCGATTAGAAGAGAATTCTCTCCCCTCCTAATCTCTCCCTCCTTCTCTTCCCTTCTATTTGAACAGTTACAGTTTAACATCACCATTTTATACTGATTTTTTTTTATAAAGACAATAAGACAAAAAATAATATGTAGGAGGAGGGGATGAGAATAGGAGGGGAGAAAATCCTACTCTCATCCGATTTGTGTTGTTCGTGTTCTAAATTTGAAAATTTGCCACATATGAGAAGGTGTGCTAAGAGTATCAATCTCACATCAAGAAAAGTAGAGACCTTACATGTACTTCTAAGTAATTAAAGTACTGCCTATATATTACCAATTATATTTACAGTGAAACCTCAAATTTTTTCGAACTGCATACATAAAATTGGTCCCAAGACAAATGACATTAATATGGTCTTTATTCTTTTCTAGCTAGGGTTTTCACTTTGACCCCTAAACTTTTCATTTAACAGTAATATATCTGTACTTGTGTGTTGTTGCAAATTATGATCGTTTTAGCGTTCCACCTAATTCATTGTTATTTTTTTTATCACGTTAAAGTATTCCCCTATACTAGCATTATATTAGTAACAACTAATTTAATTGTTCAAATTGATGTAAAATGAATTTGTACACATGGTCGTTTTTTAGGTGAGGGCCTCAGAAATTTACCTTCACATTGAAGAAGAATAAATATATAAATAGAAAACTAGATTTCAATCTCTAAATAAGACGAAGTTTAGAAAAATGTCTTATACAATATTAAAAATTGATTTTAATCCCTAGACTCTATTTAATGTCCGTATATGTATGCACTGTCTCTCCTTTTTATTTATAATTTTATGGTGTCCATAAATTAAATTTTATTAAAATGTTATAAATTTTAATTCTCATTATGGTGAGTATATTATATAAGAAAATATTTTGTAGAGATTTTTCAATACACTTATGTTTTTGCAAATTTTTTTTTATGTGCTGCTAATTTTATTACAATATATCTATGTACAAACATTTAGGTACACTGGATTAGTATAATATGTCTAGGTACAGACATTTCAGTACACTAGTTTAGTATAATATATTAGGCACCGACATTTTGGTACACTAGTTTAGTTTCATATTGTTAGGCATGAAATTTTTGGTACGATTATGTTTTTGCATATTTTTTTATGTGTCACTAATTCACTACAATATATTTAGGTACGCACATTTCAGTACACTAATTTAGTAAAATATATTATGATACGGACATTTACGTATGCTAATTATAGGAAGTTAAATAAAATTAATGAATTAAAATGTGTATTATAATGAATTTAAAATTTAATGTAATGACATTAAATAGATATCTATTAAATATTAAAACAAAAAGATAATATGAATTTGAATTAAGTACGCATTAAGGGATTAAAATCAATATCCAATCTAACACCAGGTTTTTATTAAATTTTAATCTTCTTGAAGAATTAAAATTCAAAAACCCCATATATAAAACATGTTCACAGAAGATTAACATATCAGAAATTCTCAATTTCATTGTTCAGTATGATAACTTGTCACATCCCGGCCCGGGGTCTATCACATCCAGGGCCTGCTCAACCACCATAGCACGAAATTGTCCGCTTTGGGCCCCAACCACGGATCTTACAATCCACCCCCCTTAGGGGCCCGACGTCCTCATCGGCACACCACGGTCAGGGTTAGGCTCTGATACCAAATTGTCACATCCTGGCCTGGGGTCCACCACATCCTAGGCCCGTTCCACCACTGTAGCACGATATTGTCTGCTTTGGGCCCCAATCACCCCCTCACGGTTTTGTTTCTGGGAACTCACACGAGAACTTCCCAGTGGGTCACCCATCATAGGAGTGCTCTCGCGCGCTACTCACTTAACTTCGGAGTTCCCAGGAACCCAAAGCCAGTGAGCTCCCAAAAGGCCTTGTGCTAGGTAGGGATGAGAATATACATATAAGGATCACTCCCTTGGGCGATGTGGGATCTTACACCCAGAAAAAAAACTGTGAGGGCGTGATTGGGGCCCAAAGCGGACAATATCATGGTACGATGGTGAAGCAGGCCCGGAAGTGGTCCCTTCCGGGTCGGGATGTGACAATTTGGTATCAGAGCCTAACCTTGACCGTGGTGTGCCAACAAGGACGTCAGGCCCCTAACGGGGGTTAGGGTCTGATACCAAATTGTCACATCCCGGCCCGGGATCCACCACATCCCGGGCTCGCTCCACCACCGTAGCACGATATTGTCCGCTTTGGGCCCCAACCACGCCCTCACAGTTTTGTTTCTGGGAACTCACACGAGAACTTCCCAGTGGGTCACCCATCATGGGAGTGCTCTTGCGTGCTACTCGCTTAACTTTGGAGTTCCCATAGAACCCGAAGCCAGTGAGCTCCCAAAAGGCCTCGTGCTAGGGAGGGATGGGAATATACATATAAGGATCACTCCCCTGGGTGATGTGGGATCTTACATAACTAGTATACACAGTGTTCCATGATAATTTGTTTATTTATTACATTTTTGTTATTTGTAACCCACTCATCTCAATTATGATGTGGTTGTTGATGATTTAATTATTACTTCAGTATTAGTTAACGTGTTTATTTTTTATTGGTGAGTACATTCCATAATTTGCAAATGTGGTGTAAAAAAATTAGTCTAACATTATTCTTTTCACATATGTTCTCTAACATGTTACATTATTATTATTATTATTATTTGGTGTTTATATATTTGAGTAAACTGTCAATTTACCCCCTGAACTTTTCTATTGGAAAATTAAGAACTCGAACTAATTTTTTTAGCCAATTTGCCCCCTACTGTTAGTTTTTCATATATTCCATCCATATTTCTGTTAAGTGAGACCATGTGCACAACATGTGAGGGTAGTTAAGTCATTTCACTCTTAAAAATGATTAAAAAACTAAAAATAAATTTAAAAAAAAAAAAAACAAAACTTTCCCTCTATTTTTTCCCGCTAATTCCTATCCTCAATTTTATTTTTCCTTCTCATTCCTATGCATGAGAAATGACATATGGTGTTATTGTCTTCATAAGTAGCTAAGTTAGTCTTTTTCTTGAAGCATGTACTACCGTTTTTATTTTCTCTAACAAATTAATAATTTGACAAATGCTCATGGTGTTATTGTCTCCAAAGCAGTGCATTAATATAAGAAACATGTTCATAATACTCATAAAAAAATGTTCAAGATAATCACTTACTTTTCATAATGTCATAATAATCCCAATACAATTCCACAAAATGATCCTTAAGGTTGGATTATGGCTCAGTCAAATCCCAAACAAAGTAGGATTTTTGGGGGATAAAGATTGGTTTTGATAAGATTTGGATGAAATTGCTTAAGGATCAAAACTTGTGTCTGGATAAGAATGGAATTAATCACATAAAAGGTCTAGGTTCAGAGTCCTAGTTCAAGTAGAAGAGGCCAAGACTCGGCTGTGATAGAGTTTCGGTGGAAGAAAGATTTATGGAGATAATTCCACTTGTTTTCAGATAATGCTGACGAAATGCAATACTATCAGAATTGTGCAACTTGACAATCTTAGGCATCAAGTAAATTATCCTTACAAATACAAAAGGATTTGCAACGTAGAGAGGACCTTCAACTCAACACATAAATCAATGATCTACGCAAAACCCATCACACTTTTTGAGAAAACTAACTTTTCACTAACCGTCAACACAAATTTCTACTAGATAGACGGGTTTGGGTTACCAGCCGACGAACAACGACTGACTGGATAAACAAGGTTTTCCAGAAGAAACCACTAAAGGCAAGCGATTGGATAGAAGAGGGCAGAGTTTTAGAGTCAATTTGTCTTCGGAGTCTCGATTGTCTGGTTGGATGGGGACTCTCTAAGGTCCGACTGATTATTCATCTCAAGTCTAAGCCGGCGAAGAACTTTTTATTCTTTTGCCGAAAGAGGTCACTTCATCACATTTCTCTGTGAAGTGAGATGTTACTTTTAGATTTCGACACATAGATGGTCGAAGCAGTATTGAACTTCACAACAATTGGCAGAACTTTGAATTCAAGTTATAGAACCCAAGTCCAAGAGTGTTCCTTTCTTCTCTGAAGTCGCTCGATTCAGAAGTACAACAACACATTTCACCATATCCACCACATTCAAGACATTTGCCCGGCCAAGCTCAGTAGCAAATTGGCACATCCGCACATTGAATAACGTAAAGCATGCGTACCACGCAAGCTGCGTAATTTTTAGAATCAACGGTTATAAGATTAATCGCACCTTCCTTCTTTTAGTTTTCTGTTTCATTTTCCAATTGGTCCCCACACTCCTAGTACACACACATATGCAATAATAACATTAATTCATATAGCTGTGTTACCAGTTATTAGCCTTCACCTTTTTGTTTTATTTTTTTCACCAAAATTTAATGGTAGAAAGCATATGATGAGAAATGTATATAGAGGGTGGGATAAATGATCTGTTTGTCTGAGAAATGGCAGTGCTTCGTAGATCCGATGCACAGGAAAGGATCTTAGGCGAGGGGCTTTAAGCTAGTAGAGGACAGTGTCGCTTTGTTCCCTTTTGGAAATTGCAGTTTTTCCTTCAGTCAATTCAAACCTAAATTATATAAAGCCCCGTGCAAAAGTTGGTGCTTTGGACCACTTCACGCATAACACTGATAAAGAAATCTACGGCACACAAAGATTTTGTATTATTCATTCTATGCAAAGCAAATAAAAACATGTGAGAAAATTACTTCTTTAACCTCAAAATTTAGGGTTAGCAAATCAAGGATTCAAGGAAGATCCAGTGTAACAGATCCAAGTCTTTTAGATGGAACCGTGGAAACATCGCACAATATTCCAATTAGATGTTTCATCAAATATTGGTGCAGTATGTTGTCGTCTATCAAGCCATGTCGTGCACATGATCAATGTAAACATATGTCAACGCAAGCTGTTAAATACTGTCGAAATATTTATCAAATAGTCAAATACCCTATGGGCTCAAGAGACCTTGGTCCCTATGTGAATCTGCCCTTGGTCTAAGGTACCTTGTATTTTGAAATACAATCACGTTGACGCATGTGTAATAAGAAGTTCTAAATGTAAACACTAACGAGTTATAGTAATAGCAATTTCATTCTAATAGTGTAACATATCTTTTTTTTTTTTTTTTTTTTTTTTGTAATTTAGACATTGAGCAATAATGTCATATTATAACACTGATAAATGTGAAAATATGAAGCCTAAAAGTAAATAACAATAATGAAATGTGAAATTAAAGCAAAGAATACAATTCCATAATCTTCACTAATAAGTTTATCAAGGAATTGTGAAATTTTCTCAAATTTTATGTTCTTTAAATATTCTAAATTACGCACAAATAGTTTTATGTTCTTCAAATGATTTAGAAGCACTACATTTGGCTTCTACTTCTAAGTCAAAAGAACAATGAAGAAAAGTGGCAGTAAAAATGAGAGGGGTTGCGTACGATTCTTTGCTTCGCAGGCCTTGTTTACCGCTCTCACATGCAAGGGACAGAATCTTTTGCTCTATGGTTGATCAGATGCCTAATTACAATGCTTAATCCATGATTACGACTAATTAATCAACATATATGCCATCCCCAAAACGTAAGTACGTAGAATATTTTACAGCTACGAAGCCAGGGATATTTACAAAGTACCTTTCGTATATTTATATTCATAGGTCTGCCTCGATTGGTTTTTTCATATCCCGCAAAACGAAATCCCACTCCTAAAATTTTTCGTATACATTTGAATAACATGTAATCCGATGAAGACTTCGAAAAAATGTGAAGATCGATAGCGAAACAGAGGAGAATATATTTGCATGAGCCTATTAAAAAACCTTTGGTGTGACGCGCAGGATGATGGAAGCAACTCTTGTATTTTATTCGCATCTACCCAACTTACACTATCTAAATGTGGTGGATAATTAACATATTATTGTGTACCATTTTTATGAATAAAAAATAAAAAGTTGAAAACGTTTTCTTCGTATTGTCGCATGTTCTAGGTCTAACCCACTCATCGAACTTGGCCCCAGTGTTTTTTAATTTGCAAAATGGCCAAGTGGAACCCTAACCCTTCTACGCATTTGGTCACTAACTTTTTGTGTTTGTTTCTTTTTTAATATATTTAGTTTCTTTTTTCCTTTCTTTATTCATGTTCTAGGTCTAACCCACTCATTAAGCTTGATCTCGTTCCATTAAATTTGTTTTTAGTACCATACTCAATACCAACACACAGACTGACGGTTAGATTTGAGCAGTATAAAATTTAATAGTGTTGGCAACTTGTAAAGAATAATCACATTTTGTTTTTCAAAACTAACAATTAACTTTAGAAAACCGTTAAACACATGCAATTTTTCTTTTTCCACACATTATTTTTTATTTATAGTCATTAGATTGAAAGGACAGACAAAAACAATGCACAAATTAACTCTAAACTCCTCTTTATTTATAATTAGAAACACGACATAAAATTACGCAAAAATATGTGAAAAATGAAAACAACTCTGTAGTTACTATCATTTCTCTAATTTGAAACCCTAGCCCTTGTACCCCTCTGGTCATCAACTTTTTTAATATAAAATATATTAATTAATTTATAAAATATCTTGCTTTATTTGTTTATGTCCTTTGAGGCTAGAATGAAAGGTCCCTCTCGTCATAATAGCAGTGTCTGACTGCTTTTGGCGGAGAGAACTGATTCAAAGGACACCGATGATAGCGACTATTCATCACCATCGCGTTTATATTTCCAACACATTTACAAAACACCCCCTTTTCGTATAGCTTTTTTTTTTTTTTTTTTTTTTTTTTTTTTTTTTGTGTCTCCACCCCTCTTTTAATAGAAATTTTTAACCCTATATTTTCCTCCACTACGTTTTTCACCTAAATTATGTCACGCATTACCCCATTAGGTAACTAAAGAATCAACACTCCAACCCCAACTTTTGTGGCCAAACTTTCATTTATTAAAAATGATAGATACCGTAGTAAAGAGTAAGAACAATATTCTAAAAGATGTTAGGCGTTTGTCGGACGACGGATTAGAGTTTCAAGCTTCTCAACTTAGCAGGTTAGGCGGACGCTAAGCAAGTCTATGAGTCATTTTTTAATTTTCAAACGCTTAAGAATTAATCCGAGCTGACTAGCCACCTAACGCCCATACGGAAATTTTTAGAATAATTTGTTAAAGAGAAGAACAACTATTTAAAATATAACTTAGTTGTTAATAATTGAATTATTATAAAAATATTAATTAACGTACTTACTTTCTATTGAAGACAGAAATTTGCGATTATGTTACAAAAGTTGATCTATGATGTCGTAGTACTGTGTAATAAATAGTACTCTAGGCTTTAAGCAAATAATATAAAAAACCTATACAAAAAATTAAAAAAAGAACAAATCAATTATTGTTGTCAGAACTCAGAAAATCTAGTTCAGGATCTACTTCGTTCATTTGTTAGTTGGACAAAATGACCATACATCTTGTTTTTGGTAAAACACCAATGAGAGCATGCATTTGATTTCATTTCCCACAAACTAGGAGAATTTCCCGTCCTTGTTCTAAAATCTTTGACATGGGGCTCTGGAAGAACTGGACTTGCCGATTTGGTGCTTACAAAATAAACATAATCAAGAGGACTGATCGTAATTAACAAGAATCGGGGACGTGGAGATGCAGAAAAATCTTGATTAAGAGGTCATGATCAAAGAGCTAAGCTAGCTTAATTAGCGTCTGGTGAGAGAGTGGAACCCATTTTTCTGCAGCCAGCTGTTTTGCGTGGGCGACGGTCTAATTTGCTGTGGGAATCCTGATGATGCTGCAGCAGTTGCAAATAAATTGGAGGTCGGAGTTGCGGATTGCCATTGTTGTTGGTGGTCGCTCGTTGACAGTGAAAGATCACTGCCAATGCGGCCGCCTCCTTCGCTGCTGCTCGGAAACTGTATCTACATAAAAAATAAAAAATAAAAATAAAAATTTATAATACACAATTATCACCATTAACTTCACAATGTACTATACGAAATTATGAGTGTAATTAAATATTAAATATCCTCACATGATGATAATTTGATGAGTTGAAATTTGGTGGGAAATTGCGAGACATTTGAATGTCTCCAGCAGTAGGCCTCCTACTGAACTGCCCATATTTATGTATTTCAGCTGGGGCTTGAGATTGAAGGTTTGTTCGGAGTAGAAGCTGCATGGCTTCACTCTCCAAGTACCCGTCTCTTCTCTGAGCATCAATGTCGTCTCTTGATCGATCTCGCTGTATGTTAAGCTATTAAACAAAGGAAACAAAAACTTCAGAAATGGTTAATAATGTATGAAATGTTCTCTAAACAGACTTATATTAACCTAATTAATTATGGTCTACATTCATAATGTGGCAACATAAGATACCTTAGGCCGAAGTCCTTGACTCCTCCAATCGGCATCGAGTTGCATCGGGACAGAATGCTGGTGTTGCATTGCAACATTTTGGCTATGATGATCATTCCCTAATGCTTGATTGTTTTTCTTGGAGTTTGTGCTTCCCAAACTCAAATCGAGATTGTGATCCGCAGCATTAACACCCGATGATTCTACACAAATACATATCGAAATGAATAATTATACTAATTAAATCAAGATTGAGCATATAATCATCATCAAACTACAATGCATCAATGTTTTTCCAATTTAATTAAATTTACCAGAGGAGTTGAGCTCGTTATCGTAGATGCTGGGATCAAAGTTTGTGACAGCTTCTTTGCCATTACACTTGATTGCTGCTTTGTCATAAGCCCTACAAGAATCGAAAAATAAAATTACTAAAGACTACAAATATACCTACACACACACACACACACACACATACACATACACACCTTGCAGCATCAACCTCAGTGTCAAACAATCCCAGATAAACGTATCTGCCAAACCATTTAGCTTAAAAAGTTATAAATATTGTAGCAAAATTAATGAAGAAAAATAGTAAAATAAACAAACAAAAACAGTGAGAAATTAGTGAGAAGGATGGAAGCTAATTAAACAGTTTAATCAATTAATAATAATAACAGAAGGACCAAAGGTGGTGGCAATAGCGCTATTATTTGTGTGCTTACTTTTTGCCTAAAAATTGGCCCATCCTGGCCTCCCATCTGCCACACTTGTGCAAGGTGACCCCTCTATATTTAGAGCTCCCTCTCGGGAACCCGGTGCTTTGTCGGCGAAGTACATGCACAAATTCCTCCTTCGTTAAATTCCTCATCTTCTTGTGGTTGTGTGTTCCATTCCATGCAACAAAAAACATTAACATCATAATTCATCCCTAGAATACCAAAATTCTGAATCTTAATTTCCCATGCTCAAAATAATC
The DNA here is from genome assembly GCF_019419815.1 of Pyrus x bretschneideri. Taxonomy (NCBI): domain Eukaryota; kingdom Viridiplantae; phylum Streptophyta; class Magnoliopsida; order Rosales; family Rosaceae; genus Pyrus; species Pyrus x bretschneideri. The sequence continues at coordinate 4,646,508 of NW_025999820.1, read as the reverse complement.
GATTTTAAACTTTCATGTTCAAGTTCAAATCTTCGTTTCGTTGTTTGAATGAATTCAACGTAGAATATCGCTAGTATAGTTTATATTAAAAATATGTATTTGCTGCTACGGTGTAAGATAGGGATGTGTTATCCACACACCTATTTTTACTTCTCACACATCTTTTGTTAATTTATGTCCGTTAATCTTCTTCAATTCATCCGATCCGATGATCGAAAATTAAAATAACGTGTGAGAAATAAAAAATGATACATGGATATCACCCTTAAGATAAGGTATAATAAAATTAAAACTGTTGAAGATAAGTACAAAATCCTTTCTCTGTTTCTCGGAGGCCGTACACACCACACACTCTCACTCATGAACTCACCTGTTTCAAGTCTTCTTCATAATCCTCTATGCTAAAATTTATGTCCGCCTCCACTCCCCGGAACTTGATCGCCGCCCTATCGTACGCCCTGCATTTTAATTAATTCCCCAAATTAATTAAGATAAACAAAATGTGGGATAATAATAATATTAATTATTATTGGAAAACAAAGGGCTCACCGAGCAGCTGCATGAGCTGTGTCAAATCCACCTATAAAATCAAATTTTGCAGAAAAGAAAAAACCCATCTCATCTCGTCAGAATATATATCCAAAGTTCGAAATTTTTGCAAAAAAGAAAAAAAGTACCAAACAAAAGTACGAAATTCTTACCAAGATAAACTTGTTTCCCACAATCCCTGTATATCCAAAGAACAAATCAAAAACCCAAAAAGGAAAAATTAAAAATAGAAAACGAACATTTGTGATTGGCTAAATAATATGGAGAAATGTTGAAGTACGATATAGGAATGGAAGTACAACAAGTTTTAACTAATTAACTAACCAAATATGAGACTCCCAACGGCCAGTCCTCCGGTAAAACGTAACACCCCGGTACTGGGAGCTCCTGGAGCGGGGCCCACGCCGGCTCTTCTTCATGGGCTGGTGGGAGGCCTCCCCGGCGGGCGGCTGATTTCCGAGGCTGCCCGAATCCGACTGCCCGAAATTGACCCCGACCCAGTGGGCTCGGGGAAACGACGACGATGTAGGAGGTGGTGGGATGCTACCGCCGCCCCCTGCGGGCCCCATTACGTCAAGATTAGAGGAGGAGGAAGAGTCTAGCTCTACCGGAAAGAACTGTCTGGTGACGGTCGCGGGCGGATCATCATCCATGGACTCCTCGTGGGCCACGGAGAACCCGAATATCTTTCCCCCACCTCCTCCTTGCTTCTTGGCGAGCTTGGTGGGCCCGTCGTCCTGATCTTCTTCTTCGTCTGATCCGCCCTCCTCGATGACCACCGCCGACGAGCTTGAATTGGACACGGATCCGACCCGTTTCCTCTTTTCCTCGTCTCCGTCGGCGGAGGTCCTCTGGGAGGAGCAGCCTTCAGATTCCTCGCCACGTGGCCGCTGATCAGGCGAGTCATTGAGATCCCACATTTTTTTTTTATCTTCCCTGTCTCTCCCTTGCCTATCAGCTGTCTGGTTAGGTGTCGGTTTCGTTTTTTACATCAAACTCAGAATTCAGCGTGGCAAAAAGGCATCAACTTGAACAAGGAAACACGAAGAGGAAAAAAGTTAGAGAGAGAAAGAGAGGAGAGCTATAAGGACGAGCTATGGAGCTAGAGAGAGAGAGAGAGAGAGAGTGGAGGTGATGCAGGATCCTGTGTTGGAATGGCGCCTAAACTGCCCGATACAGCATAGACGAGGCCAGTTTTCAGCAAAGCTTTAGCTCAAGAATCCCACCACACTCATCTTAATACGTCTCTCTAACCACTTGCCTTCCTTTCTTTTCAATGACTCATGGTTTTCTCTCTCTTTCTTTTTTTTTTTTGGTTAACCCTTTCTTTTCTATTTTTGTTTCGAAAAGATCTTTCAAATGTCGTACGAAGTTATACAATTTGTTTTTTTTTAATTTGTTATATTAATTTTTAAAATAACTAATTTATTATTGCACTTAATTATGTTATGTTTTTCATTAAAATAAGTATGAAATACGCATTACTTGTGTTTAAAGTTATTTTAAAAAAAAAAATTTACTATGACCCAAACACAGGTAATCTGACACGTGTTTTTATACAAATGATGAGAAATTTTATTTTTTAAATTATTAACTTTTTAACATATATATCTCACTAATTATATGATGATATGTATCATTCTATATTCTAGTTACATTGAAAAATCTCTCATTATTTTAGACTTTTGATACATTTTTGCAAGTTTGTTATTTATTTTTTTTATTCTTATAAATACATAGATATATTTACAATTGCTGTGGGGGAATAAATTAGTTTAGGAGAGAGAAAGTCATAAGTTGCATGCTTTGTGTCAATTACACTGTTTTTTGTTTTGTTTATTATATACAGTGATATTTTACGTTAGAGAGGTGTAGATTCGAGTCAAATAAGTTAATAATAATAATTTAGTATCATAAATGTCATTTACACACCCTGCCCCACTTTATGTTCTAAAAATCGACCTCGATGACGTTTAAACGCTACGCGGTGGTCATCAATCACAATTTAGCCTAAGTCAGGAGGCAAAACAAGAAAAAGATTAGGCGGGCGTTGGGATGCCTAGACTTGGTTGATAACACTTCGGAATTCAGAAAAGTGAGATCATAATTTCAAATTTTTCTGTGTTCAATCTGCAAAAGGAGGAGAAACGCAGATTAATAAGGATGCACCACCTTGTTGTCTTTTTTATAAAATCCTAATTAATAAGGGTCGTACAAATATGATTTCATTAAAAAAAAAAAAACGAAGCCCAATATTCTTTTATTTATTGAAAATAAGGCCCATTAATTATTTATAATACATATTTATATTTAAGTAAACTAATCATTTTTAAATAGGCACTCATTCGTTTGTATATATACATATACATATCTAAATTATCTATTAATAAAATTCTCTTTGTTAATCAAAAGAAAGTGAAAAAATCATTTGATTTTATATCACAAAATAAAATCATGAATAATAATATAATTTTGCACAAACTAAATTTTGTTGTTTTTTCTTTCCCTCACCCGCGTTATCATAATATATCTCTAATTTTTAGAAATATAAAATATAAATATAAACCTCTCTCCACTTCCATGTTTTTTTCTCTTCCTATCACTCTCAACGACGCTTTCACATTTCTCTCAAACTTCTCCCTCTAGTCTTTCCCATATATTTTTCAAATAACAAATTGCTTCACACAAAGGGTGTTGACTTGGGCTAGTATACATATAATAAATTTACTTAAACCCGTTTAGTCCGTCTAGGCTTGTAAGCGTTAGGCTCCAATTTGTGATCAACTAGCGTTTAACGGTTTTTAGAACTTTGATCCCACTTGTAATTAAGTTGAAAATCATATCATTAGACCACAATGGTTTTTTTTTTTTTTTTGTCAGATGATAAATCTTGTTAGATTAGATGTTAGAGTAGTCACCGACGGGGTTTAAACCCATGCCGTCACGCAAAGGGTGAACTTATTTCCATCACTGTGGTAAATAGTTACTTGTCATTAGACGACAATATTTAACACAATAATTTTTGTTTCTTATTTTGACTCTGATTGGTGGGATTGATCAAATTAAGGCGCGTGGAGTATAGATCAGACGGGGAAATGGTGAAAAAAGAAAGAATCATCTCTTTTTTTTTTTTTTTTTTTTTTACCAAACTTTCCCACGTTAACCAAATCGAAAAGCATTCTCTCTTCTTTTCTCGCTCCCTTCTCTTCTCACCCACTAATGGAAATAGACAACCCAAATATTAAATAAGATGACCAATTACTCAATTGCCTTTGTTAGCTACTTACAATATGTTTGGATGATGTAAATAAATTTAGACTTTTGACAAAAGTCAAAATTTATAAATCGACATCTAGCAATTTTCTTGTTTGAATTTACATAAAAATTAAAAATTTTACGTTAAAAAAAATACTTGGAGTTGAGGAGAGTTTAAAAATAGCAAATTCCGTATTCAAGTTTCATTGTTCTTTTAGATTAACTAAACAAAAAAAATCACAAAATCCAAAAAATAAAATTCTGTCATTTCAATTCCATCTTTTAAAATTTCTTAAATAATCTTAAATTTCCTCATCTAAACAAAATGTTAATTCACAAATTCAGGTTTTCTCATATTTCACTAGGTTTTTACCTTAAGCGAGAGAGGGCAGTAAATAGTGGATGGAAAAAAGGGGCATTTTGGGAAACCAAAAAGGGGTATAATTATTGTGTGTGACTCAAGGACCTCAGAAAAAGAAATGGCAGAAGGAGAGGAGAGACAAGGAGAGAGAGAGGTTGGTTGTTATTACTGGGTTTGGTTTGGTATTAGAAAAAGGAATGGGAATAATGGTAGGAAAAGGAAGGTCTTTCTAAAAATGTCGAATCCAAGAGTACGGGAAGAGGGCCACCTTTGCCTCTTTCGTTCTTGTTTAGCCAGCCAGCAACCAATGGCCTCCTCCTTGGCCCCCTTCCCATTTGCTGTACCTCGTATTTTTCTGGCCCTTTCTCTCCAAGTCCCCCCTTCACCCTCCCTCTTTCCCGCGTCCTCTCCACCTTCCCTTGTTAATTATTCATATGTTTAATTACTCAAACAACTTTTAGAACAAGATAACCTCTCCTCCATGTTATACCTTTTCAACATGTGGTCCTTCATTTGAATAATGTGACTGTATTATGTAAACGCGGTGGTGTTTAAGTCAAAACAATGTTTGTACAATCATTAACACTAGACTTGGGCCTAGTTTGGCGTTCATGTGTGCTGTGAGAACAAGTGTTGCTTTCAGAAGTAGGAGTAGAGTTGCTTTTACTTTCCGTTGTTTTAGATCCATAATTTTGGTCTTTTTTTTTTATTTACCAAACACAATTTTAACCAACTTTTAAAAAATAAAAAAAAACTGCTTTTAAAAAAATTTCATACCACATAAGCCCTTATACTTTGAATTAGGGTTTTGAATTCGCAACACCTTCTCACATTGCTTGAGAATGTCACGTTCTCACTTTGCAATGGAAGGTCCTAAATGAATTTTTTAACTAGGAATCAATCAAAACATCAATAGTGGATAAAAACTTATAACTGTTAGGATATGCGTTGTTTGGTTTTTTTCTCTTCAGTTTGATTATGTTTTAAGAATTTCTGCGAAAATTTGGAGCTTGATGATTTTGATTTCTCTCTTTAGGAGAGATATTTCATTTTAGTTTTTGCCTTGGTATGCTAGATATCTTTTAGACCTATACCTGAAGGGGTGAAGATGTTTGATTTGTTAGAGCTATTTCACTTAGTGTTTTGGAGTTATAACAATAATTAGGTGGTGCATTTAGACCCATGAGTATCTAACTCCTAATATATAATCTGAGAGTTGTTATTCTCACATGATCTCGTGTAACAAGTGGTTTAAGGACTCTTCAATTGTTCTTTGTAATCATGCAGTTTTCTGATGAGTTTAGCTTCAAAGTTCTTGAAATCTGCTCATTGCTTTGTAATTAACCATACTTTATTGTAATTTTATTAGTTCTAGTTTGCAAAAACTTTTTAGAGTTGAATTCTTCGTGAGTGTGTCTTTATAATTCCATTTTTAATAAATCCTAAATAAAATATAATATTTTCACTCAATACTACGGTCTGGTGGTGTCACATCCTGGCCCGGGACAGATCACTTCCCGGGCCCGCTCCACCACTGTAGCACGATATTGTCCGCTTTGGGCTTACCATTCCCTCATGGTTTTGTTTTTGGGAACTCACGAGCAACTTCCCACTGGGTCACCCATCATGGGATTGCTCTAGCCATTTTCTCACTTAACTTCGAAGTTCCTACGGAACCCGAAGCCAGTGAGCTCCCAAAAGGCCTCGTGCTAGGTAGGGATGGGAATATACATATAAGGATCACTCCCCTGGGCAATGTGAGATGTCACAATCCACCCCCCTTAGGGTCCCGACGTCCTCGTCGACACACACGCGGCTAGGGTTAGGCTCTGATACCAATTGTCACATCTCAGCCCCGGGCTTCGGGTTCCCTAGGAACTCCGAAGTTAAGCGATAAGGGGTTAGAGCAATCCCATGATGGGTGACCCACTAGGAAGTTGCTCGTAAGTTCCCAAAAAGCCCCGTGCTAGGTAGGGATGAGAATATATATATAAGGATCACTCATCTGGGCGATGTTGGATGTCACAATCCACCCCTCTTAGGGGCCCGACGTCCTCGTCGGCACACACGCGACCAGGGTTAGGCTCTGATACCAATTGTTACATTCTACCCCGGGCCGGGATGTGACAAGTGGTATTCCTCTTCATTTGGAAATAAGAGATCTTAGGTTCGAATCTCGTGAATGGCGAATTCGATACCAAATTAGGCTGCTCATTATATAGCTTAGCTGAACTCCCCCTTCTTTTAGTGTAAAAATATCGATGTACTCGTAAAAATATATATATAATACTTTTTCAAAAGTATTGTTTACTAGCTATTTAATTAATCCAAATGGTAGATACAGAAGCTTGAGCCATGAAAAATGTTATATGCCAGAAAAAAAAATATATCCATGACAAATGAACTTGCAGAAAGAGCAACATGGTATCTAGTCAATCTAGTTCCGAAGCTTGGTCCAACACAAAATACTTAAACTGCCAAACTTGCAATTAAAGCAACAACATAAATAACCAAAAAGAAAATTAAGGAAAGTCCTAACAATCTCGCCAAGTATATAAAAAATTTTGTGAACCTATTTTACTTAGGAAAAAACAGAGAGAAAACTTGAGGCAAATAAAAGAGAGAAAAGAGCTTGAAGAATTCTGTGTATTATTCCTTATACATTATGCTTTTATTTATACTAATAAGGGAGAGAGAAACCAGATCTCTAAGTAATACAATTATAACTAGGAAACTACCTCAATAATATTGCAAAATCCTACACATAATCTACTAGGATTTACACAACACACTCCTTAGGTAATCTGCAACATTCCCCCTTGAGTGTATAAATATTCAAGTAAATAGCATAAGATCTTCATATGACGACATAGAAATAGTTGATGAAGTCGTCTCGTCTAGTCAGCACAATGAGCGAATGTGATCTAAAAAATAAACAGAAGAATGCATAAGTAGTAAAATTTACAAAACGTAAAACGCAAATAGGATAAAACTCATAGTCTAAGTGGAAAAGTGAGAAGTTGCAGTAAGTAAAAACGAAACACCTTCAGGACGCAAGTAGAATGCACATGTGGGTATAACTAACCCAAGATAGGTGCTTCATTAAAACCTCGCTAGTAGCACATCGGGAAAAATGCTCCTAATGTAGGAAAAAAAAGAACTACAAGCATTGCAAATGAGATAGTTACGCAAATTAATTCCTCATACAAGCTTATGGAAGGTTGACTTCGACTGTGATTTCGTGAAGAGATCAGCAAGGTTTTCATGGGATTGAATTTTCTTGACTTCAATCTTCTAATCCTTTGCTGATTTGAGAATAACATCACATGTTTGGTGTTGATTTTGTGGATGTATCCTGTCATGGTATGGTCAATACATTTGACATTATTTTCCTGGATCATCATTGAGGCTCAACGATGGATGAAAAACTGTAGGCACTCCGAATATGCTCACCAAAAGCTCTCAACCTTATTTCTGACGTGTGGCATAGTGTGGCGTGATGAGCTTTGAAATGATTCAAAGATTTCACAACTAAGGTCTATATCATGGACATCCAAGATATTGTGGTATATCTAATGTAAAGACATAACCATTTGGGACCGTGCCGTGCACGTAACCAGTGTTAGCATAACAAACAAGGGAAACATCATTTTGAGGATCATAAAGGTGGGATTTGCTCGGATGCGTAGGGATAAGCCCAAATTTATAGTTCCTTCAAGGTAGTGAACAAACATCATTAATGCCAATTTAGTGGCTGCGTGCATGCATAGTGATGTATCTTTACCAACAGATCAACATTGAAGTAGATGTCCTAGCTAATGCAACGAGCTAAGTACAATATAGCGCGAAGTTGAACTTAGATATGGAACTTCGGATTTCACAACTTCTTCAAGGGTCTTACTTGCATCTAGCGTATAATGATCATGGGTATTCTCAAAATATAACATCTTTGGGGTATAATTCGACTGATGAACCAAAATACAGTCAGAACAACATTTGGACTTCACATCAAGGCATAAACGAGTTTTTTCAAAATGCTTCATCTCAAATTCTGTCTTCAGGAGCAAGACAGTTTTCTCAAGCTCTTCTAGAGTTTTAGTGAGATTTTTGTCATCTGCATAGACTGCAACTCTAACAATTCAGAATACTTTTTAGCTAATAGGCAATGGCATAATTTATTCTCATATCGTGACTAATCAAATAACCACTTAAATAGATATACCACATCTGCTCAAATTGCTTCAATCCATAAAGTGAACACCTAATTTGAATTGAGAGGGTGTTATGTGGTCCTAACTATTTGGACCAGTTTATGTAATTATTCTGAAACTTACATGTAAATCTCCGTATCAATATCCCCATGGAGAAATGCTAGCCACATTCATACCGTTGCAGTAAATCACAGAGCTTTTGAGAGAATTCTTGCGTCATAAGGTGTTCAGTGCAATACATTCCTTTCATATTTATAATATGGCAGGATATTATCGTTCTTAACGATAATGTGCCAATTTTATGGCTCCTTAACTCTTAAGGGTGTTCGCTAGAGGGTTTTCTCGATGATGGTTCGATGAAGTGCTTGAGGTGGTTTTGTGCAGAGATCAGAAATAACGATTTCTTCTCAACGACTTGGGCTTTCGCACATGTCAATAGCTTTAACTGGGCAATCCTTCTACCACACACGCCGTTATTATTGTCCTTGCTACAATTGCGCCTCACGCTGATCGACTTGAAATTCTAATGGCAGAGCCAACAGATTTATGTAGGTTTATGGTTCGTTGTGGTGGAATTGTGTTAAGGTTGAAGCCGGTGACTTTGGCTGGAATCGCCCTGCCACCCACCTCTCTTTGCCTTATCCTTGCTAAAATTGGTGACCCACCTTCCCCTGCAATCTACGCCTTCTGCCATCTCTGTACCTGCATCTCTTCCCCAGACACTTCATAACTTTAGCTTACTTTTTTAGTTCAATTTTATGTTTCATGTTTGTGCCACCTAAAACGGGTATGTGTTGCCTCGGTGATCTGTGGTGGCCTAGCTTTTTGTGGTGGCTTTAGGTGATGGTCTCGGTGTTAAGGTTTGTCACGTCTATCGTATTTTATTACAAATTTACTCCGGAAAACTCTTGGTTTTAGTGGTTTTTTGTGGTGGTCATATAGGAATTAAATTCATTTGTGTTTTGTGCTAATTATCTCCAAATCAAAAAAATTATCACTAAAAGTTATGTATCCATACCTATTGATCTCATTATTCTTAGTAATGAAAACTCTATTGCTTTTGTTAGGGAAAAATAATTAGGGGATAGCTAGATTCGTGGATTAAGAGATAACATCATGCTTGACATCATCAACACTAAACCATTTTATAATTTCTCCAAACTAAACTCTCCATTTTCTTTATGTAAAACAGAGAAATTCTAACATACAAAATATTAGACTTAATAACAAAACAAACTTCAGCAAAACTCATTTACTTTAAACAGCACTTATTGATGAGCATACTGTGACAGCTCATCCCGGATTATTCGTACCGTAGGTGTGAAATGACGATTTGCCCTTGGTGGTTATTTGTCATTTTGGGTGGTTTTGTTGGTTGCACCTGGCTCTGATACCAAACTAACACACCCCGACCGAAATTAAAGCGTGACGGCCAGCATACCTTGATTTCAGTCGAGGTGTGTAAATTTGGTATCAGAGCCAGGTGCAACCAAAAAAATAATAAAACCACCCAAAATGACAAATAACCACCAAGGGCAAAATCGTCACTTCACACCTACAGTACGAATAATCCGGAACGGGCTGTCACAACCTACCCCCTTTAAGAAAATTTCGTCCTGAAATTCATAACAACAACTCAAACAAACCATTAGTAATCATAGAACAAACGAGGATACAAATCTCTCATCCAGTCTTCCGTCTCCCAAGTAGACTCCCCCGCAGAGTGATTCCTCCACAAAACTTCCACTAAACTCACAGTCTTGTTCCTCAGAACCTTTTCCTCCTCAACCATTGGAAATAAGCCCGGATTTGACATATGACGAGGAACCAATAACGATTCTGGATTAAAAGGAAAATGTTCTGAGGAACAAGACTGTGTGTTTAGTGGAAGTTTTGTGGAGGAATCACTCTGCGGATGAGGCTACTTGGGAGACGGAAGACCGGATGAGAGATTTGTATCCTCGTTTGTTTTATGATTACTAGTGCTTTGTTTGAGTTGTTATTATGAATTTTGGGACGAAATTTTCTTAAGGTGGGTATGTTGTGACAGCCCGTCCCGGATTATTCGTACTGTAGATGTGAAATGATGATTTTTCCCTTGGTGGTTATTTGTCATTTTGGGTGGTTTTGTTGTTTTGTTGGTTGCACCTGGCTCTGATACCAAACTGACACACCTCGACTGAAATCGAGGCGTGACAGCCAGCACGCCTTGATTTCGATTGGGGTGTGTCAACACACTCTGTGTGTGTGAATAATTTCATTTTATTTTTTATTTTTTTTTATTAAGGAGTGTGATTAGTTTTTAAAATTTAAAAAAAAAGTATGAAAAAATGAAGTTGTGACAATTTCTCTTAATAAGTGCATATTTTATCTTAATATTACATAATTATTATTTTTTATCCTCCTTATGTAAATATTGTGTATCAAAAGTGAGGGTAAAATAAGAAAAATAGGGATATAATTGTTAGTTTGTAAAAAAAAGTAAAATAGGAAAAATAGGGATATGATTGTCATTTTGTCAAAAGATACAAAATTACTATTTTTCCTTCCTCATGTCAATATTGTGTATTAAAAAATGAGGACAAAATTGAAAAAATGAGAAAAAAAAATTGACGAGGCTCTCCTCTTAATAGAATAGAAATGGATAGAAGATAAGAGCAGCAACATAATCCAAAAGAAATTAAAGAAAATTAAGTGGACTGCAGCCCGCAGGATTGGAATAGGAAAAAAGATTTTATATTTCTTTTAGTTATGTATGTTTTGTCATTTTAGATGTCAATTATTATGTATAAAAAAACACAGTAAAATCTCTATAATTAAATAATATGGAGACCAAGAAAAATTATTATTTTCAATTGTTATTATTATACCAATAAAATGACTAATTTATTAATTCTCGATGAATGAATATTTATTAATTAAAAAAAATGCTTTGTTCATTTTTGTGACGAGATACATGTATTTGTAAATAAAAAACAAAGATAATGTATCTTTTAGGGTTTTAAAACTTTTAAGATAAACTAAGAACAAGAAGATCAAGTGTTTTAAAAATTTAATCTCTTTGAAGATAAAGTATTTCAAGATGTTTTATGTACATAGAACATAATCTCTTTGTATATAAGTAATCCCTTGGACTCTTAATCATCACAATTATCATACCTTGTTCCTTTCTTTTTTTCCTTTTTAAGAAAAAAAGGGGGACAACTGGTGGCAAATCACGGTTATCCATCCATTTCGAAGGTCGGAAAGGCTCACAGAAGCATTTTAGCCTCCTCTTAGCCACAAATCTGGTTTCCACACCAGCAACATGTTTCGAACCCGAGACCTTCAGTTTTTAGTTTTAAGAAAGCCTCGTAATCTGCCATTTACCACTGGACCACCAACTCGTGGTTATCGTACCTTGTTCCTCAATAAAGCCTTATTTGAACAGAACAAAAAAATAGTGATAGACTAATAGTGATATTTCTTTAATTATTTTTTATTTCTTTTTGAATAAACAATATTATTTATATTAAGGGAGATGAGGGTAGGCTTAGTCTTACAATGTGCTAATAATAATGTGATTCAAATTCGTCTTTAGTAAGAATCGAACTTAAAATCTCTTAATTTTTATTATTTTTAGTTGGAGCATTCTACATGAGTTTTTTTTGTGAGATTTGTGGTTTAAATTTTTTTTTTTTTTTGTCGATGGTGCCTGGCTTCATAGCGAAACATCGTTGTTGACTCTCTGAGGTTACATATAAAATTATTTTTTAACCAAATTCAAATTTCTTAATTTTTAACTACTCTCTCTTAAAATGTAATTTCAAGTTCAGTTAAGGTATACATAGGTGCAAAATTTTCCAATTTTTATTTACCAACATCATATATATATATATATATATATTTTTTTTTTTTTTGAGAAATGTCAAGGGGAATCTCTCAAAAATAGAATTCTTCATGAACTCTCTGTCGCCTCATGTTTTTTACGTAATGTTTAGTAATGTTAGTACAAAAATTGACGTTAAAATGTAAGGTGACACAGATTAGATGTGGCAAATCAACTTATTAGGTTGTTAATAGATACCTATTAAGATCCATTTAGTTTGATTTCACCTTAAACTATTATCACCCCTACTAAACTACCTCTATATTATAGTGATATCAAATTAAATAGTTCTTAACAATACCCATTAACAATCTTATAAATTGATTTACCACCTCTAACAGAGAATCCATAAGGATTCCATTTTAAAAGATTCATCTTAATTAATTTTTTTTTCATTGTAGAGAGGAGAGGATGTGTGTGTGAGAGAGAGAAACAAAAACAAAAAAAATGAAAACTAATGAAAAGAGTATAAAAATTTTGAGATTTAATGATAAGGAGAAAATAAAAAGTAAAGTAAATAGTATCAGGATTGATTTTTTAATATAAAAATATAATTTTTCGTTAAAATGAACAGTATCAAAAAACTTTCGTTAAAATTCAAAAAAAAAAAAAACGTCTGAAGAGGGTAGGGTGCACGACAGGAGAGGTGAAAAAGGGTGGTCACGTCACAGAGCACAGGACGAAATTCTGAACGAACCCAAACACAATAAAATGCATAAACACATCGAATCTCGTCCTCAACAATCCTATCCAATCCCTACTACCAAAAACACAAATGTAAGAAATGAGTGGATGCAAATGTGCCATTTGCAAAATGCTAACCTTCCAATAATGGAAGTGGGACGAGGCTGTCAATTGACGATGTTGTCTTCCTCAAGTGCAAACAGGTGTACCCTCTAGAAGGGAGCCCACTAAAAAGTTAGGTTTTCACATTAAATTAATTTGTAATACGAAGTGTTGTTTAACTTCTTAAAACATATATAATGAAGATGTTAAACTATAATGTTAAATTTCATTTGATGAGACATGATAATTTGAAGTTTGATGTTTATTTATTTATTTTTCTTAAAGGATGAGTCAAATTATTTTTTATTTTATATTATAGGACCTAATGTTATAGAAATTGTTAAAAATTGTGTAAACTGTATTTGATTTGAAGCTATTGGGCTATGTTATAAAAAACAAATAATAAAAAAAAAAAAAGCTTCCATCTCACATACAACTAATCGGTTGGAAGAAACTTATTGTCTTTTCATCCTATTTGGCATTTCTTACTCTTCTTCGAAGATAGTCTTATAAGTTATTGCAAGATTTTTCCTTTTATTAATGCGAGACTATTTTATCTTCATATCCTCACACACCGCTCACGTGTGATGAATTTTTAAGTCCAACATGTGGACAACACAAATCGGGTAACTTGGAGCACGTGTGGCTATTGGTTGTACAAGTAAGACAACCTGTTCTGATACCATAAAAAGAGTTGAGGTTTCACTGTAAACTCCTTTTATTATTCTTAACGTTTTTTCTTTGTTTCAAACCTACCCTTTTATCATTTGAGCAATTTCTCAGTGTGATCTTAACACCATTGTGGTAGCAAAAATACGATGTCTTCAATCTTGACGAGATTATACCCACAAAACAATTAAGCATCTTTGATCAAGGAAAAAGCCACGTGCCCACGAGGCAAGGTTAGCCAATGAATATTTGATGCCTAAGTCAGTTTTACTTAAAAGAAAAAGAGTTTAGGGCTTGATTGCGTAGCAAAAGCTTACCAAAAATTGTCGTTACTGATCTACAAATATTGTAACATGTGTAAATTAATAATAGTTATATTTTTAAAATAGTACTATGCGTCCACTAACACCATGGCGGTTTTCCCTCCCGATTATTTTTCAAAATTTTGGAGAAAACTTGAGTAGGAATTCTTATAAATGCATAGTTTGTGTTGAAGAGTCTACAAGGACTTATAATCACGGAAGAGGATCCGGTTAGGATCTCTCTCATCAAAGGCTAGGATCAAGTGATCCGGGCCGTTGAAATTTAATTCAACGACTACAAACAGGGGACTCCTCTAAAAGTTATAATAATTGTAGCCGTTGAATTAAATTTCGACGGCCTAGATCACTTGATCTTGGGCCTTTGATGGGAGAGATCCAGATCAAATCCTCTTCCTATAATCACAAGTGTTATGTATTCATTAGTCAATGCATGTCACTCATTTTCTCACGTGACAAGGAAAGCGCCACAAATTGGAATTTGGATCTTCTCTGGATTTTAGCGTTCGGAGCTTAAGGACCAAGAAATTTGGGGCCCTTGGTTTGTGTGAAAGAGAAATCGAAGCTCTTGGTTTGTGTGAGATGGGTTAGCAAAATGAGTTATTGGAGATCGTTGGATTCAATTTGACTTGTCCAGATTGCTTGATTCTTGAGCTTCAGACAATGAGATTCGGAGAGGAAAATTGTTTCTATATTTTTTCTTGCGCCAATTGGATTGTCCCACAGCTTTTTCTTTGATTACCAAGTTCTAACCACAACTTTAATTTTGCAAAATTGGGTGGTTAACGTATGTAGAAATGAGTTCATGTGACAATTTGTTAGATATACACACCATAAAAATAAAATACGACTACTAGTAGATAAGCATGGTGTTGTCTCCTTTCGTCCCTTTTTTTTTTTTTTTTTTTTTGTCTTGGTAACAAAAACAAAACAAGATGATACCCACTACCCACCACAGGTCCCAAATAGCAATTTCCGAGCTCAATTGTGTATTTACCAAGTGGGTCTCAATTTTTACCTTATTGTACAAAAGCTTGAAAATATGTATAACTTTGGTAATTGGTACCCACTTCCTCTTCTAGAACATGGCCTTCATTAAATGTGGATTGTCAATCAAGGAACCCACATCACATTGATGGTCCTACACTTGATTTTAAAGCTAATTTTGGGATTACTTAAACAAACAAACACAAAAGATAGACTTAAGGTGAAGAGAGTGCCAATGAGAGCAAAGGCATATTTGTTAAATTTAGAGATGTCATTGCTACCAAACTACTATGAAGATTTAGTAATTAACTAATTTAAGTTATGGTTACTATAAATAATTTTAATGAAATTTAAGGTGCCTTAACTACAACATATACTTGACATAAGTTTATGTATACCTGCATTTCTAAATGATCGTGTATATCTATACCTACGAAAATTTTCTTAATTACGATATTTGTAATTTCTGCATACTTATGTAGAACTATTTTTAGACGGAAAATACTAGTGTTATGTTGACAAGGTTTATCTCTTTTTTGTTTTGTTTGTGTTGACACGGTTCATCTAAATTAAACAAGTATGCTACGTCTTATGGTTTTGTATATCCATCTATATGGGTTCATCTAAATTAAACAATTATGTTATGTCTCATGGTTTTGTATATCCATCTATATGGCTTGAATTCGTAGTAAATTCTATTTCGTTAAGAACAGTTGAATCAGTTTTATCATATTTCATATACGTATGGTGCAATAAAAAAAATGTCCAACTCCAAGTTATTAAAGAAAATGACTATATTTTTTAAAACCTATGCTATCGACTCCTAGGCTAAAAATGGCCAAGGACTTATGGGCTGGTTCGAATTTGGCCCCATTTTTTGAGGTGTGAGCAATCCAGCTCGATTGTAGGGTTATCCTTTATTTGGCCCATTTTAAAATGAATAGAGTTTGGGCCTTCCTTAATAGCCTGGGTCGGTCCATGGTCCAGTCCTAAGAGTTGGACCCAGTTTGGCCCGATGTAACTAATAAATTTGGTGTAGACTATTTATCTATGGATCATGTTAGGGCAACCAAAATTTTTAAACTAAATTATAAACCAAATGATGTGTCACCAATAAGAAACAAACACGTTAATAGATACTTAATTAATAATCCAATCATCTACAACCACATCATTTGGTTTAAAAAATTTGATCTCCCTAACATTACCCTTTATCTATACTAATACAAGTAATTCTTTTTCCCAACAAATTAAATCCTTTAGTCCTAGTTGTAGTTTATAATAATTGAGTAAGAGAATTTTGGTTCAATTCTTAACGGTAACAAAATAATTTTTTTAGCTAAGTAAAGGCAGATTATTAGTAGCATGAAATAAACCTCAACATTGTTTTTTTTTTTCTTCAAGGAAATTATTATTAATTTTTTTAGCAAACAATATTAGCTACACTAAGGGAGTGGGGAGTGCCGAAGTGGGCTAAGCCTCACAATAGGCTAGTAATAATGTGGCTCTAATTCGTCATTGGCGAACCTAAGACCTCTCACTTACAAGTGAGGAGGAATACCACTAGCAAAAAAACAGATTTACAAACGAAAGCCCCAGAAACAAATAAACATAAACAAGCAAAAAAGGGGCCAACTAAACAAACTAGAAAGACCCTAACTAGACAACTAAGGCCCAAAAACAGAAGAAAAAAAAAAGATTATCGAGAATCCATTGCTATCGCCTCCATCGGAAAAGTGCATCTCGGCCTGCACAAATCTACGCCCACCACTGAACATTGTCTTGCCAATCTCATCTTCCAACCTCGATATGCTCTCCGAGTATAGCCACAAAGTAAAGATAACCAACAATTGAAAGAAATCAGTTGGCTACTAAAAAAAAGGAGAAAAGGGCCAATCAGCTGGCCCAACCTAGCCAGCCCCGGATCGGGCCAAATGTTTGAAACCAACAGCTACTTGCTGATGTCAGTTAGCCGTTATATTTGAATTTTTTTATTCCTATAACTACCTAAGCCATTAAACAACATTAAATAACATTAAGTAACATTAAACAATATTAAACAACATTAAATAACATTAACGTAAAATTATTGAGATTCCGAGACATAAAATTATTGACAATCCATAACGTAAAATTATTAAGGTAGTTGAATTTAAGTAATCATATTAATTCAATTAAGATAATAAATTATGTTTGGCCCTATGGCCTTTTGGCCCCCTCGGTTGGAGATGATTTTTTATCACAGGACTATGTTTGGCCTATGGTCTTGTGGCCCCTTAGTTGGAGATGGTAAGAAAAATGACCTGACATTGTTTATTAAAATATTAATTTCTTATAGGGCTATAGGGCCAAAGAGAGCCCTCTGGCCCTCCTTCGATTGGAGATGGCCTTAGATGAAGGAGGAAAAAGGATGCCAGTAAGGTAAGAAGAGACCCTTGAACTATAAACACCTCACTTTTTAAATTTTGAATTTATTAGTGCAATTATGTAACGGTGTGAGTGGGTGGTGTCGACTGTTGAGACTCTTGGCAAACGGATAACACTAGGGATACAAAATTTTTAAACCAAATTTGCAAACCAAATGATATGTCACCAATAGAAAATAAGTACGTTAATTGATACTGAAAATAATAATCCAATCATAAACAACCACATTAGTTGGTTTACATAATTTGGTTTAAAATTTTGGTCTCCCTAGCATTACCCTTAAAAAAGGGGGTGTGCTATCCAACACTTTTTTTTACTTCTCACACACCTTTTGTTAATTTCTATCTTTTGATATTTTCCAATCCATCCGATCCAACGACTGAAAATTAAAAAGGTGTGTGAAATGTAAAAAAGATGTATGGATAGCAGACCCCTAAAAAAAGGGTGTAGTTAAGTTAGGATTTAGATGTTGTAAACAGATCAAGGATGTGAGATTCATCATCAATTGTACATGTTTTCACATTCAAGTTGTGTACATAGCCGGATTGATATAATTGTGTTTTAGTGATCAATTTAATTAGTCCCAACTGACGTTATATACCCAAATTATTAGTGTTTCTCCGCTGCTAATATTAGATTTATTTATGTATGTTAAATGCATGTGATGACACAGTATTATATGATAAAGATATATCATATAAAAGATCATGACATGAAGATAAATGAATTCCTTGAATTTTTAAAATTTGACCTTGAGTTTCATTTTTTGATTTTCAGTTTTCATTTTTTTTTAAACCTAAAGCTGAAAATATTTACTAAACAAGATTTTAGTTTTTTTTTTTTAAAAAAAAAGAAAAAACTGAAAAGGAAATGATTATCAAACGGTCCCTAAGTTTTCAGTCTTTAATTTTTAAAAATGTTCTTTAAATTGTACCACCATTTGCAAAGATGATCAAACATAAGCGAACAAAGCCTCCTAATACACAATCTTACATTGTACCTTACATTTTATCAAATCGAACTGTCTTATTTAAAAATAAAAATAAAAACTGAAAAATAAAAAGGGTTTTAAATGTACCTTAAACAATAGCCACTTGAAATACATGATCTTCAATTGTAAATTGTATCTTAACGATCGAAATCATCTTATAAAAGGTTTGTTTATTTCCACACACACATTCCTTCAGTGACGAGTAACGATCGAAATCATCTTATAATTGATTTGAAACCATACCATCTTGTGATCTCTATTTCATAAAAACTTACATGCACGAAACATGCCCATCATCAAAATGGTGCTTCGATCCAATAACAATATCATATTGATAACTTATTTCAAGTTGATTACTCTCTTATTTAATACATCATGTTCCCCTATCGCCTCGCCATGAAATCATAAATGCCTCGCACAATCAGTCAAATTAGTTTGGGTAAATTACACAAAACTACCTTAATTATGGGTCGAACTACAATCTCATCCCTCATGTTTAAAACATGACAATGTCATACCTCAACTTATGATTTCGTTGCAATGTCATACATTTATTAATTTTTCTGTTAAATGCTAACGTAACATGAGTAGAATAAAAAATTAATTAATTAATAATAAATTATTTGTTATTTATTTAACAATTAGAAAATAATTAAGACAAATAAACCTTTCTCTACCTTTTTTTTTCCCCAGAAACCATGCTTTCTCCTCAGCTCCCCTTCGTCCTCCTCCGCCCCCTTCTTCCTCCTTCGTCCCCTTCATCCTCCTCTTTAAACACAGGTTTCTGATCTTTTCTAGTCCGCTTCAACTGACCCAGAGAACGGCCATCTTTTCCCTCAAACTCTCCCTTTCTCTCCCAATGCTCACCATCTTTTCTTCTCCGTGTTCACAAAGACGCTGAGTCCCAGACAAATGCCATCACTAGACCACCACCACAACCATGTCACTCTCTCTTATTTTCTCCCTCAACGCTCAACTCCCCAGTTTCTCTAACCTCTCATCTTCTTTGTACAACAACATAGATGGACTAAACCCTAAACCACCTCGTAGTTTTCAGATGAAAATCCGTCAATTCCTGGTCAGATTGGACGAGACTTGGACCACGGATCACTTCCCCTTCATCCTGAGGTTCGGATTTGAGCATGGGAGACTTGAATTTGCCTCAATTTTGAAAGAAACCAAAAGCCCAATTTCGGGCTGACAACCTTAGGCCGTTCTCAGGCCATTATCCGGCCACGACTTGGTGTAAAAAGGGTATATTTCTACTCTTTGATCTGTGATCTTCATTTTGAGATAAATTTCATGTGTTTTGGTAGAGATTTTAGGGTGAACGGAGCAGAAATGCCGGTGCCCCTTTTTTGGGGCGTGTTGGGAGAGAAGGGAGAGTTTGAAGGAGAGAGAGAGACTGGGATGAGGAGCCCAAAAATTATTTGTTTATAATGAATATTAATTGTTAAATAAATAAAAAATAATTAATTATTAATTAATTAATTTTTTATTTTAATTAGTAAAATAGTGTATTTAACAGAAAAATTAACAAAAAAGTTAACGGAGGTATGATATTACAACGAAATCATAAGTTGAGGTATAACATTGTCATGTTTTAAACATGAAATATGAGATTGTAGTTCGACCTATAGTTAAGGTACTTTTGTGTAATTTACCAAATAAATTTTTAAATCTGTTGTTATTTATCATGTAGCGCGGTCGGATGACCAGGGCGGTTTCTCTGCAGAATTAAAATATATAAATCTCCGCAGGCCCGCAGCTGAAAAACCAAAACAATTTGCCAACACCACCACCACCAGTAGTCAGTCCACCGCATCAGTATACACCCCAAACCATCATCCATGGCCTCGATTTTCGTTCCACAACCTCCGCTCCTCCATCTCTCCACGCCTTCGGCTTCTGCTCCGGCCGATCGGACGCCGTGCTTGCCGCTGGTAACCCGTCCCGGTCAGAGGCTCTTCCTGGTATCCATCGCCACTTTGGGGGTTCGGAGGTCCTTCAATGTCGCATCCTCCGCCACCTTCGTGCCTAATTCCGTACCGGTATCTTCTTCGTTCCCGTTATGCAATTCGAATTTTTATCTGATTAGTTTGATCAGAATTTGTAATATATTAGGGTGATTGATTCCTATGTAGTTATGAACAGAAGGATGAAATTTTTGGAAATGTGATTGCTGTCAAGCTTGCGCACCTGTTCATCTAATTAATTTGATCAGAATTTGTTTACTGCATTGGTATGTCTGATTAGAACTGGATAATTTATGATCGAATTGCCGCTCTTTTGCTTGATATTGTTGTGCAGGAGAAAAATGGAGTTCTTACTGTTGGCGATTTTATGACGAGAAGAGAGGATTTGCACGTGGTGAAGCCTACAACGACTGTCGACGAAGGTATTTGTTGTATTTGCATGAGATGACGCTTCGTCGCGTGTAATACTTGTTTTTATAGGTTTTTCATTTCTTCTGATCGATCTGTGCCTACAGCTATAGAGCTTCTTGTCGAAAACAGAATCACTGGTTTTCCGGTGATCGACGATGACTGGACACTGGTAGGTGCTCACTTATATATCATTGAGCTTCTTTGTCAGATTTATAAATGATTGTCTAATTAAACTAACTTCAAGTTTCCATGTATTTATTTAAATTCCAGAACCAGACTTACCAATGATTTCCAATTTATGACGTTTGAAATTCATGTGGCCAAATCTTGTCTGACTTAAAACAAGCGTTACCCCAAATGATCTGATGTGAGCTTAGTGTAGTTACATTGTGCAACTGATGTATAATGGAACTCTGTTGACGCAGGTCGGTCTTGTCTCAGATTATGACTTGTTAGCACTGGACACTATTTCAGGTAACTAAATATGTTCGTTGATCTTCATTTTTGTTTCTTTATGGAATTAAGCTGTATAATTCATTTTTTTCTTAAAGATTTCACGGCCTTCTTTTCTCTCAATTTCACATTCATTTGATTCATTACCGTACTTGATAGTGCTAGGCCACCCCTTGAAAAAGGGTAATCTGAATCTTGTGAACTAAGTTTGTTTGACAAATTTATTTGCTTAGCAGAGAAGTATTGTTTTGGCTGGTACGCATTGTAAGTATAGATTAGCTTTTTGAGGAAATTGAAGTATAAGTTATTTATTTGTTTTTCAACATTGAAGCTAATTAAAATATGATGAGATTTTCTTCCATAAAAGGGAGCAAAGGCAGAGATGATGATGTTGAGGGGGATGAGTGGTATAAAGATACTGAGTGTAGAATAGAAAACGAAAATTCATGTGACGAGTCCCAACAAGTATGCGATTAGGATCCATGTAACCAAACTCAAAAGGTTGGGATTATGGTTAAGTTTAATATACAGAAATGTAAATGCGAATCATGCTGTACTGGCTTTGGCAAGTAAAGAATTAATTTTAACTTTTGTTGAGGAAAAAAGGGGTTTTAAAGGGGGTGAATCAATATTGTGTGAATAAAAAATGGAATCTTGGGCATGAATCTTGTATTAGTACAAATCTCTTGGAAGAGGGTCAAAATGTTAAATTTACCTGTATAATTTGTATTTCAAATTTACTCGAGATGCAAAGGTTTGTCTAATTTCTTTTACATCCTATTTGGAACTTCATCAGAATAAGGAATTCTCTGCTTCAGTTCAGCTTCATGTGAGTTCTATATTAAGCATTACTATCTGGAACCGCCTTTGCCCTAAGAATTCAATTTATTTGTTAGGGAAAGATTTGGATGTTCATACAGATACCAGTCCAACCAAATTAGATTTGATTTGTCAAGGATTCAATTTAATTTTCTCTCATACTTTCTCTCATTCCAAAGGTGGCCCTGCATTCCCTCTTGTTTCTGCACTTTTATCTTCATTCTCCACAGAGCTCTCTAGGTTCTTCAATAATCTATTGGTTTTCATTTTTCTCATTGAAATCGAATGAATTTTGCTTGCATTATTGCGTCTACATGATGTCAAAGACGTAAGAATATATGGCTAGTTATGTTGGGGTGTTGTTTGATGAAAAAATTGAACAGAATTATTTGGTTTTGCTTAATATCTGTTGGTGTTTGGAAATTTAAATTAAAAGTTCCAGTCTGTGATACTGTTGCGTGCTACAACAGCTCTAGTGGGCAACTGTTATGTAGTTCGAGAGGTGTAATATTGGGACCATATTCATTTGTTTCCTCTGTTTTAAACAATAGTGAAATCAACTTAATTATTCAATTTAGTTTCAAACAGATGATATGAAGTGAAAATCAATTATACTCAAGTTTATTTGATTGACCTCAATTCAGTTGTAGATAGAATTGCTCACAAACGATGTGTTAGGTTGTGGATTAACTTCTTCTATGTCCAATGATCGGGTTGGTCATCTCTTACATAGTTGATAATACAAATCATTCGAATATTTCACCTGATAGGTAGCGGAAGAACTGACAACAGCATGTTTCCAGAAGTTGACAGCACTTGGAAAGTATGTGAGATTTTATATATCTTTTACCTTTCTCGATATTTGTCTTATAATTTTATATGAATTTTAGTAGAATTAACATATGATCTCGGTAATGGGAATGAATTTGAGAGGAGCGGTTTAATCGTTTCTCAAACTTGTATATCCCCATAGTGGCAATTGATATATCAAAAGGCATGGTGCTTTTTGCTCTAGAATTTCAAATTGGCGCATTGCAAAGCATCTTTGAAGTCTAACCAGTAGTTTTCCTTTTTCTGCAACAATAATTTGTCTTACAAAAATGCTTATATAACTGCGTTGTGGTTGCAGACTTTTAACGAGGTACAGAAATTGCTCAGTAAAACCAATGGTCAGGTGGTGGGTGATGTGATGACACCAGCCCCAGTTGTCGTTAGTGAAACCACTAATCTTGAGGGTGTTGCTAGGTATGCTTTTCCTGCTCTACTTTTTCCCATTATCGGTGTCTACCGGGAAACAATTAACTTCTGTTATATGATGGCAGAATGTTGCTCGAGACAAAATATCGCAGACTTCCAGTTGTAAATGAAAGCGGCAAGCTGGTAAGAGATGCATTCTTTTTCTCCGTCTTCGTAATGATCTTTCAACATTATCTCTGATATGCCATTGTTTGTTATCTGAAGATTGGAATTATTACAAGAGGAAACATCATAAGAGCTGCCCTTCAAATGAAACATGCTAGTGAATCGAAAACATAACACGCAGACACATTCGGATCAATATCATTTCCAGATGTTTATGGTGGAATCACAGAAGACGTCGGAGGAATTGGTCTGCTTTTTAGGTTCAATTTCGACAAAGGATTTGTATAAATCAGCAATGAAATTGTAATAATAATAAATAACACGGGATCAGAAAGAAAATAACGATGCGTACCTTTTAGTATAGGAGGAATGTGTTGAAGTTGTTAAGATTTCCTAGCCGTTAGGATTAGGTTTCCGAGTTTGTATGATTGTTTTCAGTAGTTGTTAATAATCCCTTTTCTTTAGGGACAAGTTGTTTGGTTTGCTTCTTATTTTAGTCGTGTTCCACGTTATTAGGTGTAATATCCCACATCGTCTAGGGAAGTGGATCATGTAAGCCTTATATGTATATTTCCATCTCTACCTAGCATGAGGCCTTTTGGGAGTTCACTGGCTTCGGGTTCCATTGGAACTTCGAAGTTAAGTGAGTTTGCGCAAGAGTAATTCCATGATGGATGATCCATTGGGAAATTCTCGTCTGAGTTTCCAGAAACAAAATCGTCAGGGCATAGTTGGGGCCTAAAACGGACAATATTGTGCTACGGTGGAGTCAAGCCTGGGATGTGGTGGGGCTCGGGTTGGGATGTGACAATATGGTATCAGAGCTAATCCCTGGTCGGTGATGTGTCGACGAGGACATCGGGTCCCTAAAGGGGATGGATTGTAACATCCCACATCGTCCAAAGGAGTGGATCATGTAAGCCTTATATGTATATTCCCATCTCTACCTAGCACAAGGCTTTTTGGGAGCTCACTGGCTTCGGGTTTCATAGGAACTCCGAAGTTAAGCGAGTTCGCGCAAGAGTAATCCCATGATGAGTGACCTATTGGGAAGTTCTCGTGTGAGTTCTCATAAACAAAACCGTGAGGGCGTGGTTGGGGCCCAAAACGGATAATATCGTGCTACGGTGGAGTTGAGCCCAGGATGTGATGGGGGCTCGGGTTGGGATGTGACATTAGGTTTGTTAAAACGTGGGCTGCTTATTTCTTGCTTTCAGTTTTCTTGTAAGGCTATTTAATGCCATTGTTGCTCTATCAATTGAATAATAGATATTCTCCCAGGTATTGAGTGCACAAACAAACATTTATTTACAAGTTTTCTTGAGTGTTCATCCTCGGGTTCCAACATCTGGTATCAGAGCCCCATCACGGGGCCTGATTGAAGCTAGTTTCATCGTTCAACAACAACGCCATGGCCACTGAAAGTAGCTTTGTGCAACCTGCAATTCTGAGGTTTGATGGACACTATGACCACTGGAGTATGCTCATGGAGATTTCTTGCGCTTCAAAGAATATTGGAGCTTGGTGGAGACTGGGATTCCTGCCGTAGCAGACGAGGAGGATCTCGCTGATGCACAGAAGAAGACCATTGATGATCATGGGCTAAAAGATTTGAAGGCTAATAACTATTTGTTCCAGGCTATTGATCGATCAATTCTGGAGATGATACTAAAGAAAGATACTGTGAAGGACATTTGGGACTCCTTAGGGTGTGTTTGTTGCACCGGACTATCTTGGACTGTATTAGCTTCAGGGACTAAGCTGGATTGGCTTAGAATAGACTAAGCTGGACTAACTTAGTGAAGCGTTTGGTGCAGTGTCGGACTAAAAAGCAGGATAATTAATAAACTATAATATTATATTAATTAATGCATATATAGTAATAATTTATATTATTTAATGTTTATATAATAATATTTTATGTTTTTCATGCATATTTATTCCCCTTTTACTTTACTCCAAAGAGACTACCTTCCAGAACTATCTTTTCTTTTCTTTCCCCTCTGGCTCCGCCCCATTTCTTCTTTCCTCCATATTTTTCCTGCAAAACGCAGGTGTAAAGTTCATTGCAAATCCTTCAAAACAAGCTCATCATCTTCACTCTCTTGCCACTATTAAGCATTTCCACCTTCCTCATCCTTTTTTTCCCAAAAATTTTTCGGATCTCTCTCCTTCCTCTAATACATGCGTTGGCTTCTCCACCTACAAAGTCATCTCATAAATTTCTAGCAATGGGTGGATTTTGAATTTCGGGTTGGATTTTTTTGTTGTTATTTTTTCGCCCTTTTTTTTTTTTTTGGTTGGATTTTGAGGTTTGGGCAGTAGGTGGAACTTTGTTTCAAATTCGAGCGGTGATTAAAGGGTTTTGCAAAGGTACGCTTGCAGACGATGCAACAGGCAAACAGAGCATGTTTCAAGACGGGATTAGCAATCCCATACATATTGGGGGTCCTCACTAAGACTACCTAGTGAAGGACTTAGTCGATGCGAGTCTGACCTGGTCTCATTAATGTTAATCCTTGTTCGCATCAAACACTGGTTAGCAATCCCAGTTAAGCCAGTCCAATCTAAGGAAGTTTAGTAAGGGTAAACAAACGCCCCCTTAAGGTAGAAGTACCAAGGTACAACACGAGTCAAGCATGCACAACTACAAGCTCTTCGAAAGAGTTTGAAGTTCTGCACGTGAAGGAAAGAGAATCAGTGAATGAGTACTTCGCACGGACTCTCACCATAGCTAACAAGATGATGATTCATGGGGAAAAGATGGGATCTGTGGTGGTCATCGAAAATATTATGAGATCAATGACTCCTAAATATGACTATGTGGTGTGCTCTATTGAAGAGTTTAATGATCTCGACATCTTGTCCATCGATGAACTCCAAAGTAGCTTGTTAATGCACGAGCAGAGAATAAACAGGCACACAGTGGATGAACAAGTTCTGAAGGTGACTCATGAAATCCAGCGAGGTGGGAGAGGTAGACGCAGCGGTTTCAAAGAAGATGACGAGAGATGGGTAGGAATAGACCTGACAAGTCTACCCTTGAATGTTACAATTGTCATGAACTTATGAATTTCCAGTGGGAATGCCCTAAGAAAGGGAATGATTCAAAAGGTTTCTACGTAGAGACAAGTGAAGAAATGTTGTTGATGGCTTATATGGATATCGAGGAAGCTGATAGAGAGGAATTATGGTTCATGAATTCGAGATGCAGGAACCATATGTGTGGCAAGAAGGTGATATTCACATACCTTGATGAAACCTTTAGGAAATCTGTGAAGTTAGGGAACAATTCAAGCTTGGCTGTGTTAGGGAAGGGAAATGTTCATATAGAAGTTAATGGGATCATGCAGGTCATCACTGGGGTATTTTATTTGCCGGATTTAAAGAACAACTTACTTAGCATTAGGCAGCTGTAAGAGAAGGGTCTTGCCATTTTTATAAAAGGTGGCAAGTGCAAGATTTATCAGCCTGAGAGATGACTGATTTGGGAAACATCAATGGCAATGAATAGAATGTTCATCTTGCTTGCTCGCACACAACCACAAGAACAGAAGTGTTTCAACACTGATGCAGAAAATCAACCCCAATTGTGGCATTGTAGATATGGACATCTGAGTTGGAGCGGCCTAAAAATTCTTCAACAAAAGAATATGGTGAAGGGTTTACCAAAGTTTAAGGCTCACACGAAGGTTTGTGAAAAGGTTTGGTAGGGAAGCAGCAGAGAGATCTATTCTCGAAGAAGAGTACATAGAGGGCATCTCAGACTTTTCAACTTGTGCATGCTGACATATATGGGCCCATTAATTTGATCTTCAACAGTAAGAAAATGTATCTCATTACCTTAATTGATGATTACACTAGAAAGACGTGGGTATATTTC
Organism: Pyrus x bretschneideri; assembly: GCF_019419815.1. NCBI lineage: Eukaryota > Viridiplantae > Streptophyta > Magnoliopsida > Rosales > Rosaceae > Pyrus > Pyrus x bretschneideri. The sequence continues at coordinate 4,619,180 of NW_025999820.1, read as the reverse complement.
TTGGTTGACAAACTAGAAGCTTTTAGTACTTTCAAAAGCTTCAAGGTTAGGGTTGAAAAAGAAACACGTTCAAGCATAAGGAGTCTACATACAGATCGTGGGGATGAATTCACATCACTTGAGTTCACAAATTTTTGCAACATGCATGGAATTCAAAGGTAGTTGATTGCTACCTATACTTCCCAACAGAATGGTGTCAAGGAGAGAAAAAATCGAACCATTATGAATATGGTTCAAAGCATGCTTTCAGAGAAAAAAAAATTCAAGAGCTTTATGGCCAGAAGCAGTCGATTGGACCATCCATGTACTCAACAGAAGTCCAACACTAATAGTGAGAAACATGACGCTAGAAGAAGCTTGGAGTGATTCCAAACCATCAGTAAAACACTTCAAGGTTTTTGGGTGTCTATCACATGTACATGTTCCTGACAGTAAGAGGATTAGACTTGATGACAAGAGTATGAAATGCATTTTACTTGGAGTCAGTGAAGAATCCAAGGCTTATTGACTATTTGATCCAGTTTTGTAAGAAAATAGTGATAAGTTGAGATGTGATTTTTGAAGAAGATAAAGCTTGGGATTGGAGCAACAATCATAGAGAAGCGATCATGGCTGATCTTGAATGGGAAAAGGACGAAGAAGAAGGTCCAGGAGATGATAACAATGTAAAGGAATCCAAGACTGATGAAGCAGTACTAGAAAGTGAGGAATCTGATCAAGATGACCAGCCAGAAAACACTACCATTGAAGGACGGGTCAGAAGATGACCAACTTGGATGAGAAACTATGTAAGTGGATAAGGTTTCTGCAAGGAAGAAGACATGGCTCACTTAGCTTTGTTTGCTGATATTGATCTCATATCTTATGAGGAAGTTGTGAAAAGTGACAAGTGGAATAAGGCTATGGATTCAAAAATTGAGGCCAAAGAAAGAAATAATACGTGGAAGTTGATAGAGATGCCATCAGGAGGAAAAGTGATTGGGGTAAAATGGATCTACAAAACAAAGCTTAACGAGAAAGGTGAAGTGGACAAATACAAGGCTTGCTTGTTGCAAAAGGGTATAATCAACAATATGGAGTGTATTATGCCGAAGTGTTTGCACCTGTAGTTCGTTTGGATATGGTTCGTGTCATATTATCACTTGCAGCTCAGAATAATTGGACAGTTTACCAATTGGAAGTCAAGTCGGCATTCCTCCATGAAGATTTGGATGAAGAAGTGTTTGTTGCACAACCTCCTGGCTATGAACAAAAAGGGTAGGAGCACAAGGTATATAAGCTTAAAAAGGCTTTATATGGTCTTAAACAAGCTCCTCAGGCTTGGTACAACTGCATTGAGACTTATTTCATGAAGGAAGGTTTCCAGAAATGCCCACATAAACACACCTTGTTTGTCAAAAGAATGAATGGAGGTAAAATGTTAGTTGTTTGCCTTTATGTTGATGATCTCATATTTATTGGGAATGAAGAGTCTATGTTTAAAGAGTTCAAGCATTCTATGATGATTGAGTTTGATATGACTGATCTTTGAAGAATGAGCTATTTTCTTAGCTTAGAAGTGTTGCAAAAGCCAGAAGGTATCTATGTTAGCCAAAACAAATATGCTCAAGAAGTGTTGGAGAGGTTTAACATGGACCAGTGTAATGCAATTCATAATCCTATTGTTCCCGGCTTCAAAATGATGAAAGATGAAGGAGGCATAAAAGTTGATAGCACTCTGTACAAACAAATTGTGGGAAGTCTCATGCACTTGACTGCCACACGACCTCATATGATGTATGTTATCAGTTTAATTAACAGGTTTATGGAACGACCTACTGAGCTATATCTTAAAGCAGTGAAGAGAGTGTTGAGGTACTTGAAGGGCACAATGAGTTTTGGGCTGTTATATAAGAAGAAAGGAAATGAAGAACTCATTGGGTACACAGACAGTGATTATGCTCGAAATCAGGATGATAGCAAGAGTACTTCAAGGTATGTTTTTATGTTGAGTTCAGGGGCAATCTCATGGTCTTCGAAGAAACAACTCGTGGTTACTTTATCTACCGCTGAAGCATCGTTTATAGCTGCAACATTGAGTGCATGTCAAGTAGTTTGGTTAAGAAGGATTTTACTGCAGCTCAGTCATTGACAGTGCAAATCCACAAGGGTTTATTGCGATAATAGTTCTACTATTAAGCTTTCAAAGAATCCAGTGATGCATGGTCGCAGCAAACACACAGATGTTCGTTTCCATTTTCTTCGAGAGCTCACCAAGAATGAAGTTGTGGAATTGGTTAAATGTTCTATACAGGAGCAGGTAGCAGATATCATGACCAAGCCATTAAAGCTGGATGTGTTTCTGAAACTGCGGGAGTTAATATGTGTTTGCTTACTCATGGATGTAAACTAATTGCTGATAGCGTTCAGTTTAAGGGAGGATGTTGAAGTTGTTAAGATTTCCTAGCTGTTAGGGTTAGGTTTCCTAGTTTGTAGGATTGTTTTTAGTAGTTGTTAATAATCCCTATTCTTTAGGGACAAGTTGTTTAGTTTGCTTCTTATTTTAGTCGTGTACCATGTTATTAGGTTTGTTAAAATGTGGGTTGCTTATTTCTAGCTTTTAGTTTTCTTGCAAGGTTATTTAACGCCATTGTTGCTCTTTCAATAGAATAACAGATATTCTCCCAGCTATTAAGTGCACAGACAAACATTTATTTACAAGTTTTAGGTTCCAACAGAATGCCTACGTCATTTCACCCACGTACAAGTGGGTAATTTCCAATGTAGATGCATGTGGCCCCATAGTCCACATGCATACCAGCTAGAAATACACTTCACGCACATGAGTGCAACTAATGTTGGCGAAAACTTAGTCCAGTGGCTATCGCGTCTCCTTGCGGATTTACCTCGTCCGTGCGAGTGTGGTTTGCCATCTCATCCATAGCCGGTGTTTGTTGAGCTGAATCGGCCATCGGATTGATTCATGATGTACCGGTTGTTGAACAATATATTTGAAATGTGGGTTGTTGACTTTATTCGGCTTCAATTATTGTGCAATTTAAATTTATGCCTTTGAAAATAGGAAATGTATCGGAGTCAAACTGATTGTCACACTGAAATTAAAGATTTTATTTTCCTTTGATCACAAGATGGAAATAAACATGTGGAACTGCAGTCAATCAAATCTTTGAGGGGAAAGAGGTAAATAGGACACCTATAGACATCTAAATCATTGAGATTTGAGAAAGTTTATAATAATTAATTACTCAAATTAGCAAATAGTAAACACCGATTTCTCCGTTAATCGTGGATTAATCATTGTCTTTACTCAAAAGTGGGTAAAAATTGTTTAACCAGAACATGGATTGGATCACAGCTCATGCATTGTTCAAAGTTCATCCGCCTATAAAACAGTGTTTGTAGCTAATCTCTAATCTCTATGCAAAATTACTATGCAATCAGCTATTGCTAATCAAAATTGGAACCAACAAAGCAGGGACGTCCAGCATTAACACGTGTACACGATCATATCTGTGGTCTATGGTCCTCTTTAACTTACACACTTGCATCATTATTGTACGCACACGTGCGTGTATGCGATTGGTCGTGACACTCTTCTTTCTAGCACACTCACGCCATCTTAGCACTCTCTTGTCCTTGTCGGAGAGGGATCATGTAGCCATTGCAACAGTGCCATTTGACCACAAATAGAATCTAAGACCGAGAGTGAACGGCCTAGAGGAGGGGACAAAACCGATAAAGGGCACAGTGCATCCCATTTGCCCTCTTGCTCCTCCGTCATCCAAAACCGCACCAGCACCATCACAACCATATATAATCCCCATAACCACACTTAACCAGCAACAGTGCAGAGAACCGGACATACCTAACTCTTCCAAATCCCAATTGCTTTCTTGTACTAGTACAACTAGTAGTTATAACTTCAGTGGTTAGCCTGGTCCCTGTTGTGTCCCCCAACTGTAGGACCCTTTCTAGTTTTTGCTCCCTCCTTCACAGCTAACAAGTAAAAACATTCCCTCCTCTTTCTTTTTCATTTTTTCCACTTAAATCCACCCTTTCTTTTACATTTTTGCTCTATTCCTTCAATTCCCCCATCTCCTACCTCACCACCAAACTACCACTTATGGAAGAGCAAAGTTTTAATACAAAGCAATATAAAGGGAGGGAATCGAACACGAAAACTCGGTGCTGCTCTTAACCAGCTGAACTACAAGACCGAACATTTCCTTGTACGACGAAATGTTAATTACCCAAAATTAAAAGGAATAAATACAGAAAAAGGGGGAAATTAAGCTAATTCGTAGCATAATTTACATCTTACATCAGGTTTTTATAAAGGGCCAAAATTTCTCCATCCAAAGCAAAAATTTTCTGAAAAAAAAAAAAGAGATACAGTAGGCGAAATTCTAATTTCCAGGACCAGGACGAAAGCTTCATCATTGCTTCAGCAGTCACATACCTCCCCTGCGCACGTTAGCAAAGGCCAGCCCTCAATTTTTAAAACCGAAAGAGATTAAGACAACCTCTCTCTAATTCCACTCACCTTCCGAATTCTCCGGGTCGGGCATCTTGTTCAGGTCGACCCGATCCACGCATCCGGCGAAGCAGGGCTTAATCTCATCGCCGTCTCCGTTCCCTGCCGCCGAACCGCGGTGGTGTCGCAGAGCCGTCTCGACCGCGTCTACCCGGGCTCCGACCTCGGTGGCCCGCTTGCGTATCAAAGCTGCCGACATGTCACCGCACCCGCAGCCACCTTCGACCGGCAAAGCCTCTGGAAAATTGAGCCGCGCGGAGGGGCCCCGCAAGTAAAAAACTGCCGTGTCGTACGCCCGAGCGGCGGCGACGGGAGTGGAGTAGGAACCAAGCCAGATTCTAGAGCGCTTGTTGGGTTCTCGAATCTCGGCCACCCACTTGCCCCACTTTCTCATCCGTATCCCCTTGTACGGCTTGTCGTTGTCCACCCCAGCTCTCTTCCTATTCACCGCCTCTCCGCCGCCGCCCTCCATCTTCAATTGTTCTCCTTCAATTGTTGATGTCGGTCTGAGAGTGCGAAAGGGGTGCTCTGCTTTTTGGAAGAGAGGGAGAGAAAGAGAGAGAGAGAGAAAGGTGGGAGGGGGTTTTTTGCATGCTCCTTGGCCACTAAGGTTGTATCTGGGTAGGCTTCCACGTCTCTGAAACCCAACAAACTAAAACATTTTATTCCCCGAAATAAATCCAAATTCACCGACACAACAAATCCCACCGATTTTCTTTTTCTTTTTCTCTTTTTTTGGGTTTTTTTATTTTTTGGGGAGGTCTTGCCTAATTAAGAAATGGGGTCAGTCAGACCCAGAGGACCCTGTCCTAAAATACAGGGCACTTTTTTTTTGTAGTGGGGAGATGCTTTATTTATTTTTCATCTTTGCATATTTTTCAAAAAATTGGTTGGGTTTTATACAATTTAGAAGTATAAATAAATAAACAAAAATATGTAGTGGGTGGTGGAGGTAGAGGAGGTAGACGAGGTAGTGAAGTGATGGGAGGTGTCTGTTTGTGTGGAAAATTCAAGTGGAATTCAAAGGTTGTGAAGAAAATAATAATAATTCTATTTTCTTGTTTAAAATAGTGAGGAAAGAGTGGTTTATTCTTTTGTTATGATTAGACTATAATTTATTATGTGCCAATGTTGAAAATTATACTTTAATTAGTTCACGAACTTAAAAATATATTGCATCATTAATCCTTCAACTTAATGATGTGTTACATCACTGGTTATTTTCTCTAACCTCTTTCTTTTTTAATTAAAACTAGGGACATATTAGAAACTTCAATTTAAAACAACATGAAATTTTAAACTATAAATACAGAATGAAAATAGTTGGACTTGGCAACTTGTAAATATTAGGCAATGCGATTTCAAAGTTGATAGGAAATCGAAATGTGGCTGGACTTAAGGCTAGTTTGACATTGCTGAAATTATTTTAAAAGTAGCTTTTTAAAAAAGTTGGGGGTAAAATTTTGTTTGGTAAATGAAAAAAAGAAGTGATTTTCGTCAAAATCATAGGAACAACAAAAAGCAGCAGCAATTCTACCCTTGCTTTTGAAAGCAACACTTCTTTTTTTTTTTTTTCACAGCACAACAACCCCAAACTAGCCCTTAAACAACTAACACATCACATATTAAATTGTGAAAAAAAGGTTCCTATGTATTCAATTTTCTTAGACAAAAAAGATCTTTTTTTAGGCTTTTGTCTTTCTCATTTTTCAATTTATTTTCAGTGATGTGAAATGAAGTTCTTTATATACCCCTAAATTTAATGAAAAAACAGACGGAGTTAGTGAAAATGATCAATGGCACAACACATTTTTGTATTCGAGGACTAAAGAAACTAATATGAGAGTTCATGGACTAAAATTAAACTATTAATAAAGTTCAGGGATCATTGCCACAATTAAGCCTACAACTCTATTTGACATTAGAAGTTTGTAAACGATGATTTTTGTAATGTTGATTTTAAGATGAATCACTCTAATTAAGTTGTATGTTGTAAACATATGTTACCATTTCATTAAAGAAAATCAGTGCTTTCTGCTTGAAAACACGTTGAACTAAATGTGAAATTAACTAATTGAAAAACGTGAAATAATTTCTGTGATCGAAGATACATCTTTTTTTACTAAGCGAATCAATTAAAAAATACATCTTAATTTAACTCAACCAAGATAACACAAGAATAACTTCTACATCAAAATGCAATAATGCATGAGGTACTCTTTTTTTATTTTCTTGGGGTTGGGTGAAGTGACATGAGAGCTCCGACCCAAAAACATATCCAACCAAACACTACAAAAATCAAATATTTTTGTTTTGGAAGAGTGTTTTGGCAAATGTAAAAAGCACTCCAAACCCAACCTAATTCAGTTGTTGCTTCTGTGGGTTTTATTATTTCGTTGCTTCTTATTTAATTTTCTATACCGTTAGGGATTGACTTTTCCCTCCAAGCAAACGGCATACCTCCCCTTATCTTTGTTTGAAGAATTTTTTCAATATACCTGAAATACAATCGACACGTCCAATATCTTAATACAATTAATTAAAAACTCAAAAGAAATATCATTCAACTAATTACTTAATTTGAACTACGTTTTCAGCGCACTAAAAAAATCTCTCGTTTGGAAAGGGATAATATTGACATTCTGCAATCCCAGTGGCCCCCATAAGTAAGGTTGAAAATACCTGCTGATCGTATTATTGGGCCGGCCTTATTATTTTATCCACAAAAATGGTTATTATCTTTTGTTTTTTACTTCCATTTTTCTGTAGTTGGGTTTGATTCCCTGAATTTACCGCCACAAAGTTGATTGAGAGCGACCTTTTGTCGGTGGAATAAAATCACATTTGCTTGTATTTATAAGAAGTCATACCATGACTAGTTGGACCACACATGAATTTGGAAGATTAGACCACTCTAAAGTTGAAGGATCATGTCTTTTCTGCTGTACATAGAAAAGTAGAAAAATAAAAAATATCGTTTTTTTCTTTTTGGATATAAGTTTTTTTCAAACGCAAAAAAAAAAAAAAAAAAAAAAAAAAAAATTACAAAACACAAACATCTCTTATCAAGAAGAAAAACTTCATATTTCAAACAAATGGTGGATTTCATTACTACCAAGTACCAAGGCACCTAACTGTTACAAGAGGCTTATTCTCACTTGTTTAACTATGATTTAGGTGTTTTGGAGGAAAATTATTTGGTCCCACCGGATTCAATCAAGGCAAAACTATTTGAAAAGTCTAGTGTGTTTCTCAAGATGTAGCTCATTCTCTTCTGCATTGCCTATTTTCTCATTATTGTGTATCTTGCCGCTTTATATTACGGCTCCATCCTTCATTTCAGTAATTTGGAAGTCGTCGATGGCTGGGTGGCTCAGGCTCAATATTGAAGTGTCTTATGCCGATGGACGTGCTGGATTTGGTAAGATCTTCGCTCATTGGAGGGTGGGGTGCTAGCTTGTGCATCAAACACAGAATTTGTAATTCCAGTTGCTACATAATCTTACTTTCATTGAGGTTGTGCGTATAGCTTGGGTAAGAGATAGGAAGCATTTATGGATTGAAACAGATTCCATGTATCTTTTCGAGGCTCCAAATGCGATATTTTGATTTCTTATGGTAGATTGGAAGAATTGTCTATAACAACTTCGTCGAATACGATTTATTTGTACGCGTATTTATTGAGAATGAAATCAAGTTGCAGATGATTTAGCTTCATTTGAAGTAGATAGTTATACTTAGTATTGGTGGTCTACGGTTTCGGACTTTGCAGCCTCTGTTCATGGTCTTAACACAATGTTTTGTCTTTATTACCATTTCGTTGATCATTTTGTCTTTTTGGGTCTTGACCTAGTTTTCCTCCCACCCTACGTTTCTATCTTTTTCATTTACTTTCTTATATTATTAGTAAAATTGGTGGAGGAGGGATCGGCGGATAATTTTTGAGTGTAATGGACGATCATTGTCGAAGAGTTAACTTGACATAATCTTTCTCCATTTAACATAAAAATTAAATAAAAATGTCATCATTTAGCATTAGCTTTTGCTCTTTGGCATTAACATGATATCAATAAAATGAATGACATATTGACGGCACCTCGAGTACCCAATATCAGAAGTTAACGAGCTAATATATAAAATTGACGAAATGAGGCAATACAAAACACAAAGTAAAAGTCTATGGAGTGATTGCAAAAACATGATGTAAAGTGATACTTAAAATATGGTTTAGCAGTTATTTTGATAAGCCTATAAATAAAAAACCACTCCCCAAAAGGATATATTGCCATTCTATGTTAGGTCACTAAATTGTTTACTCAAGTCATAAACTATAAGGCACCAATTCTCGAACGTCTAATTTACGTTATCACAATTATTTACAGTTTTACGTAAGCGTTACATGATAAATTAAATCGGGAGTATCAAAATCACTGGTGACAAATAATTGAGGAGTACTCTTTCCCATACGATAGGAGACACAAATAATGTGGTTGGAGTAAATGTTCCATTTTTATGTACCACAAGGACAGATCGTATGTGCTTGTCTTCAACCACATTTTTGTTTCCATGTATTTTAACTACATTAGGGTTATGAGCACTGACGAATCGAAACTATATATGGAACTTCATATATAAAAAGACATTACTAAATTCGGATGTGGTTGGTTCTTGCTCCCCATACTTTGGCAATTTGCATTGTATTTGTTGGATACACTGGGATTGTACCAAGTATTATTGCTCCCCACAATTTCCCTATTAAAAGTTTGCCCATAATGCCATAACTCACTGAGTGAGAGATACAACCGCAAACGTCTAAAAACCAACTACAATAGTACTTGATTTCTTCATGGCTTTTCTATTTTGGATTGTTGAAAAAGTATGCATCAAAGATGCTCAACCACTATGGTTGTCGTCTACCAAGAAAAAGTTCGTTGCTATGTAGCGACTCTTCAAGATGTTTAACCACTATGACTTAGAGAAAACAAATTCTTTGCAGCGTTACATTTCTACTCTAATAATACAATGCAATGTTATGTGCAAATTTGTTTTTAAATAACAATGTATTCTCGAAACATTATAGTGGCGCCAGACTCATTATATATATCCTTTATGGGGAGGGATCCCTATTTTTGAAAAAAAAATAAAAAAAAATTGAGGATTAGTTATGGGACCCACTCCACATCGAACTTTAATGATCTGAATCGTCTATGTTGTAAACATCGATTATTGGATCATCCTTGCAAACATTCAATTCAATCAAAATCATTTACCTATTCAATTGACACGATGAAATTTCAATATTTCCTAGACCATATTATTCGTCAATTTCTTTGAGTTCAATTAGATGTCTCAAATATTTTCTATTTGATTAATTTTTAGTAAAGATGATCCATGAGGTGCAACGTGAAAAATAGACGATTCGGATGACTGAAGTTTAATGTCGTTTGCGCCTCAACTAATTCCCATTTAAAAAATACGAATACCTTCTCTTAAAGGTTGTGTGTGTGTGTGTGTGTGTGTGTGTGTGTAATATAGGGATAAGATCAAGGGACAACCATTTGGACAAATATTTTTACACTCTTTTTAAGCCTTTAGATCACAATGACATCCAAGGGCTCTTATTTATTCATTAAATGACATAGATGCTTATATGGATTTTAACTAACATTAAAGAAAAAATAAAATGAAAAGCCATAAAATCTGAAAGGAATTAAAAATAAAATTAAATGGGAAGAAACCCTATGAGCGTGCAAACAAGAAAGGAGTAGAACTCCATTGCATCTTCTCTTTGTCGATGGGTCTGCAACCTCTAGCATCTTAACGCCCTCAACGTCATCCCCTCTGCCGCATTCTTTTTTCTTGATCTTTGGTATAAAAAAAAAAAACCTTCCTGATCTCCATTGCTCTGCCGCATATCAGGATTTGGATTCACACCCATGTAGTGTGAAAATAAATAATTACTTCGAAAACCCTAGTTGTAATCGTTAAAAAAAAAAAAAAAAAAAGGATCGAGAGGTCTGCAACCTCCGTCTCCCCCTTCTTTATCGCCTTCGAAAAGGCCCTAAAAAAGGTTGGCAATGAGGAGCAGAAGGTCGATTGTGACATCTCACATCGCCCAGGGGAGTGATCCTTATATGTATATTCCCATCTCTACCTAGCACGAGGCCTTTTGGGAGCTCACTGGCTTTGGGTTCCGTAAGAACTCCAAAGTTAAGCGAGTAGAGGGCTAGAGCACTCCTAGGATGGGTGACCTTCTGGGAAGTTGCTCGTGAGTTCCCAAAAACAAAACCGTGAGGGAATGGTAAGCCCAAAGCGGACAATATCGTGCTACGGTGGTGGAGTGGGCCTGGAAAGTGGTCCCACCCGGGCCGGGATGTGACGATTTGGTATCAGAGCCTAACCTTGGTCGGGTGTGTGCCGACGAGGACGTCGGACCCCTAAGGGGGGTGGATTGTGACATCTCACATCGCCCAGGGGAGTGATTCTTATATGTATATTCTCATCTCTACCTAGCACGAGGCCTTTTGGGAGCTCACTGGCTTTGGGTTCCGTAGGAACTCCAAAGTTAAGCGAGTAGAGGGCTAGAGCACTCCCAGGATGGGTGACCCTCTGGGAAGTTGCTCGTGAGTTCCCAAAAACAAAACCGTGAGGGAATGGTAAGCCCAAAGCGGACAATATCGTGCTACGATGGTGGAGTGAGCCCGGGAAGTGGTCCCATCCGGGCCGGGATGTGACATCGATGATGGCGCCTGTCAGGACGTAGAGGCAGAGAATTTTGTTTCGAAGGTTGAAAATTGTGCGGTCTTTAGAGGAACTAAAGGTGGGGAAAGCAACTTTGGAGATGAAGTGCAGGTAGATCATGGAGAAAGACAGCGAAGGCAAAGTCTTGGGGGCTTCCCATTTAATTTTATTTTTAATTCCTTTCAGATTTTATGTTTTTTTTTTTTTTTTTTTTTTTTCTGTAATGTTTGTTAAAATTCACATAAGCATTTATGTCATTTAATGAATAAACAAGAGCCCTTGGACGTCATGTGATCTAAAGGCTCAAAAAGAGTGTAAAAATATTTGTCAAAATGTTTGTCCCTTGAACATATCCCATATATATATATAATTGTTATTAGCACTCCAAAAATCTCATTCTATACTCCTCACAAATGTATTTTTCTTTCTAATTATAGAAAATTTGGAGTGTCAAATGAGATTTTTGGAGTACTAATAACAATTCACTATATATATATATATATGTATGTATGTATGTATGTATGTATGTATGTATAGACACATATGTACAATGCTTGTTTGGTATATATAGATTATGGGTGTACAGCTTGCAAATGCATAGCTAGTTGTGTTGTATAGTATTTTTTGGTATTGTGACTCAATTATATTACTTACCATGCATATATAAATAATAAAAAGAAGCCGAACTTTATAGCCCTGAAAAGAAGGGGCTTCTTTTAAGGTTTTGTTGCTTTGTGATTGAAATATTGAAGAAAGTGGGTGGGTAGGTTGCAAAATCAAGAAAACAATGACGAGGTTTTATTTTTTATTTTTTATTTTAGCTTTTGCACCAAGCTAGATAGAGTGGGGGTAGAAATAATTTGTGTAGGGATGACAGCAATAATGGGGCTCGCTAGAGACTAGAGGAAGTGATTTGTAATTTTGTTTCATGTAGTGACTATCAGTTGTAGCTTTTGTTTTTTGCTAGATCGAGGTTAATAAATCCTCCAATCTTACTCCACATTCTCGAGCAATTACAAAGTTAGTGCACACGACTCACCACAGAGGACGAAAGCAAACCCCTTACTACATAACCAACTCCACGATTCAATGTAAGGGTTACGTCAAGGTTTATCGATTGATTGATATTTGTGTTTACAATCAATCTCTTCGGCGTCTTATCAACCAAATCTCGCTGGCGTCAAGAGAGGTTTGGGTGGCTGATATTGCATCAGGATTAGTGCTTCATTTACCATCTATATTTATAATCTCTCTAATAGAGGTAACGCCTTATTACATAACCAACTCCACGACTCAATGTAAGGGTTACATCAAGGTTTATCGATTGATTGATATTTGTGTTTACAATCCAGCTCATCGGCGTCTTATCAACCGAATTTCACTGGCGTCAAGAGAGATTTGGGTGGCAAATATTGCATCAGGATTAATGTTTCACTTACTACCTATTTGTACAATCTCTCTATTAGAGATAACACCCACCAACATAATGTGAGTCCTTTTTCTATTAAATAAATAGTACAAATAGAGGGTTAGAATTACATTTTTATTGCTTCAGTCTTCCATATTGCCTAGCCAACCATGCTAGGTAACTTGATGAATCTGCAGTTTGAAGATGAATGTCAGGTAACTTTAAATTCTTGAAATAAAATTGAATTCTTGGAAGAAAAAGAAAATAAAAGAAGAAAGGTATTAGGTTGCATTTAAAGCAAATTTTGCCGGAGGGATCCAACTTCCTTTGTAATGGGGTCCCCAAAAGTGGAGTAGAATTATATGTCCATCAATCTTGTTGACTTCTTTAGTCTAAACAAAAGGATTAAGAACTAAATTTCCACTTATCAAACTAATCGTACTTTAGTCAAGCGTAAGACTACTATTTGGTCACGTGACTTGCCTATTAGCACCAATAGATGATTTCTCCAAGAGAAACCAGAGGGCGAGCATCGATGAAAGAAAATCTTTAGGTGTAACAGTGAATATGCTATCTTTTTTGTATCTCTCATCACACAAAAGAGAGAAAAAAGTGAGAACATACGTGTACTGGTGGAACTAACATAGAGTTATTGATTGTTCTTGACTCCAACAACTTCAAAAGCTCTATGTATATTTGTTTGTATATTGTATTTGACCCCTATTAACAATTAAGATAAATTAAATTACAACCTTCTCTTTATGCTTCTTTTATTTTCTTTTATCATATTTGTCTTCATTTTCTCTCTTTTTGCATGAATTTCTTTAGTTGAAAAACCTTGACAACCTTCAACATTTCGTTACAGTATCTTGTATCCACCCTCGACAAGCCTCTACAAATAATAGTAGTTGTCACCACATATTGGCATAAATTTTCGGCATATGTTGACAAGAATTGGCAGATATCTGCTATGTGCTCAACGAAATGAGTCAATAATTTTTTTTTTGTTGATATCATGATCTCATTATTTGAAAATCCTTACTATATCACTACCTACGTCTATTGTATTTGGTAATATACTGAATTTTAGTTGAATAATTGAGCTTGCGATAGCCCATCCGTCGCAAATATCTATTTCTACGTTCCATTCTCCTATTATTCATCTCTATTATTGTACCAAAAACATTGATCAGGCATGCAGACTAAGAATTCGGTCAGAAAATAAGAAGTAGCAAGTCAAGTATACGATACGATGGTCATCATCCCCTTGAATGCCGTGACGTGGCAGGCAATGGCAGTGTGACAAAGTGTGACAAACCCGAGGGCAGTTGGTCCTTACATTACATGTAGGAGTTAAAGGATTCACGTTGACCTTTCTACATAAATCCAAAAAAATGAAAAAGGACAATAATAAATTTCATGCACATGCCTAACTGTTCCACGTCCATTTATATATCATTTCAGATTGAGGAGGAGGTCGTGTCTGAGTGTCGCTGCAGAAAAGAAAAACAAAAAAAAAAAAACGAAAAGTCAAGCGTGTGGAAAATGTGACAAGTCATTGTCTTTGACAATTTTTTATTTTCCTTTGAACAAGTCTCTCACGCACACACACATAGTAATTGACGATGCTTGATTAGTTATTATTATTTTTATGTATCTGTCTACTTGCATTGAACTGGATTAGCATTATGGTCAATCGGTTAATTTGAATGTTGATGTATTGTGAGCTTTGTAAATATCAATGGTTTGTACACGTAAGCAACTGATTAAAGTAAGTTTCGTCTAAATAAAAAAAAACATCGAGCGCTTTTTTGAAAAGTTAAATAAATCCTTATCTTCATTTTAGTGATCGCTTTTCTCACCATCTTTCTTGCACAGTAGGGTTGGAAACTTTAGTGAAGGTATGGACAAGGTCCTAAAAACGTTAGGTACTAATCAGGCGATGAGCTAAGATCTAGCGCTTAGACAAACTGGACAGATTTAAATAAATCTATTGCATTTCGTATAAATAAATGTTTTCTTATATTTAAATTGACATGTGCAAATAAATATTTGTTTTTGACCGTAATTTGCAATTATTGTATCCATCGAGTGCACGTACAACAAAATATGTTTAAGTCAACAAAATATCATACTTTTGTCAAAGAATTAAATGTTTATAATTTGAAAACCCACAAATATTTTCCATTATTGAATGTTGACGATGACGACGAGGGCACCATCAAGGAAAATGAACATAAATGGACACCCCTGCGTGGATAGCAAATCTACCTAGTGTTGGTACAACTAATGTAAGATGTGGATCGCCTTGCGCGGGCATGGAAACGAGCGAAAAGCTACAATCTTCTATTCAAACTACTTCGGCTTCTTACGCATTCCCATTCGTGATCTGGCGTATCTGGGATTCTTGTTAAGCAAAACTTGTAACATAAAACCAACAAATCCAAGGAGAGGAAAGGACAAAAGCAAACAAAGCAAGAGGCGAACTACTAAAGGATACTCCAATCTCATGCCTTCGCCAGCTGTTGACGAGTAGAGAACTGTGCCTTGCAGATGACTCAGCGCTCCAGTTGAGCAGGCAGTGTCCTACAAATATAGGGCAAAGCATATAATTAGAAATTTAGAACCACAAAGCAGGTCTAGGAAGCGTTGCAATAAGGAAATTCAGACATTGTACTGGTAAGCAAGGCTTCCATAACATAAAATCGATAACGCCCAAGACTCCGACACAAGAGGCAGCAATAGAATAAGTAATGGATAACTTTACTTTCGATTCTCGATTGTTTTCTACAAATGCTCATATCAGTGCTATCTACATCTAAGCTCCCTCTTGGAAACACCACAAGTTTACTGTTATTTTTAAGCTGAATGATAGCACCAATAAGTACCTGAAAATCAACAAATGCAACCGGAGCTCCATATGTGCTTTGCATCTTCAATTTTATGAACCCAGGGCACCTAACAAAAACAAATTAGAAAAGCCTTGTCAGTGTTACAGACTATACAGATGAATGTAAATGAAAAGAAATTATAGCCATTAACCTTGAAAACACTTGAATTAGCTCTTGCTCCGTACATGTTGGCCCCAAGTTAGCCACAAAAAGCGTTGGACATGGAGTATTATTTTGTGGAAAATGCTGTACAGAAGAATTATTCTGCCAATGTAAATAAGAGCCAACAATGTTCACAATTAGATTGCATTTAATGCAATTTATGTAACACCTACGATGAAGAGAGTAGGATTCCAGAAGAAAACACGCAAATTGAAAAAATACAAAATGATGCACAAAATCCACGTTAGGAATCCAGTATTTAAAATTCTGAGACTACAATGGAAGTTTCTTTCACTACAACACAAATTGCGATAGGATGTACTCAATATTAGTTTTAAGGTGGCCTTTTATTCTATAAAACAATGTCCCTAGTGCAGCCCTGTGGTAAAACGCCTGACAAGATAAATATCATAATGCTTAAAGAATCGAACATATATCTTTTGAAAGCAAAAAAAGAATATCAAAGAAAATATTGCATGACCATCTTCAAGAGTTTAAAATCGACTTGAAAATGAAAATACACAGAGAAACTAAGTATAACTAATGAAGAGAAACCATACCGCATTTGGGGATATTGTCTCGTGTACAGCTCTGCCATTGAAGTTGCCATGACTGAATAGTAAAGAAAACAATAAATGAGTACAAAAAGTTCAATTAGATTTACTAAAGAGGTTATTTCAGAAAGGAAATACTATACTCCAACTTTGTGGAACAGGGCATCCAGAAACTTCTTTAACTATGCCCTTGGCCTTTCAGCTAGAAGTGATATACTTTAAAATAAAATATGTGCTGATTATTGAACTAATTGTAGTCACTCCCATGTAAAAAAAACGTGTGCTCAAGCAGTGCAGATGACCTTGGTGCAGATGGATAACCAGTCATGTTGTAAGCAGAATTACCCATTCCAGGCATGTGAATGCTGCCAACTCCTGCTAGTGTCCAAGCGTGCAAAACATGTGCAATGTGAGCTATTAGATAAATGTGTCCTCCATGTGACTAAGTAATAGTTTCTGGTCTCAGAGACCAGGCAATCATCAAACAGATATCATCAAGAAAATTGATCATATAGAGAATGGAGATAGCATAATGTACATCAGGATGATTAATAAACAAACAACTGCAGACAAGGGAATTCACATGAGCTAATCCGTTAAGTTACAGACAATCCTCTTACCAGAATCAGGAGTTCCCCTTGAATATGACGAACTTCTAGCTCTCTTATCTGAGCCAGATCTTTCATCATCTGCAAACAATGATCAACAATAGCACATATTGCAGTTCCATGCCAGTTATTACCGAAATAAACAAAGAACGGACCAAGAAAGTGAAGAAAGCACAAAGCAATCAACCTGTTCTTGAACGCTTAGACCTAGAATTAGATTTAGCTAGATCAATATATAATGTTGAACCTTTCTCAAGATCAAACACCATCCCCTGCAAATAAGGTTCAAAATCAAGAGCTCTCAGTTAATGCTTTCACATCTTTCTTCGTGCACCTAAATTTCACATAAAAAGAGGAAAACTTGCCGACTAAAAGGCATATAATCAACCAACACATTTGCAAACCGCTACTATAGAACCTCCATCCTCCACACACAAATAGGTATAAGTGATTCAACCCTATGATAGGCTCTTCAGCCAAGGAGATAAAAATGGATATTGACTACATTATCATAATTGCAAATTGCAAAAGACTTACAAGCCAAATGACCGCCCTATTTAAACCACAAATACCAACCAATACTAGCCCGATTTCCACATTTTCGACACAGCAATGCAATCAACACAGTACAAATACAGTATTTATTTATAGATATCCAAATTTCACATCACTAAACAATGCAAGATACTTACATTCAGCGCGTGCATTGCTCCAATGGCAGACTGCTGATCCAAGAACACCGCGAAAGCAAAAGGCTGCATCACCAAAACACCGTGTCAGCTCACATAAACTTCAGCGTCAATAAATACCACACATTCAAATCCAATCCAAAATTCCCAAACTTCCCAATAAAAAAAACTTTAAAAATTAGGCATTAAATTTATTGAATTTCAATTGGTAACGACGTACCTGAGATTTTCCGTTGGGGGTTCGGAGGTGGGAGGACTCGTAACCCGGAAACTCGCGGAAGAGGTTATAGATTTCGCGAGGCTTGACATCTTCTGGGAGACCGGCGACGAATAGAGTTCGGAGCTCGTCGTATGAGGGTTGGGGGATAAGAGTGGCAGCGTAGGAAGCGAAAGGTGGTGGCTGTTGAGGGAAATAGGGCTGAACCAAGTGGTGCTGTGGCGGTGGCGCCACCACTGGAGGTGGCTGAGAGGGCGGAGGTTGTTGGTAGTAGGGGTAGTGAACCGAGCCTGGTGGTGGAGGCGGTGGCGGGTAATAGGGAGCCATGTCGTCCATTTGAAGCCCTAGAAAATAATTGGCTTCCGTTTTTTGTATTGTAATATAGCAGCGACAGTACTTTTAAGTTGCAAAGGTGGGCTGGGCCAGAAAATTTGTAGCCCATTATGATATTTATCTTTCGGCCTAATTGAATAAACAGTGATGATAAGGTAATCGAAAGATAACTTCGTCATAAAAAAAATTTAGGGTAAATTAAAAAAGACTACCTCAATTATTGGGCCAACCACAATTTCATATCTTATCCTTAAAACATTTTAATGTCATACCTTATCTTACGAATTTGTTGCAATGTTATACCTCCGTTACTTTGTCCATCAATTCTTCTATTAAATGTTGACTTGGCTTATGCTGGGTCCCACTACCTCCACGTATGGACTTCCACGTTGGTTTCTAAAACACGTGAATCATCTAAAAGGATGACATGTGTATATTATAATAAAAAAATAAATTTAATAAAATTTAAAAATTTAAAAAAAAAATTTGCCTCGTAAACCATGCAATTTGAATTGAAGCCTAAAGCCCCAACCGTGCAATTCCATTTTTGCTCCAGTTCCCAAATCAAAGAAGAACCCTAACCCTAATTTCCTATCACTCACACTAAATTGCGATCAATAGTTTGTTTAGTGAAAACCTTAAGTTCGTTTCATCGTCACTTACCTTCCCTTTGTTCATTTTTGTTGAAAACCCTAAGCTCCACTGGTTTTCAAAGGATTTAACAGTATTTTGAAGGATTCGAAATGGGGTGGAATGTGCGCGAGGATCCCGAGGAAATGACGCCTACCTACTGAAATACAAATTTAAGTTCGTTTTGTGCTTTGTTACTTCCCTTTTTTTATTCAGGTTCTTTTGGGTCTGTTGATTCCAAAATCTTTGTTGGCGATGGGTGGGTTTTGTTGATTGTTTATTCGAAATGCTTATTGATATGTTGGAGAATGGGGGGTCCATTAGGTGTTTTGTTTATTGTTGTCGAGAAAAAGGTAGTTTGTTTACTGTGCTTTGGATAATTGTTTTCAAAAAGAAATTTGGTGCTTGTTCTAATTTTTGTTTTGTTTATTCCAATGTTGGATAATGGTGGGTCCTTTTGTGCTTTGTTTGATTGACATGGGTGGGTTGTTTTCTTTGTTTATTCAAAACGCTTACTTATTTGTTGGATAATGGGGTCTTTTTGGGTCTTCTTGTGTTTTTTTCTGTGATCTACTTTATCCTTTGCTTTGTTGTTGACTGTTGAATATGTTGAATTGCAATTGTTTACATTTGGGGTAGGTGTGGTCTTAAGGTTTGTTGGCTGCACTAAATAAGCTCTTTTTGGTGCTTTGTTTGTTGGTGAAGAAGATGCAGTCTTTTCTTTGTTTATTCAAAATGCTTACTGATTTGTTAGAAAATAGGGATCATTTTGGGTCTTCTTATGCTTTTTTTCTATTATGTGTGGTCCTAGGGTTTGTTGGCTTCACTAACTAGGGTTTTAACTAGGTTTTTTTTTAGTGAATTTCAGGTTATCCAGACTTATTTTCCATTCATTTGAATCATGGTGGGGAGCTCGGTCATGAATACTACTATTGGGGGGGGGGGGTGGGAAGTTGCATGTTTGTACCATACTTGACCAATCCCGAAACTACCAAGCACTGGTCAACTTCATACCTTCAAGGACCCACTGAGGGGTTCATGCAGAGGCACCCCTACTGAAGCACAAAAGTTTCCCTCCAACCAAAAGGTCAATCATAGCACGACACATGTCAACATCATAATAAATCTCATATAGTCCCACATCGACCGTGGACAAAATCTAGAGACTCTCCTTAACTATAAAAGAAGACCATTCTCCTACAATTAATCCCGAATGTCATTATTGTAATTAAACTAGTCATTAGAACCCACTGACGATAATTATGCTTAAACTTATGTATTTGTGCAAACTATTCACTATTAATGAGAACTCCTCTACTCCGTGGACATAGCCAGACTTATAGTGAACCACGTACATCTTGTGTTTGCTTCCTTATCTCTATCTATTTACATATTATCGACACCAGGTGACCGAAGCAACCGAGCGAAGGTGACAAACTTGACATTTTACGTTGTTCCAAAGTCTTCATTGATTTTGTACATCAACATTTGGCGCCGTCTGTGGGAAACGGTACTTATTCCTACTATCTCCAGCTTTGTCAAGCTAGTTTCCATCGTTCGTACACACTCTCCTTTGATCAGGCATCCCTCTTCAACATGAGAAGCGAAGCAAGCCATAGCACACAGAATGACACACCCATTATGCCTAGTGTGAGGCAGTGAAGGAAGGAACGAAAAAAGTTTGCTCTTCAAGCTAAAGTCAAAAAGCTAAAGGCTCAGAACAACAAGATAGCAATGAAGAATGAAATCCTCTTAGAGCAGTATGAGAAGCTCTTCGAAATGCTCCATGAGGCTAAGCATACTCAGTCACATGAGCCCATTGCCTCTGTGGACGTCAATTATCACCTAGGTACCCCCCAAAAAGGGGGTCACTGATCTTCAACATGGATACTCCTAATAAGAAGCGAGCTACTCATCAATGTGTTGATCAACGTGAGACTTCTTTCAACCCAGCTGCTTTGAATCGAAGCAGGAGAAGTGGAGGAAGGTGCCTCCTTGCAGAAATGGTGGAAAGATCAAAAGTTGTTTATTGCGATTGTCGAGACTTCTTGAGGCAGTGTCGAGAAAACCTCATTCACATAAGCTCAAGGATCAAAGACCCAAAGGTCATCAAATGGCTTAGTCTCCTACCATAATGTAGGATAACCCCTAATCAAGGAAAATAACGACAAGTCTTTGAGGGACAAGAAGGTGTAGGAAACTCGGGGGACTTCCAACAGACACGTCCCGAAAACGAGTATGGTGAATCCAGGGAAAAGCCACATGCCTTTAACCAAACTTCCATACTTCCAAAGAATAAATGAGACTTATGAAGAAAAGTTCTAATTATGCCTGACTCCACTTATGACCTCCTTATCTTGCAGCTCATCGAAGAATTGAACAGGCTGAAGACCGATCGTCAGGCCAAAATACCTTACTGGAATCAGCCAAGTCCAGGCCCACTAACAAGGATGATGATTTGCACCCCTTTACACGAAAAAAACTAAACAAAAGTTTGGCTTACAATCATATACCAGGAGGGAAGATCTAATTGAGCATATCCACGTCTTCGAATCTACCATGACATACTGAAGACACAATGATGAAGAACGATGTCTCATATTCCCCTCAACTCTCTATGGTGGAGCTCTCAATTGGTATTGTCGTCTTCAACTTAGTACTGTGGATTCATTTGCTGAGCTAAGAAGACTCTTCATGGCTCAACACATCTTCCAAGCTGATCGCTTACACTCTGTTGATGAGTTATACATCATTCGTTAGAAATCAGACGAGTCATTGCGTGAATATGTCGATCGCTCTAGCCACAAGTACTTTCGTTGCACTGAGGCAAATGATAAAACAACACTTAGGGTCTTCATGGTAGGCATGCGTGAATGCTTCTTCAAGTACATAGTCAATGTTAACACTTGAAAGACTTACTCTGACGAAATGATGCAAGCTTACAATCATGCATTTGCCGAGGCAAGGACATGCCAATGGAACCCTCATATGGTTAACCTCTATAAATTAGTAGGGAGTGAAAGTCAAGTTCTAACAAATGAGGAGGTTTTGACCATTCAGACATCCATTGCATCATTTCATGCTTTATTTAGCTACTCGCTAAGTCACCAAACGTATTCATCTCTTGGTAAGAGGAAGGATTTTTACTTTCAGCAAGTTCATTACAACAAGAGGGATAAAGGTTCGTATTAAGACAACCAGGGGTGAACGTACCTTCAACTATTATGACCGTAGGGTCAAGCCTCACTCTTTCAAAATGGGGGGACTAGGTGCTGAAGGAAATGCTATTATAAAAAGCCATATACATTACAAATGTTTTGACCCGTTTAAGATCTTTTGTAACATAAGCCATTCGGCAAATATTTAAAGAAAAGGGAACCCAGACAATTTCGTCTGAGTCTTTTACTTTCCTAGCACTGAACACTTGGTCTATGTTGGCCTACCTCTATACTCTAACTCAGAGCTTCAACATGCGTACTTTAACACAAAGTAAGTGAAATTAAGTGTTACAACTAACATGGTTCACATATCGAAAGCATGTTCATGCATAGCAAAACATTCATAAGCATCACTCATGTCAATCAACATAAACATTATACATTTCAACACATTCATACATAAGCCAACTAAGCTTCAAAAGGGTGTCAACATACTTTTTGTCCTTCGACACTTGCTACAATGTGCCTCGACGCCTTGCCCTTATTCTCACTAACCAGGTGATGAAGGAACTTACCTTCGTATCACAAACCAGGCAATGAAAGGTACAACTCGTACTCTAATATCATTCGACAACTTGCCACTCTTATCACCAACTAGGTGATGAAAGAACTCACCTTCGTATCACCAACCAAGCAATGAAGAGTACAACTAGTACTATTAATAAATATTTTTGCCTCAGCAACTCACCATTCTTCCCACTAACTAGATGAGGAGTGGTACAACTTGTACGTGTGAACTCTTGGCATTCACAAATAATCAAAAACCCTCAAGCCTTACAGCTTAAAAAAAGGATAAACAAGCTTAACTCAACCCAATTGGGGGAGCATTTATGCCCAACAAAGGTTATAGTCACCAACAAATCTTATTACAAGCCAACAAGGGCTTCACTACATGGTATACAAAGATCAAGCTCTTAAACCCTCTTGCATCTGCTCCAGACATTTCCCCTCTATAACAACACAAATACTACAACTTATAGAAAGCTTTGCACACTCTTAATCAAGAATGTGCGAAGCAAAATCAATTTATATGGTTCCTTCGAACCTTCAACTGCTACAATGTGTGGTTTGCCTCGCACACTTTTGCTCAAGAGTGTGGAAGCAAAATCTATATATGTTTCTCCCACATTTTCTTGTCCCTAGTTCAAAAAAAAAAAAGGAAGGGGGCTAAAAAAAAGTTTGCCAAAAAAAAAATTATGTTAACAAAAAAAATAAGAAATTAATTAATTAATAATTATTTTTGATAATTATTAATTAAGCAATTAATTAATTGTTAATTATGACAGGTGAAGAAGGCCAATAAAACTTCAACACATTGGAGGCAACTATAAATGTAAAAAGCTTCACACACTTTTGATCAAGATAATGTGAAGCAAAATCAATTCATGGTGTCCAAACTACATGTAAAAGCTTCACACACTCTTGATCAAGATAGTGTGAAGCAAAATCATTTTATGGTGCCCAACAATTAGCTTCAACCTAAAAGTTTCACCTACAAAACTTTAACCAAACAACTTCACCTACAAAACTTAAACCAAGCTTCACCTACAAAGTTTCAACCAAAAAATTTCACCTACAAAGCTTCAACCAAAAAATTTCACCTACAAAGCTTCAACCTAAAGGCTTCACCCACAAAACCTCACCTATAAAGCTTTAACAAAAAAAAAAAAAAAAAAAAAAAAAAAAACCCTTCAACACTAAAACATGTAAAAGTTTCACACTTTTGATCAAGATAGTGTGAAGCAAAATCACTTTATGGTGTCCTTAGAATAGCTTCAACTATCCAAGCTATGTGTCTAAACAAAAACCTACAATCAATAAACCTACACCCATTAAACCACAACCATAAACCTTTTTGTATTAAATTATTTTTCAAACACAGACCTTTGCTACAAATATTAAAATAAAATAAACTAAAAAAATCACAAAAACCGAGATTTTTCTTTTTTCAATATGTGCGACAACAAACATAAACATTTTTTTTCCATTCACAGGGTCCCTATTATATATCATATACAATTTCAAGTATATGTCAAACAAAAGCCTGTTTTACCAATTAAATTCCAAGTAATTTAATGGTTGAAGTCCTATTATATATCATATATAGATTATTGTGACAAGGACAAAATGTCATTCCCTATGATAGATGATATGGTGAAAGTTCTAAGATATAGTGAGATGTTCATGAACTACTACTACAAGATTCCTAATAGCCTTCACCAAGGAACAACAGTTTATGGAGTGTACCAATCCAAGCATGGTGGTTATTGAGGAATTAAGTGATGAACAAAGGGGTATTAGGGCAATAACTTGTAAACCAAGAAAAAGAAAGGGATTGCTAGCTATTGAAGGACCCCCAAATAATAAGGGGGTGTCTATTAAAGAAGAGGTGGTTGATATGCTCGGAAGATGATTAACACCAAGAAGAGGTGGTTGGTACAAGTGTTGCTGAGGTCGAAGATGTACAAGTTGCTTGAGAAATAGGTTTAGAAGATGTACATGTTGAAGATTACAATGAAGATGGTGTTGGGGAAGATGGTGGTATTTTCTTTGATGTACTTGTCGATTTTGAAGGAGACAATGAAGAAAGTGATGAAGAAGATGTTGAAGAAGACAGTGACTTTGTAGAGAGTGAATATAGAAGCGATGAAGATAACCCAAAATTTGTCAAGTTTGATGGGATTCATCACGCAGATGAGGTGCAAAATGAGCAAAGAAAAGGAAGGCAATCTAAGAAAAGAAAACAAAAGGCAAACTGAGGAGAGCATTGAAGGAGAAGAAGAGTAGCTAAATGAAGGAGAAGTGGGCAAAGTAATAGAAGACAAAAGAGGAAATACAAGAAGAGGTTTAAAAAGCTGGAGATGGAAAAGTGAATCTAGTTCATGAACCAAATTATAATTATGATGATCTGGAAAGTGTAAACTTTAAAGATGATGACTTAGGCAAATAAGAACATGACTTATCGTTTACTCACAGATTTGTACTTAGATCGGATAAAGTTCAGTCCCACATGGCTTGTGGATTCTTTTTTAGCCACTGTGGAATCCGAGAAGAATCATGGGTGCACAAGGATGAAGGCTTATAGGGCATTGGATAGGGCTTTGAAGATTATTGAAGGGAAACATGCAGAGAAATAAACAAAACTGTGGAATTTTGCTGAAGAAGTAAGGAGGACTAACCCTGGAAGCACTATGAAGTTAAAATTGGATGGGCAAAGGTTTCAGAGGATATATGTTTGCTTGGGGGCATGCAAAAAAGGCTTTAAGGCATGATTTAGACCTTTGATAGGTTTAGATGGATGCCACTTACAGGTTTTACATGGAGGGTAGTTGCTATGTGTTATGGGCATTAATCTAAACGATAAGGCATGAGTTATTCCTTATGTAGTGGTGGAAATGGAAAATACAACAACTTGGATTTGGTTCTTAAAACTCTTAGCTGATGATGTAGGTATTGCAAACCAAAATGGGTGGACATTTATCAGTGACAAGTAAAAGGGGCTAATTCCAGCATTTCAAAAGGTTCTCCCCAAATGCCACTACAGATTTTGTGTGAGGCATTTGTACACGACCTATAGGAATTTGT
The DNA here is from genome assembly GCF_019419815.1 of Pyrus x bretschneideri. NCBI lineage: Eukaryota > Viridiplantae > Streptophyta > Magnoliopsida > Rosales > Rosaceae > Pyrus > Pyrus x bretschneideri. Next base: position 4,593,610 of record NW_025999820.1, on the reverse strand, counting down.
TCAAGGAAAAAAAACTTTGAAGGATGCTCTATGGGCAGTTGCCAAAACAACAACGGTTCCACACTTAAAAAAGACAATGAAGGATGTGAAGAAGCTAGATGAGAAGATCTACAATTGGCTAGTGAAGAGGCCTGTAACTCAATGAAGCAAGTCACACTTTGAAACTTATCCACAATGTGACATGTTGCTGAATAATTTATGTGAATCCTTCAATGCAATCATACTAGTGTCAAGGCAAAAGACTATTATAACTATGCTACAAATGATTCACACTATGTTGATGAAGAAAATTCAAATGAGGCAAGGTATAATGATGAAGGAAGTAGGAGATCTCTGCCCTAAGATTAAGAAGAAATTGGAGGAAGCCAAACTGTTAAGTGGCAGGTGCATTGCAAAATGGTTAGGATGTACCAAATTTCAAATGGATGCTGGAGGTGGGGAACAATATGTGGTGGACTTAGTTGAGAAGACATGCTCTTGTAGGAAGTATGGCTTGACAGGAATACCTTGCAACCATGCAAATGCTGCCATCCATTTCAAAAGAGAAAAACTGGGGATTATGTGGACACTTACTATTCAAAGGCATGGTACTTGGAAGTTTATTCTCACTTAATAATGCCAATGAATGGTATGTCATTATGGGAGGATACTAAAAACCCACCAATCTTGCCTCCATTATATACAACGCAACCTGGAAGACCAAGGAAGAAGATAAACAAAGAAGCTGGTGAATTGGAGAAAGATGGTGAACAAACTTCCACAAACCCACCAAATAATCCTGAAGGTCCTCCTAAGCCACTTAAGCTAGGAAAAAAATGGCAAGGTGTTTTGAAGTGTACTATATGCAAGCAAGAAGGACATAATTCAAAGACTCATCATCGACATCTTCCTCCAAAGGACAAACATTTAACATTTTGTACTTTCTTTAATCCTTTAATCCTTTAACGATTTTACATTTTGTTCTAGGCATCCACATCAGCACAAGGGAGAGCAACATCATTAGCCTAAGCTGCACCTAGAAAGAGGACAAGGAAATCTAAGGTAAAAACCTAATCCTCTCCTTTGTAGTGTACAACATCAAGTTTAGTTTAAAACCTTGCTATTAGGGCTGGGTTCGGTTCTCAACGGTTCGGTTTTTTCTTAAAACCGAAATCGAACCGAAATTTCGGTTCTGTTCGGTTCGGTTCAATTTTATTTCGGTTTCTCTCGGTTCGGTTTTTTTTCGGTTCGGTTTTTTTCGATTCAGTTTCGCTTTTTTTTTTTTCCTCCAAAATTGAAAAAAAGAAAAAAAAAACATGGAAATATGAAAGTTCACATTCAAAGTCACTTCTTCATAGTCATCCACATGAAAACCTACAAGTATGAAATCAATTTTACACATCTACATTTGACATAAAAGGAAAGATATGCCATTTGAGAAGTGGTATTACTATCATAACCTTAGAGACCATATTCAACAACAAAACCACAATGAGAATCCAAAGTTTAAGTCTTCTAAGTTCCAACTAGAATCATCAATCAAGTCTTCCAATTTCCAAAGTCCAAACTTCAATAAACATCAAAGTTTAAGTCTTCAAAAAGTTCAAATTTAAAATAAACATTACACAAGTCAAATAAACCTTCAAGGTTTCATCATTTCATGTCTTGGCACAAATAAAATCTTCCAAGTCCTCAAGCTCAACGCTTAGGCGGCCTAGGCGGCAACATAGCACCTTTGTTTGAGTTTCCACTTGCCATTTCTACATACAAATAAAAAATGAAACAACATGATGTAAAGCAAGCATGCGACTTAGCATGTAATTAAAATAGTCTAACAAAACCAAATGTAATAAGTAAAATTACCTTTCTCAACTTCTTCACAAAATTCAATCTCCTCAATGGTTGGCTCATGATGTAATGCTACATGAATTGACCTAAGCCAATTTTGTGTACATATCAAAGCTTCCACCATTTTTGGACTCAAGGAACTACGATATGGATCAATTATTTGTCCACTTGTGCTAAAGGAGGATTCCGAAGCAATGGTTGATACGGGAATAGCTAAAATCTCTTTTGCAACTCGTGCCAAAATAGGATACTTAGAAAGCCCATTCACCCTCCACCAATTCAAGATATCAAAGTTTGCCTCTTCTTCCCCTTCATTAGGATTCGAAAGATACCTATCCAAATCATTGTGCACAATACGGACTCTCTTTGCTTTTCTCATTTCACTTTTCTCTTTCAACTTTCTTTCAATCTCTGTCATGCTTGATAAAGGATCTCCACTTGTAGTTGCCGATTGAGAACTACTAACACTACTTGTGCTTTGTTGTGTATCAAAAGACAACTCTTCATGAATCTTGTAAAGATCAAACAACAAATTTTTCACCGCATTGGTTGCAATTTCAACTTTTTTCTCATCCTCGCCATATAGTATCTCATAATAATCAACCACCTTCTCCAATTTATGGCGAGGATCAAGCACAAGTGCAATAAAAACATATTGATTCATATCATCAATTGATCCCCAATATTTGTCATATTTTTCTTGCATCAACATGGAGATCATAGACAAGAATTCATTATCTTTGTTTTCAAGGAGGAGACTTTTGATCTTAAACAAATTACCAAAAGTAGTATGAATTGTTGGAGTATTAGAACAACACACTTTTAAAGTGACTTCATAGAAAGGTCTCAAAAAGGATGCAAATATTCCCGCCTCACTCCAATCATGAGTCGAAGGTGGCCCCTCCCTTATATTATCATGATTTTCTTTAGTAAAGTAAGGAAGGTAATGACCATCATCTACTTTCAACCTATCAAAAGCCATCTTGAACTTCAAAGCCGATTCTAACATTAAAAATGTGGAATTCCACCTAGTAGGGACATCTAAAATCACAAGCCCTTTGCTTTCTATTCTCACTTTCTCAACACACCTTTTAAAGCTCTCCAACCTTTGAGGGGAAGATCTTACATACCTAACTGCATTACGAATGCTTTGTATGGCGGTATTCAACATCTTTATCCCATCATTCACCACCAAATTAAGGATATGAGCAACACACCTTATGTGCAAATACTTTCCATCATGCAAAAGTGCATTAGGAATCCCCCACCCACTTATTCGGTGCACCAAATCCCTTAAGCCGGAATCATTTGCCGAAGCATTGTCAACCGTAATAGTTAACACCTTCTCTATGCCCCACTCCACCAAACACTCCTCCAAAAGTTGAGCAATGGATTCTCCTTTATGATTTGGAATGACACAAAAGTTCAAAATCTTTTTATGTAACATCCAATCATCATCAATAAAATGAGCGGTGAGAACCATGTAATTTATTTGTTGAATAGAAGTCCATGTATCCGTTGTTAGACACACCCTAAATGTTTTCAACTGACTTTTCAATTTCTCCTTTTCAGAGTAAAACAAGCCAAGTACATCTTTAGCTATTGTCTTACGACTAGGTACTCTCCACAAAGGACATGCATGCATGCAAAAATGATGAAAATCATCGCCCTCGACGAAAGAAAAAGGTAACTCGTCTATAATTATCATCTCAACACAAGCCTTAGTAACTTCCACTTGAGAAAAACCAATAGCTTCCAACTTATCTTTTGTGCCGGCAAATGTTAAGATCTTTTGCCTATTTGCGGCAAATATTTCCTTATTAGGACCATAGCTCCTACATCTAGTTAAGTGATTTCTTATGCTAGTTGTACCATTTTTATCCGTGTTGGCCATATACGATTTGTTGCAATACTTGCACACCCCTTTAACTCTACCTTCCTCAATTATCCTATCAAAATGCTCCCAAATTGTAGATCTTGAATGACTTTTTAGTGAATCCAAGAGAGTGTCTTCTTTACTTACTTGATCACTTGAGCCACCTTGTTTTGGAGTTGCATCGAATAAATTTGTGGATCCACCATGAGTAAGAGGAGTTTGTTGAGTTGCCACCATGGGGGGTTGAGGTGGAGTTGATTCACCAACAATGTCCTTCAAAAATAAGAGTAAGAATCATTACAATTAATTATTAAATAAATTGAGACATAAGAACCATAGAAAAAGTATAGAGATGACAACTTACTTGCGATGGAGTAGAAGTAGATGAGTTTATTTTTTCACGGAAGCTATTTGATGATCTCATTGAGTTTGAGCTTGAGCTCGAGGCCTTTGATGCACTTGACTTCATCTAATTAAGATACAAAATATATAATAAGCAAATGTACGATTCACATGCAAAAGCTATGAATGCACATAATAAAGAGTGTGACATTTGTGTTCCAGTACCATTCTCTTACCTATTTCTTTGTATGTTAATTAATTTCTTTCTGCAACAGTGCAACTTACAAAATTTTGGCTATATGCATTTGTAACTATGAGTATCCTTGATGCCCTTCTTATGTCTACGGTGCTAGGGTGATAGGTTTGTGTTGGTTTTAGACCATCTTCAGGAATATGTAAAAATATGTAAATGGTCACTTATGCTACGGTGCTAGGGTGATAGGTTTATGCTACGGTGATTACTAGTCGAATATTAGCAAATGGTCACTTATGTAAAAATATGTTCGAAAATCTGCCTAGTTCAAAGGTAACATAATGACTACACACATACTCTCTTTTTCATATATAAACTTAAATAAAAGGTTCTAGGGGCTATACAAGACTACAAGTAATACAAGTAATACTAAAAGTTTTTTTTAGTATTTTTCCTGTCCCATATTCTACTAATCATGGTGTTAATAATAATCCTGCCCCTCTAATAAGAAACATAGTCTCATTTAAAAAACAGAACAATGTAGGGAACAAGTTGACCAATAGTCTAGTTAGAAGATGCTAGCTAAACAATTCAACAAAGACAACAAAGATACATGGCAGCAGAGTCAGACTAACAAAAAACTAATGTACCACAACATGCAATATAGCCTGAAAAGAACTATTCCTAAGTTCTGAAAATGCAAATACCAAAAGGGAAGCCAAAACCAAATTGATCCCATTGAAGATCCATCTCCTCGTCCCTTGCTCCCCTAAGAAATTCTTCCATTCCTTTACATCTGAACCACTCAAAGATTTCCATCAGTGATATCGACTATGTCTCGGTTTAAAAGGATCCTCTCTTCCTTACCTAATTTCATTTTTAATATTTTCCTTCGACTTTTCTTCTCTCAGACCCCATCTCTCCCCCTCACACTCACACACACCCGCATAGTAGTACTTCTAATATAAATTAAAAGATCTTGACTATGCCGATTCATCATTTTATTCACGTAAGAAAAGGCCATAACCCTCTAAAACTGGATTGATTCATGCACCTCATTCAGAAGAAAAGCCAAAAAACTTCTTTATTCGACACATTCATGGAAGCTCCACTAATTATACTATTGTAATCATGCAGTCCATATCATGACAATTACTTTGAAATCTTACTCACAAATGCCAGAATAATCACACACATATCTTAAGCATTGTTAGACTAACTACTTTGATTAAATCACAAATAATCCCAACTAATAAAGCATTTCATCTTCCAGTTGAGCTAACCCAACCTTTCTTGTGATTTGCTTTCTTTGATCATTATCTATTCCCTTCTATATAGATATTCACTATAAAAAAGAGCCAAATGACGTGGGCATGAATGCAAACAGAAAATGCAAAACCAACTTTGAAAAGAAAATAGAGAAAATTGTACAGATCCACTACGATATAAAAGTCCCCAAAAAAGGGGAGCAAATTGAACTGAAATGCTCCAGGAATTTCCTTCAAATATTGAATGAACAAAACAATAAGCAATTGTGTAAAAATAAAAAACCCAAACCCCATACAATGATGCTGCAAAACAGATCCACTACCACACATGATGCTGCAAACCAACCTAAACCCTATACAATGATACAAATCATCCATCCAATTCATTCAACCAGCACTAACACTCCACAGCTTTTATCAATTCAAAATATATCAAAAATGGTTACTATACGTCTCCAACATTACCAGCTCCCATTCAATGGTTATAGCATACCCATTACCCAATAGAAATGTCTACAGATTATAACCAATGAAATCGAAAAAAAAATAAAAAATCTACACACAGCAGAGCAGGGTGACTGGGTGAGAGACTAACCTTGCAAAGGAGGGAATTTGTGGGTCAAAACTGGAGACTAGAAATGGTGAGAGGAAGTCGTGGGTCGCGCGCGGGTTACTGATCACAGGTCACGAGGGTGAGAGACTGGGAGAGAGTAAGACGGCGTCGCATCAGCGAGATGTGTAAGGCAGGTCGCAGTAGGTCGCAGGGAAGGAAGAAGACGAAGCGGGAGATGGTCCAGAGTGAGAGTGCTGCAGAGGAGGATAAGGGAAAGGGAAGGCCGGAGCATTTAGGGTTTCACTTTCAGATTGAAGACGAAAAGTGAAGACGACTAGACCTAGACGAGAGTGAGTGTCTGAGTGAGACACTGAGACGACACCGTTCCAGATAAAAAAAAATTATTAATTTATAATTAAATACAAAACGACGTCGTTTTGCCTTACTTCGGTTAGGTTCGGTCCGGTCCGGTTTTCGAACCTCAGAAACCGAACCGAACTGAACCAGATTCAGTTCGGTCCGATTTTACACTTTCGGTTCGGTTTTTTCGGCCTCGGTTCGGTTTTCGGTACAGTTTTTTTCGGTTTTCGATTTTTCAAACCCACCCCTACTTGCTATGCATTTGATCTTTTGTAATGAACATTGAAATTAGGCATCACAAATAGAGGATGGTTCATCTGCAAATCTTGAAGCTCATTCACCGAGAACCACCAAGTAGAGAAAGACAAGGCAAACCAAGACCTAAAGAAGCCATAAATTGTAACAAATTACTGTTTTTTGCATCATGTTTTATGTGCAATAGGAACTGAAATTATGGTACCTAGGTTCTGGAATTAGACATCACAAACATTGAATTTCTTTTGGTTTTTTGAATTGATTTGTAACCTTGGAAATGCACTGTTTTACTAGATGGATTTCAGTAGGTTTTTTGAATCAGTGTATTGTGCATTTTTGGATATTTAAGGATGTCTAATGCATATCTTTGTAAATGTTAGATGGATTAAGGATGCTATATGAATTACAGTTCATATTTTGGTCTTTGCAAATGTTTTGAGTTGTTAATTTTGAAGTGGATTTTGTGTTCATCTTTTGGTTATATCATGTGTTTATGTGGGATTTTTGTTCATCTTTAGGTTACTTCATGTGTTGATGTGGGATTTGGATATTTTAGGTTGTATTATCTTCCAAAATTGGACCCTTTAAAAAATGAATTATTTTTAAATATTTTTTTCGCTGACGTGGAATAGTTTTAGCAGGAAAAAATAGTGTTTAAAATTTCAAAAAAAAAAAAATTCAAAAGTTATTTTAAAAAATGACGTGGAAATTTGTTTGGCGGGAAATCTACGTGGCAGTACAACGTGGAAGTCCATATGTGGAGAGGGTGGGACCTAGCATAAGCCATGTCAGCATTTAATACATAAATTGACAGAGAAAGTGACGGAAGTATGACATTGCAACAAATTCGTAAGATAAGGTATGACATTGATATGTTTAAAAGATGAGATATGAAACTGTAGTTGACCCAATAGTTGAGGTAGTTTTTTGTAATTTACCCAAAAAAATTAAATTAGGATTAAGCCATGGTGATGTAATCCGTTGGTAAGTTTTAGTACGAAAGTGATTTTTCAGCCCTGGAAACTTCTTACTCAACTTTTGGAGTGGTGGAGGCGCAACTACAGCAAATATCACTCGAGTTTCTCTCTATATTAAATGTCCATTAGAAAATACAAATTACATATAGAGATCAGATAGACGAGAGAAAAGGTACACACATCAAAGTACATATTTATCTTTCACATAACAACGTATTTGACTAAGTGGTGAATAAATAAATTGATATCAAAATTATAACTAACGAAATCTGAACCTCATACCTTTCACTTACAAATACGAAGTGACAGTTTCTTTAAAGTTTTGGTTGAAAGAAATAAAGTGTGACCATTTGTTGGATCCACCAAGTTGTTGATTAAAGAATTTAACTTAAATGGTAGTTTTGAATCAAATTAAGATGTATAAGAAGTTCAATAAAAATAGGCGACTTCATATAAAAATATTAACGAAATTTGGTGAACTGAAAACCATGAGAGAAGAAAGACTGCAGAATTAAGCACTGATTTACATCCCTAAAACTGTTGAGTGCCAGATTTCCATGGTCCCTGGAAAGACAGGATATAACACTAAATGCACTTCATTCAGTTTTCCATGAATCTTGTGCCAACTACTTCGACATAACGCACGTATTACACGCACCAAAAGCGTTTCTGATTTCTTGATACCAACTGGTGTAACCGATCGTCCATTAAACTTTAATTGCTAAACAAATGAGATCAAAAGTGAGCAAAAACGTACAAATGAAAAACCATCGGATCAACATCAACTGGTATCATAAATTTCGAGAAACATTTGGTGCTTGTAGCTTTACTCAAGATATACACGCAATCAAAACCATGAACGACGATTGTCATAAATTAACACAAATGACAGAGTCTCAACACTTACGATTGTGTTTCTCATTGACATGAGTATCACCAGACCACTCGTACTAGTGTCATTCATTAACACAAGTTAATCCAAATGATGGCAGAAAATAAATTCAACCTTGTGTGATGCTAACTAAAACTGCTTATAACTTCCAAACAACTGTTGACATAAGCAGTTTTAACATTAAACAAAAGGCAGCAACCAACAGTTTCCAAAGTACCGGAACTTTCTTGGACTAGAAGGCCAATTTTGCATTAGACAAGAGGTGGGTATTGCTTCGACTGCTGCCGAACCCTCTTCTTGTATTCTGTGGCATCCTGCATTAAGCCAAATTGAAGAGTATAAGAACAGAAACTTAGGCAAACATAAATTAAACCCGGTTAAATTCGTAACACGTGGTCACTTCTCCACGTTTAATCAATCCTATGGCCCCCAATAGATAGCACAACAATGGCAACCCTTGAGTTGCAGTCACGCAGGGTGAATTCTGATGCAAATTAATTCCCACTTCCAGGACTAGTGAAGCAAGCGTATATTTTATAAACAAATAAGAAGATACTGAATCCTTTGCCTAGTGGACGGCCCAATATATTGCATAACCTCAGAAAATGCGCGAATGCAACCGTCAAAGTTACGTACATGCATACTACAATTGTACTTTCTTTACATTCATTACATAAACATAGAACCTTACCTCAAAATCTGTGGAGCAATGGTTAAACACAAAGTTGTTAAGTAGAAGAATACCTGAATGAAGAGGTGATACCCTTCTGTCTGTGCAGGATCAGAAGGATTTGGCTGGTCCAGCAAATCCTGAATTCCCACGAGAATTTGCTTCACAGTTATTGCTGGTCTCCAACCCTACATGGAAGACGAAGAATGCTTAGTACCATAAGATTAAAACCTAAACTCTCCATGCCAAAGAAGTGGCCTCCTTATGTTGAAAGAGTTTAAACAAGACAAAGGCACTTACACTGTCCTCATTAAGAATTGACAGACAGACAGTTCCAGATGGATATACATTGGGATGGAAGAAACCTGGCGGGAATTTACATTTTGGAGGCTTGCTAGGGTAGTCTTCACTGAAGTGAAGTGTAAGTGGAAAGAAACCCCCCTCCCAGTCAGTCTGCAACAAAAGATTACGAAGACAAGTGAATACCTAAAGAAAACATCAAATTTTATTTCTTCATATCTACTATCCAGTGTCCATTTCAAATTTCACTTTAAAATCTGAAAAAAAAAAAAAAAAAAAAAAAAAAAGAGAACAGTAAAGGCATCCTTCTGTTAATAAATAACCAAAATGTCTCTTGCATATTGCCTGAACAAATCTTCTTCTTGTCGTAACTTTCTCTGAAGTAAACAAACTCTTGATATAACTACCGAGTATATAATTACTACAAACATGTTGAATGACATAAAAACAATAAACAAAACACCTGAGTTTGAAAAGGATAAAGGAAATAAGAATCCACAATTAAAAATTGAGATAAAATCATTTGGAGATATTAGAAGAAAAAAAGCCCTCAAAGAAGGACATTTGTGCCGAGTCTTCCCCTAAAATCAAAACAAGCTTCCGCATTATGGTACAAAATGACAGAAGCATAATATAACAAGAAGTTGCATAAGCATTCCATCTCACTGGTTAATAAACAAAAAGGCATTGATTCATGCACAAGTGATTTAGCCAAAAGTTAAATAGGATTGAGAACGTCATTAACTCCATCCTAAAGTACGTATGTGATTTATCCCTACAAATCTTTTAAACATGCATGAAATGGCTCAAATATTTTGCAACACCATTCAAGTTCACTTATGAATCATTCTTCAGGGAACAGATCCAGCATAAGACATGGATTTGATCACAAATTGAGTAAGAAAAAAGTAGTAAATATAAATTTTCATTATAATCCATGAACCAAGTAATAGATGAAAGTGCTCAATATGCAAATTAAATCCAATTAAAATCACGCAAGTAACATAACACATCAAGTCGCACGCAAGTATTCTCAACAAAATATATACTAATGCTCTTCCTTCGTCAGAGAATTTGGTGTGGCATACATCGATACCGTGCACTCAAACATGATTTCACCTCATTAATGATACTAATTGAAAATTTCGCGAATCAGAGTATAAGACTGTACCAAACTAAGTGCCAATACAACATTACCCAACAAGTAAAACGACTAACTTACGGTTTTCCGGGAAAGTTTCTCAGTTGTAATCGTATGATAGATTAATAAAAAAGTAGTTTCTATAAACTTCAAACAAAATTGAGAAAAAAACCCATCTCAAACAGTTCATTTCCTCTAACCCAATAATCCATATGAACTAAGAAACCCAAAATTTCATCAGGACAAAAGAAATACATAAAAACAGTGAAATTAAAAGTGCCCGATAAGTCAGAGAGCTTACGCCGGTCTTGCCAGGAATCGTGCAATGCCAAACCATCAAATTAACCGTCCCATCTGGTAAAGTCTCCGGCTTCGCAACAAAACCCTACAAACACAAAAACTAACCCACAAAAATCAGAACCCAATTTAAACAGTAATTCACGACGCAAAGAGAGAGAGAGGGGGTGGGTGTACGGACGTGAGGGTGGTTCTTCCGCCAGGCCTTGCGCTCCTCCGCCAGACGGCCGCGAGCTATTCCTCCAGACATGGCGTCGTCGCTTGTGGTTGTGGGTCTCCGAGTCGTCTCCTTTGGGGTTCTTTAAGAGGGCGAAAATCGAAGACTTTTTTGGTGTTTTTATATTTTGGTGGTACGAAACATCGAATGGATTGGGAGGGAGGTGCGATTCTTGTTTTATGGTTTATGGGGCTTCTAATCAATTAAGTAATTTTTACATTTTTTTTTTCGAAGTTTTGGTCCCCAAAGTCAATGAAATTCCTTATTTTTTAAATATAAAAGTACGCTTTTTTTTTTAAATAGCAGGCTTGTCAAAGCATCTTGAAAAAATATGTTAAATAATTCATCAAAATTTTAGGTGAACCGTTAAAAAAAATTCTTTCAAAAATAAAACTTTCAGACTCTCTGACGCTTTATAGTTTTATTTTTTTTATTTTTTTTTATGATCAAACGATATTATTTAAGCTAAAGGGGTGGAGGAGTATACTAAGTCTCATAATGGGTCAGCAATAATATAATTCAAATTCACATTTATAAAAAATCGAACCTAAGATATCTCGCTTACAAGAGAAGAAGAATACCGTTAGACCGTAATACTAAGTCGCAACACTTCACAGTTTAACATCACTGTGTCAACATATGAGGTAGTTGAGAGTCCCATTTTTGAGATGGTCTCACTTTTGAGAAAGTTCTATTAGCATTTCTCAAATTTTATTTTATTATTTATGTGGCAAATTAAATATAGATGTTATATCTTCTTCTTTTCTAATTAATATGTCAAATATTTATTTTATTAAATTTTCAATCCAGTTGTATTAACTAATAAAAATAATTAAAAGTAATTTTTGTTTTCATCTTATTGGTTGTCAATAAGACTCGTACGTTAATAAAATACCTTTTTTTTTGTTAAACGATAAATTTTGTTAGATTAGATGTTAAATTAACGATTGACGAAGTTTAATTTTATCTTTATTTACCGTAAAAAAAAAGACAATTAAAAAGTAAGAAAGTCAAATAACTTAGTATATGACATCTCCTTTGAAGAACTATATGGTGCCTTCTAATCTTAATTGACGTATTTAACATCTTTTTTAAAAATAATCTTAAATAATTAATGGATAAGAAATAGGAGAATTCGTATCGAAGTGCTATTCTTATTTACAAATAAAGGGAAGACATCTGGTGGCATTTTAAATTTATTACGTGTCAAATTCTCGCGTGAGAACCACGCCATGGTTTATTGTTCACGTGATCCACGCTGTAAGTGCTTTGATTGTCAAATTCTGTGCAGCAGCTTTTGTACGACGTTACATTGTTGCCGTAACCAAGGCTCCTACCAGAATGGGTTGGGCCTTGTTATGAATTAAAAGCCCATTAGACTAAGATCATATGATCTCTTGCGGAATTTTACATGGACTTAATGATTCGACTATAGTTACAGGCCCGTTATTTTTTATTTATTTTTTGTTTCCCTTGTACGTCAGGGGTGCGATCCATCCGAGTCGATTTAGGTTAGGCCTCAAACTGACAAATTATATGAAAATAGAATTGACCATGGATTAGAGACACAGCACATGGTTTTAGAAAACTGTAAAATTTTCCCGATCTAAATAAAGTAGGATGTACATGAAGAAGATTCGGCTCAACATGTTCTATTATATACGGGTAAGGGTAGGAGCATTCAGTGGAACCGTTGAACTACACTTGCTTTTGGATAGATGTGTGGGACAAAGGGCTCGTGGCACTTGATGCCCACCCTTCCTGCTCTGCTTTGAGAATTGTGTGAACGAAGAGTGGCCGGAAGGGAAGGAGGTTCTCATTCGGAGTCTCACACTTACTTGAGCAGTGTGGGAAACTGGGGAATGGGTCGAGCAAACTCCTCTTCTGGAAAATAACGTATTGGACTTTGCTATGTTATATTGCATATTTGACCGTTAGATTATTGTACTAAGTAAATGTATCTATCGTATCCAGTCCCCAATTTAACATCATAATTTGTATTGGTTCGGTTTAGTTCTCAAATTGGTAGTATAACTCAATCATACTTTTGTAGTTTAGCCATTTCCCTTCGTAAGCTATCAAGCACATATTCTATGTCCTCTTACATTTATCAAAGGGAACTTGGTACCGGAATTGAACAATATTGAAGCTGGAAATTTTTTGAGAGAGAGAGAGCGTCAAATTCGAACGTTGAGAAAATTTAATTTTTTTACTTTAAAAGAGTTTAAATCAATATGTGTGATGAAAAATAATAGTAAGTGGTGTTAACCAGTAAGAAATTTCAAGATATTAATTGGGTTGAATAGAAGTACCATTTTCAAAGTAGGGCACTCAGATATGGAAGGAGATGAAGCCTTCACTATTATTGCAATGGAGACCCCCTAACAAAAGAATTAGATTTTTAGAGGTCTTAGTTTGCTTTAATCAATTAGATTTAGGGCTGGTTTGGTATTGCTGTGCTTTGAAAAAAAGCTGCTTCTGCTGTGCTGTGAGAATAAGCAGCTGTGAAATAAAGCAGCAGAGTGTTTGGTAAACTTTTTTGTAAAAGTGCTTTTGAAAAAAAAAAAGCAGTATTAGAGTGTTTGGTAAACTTTTATGTAAAACAGATGTGAAAAAAAGCCAGTTTTTCAAAGCTAGGTTTTGCAGCTTCTTGTTTTTGGCTTTTTTTCATCCAAAACTGTGAAAAAAAGCTGAAGCTGAGTGTTTACCAAACACAAAAACAGCTCCCAGCTTTTTTTGACAGCAGCTTTTTTCAGAATCACCTCAGTACCAAACCAGGTCTTAGATCAATGTAATCTAGACTAATTATCTCGCTCATGACGTGTTGAAACACAATTTGTCCCACATCGGACATAGGGCCAAAGAGAAAGCAGTTTAAATAGAAATACCCCTCTCTAACTAACACTGATGCCTTTTGTGATAAAACTCCATACTTGAGAATTGAGCAGGTGGTAAAGTGGAGATAGTATCAGTATTGTTGTAGTGGGCCCTTGGTCGTGGAGATAGTATCAATATTGTTGGAGTGGGCTCTTGGTCCGTCGACCTGAAAAATTCTACATGATGCAAAAAGCTTATAATTTGAGGATTAATCGTCATCATTATGTGTTGTCCATGACCATGTATATGTTTTAACCTTATTTTTTCAACAAATTTGAAGGATTATATTTGGATAAGGTAATAATCATGAGCCTTTGTTACTGATTTTCAACAAGATTGAAGGATTATATTTGGATAAGGTAATAAGGACGAGCCTTTGGATAAGGAGAGAGTATGTTTCGGACTCAAGATGCATGACTAGAAATTCAACACTCTGAATTACAAATCAAACTAAGTCGCATGCAACCCCGATACAAAGATGCTGGACTTAGCATCTACAACTTTCTCGTCGTCTGCAATAAACCAAAGTGCAGAACAATTAACTGCTGTAAAGCGGGGGGAAAAGGTTAAAGAATTTAGGGTTGAGATTGCTGTCAGAGGCAGCTGCCAGAATAGATATAATGTTCATGCATATGCCTAATTGCCTACCATTCCAAAGTACGTGTTGAAAGGAACATATAACTTGCAGTGGTGCACATGGATATGTGTTGGACGAGTGCATGAAGCTTGACCTGGAAAGAGAGATAAAGCTTTAGACTTTAGAGCCGTTGCACTTAATGTGCAAGACAAAGACATGAAAGCAAAGAAATCTAACTTCTGGGCTAGCCACTGCGAAAAGTCCGGTTCTGGAGCGGCACACCCACATGACCACAGCTATAGTTTGTATCAAGCGAACCATGCATCTTTTCCTCTGAACCAGACGCCGACGGTTCGATGTTGCATGTAATCGAATTGGCATTTATTATGAGAGACTTTTGTGTCCTGACAGTGGAGAAATGTTTTAATGTGCTCAGAATACGGGCACATACGTTAATAAGTGGAGGAACACTTTGGAAAAAAAAATTCCTTCACTTATATAATGACATATGGTCTACATTCTCATGTTCCTAGCACATTAAAAAATCCCTTGTGACAGTGCAAGTAACACTACGTACTAGCGTAATGCTCCAAGTCCACCCGCATTAATTATTAATTTCAATTGAGAATGAATCAACATTGATGGGAGACGAGATCTTGCATGAGCTTATAAAATAAGTTGAACTGCTTCTCATCTTGCCAATTGATTTTATGATGAAACTTCAACTTTCTTCATAGTATTAGAGCAGATTGTTCCGAGTGTGAAGCCCAACGACCACACGTGCTCTATCACTTGATTTTTGTTGTCCACGTGATAGACTTAAAAATTTATCACACGTGAGGGGGCGTGTTAAGAGTATTTTCAACCTATAAAGTGCGGGCAAGACCAACCGTGTGGAGTAATTGTAAAACCTTGTTTGAATGACAATGAGATCACAACTGAACTACTTGTGTGGCGCATAACAGGTTATACTGGTTATGTGAAACACAGGAAGTTTGAGAGCCCTAATGCGATAAGAGTCATGGAGTTACATGTATTGCAGCTGTCCTAGTTTCGATCCTTATCTGATATACACTAGTATATCAAGTCATGATGGGACTAAAACTCTTAGAGATAGAGATCAACACTCCTTCTGTTAATAGGCTGGACTGAGTAGATCTCTATCGATGAATGACTGTATAAATAGTTGAAGTCCCTGCTTCCACACTAAGGCTTCCAAAAAGATCTAAAACCCTATTCACTTAGAGAGGAACATTAACGAGTGTTGGAAGTAGAAGACTTCATCTGTTGATCTCAGAATGGCGATACCTCCAGGTAAGTTGGTTTCTTGCACTGCACGGGATGGTCTTTCAGTTGCTGATGCGTATATATTTATGGTAATCCTAGTGTCGTGTTGGTTTGCTAGGCAGTTGCAGTTTGATTCTTTATATTACTGCTTACATGTGGTATCAGAGCCAACCCAACATGGCTAGGGTTCCTTAATCAATATATGGTTAACTCTCGATATAAATACATGCAAATATGTTTTGATCCTGTGTCATTAAATGCTTCCGCTGCATACTGACAATTGTTTGCATGGTCACTATATGTAATCAACTATTGCTGTGGATACCTCCAGTTGTGTTTGCTATCATGTGCAGAGAAGATCATCTAAAAATAGTTACGATACTGGAATACTCAACCAAGAAGAACTTTTGGATTCACATTCTATTTATCAAAACCAAACGGACAAATAAGATTTGAATCGTAAACAAGGATCTCAACATCTAATCTGCTCAAAAGTGTTTAGTTTGTTGATTTTGGCTTGTTGTCTAAAGAGTCAAACATGTGATTCATCTGTATTAAGTGAATGATAATCTGCTCAAAAGTGTTTATTTATTCAAGTTAAACAAATGAATCAATGTATAGTGAAGTATTGAATTGACAAGATTACATTCTTCATCTGCTCAAAAGTGTTGAAGTTGTGTAAACTGCCCTTGTATTCAATATTTTGGCTATGCAAATCTAGTATGAATGGCTTCTGTCCAAAGATGATGCTGTGCTTATACGATTATGTGTCAGGAAAAGATTAAGTATCATTTTCCATCTGTTTATTAACACTTAGATGACTAACAACTGTTAAAATTAATGTTTGGTTTTTCCAGCTCCTCACATGACATCCCTCAATTTCAACAATATTGAGACCTTGACCGGTTCTAACTACAAGAAGTGGAAAGAGGATGTTGAAATGGTCCTTGGGCTTATGGATCTCGATTTGGCATTAAGAGAGGAAAAACCTGCAGCTATCACTGCAGAGAGCACGGCAGATCATAAAGCAAAGGTTGAGAAGTGGGAGAGAACAAATCGGATGTCACTGATGATTATGAGGAAAGCAATGGCTCCATCAGTTAAGGGAGGTGTTCCAAAACAAAATAATGCAAAAGACTTCTTGGCTGCAGTTGGGGAAAAGTTTAAAGAGTCTGACAAGGCAGAAACTGGGACTTTTCTAACTCAAATTACTTCAATGAAATTTGATGGTGAGGGAAGTGTCAGGGAACACATTCTGAAGATGGTTGATCTTGCTCAAAAGTTGAAAGACCTTGAAGTACCCATGACTGATCAGTTCCTAGTTCATATGGCTTTGAACTCCCTGCCTTCAAAATATGGGCAGCTCAAAGTTTCATATAACACTCAGAAGGTTAAATGGGGCATTGATGAACTGATCACTATGTGTGCACAAGAAGAAGATCGGCTCAGGAGTGACAAATCAGTTGATGTGAATTTTGTACAAGGAGAAAAACGCAAAAGGGACTTCGCTCAAGGTTCAACCGTGGCTGCTGGTAAGAAGAAGAAGAAAGAAATTTCTTCTTCATTTAAAAATGCTAACATCATCTCTAAAGGATCTTATAAAATTAAAACTGCTAATGTCGAAACTGAGAAAGAAAAGGAGTGTTATTTTTGCAAAGAAACAGGTCACTTAAGAAAGAATTGCAATGGCTTCAAGAATTGGCTTGTTAAGAAAGGTAATGAAATAAATGTTTTTGTGTGTGTTGAGTCCAATCTAGTTTATATTCCTCCTAATAGTTGGTGGTTTGACACGGGCTGTTCTATTCACATAACCAATTCCTTGCAGGGCTTCTCAAAAACAAGGGTGATAAACAATGAAGTCTACAATGTCTATGTGGGGAATGGGAGCAAAGTTGCTGTCGAATCCATAGGAAGTGTCAAATTAGTTCTTTCCTCTAGCTTTATTTTAGAATTAAGTCCAGTACTTTATGTACCTTCCATGCGAAGGAATTTAATTTCTGCATCTAAGTTAGTTAAGTCCGGCTTTACATTTGTGGGTGACAGTCAAAGTGTAAAGTTTTTCCATTCAAATGACTCGAATAAATTGCTTGGTGAAGCTAATCTCAAAGTTGATATGTGGCAAATGAATTGTACTTATGAGATTGAATGTTTTAATGTTCAAAGTGTTGGTTCTAAACAAGTGCTCTCTCATGCAAAAACCTCAATGCTTTGGCACAAAAGGTTGGGGCACATCTCTAAGGAAAGGATCATCACACTTACAAAACAAGACTTGTTGCCACAACTTGATTTCAGCAACTTTAAAGAGTGTGTTAACTGTTTTAAGGGAAAGCTCACTAATACTAGGAAAATAGGGTCAAACCGTAGCCAATGTCTATTAGAAATCATACACACTGACATTTGTGGACCTTTCCCAATTAAAACCATCTGTGGAAAATCATATTTCATAACCTTCATTGATGATTTTTCACGTTTTGCATATATTTTCCTTATTTCTGAAAAATCTGAAGCCTTGCAATGTTTTAAAACTTTTCATTTGGAAGTTGAAAAACAACTGGACAAACACATTAAGATTGTAAGATCCGATAGAGGTGGTGAGTATTTTGGCAGGTTCACTGAGGCAGGACAACACAAAGGACCTTTTGCAACTTATCTTGAACAAAATGGCATCGTGGCTCAGTACACTACACCTGGGACTCCGCATCAAAATGGAGTTGCTGAACGAAGAAATCGAACCCTAAAGGACATGATCAGATCCATGTTTGCACATTCAAAGCTTCCAATGTTTCTCTGGGGAGAAGCACTGAAAACTGCAAACTATATATTGAATCGGGTACCAAGCAAGTCAGTGGACAAGATTCCATTCGAAGCTTGGACTGGAAGGAAACCGAGTTTTAACCACTTTCATGTATGGGGTTGCAATGCCGAGGCCAGATTTTATAATCCAACAGAGAAGAAACTTGATCCAAGAACCATCAGTTGCCAATTCATTGGATATTCTGAGAAGTCTAAAGGGTATAAATTCTATTGCCCTAACAGTCACTCGAGGGTCATGGAAACACATAATGCACGATTTCTTGAAGATGAGGATGAGACTGATTTCAGCAACTCAGCAGCTCTATCCCCAGATTTTGAAGAAATCCCACTTGACAGTGAGTTGCCTGATCAGCACGCATCCACTCTCAGTATTCCCATGCAGCCACGCCTTCTTCATAGCAGCTTACATATGTCCTATGAAGATGAGACAGCAAATGAGGGACACATGGCCTGTGCAAATGTCCAAGAAAGTGAAGTACATGCACCAGTCACTACAAGGTTGGAATCGAATATTCGCAAATCACAGCGAGTACGTAAAGCAGTATTATTGCCTGATTTCGTATACCTAAATGAGGCAGAACACACTATAGGTGATGAAGATGATCCCTTGTCCTACAATCAAGCAATATCAAGTGCACGATCAACGTTATGGAAACAAGCCATGCATGAAGAACTGGAATCTATGGAGAAAAACAATGTGTGGAGTCTAGTTCCACAGCCAACTGGAACAACAAAAATCATTGGTTGCAGGTGGGTGTTCAAGACAAAACGTGACTCACAAGGCAACATTGACAAACACAAAGCAAGGCTAGTAGCGAAGGGCTTCACACAAAGGGAAGGAATTGACTACAATGAAACGTTTTCCCCCGTCTCAACCAAAGATTCCATGAGAATAATCCTAGCTATCACGGCACACTTTGATTTAGAGCTTCACCAAATGGATGTCAAGACGGCATTTCTGAATGGAGACCTTGAAGAAGATATATACATGCAACAAGCACCTGGATTTGTTGAAAGGGGGAAAGAAACGATGGTTTGTAAGTTGAATAAGTCTATATACGGCTTAAAACAAGCCTCGAGGCAATGGAATAAGAAATTTGATCAGGTAATGGCAGCTTCAGGGTTTCAAGAAAACAAAATGGATGAGTGTATTTATCTGAAAGTTCTTGGGTCAAAGGTTATATTCTTAGTGTTGTATGTGGACGATATATTATTAGCTAGCTCCGATATGTCTCTACTACAGACAACTAAGAGTATGCTCATTCAAAACTTTGACATGAAGGACTTGGGGGAAGCTCGATTCGTTTTGGGAATAGAAATTGTTAGAGATCGTGCTAAGAAGTCTCTTGGTCTCTCCCAAAGGCAGTACATCGACAGAGTCACTAAAAGATTCAATATGGACAAGTGTTCGAATGGTGAATTGCCTATTGGCAAAGGAGACAAACTGAGCAGTGATCAATGTCCCAAAAATGAATTAGAGAATGAGGGAATGAAGGATAAGCCCTATGCATCTCTTGTAGGGAGTCTTATGTATGCCCAAGTATGCACAAGACCGGACCTGGCTTTTGCAGTAAGTGTACTAGGAAGGTTTCAATCAAATCCTGGTACAGCACATTGGGTTGCAGCGAAAAAGGTACTGAGGTATCTTAAAAGAACAAGAGATTTCATGTTAACTTACAGTTATGTGGACAAGCTGGAGTTGGTGGGATTCACAGATTCAGACTTGGCAGGATGTGTGGACGACAGAAAATCGACAAATGGTTACATTTTTCTGTTGGCTAATGGTGCAGTATCGTGGAAAAGTGCAAAACAAAAGAGTATTGCATCTTCAACCATGGAAGCTGAGTTCATAGGGTGCTATGCAGCAACTCAACAAGCTGTTTGGCTCAAAAACATGGTGAGAGGATTGGAAATCGTTGACAATGTTGACAGGCCCCTCAAGTTGTATTGTGACAACAAAGCTGCAGTTTTCTTTTCAAAGAATAACAAAAGGTCATATGCTAGTAGATTGATGGATATTAAGTACTTAAAAGTAAGAGATGAAGTGAAGAAGGAGACTGTCGAAATTGAGTACATCCACACAAGCTTAATGGTAGCTGACCCGATGACAAAGGCTTTACCAGTGGGAGTATTCAAGAAACATGTTTTCAACATGGGAGTGAAAGAACTCTTTGATTCTGTTAATGAGTGGGAGTAAGCACTCCATGAACTACGTAGGTCTTATTGCTGTTATCTTTATTGTTATTGTGACAGTTGTTAATTATTCTTGATTTGTTTGAATAGCTGATTATGCTTTGACAAACTACTTTGGTACTGGAATCATTTCAGTTTGTTATGTGGAACTGATATCTGACGGTACAAATTATCAGTTCTCAACATCATGACTCGTAAAGGTGGCATAGTGTTTTCATGATAAATATGTATGTGATCACAGAGTGCAAAGTGCAAGCAATGCGTGCTTTGTTTTCTGTGGTCCTATATTTTTCTTAAAAATGACAAGTCACTGAGTAGGATCAGTTGCAGATTTTGTTTGTGAACTCAATGATCATCGTGATTCTTATTGTGTTGAGGCATATCATTGACATTCAAGTGGGAGAATGTAAAACCTTGTTTGAATGACAATGAGATCACAACTGAACTACTTGTGTGGCGCATAACAGGTTATACTGGTTATGTGAAACACAGGAAGTTTGAGAGCCCTAATGCGATAAGAGTCATGGAGTTACATGTATTGCAGCTGTCCTAGTTTCGATCCTTATCTGATATACACTAGTATATCAAGTCATGATGGGACTAAAACTCTTAGAGATAGAGATCAACACTCCTTCTGTTAATAGGCTGGACTGAGTAGATCTCTATCGATGAATGACTGTATAAATAGTTGAAGTCCCTGCTTCCACACTAAGGCTTCCAAAAAGATCTAAAACCCTATTCACTTAGAGAGGAACATTAACGAGTGTTGGAAGTAGAAGACTTCATCTGTTGATCTCAGAATGGCGATACCTCCAGGTAAGTTGGTTTCTTGCACTGCACGGGATGGTCTTTCAGTTGCTGATGCGTATATATTTATGGTAATCCTAGTGTCGTGTTGGTTTGCTAGGCAGTTGCAGTTTGATTCTTTATATTACTGCTTACAGTAATTCCCACTTAAGTGGCAATATGACGATGTTTGATTTCGATATGCCCATTTTGTTGGGGAGTATCAGGGCTAGAATTGCGTTGTTAAATACCCAATCATGACAAAAGGTGGAGAAAGATTAGTTGACATACTCCGTAACATTATCACTTTGGAGGACCCGAATGGTAACTCGAGACATATTGCGAACTATAGCCACAAATGTTTTAAGGTGATCACATACTTATGATTTTTGTTTCATAGAGATATCTAAAAGTAGCGAAAAAATTCATCAATAACTTGTGGGAGATACATATAACCTTTATGGTGAGGACTATAACCGTTACACACACAAGGCTAGACCGACTCTCTAATTTGTGGGAGATATAATAAGGTTCAAGCTGGGTAAAACAGAGACACCCAAAGACTCAAAGATAAGAGTAAGTAGGGAGGGATAACCAAAAAGGATGGAATATGGGGAATTTCAATCTTTTTTTTTGGTCAATAGGAATTCCATTAATAAAGCAACATGGAGAAGAAAATACAGAAAGACTCCTTAAAAAAGGAGAAGATTGATAAGATGGATGACTGTGAGACCTTGCATGGATTAGTCTCTCACTAATATGGCGCTTTGTCCTCACATTCTCACAATTCTTATTCAAAGAATGTGAAACCTAGACTCAATATACTATTAACCCCACTCAATAGAGTGGCAAACCCTAGAACTTAGTATGCGTACAAGTAATGCTAGATAACCAATTTCTTAGACCAAATTTACAAGCCATGTGATATGTCATCAATAGAAAATAAGCATGTTAATCAACATTTAAGTAATAATTCAATCATCAACAATCACGTCATACAGTTACAAATTTAGTCTAAATAGTTAATCTCCCAGACATTACCCGTACGCATACACATGTTGTATTTGAATGAATTTGCAACACCATGTCATCCAAACGCAATTAACCAACTAATATTACGAAGGAATCGCATCCAAAGGGAAGCTAATAAGGTATAGATTATTGCTGATATAATTGGTTTAAGCTAAAGTTTTGGTAGTTTGTGGTTGTGGGGAAGAATCACTTTAGAAAGCACAAAGTTTGCATGGGGCATGTTCAAAAGGTAATAGGCTGGAACATCGAATGGAAAGGCCCAGTGAAGAAAGCACAAAGAACGAAAGGGAAAAAAGAACTGGAATAAAGAGTTCTAGCTAGCTCCAAGTTTTCTGCAAATAAAAGTCATAGAAAGGTAGGGTCGTCCAACGTACATGAAGTCCTTCTGATCCTTTTTATTGGTTTGAGGCTAAACTTACAATTAAACAGAAGATGATATTGATACAATTGTTCGTTTGAGGTTTGGAGGCTAACGGGCAAGACATTCAAAATATATATGTTGGATAGCATATCCCAAATCGGTCATATGACAAATAATGTACATAAATATATATATGAGTTTTTACTTTTAATATCACCAAAATCTTTTGTGATAAAACTCAATAACTAGTAATAGGTGATTAAGTTATGACAATATAGTGATATTGGTGGTGGATCATGCTGGGCCTGAAAAGTTAACATAGTATCAGATCCAGCTATTATATATCTCAACACGTTAATCAACACTTAAATAATAATTCAATCCTCAACAACCATATCATCGGATTATAAAATTTGGTCTACCTAGCATTACGTAAAATATTCCCCTTTGATTTCAACGACTGACTTATATGTGTTCTTACGTGAATGAGCAGCTTAGAAACCATCTTCCCATCACCTTCCTTCCATCCATAGAAAACGCCTCTCTACCATCATCGTATGCATCATCCATTGCAATTTTTCTCTCCCATATGTTGTAAATTATTAATCCTCTCTTCCCAGTCATCCATTCGAATACATACGAGATAAAATCTGAGATTAGTTTGACGTGGCCATGCAGAGTCCTGAGCATGTACCCACGCACGGTATCAGTTATCAAAGCAAACTACTTGTGTGTCAAGCCCAACAATTATACGTGCTTCCACATCTTTCAAATATGTTGTTTTGTACTTGAATCAAGACACACCACTAATATACTGAAGTCCCTTGGGAAGTAATTTCGCAATCTTCTTTTCTCTATGCACTCATCCTTTTGTTTTTATTAACCCCTAGATTGAATAAATCGACGAAAAATCAAAGGACAAATAAACAGAAAGTGTATATAGAAGGAGAAAACGTAAGTGAAAATCACTACCCATTTATTATCACTTTGGTCAAAAGCATTCTCCAATAAGCAGTCTTAGAGAATGAATTTTGCACAAATTACCATCGTTTTTTAACAAAGCAAGTCCCTTTCGATCTAGACCCTCATTGAGTATGACTTGTCACCTTATTACGAAACCCAAAAGGAAGTGGCTTACAATTGAGGTTATTCCACCCGTTGTGTGTTTTCTAGTTAAAGTCTAATCTCTTAAGTTCTCTCCAAATCCACTCCCTCTCCTCCCCTTCTCTCTCATTTTCCTTTTTTTTTTTCCTCTCTCTCTCAATAAACAAGTTAATACAAGATATTAACGTGACTAAACCGAGATCATTCAAATAGGAGGAGACTGAAGAGGAGGAAGATTTGGAGAGAGTGAACCCTACTCCTATTTTTGGACCACTTAAGGTTGGTAGTAAGACTCTTGTCGGTGCATTCCATATCACCCAAGAAAGATTATGATAACATCAAGGTATTAAAAAACGAACCAGTCCACATCCAAATCCAGAGGGACAATTTGATATCATTTGCTGCTGGGGCCTCTACTTTGCAAGAGTTGGGAGAATCCAATGGATATAGAGATTGAAGGGGTAATTAGGTTTAGGTATAGACAAAGAAAGCTTCAAGTTCTCTGAGGTTGATATCTTTGTCCTTAATCTTTTTTTTTTTTTTTTTTTTTTTGTTTTTTTTGTTCTGGGCATTCTTCATTTCTTGGGGACAAAGGAGATGTTGGACAAACCTGAATACCTGAATCATAACAATCCTTGGTGAGCTTGTTTAAGGCTTCACTTGTATTTTAAGGCAGTCAAATCCAATCCATGTATTATACAAATAAATAGGGGGATTTTATTTTTCTGGTGTTTCGGAGTATGTGATACTCCAGTTTCTTTTGACTGTTAAATCTTTGTTTAAAAATACGAAAAACAGTCATTTAGTACTACTGTTTAGTGATATTTCTCTTCATTGTTAAGTGAGATATCTTAAGTTCGTTTATTGTCAAAGGCGAATTTGAACCACATTATTGCTAGTCCATTATGAGATTTAACCCATTCTCTCACCTTTTAAAATCTTTAGTGTAAATATTATCATTTATTAAAAAAAAGAAAATTTACGGTTAAAAGTCTAAAATATACGGTATCAATGGAACATCATAAATTTTTTAGGAATAAGAGATTCTTATGGCAGTGTCATCATATGATTGAGACATTTTAGTATAAAAATAAAAGACATTAGTTTTTCTTTTGGTTAAAAAATGAAAAAGAGTTCGAGCATGGGTTTTGTAGTTCTCTAAACATAAGATTAGAGCTTTACGAAGAAGAAAAAAAAAGCATATGATTAGAGGTGTATTTGTTTATATTTGCTGGATACGTGGTGATAATAATTATTATTATTTTGTCAAGATAATTTCTCATTTTCTATGTTTTGCAAGTACTAGATAGATATATCGATCATTTCAAACGAGGAATGCGAGTTCTAGAAAAAAGGATTAGATGGAATAGTTTTTTCTTTTGGATCCGAAGGGGATTTACGTCCATAAGAAAAAGAAAGATTATATAAGAATATCACAAGATTCCAATTATATCTGTAATTAATAATTAATGACAAACTTCACAATAAATTAATAATAATGTGATTCAAATTCATTTTTGATAATAATTAAATCTATGATTTCTTACTTATCAATAAAAAAAAATAACACTAAACTACGATATTTTTATTTTTATTATTATTTATTCAATACAAAATTAAAAATAATTATTAATACGTAAATAAGGATAAAATAAGCATACGAAACCAGAAGAAAAATGAAAATTAATATTAATACCGTTATTAAACACAATGAACTGTTAAATTTCTGAGTCAGAACTCAGAACACATTGGGAGAGACGAGCCACATTTCTTTTCATTCTTCGAGGCCTTTATAGTTGTAGTTTTTTATTTTTTTATTTTGTTGTTTTCCAATAAACTAAATATACGCCGAAGTCGACGGTTGGGAAAATTACCTCCAACAAGTGTACGGTTCGAGACTGGTGGTTGCCCACCTTTCTTTTATATTTATGTATCCAAGTGGGAACACAGCTGACAGCTCACTGAGACAGTGGTCACTCGTACTAGGAGGAGGAGGAGGAGGAGGAGCCGGCGGCGCTGGAGGGCAATTTGGGAACTTAAAGCAGCAACAAAAGTCTTCAACTTCACCAACACCGCCATTGAAGAAGAAAGGACCCACTGGTTTGATTTGATACCAAAAGTCCCTCTGCAGTTCTTTTCAAACCGCTCCCGCCCTCCCCCCCAAACTCCCCATTCTCCACCCACCAACTCTCTCTCTCTCTCTCTCTCTCTCTCTCTCTCTCTCTCTCTCTATATATATATATATGTATCTGTTTGTTGAAAACCCAATTGTTGTTGTATCATTTTCTTCATCCTAACTCCAACTAATCAGATAATGAGATCAAGTTTCTAACAATATTACCACTTTCTTCAGTAACCCATATCTATTTGCATCTTTTTTTTTCCTTCCTTTTTTTCTCCCTTTCAATTTCATTCAATGGAAGCATCAGAGAATTGCAGTGTAAAGGTGGCTCTGCACATTAGACCGCTTATCGGCGATGAACGCCTTCAAGGTTGCAAGGAGTGTGTTGCTGTTACACACGGAAAGCCTCAGGTACTCTGAGTTTTGTTTCCATTGAGGAACTGGGTTGTTTTTTGAGATTGGAATTTTTGGTGTAGCTAAATTTGGATAGGTGGGTTTTGTCTGTCAAGTTAAAGATTAATGTGAGGTTTAGTTTTTGAGCATTATCAAATGAATTACTGGTGTTTCGAGATTGCGTCGCGGTTTGATCAATGGAGTTTTGGGGTTGATTCCCCTTCATCTGTTATGAGCATTGCTTGTACTTGTCTTTAGGGTCCTGTGAAATTACTGGTTGGTTCATTGGAACTAATTATTTTGGTTTTTCACTACATGAAATTTATTGCAGTAGTGTGTCATATGAATCTTAAACAGTGAGTGCTAGATTCTCATTTTTCCAGTGCTATATCATAGTCTAGTCTGTTAATTGAGCCGTCGTTCCCTATGTTTCCGGTTAGGCAAAACAATAGAAGTTGAAAAGTTTCCTTCTTGGCAATGCTGATTTAATAACCTTCTGATTAGGGTTCAACAAGCAGACATGAATTATTACCAACGCAAAATCAAACCCATTCCTCTTTCTCACACACACACATACATATCTCATTGCCTTCATACCATTAAAACAAAGTACTATCAAATTGCCTTCATACAATTAACACGAAGGACAATTGTAAACCAGCTTTAAACCAGACAAAGTCCTTTTTTTGCCTGGTTGGGTTGGCCCGAGACTCTTTGCATACTCACTTAACATGAGACCTACTTTAACACGTAGGTTCCCACAACAGATAAAACTCAAGAAATATCACCATGATAATATAGTCTATAGACTATATAGTAGTTTGGGGGTACGGGTATGATTTAAAATGTTCCCTGTATCTCATTTTGCTAAAGCCCAGCGAAAGTTATGCTCATGGTAAGTAAAACAGAAACCATTTGGCACACTTGTGTGAATTTAGTGGCTTTTCAATATTATGGTACTATTTTGTGTTTGCAACTTTTAGCTTGTTGTCGTAGTTGCTGAAAGTATGATCTTTGTTGACCATGGTGCAGATAAAAATTGGCCCACATTCTTTTACATTTGATCATGTCTATGGGAGCAGTGGAGCTCCATCATCTGCCATGTTTGAAGACTGCATTTCTCCACTTATTCATGGTTTATTCCAAGGATACAATGCTACGGTACTTGCTTACGGTCAGGTAATGTCTATCCTGTGAAAAATGGGCCTTGCGGTTGAATAAGATCTTGCACATGGTCTGCTGTTATTTTAACAGCCGAATTATACATATGCTGCAGACAGGATCCGGAAAGACGTATACCATGGGAACTGGCTCTGGAGATGGTTGCCAGACAGGGTTGATTCCTCAAGTTATGACTACATTGTTCAACAAGATTGAAATATTGAAGCATCAAACCGAATTCCAAGTGCAAGTTTCCTATATAGAGGTATATTCCTTTTGTTGTTCATATTCCTACTTTGTCATAGAAAAGGCCCTCAGTCATGTGGTTCCAGAAACTTTTCGTTGTTTGGAGAGTGGTCCTATCCAACTCAAAACAGTGAGATTATTGGCAAGTTTTTCTTTAATGGCAAGCTATCTATGTTGTTTTCATAGACCAATCTCTTGCCAATTTTTATTTCCATACTACGAGGATTAATATAGCGTTTAAATTTGCAGATTCTGAAGGAAGAAGTGAGGGACTTGTTGGATTCTGTATCTACAAATGGACATGCTGCAAAAGTTAATGCTTCTGGAAGGCATCCCATACAAATTCGTGAAACATCAAATGGAGCCATAACCTTAGCAGGATTAACTGAAGTTGCTGTTAGTTCATTACAAGAAATGGCCACTTGCCTGGATCAAGGATCATTAAACAGAGCAACGGGGAGTACAAATATGAACAGCCAATCTAGGTAAACCTTGAATTTCAAATTTCTACCCTCTGCGATGCAGATTTACTTTTTATTACTGAAATGATTAGCTTTTTCATGTATATATATTTTTGAGGATTCTGGCATCCATATTTCCTAAATCGGCGTTGCGAAGTACTGTTTAAGTTCTATTTATCATAGTGGTCGAAGATGTTGAATTGTTAAGTATCATTAATGGTGATTTTATTGAAAATTTATTTTACAATTTCATATAGAAAGCAGTATTACTTTTGAACTTTTAGTAGCACCTTGAAGACTTTTAGTATTGTGAAAGATCAAGACTTGTACAAGAAAATGAGAACTTCCTTTCTAGATAGCAGCCTGGGAATATATATATATGTAGCAGATTGATTATTGCATGACAGAATAGTCCTGTTGAATGTATATATGTACCATCTTGATTATTGCTTGATTTTTTTCTAGCTAAATGTTTCATTTGCAAAAATGTGTAGTGAGTAATTAATCCAAGTGCTCGAAAATCTTGTTACACCTACAGTTTAAGTGATTGCTCATAATTTAATGATATATTGTTCCCATTTGTATAGTCGATCGCATGCCATCTTTACAATAACATTAGAACAGATGCAAAAAATCCGTTCAGCTTTTCCTGGGAATGACACTCCAGATGAGGATATGGGTGAAGAGTATTTTTGCGCAAAACTCCATTTGGTAGATCTTGCTGGATCAGAGCGAGCTAAGAGGACAGGTTCTGGTGGACTCCGTCTAAAAGAAGGTCAGTAAAACTGTTTATGAATGCAATCGTACTGTACCTTTCAATCATCAACTACTGAGACTTGTAAACATTAACTTATGAATAGGTATACATATTAACAAGGGACTTCTTGCACTTGGTAATGTCATCAGTGCATTGGGGGATGAGAAAAAGCGGAAAGAGGGGGTGCACGTCCCTTACCGAGACAGTAAACTCACTCGACTCTTGCAGGTAAGATAAACATGAATAATCTGCCTGATATCATGTATAATGGTAACATTACTATTAAAATGTAGATGCTGATGCCAGCATGAAATGTTTTAATGTTATCAAACATGTGCATTTCCACACTTTTCAATGTTTCAATGTTCAAATCATAGATTCATAATTTCATTAGAGGATGATGTTTCTGTTTTTGCTTGGTTTATGTGTTGCTGTCTGATATGGTTCACTTGTGCATTTTGGCAGGATTCACTTGGTGGAAACAGCAAAACAGTTATGATAGGTAACATTACGAGCTTGTCTCTATGATTTGTGCTTTGGTTGAACGCCATTATACTTAAGTGACATTTATTCATACTTCCCTCGCTCAATTATTTCATTGAATTGACTACTTTTATCCTCCATTATTCCCCGCTGTTCCAATGTCCAATTAGGATTTTTTTTTTTGTTTGTTTGAAGACTTTAGATTTTTCCACTTGTTTACTTTCGAACAAGATTTACTTAGTCTGGAATTGGATTCCTCTTTGATTGAAGTTGCCTTTAATGCTTCTTACTTTTGGTAATTTTCTGTTCTTTGCAGCTTGCATCAGTCCTGCTGATATCAATGCCGAAGAAAGTCTTAACACTCTGAAATATGCAAATCGTGCTCGCAATATTCAGAACAAACCTATTGTAATTTTGTCAGATGACTCTCTTATGGTTTTCCATAATCCCTTTACGAAATGTTTTAATTAATGAGCACCGTTGATATCTGGTTTCATATTCCATGAATTACGACCAACTTGAAATGTTTTCGTTTTGGGGTACAGGTTAATAGAGATGTCATATCCAATGAGATGCAAAAGATGCAAGAGCAGCTAAAATTATTACAGGCAGAGCTATGTGCTCGGGGTGGAGCTCCATCAGACGAAGTGCTGGTATTTTGCTTAAAATAGATTTCATTGAGTTAAAGTAGTTGTCTATGCATCTTCTTATGGACGCACATTGAAATTGGTTGCATAGGTTCTTAAGGAAAGGATTGCCTGGCTTGAGGTTACCAATGACAATCTTTGCAGAGAACTTAATGGATATCGCAGCAGATGCGCTGTTGTGCAGCAGGGTGAAACAGAGAGCCAAGTATGTCAATGAATCTTTTTACAAGAGTTTACAATTTAATTGCTGGTGATCTTCATTTTGATAGTTTTCCATTTCTCAGGACCGTGTTTGTTTCACAAAAGTTGATGGACTTAAGAGGGGCTTCCAGAGTATGGGTTCATCTGATTATCAAATTGGGGAAATTACGTCAGGTGAACCACTCATTTGTTTCATGTTTTTTTTACCTTTTTAGAAGAAATGATGTAGTTTTTTTCGCTTTCTCTTCAGTAAGAATTTAGAGTAATGATGCTAACTGGTCACTTTGGTTGGGCTGAATTTATAAAATGCTTATTCTGGTGCACAACTCTTGTTTTGACTTGCAAGTTTGGTCCTTGACATTTTGGGCATAATTCCAAAATTTCCAGGTGAAGATTGTAAGGAAATCGATGAAGTAAAAAAAGAGTTGGAGCATCAACTTTTGCAAAATACAATGGACACAGAATTAAATGAGTTAAACAAGCGCTTGGAGCAAAAAGAGGTTTTACTTTCATTTATAGTTTCATATGTAAACTAGCCATGGGATTTAACTTGAATAAAAGTACTCATAATCCGAATAATATATACGCATATCTATGTTATCTTTATATGTTTATCAGACATGGAGAGTTGAAATAGACAATAGTCAAGTACATCTCAATGCATCTCAACCATTCATACCATTCATAACTGCTCGGATGATTGAACATATTCTATATTTGGTATATGATCAGATAAATTTTTGTTTATGGTATTTTCATTAATCAGTATAGCATATTTATGTTCCTATTTGTTTGATGATCTACAATCTGAAGATAATCCTACCTTTCTGTGATTGTAATCTTTCTAATATTCCGTATATCAGAAAAAGAACCACGAATATATTGCTCAGGAATTATTATCAAAAAAGAAAAGGGGAACTCTTGGGTTGCATTCTTCAATCTGATATATTTTTTTGTATGGCATTGTCTTATAGTGGAGCTGGCAGTCAGTGTTCCAATCAACCTTCATTAATGTTTCTGGCATGTTTCATCTACTGACAATGATCAATTTTTTATTGAACGGTAACTTTACTACTAGTCACTGCCCCATAATCATAGCTTCCACCTTTTTGCAGTCTGAGATGAGACTTTTTGGAGGGATTGACATTGCAGTTCTGAAGCAGCACTTTGGAAAGAAAATCATGGAAATTGAGGAAGAGAAAAGAATTGCGCAGGTCAAATGAAACATATGTGAATTTTGATTTTTTGAAATGGCTTATTCTCTATCTGATAGTTGAAATAATTACAGAAAGAGAGGGATGGCTTATTGGCTGAAGTTGAGAGCCTTGCTTCTAACTTGGACGGACAAGGGAAAAAAATGCAAGATGTGCATGCACAAAAATTAAAATCTCTTGAAACACAGGTGATGCTGTGAAATATTTAAAACGTCGTTCAGTTTGCCTGTGTTTGTGTTGATAAGTGAATGTATTCATTGTGAACTACAGATATTAGATCTGAAGAAAAAACAAGAAAACCAGGTCCAACTTTTAAAGGAGAAACAAAAAAGTGATGAAGCAGCAAAGCGGCTGCAAGCTGAAATTCAATATATCAAATCTCAGAAGGTTGGTTCCATTTTTCGTACATCAGGGAGTTCCATAAGCAGAACTATGAATTGTATAATATCTTATGCATTTTTTATCTTTGTTAACCAGTTGTTCATCATATGCAGGTTCAGTTGCAGCATAAAATAAAGCAAGAGGCAGAACAATTTCGACAATGGAAGGCCTCTCGCGAGAAGGAATTGTTACAGGTGCTTTACCTCCCATTAAAATATGCAATCTGGTCCACCTCTAATGCGCCTCAAAATTTAAGTGTGGTCGATTCCTGAAAAAGAATATGAAGAGTTATCAATAATCCGAAACTTTATAAATCTGTTGTGTCAGTTTGGTCTCCAATGGACTTCACCTATCATTTTGTATCTTATTACACCTTTTTAAAATGTTTCAAAGTGCTCTCAAACTTTGGGAATTGCGTGCTGTATGTAGTCCTCGTAATCATTTGGGTATCTTTGTAAATCCCATTTATTTCAGCTGTGCATGTAATTGCTTATTTTGTCATTCTTTCTACTATATAATTATTATTACTATTTAGTGTTGATTGTTTAACTGTGATTTTATCTCAAGCAGCTAAAGAAGGAGGGAAGGAAAAATGAGCATGAACGCATAAACTTGAAGCTCTGAATCAGCGCCAGAAAATGGTATATATTTGTATTTGACACATACTGGCAATTGAACTCTTTCACGTTGATAATAAACCCATACCAAATGCAGCCTATCATTTTTAACATTCTTGCAGGTTCTTCAAAGAAAGACAGAAGAGGCAGCAACTTCTACCAAGCGGCTTAAGGAATTGTTGGAAACTCGCAAATCTTCTGTACGTGACAACTCAGGTAAGTTTTATTTTTTATTTTTGTTTGAACGTAGCTATCAGTTGACCCCAATAACTCAGATAACCTCATTTCCTAATCTAGTGTTTTCATCTTCAGTTAACCCCAATGGACATACACCAACTAGCCAGGTAAAGATCTTCACTTCACTTATAATGGTTCAATATTTAGGATGGCTGGTTGGATTGTATTACTCGAGTAGACCGTTACACTTGAAATTAATGACCTTAATATCATCTCTGCTATAAGTTTACATTGAAACCATTTTAAAACGAATTGCATCTCTAGGGCAATGAAGGATCTTTACAACGGTGGCTTGATCATGAGCTGGAAGTCATAGTGCAAGTGTATGAAGTTCGTTTGGAATATGAGAAGCAAAAGAAATTGTATGTACTATTGTATTTTATTTTATTTTTTAACTTTATTTATTTTGCAAGGAATTTGCTTATAGCCTTATACTAGGATTAATGAAAGTTATAATTTAGACGAGCTGCACTGGAAAAAGAGTTGGCCTTATTCAAGCAAGCAGATCAGCTTTCTGGTACTCAAAGAGGAAAGAGCGGACATTCCAGGTATGTCTACTAAAACTTTCATGTATGCATATACATGCATTATTGATATGCAATACAATAGTCTTCTCCATTTGACATTCTTTTTCCCAACCAATCAGAGTGCTGTCCATGTCACTGGGTGCAAGAATGGCAAGAATAGCTTCACTTGAGAACATGCTGAGCATGTCTTCAAATGCTCTCGTGGTGATGGCTTCACAGCTGTCAGAGGCAGAAGAAAGGGAGCAGAGCTTAAGCGGTCGTGGACGTTGGAATCAGTTGCGTACAATGGGCGACGCTAAGAACTTGCTTCAACATATTTTTAATGGTGCTGCAGAAGCAAGGTGATTATACAATTACATTGAATCTGATGAATTAACTGTTGAAGCTATCTTGCCTTGGTGAGGATTACTTTGTTCAAATTAGGGATATGCATTTCATGAAATTTACTTTCCCTTTAACTTATGCTCTGGTGATGGGTGAAAAATAATTGGCGAAACCTTTTACTTGTGTCTTCTTTTAAGTTCCACGGTTTTGATTAATGACTCTGATTGATAGTGTCAGTTCTTTTTCATTTAGTGTAATTTTGTTCGAGCAAATATTACCTCTTCGCAACGTCAAAGAAAAATAATGAAGAATGTTCAGGAATTGTAATTAAAAGAAATTTTAATATATGTATCTGTGTCAACAGGTGCCAGTTGTGGGAGAAGAACATGGAAATTAAGGACATGCAAGACCAGCTGAATGAGCTTGTCACTCTACTTCGTAAAAGTGAGGTTCAGAGAATGGAGCTGGTGAAGGAACAAAAAGTGATGGAAGAAGCTGTTGCTGTTGCGTTGAGTACACCAGCTTCGGTGAGACTGCCAGCTAAACCTCTCGCGGCTGTCAAAATTTCTTATTTTTACTTGGTCTTATCCTTTGATTGGATAATCAATTATGAAACTGTAGTTTATATAAACCAACATGCAGATCTGCCAAGATTTAAATGGGAATTTTTTATTTTTATAAAATCCATATTATTCTTCATTGTTCTCACTACTACTTAAATGGGAATCAACAGGCGAATTCACGCACTCCATTAAAGCACTTAATGGATGATATTAGTGGTCCTTTGTCTCCAAAGTCACTCCCAGCACCCAAGCAGCTCAAGTTCACAACTGGAATAGTTAATGGGTTGGTTCAAGATTCGGCGGCATTTCCTGGACGAGACACAAAAGGTAATTATTTTTCTTTTATGCTGTTTTCAGTGTCGTAATTCTCCTCCTTGACTAAGAAAATAGTCATCATTCTGGGTGCAGATGGTACCAATGGGACAATTCTCTATGAAGAAACTAGCAACGGTGGGGCATGGCGGTAAGCTTTGGAGGTGGAAGAGAAGTCATCATCAGTGGCTACTACAGTTTAAATGGAAGTGGCAGAAGCCTTGGAGACTCTCAGAATGGATCAAGCATAGCGATGAGACAATAATTAGGCCGAGGCCTCGCCCACAAACTCAGATAGATATGATGTGAATATCAGCTTCGTTTTATGTTGTATACACATCTTGACTGCCATATACGATTCAAAATATGGCTTGGTGAAAACAACTGTAACTGCAGGTAATCATTCCCCTGTTGTTTCCAATACAGGCAACCGCCAACTTTGGTATAAAAGAGAAGCGCGATATATTCATGCATCAAATATACACATGTTTTTGTTGCCTGCGTGCAGGATGCAGATGTGTTGTAAATTGGCAGGACGAGAATCGTAGGTTTGACAGTCTTTTGGCCAAAACATGGTTGCATCACAAACGACTTCGTCATGCCAGCAGTCTCAGGAAACTTGCATAAGACAGCGAAAATTGGACTGCTGTTTATGTGGTGAAGGAAGACACGTTCGTGCAAGAAATAGGTGGTTTTATGATGCTAACATCTGATGCTGATTTGTACTTCGTACATTGTTACATCGTTTCTTTAGTTACACACAGAAGAGTAGAACATAGTAGAATTTCTGCTGCCGTGTTTTGCGTGTATATATCACCTCCCCCGAACTCCGGTGAGTTTATGTAGTCGTACAACGTTAGTTTGGGAGAATTTTGGCTTTGACATGTCATATTTCTCGTTGGAGTGTTTTAACGAGTTTGTACCTACTTTGTTCATTTTAGGGAATTGATTTTTTTTTTTTTTTTTCAAAAAATAGATTTATTAAATTAAATGTTAGATTAAGGAGCTAGCGGGGTTCAAACCCATGTCGTGATGCAAGGGCCTGGGCAACACTCTTTTCCACCACAGTGGTAGAGGGTCATTTGCTTAGGGAATCGATTTCAACACACTGTTTTTGTTCACATGCACACTTTATATTTATTTCTGACCTTTAGATCGAATAAAGTAATCAACAAACAAAAACAAATAGTGCAAAAATCATTTTCCGTCATTTTATCGACAAATTGTTAGGGTAATAGGTTTTAGTCATTTTACTTTTTTCAATTAGTTTCAAGTAACGTCATTGTGTAGTATAACCAATTCACGTGTTCAGTTGGTCCTTGCCTTTACGATGATCATGTAAAGTTCTGCAACCAGAGATTGGAATGGAAATATGTGGTAATAAAACATCCTTATGCCTGAACCAAACCCACACAATTTTCGAAAAAAACTTAAAAGTGCTACCAGAATGTCAAAGTGACAATATCTTAAACTTATCATGTGTCGCCGTGTATTTTAACTTGCTCACAACGTGATTGGTATGAAATATTGCCACCTTACCTGTCTTATTTGCATGTGAGTTTTTACTAGGAATGGCAATCCAACCCAGTTAAATCCAACAATCGTGGAAACCCACGTGAATGGAGTGAATTTGGGATGAAAATTTAGATATTTTTTGAATATGGAGAAAAAATCGTGAATATTATTCAGTTAAAGTTTGGAATTGTATATTATATATATATATATCTCACGGAAGTCCATTGTGAAGAGGGGATGATATGAGAAAGCAGTTGGCAATTTGTCTTTCTTTTGTTTATTTGCCTGGAAGTTGACAAGTTGTCAACATCCAAGCTGGTAAATCAAATCTGTTTATTGTTACGTTTTCATAATTGAGCATCATTTGTATGAAATTATTATGGGATACTGCAATATCGCTATGTGATATAATCAATTCACGTGTTCAGTTTATCGTTAAATTGCTTTTTATGATTATCAAAATAAAAAAAATATGGGTATATATCATCCATGCTTGCACCAAAAACCACACAATTCCGAAAGAAATTCACATGCAACAGGTCAAGGTGACAATATTCCAAACTTATCACCACCTTGCCATCATTGTACCAAAAACTCTGGCAAAACAAGAAAGAAAGAATGCTTAAAATCATCATTATATATCTTCCATTACCAGATTGCGCTCGTGTGGATGCAATTACAAGAATTCCTCAAGCTTTGCCCTATAAATCCGTTCTTCAACCTCATACCCTTGATTAGAATTGTTTCAACCTCCTCCCTTGATTTACTTCTTTGAACCCAAAATTGTAGTCTCCAGACTCTACTACTTCGAAAATCCGACGTCTGCGTTATCATCAGTCATCACACTCTCTTTAATCTCCTGTATCATCTTCAACACTTGCCACATTGCCGGCCTCTGTTCCGGGGACGTCAAACTACAAATACAAGCGACCTCGGTGAGCATTCCCAGTTGATTGTCATCCCCAACATCGTCATCCCTCATTACTCTGACCCAATCAGGCACGTCCGTGGGCATGAGAAGCGGATGTTGGGACGGATGTTTACCCGTCAAGAGCTCAAGCAATAAGATGCCAAAGGCATAGACATCGGATTTGGACGTGGCTCGCCTACTGGACTTGCGAATCTCGGGGGCTTTATAGCCTGCGGAATCAGGATCTTCATTTGCAGAAGTGTCCGCAAAGAAGGCAAGGCCGTAGTCCGTGAGACAGGCCTCGAAGTCGCCTCCAAGGAGAACATTGGAGGACTTGAGATTGCCATGGATTAGGGACGACGATTGGTGAATATAAGCAAGGCCTTGAGCTACATCTTCAGCTATCTTCAAGCATGATGTCCAATGCAGAGGTCTTGCTCTAGTTGATTTCGAACCTATTTGTTCACGCATAATTGCAAATTGTTAGCAACAGTTTTTATAAACAACTCGCTAAAAACACAAGATCTAATGTTTATAAACCCTACACCTTAAACCCTCAATCACTCCCCTTTCATAGGCAATCACTCGCAAATGGCTTTTTAGATAACTCGACTATTCTTGCATGTGCAAATTTTAAAATTAAAATATTAAAACTAAAACGTCCAAATTTACAGCTCTTCTGTAGCCGAGGGACGAAATAATATCCAACTAGATCCATACAAGCGTTTCAATTATTTTACCATGAAATAATTGATCATGGTACAAAAGGGGGCCAACCCGTGATTGTCGGTATTAAAACATACGTGATCGCACCTAAATTTGACTGAAAAGCATAACTGATAACCCAGTCATCTCACGCACAACCCAACACCACTAAACCCAAACCCATAATATTCTCACACGTGACAATGCCAAAGACCCCAGCCCGCCCGCTCTCAAATGCGACGCGACGCACGGATGTATCGTCGACGTCCTATTTGTTTTAAAAATGTGTCCTTTAATATTAATGCTACAATGTTTAGTTGTGGCTTAGTAGAGATTTTAAAGTAACGTTTCGTGCTAGTAATATTAAAAATATGACACGGACATTTTAATAAACATAAGCATGCAATAGTTTCAAGCGTTTTTTACCGCACTCACCGTGAATGAGATTGAATAGACTGCCGTTGGGTTGGTAATCATAGATCACCAGCCGCTTCTCCCTTTGCCTGAAAATAAGCCCTCACCGGAACCAGATACGGATGCCGCAACCCGCCCATAACGTCCATATGCTCCTCAAACGCTTCTCCGCTTGTAATCGCCGTCTTGCCGGCGTCCAATCTCTTCACCGTCACAATCAGCTGGTTGTCCAGCACCGCCTTGTACGTAGTCCCAATGCTACCCCTACCGAGCAACTCCGCCGAGGCTCTCATCAGCTGCTCCAGACTGTACAGCTGAGCCTCCCCGTAGCAAAAAATCAAGTTCCCGCTCCTCGGAATCGCTCTAGGAGGAGCTGCTTGTTCAACCGTCTTTACCCTGTCGAAAACTGCACCACCTCCCTCTGTTCTGGGATCTGTGCTTCGATGGTTCTGAAATTGTTTGGATTAGAGTGAATGCGATTGGCTGGTGAGGTAATTGGCGACGGTTTTGTGTCTGTGTAAGTGATGGTTTTGTTATGGTTTCGAGCCACCGCAAAGAGGCATAAGACGGCGGCGACGAGGAGAGAAACCCCGATTGCGACGCCGAGAATGACGCCGGTTTTCTTGTGGTTTTTCGGAGAAGGCGGAGACAGAACAACTCCCTGAGACTCTGCAGTGCTCTCCCCCAGCGGCTCCGACGCCGGAGAGGTTGAACTGGCATTGCGAGATTCGAAGAATGGGGCGTGCGAGCTGCACGCCCGGTTCACAATCTCGCCGCAGAGCCCCGGGTTGAGCTGAAACGACGACGCGTCGAACCGGGACAGGGAAGGGGGAACCGGGCCGGTCAGGTTGTTCAAGGAGACGTTGAAGATTAAAAGGAAGGACTGGTTCAGACCCGGGAGGGAGCCGTTGAAGCGGTTCGACTGGAGCTGGAGCGAGGTGAGCCGGTCCAGGCCAGAGAGGTTGTCAGGAATGGGACCGAAGAAGTCGTTGAAGGAGAGATCGAGGACGGTGAGGCGGTGGAGGGCGAGGATGGAGGGGGGGAAGGAGCCGGAGAAGGAGTTGCGGTTGAGGAAGAGGGACTTGAGGTTCTGGAGAGGGGAGAGGTCGGGGATGGGGCCGGAGAGGGAGTTGTTGTGGAGGCTGAGGACGCGGAGCTGGTCGAGGCGGGAGAGGGTGTCGGGAGGGAAGGAGCCACGGAGGGAGAAGACTGGAGGACGAAGCGGACGACGCGGCCCTGGGAGCACTTGACGCCCTGCCATTGGCAGTAGTCGAAGCGCTCGTTGAGGGTGTAGAGGAGCTTGTTGTTGAGGTCGGCTTGGGATTTGAAGGACAGGAGGGCGACGGCGTCGGAGGATGGGAGGAGGAGGTTTGGAGGCGGCGGTGGGAATGGAAGGGCAGCGGAGGGGTGGACGGCGATGGCGAGGAGGAGGAGGAGGAAGGGAATCATGGTGGGTGGTGGGTCATGGAAAGTAGAGGGAGGAAGTGAGGTGGTTTTGTTGGGTTCGTTGCGCTTAAAGTGTGAAGCAGCTGGGTGTTTGTCTGGTAGTGGGAGTCTGTGACAGTGAGAGGAGCTGGGAGGGGGGTCACGTGAAAGTGGGGGACGGGGAAAAATTGTTGGTGTTGGACCGTTGGTGCTGAGCTCAGTGGGTAACTCTTCTCTAGGCTTCCACTATCTTCCAGGCTTTGCCCCTAGTTTGGCGCGTGATTCACATTATTGCTTCATCGTAAAAAAGTGAAATTTTAGCTACTTTCTCGTTGAAATTATTTAATAATATTTCTCTCTACTTAGAAATAAATATTATTTTTAATTTTTATAGATGATTTGTTTGATATTCTACATTACGTTAGATGACCACTTTCATTTGTTTGGTGGTAATAATTGAGTTTAGTTTTCAAATTTTAGCTCCATTAAAGACACACATTACCCTCAGTCAACTCAACAGTGTCAGCTAGAGTCCAAGTCATCAACACAGTCAGCAAATACTTGGCTTTTAAGTTTTCTTATTGTAACTGATTTGTAACTAATTGTAGATTAAGTTTAATTAGTTACATTAGTTGATTATTAGCTGCTGTGTATAAATACCCCTATGTAAATCAGTTTTTAATAAATGAGAAATATATTTCTAATATACATTACGTTAGATGACCATTTTAAAGCTAGTCTAAGTAGTATGAGTGAGTAGGATAATGAGTTAGGATTAAGATATATTCTTAGTTCGATTCTCTGTAATGCAAACAAAAGTAAGTAAATAACTCAAAGGAGAGTTTGAAAATTTAACCTAAGATAATTAGATGTTAGATACCTTAATCATTGCCTAATTCATTGCTAAGCTTTCATTTTCATCCAACGAACCAAAGTTGGTAGGCAAGAGGTGGAGGTTGCACTGCACGCGACCTAAGGTGAAAACCATTTTCGATGCTCACAACTTGTCGTATTACTATAGACTGTAGCTGGAGTGGACTGGAAAACAGTATTTGACCTTTGAGTCTTAATGTCGTTAGTAAGTCGAGACTATTTCCGTCCTCGCAATTTTTAATGTTTTTGTGGCTTTTTTTTGTTGTTTATGTTATTGTCCGGTGCATTTTTGTTTTAAACAATTTGTATGACAATTTACGAGCTAATTATTCATACGACGGAGCATTGAGATCTAATTGCTATAAAAATAAATATATTAAGTATTTAATGATACGGAGCATTGTAGTCGCTACCCTATTATCGAGGATGCAAAGGCTTTGCTGGATTGGATCATTGGAGATGTCATAACCCATATCCGCCGCCAAGCAAATGAAGCTGCGCACCGCCGTTCCACGCACATCACTTCTTTATAATGGTTTTCATTTTTGGTTTGAAGAAACTCCTCATCTCTTAGCAGATCTTTTGCTTGAGGAGGGTCTCTCTTTTGTGTAACTGGTCTCTTTTATGTGTTTCTCTCTTCGACCTTTTGGTCTTTCAATGACA
This sequence comes from Pyrus x bretschneideri, assembly GCF_019419815.1. Lineage (NCBI taxonomy): Eukaryota > Viridiplantae > Streptophyta > Magnoliopsida > Rosales > Rosaceae > Pyrus > Pyrus x bretschneideri. The sequence continues at coordinate 4,552,260 of NW_025999820.1, read as the reverse complement.
CTGTGCCGCTGATTTTCAAAAAACATTATATGTTGTATCTTGTTTTTGACAAGTTTATGACTTCAGATTTTGCATCGTAAGTGTTTCAAGAGATAAAGGGAGAGAAAGAGCAAGATGAGGTACCATAGAGAATAGGAAGTGGAACATTGCAGTGGGGTGGTTGGCCGCGAAGGCCGATGGGAGGCTAGGTATTAAGTGTTTTTAAAGGATCAAATTGAGTAAAAAAATTTCTTGGTTGATTTAGAATTCTAATGTGTTTGAGCTATATCACTCGTCTTCTAAGACCTATTCCAACTCTTAAAGTAAACCTCAAAATTTAGGTTATAACCGACCCCAACTTGCTCTAACCCTTGAGCCAAATATGAATTTTAACCAAAAACTCATTTTTGGAGCAAATTTAGCCCAAAATATAACCCTGGGTTAGTAAGCTGGCCCATTTGTGCGAGTGGACTCGCCCAATAGAAGCGCAGACGTTCAGGCTTAACGCAATGCACACATCAACGCACCAAGCTCTTCAAGTCTTCGAAACCTTGGGACCCCACCCACGTGGGCTTGTCGACCAGAATATTGAGCCTAACAGCTCTCTTCTTTGATCCAATCATGCTGGAGCACTGGACTGTTGGTTGATCCAACGGTTCAAAATCAAATGTATTTTTTTTTTATTTTATATTTATAAATTCATTAAATCCAACGGATAAGATTTAATGTGATCAAATCTAACATTAAAAAAAAAAAATTCTAACGGCTCAAAATTCAATCCAACAACCAAAATTATTTCATGGTGTTATTTAGTGATTTTTTTTTAATAATTATCAGAATCTCAATATTTTTTGGTGTTCATAAAATTAAATTAAGATAGTCTAGATAATTTTTTTTTTTTTTTAAAAGTTACTCTAAAAAAATTTATCACATCCCCACCCGGGGCGGATCACTTCCCGAGCCCGCTTCACCACCGTAGCACGATATTGTCAGCTTTGGGCTGACCATTCCCTCACGGTTTTGTTTTTGGAAACTCACGAGCAACTTCCCAGTGGATCACCCATCATGGGATTGCTCTAGCCCCCTTCTCGCTTAACTTCGAAGTTCCGATGGAACCCGAAGCCAGTGAGCTCCCAAAAGGCCTCGTGCTAGGTAGGAATGGGAATATACATTTAAGGATCACTCCCTTTGGCGATGTGGGATGTTACAATCCATCCCCTTTAGGGGCTCGACGTCCTCGTCGGCACATACGCTGTCAGGGTTAGGCTATGATACCAAATTATCACATCCCGGCCCAGGACGGATCACTTCCCCCACCCTGGTCGGATCACTTCCCCGGCCCGCTCCACCACCGTAGTACGATATTGTCCGCTTTGGGCTTACCATTCCCTCACGGTTTTGTTTTTGGGAACTCACGAGCAACTTCCCAGTGGGTCACCCTGATAGGAGCATATTTATGCGCCTTAGTTAGCTAGTTCTTATGCATTTTTGTTATGTTTTATTCGTTAAAGTAGTCTTTTAAGCTACTTTCATGTGTTTTCAGGTTTAAAGGACATATTACATGAAATGATGCAATTTGGAGCTTTTGGAGCAAAACTGAGCTGGAATGTGGTGTATGCAAATAGAGCACGAGGAATGGACGTCCAAAACAATGCATCACACAATCTTCCTCCTAAGCCGTGACTCCACACCACTTCCCATCAATCCGTCCACACCATCCATACAACCCTAATTCCACTAACCCTAAATAAAATATTCAGCCATGCTCCCATTATTCAACCATTAAGCCATTCAATCCATCATTCATCATTCTCTCCAATTTCTCTTTGTCCTTTAGCCGTGACTAACCCCCCCCCCCCCATTAATCATTAACCCTTTATTTCATTCCAGCCCCAAATCCCACTTTCCTTTTAATCCATTCTTTCCCATTATTAAAACCCTAATAAACCATATACTTTAGGTCGTGCATTTTCCATTAAGCCGAATACATTATTCAGCCATATTGGCTCATCAATTCCACCCAAAACCGAGCACCATATTCCATTCCTTCCCATTAATATATCCACACCATTCCATTCATCATTTACCCTAAATGATCAGCCGCACCATCCCCTAATTCCCTTTAATCCATAGCCATCCATTTAATCCACCCAAAACCGTGCAAACCATCTCCCATTCATAAATTATTCAGCCCATTATCCCATTTACATCCTCTAATTCGTGCATTCCCATTAGCCATTAACCCGAATATTCTAATCCATCCACCATTCCACCCACACCACTTCCCATTATCCAATTCATTCGTGCATTGCCATTAACCTTAAACACTAACCAATTCGTGCATTACATATATCATTCCCCATCAGCCGTGCTTTGTTACACACCATATTCTCTCCATTATTCCAGTTACCATACCACCAATCCTCCCTAAATCCATCCCCAACCCAAAATAACATCCAAATCATCCATTTAACCTCACTGCCGCAGCAAGGAGAAGAGGAAAGAGGACTTAGACGCGCAGAAATTCAAGTAGATTCGTTGGGCGTTCTAGGTGTAATCCATCCTTTGTTCTTTATGTTTAAATTCAATTTTATTTTTCTTGTTGCGAACATGAGAGGCTAAATCCCCCTAGTTAGCTAGGGGGTGATTCGAAATATATGTTTATACTTGCAATATGATTTGATTAATTTTAATTACGTTTCATAAGTTGTGAATTCAATTTGTTTAACTATTTGATTGATATCCTATTTATGTATGTTTATTAAGAATGAACGCTTAATTTTCATGCATGAATTTGACGCTAGAATATAAGTGAGTTTCACGTAATAGTTATGAACTTATATTCACAAGTAGTGGAGGTTGCTTATAAACAATCGCGTTAAACAAATTCTTGGCATAAGTTTCATGCAATCATAGTAACGAATGCCTCGTCAACACTTATAGTTTTCAATGTGCTTAATGATTCTTGCTTGTATCTCTATTATGCAATTCATGTAGGGAACTTGTGAGGAATGCTTTGGGTTGTCGTATGCAATCATCCAATTCATTAACTTAAGGAAAACTTGACGGTTAATTAAAGCGGACCTAATTAACCCGGGGCGTTGAGAATTCATGGTTTATTGAAATACAATTAGAAATCTTTTTATTATGCAAGTGTAACATGTGTGGAGATGAACCCCTTAGCCTTCATAGCATTCATTCCATTTCATCAATTTCATATTTACATTCTATCTAGTTTATTTACTTGTTTCGTTATTTCAATTTTTGTCCAAATCCAATCCCCCTTTATTTTGTTTAAGTCTTAGTCTTTCTTACTTTTAGTTTTGTATTCTTCGCATTAATTAGTGTTTTAAACTTGTTTTTACGTTTTTGAGTCAAAATCCAAGTGATTAACAATCCCTCCTAATCCCCGGTCTAGAACGATCCCTACTTATACACTTCACTACAATTGACAAAAAGAGGGTTTAATTTGTGTGCGCATAAAACTCGCATCACACCCATCATGGATTGCTCTAGCCCCCTTCTCGCTTAACTTCGAAGTTCCGATGGAACCCGAAACCAGTGAGCTCCCAAAAGGCCTCGTGCTAGGTAGGGATGGGAATATACATTTAAGGATCACTCCCCTGGACGATGTGGGATTTTACAAATTAGCCTAAATTGATTCTTTAATAATCTCGGGCTAAAAACTTAACCCATATAGATTGAAGCAAAAAAAACTGTTTCTGGGTCAAAACCTAAATTTTCTAAAAATTGGGGTTTTTGAACATTAGTCATTGCAAAAGATTAAAATTAATAATAATTAAAAAAAAAATTGGTGCTAGATTGGATATTCAATTTAATCCCTTGAAGTGTACTTTTATCAAAATTTATATTCAATTTTTGTTATTTAATGTGTATTTTTATTTAATCTCTCCACATTAAATTTTAATTTTATTTATATGCACATATTTAGTTCTTTAATTATAAATAAACATAAATGAGAAAATATTAAAAGAATTTTGTGATACAAAAATATATAAATACATAAGTGTACAGAAATGACTGTGTCGAAATATATAAAATTGACTTTTTTGGATCGAAATATTTGTGTCTACCTGATTATACTAAAATATATTATAATGAACCTAAATTTATGTACCGAAATGTATTATATTGAATTAATGTACCTAAATGTCAATACCGAAATATAGTATATTGAATTAATGTACCTAAAAGTCAATACTCAAATGAGAGGTATTAGGTTTGAATCTCGTGGATCAATTGTGTGCCTTAGCTGAACCCCCCTCGCCTTAGTGTAAAATATATAGTTGTATTAAAAAAAAAAAAAAATCAAATGTGTGTACCAAATCGTACGTACCGAAATGCATGTGTATGTTTGTATCGATGGATATATTGAAATATTCAAATGTATTAATGTACCTAAATGAAGAACATACAAAATTGTTGGCAGACTATATATTAAAAAAAAATTAGTTGCCTAAATGTAGACATTAAAATATATTATGATAAATGAAATAAAAATTAAATTTAAATGTAATTAATACATTAAAATAAGAATAAAAAGATAAATAAAACATCAAAATATAACTAATAAAAGAGATGATTAAATATACTAGGGACTAAAATTGAATTTTAATCTTACACAAGGTCATAGTCTAAAACTCATCTTTTTTTAGGATTAAGATGAAGTTTTCTATTAAAAATTTCAAATTTTAACCCAAGGGTTGAGATGGTCTAAAGAGAGAAACTTGCATACATGATTAAGATTTACGTCTAAAATTAATAAAAGAATGATATGTGAGAAAATTGAAACATATATGGCATTAGATTGTCAGCTCAAAACGCTAAGGTATCATCTTAAGAGGTAGGTAAGTCCTTCTGGTTTAACCTTCATTTCTATGGGGATATGAAAAATACATAGATATCAACTTTGAATGCACGTCGAGGCTTGATTCAAATTCAATTCAAATCTAACACATGGAGTCATTATTAAAAAAAGGAAAGACACCATCAAAGTGTGACCACTTGAGTTCAATTCAAGCATGTAAATTTGTATTATATCACATTTGAGCATATTGAATACCAATTAAGCAATCAAAAGCACCCTCTTTTTGTCGGGGCAAATAAAAGCACCACAATTTATAGTTCCATAATAGTTCCAACGTTAAAATCCTTGTGGGGCTCTCTCTCGATCTCTCGATCAATCTAGCTAACAAAAGCATCTTATTTTTCATGCTTCTTTTCTTTTTTTCGAAAAATGTATATATCCTTGTCAAAAAGTAGGGGTTGTTGTTGTTGAATATTCAAAATAGGGCGTTGAAAGAAAGAAAAAAGAGTTCAAATATCATAATTTTGTTTCATCTAATACCGAGATTTTTTGTGGAAAATTTTCACACTTGTTGGATTGTGCAGGTAGTAATAAATAAATTAGGGATAATATCGGTGTTGTTGAAAGTGAGCCCCGTCTCTCTGATAATTTGAAAGTTGTGCTCTCTTTTTCCTTTTCCCCATTTCAAATGCAGCAAAGGTAATTTTTTTTTTTTTCCTTCTTCTTTTACCTTAACGAGGTCATGGACTGCACGAAATTTAATTCCACCGCAGTTAGCCATGAACAAGAGCTCACCATGCAAACAATGATGGAACTAGGCTTATAAAACCAGTTGGAGGAAAATATTACACTTCAGAAGCCCAAGCCGCTCTAACTGATGCGCAGCACTTGTAATGCCATTTATTGAGGAAAATATTACAAAACGAGCTGGAGGCAGAGGGACGCAGGGAACTACCCAAGAGAGCCGAAAGAAGATGTGAACGGCAAAAGAAGAGGACGCGTCAACTGATGGACAACAAAGAGTTAATAGACGCCAGAAAACTTATTACTTTTTATAAAAACTAAGTTCATCATGTTCTAAATCGTGAGATTATTATAGTGGTGGAAATTTAGCGAAATGCGCGAAGCTTAAATGTAAAGACTCAGAATCCGTAGATTTGTATCGTATAACAAAAAGCAAAGTAATGCAAACATAAACCCTAAATAGAAGGGAAGAAATTGTAATTCCTATCCTACTTCTGAACTGTAATACGTAAAATACCCCAATCTAAAAATAAACCTCAATTTGCTAACCTAATCCTTATTATTATCCTTGAATCAAATTCTAGGAAAAAGATTAAGCAAAGATTCCTTACAGGGTGCAAGATTGCAATATTCTCAAGGCGCAGATGAATGGACCAGTTTCTGGGTGTTGTTGCGATAGGCAAATATATAATCCTGTTGGTTCCTGCATTAATCGTATTCTATATAGGAATTGGAGTTGGTTTTAGATATATACAAATTAAGGGTATTCCTAAAGTTAACTTTTGATTTATAGAGAGAGTTTTTCTCTGTAATGTTCATACTATTTTGTGTCATATCATACTGCACCCACTTCAAAGCTTGAAGGAAACATTGTATTGCTGATGCTACAAGCTAAAGCACATATTATGTGTATGAGGAAACTTATATTGATTTTTTTTTTTTGGTCCGAAAAGTTTAGGGGGAGGGAAGGCTACTCCATTGCAGGGTCAAGGCATACCATAAGCTTCTTTGGGGCCTTACAGAGGGGGTTTTATGCCCTTTTTTGGTTTTTACAGATTACCCACAAATAAAAATTGCCGGCAACAAAATTCGAAACTAGACCTTGGTCTAGCGAAGAGAACGACCCTTGTCAACTTTAATTGGTTTTGTACTAAGATTAATACAAGAAATCAATTTGTAATATTAGAAAACTTATGACCAAGAAATTCAGTCTAACAATTTCAATATAAGTTTGTCTAACAATCATTGCCAATTATATCCATTGATAGAGGAGTCTTGTCACCAATAGGTAGTACAGTACTTAAAGAAAAAACAACCTTTGGCAATTGGTATCAAATGCAAAACAAAGCAAGTGAAAACTTTATTACCAAAAAAAAAAAAAAAAAAAAAAAAAAAAAAAACTATATTTGCGTATTCATAATGAGTTCCCAAGTCTCGCTCATATATTTGGTAGAACATAATTAGAATATAATACCACATAATCTAATAAAACATGTTTTATTCATAATGGGTTTGGAACTGTTGATTCTCTTTTATTCATAATTGTCAATTTGCTTGACATGTAAAGATGACTAAATTGTAATCGAATGATTTTTTTATTAAAGCTACTCTGCACATGGTGATATAGAGAATAAAGAGTTAAATTATGACATTTGTACATAGAAATGATGTAACGTTAGTGAGGAAGGAAGAAGGTCTTTTCCAGGAAGGATGGAAGTATTATCTGTAAACAACCTTTGGTGATTGGCATTGTAGTTTTAGAGAGACGGGTTGCAGTTCACCACTGATGGCATAGATATTGTTCTTACCTAATCACTTGTGTAAGCAATAGGTGTGGAACTTTTATGCAAACAGACTCGATTTACTTAGAAGTGGAATCATTTTATATAAATTGTGATTTCTTTTGTGAAACGCAGATATGAGACTTTTAATTGATTCAAAAATAGGTATCAATGCAAAACAAAACAAGTGAAAACAAAACTAAAAAAAGGTTAATATTGTCATATTCATAATGAGTTCCCAAGTCTCTCTCATATTATTCGGTAGAACATAATTTGAAAACACGAACAGAAAATCTAACATATTCTAATAATTATAGAACATGTTTAATATATTCAGTAAGAATGGAACAGACAGTTCTTGAATCAGGTAAGTAGTCATCTTCAAAAGCACCAACTTATTTGAGAAAGTTTGCATATTCAAAGAGGTTACTTGAGAAGGGAACCTAAGTCGTACAAGGAAAAGCGACTTCATGCTTATAATTAGTTATGTGGTCAATACAAAACCTATTCCCACCAACTCCCCCATTGTTTTTATCTCCCCACCCCCACAAAACATGCACACATTACAAAAACACATAAAATAAATCAAAATATTACATGCAAACAAACCACCAACTAAACAACAGTTAAGCATCTCTGAAACAAGAATAAAAAAATCATTTTTATTCTAAAATTATTTTGTAATTTTATTTATGGAATGCTAAGAGGGTGATTGTAAGGTCACCCTCAATTTCTTCATCCAACATTGCTTCAATTTTCTGCTTGCTTATTCTACACATTCTTTAAAAATCATTCCCTCTCCAATATTCTCCTCAGAAATTACTTGGTTTAGAGAGAGAGTGAGGGGAGAGTTAGAGAGAGAGAGAGAGAGAGAGAGAGAGAGAGAGTCAGATGATCAGTTGCAACACAAATTCCACTTGATAATCAACCTCTCTTTCTCTCTCTGTGATCTCTGTGAAGAAATCCAAGTAAAATTCCCAAAAAATGAAGAACAATACCAACACAAAGCTGATCCTTCTCCATCCTTACATCCAAAAGCAAGGAAACTCCAACCGCCTATGGCTTCTGGCCTTCATGTCATTATTCACACTCGCCTTCCTCCTCACAATCGTCTACACAAGCGGCTTATACGCGTACTCATCCACCAGCACCACCACGACAACCACAATCCCCGCCGCCACAATAACCGCCACTAACACCGCAGCCCCACAGCTCCCCACCACAGTCATCAACACCCTCCTCCACTACGCATCCAAATCCAACGACACGTTCAAAATGTCGTACGCCGACATCAAGCCCATCTCTGATGCGCTTCGAAAATGCTCCACCCCATGCAACTTGCTCATTTTCGGGCTTACCCACGAAACCTTACTCTGGAAAGCCCTAAACAACAACGGCCGTACCGTGTACATCGACGAGAACCGGTACTACGCCGCCTACATGGAGGAGAAGCACCCCGAAATCGACGCCTACGACGTGCAATACACGACAAAGGTGAAGGAGACCAAGGAGCTCATCGCCGTGGCAAAAGAGCAAATACGCAACGAGTGCCGGCCGGTGCAGAATCTGCTCTTCTCCGAGTGCAAGCTGGGGATCAACGACCTGCCCAACCACGTGTACGAGGTCGAGTGGGACGTGATCCTGGTGGACGGGCCCCGTGGCGGGTGGCCGGACGCGCCCGGGAGAGTGATGCCGATATTCACGTCGGGGGTGCTGGCGAGGAGCAAGAAGGGCGGGAACGGGAAGACGCACGTGTTTGTGCATGATATTGGCGGGACGGAGGTGAGGGTTGCTGGGAACGAGTTTTTGTGTCGGGAGAATTTGGTGGAGGCGACTGAGACGATGGGGCATTACGTGTTGGAGAGAATGGACGAGAGTAGCTTTCAGTTCTGCGGCAACCGCACGACGTCGTCTTCGTCAGCAGCAAAGAAATCTTCTGCTTCTTCTTCTTCAGCATCGTCTTAATTAGTGATGGTGGGTGTTTAAATTTGGTAGTAATAATCATCATCATGCAAGATTCAGCAAGTGTTATTTGGAATTATGTGGCATACAAAAGAGGTAAGCACTAAGCGTGGGTGAATATTTATGTTGATTTTGGTTTTTAAATTTTTAGAACTTCTTTTTCCTTTTTTTTTTTTTTTCATGGGTGGGTTGTAAAAATAATACTCTTTTTTTGGAAATGCAAGCAAAAGTGTAATTTTTATTACACTGAAATGAAAATATGAAATTCAGTTTTCGTCCAAGCTATTATTCAACATCTCAATTTGTGTAAGTGGTCATTTATTACAATGGTGGAAAGGAGTTGAACTATTACATGACGGCGTTAATCTGAATTTTGTTAGTGACTAATCTAACAAAATCTGTCGTTTGACCAAAAAAAAAAATCTCAATTTGTTATTCTACACTTCAAAATCAATATTCGAACTCCGTTAAAAAATTGGGTCAATAAAAGCAGTGTGTGGAAATTATTTTGCTAAAGGAGTGTAGGAGAAAGTGTGGAAGGGTGAATTAACGTTTCTATTTTCATATTTACATCTTATTTTTTTGGATTTGTGTTTGATTAACATTTCTCTCTAGAATGAGTCTTTGTATTAATGTCTTGGTGATGTGAGAGTCCTCATAGTTCTATAAGAGGAGAGATTTTTCAGTGTGATTATTAAACGAAGTGGTACATCACGTGTCCTTATATAAATGGTGGGTTATGTGTGTTAAAAGATTAATAACTTAAAAATTAAAAAATTCCACTACTTGCATAAAAACACGTGTTGTACTATCCGTGTGCTATTCACAACTAAAAATTTGTCCTATAAGAGTATCTTCAATGGGAGTCCCTATTTAGGGATTCTCATCACCAATTTTGAGGACTTATTTAGAGACTTTAAGAGAATATTTGGGTCCCTAAAGGAATATGTCTGCAATAAAAGGCCCTTATATATAATATAATCTCTAAATGTAGGGCCTAAAATATTTGGAGTATTATGACCGTTGATAAAAACCAAAAAGCTATCTTTATCGTTGGTTTCGCAACGGTTCCAAAAAAAATTAAAAAAAAAGGAAAGCTACGAGAATGGCTACTAGCATCCACATGGGTTGGTTCAAAATCAAGACAAAAACCAAAATAGAAGCTGTTGTGTAACATTTACAAGTGAGTGGTGTTTTCCACTCAAAATTAAGTGGGCCCACTCTTTGAGTTCCTATACATAGTCCTTATATTTGAGGATTTATTTGAGTTATTCAACAAGTCTCTATATATTTAGATATTTTAAAAACTTGAATTCCGACCCATTAGAAACCTTTTGTCTCTATATTTAAGGACTATACCTGACCTGATTTAAAGTCTGCATTAGAGATGCTCTAACAAACTACCTTGGTGGTATCATCTATTCCTCCCGGTAATGGGGACGTTGGGGAGTTTGTCTCCCCCATACTCAGATGGTCAAAGAAATAGGATCAAACAAACAAATAATTCGTTAAAATTCCAATCCATGTATGCCGTAAGCATAGAGATAATAACATAATTAATTGACTAATGATAGCTCCAACTACATGAGATTTTCAATTGTTTGACATGTTAAGTGAACCAAATTCGAACAACCATGTACCAACCTTTTCGGCAGACCGAGCTCAACTGCTCAAGCGTATTACAAAAACAAAAGCGTTTATCGTGCAAGATATTAGAGTAATTGTTTGGGACCTATCATTTTTGATTTTGGGATTTGGTTACCGTACATACACTTTGGTTATTGTTAGATATGGTCATATATATGATCGTTATATGGTGAATGTATTAAGTAAATGCATGTATCATAGTCGACCTCTTTATGTTAACATACATTAGGCTCATTTACGGTAACGCCTCTTAAAATTCAAACTCGCTCTCACTTTTTTCCCTGAAACTCATTTTTCTCACTTAACCCCCAACAAGTGTATATACTAATCTCTTTCAGTATGCCCTATTTCAGAGCACTTCCAGTGTGTAAAGGCTCCCCTTGGCAAAAGGCAATTCAATCCCCTCCAGTGAATAGTAACTATCTTTAATGAACATTAATTGTCTTTTGCATTTTCCACCTCTAAACTGAATAGCCATGGCAATATGCAATAAATACTAGTATTTTTTATGTTCTAAAATAATAAAAAAAATTTTAATTTCGGATAGGATTTTTAACTGATCTCGTTATGTCCATGTGTCATTAGTCGAAAGTACAATTTTTGTGGATAGATTTCTATAAGATTTTTAACTAATTCTGTCGCGACTTCCATGTTTAGAATTGTTGAAAATATGTGGTGTAAGATGAGAGAAAATAGTAAGATATTTATAGAAAAAAAATTATAATTTTTAAATTTTTTTATTAACCTAACTAAGCTGAACTTGAAATCCAACAATCCATATTGTGACACGTGTCCTTGCAAAACATTTCTGTTTTTTTCTTATTTTTTAATTTTTATAACGAAAAAATCTAGACTGTTAATTTGGAAATCATACGGTCCATATTTAACTGCTACTTAGTGGACTGCAATACAGGCTCCATCGTCTGAAATCTTGTTGGAATGAGCTGGCTCCACTTTAGGAAGGGATTGAATTGCAAATGGAGCATGTCCACAGGGCAAAAGAGCACAGTGAAAGTGCTCTCAAGTCCGATCGGTTAAACCTTATGATCTGGCACAAATGGAACCCACTTGCCAATTCCTTCGTCATTGTCCCATCCCTTCCCTTCACGGCTTCACCCACCCCTCCTTTTTCCGTCACCCACCCCTCCTCTTCCATCACCCACCCGGGATAATGAGACTATGAGAGGAATATATATTAAAATGGTATAGATAGCTATTTTGATTTCTGAATTATCATACTTATCTACATTGTATATATATGGTAATATATGTGGTATTATTTGAATATAACAGTAGAATAAACATGGCAACTTTCATCAAAAGATTGACGCATACTTTTGCAGAAAACAACCTATCCATTGAGTCATTACCTGTTTTTCTCTTATGTGTGCGGGCATTCCCTTTTTCTATAGCAAGGGGGACCGCTATATGTATTTGTTCTTCTCTATAATATTTAGATATGATTATTTTACATAATATCTTTTCGAACTACAATACTAGAAATCTTGTTATGTAATCGTTATTTAGGTACCGTTTGGTACGTGGAACGAAACAGAACACAGTGGGTTGAGACGTTCCGTCCCACATTTGGTGAGCCAAAAACATTGGAATGTGCTGTCCCACGGAACGAGTTTTGGCTAAATTTTCGTTCCACCTCACTCCCTGTAAATCTACACAGAGTAAATGACCTAATAGTACAAACTTAAACTCAACATCCATTCTTTGTGGTTACATTGTGAGCAAGTATTTGTGTTCTGTGTTTTTGTTTCTTGTTGATGTATTCGCATGTCATTCATGAAGATTGACCTAGGTATGCGATTGAATATTGATAGCTTGTTGAATCTCAGTTTTTTACTTCAATCAATTGATAGCTTGTTGAAAGTTTTCTGGGTTTTAATTAATTGGGGTTTTCTTTTTTATCTTTTGTTGCTGATCTTATTTATTCAAGGGCCGCAAAATTTCTAGGTTTATTGAACACTAAAAAAATATATCTTTTAGATGTATTTCTCTCTACCGTATGAATCTGAGGACATAAATATGAAAAAATAAATCTTTGTGCAATTGGGTTTTGTGAAAGATTTGTGCTTTTTTAATTCCAAAAAAATGTGATTTTTGGTATGATGTGCACCTTAGATTTTGTGAAACATTATTGATCTTGATTTCAGTTTGCAAATAATATATGATGTGTTTGGTTATCAGATTATTTAGGTCCTGTTCTTGTCCTGAACTTTGAATCTAGTGCTTATTGTAAGGCATATGATGCATGGAGTCACATACTTTGGTGCCCGGCTAGTTTGTCTATGGCTTTAGAACTGCTCTAAAATTCATTAGGAAGTTATGCATCTAAAACTTTTCTTATTGTGATTTGTGTAGTTTTTATGTTTTATTATTACTTACCAATGCTATTTGCTTTTATTTTATAGGTCTCCATGTATGTTGTTGCAACACATTAGATTATCTTAAAGATCCAGTCTTGTCCCAAATAGCCTTTTATTAGATGAATACTCAAGAAACATAAAGTTATTGCTTCAAGCCATGGGTCTGTTGACTAATATGTACACATCAGTATGGCTTTACAGACATATCAACATGAAGGTTACACATCAGCAAGGCGGTTAGTTTGTTGAGATTGTAGGAAGGCTGTTAGTTTGTTGGGATTGTAGGGATATAACGAAGTTAGTTGGTTAGTAGCTTATGAGTAAAGCAAAGAATACTTGTATAAATAACATACACCTCTCTCTCTCTCTTTATAATTCATTCATTGTTCAAGAATACAATCTTTAGTTATTCACTTTCTCTCTCTAAAATCTCTACCATTGTTTTTCGTTTTGCTTCGTCTGTAATCTCCAAAAGCTAATCATGGTATTGTATTAAAAGATGACGGAATGGTTGGACTGAATGAAGCCCATTCCGCCCATATCAACTGCGAGGTTGAACACATGGTCAATATTCTTAGTAACCTTCAAGCAATTATCCATCACCCTAAGGTCAACAAGATAGAATTCATGGCATAACTTATCTTCAACCATGTTCTAGTGTAAAAAATATATCATAGATAAGCATATATGTGTTTAAATATGAACAAAGTTCAAAAAAAAAAAAAACAAACAAAAAAATTGGTCCCGTCCTATCCCACGCATACACATTGTACCAAACAACAGACGGAACATGAGTAAGTTTGTCATTCAATCTTTTGGTTTCGTTCCGTCCAGTGCGTACCAATTGCAGAACAGAACAACCATCCCGTTCCGTCCTGCACGTACAAAACATAACACGGAACCTTCGTTCTGTCCCGTCCCATTCTGTTTCCTCTCATCCCGTTTGTGTACCAAACGGTACCTTGCATGTATTTTAGTCTTGACCACTAACTAATTTTAAGAATCTTTTCTTTCATATGCAAACGGTAGTAGATACAAACATTGTTTTCCTAAGACAAGATAAAGCTCATGCTAATTAATCTTAACTCCTAGCCACATTGCCTCAACCTCAATAAAATATTTTGTCAAGTATATTATTGTGTTACAATTATGCTCAAATATAATATTATTGTGCAGTATCACTTGCAAATTAACACTGGTCTTATGAAGGATCCACCCATGCAAGAAATCAATAAAATCAATCCGATCGAGTGACATAACTTACATAAGTCATGTGTGTCATTTTTACACACAAGATATAATTCATTACCCTTTTTAGATCTAATCACATTCAAATTTTTATGGTTAGTGAAAAAATTGCTTGGACTTTATAAAGTCTCTAAGAGCTACATGAGATTAACTCCTATTTAGTTAGCTGTACAAAAAAATTATCAGATCTATCCATGTGTACTCCTCCCTCCACCATGTTTCACCATCTAGTGGCAACCCATTTCTCATAAAATCCTAATTTTTTTTTTTTAAAAAAAAAACCCCTTATATTTCTTAAATATGAGCCACATATGCCATTCTAACATTTACTTTGACTGAATTTATAGAAATGGGGTATAGTAAGACATGTCTTACAAGAGGTTAGGGCTACTCCTCATATTGCTAATTGGTTTTATGGTGGAACCCCAACTTTGGTATATTCAATTAGGAATTTGAGAGATTTTTAATTGATTTTTATTGAGTTTAATTGATTTAGAGATTCCATGTAAAATTTTGATTCACTTCCCTTGAAATGTCATGGAAGAGGTGAAATTTGTGAATACTTAAAATACACTATGAAATATCTCCAATTCTCTCTAATTCTTCATGCAACAACCTGTTCCAAATTTTACGATTTTATAAATTTTAAAAGTGTAAATTGATGAAAATACCCCTAAATGAGAGAATGTTGACTTTCATTGACCGTTGTGTAGCGAGACGTATGACCTATTCTTTTAGTGCATCCTTGTAATACTCGACGATACAAACATATGGGTGCAAACGGAACCTAATTCAAAGCTACGATGAAGATTTTACGAAACAACGATTACCAAGGACATTTTGGTAAATTCACTATTCTAGATATGCCATGATTATTTTAATATTTTCAGGGGAGATTTTTTTCTTCTTTTATGTCTGGTGGGAACTTACCCACGTGGGATCCCCACTCTACCTATCTTGTGTACCCCCATTCTCTTAGACCTCTCATTTTCTGCCACCTCACCTCTCTCAAACTCTCAACTCTCTCTCACTTCCTTCTTCCTTAGCAAGCATTAAAAGGGTGCAACGACCTCGAACCACCACCACTCGCCGTCTACGGCGAACCAAACCTTCAAGCCACCACCAAATTTCACCACGTCGATAAAGGTTATAACGTTTCAGCCCAGAACTAGAACCAAGGTTATGAACTCAAACCCGAGAACTCGATTTCCATATTTTCCCAGCGAGACCATTATTTTCTCGACGAACCTCCGATGTTCACGGACTTGGTAAGCCTTGGGAATACTCTAAATCTTATACTTTTGTGTTCATGGTTCGATTATGAGCATGCTTGTGTGTTTTGGACTGGTTTTATGACAAAATATCTCGGGAAAACTATTTTCCAGATTCCAGATGTAATACCTTGGAAAATTTAGAATATGTGATTGTGTGGAAATTTTTTTTTCGATAAGTGAAAATGACGAAAATGCATTAGGGGCTAAATTTCAATTTTCAAAGACGTATTTGATCCTCATATATTTTGTTATGTTTCTTGACATATTTGGATAGAGTTCGATCTCACGAACGCATAGGCGCAAACTGTTCGTGAACCGGAGTTATAACGAAGAAGTTATAAACGAGCAAAGTTTAGGGGTGAAATGGTCATTTGACCATAATATGGATTTCTCCATATAATTCTGAGGTGCCATGTGGAGGGTTGTGGGAGAGAGAAATGGGCACTGCCCAATCAGAAAAGAGGAGAGGAAAAAAGAGAAAGGGGGAGAATAACACCGGATCCCTCATAACCCGGTCTCCTTCCGTTGACTCGACCCGTTTTCGAGACACTCCAACGCCGATTCCGGCTTTTTCCCCGCGAAATGACCATTTTCACCACCCAAAAAAAACTCCACGACCTCTATTCTTCAAGTTCCACCTCAAATTTGAGTGAAATTAGGCTTGAAACAGAGAGAAACTTCGAGGGTGAGTTCGTGGGTGTCACGGTGGCGATCCACCGTTCGTACAGCCATCACCGTTAACCACCACCATGGGTCAACTCCTCATGAACCCAGGAACAAGTCCCAAGCCTTGGATGAGGCGGTAGAGCACCGGAGGTGATGGATCGAGGCCACCAAAGTTCTAAGGTTCTAGCAAGTTTCGAGACAAATTGGAGCTTTTCCCAGCCAAATTGGACTTGGTCATAGGTATAAAGTTTGTTCTACTCTTTGAGATCTTCATTTTTGTAAATTTTGAGAATTTTTAGAAATAGTTGAAATTTTGCGGCAAGCCGGGGCAGCCGACTGCCATTGGCGGCGGCGCGTGGCCAGAGGGCCGTAGATGACATTTTAAGCCACATTAGATTCTTGAGTTTAAATTTGATAATCGTATGGCGTAGATGGATTGGTTGAACCTAAATTTCGCTACAATACAATGCTTGATTAATTTGGGAATCGACGATCCAACCATTAGATCGTCACCAAACTTTGAGTCATTATAGTACATAATTTTTTAGGACTTTAGGAACTTATGGATCAGGAATCCGACGTACGGATCTTTCCGAATTGGATGTGTAAGTTAGTAAATTAAACATCAATCGCCACTCGAATGTTATGATTGGCGGAGATCCAACCGTCGGATCGAAATGAAATTTTAGTATGTTGTTATAGATGAAGGAAGATTTGTGAAAAACATGTTCATTTAAGCAACATCAATAGCATGCAATTAACAATTAAAGGCAGAATCATGCTTGTATGCACTTAAAACAAAACATTTACCCATGAAATTCAAAGCCTAGTAGATAGGTGAACCAAGACTCAACTCAAAACAAAGTGAGTTGAGAAATCAATACCTTTGTAGATTCCTCTTTGCATAAGCAAAGGCTAATCACCCAAAGAGAGGGCCTTCATTCCTTGCATCTTAGATCCATGGATTTGGATGGATGAAAAGGTTTCTCCAAGTTCCCAAAATTGAGAACCTCTAATGATTCATCACCAAGGCATAATGAAGAAGAAATGAGTGACCTTGGAGGAGTTTGATTGCTAGATGATCCCTCCAAGGTGGCCTAAATTTTAGAGAGAAAGGAGAGCTTGTGTTCTCATCCTTTCCCCAAAAATTACCATATGTAAATTTTAGGCTATAAAGTCCTTTATATAGTCCCTTCAAATAAGTGACCTAATGGACCAAAAGCCCTATTCTTCTAACATGGCAAGCCTATAGGGTTTATTGGGCTTTCAAGCCCTTTGTTTATTCAAGTTGTCATACAACTTGAGTTAATGGGCTTGACATTCAAATCTCATTGGGCCTTGCGGCCCAAAACTAACCCGAGGTCTTTAACGAACTTATTCGTTTGATTAATTAACATATTAATTAATCCTAGCCTTAGATAAATAATTAAACCATTTAATTATTCTTACTCATCTCCGTTGTTTCTTCAAACTCTACCTTACTCGGTGAACGATCCATTAGGTTCCTTTTAGCGAGGCAGTGGGCGATTAAAACTTTTTCTAATCGATTGTGAATTGAAACTTACTTTCAATTCTCCCGTTAGTGATAATACACTTTTAGGGCTTCCACAAACCATGGTTGACGCCTAGCAGCATGTCATGGTTACCCAAGCTAATCAGAAGAGGTGGAGAACCTATTCAGTTTTAGGATTACAAATGCAATACGGTCTTTCTCTAATACAATACTCTTGACCACATTGTTTGGTTTGATAGTTTATTCATGTCTACTATCCAATGTGAGTCTTGTGCTTATATGATTACCTTGAATGTGATTTGGAACACATTCCTAAATCTCATTCATACTTTGGCCAAAGATTCTTAATCATATCATAAAGTATTCTCCCTCAAACAGTTTGAAGGTTAGAGATCCCTTGTTGCGCATTCACTTGCCTCCATGGCTAAGTGGCTTAACCCCAACGATGCCATGGACACCCTCCTGATGGAGTGACTTTGACATAATCAAAGATTAAGGACCTAACCACAAGACAACTGTGATGCCTCAGGTCAAAAGACTAATTTGCATTATCCCAACCATGAGTTTTCATGTGACATGAATATGAGAACTCTTCGTTGATCGTGTTCAGTGAACTCATTCTCTATTGAGCACCTACGTACTTGTCTTGATGTCACACACACCAATGACTCGAGACTAGTCACTCTCCCTGAGAAAAGACATAGCACGTACTGATCTTAACGGACTGTCAATGCCCAATTGACAATCCTATGATCAGGAACGTTTAGGATGTGTCAACGAAAGAATGGTCTCATGAATCTAACTTCTTTAGATCGCATTCTTCCAATCACATATTCCTTGGACTTATCGTTTAAGCATATAACATTTATATGAGACAGCTCAAACAATAATGTTTGCCCTTAATATTAAACTAGATTAGTTTAACATGTGAAATGTCCATAAAGTATCATCATATGATTGGTTTTAGGGCACATTTCCAACAATAGATGCGTAATGTGAACTACGAATGGCCTGATCCCTTTGTAGGGTATGTAGGCAGTCTAACAAGAAGGTTAGATACATCCATTATAAAATAACTGAGATTAATCCTTTCTTGAAATTGAGCTAAGAAAAGAAATTTGGGGCCTATCTTAGTAATTAGCTTCTGAATTAGAAATTTCAGGTCGTTACACCGGCGAAGTACACAAGTTTCAAACCTAGTCCGGCCACGGCAAGAGACCACGATGCTATAATCTTACTCCTTACTCCCTAGCTTCAATTTGACTATTTGTATGCTGAAAATGGTTAAGTTTTGACCTTGATCGGAGTCAGAATTTATTCTGGCCTTCTTTTTCGCCCGCGACTAGGACCGAGTCAACCTGACCCAAAAGGATAAAAAAGAAAAAAAGAAAAGAAGAAGCTCAAATCCGCGACCCGGATCTGGATCCAAACTCGGGATCCAGCTCGGTTCATTTCCTAAATGGATTTGGAATATTCTTAGAATATTCCTTGTGTTGACCTTTTTGAAATTTGTTTGGAAACCCTCTTAGGAAATGGACCGAGCCAGATCCCGGGTTCAAATTTGGATCCGGGTGGCTAATTTGGGTTTTTTTCTTCCCCTCTCAATCTTAATCGCTGGCGAAAGAGAAAGCCAGAATAAATTCTGGCTCTGATCAAGGTCAAAACTGAACCATTTTCAGCGTATAAATATTCAAATTGAAGCTAGGGAGTAAGGAGTGAGATTATACCATCATGGTCTCTCGCCGTGGTCGGACTTGGCAGGAAAAAAGGTTTGAAACTTCCAGACTTCGCCGAAATTTGGGAAATAGTTTCCTCGAGCTATTTTCTGTCATAAAACCAATCCAAAACACATAAGCATGCTCAAAATCGAACCACGAAGACAAAAGTATAAGATTTAGAGTATTCGCGAGGCTTACCAAGGCCTTGAACGGCAGAGGTTCGTTTGGAAAATCATGGTCTCACTAGGAAAATATGGAAATCGAGTTCTGGGGTTCGAGTTTGTAACCTTGGTTCTAGTTCTGGGCTGGAACGTTGATAACCTTCATCGACGTAGCGATATTTGGTGGTGGCTTGAAGGTTTGGCTTGCCGGAGATGGCGAGTGGTGGTGGTTCGAGGCAGTTGTACCCTCTCGATGCTTGCCGAGGAAGAGGGAGAAAAAGAGTTAAAAGTTTGAAAGACGTGAGGTGGCAGAAAATGAAAGGTCCAAGAGAATGGGGGGACATGGGATAGTTGGAGTGGGGATCCCACGTGAGTGAGTTCCCACCAGACAGAAAAGAAGAAAAAAAATCTCCCTGAAAATATTAAAAGAATCATGGCATATCTAGAATAGTGAATTTACCAAAATGTCCTCGGTAATCAGTTGTTTTGTAAAATAGTCATCGTAGCTCCGAATTAGGTTCCACTTATGCCCACACATTTGCATCGTCGAGTATTACAAGATGTGCTAAAAGAATGGGTCATACGTCTCGCTACATGACGGTCAACGAAAGTCAACATTATCACCTTTAGGGGTATTTTTGTCAATTCACTCTTTTAAAATTTATAGAATCGTAAAATTTGGGACGGATTGTTACACTTTAACTTTTTCAAATTCTTTAAAATCAAATTCTATTGAATACACCTAGAATGTTATAAACATCTTTAAAATCTAAATTGAATACACCCAAATTTCTAAAGATTTTAATAAATTATTTTAAAATCCTGATTGAATACACATTGAATTTCAGAGAATCACTTAAACTTCTGATTGAATACTCCTAGATTCATTAAAAGAAATAAAATTCATCAAAATCTCAATTAAATACTCCCTCCGTAGTATACTTTTGAGGGGTTAAGTGAGAGGTGAGCTTTGAGTTTTATAAATGGGGTACGACCATAAATAAGCCTATACATTAATTATATATTACAATATGGTGACTTTTTTTTTATTTTACAAACAACAGTATTAATATGTTAAATTATTAGTTATCAAGAGAAAGGAGATCAATGGAAAAGAAACCCACACCAGAGTGTATCCTTCAAAATGTGGAACTTTCACGCTGGAAAAAGAAAGGCACCGCAGCACTAATGGGAGGTTTGCATTGTGGTGAAGAAGATATATTTAGTAGGATTGTCTGATTAGTACAATTCTTATACCGAATAAAATGTGCGAAATGTCATATAAAATTAAATATTGGTAAATATCATATGATTTTCTAACAATTTTTTTGTACACTCGAAATACAAAATAGCACATATAATATGAGCGGACTACAAAGTTGATGAATCTCACTTGTAAAATGCATTACTTACTATTTGGAAGAAAAAACGAAAAGAAACGAGACCGAGCAAAACAAGCCGAATATGGCAAAAACCGAAACAAGCAAAGCCCAGAGAGAAACGGGACAAACCGCTTACCATCTGATTCCAATCAATCCAACAATTAAAAACGATTCTTAAATTAAATACATGCTAGGTTCTTAAACATTTTTCTTAGCTTGTGTACAAGTACTGAATCTGCTGCGAGAGTCTACCATCCTCCGTCGTTCGTCACCGCCATGGCCACCGACTTCAAGTCAATACCCATCATCGGTAAATAGTTAAAAACCAAATCAAATAGTACCCAAAAACCCAAAGATTGAATTTTTCATTGATTTTTGTATTTAATTTTGGATCTTACTGCAGATATTGCTCCTCTTTTGGCCAAATCCGATGATCCAAAAATGGGCCAGGACCCGGATGTCGCTCAAGTTGTCAGACAATTGGATCGAGCTTGTAAAGAAGCTGGCTTTTTCTATGTGGTACTTTGAATGAAATTCTCTCGAATTTAATTTAAACCCATGAAAGATTTGCCATTTCTTTTCCTATTTTTTTGAGTTTTATGGGGTTGGTGGTTTTTGTAATTTGGCAGAAAGGACATGGTATTCCCAAGACTCTGCTGAAACAAGTCAAGAATCTGACACGCAAGTTTTTTGAGCTTCCATACGAAGAAAAACTCAACATCAAAATGTCTGCTGATAGTGGATTCAGGTATATATAATTATATATACGTCAGTATGTATGTGTGTGTGTGCATCTTTGTGAATGAGGATTAATTTTATGATATATGATTAGTGTATGTGTGATTTGTATTAAGAGAAGGCTTGATTTTCCATGCAGAGGATATCAGAGAATTGGAGAGAATATTACCAAAGGTGTACCTGACATGCATGAGGCTATTGATGTATGTCTTGATTTTATAAACGCATTTAAGTTTTCAGTCAAACGTTGCCAGAAGTAATTAAGCTATTTAAAAGTGCTTTTACCCATTGTAAAAGTAATGCGAATATGCTTTTGTATACTTTTCATTTTTACCTTACTGATTACCATTTTGTTTCACGTGTAATAGTGCTATAAAGAATTGAAACCAGGGATGTATGGAGATCTTGGAAAACCAATGGAAGGACCTAACCAATGGTAGGCACAAATTAAGGCCTTCCCTGCTAAGTATACTAATACAGATTTTCTTTTAAATAACGCATTCGAGTTTGGTATTTCAAGTAAATTTTGTATCCTTATCTTGACTACGAAAAGATTGTCTATGTAATATGAAAAACAGAGCTGATCTAACATTGTATATGAAATAGTATGCGCACCTTAGTTGAATTAGTGTAGCAGAGCTTTTGCACAAGTCTAGCTCTAGTAAGGACTGCTGTTCAAATTTAAGGAGAAAAGTTCTGTTTGGAGGCGTGGAACACCCCATTGTCCTGATCACCATTGAACGAAATTCATTTATGTTTTGTAATCACAATGCTGCTCTTGACTCATTAAACAGTACACAAAGTTGATACCATTTTGGAAATTGAATTGTGACTACATGTCTATCCTTATGTTGGGTTATTCTGGAATTAGTGTTCGGTCTAGAAACTCCATGTTTATCCCTTTCGAGCTTACTATAGACTTCACAGCTGATTCTTGCATAGTGTTACTGAAGTTGTTCATTTCGGTTTGTGATCCTTTGTGCAGGCCAGATAATCCCCCAGAATTTAAGGTACTAATGGAGGAATATATCAGCCTTTGCACAGGCATGTTTTCCATGGATAACAAACTTTTTCCCTTTTTTCCACACTTTAATCTTTCCATATTCTCTTGGTTACAAGCTTTTGTTTCTCGTTCCTTACAGGCCTTTCAAAAAAGATCATGCGTGGAATTGCGTTAGCACTGGGTGGATCACCATATGAATTTGAAGGTGATAGAGCCGGGGATGCATTTTGGGTGATGCGTCTTATTGGTTACCCAGCTGCACGCTCTACAAACACCTCGGACATTCCAAAAAATGACGTCGGATGGTAATGCTCTATTGCTGCTTAGGATGCTTGCACTTTCCTTTATATCTAAGTCATATGTTATTGATGTCCTTTCCTCTCTTTTCTCCCAATTGTGTCCTTCTGATCATGTCTGGCGGGCAAACAATTGCAGTGGAGCTCACACTGATTATGGTAACTTTAGTTCGCCTTTAGCAAGTAGTGACCTAGGAAAATCAATAAATCCCAGTCTTCTAAATTGTTGCATTACAGGTTTGTTGACATTGGTTAATCAGGATGACGATATAACTGCTCTTCAGGTAAGATTATTCCTTTCCTAGTGTTATATGCTGTCAGCATCCTGCTGCTCTAGTTTCCATACAAGTTGAGTTGAATGACTTGTTGAAGGTGAGAAACCATTCCGGTGAGTGGATATCAGCTCCTCCTGTTCCCGGGACATTTGTCTGCAATATTGGAGACATGCTAAAGGTAATACTTATCTGTGTATTCAGTGTTCCTAATATTTGTACCGACTCCTGGATTAAGTACTAAGTCATTCTCTCCCTGGAATGAGTGCAGATTTACTCAAATGGTTTATACGATTCCACTTTGCATCAAGTTATCAACTCCGCTCCAAAATACCGGGTCTGTGTAGCGTATTTCTATGAGGTATGAGATTAGCTGGTTCATTTATTCGCTCATTCTTTCTTCTTGTGTTGCGTTCTCCACACCTTATTTCGGTTTCTGTTCTCTTTGTTATTGTTCATATTTTGGTGCTAACCTCCACTGTACGTGCTTCTTCGTGTGTTAACAGACAAATTTTGATACAGCAGTGGAGCCCTTGGATTTTTGTGTAGAGAAGACAGGTGGAGCCAAGAAATTCGAAAGAGCCCTTTATGGAGAACATTTGGTTAACAAGGTCCAAACAAACTTCGGTTAATAGTCGAAATATTAGTGTCTAAAGCTCTAAGCATCTATTGTATTGAGTGAACGAATCCTGGTAATTTGGTGAAACTACTTTTTGAATTGGCCCACATCGAATGGCAATGACCAACCCCCAAGATTGGGGGTGTTTGTAATTGGAAAGTGATTGAATTCCAACAAAAATTGAAGGCATGTTGGATACTCTACTTGAATTAGACATTTTTAAACTTACAAACACTTTTTAAGTTTTAAGCTTTAAAATTTTTTTGGTAGGATTATTTAAAAAAACTGAACTTAAGACTGACAAAAAAAAAGTCTATTCTTTAAAAACACTAAACGTTGTTGCAATCATATTTAGAATAGGAATGTGATTGTGTAAATCCTAGTAGGTATGAGAATGTATCTTATATTCCTATTAGGAGTTGATTACCTATTAAATGTTGTAATCCTAAAAGAAAAGGTTTTTACCTATCCTACTACCATAAATAAAGGCACAATGGGGTGAATCAAACACACCTCACAATTAAATCACCCTCTCTTCTTTCTAAATGTGGCTAGCCCTCTCTCTCTCTCTAATCCCTAGATCATTCAATCAAATGGGCCTACAATACGTTATCAGTACGCTCTTACCAGAAACTAAGGAATTGACGCATCGTAGGAGGAGGCTATCATCCACCAAATTCAAAGGCTTATTTTTGTTTTCTGCTAAGCAGATACGCTTAAAATAAAAGAAGATATTTGAAACGTCCACGAAGTATGAAAACATTCCCCATGATGCATGAACTCTTTTATGTTTATATTTTCCTTACGATATATATATTGTATATGTTAATATATTTGTCAATATATGTATTTGTTTCATGCATCGCACAATTAATTTGTTATGTGGAATATGTGAGTCAAAGTATAAAATTAAATTAGAAGCATTTTTAGGGTTTCCTTAAGCCTAAGGGATTTTGAAAAAAAAAAAAAAAAAAAAAAAAAGGGAAACTGGACATGGTGCAGCACACCCACTGCACCACCACTATGCACATCATAACCAAGCCTCGGCCTGGGGCAACTTTTGATGGGCCTGAAGCCCTGAGCTCGCCTACACCATTGACCTACACATCGCAACCTTTTATGGTTGATGGGCTTGTGCCTTAGCCATGAGCCTGTAGCCCTGGTTCTAGGTCTACGCCAGCAAGTTGTTATGCTTGCTGGGCTTTGTAGCAGCCCCGGCCGGCATCACATACAACCAGCCCATTGTGACTTGGCTTCCTATGCGAACCCACAAGCTAGCAAACATGCTAAACCTAAACCCGTGCCCCCTTCGGCCCAAAATTTAAACCCAGCTGTAGCTGAGGTTTCTCCCACACCCTCGTCGCCTGCAGCTCACTCCTAAAGCCCTTTAAGGTCCTGCCTTTTACTGAAGGCACCCAACCCGAGCCCAATTATTTTTGGGGCAATATTTTTCGACCCAAATGCTATTATTTTAGCATTCTAAATAATTTTAACCTGTATGTTAGTATTATTTTAGCTTCTACAATTGACCATGTATGGCCCGATTTATTGAATTAATTAAAAGTGACCTGCAATCCATTAATATGACAATGAATCCAAATTTATTGACCTGAAGATCACTTTTGGACATTAACGATTCAATAATTTATTTTTATACTTTGAACTATAACATACTTTCGTAGTAATAAAGCTCTCACACTTGTGTTCCTGAAGAACCTCAAATCCACTATATTTAAATTAGTATATTGCGTTATGTGTTTCTTGCAGGAACATCTCATTATGAACTAATTGTTCATAAGACTAAATTGAACCTGTAGTTTCAAATTTTGGGCCTTTGAAACTTGAAGTTTTCATTCAAAACATACCACATGAAACCTGTAGTTTTTATGTATAAATTAAACCAATACATGTCTATAGAACCTGTATGTTCTACGATACATGTCTATGGCTTCCATATGACTAATCACGTTTTTTTCCCTCCGTTTTAGGGACATGTCGAACTTGAACAAGCTCAATTTCTTCGCTCTAGAAGCCTCTGGAAGAAACTATCTGAAGCGGGTTCAAAACGGGAAGCTCCATTTGATTGCAAAGGGCATCACAACCACCATCGAGGCACCTATCGTCGACAAACTTGTTGACAAAGCTCAGAAGGTTAATGCAATGATCTTCATTAGAAGATACATCCATGATGCACTGCAGACCGAGTACCTCGCTGAGCAGGACCCACGCACCTTCTGGCTTGCTCTGGCTGACTATTTCAATCACCAGAAAGACATCTACTTGCCTGAAGCAAGACACGATTGGTAGCATCTTTGCTTCTAGGACTTTAAGTCCGTGAATGAATACAACTCTGAAGTTTGTAGAACTCGTTCATTGTTGAAATTCTGCAAAGTGGAACTAATTGAATTAGATCTCTTGGAGAAGACCTATTCGACCTTCCATACCACCACTATTGTCCTACAACAACAATATAAGGCATATAAATTCACCAAGTTTTCAGATTTGATCTTTGTTTCACTTCTCGTTGAAAAGCATAACCAACTTTTGATGAGGAATCATCAATCTCAACCCACTGGCTCAAACGTCGAGCCTAAAGCGCATGCGACACATTCTAGCAGCTATAAACAATGAAAGAATCATTGTGGCCATGGCAATGGGTGGCAAGCCCCACCACGGGCCCAAGGTCAATAGAGTGCCGCACCTAAGGGAAGAAATGTGACCCAGCAACGTCTACCACTCGCCCATAAGGCCCCAAACTTCAAGAATAAGGGCAAAGCTCCCGTTCAGCCTGCTTCTACTGAACTGGACATGTGTTATCACTGTGGATCAAGGGATCATTGGTCATGCGTATGCCGAGCTTCCCTTGAGGCTATTGCCAAGTATTATTCCTGTCGTGAGTCTAACTTTGCACATGTGGATCATCCGGAAGATGCAACTACATCAATGGAGATATCGGATTTTCAGGAGGCGTCAACGCCTATGGATGAATAAATCAGACATATTTTTAGGGTGTTTACCCCTAGTGGTCGAACCCACTAGGAGTGGTCGGCCCCTGCCCCTACCCCCCCTTCTACTTTCTAGGTTTATGGTTTCATTTTGAACAATTTTTCTATGTATTTGGAATAATTTGTTTGGTTTTGGTTTGTTTTGAATTATGGATTATTATTTTCTCGAATTGCTTAATTGAATGAATGAACTTATATTTATGCATGTGACCATTTCAATCAATTTATTTCTAGGTATGTCTAGTGGGGAAGTTAGTTGTTTGGTAGATAGTGCAACCACGCACACCATACTACGTGAACGACACTATTTTACTAACTTAATACCCAAGAAAGCTCATTTAACAACTCTTTCAGGCCTATCCAACTTAATTGAAGGATACGGAAAGGTACGTACCATGTTGTCTAATGGTACTATCTTAACCATTAAGGATGCACTATATTCTCCACGTTCCAAAAGAACGTTGCTGAGTTTTAGAGATATTCGAGATAATAAATATCATCTTGAAACCACTGAAGATCATGCTTCTGAATTTCTTTGTATCACTTCATATGAATATGGCCAGAAACGTATTCACAAGAAGTTGGAACGTCTGTTGAATGGGTTGTACATCACAACCATTTGCAGCATATAAGCCCACAATGTGATTGGCCCTATGCCTGAGTTCCATGACACTTTGTTGCTTTTGCATAACTGTTTGGGACATCCCAGACATGACATGATGCGTCGTATCCTCAAATCATCATACGGTCATAAGTTACATCCCTATGCTGGACTTTCGCCATGCAAAGCGTGTCCTTTAGGGAAGTTGAATATTCAACCCTCATATACAAAGATTATTCACGACCCCCCTAAATTTCTTCAGATGATTCAAGGGGACATTTTGGACCTATCTAACCAACATGTAGACCATGTAGATACTTTATGGTGTTGGTTGACGAATCGACAAGATGGTCACATGTTTACCTGTTGTCTACACGCAATGTTGTGTTTACTAAGCTTCTAGCTCAAATCATTAAGTTAAGGACTCACCACCTTGATTATTCGATTAAGCCGATTCGACTGGATAACGCTGGAGAGTTTACGTCACAAACTTTTGAAGATTATTGCATGTCAGTAGGGATTAATGTGGAACATCTTGTACCCCATGTTCACACCTAAAACGGCCTGGCAGAAGCTTTCATAAAGCGTCTTCAATTGATAGCTCGGACTTTGGTTATGAGAACCAAACTGCCGGTATCTGCCTGGGGCTATGCAATATTATACGCAGCTATGTTGGTCCACCTGAAGCCCACCGCTACTCAACCACATTCACCGTTACAGTTGGTTACTGGATACGAGCCTGATGTCTTGCATTTATGGGTGTTTGGGTGCGCCATTTATGTGCTAATAGCACCGCTGCTACGTACCAAAATGGGTCCTCAGAGAAAAATGGGAATCTATGTCGGTTATGATTCACCATCAATTGTTCGCTACTTAGAAGCCATGACAGGATATCTCTTTACCGCACGTTTTGTGGATTGTCACTTTGATGAGACAGTATTCCCATCATTAGGGGAGAAAAGTATGCTAATGTTCCTGCAGAATGTCACGAATTTTTGTGGTATGCTCCCACTATGTCTCATTTAGATCCACACACTGCCCAGTCTGAAACTGAGGTGCAACAAATTATAGATCTTTAGAGTATTGCTCAAAGCATGCCGAATGTTTTTAATGATCTAGCAAAGGTGACAAGATCACATATACCCGCTGCAAACGCACCTGTAAGGATAGATGTACCCCGCATACATCAACAACCTCCTAGGAAAGCCAGACCATCCCCGAAGGTGAGGAGGCCACACCCTCCACGCGGCAAGGTACATTGGCTGCTAGCTAATCAGCTGCTCCGACCCTGAAGCGTGGCAGACCACTTGGTTCAAAGGATTCACAACCCCGGAAGAGGAAAATGGCACCAACTAGTAACCCTAGTTTTGAATCCAACCATCGCTTACTTGTATGTTCCAACGCATAAGGTTATTCTAGATTATGGTGATGCTTCAGATGAAACATGTCAACCTCTAGAGAATCGTGAGATTTCGGTCCACTACACAATATTGGATGAGGTTTGGAATAGGAATGAGATGATCGTCGATGATGCATTTGCGTACTCAGTAGCTACTGACATCATACTTAGCGATGACATTGAACCACGTTTCGTCGATGAATGCCGACGTAGAACCGATTGGTCAAACTTGAAACAAGCAATCCAGGTCGAACTCGATTCGCTCGCGAAACATAAAGTGTTTGGACCTATCATTCCTACACCACCACGCGTGAAGCCCGTTGGATACAAGTGGGTTTTCATGAGGATGCGTAATGAGAAGAATGAAATAGTGCGATACAAAGCACACCTTATAGCGCAAGGCTTCTCTCAGCGCCCTGGGATTAACTATGAGAAGACGTATTCTCCCGTAATGGACGTTATAACGTTCCGCTACTTAATTAGTTTGGTAGTTTCCAAAAAAATGAATATGCAGCTTATGGACATGGTAATCGCATATCTCTATGGGGATCTAGATATGGAAATATACATGAAAGTTCCATAAAGACATCCATTGACTGGTTTAAATAGTTCTAGACCACGGAACATTCTTTCAATTAGGTTGAGAATGTCACTCTATGGATTGAAATAATTTGGGTGAATGTGGTATAACCATCTGAGTGAATATTTGACAAGTCAGAGTTATGTGAACAACGAATTATGCCAATGCGTGTTCATAAAGAAGTCACATTTCGGATTTTGGAACCCGAAGTTCCTTACCTAAGTGCAATTAGGGCTTTATTGTACTTGGCTCAATGCACTAGGCCCAACATCTCCTTTGCTATTAATCTTTTGGCAAGATACAGCAATGCGCCCGCACACAGACACTTGAAGGTGTTAAAGACATTTTCCGCTACCTCAAGGGTACAACGGATTTTGGCTTGTTCTACACTAGCGAATCTCTGAGTGTTGCCGCCCTCTATGGTCATTGGATTGATTCTCGCCTTATTAGTTACGCAGATGTTGGATATCTGTCTGACCCTCATAGAGCACATTCTCAAACGGTTTATGTCTTCACCTTTAGAGACACCATTATATCTTGGAGATCTACCAAGAAAACACTAGTTGCGACTTCGTCAAACCATGCTGAGATTCTTACCTTGCATGAAGCATCGCGTGAATGCTTTTGGCTGAGAGAAGTTATGGGACATATATGAAGCACTAATGGTCTTATATCAGTCGTTAACCTTCCTACGACGATCTTTGAAAACAATGCAGCATGTATCGAGCAATTAAAGAAATGATACATCAAGGGAGACAACAACAAGCACATAGCGCTAAAGTTCTTTTACTTACACCGGCAACAGCAGCATCAGAACATTGAAGTCAAGCAAATCCGTTCCCAGGATAACCTGGCCGATCTCTTCATCAAGTCATTGCCTAAGTCTACTTTTAAGAAGCTTGTCCAAGGAATCGGTATGCGTGAATTACCTGAGTTGAATCGCTTGTAGTTCTCTTATTTAGAAGTTATGTTTAACTTAGGGGAGTATCTAGAAGCATACTCACATGATCTTAATGTACTATTTTCCATACTATTAGGAACATTTTTCCCACTGGGTTTTTGCTACCTAACGAGGTTTTAACGAGGAACCCATCTTGGGATGATCATACTCCATTGAGTTCACTACTTTCGTTCTGTTTGACATTTGTTTTAGATATTATGCATACTTCTCACTTTTATCCTTAGTCTATGGGTTTTCCTCATGCCTTGGGTTTTACCATAGCGAGATTTTGTGTGTTTTACTACAAATCCATACTTCACTTAAATTTGAGACTCGCGATCACCCGTTGTGTTGATGACTTCATCAATTATTCTACCTTATCTGCTGAAGATCTGATGCGATAGTTTGTTGAGTATTTACACACTCAAGGGGAAGTGTTGCAGTCATATTTAAAATAGGAATGTGATTGTGTAAATCCTAGTAGATATGGGAATGTATCTTATATTCCTATTAGGAATTGAGTACCTATTAAATGTTATAATCGTAAAGGGAAAGGTTTTTACCTATTCTACTACTATAAATAAAGGCACAATAGGGTGAATCAAACACATCTCACAATTAAATCACCCTCATTTCTTTCTTATTGTGGCCGGCCCTCTCCCTCTAAACCCTAGATCATTCAATCAAATAGGCCAATCTGAAAATATTAGTCACAGAACGGGATGTTAATACAATTGATGTTTTCTCCTTTTTTTAGTGGACGTAGAACTGAGATGCTCTAATCAACATCACAAAAGAATACAATATAATATGGAGTTCATCTTATGATCCAACGTTACAACATTCTAACCTAATAATCTCAAACAAAATGATGGCGAAAACAGAACGAAAAGTTTGATTCCTGATTCCGCCTTGGCCGAGATTTTCCTATAACGGGAACAGCACCTCGTTCAGCTAGTATCCTGAATTTCATACAGACAACCAATTTGCAGAAATAGTTTTAGCATTAGTATATTGCAGATGAAGTGGAACGCCTGCACCTAGCTCTCTCAGCCGGTCTACTATATCGTAAAGAAATCCAAAAGTGAGTATATTTTGTGCATTAAGATCTTCTCTAATGTGTGGATGAATTCTGAACCATTCTCCTAACATCTTGTACACGTGAGCGCGAATCATCCACCAAGGCACAGGGTATTGTTCACAGAGCTTCAAATACTCCACCAGAAGCTCTGCCTAGTCCAACTTCCCATCTTTCCTGCTTTCTTCATTCTTAGCTGCCCATTCAACAATTCAAAACCCAGCAAAGAGAGTCGGATTCTCAAGAAGAAACTCTGCAGAAAGCACCTCATCAGCACCAGTCGCCTCCAAACAATCACAAACATCATCCATGTGCTTGATGTTACCATTGGCAAGGACATGGATTATGAGAACATTCTTAACAGCCCTGATGGCGTCCCAGTTGGCCCAAACTTTCTTCTGGTCTTTCTTATC
Source organism: Pyrus x bretschneideri (assembly GCF_019419815.1). NCBI lineage: Eukaryota > Viridiplantae > Streptophyta > Magnoliopsida > Rosales > Rosaceae > Pyrus > Pyrus x bretschneideri. Next base: position 4,520,035 of record NW_025999820.1, on the reverse strand, counting down.
TCTAGTCCGACCATGGACAGGTAAAAGTGAGCAACCGACATCCTCTAGCATCCTAGCGTACTTGATCGTATCCTCCAAATTTGGAAAGATGCGGACTTTGCACAACACAAGCACATTCAGGTTTTAAACCAAGTTCTCTACTATAGATTTTATAAGAGGAAGGTTATCCATCAGAAAAGATCCGTAATTGCCCCGCCTCGCAATACACTGAGGACACCTGCATGAAAATTCACCCTAACTCAAACAACTTGAGGCTTTTAATCCCTAAATTCCACATTAACTCAGAAGGATATTCGAGAATTCGAATTAGTTGCTTGCACAGTAAGTTTCTAATGCTAGTTTAACATTTTTTGTTTAATACTTTGCCAACAAGTCAACAAGAACTCACTCCAACACTTGAACATTTCTCCATTGTTAATCACCCACTAACAGTCTAACAGTAAATTAAAAACACAACACCCCTAATCATAATTTCATTCATAAATTACATAACAATGATTATCTGAGATTGGATGAGCAATTACCCCAAATTAATGTCGACATAATCACAATGAGTCTCTATTTTCTTTGCAACCTCCAACAGAACTTCAGGATCATTAGCGCAAAATTGAACAAATAATGAACGGTCTTCCTGCAATACACTCAAAATTTAATCCACCAATGAACAAAAAAATTACTACATTAATCGCCAAATTCAATTAATTTTACCTTGCAAGTGGTAAATTCTTGCTCCCGGTACTTCTTACTCTCTATGAAAATGCAAGAGTGGAGCATCAGCGTCTAAGTGGCGTCGGCCCCATACTTGTGGCAAAGCATCCAAAACGGGAGCTCCGAGTTGTCCACCATTGGGGCAACAATCAGTTTGGGCCGCCCCAGTTTCGACCACTGAGCCCATGCTCGCTCAATGCTCGACTCTCCAGTCAAGCAGTACAACGGTGGCGTATAAGAGAAAGTCTGTTGCTCTTTTTGTTGTTGGTGGTGGTCGGAGCAGAGGGCGTCGTCGAGGCCTTGCAGTGGTCCAAAGGGAAAATTCGGGTTCGAATTTAGGGTTCTGCCGTGGTGAGAGGAGAGGCCATATGAGATGTAGGGATGAGGGGTTTTAGGGTTTTGGGAGGGATGAGGTGCAGATTGGGGATTTTAAATCTCATGGGTGGACAATGGGAATGAAAAAGGAGTAGCAACCCATCGCCACCTTTTGGATTGGAGGTTGTGGGACGGTTTTTGCATATACAGCTGCATATTATTGCACGGACTACTTAGCTTCAAGATTAAGCTGTTTTTTTTTTTTTTTAACAAATGATATTATCTACATTAAGGAGACAACAGACTTAGCCTCATATAGGTTAGAAATAATGTGGTTCAAATTCACCTTTGGCAAGAATCAAAACTTAAAACCTCTCATATACAAATGAAGCAGAATACTACTTGACCGTAGTATTTAGTGACGTGATTAAACTGAATTAACTTAGCATGGACTAAATAAACAAAAATAACATAACGTTTGTTACAGTGTCGAAATAAAATTATTTTTAGATATTATAAATAGGCAAAAGTTAGAGAGATAAGCTTTGCTAAGGACATGAACGAAGCGGGTACGAAATATCACACTATTTTGTTTTGTAACTCTAACACAAAACGATTGCAGATAAAAGAAGAGGGGAGGGATACTAATATTATTTCCTTCAATAATTTTCTCTTTCAGTTTCTGTCTGTTGATCACCCATGGAGTGATCTATTTATAAAGCCACATCCATAGGTTTACAGTGAAGGGAAAGTCACACCCGTGACAAATCCAACAACATCCGTGATTTTTCTCTTTTGAAAAAGTACCACACAACAAACTCCCTACTATTCACTACCAATCTCATGTGGGCATTCAATCATTCTTACAATTATTACAACATTCTCCCTTGGATGCCCACATATCAACATCAGTTGCCTCGTTAAAACCTTGTTTTGAAAAACCCAGTGGGAAAAAAACCATAGCGAGGAAAAATAGTACAACTTTACCCAGATTGTTGATATAGTGTTAAGCATGCTTTATGTTGCCTCGTTAGAACCTTGATAGGAAAAACCTAGTGGGAAAAATCCTAATCAAAGAAAAAAAAAAAAAAGTACAACATGCATGTATCATGGATGCTCCCCTAAATTGTATCTCCATCTAATTCTGCATTCTTCAAATTTAGCTGATTGGTAAGTCGACGTAATCCAATTCCTTGCACTAGCTTCTAAAACGTGCACTTTGGTACAGACTTAGTGAGCAGGTCTGCCAGATTTTCATTGGAACGGATTTGTCTGACTTCAATAACTTTAGCCTTCTGAAGCTCATGTGCACTGAAAAACTTTGGAGATATGTGTTTAGTCTTATCATCCTTGATGAATCCCTCTTTCATTTAGGCAACACAGGCTACATTATCTTCATGGATGATAGTTGGAATGTCTGTCTTTAAAGGTAAACCACATGAATTCCCAATATGATGGATCATTGATCTTAACTAAGAACAATCATGACTTGCTTCATGTAAATCAAGTATTTCCGAGTGATTGGAAAATGTAGCAACTAATGTTTGCTTTGTTGAGCACCATGAAATTGTTGTATCTCCATTAGTGAATACATATCCAATTTGTGAGCTGGCTTTATACGGATCAGAAAGAAAACCAGCATCTGCATATCCAACAAGAATCTAGTCATTTGTGGATTTCTCGGAGTAGAAGAGGCCCATGTCTATTGTCCCACGAAGGTATCGCAATACATCTTTGAATCCTTTCCACTGACGAATTGTTGGAGCAGAGCTATATCTTGCTAACAAGTTGACTGAAAAAGCTATATTTGGTCTAGTACTTTGTGCTAAATACAATAAAGCACCTATTACACTCAAATATGGTACTTCTAGACCAAAGACCATGTCATCATCTTCTTTTGGACTGAATGGATCTTTCTTAATGTCCAAAGAACAAAGACCATTGGCGTGCTGAGTGGATAAGCTTTGTCCATGCCAAATCGCTGGATAAGCCTTGTCCATGCCAAATCACTTCATGATTTTTTCAATGTAAGCTGATTAATGGACCAAACTTCCATTATCACAATGCTCAATCTGCAGGCTGAGACAATATTTTGTTTTTCCAAGGTTTTTCATTTCAAATTCGCTTTTCAGATATTCAGCAGTTTTATTGAGCTTTTTAGAGGTTTCAACTAGGTTTATATAATTGACATATACTGCCACTATAGCAAATCCAGAATTTGATTTCTTAACGAACACACAAGGGCATATGACATTATTGGTATATCCTTCTTTGATTAAATACTCACTGAGGCGATTATACCATATTCGTCCAGATTGTTTCAGCCCATATAATGATCGCCTTAATTTGATTGAGAGCCTACCTCGTGGTTTGTTAGTCATTTCAGGCAACTTAAGTCCTTCTGGGACTTTTATATATATGTTAGTATCTAACTCTTTATATAGATACGCGGTGATGACATCCATAAGTCGCATGTTAAGTTTTTCTGAAACCACCGAACTTATTAAGTAACAGAACGTAATTGCGTCCATTACAAGAGAGTATGTCTTTTCATAATCAATTCCAGATCTTTGTGAAAAACCTTGTGGAACTAGTCGTGCTTTATATCTTGCAATCTTATTTTTCTCATTTCGCTTTCTTGTGAATACCCATTTGTAACCCACGGTGTTTACACCAGGCGGGGTTTGGATTACCAATCCAAAAACACTTCACCTTTCCAAGGAATTTAATTCTGCATGGATTGCATCTTTCCACTCAGGCTAATCTTGTCTATGTTTGCATTCATCACCAAAGCGGGGCTCAATATCATCGCTTAATATGATTTCATTGGCTACTGCGAATGCGAACATGTCGTCAATGATTATTTTATTTCGATCCCACAATTCATTAGTACATGCATAATTTATGGAGATTTCTTTGCTTTCATGTACTTCTGTCTCTTTAAGGACATATGTCTCATCATGGACATTTTCTTTTCAGTTCAGAATCATGAATTGTGGATTTATCATTCATTTTCTTTTCTTGAATGATTTCATTTTGATTCAGTTATGCCCTAATCTTTCTCTTTCAAGTGGCTAAATCTTTTGAACCTAGGGGTCTACCACACTTCAGGTGTGCACTAGATGAATTATTTGCTGCCACTTTATTTTGTCCAACAGGGACATCAATTCTTGCAGGCGCATTTGCAGCTAATATATGTGATTTTGTCATTTTTGAAGCAACATTATATTCATCTAGCATTTAATTAGCAATACTTTGAAGATGAACGATCATTTTCACATTGAGTACTTCATGGATCAAAATAAGATAAGGTAGGTACAACCCATGTCAACTTTTGACGTTTTTCTAGAACGATCTTTTCTCCCCCTAACGACGGGAAGACTGTCTCATCAAAGTGACAAACAGTAAAATGAGTTGTAAACATATCACCTGTCAAGGGTTCCAAATATCTAATGACAGATGGTGAATCAAAACCCACATAAATTCCTAGTCTGCGCTGAGGTCCAATTTTAGTGCGTTGTGGCGGTGCAATAGGCACATAAACAGCACAACCAAAAACCTCGTAAATGTGAAATGTTTGGTTGATGCCCAAACACGAGTTATATTGATGAGTATTGGTGGTTGGCTATGGGTTTCAATCGAACCAATGATGCAGCATGTAAGATGGCATGTCCTTATACAGAGACTGGCAATTTTGTTTTCATGAGCAGAATACGAGCTATTAATTGAAGCCACTTGATAAAAGCTTCTACTAAACCATTTTGAGTATGAACATGAGAAACAGGGTGTTCAACATCAATGCCAAGTGTAATGTAGTAATCATCAAAGGTATGAGAGTAAATTCACCAACGTTATCAAGTCGGATTAACTTAATGGGGTGATTCGGGAACTGTGCCCACAACTTAATTATCTGAGCAAGAAGTCTCGCAAAAGTTACATTTTGAGTAGATAATAGGCAAACATGTGACCATTGGGTAAATGCATCAACCAAAACCATAAAATATCAAAATGGTCCACAGGATGGTTGAATAGACCCACAAATATCCCATTGAATTCTTTGCAAAAATGATGGGGAGTCAACATCAATCTTTAGTTGTGATGGTCTAATTATCAACTTCCCTTGAGAACAAGCCTTGCAAGGGTTATCATTTGGGATAGCAATATGTCTACTTAATAATGGATGTCTATTAGAATTGGTAATGATCATACGCATCATGGTGGATCCTGGATGACCCAGACGGTCATGTGAAAGCATATAAATTTTTTAATCAATGAACTTCTGGTTCATGACAGTATGTACTTCAACAGTCTTTATGTATGTATAATACAATCCACTCGATAAACCACACAACCGCTCCAATATACACTTTTGGGTATCATTGGAGGTAATGCATAGATAGTCCACATTTTTTGCACTTTTCGTTTCAATGTGGTATCTATTTAGACATGTGTCTTTAAAACTCAACAAATTTTGAGTAGATCGAGTAGCATACAACGCATTTTGTACGGACAATATTGTTCCATTTGGTAACATGATTTGGGCTTTTCCTGAGCCTTTAATTACTTCTGATTGACTTGATATTGTTGTTACCTTTACTTTTGTAAGCATCAAGCTTGAGAAATATTTTTTATCTCGAAGTATTGTATGCGTGGTTACGCTGTCTGCAAGACAAATATCTCCGTCATTGCTCTTGTTTTGAGAACAACCATAATTTTTATCCATGCTCTTTGAGTAAGGAAATTACAGTTAAACAAATAGTTTATTTATAATAAAAGGAAACTGAAATGCCACTTTTATTGAATTGAAATGCGAGCTTTAAACTACAAATTCAGATAATAAGAATACATCAAACAGAAGTGATTCAATCGGACCGATATATTTTCCACAATAAAGTTTGAGACATCTAGGTGGGTTATGTTCAATTACCCTGATAAATCGAACGCTGGATCAGGTATATCCCTTGGTTTAGCCTAGTCGATAAAATTAGTTTTGACACCTTTCTCCTTGGGAGGCTTAATACAGATTCACCAGATGTTTTGGGGTACGACAGGTACGTACCCAGTGTCCATTACCACCACACGTATGGCAAACTCCTTCAGGATTCTAGGAGTGTTATTCATATGAGTTTTGCCTTTCTGGCTATTTACATTCTTGAAGCTCATGCCTGAATTATGCCTTAGAACCTAGTCGTGAAACTAGACACCACGATTCTTGCCTTTCCCGTTCCACCGGCCTCACTTGTGGCCATGTCCTCATTTGTAATTATTGCCACGACAGGATGTGGTATTTACATCAAAGGAAATAACATCCACTTCTGGGAATGGTGCCGATCTAGTAGTTTGGGACTGATGATTCTTCATTAGAAGCTCATTGTTTTGTTCAGCTACAAGGAGCACAAATATCAGCTGGTTGTACTCAATAAAGCCTCGCTCTCTATACTTCTGCAGGAGCACGTTGGAGGCATGAAATGTGCTGAAAGTCTTTTCCAGCATATCTTCCTCGGTGATGGTTTCCCCACAAAGCTTCATTTGGGAGCTAATTCTGAACATTGCATAATTGTACTCAGCCACCGTCTTGAAATCTTGGATCCTTAGGTGAGTTCACTCATAACGAGCCATTTGAAGAATCACCATTTTCTAGTGATTGTATCTATTTCTCAGTGTCTTCCAGAAGACTAATGGATCTTCAACCGTTAGGTACTCGTTCTTTAGTCCTTCATCAAGGTGTCAACGGATAAAAATCATGGCCTTCGTCCGATCTTGAGATGATGTACTGTTCTCCTCCTTGATGGTTACTCCAAGATCCCCTGCCTCTAGATGAATCTTGGCATCCACTACCCAAGTCAAGTAGTTCTTCTCAGTAATATCTAGGGCAACAAAATCAAGTTTTGCCAAGTTCGCCATTTTCTTTTTTGAAAGAAAAATGAGATGTGTAAAAACTTGCAATAATATGTGTTCTAGATGGGCAATGATACCGCACCATCTTCGATCGCAGCAAAAATAAATAAACATTGGGTTAGTAATCAGAAACTACACCAAACAAGAAATCAAAGATATAAGTAATTGTCATATTGAGAACTAGAAGCAGGCATAGTGCTAGCAGTTCTTTGCAAAGGTACATCCAATCGGTGATGCAGATGAGGAAGAAGAACAGTAAAATCCTTGGAGGAAGCCTTTTTCGCTGATGTGAACTGTTTAACGTTAGAGAGTCGTGCTAATAACGTATTATAAATAGGCAAAAGTTAGATAGATAACCTTTGCTAAGGACAGAAACAAAACGGGTGTGAAATATCACATTGTTTTGTTTAGTAGCTCTAACACAAAGGAATTGCAAACAACAGATGAAGGGAGAGATACTGATATTATTGCTTTCAGTAATTTTCTCTTTCAGTTGTTGTTGATAACCCACGGAGTGATCTATTTATAGAGCCATATCCGTAGGTTTACAATGAATGGAAAGTCACACCCATGACAAATCCAACAACATCCGTGATTTTTCTCCTTTGAAAATGTACCACACAACAAACTCCCTAATACTCACTACTATTCCTATGTGGGCATTCAATCATTCTTACAATTATTACAACATTAGAATCCAAATGTTGTTTTGTCATTTTTTAATTCACTCCCTCTACCTTTCCTTTTCTTTTAACTTATTTTCCTTTCCATTGTCTCCTTTGTCAAAATTGTGTCTTTCATCACTGTTGTCGAGCTCTCCGTCCTCTACTGAGCTAACAATCGCCGATTAACCCCCGACCCTTCCCCACTACTCTCGCCGACGTCAGAGCTCTCTTTGGCATCGCAGGTGCTTCTAGTTTCCTACTTAAAATCCCATTGCAAGTTGAAATTGTGCAGAGGCTTCATCCAACCCCTTCTTAGATTGTGCAGAGATTTTGTCGCCCACTCTTGATCATGGCTCTCTCTCTCTCTCTCTTTCTCTCTTTTTGTTTCTAGCGCCTCCTCTGATTTTTTTCGAAAAATCTCAGAATTTTCTAGGAAAAGGGAGAACTTTTCTATTGGGATTGTTGCTATTATTGTTTTGTTGTTCTCTCGCAAATCAGAGGGAAATGTAAGTTTATATATGAGAGAGGGCGTTTTGCTTTTTCATTTAATATTCTGGGGTTTGAATTTTGTGATTTAGGTTGTGGGTGGGTGGTATCAGATATGCGCATAGTTAGGAGTTGTTGTTGCACATGATGCTACGCAAGCGTGCAATGATGCAGGTTTGGAGACAGGATAAGCAATCTCATACTTTTCAAGAGGGAAAGGGATCCTCTCCAGATCCCTTCCATCAAATCCACCAAATTCACAAATACGAACCTTTGAAATTTGATCTAACAACTACAAACAAGGGCCTCCTTTAAAAGTTATAATAACTTTAGCCGTTGGATCAAATTTCAATGGCCCAGATTGGAGGATTTGATGGATTTGGTGGAAGGGATCCTCTCTGTATCCCTTTCCTTTCAAAACTTCTCACTATGTCCACCTAGTTCACACAAGTCCAACTTAGTCTCATTAAAGTTAGTTTTTACTCGCACTAAACACAAATTAGTAAAGTAGTAATTCTAATTATGCCAATCCACTCTAGTAAAATTTAGTGATAGCAAACAAACGTGCCAGTACTCAGCGAAGTTGGAAGGCTTCACGTTATACATAAAAAGCCCGTTGAAGTAACCAAATTGGGCCTTCAAAATGTTGCTTATTTAACTCTTTATTATTATTATTTAGTGTTTATTTTATTTTATATATAGTCAAATAGACTTTCCGTTTTTGAATTTTGTCTGACTTCATTTTTTTGTTTCGGTGCAAAGGTTTTTCTGTTATTCTAGTTATTTGTTTAGGTATTATCTCTTTTATTTTTGTTTTCCTTTAACCGGTATATGTTTATTTCTTTAATTACTTTTTTTTTTTTTTTGATGTAGAATTCATGGTTATCTGATCGCTTCTACGAAAAGTATTGAAGTCTTGGAACATTGGCATTTGCCACTCAAAATGCAGATCGCGATTTTGATCAAATTCCTCCCATCCCCCGCCTCACACTTCCGCCAACTATTTCGTAGATGACTCGACACTAATCTCTTGCTGGCAAACTCTTGCCCCTTAGCGTGGTTCATAATTTTAAGAAATTTGAAGGTACCGTAATTTCTCCATATTTAAGAATATATCTTAAAATAGTGGGTCGTTTTAATTCTTTTTATAAGATGGAGTAGGGTGTGGGGTGTTCACATAATAAACAAGTCAAAATGTGATCATTAAGAAAACTTCCCTCTTCGGGGTCTTATTTTACTTTACGCTAAATCCAATTGTGGAAATACGAATGCCGGGATTAAGGAAATGAATTGTTTTCGTAAGAGAAATGTTGCGGAGATTCTTTTAATATGGAATTTTTCATAGACTCTTCATCATCTCATGTTTTAACACAATATTTTATAATATTAGTATGAGAATTATACCAAAAATAAGAGGTGACAAAGAATCTATGGAGAATCATACTTTTGAGATAGTCTTCTTAGCATTTCTCTTTTGTAATACAGAAACTTGACTTAATGAACCATCAGGATTAAGGAAAAGATTAAGATGGACTAATAAACTATTGAGAGATTAAATGAGTAATGATTGGAAAAGTAAGAGGTTTGACTTCCGCAAACAGGTTATAATCCAATTACTTGGGAGTATTGCCACGTAGTACTACGATATAGTGGTATCTATTTTTCACTTGTAAGTGAGAGGTCTTAAGTTCGAATCTCACCAAAGGTGAGTTTGAACCACATTATTGCTAGCCCATTATGAGGCTAAGTTCACCTCCACATCCTTAGTGTAGATAATATCGTTTCTTCAAAAATAAAATTACTATAAAGTATTTGATTTGTGTACAAGTTCCGCATTACTTTCCTTAATCTTTGATTCTTCAAGTGTATAAATGCCCCATGTCGGGTGCAAGACTTTTTTTCATATTTTTCTTTGAAAAAGACTAAGAAGGCTCCTATCAAAAGTTAGACTTTTCATGTGCTCTCATATTTTAACGTTAATTCCAGTATTAATATTATAAAATATGTCACATCCCGACCCGATCTTTACCAAATCCCCACTCGACTCCACCGTATCATGATATTGTTCGCTTTGGGTCCCAGCCACGTCTCACGGTTTTGTTTCTGGGAACTCACATAAGAACTTCTCAATGGGTCATCCATCTTGGGAATGCTTTTGCCCAAACTCGCTTAACTTCGGAGTTTCGATGAACTGCGAAACCAGTGAGCTCCCAAAAGGCCTCGTGCTAGGTAGAGATGGGAATATATATATAAGGCTTATAGGATCCACTCCCTTGGGCGATGTGCGATGTTACAATCCACCCTCCTTAGGGACCCGACGTCCTCGTCAACACACTCGCACCACACGACAGAGTGGCTCTGATACCAAATTGTCACATCCCGAACCGGCTAGACTCTGCCTTAGCATGATATTGTCCGCTTTGGGCCTTGACCACGCCCTCACGGTTTTGTTTCTGGGAACTCACACGAGAACTTCTCAGTGGGTCACCCATCCTAGGAATACTCTCGCCCAAACTTGCTTAACTTCGAAACTCCAATGAACTCCAAAGCCAATGGGCTCTCAAAAGGCCTCATGCTAGGTAGAGATAGGAATATACATATAAGACTTACAGGATCCACTCCCTTGGATGGTGTGGGATATTACAAAATATTCTGCCAAACATGAGGTGGCAGAGAGTCCATGGAGAGTCTCACTTTTGAGAGTTTCTTTACCTCTCCATAGACTCTCTACCAACTCATGTTTTTCACACAAATACTTATAATGTTGGCACGAGAATTGACGTTAAATTGTGAGGTGGCAAAGAGTCCACAGATAATTCCACTTTAAAAGAATCTCCTTAGCATTTCTCTTTTTTTTATCAAGCGATTCTAAGCTCATTATGAGGCTAAGTCTACCTCCACATCCTTAGTGTAAAAAATATTGTTTGTTCAAAAATAAAATTACTATGAAGTATTTGATTTGTGTACAAGTTCCGCATTACTTTACTGAATCTTTGATTCTTCAATTGGATAAATGCCCCATGTCGGATGCAAGACTTTTTTTTCGTATTTTTCTTTGAAAAAGACTAAGAAGGCTCCTATCAAAAGCTAGACTTTTCATGTGCTCTCATATTTTAATGTTAATTCCCATATCAATATTATAAAATATTCTGCCAAACATGAGGTGGCAGAGAGTCCATGGAGAGTCCCACTTTTAAGAGTCTCCTTACATTTCCATAGACTCTTTGCCAACTCATGTTTTTCGCACAAATACTTATAATGATGACACGAGAATTGACGTTAAATTGTGAGGTGACAGAGAGTCCACAAATAGTTCCACTTTAAAAGAATCTCCTTAACATTTCTCTTTTTTTTTCAAGCGATTCTAAGCCCATTACGAGGCTAAGTCTACCTCCACATCCTTAGTGTAGAAAATATCATTTGTTCAAAAATAAAATTACTATGAAGTATTCGATTGGTGTACAAGTTCCGCATTGCTTTCCTTAACCTTTGATTCTTCAAGTGATAAATGCCCCATGTCGGGTGCAAGACTTTTTTTCGTATTTTTCTTTGAAAAAACCATTAGACTTTTCATGTGCTCTCATATTTTAACGTTAATTCCCGTATCAATATTATAAAATATTCTGTCAAACATAAGGTAGCAGAGAGTTCATGGAGAGTCCCACTTTTAAAAGAGTCTCCTTACCTCTCCGTACTCTTTGCCAACTCATGTTTTTCACACAAATACTTGTAATGTTGACGCGAGAATTGATGTTAAATTATGAGGTGGCAGAGAGTCCACATATAGTTTCACTTTAAAAGAATCTCCTAAACATTTCTCTCTTTTTTTCGAGCGATTCTAAACTACATTAAAACAATTAAAAAGTTTAAACTTGAAACACAACGAGTTAAAAGAGAAAAACTAAGGCAAGACCTTATTTATAAGTGGAACAAAAAGTCATTGTCTTTCTCTAAAAAATTGTCTTAATAGGAACATTTTGCTACATTTACATTGACAATTCATTTATGTGTACATAACGTGTTTTATTTTATTTTTCTAAAGAAAATCGATATTTGATTATTGAAGAAACTACCCATTGTAGTGCATAAGCAAGGAAGAAAGTGGAAGCCAAACAAAACTAGCGAGTGATAAAGATTAGACGAGTTAAACTACTTAAAAGGCTTGTCATTAAACTCTTATTATTGTTTCCCCTTGCTCTACACAAGGTCATCAGAAAAATCAAGACCTCATAGTTTGGTCATCAACTACTAGTGTATTATAGATTTTTGTTGCGTAGAGCAATTAGAAGGAATTATTACCTCACGTGACAATATCACGATAGAATGCAATAATTTTGCCATATCATCAACAAATTTGTATTTTAAGTTTATGGCATCAGAAATGTTAAGGAGACTTGCTAAAAAATATGACTCCCCTTAAGAGAGTCTACTTAGCATTTCACGAGAGTTTGTGTATTTGAGTTAGACCGTGTAAATGATGTGGAATTGATAACGATGGAGCACCTTTGGGACTGGGAAGAGATCCTCTTCGGATCTCTCCCACCAAATCCCAGGGATCCGAAGATCCAGGCTTTTAAAATTTGATCAAACAGACTATAAACAGGAAACCCTTTTAAAAGTTATAATAATTGTAACCGTTAGATTAAATATCAAATATCCGAATCTCCAAATCCCTAAAATTTGGTAAGAGAGATCCAGAAGAAATCTTTTCCCTTGGGACCATATATACATACATAGCAAGGTTTCATTTTTTAGGCAAACCCAAATGCAAATAAAGAACAAATTAGTGCAAATCCAAATCGACACCGATTGGGCCCCCATAATTGGTCAAAAGTATGAATTGCGCACCCACAAATTTTGACTTGAACATTAATTTTCCGACTACTATTTACTACTTTGAGGCAAAGGCATAACAATAATTATAATAATAATTGCTCACCTACAAACTTTGACTTGAGCTTTAATTTTCCTCCCCACATCAAAAGCTTCAACTCCAACACCATCTTTGTCTCTTTGAAAGACTTTACGGTCACAGTCCCTTTTTGTAGGCCAACTATTTTCTCTCCAAATTCATCCAACCATTTTCTCACGAACCAAACACAAATCTCTCTCTCTCTCTCTCTCTATAAATAGTACCAATCCAACCAATACCCACCACCTTCACTTAACTAGCCGTACCCAACAAGTTGCCTTTGGTCAACCGTCACAAATACGACATGTTGGTCCACTTCTTTACATTTCTTTGACCCAGTCCCTTTCATTTCTTTGAATTTTCTCCTTTCCCCACGATCTTATTCAAACGAAAAGTTAAAAAAAAACTCAAAACTTTGGGTGATGGAGGAAAAAGTAGGCATCCATCCAATACAAGAACCAAAGTAAAAGCAATCAATCCACGTACTAAATTATCAACATCTTAGCACTTACACCGATTCACGGAAACGTGAGTTGGATCGGTGAAATATAACAACATATTTTCCGTCTCTAGAAATTAAAATAATTTAAACTACTATTTTGTTAAAACTTAAAAGAAGAATAAATCACTAGTAGTACCAAATCCACCATCTTCATTTTTTTTAAATAAAGATGTAATTCATTGTTTGAAGAGAAAAAGGAAATCCCCATATTGTACAGGACAATTAACTAATTTGACTCAACTCATCATCTCCTTCGAGATGGAACTGAGTCCAACCGAGTCAAACCGAGTCGGAACTGTAAAAACTACCAGCACCACCACTACCAGTACTGCCTGCTACCATTAATATCCCTCCATAAAAAAAAAAAAAAAAAAGAAACTGAAACGCAAAAGCTTCAATTTTGATGATCTAAGAAGATTCTAGAATAAGATTGGAGGTTTCTGCAACTGAGAGAGAGTGATTGTGCTCGCCTTCGTAGGTAACCACTAGCATTGCCGCATCGTCCAGAGCTCTCTCTACGTGTTTTCGAGCCGGGCATCCTCTTACACTGCTGCATTTGTAGTATCCCCTGAAAATTCACACAAATCAGAACATAACTCCCCAATAATTCAGAGTTTTGGGGCCAGACAACGTCCAACTCAAGCGATTTAGCTCGAAAGCTCGAAGCTTTGAATCGAAATTATACCTTGGATGTGGAGATCCTTTGATGGGTTTTTGTCCGTACTTTCTCCAGGAGTAATCGTCAGGTGGGATATCGGCCAACTTCAAGCTTATAGCCGGGACTCTCACGACCCTCTTCTGTCTCAGCTTTCTGTAACAAAACCCACAACCCAGAATTTCAATTTAGTCAACAGATTGAGAGAGAGATCGATTAAGTTAATCAGAAGCTAGACGATAATTAAGAGAGATTTAGAGTTTGAAATAGACCCACCTCTTCTTGCAATGGCAGCGGCCGGAGGACCCAGCACCGCACTTCCCAGACCCCAAGTTCTCGGAGCTGCACTTCCGCTTCAACGAGGCGGAGGAAAGCGGCGGCTTTCCGGCTGAGGAAACCTGTGACAAATTGGTAATTTGAAAAGACGATGACGACATTGGCTGCTTGCTATCGGAGTCTCCGGTTAAAGACGACATAAACGACGTCGTAGGTGGATACGAGAAATTTATAGTGGTAGATGAGTCCTTAGTGCTCTCAAGCACCGTACCGTGGTGGTGGTGGTGAGGTGGCGGGATCTGCTGGATCGGCGTCGCATGGTAAACCTTAGTGGACTCCGGTAACGGAACATGCTTGACAAGAATCTCTTGGCTCTGGTTTTGGGTTTGAGAAGACGATCCGGAACTCAAAGTCAAAGGGGCTCGCCGGAACCGGGCGTGACCGGTCCGGGTCCGACCAAGAAGAGAAATGACCTTCTTGAACTTGGAAACAGCGACGTCCGCGACGGCTCTGCAGTCCATGTCCATAGCCGTCGACGGATATTTCCCTTGGTGCTGGTTCTGCTGTGCCTGGGACAGCAAGCGAATAAGCTTCTCGACGCTCTCGAGGCCGGAAGCTGCTTCCTGCACGGCGTTCTCTTCCAACTTGGCGGAGAAGCTGCTGGTGCTGCTGCTGGTGATGGTGTTTCTGTAACCCATGAAATCAACGGCCATATCTGACCCTCTCGAGCATAACAAGGAAAAGGAAAAGCGAGAAAAACAAAGAAAGCTGAGAGAGGGAGAGAGAGAGAGAAAAGGAGGAAAAGTGTACGGGAGACAGGGGAAGGGGTGTTGATAAAGAGGGGTTTGGGATGCCGATGAGCGTATGAGGTGTTTGTTAAAATGCGTCTGTGGTCAAAACCACGGCATCTAATTATCTGGTGGCCCACTACCATTTGCCTCATGATGTAGGTGCGAATAAGATCCAACCACACCACACAAAATTGCAAATGAGAGGTTTTCGAACGATTAGCGGTATTTTTTTTCATTGTAAACGAGAGTTTTGTAAGTTTAATTATCATTAAAACTAAATTTAAATCATATTATTACTAGTTTATTGTAAAGTTTAATATATTTTTTACTCTTTTAATGTAAATAATATCGTTTGCTCGAAGAAAATAAAACATCAACTTTGCTATTGTCAATGCTACTCAAATATAAATAAAATGTACAGAAAACTAATAAAATAAGGTTTAAAAACTTTGAGTTTTAATGATAAGGACAAAATAAAAAGTAAAGTGAATAGTATCCTAATTAACTTTTTAATGTAAAAATATGATTTTTCTTTAAAATGAATAATACTATAAACTTTTGATTTAAGTTTTCTAAAATGTATCATGAATTTTTACTTGAAAATAAATTCCTCAATAATAATAAGAAAAATTTCGCATAAATTTATAAGTAAGTAAAATTATTTTTATATTATTAATTAATTTTATCGTACAGCTTAAATTTTCTTTATTTAAAAAATATATATCATATGAGCCGAATTTAACACTTTAATTACAAACTAAAATTGCTAAACTAAAAGCTGGTTAGTGAACTAGGTTGCTTTTTCCTCTGCTTTGATGTTTAAATGATTAGACTGATAGAATTTTGATGCTTGGTGTCGGATGAATCTTGACCTTGCTTTTGATTTGGGTCCTCTTTAGTCTTATCAAATTTCCATTTGGTCAAAGGTGGCGCCGGAGCCGTTGGATTGGAGATTGACGTGGACGATCGATTGATGTGAGAGAGTGTGAGTGTGGACCAAGTAAATGGGAAACAGAAATAATTTAAGAGAGAGGGGAAAGAGACAGAGTAGGTGCGTGGCAGCATGATACAGTTGACTTTGTCCCACGGTAACTTTCATTCAAAACGTCCACATTTTTCTTTCAATTGTGTCATCCGACAGAGGCTTACTGGCTTGGTGTTGGGTGAATGGGGCCAAGGCGGTTGAGCTGTATTTTTATTTTTGAGCGGGTTAAGTTTTGTTGCAACTTCTACAATTTAGTAATAAATCTCTTTTTTTTTTTAGAGATACAAGTTTTAAGTTCGATGGTCGTGTATAACAAGTTTAATATTAATTATTAAATGCTAACTCATGTGTAGTTCAAAACAACTTTTATAATACGGATACACTGTTATGGTGAATTTTCGTGCTAATAAATAAAACATGTATAATTTTTTGTCCAAAATTTCTTGTTTCATTGGCATCAACACCACTAAATAACGATATACTCTTGTTATCTAAATTGTTATTGTAGCGCAACTTAAATCTTCCCATTTAGTGTGAATCATATAGTAGTTAATTTTTATTGAAGGGAAGTTTTTGTTGTTTTTGTGCTTTCAAAGAAGTCCAACAACATGTTTGGGTAGATTTTTAGCGTAAGTTGTTCCTTGAAATCCGTGGGTATTTCACTATTCAATTTTCATGAATTTAGCTTTATTTTGTTAATTTTAATTTGTTGGTTAGTTAGTTAAAGTTTAAATTTGCATAGTTAGCCAATAATTTTTTTTTGTTAATTTTGGACGACCGTGGGTGATCTGGTCATTGACCACCATCAACACCATTGCGATGATTGTCTTTTTGGGTAGAGTGGATGATTTCAGTAGTCGGAGTGGTCTGCAAGAACAAAGACAAGCAAAAGATCTTGAAACCAAGCGTCGGAAGTGGCTCCGGCGTAGGTTCTCAGACGATTAAGTCAGTATTTGAAAGAGAAGATAAGCAAAGTGATCTCAACTAAGTCTGCTAGTCATTTGAAACCGTTATTCTCAATAAGATATGGTCATTAAATATTCCTCCTACAGTTAAAGTTTTCTCTTGAATCTTCATTAGAAATAGATTAAAACCAGGGATCAAGTGCATCATCACAATGAGTTTGGAAACTTTCTAATATTCCTCAGCCTCAGTTGGAACCTACCACCTCCTCATGTTATTCCTTTCTAGAAAAAATTCTGATTCTTTGTTGGCAAATTTGGACTTCTAGAGACCATTGGTTATTCCGGAATATTGTTCACCACCCTATCAAAGTTTCTACAATTGTTTCTAAAGGTTTTGAGGGATCTTTTTTTTTTTTTTTACTTACTCCTTCTCCCTTGTGCGTCCGTTGTTCATAGAAGTGAAATAAAATGAACCTCTCCTTCTAATGGTTTATTGATGCTCAATGTTAATGCTCAAAATTTGCAAGTTAGCAAATTAAAATACTAAACTCTTGATGGGTTTATGAAATAGACCGAAATGAAATGGACTTAAATGTTTAAGTGGCTTACCCCTAAAAAATTGGGAACATCCACTATGTTACTCGGATTATATTGATTTCAAGACTAAAAAAAATGCTCGGCCAATACATGAACTCTCTCTCCTTTCAATTGTTCGATCCTAATACAAAAGGTTTCCACCCCTTTATCTAGGCTCCCAATAAACTCATCAGTCTTGTGTCTTTCCAACTTGACATTTAACTCGCCATCTATGTTGACTAACTTGTTGACACCTTTCCACCTATCAACCAAACATTCGGGTGTGAAGTAACATGTGTTTAGTCGAAATAACGGGTTCTGTTAGAGTGATGCAGGCGGAGCGTCCAGTTCAGCTTTGGTTAGCCAACCCTGCCTCTCCTAGCGCTGTTCTGACCACCTTTACGTCCCCTTCTAGGTCTCTACCACTGACTGTGGGCTGCCACATGACTTGATTGACATCTAGTGTTCCTAGATATTTGTGTCATTAAGCTATTAACCTACCCCCGTGCTCCTGACGGTCGGAAAGCTCATTACATACTTTGGTCGAGCTTAGCTCGTAGGCGGTCGACTATAGCGTTCACATGTATCCTCTTCTAAGCACCTTGGGCCTTAGGCTTCTCAACCTCCCTTGAACTGTTCTCCCGACTTGCACTATTATGTAGACCTAAAATTGCCCGACGTTAACACTCAACTTTGATGGTTCTGCACCTGCTGGTTTTATAGCTAGAGATTTTTCTAACACTCCTAAATTGGCTCGTGCAAAAGAGGTCGGTAATTCCTCGGTGATTCTTGTTGAAGCCTCTGCTCTTCATTTTGGTTTAGTTCATGCTAAACGTGCTGGATCCAAGAAGGCCGTTTTTGAAGGAGATCCTAAGCTTTTGATTGACTACATTCTTCGCAAATGCTTTACCCCTTGGAGACTTCGTTCTTTTTTGAAGATATTCTCCGATCATTTGCATGCTTTTTATTGTATTTATTGTCACCAAATTTTTCGTGAGGCCAACTTTGTTGCCGACTCTATTGCAAAGATTGGCCATCAACTTCGCTTTCTTCTGATTTGTATAGCTGGGTTCTGTCCCTATTTGTGCACGCCACCTTTTACTTTTGGCTCCTATTAAAAACTTGGCTCATGACTTCATGTGCATTGTGTACCTGCCGCTGCCATTTGTACAGGCTTGCAGGCTTCTACAACACTCCAAAACCATCACAAAAGAAATGGTCCATGCAAATTAATTAATTAACACATTAGAGTTTTGTATAAACAAATTCTAAAGGAAAAGATGTTAATGCATATGTAATTTTATGCATGATATTAGAAAGTAGGTTCATGTGCAAAAATCATCATTACACACAAAAGTAATGGATACAAATGGTTTAGGGAGGCTGCCGATGTGATGAGCAACCTATACGATCGATAAGCTTTGTTGACAAAACTTAAAAAAGGTGGTGCACCCATTTCAGCAAGCAATTTTGGGCAGCGCTTAATAATGTGTGAGAATGTTTTTACGTGGTAATGTTGAGTGAGATAACAATACATTATAAGATGAACAAGCTTCGTACACACAACACTTATTAATATATTATCTTTAAAGGTCTTTTAGCTTTAAAATATAATGAGTTTTACATCATTTTAGTAGTACTGAACGAATTTTGTATTATCGTAGGGTTATACTTATATTTATTAGTATTTGACGCAGTTAATGTGCACCTTAAAATTTTGGGAACAATATCAGCAAGTGGTTAAGAAATATGTTGCTTCTAGTTGATTGACAAAAAAAAAATGTTGCTTGTAGTTGTAGGCTAGTGCCTGCCTATATTGAGTTGTTTTTTTTTTATCGACATTGAAATTTTTGTAATCAATCAATTAGTAAAGACGTAGCAATATTATTAGCAATTTAATTAGCATAATCGTAGGATGATTCCACCGTAGCTAAAGGCCATTTTAATTCATTAACGACTAGGGGGGACCAAAACAAAATCAAATTTGTTAATTTGTATTTGGACTGGTGCAATGGGCACGCGTGGGGGGATTGGGACTGATTGTCCACAATGTTCGTGAATTGACTGCGTTGGCACCAAAGTCAATAGCCGGAAAGCAGGAGAAAATTGACTATTTGTGCAACGAAACGTGATGGAGTTGAATTGGGTGCCTAAGTTTTGACTTCACACCCAAATGTCAGTAATTTACGGGGCGGCCAATAGGAATAGAAAACATATTATGAGAGAGAGAGTTCTGGCTCTTGTACCATCGTTAATTTTGTAATCTAGCATTTAAACTAAAAAATTTATCTTTTGCCAAAAGAAAAAAAAACTCTATTTAATTCATTAATGTTATCTTTTGAAAAAATAAAATAAAATATTAAGCATGGATTGTCTTTCCTGGATAAAACATTTTTATTCGATAAGATGCATTTGTTTAGTAGAGCGATTTTGGTAGTTGGTTAAATAGTTAGTTATTAAGGAAAAAATGAATTTGTGAGGAATAAAATGCGCTAAAGTGCATACGTATAATTACTTTTCATAACTGCGGTAAAGTGTTTACTATTCTACCAACCGTATTTGAGTCCAAATCTTCATTTTTTTCTAATACAATATTATATTTACGTTAAGGGATGCATAAATAAATTGGATCAAACACAGATGGAACAATAGTAAAATCAACTAATGTTCAATTGCTTTGCATGCTATTCAATATGTGGTGGGAATAAAAGTACCACTAAACATTAGTCTATGGATTCTATATTAGCAAGTAGTTTCAGAAGCTTTCAGATGGACAAACTTGTGTTATGAGTTTCTTAATCAAATTTAACAAAGAGGATCTAGTTGTTAATGATTCTTTTTGATAAAATTAAGTAATTCAAGGAGACAATATCAAGCATCGTAGTTGGGAGTCTTCTAAGAATATAATCTTTGCGTCACTTGACAAATTATGCTTATTTACATTTTATAAATTATCGCATGATCATGATATGTGACGAGTGTTATACTCACAAAGTTAACACCAACAATATATTAAACACTCTTTGCAAGGGGGGATGAATTTTTATATCAACCCGGACCCATGATTCATGTTGTCCGGCTCACCCACACAAACAAAACTCGCTATATTGTCTCTCCACCCATTCAAAAAACCGTTCTCATTTGTTGTATCTGCAACTGCATACGACACTCTGTACACAATCAGTCATTCATTTTACGTATTATTCAACATTATGTATCATTGAAGAAATTTCCTTGAAAAATCCCAATCAACAGTATGTTTTTGTTTTTTTCCCATTTCCATTGAAGAACGAGGAAGATGCATGCACGTGTTTTTCTTAAAAAAATAATAGAGAGTTGATCGTGATCAGGTAGGGAAGAAGAATTTCATACATAACCACTATGGGACGACGTAAGCCAGTCAGAACTCACATGCATGTTTCTGGATATATTCCATCGTCCCAACCCTATTTCAAATGCATCTGGACAAACCTTCGATGTATGCATTTGAATTCGACTCATGGATTTATCCACCCACCTCATTTTGATCTGGCCCACATTTTAATGCCAAAATGACTTTTTCATACCAGCACAAATTTCATACTTGTTGTGTAGATACAACATGTTATAACAACAAAATCACTGGATCAAGAAAATGAAATGAATCAAACTAAACTGACTTGTTGTGTAGATTGAAGTTTGCGTATTGACAATGACCTAAAGACAGAATTTCACTTATTTTCTATTCTAGAAGTTCAATGGATGTCTATCTCTCTTGATTAAACCATTTATAAACCAAGGATCCAACAACAAATCTTTAGTCTTTGATGAACTTTTATGTGCTTCTCTCTTTTTGTAAGTAAAAGATTTTGTCGTGAAAAATAAATTGATTTTTACTACAGTCTTGTCTGGTGTGTATATATTTATTGACACTTTTTTAACAAAGCAGATAACCTTTGGGAACAGTTATTTACTGCCAGTTCCCTTGATTATATAATCTAAACATATATGATATAGACACAAGTCCCATCCGATCAGTCCAATCCTTATTACTGTAATATGCTTAACATAAAACATATTTAAGATGGCATTAACATAGCTCCCTTGGTCCACATTAGATTGTTGTGTTTTATTTGTATTCAAACTCCACATTGATATTATGATTAAGATGACATGACATTAGCAGTTGTTGATCAATGTGCGATTCTTCGCTCGTGTTTTCACCGGGCAGCATTCGAGTGTCTTTCCATTCTTTTGGGTCTTTGATCTGGCCCAGTAGTTGGACCCTTTCGGTCAGTTTGAATGCAAACTTGGTGTCATCAGATGTGATGCCAGTTCAAGACTCAAAAACCAAGCCCAATTATTCTATCTTCGTCTGGGTTACTCATTATGTTAGGCTTAATGTGAGATATGGCCCAACGTTTAGGGCATGCTCAAACAGGATTCATATCCTCTTCGAATCAGTTTTGAGGGGATTTTCCGAGCCGATGGATCTCATCCGTTGATAAGAATCCAACAGCCAAAATAGTTGCTACCTCTTCCCCTTCAACTCTTCTCTCTTTCTCTCTCACTTCAAAGTTCCCAACCTTGAACTACCAAACACCCAAATTCCAGGTTAAATTCAACCCCACTCCAAAATCAACCCTAATACCACCACAACCCCCAATTGCAAGTCCTTCACCTTACCTTCCCAAAATCAGCACCTACACCGCTGCAACCCTTAACTCTAAAATCTTAACTGTTGTTAACAAAACGATGAAGAGAGGGGGTCCTACAAAACGGAACTGGATCCTCTCCTGAGCTCAGGATGGGGATCCTCCTAAGCAACCCATCTAGGGCATTGAATTTTGATCCAACGGTCTAAACAGAGGGCCCCTCTAAAAGTTATAATAATTGCAGCTGTTGGATCAAGTTTGAATGCCCCGGATGGGCTGCTCATGAGGATCCCCATCTTGAGCTCAGGAGAGGATCCAGTTTCCTGCAAAACAATGATGAATAGTTTTTTGCAGAAAAAGATTTATTTTTTTATTTTTTTATTTTAAGATTCTAACCGCAGGATCCGGTGTGAACGGTGAGGATTGATTGATCCCAACAGATTTAAAAAAAAGGGTTCATAAAGGATCTTAGTCTGCTCAAACATATGTTTTCTTTTATAACATGAATTAAAATCCTCAAACTATGAATCAAAAAAAAAAAAAACTATTGGATCTACAATTGCGTTCTTGTGATCACCTGATAACTAACAATTTGTTGTCAGACACTTTTGAATTTGATGTGAGGCGTTGAAATTTAAACAATTAAATTGTTTAAATTACTTTCCATTCTTGATATCAAATTTAAGTGTAAGTGATTGAGTATTTGTTAGTTACGACCAAGACAACATCTAAAGTTGAATTCACGTATAAAACTTTCACGGACATCAAATTATTTCTTTTTTGCTTCCTCACCGACTCTTTGTTCCTATAAACTTAAGCAACATGTGATAATTAAAAAAAAGAATGTTTCATTTTAAGGTTTAACAATGATATTTAATCTTAAATAAAATACATGTTGTTGTGAAGTTGGTGTTTTTGCATGATTATATCACATGTATGACACGCATCCCGGTCAATATTTACTAATTAATTCGATATCAAAATAAAATTTCGAAATTAAGGTCATGACTGATTGATGTGATACCTAACAAAGAATTTCCGTGTTGATTGTTGAATAATACTTGAGTCCTCGAGGTTTTAAATGAAGTAATTCTCAAAATACTCTGTGGACGTCGGACGACTCACATAGTTTTATACTTATGATTAAAATCTCTCGTATTATAAACCATTATATAAAAATTGATTATTTGTTCGCGCAACCAAGTATATGAAATGAGCGATGATATATTTTGAGATGGACTTTCTTCAAAACCTTTCGTAACCAAGTATTGTTTACTTGTGTTTGGATTTTGCAAAAAGGGGTGCAAGTTAAATGGGATTATAGTTAGAGTCCACAAAATGTTTCTGTAAGCTTAATTTGGAAGTGAAGCTTTTGGTTGAAGTGCTTTTGTACTAAAATGGCATAATGCGCATTGTGTCTCTCTCTTAATTGCTTTTTCTTTGTTACCGAACTTTCCATTAATTGTTTTAAGGATGAGAGAGATTGCTTACCTCCGTCTGAAGCAAAACAAACTTAATTAAATATTAACCACCCACCAACCTCATTTCGACCGTTGATGTGTCCTCGACCTGTTGCGGCGGTGCTAAAATGATGTATAACTGCAAATGATTCATAGACTAAGCAATTAAGGGATCGTTTGAATGTGCTTTTAAATTGATTGAAAGAGTTTTTAGAGAAAATGTTTTCAGGATTTACTTGTATTTTTACTAAGGATTAGTTCTAAAAATATTTGTACAAAAAAATACTTTCAGTCATTATAAAAGATATCCAAACAAGCTCTAAAAACGTTTATCGTTCGATATGACGTATCGTGTTCAAATCTAATCGCTGTAGAGAAAATTTGTCACTGAATGAAATGATTCGTTCTTGGATGTCAATTACTGGGCCTCCTTCTTAGTCTGGTCGTTTACTGGGCCCTCTGGTTCATGTTACAAAATCCTGCCTTTTTATGGCTAATCGTGCAAATTAGGCACCCTAATAAAATTCATATATTTACACAATTGGTTACTATTCAATTAGCCCTAAAAATCAAATTTCCCGCAAACTGTTTTCCAAAACGGGTGAATAATCAAGATTTCGTCTGGGTTTAGGGGGAAATTTCCATTAATTAACTTCCTAAACAAGCAAGCAATATAATTTGTTGAAATTGCAGACCCCCACATAAATAATTTCCAAATTTTCCCCACCGCAAAAAATCAATCGGGTTGGTCCGTCAACATCGCTCTCTCCTTATTTAGGTCTCGCTCCATCAACTATTAATTTGACCTGCATAATTAAATGTCACTCATCAACTCCGATAATTAACTAATAATTTAATTAATTTGGAATATTAACATAGAAAATCGTTGCGTGCATTAAAACCAAAGCCTCCCTGTCCGAAATCATACGAAGCCCATCTGGGCCCGCAGCTTATGGGCCGAGCACTCTCTCTCTCTCTCTCTCTCTCTCTCTCTCTCTCTCGCTCCTCCCCTCTCCCACTCTCTCTCTGTCTGAAAGCGGACAAGGAAAATACTGAGAAAGAAGCTGAAAGGCAAAGCAAATCTAACAACTTTGAAAGTTCATTCGTAATTTCGAAGGAATCTCCGATTAAAATGAACAAATCACAGCTTAATTCCGTCTTAATCATCGCCACCATCCCCAACCTCTCCCTCTCTCTCTTTCTCTCTCCTCTCTCTTTCTCTCTCTACAGAGAGCTCAACTAACGTCAAAGGAACTCAAGGGATATAGTGCTCCAGAGACCACACAACAAACAAGCCCACCTCTCCAATTCTTAGCTCGGCTTTCCCTCTCTACGATTTGAGAGAGACAGAGAGAGAGAGTATGAAGCTCTCGGCTTTGCACCAGAGCTACCTCACCCGACGGAGCAACAGCTTCAGGGGATCGGCGCCGTTGGACTCCACATCAGACGGCAAGTCGCCAGCGACGGTGTTCTGGCTCGTACTCCATGGCCTCTGCTGCCTCATCAGCCTCGTCCTCGGCTTCCGCTTCTCTCGCCTCGTCTTCTTCTTCCTCTTCTCCACCTCCTCTTCCAATCTCTATCCGGCGCCGTTTCGGACAGTTGCTGATCTCACCGTGAGAAACCTAGAGCTCCCCGCGAACCCGATCGCGAATCTCGAGTTTAATCTCAACAGGAACGCCACCACCGCGAGCTCCAGCAGCCGGGTCGTGGTCGGGCGGCACGGGATCCGAATCCGGCCGTGGCCGCACCCGAACCCGACCGAGACCATGAAGGCGCACCGCATAATTGAGACGGTTCAGAGGGAGCAGAGGAGGCAGTTCGGAGTCACCAACCCCAAAACGGTCATCGCCGTCACGCCCACCTATGCTCGGACTTTCCAGGCGCTACATTTGACTGGCGTTATGCACTCGCTAATGCTCGTCCCGTACAACGTCGTCTGGATCGTCGTTGAGGCGGGCGGGGTTACCAATGAGACGGCGTCGATCGTTTCCAAGTCCGGGCTCCGGATCATCCACGAGGGGTTTGATCAGCGGATGCCTAATACTTGGGATGGCCGCCACCTGCTGGAGGCTCGGATGCGGCTTCGTGCTTTGAGGTGAATTCTCAATTTTTACAGTTTTATTTTCGTTTATTTACTTCTGTTAATTAGTTATTCTCCGAAAATTGCAGTTAAATATCATGAAAGAAGAAAAATTGAAGCTTAACCAAATGATTGTGGATATTATTATTGGACTGATAATCTGTAGTTATTATTATTCGTGAGAATTAAAGCAATTGAAGATATCTTTAGATTATGAAATGCAGGTTCCATTTAGTTTACGATTTTGACTTTGTTTGTGATGGAGCAGAATTGTGAGAGAGCAGAACCTGGACGGGATTGTTATGTTTGCAGACGATAGTAATATGCACAGTATGGAGCTTTTCGATGAGCTGCAGAATGTGAAATGGTTTGGTGCTGTTTCGGTGGGAATACTTGCTCATTCGGAGAATACAGATGAATCGTCAGAGTCCGCAGTTGAGAAAAATGAGGAAGGGGAGAACCAGTCAATGCCAATTCAAGGTCCTGCTTGTAACTCATCCAATAAGTTGATTGGTTGGCACACCTTTAACACCTTGCCGTATGTGGGAAAGAGGGCAAATTACATTGATGATCGAGCACCTGTACTGCCCAGGAAGCTGGAGTGGGCTGGGTTTGTGTTGAATTCAAGGTTGCTTTGGAGTGAAGCTGAAGATAAACCAGAGTGGGTTAATGATCTAGATAGTATTGGTGGGGCTGATGAGGAGATAGTGACCCCTCTATTCTTGTTGAAGGACCTGTCCATGGTTGAACCACTTGGAAATTGTGGGCGCCAAGTGTTGCTCTGGTGGCTCCGCGTTGAAGCTCGTTTCGATAGTAAATTTCCTCCCAGGTTAGTCCTTCATATTTTGTTCATTGTAATATCCATTTTTCCTATTGATTCAATACAGTTTGGTTGTTCATTTTGACCTGATGGTGATCCGCAAGCTAGGTATGGGGGTGCTTCCCTATTTTCTTTTTGTATCTTATGAACCCCAGTGGGAGATGTATGTTTGCATATGTTTTCATGTACAATACTGGCAAACTACTTGATACTTATAGAATTTTTGTGTGAACATAGGTAGATATTTGCTAGCCAATTTAGGAGATTTCTCGTGCCCAACACTCAAAGTCCTTTGCCTAGATTTTGGGAACTTTTCCTTTACAGCGCATTCAGCATGATCTGTGTAGCATATCTCAGGATTATTGGTGCTATGGTGCTGTGGAGTCTCTATATCCCAATATCCTGCACCCGTTTCCACCTAAAATGTCCACAAATGCTGAATTTTTCTTTGTCCAATGTATTAATGGGAGACTTTACCATTTAGCCCTTTTCCTACTACCTGCTTCCAAATACTGGCTAAGTGGCTATATGTGCTTGTAAATATGAAGGCCGCTACATTTTAGGACTTGACTAAAAATAGCTCCCCGCCCCGCCCCCACCCAAAAACTGCCCCACTCATCAGTTGTATTGTATCTAGAAATCAATTCAAGTATTAGCAACATGGGCGATATATCCCAACTGGTCCAGTCTATTATAACATTCAGATTCAAGGCACGTAGGCATAGCCATTTTTGTTTAGCGTCTTATGTTGGTTGATATGAGAATTTAGAGCAGTATTTGATTAGCCTTCTGCATTGCATTCGGATGCAAGTTCTCATCTCACAATCTGAAAAGAGATGCTAGTATTGGACTTGAAGTGACCTAAGTTGAAATAAGTTGCTTACTTTTCAATAACCACATGATAGAATTTCTATCGACAAAAAAAAAAAAAAAAAAAAAAGTGGTCGAATTTCGTGGATTTGATTTATACGGTCCCTATCGAACACCTCTTTATGTAATCAACATATTTACCTACTTGATTCTCTTTCTCATTACTCCCTGTTCCAGCCTTTACCTATGCCAGAGAAAGTAGGACCATGTAGGCTCTAAATATAACATTGGCAATATCATTTGCGTTTTTTTTTTTTTGGTAAAGAATGGACCTGGGACTTTATTTAATATCACTAGGAATAAACATGTCTTTTTGTCATAATATCACAACTACCCCTTAGCATATTTTTTTCAGAGTCTAGTAAAAAATTTGCTACAGTTGAAGAAAAATTGCAAAATGATTTTGAAAATGTAAATTGTTTTGAAGAAAATATTTTCTAATTAATAAATTTTCTGGCATTTTGAACTGAAATGTATGTCGATAATAAAAAGATATGATTATTATCATTTTATTCTTCTAGGTATTGCGATAATCTTATTATCAGTAGAAACTAGAAAAATATTTTGGCATTTGAAATGTTTATACGTCAGTAAGCGATTATTTTGTAGCAAGGCATTTTGGTAATACTTGAATTGATTTCTAGATACAATATGACTGGTGAGTAGGGGGGGAAGCTATTTTTAGTCAAGTCCTAAAATGTAGCGGCCTTCACATGTACAAGCTATTTTTTGTCTGTACCGTATGTAATTGCTCCCTCACATCCTAAAAGTTGAAAAATATCTTTTGATTGTTCGAGACATAAACTGGCCTTTGTGAAGTCGCATTCTATTTCATGTTATCATGATGTCTTCATATTTTATTGATGTTGCTTAGAGTATTGTTTCTAGTCACAAATATATTAGTTCCATCTTTTCTTTTCTTAATAGAGCAGGTTTTTTAATTTCTAATTTCCCAGTTTATTGCATCGTTAAAAGTCTCCTCCGCTTTTTTTCTCCTTGGGCTAAAGGGTCTTCTAGGTTCACCCACAAGAAGTAATCCAAGTCACCAGTTACTTGTGTGCGAAGACTTGATTCCATTATATCCTCATGAGGGCAATTCTGATTGAAAACTTGACCTGCCTGTATGAGCATATACAACCGCACCTAGTATTTTACTTTTGAGTTTTTATGCTCCCGTGGAACATTTCAACATTATTTATCCTTTGTGATCTGATAGTCAATAGTGAAATATTACCTCACAAGAAATGCGTAATATATTTGATCCATGAGGCGTCATATTGTTCTTCTTGTGTGAGACGTGAACCATTGGAGTTTAATGTATGGTAACATTTGGTTGTCCATGCAGTCAGCCTTTTGTCATGCTAGCATGATTTCTCTGCTCTCAATTTGATCATTAGTTTGAATTTGTCTTGTACAGATGGACTATAGATCCTCCTTTGGAAATCACCGTACCATCGAAACGTACACCATGGCCTGATGCTCCTCCTGAACTCTCAGCTAATGAAAAAACAGAAACTGGAGTTGAAGAGCACACAGTGAAGCGTCCTATAAAAATTCGTGCACCCAGAACAAAGAGAAGTCCTCGGAACAAGAGAAAGCACGAGACAAAAACGATTGACATGCAGGCTTCTGCAAGGCATACGGAACAAAACTGAAACATTTGCCATCGACGCCCAAAACATATACTGCTGTTTGAATTTGAGACTTCGGTCTTCAGCGTGGAGAAAATTTGTGTGAAGATGCATCAGGAAAATTTAGTTGAAGAGGCCGAGAAGCGTATGCTGTCAGCGGGTACGTACAGTAAGGCACCTGTAATAGGGGGGAGGGGGGCTAGTTTATATGTGCATTCGAGTTTGATTCTTACATTAGTTTCACAAATTTTTTCCTTTTTTTTTTTTTGGGTGCTTAATTTTCTGGTCTCATGCAAAAGGTACGTCGTGATCGACCGATGGAGTCTTGCTGCACCTGCTGCCTTGCAGGAAGTTGTATTTGATATACTCCAAAATGTTATACATATTTTGCTAAATAGGAATTATAGAGTTTGTGTTCAGTTGAATTTCGTAGAAATGAAACGATTCCAAATGTATTAAAATTTCCCCATTCATTTCACAACAGTCCCTTTTTAATTCTAGTTGAAGCCTTACTGAGCAATTGCACTAACTGGCCGTCATAAATTTATGGGAAAAAAAAAAAAAAAAAGTGAGATTTCGGGTCGATGTAATTTGGAACCGAAGAAATGTCATTTGCAGGCCCCGATAATCCGTGCATGCTCCTGTTTATTTATGGTTTTTGAATTGAATAAATCAAAGAAAAATTAAAAAGGATGAAGTAAGGATGTGGGGTCGGAGAAAATGTGTACGCAGAAATTTCAAATTTGACTGAGCATCTTGGCTCCAGCAAGACAATCCTAGGATTCCAGAATAGATGAATGGCTCAAAGACAAGGCTAGCAAAAACTTGAGTCTCGGGCCCATTTACTGGATAAAAAACTGTAGCTCTTAAAAGGAGAAGGTAGCTGGTGAGGGCAGTTCAGGGAGAAACATTTCAATGTATCAGAAATACGGCTCAATATATCAAGTATTATAATTTAAGTAGTTAAAAGAAAAGTTTAAATTTCAAACCACTTGTATCATGATATTTGATGTACAGCATCGTCTTCTCGACATACCGAAAAATCTCTTTGGCTGAGGAGACTTCCCCACAACTAAGGGGTGCCACATTGCTCTTGGACCAACGATATCATTTTACAAATTTACATAAGAAATTTAAAATGGAAGCATTTTTTATATGACCTTTTCACTTTATGGACATTAATTCTTTTGATTTGCTCAATGAAAATTTAAAGATAGACGGTTTAGATTGCTGAAGTTTGATGTATAAAATGAAGATCTTTTTACACCAAAAAATGAAGATCCCTCTAAATAAATGTTGTATATATACATATATGGAAGTCGAACACGTGTTCTTTCTTGTTTGATTAAATAGAATACAAGTCTACTTCACAATTTAACACTCCCCATCACGCCCCGTTTAGAGTATGGGTGAGTTAAATGTATGTAGGATTTGGTTTTGGAAGTTTATATGCTTCTTGTAGCTACCTAGGGTTTTCACAAACTCCATAACTTGCGATATGGGTCTAATATATGGCCTCTGCTACACATTTAAGGACTAGGGTGTGGGATGGAGCGGTGGAAAGAGAGTGAGGGAGGGAGATTGGGTATGGGTGCCTGTGAGGTCTGAGTTCATCACACATCAATTGTTAGTTGGATATCGTATAATATAAGGGTGACCTAACATTCCAAGTGAAGGATGGTGTAAGTTGACCCATCACCCATGCCATATCTCATTTTTATCAATAGATGGATGAGATAAAGTGATGCTATTCGCACACTCATTCTTACTTTCTACACACGTCTTAATTAATTTTTGTAAGTTAATCTTCTTCAGCTCATTAGATTTGACGACTGAAAATTAAAAAAAATGATGTGTGGATAGCACATCCCGTGTGATATATTGGATGGACGGATGGATAAATAGAGCGTGTGGCTTGTGGAAAAGCAAGCCCAATTCTTTTGCACATGCTTTCATCTTTGTGTGACTGGGGAGGAACATGCTATTATCTTCTTCTTCAACTTCTCTTATCCGTGAAGGCAAATGCTTTATTTATTTATTTTATTTATTATGAAATGAGTGATTGAGTATGAAGAAGATTTTTCACAATTTGTAGGGTTCAAAACTCTCAAATTAGCTATGTTTTCAATTTCAATATATTATTTTGTCTATATTCTATTATGCTCCACCACAATGACATGCAACAACAAAATATTCAACTAATAAAGCTCTCATGATTGCAGCCGTCCAAATGCTAGGTCAATCTAAAAAAGTTCCCTGTCAAAAATTAAGTGATCAAAATCATTGAGTAATATATCAATTTTCATTTTGATTGAATTTTTATTATATAAAGTATGACAATAAAAATAAACAGTTCAGATCATGAAATCACGTAGAACTTAAAATAGTTAGCATTTCTTTGGGCAATGAATCTAACTACATTTGCAGTCTCATGCGCCTCAAGTTGTTACTAAAAATAAATATAAAATAAAAAAGAAAGAAACAATAAAATGAAAACCATTTTATATAGATTCAATATTCAAATAGTAGATGTCATCGATGAGCACATGAATCTTTTTGTTTGGTTTTGTACCTTCATCTACCAAGCTAGTTCTTGCATATGCTTTGACTGTTAGATGGAATAGAGGAGGGAGAAATTTTTTATTATAATTGGAACACAGATGTACATCACATGTTTTTATATAAGTGATAAAAAATTGTATTTTATAATTTATTAACTTTTTAACACATATCTTATTATTTATATAATAACACGTGATATATCATCTCGTGTTCTGATTACATTAAAATTCCTCGGGAGTAGGAAAGTGTACACTTTACCTCCAACTTAACCAGTAAACACAAGCAGGGAGGGAGGGGGAGAGAGAGAGAGAGAGCAGTTCCTTCAAGTTGGCAAATTCTAAGTTCCAATCCCACAATTATTGGTTGCAGCTTGCGTGCTTCGTCTGTCGTCCATACTCCATACACAGTTGGAAAATATCTAGCGATTAATTAATTTACCCAACTCCCAGAAGGATACGATTTAGCCCTCCTTTCTGGACTCCTGCTCACCACCCACACCACATGGTATGTTTGAAGTATGAACACGTTTTAATCCCAACCCTACATGATCCCCTTTTCCGGAAAGGGATCCTCTCCCTTCTTACTAATTTATCAAATTAAAGGATTCGTGCTATTAAAAATTAAACCAAATATTACAAACAAGAGCCAACTTTAAAAGTTATAATAATTTTAGCCGTTTGATTACATTTCAACGGTATGAATTTTCTGATTTGGTAAATTAGGAGGAAGCGATCAGGAAAGAATCCCCTTTCTCCTTTTCTCATGAACTTGCCCTTAATTTATACTGATTTTTGGATTAATGACACAAAAGATCTTTTTGTTGTCAATGGAAACATAAATTACTAGAGCTATGTGAACAAAAAGAGGTTATTGATTGTGAATCTAAATTGCTTAGATCATCTCTAAAAGAAATGTTAAATTATATTTAATGGTTGATATAGTAATTTGAAATTTTATGTCAAATTTTGTACTTTTTTAACCGA
Organism: Pyrus x bretschneideri; assembly: GCF_019419815.1. Taxonomy (NCBI): domain Eukaryota; kingdom Viridiplantae; phylum Streptophyta; class Magnoliopsida; order Rosales; family Rosaceae; genus Pyrus; species Pyrus x bretschneideri. The sequence goes on along the minus strand of NW_025999820.1, from coordinate 4,487,321 downwards.
ATTATCAAATGTTATTTTATTATTTAAATAGTTGTTATTCTTAAATAAATGTTGAAACAAAATTTTATTGTTTGAAATGTTAGTGGAATAAGGAACCCATCGCTAAAATGAATTAAAAATATTGACTCAAAATCACAAAGCTTTCAAATCCATACAACAAATAACATTTTGGTTGAAGAGACTTTTGATGTCAAATATGTATAGTGGCATTCCACCTAAGATTTTGACATCTCATTTGGAGATGCCGTTACTAGGTTAATTTTTGTAAAAATGTTCCAAATAACTTGTACTTAGTATTTTGTTGCTAAATTTTATATGATTGACTATATATCGTTATGTGTTATTCAGTATTTGATTTTATATTAAGAGTTGAAACTAAGTTACTAGCCACTTGCAAAAACAACATAGTTACAACACCAAAGCCTGGCATCGAACCTTAGTAGTCCCAAACAACGAAGTAAAGATGAAAATAACAGTTCTAGGTTATAGCTTTCGAGTACACATACATTGATTCTATACTCTTAATGTCAAATTTAACTCTTAATATCAAATTCAACAAAAAGTGATCATGTATTTATTGATCATCTTATAACTAATCTACCTGCTGTAATATAAATTGTTGAAATTATAATTTCATAAGTAGGTGAAATTAGACTTTAAGGCCTAATATTATTAACGTGTTTCACGTAAAATAATTATAATCTAGATTCAAAGTCTAACATAGTAAATATCGGATTTGGATCCTCTACTGAGCCCAAGGAGAGGATCATTCTGATTAGGAGTGTGGGCCGTTAGATGAAAATTCAACGGCTACAAACAGAAGGTTCTTTTAAAATTATAATAATTATAACCGTTGGATTTTCATCTAACGATTCACGCTCCTTGGGCTCAGGAGATGATCCAAATCCGTAAATATCTGTATATACAAATACAAATCGGACAAGAAACTTATGGGACACCAACATTCTTGAATATTAAACTCCCTTGTTTTCCTTTATAAACCCAAACTCTTCACCCTTTTTGCACACCTCTCTCCTTGGAGAAACCACAAACACCAACCTCTCTCCCAAAATCCATGGCATCTACCATGTCTCTCGCCATGTTTACCATCCTTTTCCTCTCCTTCACCCTCTCACAGGCCTCCCCGATTGTCGGCTCTCGGAGCGAGGCCGACGTCAGAGCCATCTACCAAGAGTGGCTCGTGAAGCACCAGAAAACATACAACGGCATCGGGGAGGAGGAGAGGAGGTTCGAGATCTTCAAGGACAACTTGAAGTTCATCGACGAGCATAACGCAGTGGACCGTCCGTACAAGGTCGGTCTGAATGCTTTCGCTGACCTGACCAACCAGGAGTACCGTGCCAAGTTTTTGGGCACCAGGAGTGACCCTAAGCGCAGGGTCATGAAGGCCAAGAACCCGAGCCTGAGGTACGCTTTTCGCGCCGGCGAGAGGTTGCCGGAATCTGTGGATTGGAGAGTCAAGGGTGCCGTCAATCCCATCAAAAATCAAGGAAGTTGCGGTGAGTAATTATTTTTTTCTTGTACTGCGACTTTTTGTCAAGTTTCTTTATGTTGATACCTAACATGTTGATTGATTAATCGTGTCACGTTCAAATTGATTCTGAATTAACCACGTCATGTTCAAATTGATTTTCGGCGTGACACAAATTAAACACGTAACTAAAGTCAGATTCTTTGTATTTAGAACTAACCTCACTAGTTATTCATGATTAACTATTTGATTAATTTGATTAATCGTGTCACGTTTACAACGATGAGTCCAACTAATTATTCCGGTGTCATGTTCTGATTGATTCTTAACGTGACTCAATAAGCAAATCCATAACCAAAATCTCTACTAGTTTTAGTGTTTTTTTTTTCAATAATTCGAGTAGCCTTTATCTTCTCAGAAGAGACGAGGCACATCTCCATGGCCAGGAGAAAAGGCCTCGTGATATTTATTATTATTTTTTTTTCAAAAAGAAAAAGGAAAAAAAAAAGGTGTTTTGGTCGGTGGGAAAAGGTGAAGTCTTTGAATGGTGGGATGCCCTGCTATGCGCTCCACCACTGTTGAATTTTAGTCATGCACGAAAGCGATAAAAGTGTTGTTAGTGGAATGTTAGATAAGGTGGCAGAGGCTTGCTGGTGGTTTGGACTTTCAGTTGGAAGTTGGGATTCCTTACCCCTCACGTCAATATAAAATTGGAATATCACTTTTCTTTGTGGAAAAAAATTGAAAATGATTTCTTAAAGTCTTTTATAATATTTTATGATTCCTTTTTTTTTTTTTTTTAGGTTTTTTGTTTCAAACGATAAATTTTATTAAATTAAATGTTAAATTAATCATCGATGATTATTTATTAAAAGTATATTTATTTCGACCTCCCAAAACAAGTTATATTATTGGAAAACGACTCTTATGGTGGTAATATCATGACAATTTGTACTACTAAATAATATCACGTACAACGACTTTATACATAATATTATATCATTGAAATTGGATATAATGGTGTTAGTGTGTTTGTGTCATGAAATCCTTCTCGTAATATTGATTTGGGTGACATTATCCTTCAAACACTGGCTTTTTAATAACGTAACATATGTCCTAATAAATTCATATAGTAATGTTTATTAAGCACTAAAATGTTTCTCCAAGCTCACCCAAACCCGAACATGGCTACAAAAGTTCGGGTTAGGCCCACTGGATCTAATTCGTGCTCACAAAAACCTTGATATTTCTTGGTTGCAGGGAGTTGCTGGGCTTTTTCAACAGTGGCAGCAGTGGAGGGCATAAACCAAATAGTGACCGGAGAATTGGTGTCTCTCTCAGAGCAAGAGCTCGTCGACTGTGACAGGACTTACAACGCCGGATGCGATGGTGGTCTCATGGACTACGCCTTTGAGTTCATTATCCTAAACGGCGGCATTGACACTGAATCCGACTACCCTTACAAAGCATATGACCAAAAATGCAACGTTGCTCTGGTCAGTCCAAAGTTTTCAATGCCAATCCCCTATTTATACTCTTGTAGGGTAATATTTCATTTTTTCTAACGTCTTGCTTTGTTGCGCTATAATTTTGCAGGAGAAAAATACGGTTGTTAGCATCGACGGGTACGAAGATGTTCCGTCCTACGACGAGAACGCTTTGAAGAAAGCCGTTGCACACCAACCCGTTAGCGTGGCCATTGAAGCCGGCGGCATGGCCTTACAACTCTACCAGTCGGGTGTTTTCACTGGTGAGTGCGGATCAGCATTGGACCACGGTGTCGTTGCTGTCGGGTATGGCACTGAAAACGGCACAGACTATTGGTTGGTGAGGAACTCATGGGGAACCAACTGGGGAGAGAGTGGATATTTTAAGATAGAGAGAAATGTTGCAAGCACGTACACAGGCAAGTGTGGCATTGCAATAGAGTCTTCTTACCCAACAAAGAAGGGCCAAAAATACCCATCAAGCTCCTTCTCTGCTGAGCAAGACATCAAGATGGTCACAACTGCTTGAAGTTGAAATGATGGGGGCCTTTTCGTCAATTGCGGTACAAAATGCCCAATGTGTTCCCTTTTGTTGTCTAAGTTTACGAAAATGGTTGTGGGCTATTATTGGTATTATAGATTTGGGATGAAATCATTGTTTGTAAATAGATTTAAATTATGTTTAAATTGCACCTAGCAAAACTTATAATTTGTGCAATCACATTCCAAGTTTCAATCAAAAGTTACTTTTATGTGCACATTACTTGATTTACTGTTGTTTGCCTACTTTTTATTTTGTTGGGTATTCGTAAATCAATGGTATTCATCATGAAATTTTTTTTCGACCGTGAATCAAAACACACACGTAATATGATTGCAAAAACAATTGTTCTAAAATTCAAAACTAAAAGCGAATAAAAATGGCACGATCAACTTAAAAAATTCATCACCAGAATTTAGGAACCTGTATTATTTGCAAGAGTAACTTCAGAGAATCAATTGATTAATCAAAATGTGACATATGATTAACGAGAAAATTGTGTTATTAGGTCAATTTGGAGGTTCCTTAATTACTTCACCTTCATATTAAGGTCTATGACTTTTTGGTCCTTGTTAGACGGAATAATAGAATATTGAATCAAATATTTAGTTTAGAAATTAAGGCCTACAATTATATTGGTTAATTAAAAATAAATAAATAAATTCAAAAATATTTATAAAAACAGAAATAATTTGCTTGCTGCATAAATATTTATAAAAACAGTTTGCCAACAACGTGGAAATTGAGGCCACGATGAATTGATGATGATTGAACAGAGAAGGTAGGCATGGTTTTGTTTAAGTGTTGGCTCTTCCCACCTTGCTACCACGTGCAATAAAAGGTCGTAGGACCTTGTTTGCTTCAATTAAACTTCCTATGTGTATATGAAATACTTTGAGAAAATTGTAAGTGAATAACTAACTACGAGTTTAATGGTACTTCTCAAAAAGATATTACGAGTTATTTTAGCATTTCATTTTGTATTCGAGTATTGTGTTATGCCTAAAACAAATTTTTCCATATCAATCTTCACCTTTTTGAAGTTTTAACATTAAAAATGTCAAAATATTATTATGTTCACCCGTCTGTTTTATTTTGATTTGTCATATATATTTTAGTTATAACATGAATGAGAAAACGTGACAAGGAAGTTGGTATAGTTATAATACTTACAATTCATAGATGATCATAATGCTAAAGTGATTTTCGAATACAATTTTTCTTCCCAGCACAATTTTTTAACTTTTAATTTAAGTGGGTTGAATTTTGTGAGATGTTCCAACCACTGCTGAATGTGATTCCAAGAGCAGAATAACCCATAAAAGAGAATGTTTAACTGATCCATTTCGGATCGACTGAATTGGTACAGAAGTTGTAACATGGGAAAACCACCGAAAATACAACTTATTTGAATAACTTGGTGACCTCCCAATTGTAGAAGTAGGATCTTTGGCAAGCAATAAGCACTTCAATAGTACAATTTAAATGTACCGTCTTCTTTATCATTTCGGGAAAAACGTGCGAAAGGAAAAGGAAACAACAGAGGGATCTGAATCGAACCTAAATGGGAATGAAATGAAAAGTTTTTTTCAAAACATAGCAGTAAGGGCGTTACGATATACAAGAGGAATGGAGAAAAACTCATGATTGGTGTGGAGGGGAGGATCTGTTTATGATATAGTTCAAGAAAGAGTCGTCTCTTTTACTTACTTCTTTGTTCTTTCTAATTCATTTTGTTCTTTCTGATTCATTCACCTCAAGGCTCGTTCTGAATGTCGTGTAACATCATCTTCAACTAACATTAAAGGACAAAATGATCCGCTACCGCAGAGCGCCAACCTCTCCAATTTTTGGCAATTGGAGGCAATTGCAGTTAGACTCAAAGAGGTAGGATTCACACCAATCAGAACAAGCTCCTGTATGTTTGGGCACTCTTTGGCTATGGCAATCAAACCTTCGTCCCCAATCCTATTCGTCCTCCATCCATCAATGTGAAGCTTCCTAAGCATCTTGCAGTTTTTGGCAACACAGATAAGCCCGAAATTTGAACACTCAGGAGCCTTAACAATGTGCAAAACCTCCAAATTCGAGCATTTCGAAATTGCCGACAGCCCCAAATCGGTCACCTGCAACCTCTCCAGGTGAACTTCAATCAAACTCTGGTTTCCATTTTCAAGCTTTTCTAGAACCGTATCCCAATCCCCCAAACAGCGGATTAGCTTCAGGGTCTTGAGATTCTTGGAGCCGACGATAAGCGGCCCAAAGCACTGTCCGTTCAGTATCTGCCTCAAGGTTATCGATTTCAGCGACGACGACGCAATTTTGTCGCCGATCAGCTCCGAGCCGTCGTGGACACCGTGGAGCCGCTTCACGGAGAGCTCCTCGAGCGCCGGGCAGTGCTCAAAGACGGCGTTCATGGCTTTGGCGCCGAACAGGCAGGAGCCGTAGGAGAGCTTCTTCAGGCCCTTACAGTTCTGCGCAAACGCGGTCATTCCGAGGTCGGTGATTTCCCGGCAGCCGCGGAGCTTGAGGCGCGTCAGGTTTCTGCAGCGAATCGAGATCAGGAACAAAGCGTCGTCGTCCAGGCTGATCGATTTGCGATCGCATCGAAGCGCGAGCTTCGTGACCGAGTCGAAGCGGGCGAAGAGAGCAGGCAGGAAACGGAGGAGCCCGGCATGGGCGTTGAGAGAGAGGCGGTGCCGGCTCCGGCCGTCGACTCTCAGCCACCGGTGGCAGACGAGCGAGCTTCGTTTCCGGTCTCCGGCACCGAGGAAGTGAAAAATACTCGCCAACAACTCGTCGGGAAGATCGGAGGTGTAGTCACGGCCCTGGGTGACTTCCCCGTGAAACTCGGACTCTTTGTCGTTCAAGGATGAAACAATCGCCACCGGGTTGAAGCTGAAACGGCGGCTCGTTGATATTTCACTTGGACTGTGCTCCGCCGGAGACTCAGGAAACGAATAGGACTGTCCCATAGCGCAGCTGCGAGTGAACTGAACGCGCCGCCAAAGGGGAGAGAGAGAGATGGTGGTTGGTTTTCTCAAAGTTATCTAAAAATGTGAGTTCTTCTTGTGAGCATATAAAATGAGTATTTACCAAATGGAATGTGATATCCACCTATCCCATTTTATTTCTCACGCCTTTTTTTAATTTTGATCATTGGATATGATGAATTAAAGCAGATCAACGGATATAAATTATCAAGGGGTGTGTGAGAAGTAAAATGAGGTGTATGGATACTACACCCCTATCAAATATAGCAAACAATTAATCCTCAATTTCAAAAATGTCATTTTTTATAAAAGCCTTCAGATATATCCAAAATTTCATCTAAATAGACACAAATATCCTCAAATTTAACAATCAAATAAATTAAAGACTTTTTAGCCAAAATGATTCGTGACATTGACATAACTCCTTAATCTGGTCCTTAACAATTAATGATAACTAATAGTAGTGTTCTTGAATCTATCTATTGTGAATCATTTTAGTCTTTCTTTGAATTTGTCCATCGTGATCATTTTAGTTTTTTCGTGAAAAATCTGTCAATTGCTGACACACCTCGACCGAAATCAAGGCGTGCTGGGCATCACGTGAAGGTGACGTAGCCATGTGCACAGTGTGGAAGCAAAAATAATACAATTACGAATAAATAAAAACCAAACTACTAGATAAATTAGTTAAAGTAACACGCAAGTGCAAGACTAAGTGTGATAAACATAATCAGAGCACAAATAGCCTAAGTGCAGTCTAGTAGGACGAATAATAATTACACAACAACCAAAGGTGATCCTACACTGATAATAATCTGTCAGGGATGCCGAGAATTCCTCGTAAGCCACCACAAATCACTTCAAACTAGAACTTGGAGGGGCGCAAAACGGAAAATGTGAGTGGGCAAAAACAAAGTTTTTCAAAATCATCTCATTTCTCAAAAGTTTTAACCCCTCGTCGTAAAACCTGTATAATTTCCCAGAAAATAGAATATATCGAAACCATGCTCGAAATAGCAAAATCCACATATGTCATGTCAAATATCTCAGCATAAGATGTAAGTAACCCAGGTGATATCAATCAATGCAAATAATATGTCAGCCGGAGTCACCTAACGTGACCTGTACGGCTGAATCTAGAGCTCAAATCTACATCTAGACAACTATACCTGCACACGAGTCAGAATCACCTAGAGTGGTATGTACGATAGGACTGGATGTAAATAAATACGCTCAAGTGTTACAATTCCGTGAAGACTGTGCGAATAATCGCGGGTCACCTACTAGTCAAAACCACCTAAAGTGGTCTGTATGACAGGACTGTGCACCTAACTTGGATCCAAGGTGAGCGTATGGTGCGGGAGGTGAATATCACGTGAAGAACTATGCCCTAACTCTGGGCGAGAGCACTAACACCGAGGTGCAGGTTTATGAGCTCTCAATGCATCTCACATAACCACCAATTCACAACCATAAACTATAAACTTGCCTGGCACTTGCCTGGCACTTGCCTGGCACTTACCTGTGCGTCCGCAGCACCAAACATATATATATATGCAACTACTAATGCATAAATAAATAGGTAGACACTTTGCATGGCATTTTAAAACATATAAACATTCAATTTCATTTTCTGGGAAAACTCTCAAGTATATAGGTATATACGGAAAGCCAAAAGCCCACTCACTGGTATGTGGAAGGGTCGTAGCCCTCGAGCCTTAAGTTACTGCGCTCGTCCTCAGGATAGGTCTCACTTATATGCGAAATAACTATAAAAACGTCAATTAAAAGCACATAACCAAAACTAGGTAACAACTTATCATACAATGCTCAAATGAGGTGTTTGAATATATCAACGTGATCTACTCAACTTCACGAACATCCCCATAATTTTAAAATAATTTTCTGACCACCCACGCACCGCCATGCGCAGGCACGTGCGTGGCACACTGACGGTGGTAGTTAACGCCGTCGTAAATATTTCATCCAAAAGCAAGCATATTTCTTTAAAACTAACCTGACAATGTTACTGTCGTTATGAATATTCCATTAAAATTAACGGAATATTCTCCTTTCTTCTCCGGCTAGGCGCTGGACTCCGTCACCGTCGCCGGAAACTAAGAAAAACTTTCATTCGTCAAATCTCACTCATTTTTCAACCAAAATTCATGAATTTTGTACAAAAATGAAGCCCACGACATAAGGAACAAGTTCTCACCACTTTCAAGCCCTAGAACACACTGAAACTTGCCGGATAAATTCGAGAAGACCGGCCAAATCTACAACTCGAGCTTCCTGGCATCCAAAACACTTCAACTTTCTTCTCTGAGCTTCGTGAGAGTGTTCTAAAGCTCTCTATGACCTTAAAAATTCCTAAAAACCTGACATTAAATAGTGCATGAACTCTGAGGCTAGGGTTCTGGAGGTTTTCGAAGGTTTCAAGTCTCACAAATGGTATATAAGAACTCAGAAACTTACAAGGAGTTCGAATCTTACCTTCTAGACGCCAATCTGTGTGTGTAAGGTTGGTTTTGAAGTTCGTCCGTACAATTGTAAAGGAATGGAAGAAATCCGAGAAAGAGAGAGAGGGTCACGGGAGTGTGGTACGGGTGTGTGTGTGTGTGTGTGTGGTCCTGTTAAGTCAACAACCAAAAACAATTAAACAACACCCCACAACGCCAACTAACGTCCAAGGGCAATTTAGTCATTTCACTCCTACGATACAAATAATTCGAGACGGGCTGTCACAATTGATATGTTAGTGTGATGATGTGGCGCCACAAGGGTCTCACAAATACAATCATATAACAACATGTGGATTAACTTTAAAAACTATTTTTATATTTAAAATTAAAAGTGATATTAGTAAGAAAAAAGGCATTGAAGGCATGATTGAAATTCTGCTGCTCCCACTTGTGGTAACCGCAGCGTCGCTCAATGTCGGTGATGAGGAGGTCGAAGGGGATAAGGTTGTGGTGGTGGAGTTTAGAAGAAAAGGTGAAGTTGGACCGGAGCTTGAGACAACAGTAGCTAAAAAGCCTTTAATTTATTTAATTGTTAAATTTGAGGGTATTTGTGTCTATTTAAGTAAAAAATTGGATATATTTGATTTTTTTTTATAAAAAGTGACATTTTTGAAATTAAAAGTTAATTTTTGGCTATATTTGATAAATACTTCATATAAAATATAGAAAACTAGATTTTAATTCTTAAATAAGATGAAATTCAAAAAAATGTCTTACACAAGATTAAAAATTGATTTTAGTCCCCATACTCTATTTAATGCCACCATATGTATTCAATGTCTCTTATTTTTATTTATAATTTTATGAATTTAAATTTTAGGAAAATATTATAAGTTTTAATTCTCATTATAGTAAGCATCTTATATAAGAAAATATTTTCGTACAGATTTTTCAATGCACTTATTGTAACATCCCACATCGCTCAGGGAAATGATCCTTAAATGTATATTCTTATCCCTACCTAGCACGAGGCCTTTTGGAAGCTCACTGGCTTCGAGTTCCGTAGGAACTCCGAAGTTAAGCAAGGAGGGGGCTAAAGCAATCCCATGATGGGTGACCCACTGGGAAGTTGCTCGTGAGTTCCCAAAAACAAAACCGTGAGGGAATGGTAAGCCCAAAGCGAACAATATCGTGCTACAGCGGTGGAGTTGGGCACGGGAAGTGATCCGCCCCGGACGGGGATGTGACAATTGGTATCAGAACCTAACCCTGGTTGTGGTGTGCCGACGAGGACATTGGGCCCCTAAGGGGAGTGGATTGTGACATCCCACATTGCCCAGGAGAGTGATCCTTATATGTATATTCTCATCTCTACCTAGTACGAGGCCTTTTGGGAGCTCACTGGTTTCGGGTTCCATAAGAACTCCAAAGTTAAGTGAGTAGCGCGGACCTATCCCATGATGGATGACCCACTGAGAAGTTGCTCGTGAGTTCCCAAAAACAAAACCGTGAGGGAATAGTAAGCCCAAAGCAGACAATATCGTGCTACGGTGGTGAAGCAAGCCCGGGAAGTGATCCGCCCCGGGCTGGGATGTGACAATTTGGTATCAGAGCCTAACCTTGGTCGTGGTGTGCCGACGAGGATGTCGGGCCCCTAAAAGGGTTGGATTGTGACATCCCACATCGCCCAGGGGAGTGATTCTTATATGTATATTCCTATCTCTACATAGCATGAGGCATTTTGCGAACTCACTTGCTTCGGGTTCCGTAGGAACTCCGAAGTTAAGCGAGAAGGGGACTAAAGCAATCCCATGATGGGTGACCCACTGGGAAGTTGCTCGTGAGTTCCCAAAAACAAAACCGTGAGGGAATGGTAAGCCCAAAGCGGACAATATCGTGCTACAATGGTGGAACGGGCCCGGAAAGTGATCCGCATCGGGCCAGGATGTGACAATTTGATTGTAACATCCCACATCGCCCAGGGGAGTGATCCTTAAATGTAAATTCCTATCCTTACCTAGTACGAGGCCTTTTGGGAGCTCATTGGCTTCGGGTTCCGTAGAAACTCTGAAGTTAAGCGAGAAAAGGGCTAGAGTAATCCCATGATGGGGTGACCCACTGGGAAGTTGCTCGTGAGTTCCCAAAAACAAAACCGTGAGGGAATGGTAAGCCCAAAGCGGGCAATATCGTGTTATGGTGGTGGAGCGAGCCCGCGAAGTGATTCGCCCCGGGCCGGGATGTGACAGTTTGGTATCAAAGCCTAACCCTGGTTGTGGTGTGTCGACGAGGATGTCGGGCCCCTAAGGAAGGTAGATTGTGACATCCCACATCGCCCAAGGGAGTGATCCTTATATGTATATTCTCATCTCTACCTCGTATGAGGCCTTTTGGGAGTTCATTGGCTTCAGGTTCCGTAGGAACTTTAAAGTTAAACGAGAAGGGGGCTAGAGCAATCCCATGATGGGTGACCCACTGGGAAGTTGCTAGTGAGTTCCCAAAAACAAAACCGTAAGGGAATGCTAAGTCCAAAACAGACAATATCATGCTACGGTGATGGAGCGGGCCGGGGAAGTGATCCGTCCCGGGTCGGGATGTGACAATTTAGTATCAGAGCCTAACCCTGGCCGGGTGTGTGCCAACGAGGACATCAGGCCCCTAAGGGGGGTGGATTGTAACATTCCACATCGCCTAGGGGAGTGATCCTTAAATGTATATTCCTATCCCTACCTAGCACGAGACCTTTTAGGAGCTCACTGGCTTCGAGTTTCGTAGGAACTCCAAAGTTAAGTGAGAAGGGGGCTAGAGCAATCCCATGATGGGTGACCCACTGAGAAGTTGCTCGTGAGTTCCCAAAAACAAAATCGTGAAGGAATGGTAAGCCCAAAGCGGACAATATCGTGCTATGGTGGTAGAGCGGGCCCGGGAATTGATCCGCCTCGGACGGAGATGTGACACTTATGTTTTTACATATTTTCTTATTTGTCACTAATTCATTACAATATATTTAGTAACGAACATTTTGGTACACTGAGTTAGTATAATATGTTTAGGTACATACATTTCGGTACAATAGTTTAGTATAATATATTTAGGTACCGACATTTCGGTACACTAATTTAGTATCATATAGTTAGGTACGGATTTTTCGGTACAGTTATGGTTTTACATATTTTCTTAAGTGTCACTAATTCACTACAATATATCTCTTCAATAGCGTAACATTCAACTTTTTATGATCGAGTTAAGTCTGCTCACTGTAACATGGTGTTATTAACTCTTTTGCGTTTTATAATATTTATTATTTATCTATTAATACTATACCTTATAATAATATATGTTCTAATAAATTCATGTAGTTATGTTTATTAAATACTAAAATGTTTCTCCAAGCTCATCCAAACCCAAACATGGTTACATAAGTTTGGGTTAGGCCCACTGGATCTAATTAGTGCTCACGAAAACCTTTCCATTTCTTGGTTGCAGGGAGTTGCTGGGCTTTTTCAACAGTGGCAACAGTGGAGGGCATAAACCAAATAGTGACCGGAGAATTGGTGTCTCTCTCAGAGCAAGAGCTCGTCGACTGTGACAGGACTTACAACGCCGGATGCGATGGTGGTCTCATGGACTACGCCTTCGAGTTCATTATCCTAAACGGCAGCATTGACACTGAATCCGACTACCCTTACAAAGCATATGACCAAAAATGCAACGTTGCTCTGGTTAGTCCAAAGTTTTCAATGTCAATCCCCTATTTATACTCTTGTAGGGTAATATTTCATTTGTTCTAACGTCTTGCTTTGTTGCACTATAATTTTGCAAGAGAAAATTATGGTTGTTAGCATCGACGGGTACAAAGATGTTCCGTCCTACGACGAGAACGCTTTGAAGAAAGTCGTTGCACACCAACCCGTTAGCATGGCCATTGAAGCCGGCGGCATGGCCTTACAACTCTACCAGTCGGGTGTTTTCACTGGTGAGTGCGGAACAGCATTGGACCACGGTGTCGTTGCTGTCGGGTATGGCACTGAAAACGGCACAGACTATTGGTTGGTGAGGAACTCATGGGGAACCAACTGGGGAGAGAGTGGATATTTTAAGATAGAGAGAAATGTTGCAAGCACGTACACAGGCAAGTGTGGCATTGCAATAGAGTCTTCTTACCCAACAAAGAAGGAACAAAAATACCCATCAAGCTCCTTCTCTGCTGAGCAAGACATCAAGATGGTCACAAGTGCTTGAAGTTGGAATGATGGGGGCCTTTTCGTCAATTGTGGTACAAAATGCCCAATGTGTTCCCTTTTGTTGTCTAAGTTTACGAAAATGGATGTGGACTATTATTGGTATTATAGATTTGGGATGAAATCATTGTTTGTAAATAGATTTAAATTATGTTTAAATTGCACCTAGCAAAACTCATAATTCGTGCAATCACATTCCAAGTTTCAATCAAAAGTTACCCTTATGTGCACATTACTTGATTTACTGTTGTTTGCCTACTTGTTATTTTTGTGGGTATTCGTAAATCAATGGTATCCATCACGAAATTTTTTTTCGACCGTGAATCAAAACACACGCATAATATAATTGCAAAAACAATTGTTCTAAAATTCAAAACTAAAAGCAAATAAAAATGGTACGATCAACTTAAAAAATCCATCATTAGAATTTAGGAACCTGTATTATTTACATGAGTAACTTTAGAGAATCAATTGATTAATCAAAATGTGACATATGATTAACGAGAAAATTGTGTTATTAGGTCAATTTGGAGGTTCCTTAATTACTTCACCTTCATATTAAGGTCTATGACTTTTTGGCCCTTGTTAGAGGGAATAATAGAATATTGAATCCAATATTTAGTTTAAAAATTAAGGCCTACAATTATATTTCTACATTTATATTCGTTAATTAAAAATAAAACAAAAATGTCAATTTTTTTTATAAAAACAGAAATGATTTGCTTGCTGCATTTGCCAACAATGTGAAAATTGAGAGCCACGATGAATTGATGATGATGGAACAGAGAAGGTAGGCCTGGTTTTGTTTGAGTGTTGGTTCTTCCCACCTTGCTACCACGTGCAATAAAAGGCTGTAGGACCTTCTTTGCTTCAATTAAAATGCCTATGTATATATGAAATCCTTTGAGAAAATTATAAATGAATAAGTAACTACGAGTTAAGTCGTACTTCTCAAAAATGTATTATGAGTTATTTTGACAATTCATTTTGTATTCAAGTGTTGTGTTATGTCTAAAACAAATTTTTCCATACCAATCTTCACTTTTTTGAAGTTTTAATGTTAAAAATGTCAAAATATTATTATGTACACTCGTCTATTTTATTTTGATTTGTCATATATATTTGAGTTAATACATGAATGAGAAAATGTGACAAGTAAGTTGGCATAGTTATAATGCTTACAATTCATAGATGATCATATTGCTAAAGTGATTTTCGAATACAATTTTTCTTCCCAGCACAATTTTTTTTTAACTTTTAATTGAAGTGCTTGGATTTTGTGAGTTGTTCCAACCACTGCTGAATGTGATTTCAAGAGCTGAAGGAGAATGAATACCACATAAAAGAGAATGTTTAACTGATCCATTTCAGATCGACTGAATTGGTGCGGAAGTTGTAACATGGGAAAACCACAGAAAACACAACTTATTTGAATAACCCGGTGACCTACCAATTGTAGAAGTAGGATCTTTGGCAAGCAATAAGCACTTAAATAATACAATTCGAGTGTACCATCTTCTTTCTCATTTCGAGAAAAAGGTGCGGGAGGAAAAGGAAACAACGGAGGGATCCGAATCGAACCTAAATGGGAATGACATGAAAAGTCTTTTTCAAAACCTAGCATTAAGGGCGTTACGACGATATACGAGAGGAATGGAGAAAAACTCGTGATTGGTGTGGAGGGGAAGATCTGTTTATGATATAGTTCAAGAAAGAGTCGTCTCATTTCCTTACTTCTTCGTTCTTTCTAATTCATTCACTTCAAGGCTGGTTCTGAATGCCCTGTAACATCATCTTCAACTAACATTAAAGGACAAAATGGACAAATAAATGTAGAAAAAAGAAGGGAATTTTAACAAAACACTCTAGGTACAGTTCACTTTTAACAAAAAATCATATTTTTACATTTCCCTGGTACTATTCACTACACCTTTATTTATCATTTTTCATTAAAACTAAAGTTTTTTTTAAACTTTTCGTTAATTTTCTTAAAAAAGAAATGAGCATGCAGTAATTACTTTCTCTAAATCAGTCTATATAGAGTTGTTAACTTTGTGAGATGACTCCCAGTCTCCCAAGTTGATATTCTCCAAGTCTTCGAGTTCGACAGATGTAGTGGGAATTTTTAAACAACTGTGTGACAATGTGATGATGGAACAACAACATACATACCCCCACTAGGTTAAAGAGACGCAAGAATAAAACTTTGTGTTAGCGTGAGTCAATATTAGGAAAAATAGGGAATGTTAATAATAGGAGTCATTTATTAAGTAGGTTTGTGTATATGTTTTTTGTTTCCTTGTAAAACTATGATAGGTTTGTGTATATGTTTTTTGTTTCCTTGTAAAACTATGATAGCACATGTATATATTTCTAAACAAGTAATAGAAGAATTAATTCCCATAAAAGTTCTATTTGGTATCAGAGCGCCGAAACCCTAGTTTTTCCGCTGTGCTTGGTTGACTGTTTTTCTGCAAATTTTCTGCAGAAAACAGTGGTACCGTGTGTGTGTGTAATCTTGCTGCGTGTGCAGCAGCGTAGGTGGTGCTGTTTTTTCTGCAATTTTTCTGCAGCAAACAGGGTTGCCGTGTGGGTGTGGTACTGCTGTGTGTGCAGTCTGCTGCTGTGTATTGCTGTGCAGTGCTGTGTATTGTTGCCGTGTGGGTGTGGTACTGCTGTGTGTGCAGTATGTTGCTGTATATTGCTGTGCAGCGCAATATATTGCTGCTGCCGTGAGGATCTGCTGCTGTATATTGCTGTGCAGCGCAATACATTGCTGCTGCCATGAGGATTGCTATGTTTTTTTTTTCCTGCAATTGTACCGTGTATTGACGTGCAGTGTGTACTTGTCTACTGCTTGTCTGTTACCTTAGAAAGACTTGGGGCTGCTACGGTATTGGTGGTGTGTTTCTCAAATCAGAGTTGTTATCGGTTTGTCCTGCTTCAGTACAGATTGCAGGAAGCCGTAAAATTTTATTAATGGACTCAGGTACCGTGGGATGTGTTCTCTTAGCCTCTGAAAATCAGCACCATACATGTTGGATTCTGGACTCTGGGGCAACGGATCATATGACATATGATAAAAATATGTTTCAATACATGACCACATCTCACAGGAAAAATATATCAACTGCCAATGGTACTTTGGCACCCGTGTGTAGTGCCGGCACTGTGCATCTTACCCCTACACTTCCCCTACATCATTGCTTGCTTGTTCCTTCTTTATCCCATCATCTGTTATCCATACCACAGGTTACTGAACAATTGGATTGTGTTGTTCTAATGTATCCATCATTTTGTCTCCTTCAGGATATTCAGACCAAGGAGATAATTGGGCGTGGCACTAAGAGAGAGGGGTTGTACTATGTGGACGACGTCGTTTCTGGCAGAGCTAATGCGGTTCGAGCGTCCCGGTCTAGTAATTTACAAGAAGTGTGGTTGTTGCATCGTCGGTTAGGGCATGCATCTTTTGGGTATTTACGGCATATGTTACCTAGTCTATTTAGTGGAATAAATGAATCAGACTTACATTGTGAAGTATGTATTCTTGCTAAAAGCCATCGAGCTTCGTTTCTTCCTAGTATGAAGAAAAGAGCTTTACCGTTTGAACTTGTGCACTCTGATGTTTGGGGACCATCTCATGTTGTTACTTCTTATGGGATTAAGTGGTTTGTTACGTTTGTTGATGATTGCACTCGTATGACGTGGTTATATGTGGTGAAAAATAAGAGTGATGTTGGTATGGTATTCCGAACCTTTTCTCAAATGATTCAGACACAATACTTATCTGTAATTAAAGTTCTTCGTTCTGATAATGGTGGTGAGTATCTTAATTGTGAGTTGTCGGAGTTTCTTTGTGATCAAGGCATTCTCCATGAAACAACCTGTCCCTATACTCCACAGCAAAATGGAGTGGCTAAACGGAAAAAATCGCCATATCTTAGAAACGGCCCGTGCTTTACTTCTGGGCGCATTTGTTCCTAAGATTTTTTGGCCTGAAGCAGTTACTTATGCTGTCTACGTGATTAATCGTATGCCCTCTCGGGTGATTGACTTTCGAACTCCTCTTCAAGTCCTCACTCAACATGTTCAGGTGATGTCTACTCATACTCTCAAGCCCCGGGTATTTGGTTGTGTGGCTTATGTGCATGTTCCGAAAATTCATCACACTAAGTTGGATCCGTGTGCCCTTCGATGTGTGTTTGTTGGTTTCTCATCTCACCAAAAAGGATATAAATGTTATCACCCTGAGACTCGGCATATGTATGTTACTATGGATGTGACCTTTTCTGAATCGGAGTTTTTTTTATGCCCCCGTATCTTCATCTTCAGATCACCAGGGGGAGAGCTCTATTGGTGATCTGGAATGGTTGGACTTGGGAGAAAATATTGTGGTTGATGCTGCGGCCGTGCATGCTGATGCCGTGCCTAATGCGGCAGTGATCATACATGCCTTGCCAGATGCTGCTGAAATACCAAACATGCCACGGCATGAGTCAGAAGTTGCTGCCGAGAGCAGCATGCAGTCAGAAACAAAAGATGCCGAGAGTGATCTGGAGTCAGGACAGTTCATTGTCGAGCCTACTTTTGTAACCCTCTCTCTCTCTAGCTCCACGGTGATGCCCAATGATTCTTCTCTGAATAAACCTGAGGTAAGTATTGTGGATGATTATGTAACTAATGCAAGTACTGATGTAAATACATATAAGTTGCCACCGAGACAAAATCGGGGTGTGCCACCTGACAGGTTTTCTCTGGAAGGCAAAGTAAAGTATCCGATAGCCAACTATGTCTCATGCAATGGCCTTGCACCAGAGCGTAAGACCTTGATAGACAATATGGAGGCTATTCGAGTACCAACTCGTGTGGAAGAGGCTTTAAAGGATCCAAAGTGGGCAAACGCAATGGATGAAGAAATGTTGGCGTTACAGAAGAATAATACCTGGGAGGTGACGTCCTTGCCGAAGGGAAAAAAAAAACAGTTGGATGCCGGTGGGTGTTTACTGTCAAATACAAAGCCGATGGATCAATAGACAGGTACAAAGCAAGGTTGGTAGCTAAAGGATACACCCAAACATATGGTGTAGATTATCAAGAGACGTTTTCTCCCGTTGCCAAGATGAATACGGTACGTGTCCTGATATCTTTAGCCGCTAATATGGACTGGCCATTAAAACAGTTTGATGTGAAAAACGTTTTTCTCCATGGGAACTTGGAGGAAGAGGTATATATGGATTTTCCTCCTGGGTACAGTGCTGGTAGAAGTACCGAAGTATGCCGGTTGCGTAAGTCTCTTTATGGGCTGAAGCAATCGCCTCGTGCATGGTTTGATAGGTTTACTCAAGTTATGAAAAAGATTGGGTATTATCATAGTCATTCTGATCATACATTGTTCGTTAAACGGAGACAGAAAAAAGTGACAGCCTTAATCATCTATGTAGATGACATGATTATTACTGGAGATGATTGTGATGAGATTTCAAGATTACAGAAGAATCTTGCGACTGAGTTTGAAATGAAGAACCTGGGGGATTTGAAATATTTTCTTAGAGTTGAAGTTGCTCGATCTTTGAAAGGTATTTTCTTGTCACAACGTAAGTATGTTTTGGATTTGCTAAAAGAAACTGGTATGCTGGGATGCAAGCCAGTAGATACACCCATTGTTGAAAAACATCATCTATGCGTGGATTCGAATCAGAAATCAGTTGATAAGGGGAGATATCAGAGACTTGTAGGGAGACTAATTTATTTGGCTCATACACGACCTGATATTGCCTATGCAGTAAGTGTAGTAAGTCAATTTATGCATTCGCCAAGTCTAGATCATATGGCTGCTGTTATGCGTATCTTAGCATATTTAAAGTTTGCACCTGGGAAAGGAGTTCTATATCGGAAGTATGGACATTTGAGAATTGAGGGGTTCACGGATGCTGATTGGGCAGGGAGTGTAGGTGACAGACGGTCTACTTCGGGATACTTTACTTTTGTAGGAGGTAATTTGGTTACATGGAGAAGTAAAAAACAAAAGGTAGTATCAAGATCCTCAGCTGAGGCTGAGTATCGAGGGATGGCTCACGGCATTTGTGAGATTCTCTGGCTTCGAAAGCTTCTTGAGGGGCTTGGGTTCAAGCCAAAGGAAACCATGAGACTATACTGTGATAATAAGTCAGCAAGAGATATAGCTGATAATCCGGTACAGCATGATAGGACAAAACATGTGGAAGTTGATCGATATTTTATTAAAGAGAAGCTTGAAAGGAAGATTGTGTCAATACCTTTTGTGAAGTCAGAGGAGCAACTTGCAGACGTTCTAACTCATGCAGTATGTAGTCGAAGGTTTGATGACTCGCTTGTCAAGTTGGGCAGGTGTGATATCTATGCACCAACTTGAGGGGGAGTGTTAGCGTGAGTCAATATTAGGAAAAATAGGGAATGTTAATAATAGGAGTCCTTTATTAAGTAGGTTTGTGTATATATTTTTTGTTTCCTTGTAAAACTATGATAGCACATGTATATATTTCTAAACAAGTAATAGAAGAATTAATTCCCATAAAAGTTCTATTCTTTGCACCTAAAAGTCACATTAAAAAGGTTCCACGACAACTGCACCATTGGTCTACATCTATTAAATTATTAAACAACCATATAAGCCACCTTATATCGTGTTGTTAGCAACCACCCCATCATCTTTGAACCCTTGACAGTTGACCCCTTACAAGCAAAATCCAACGGTCCTATGTCACTAAATTTACGTTGCTAGATCAAATCCAACGCTCAAATATGTATCCGCACTAAGTGATGCGTGTATTCAAGAAAAAATTGCTTTGCAATCTCTGCTTTTTATTGCTTGGATTCAAGCAAAAACCAAGCTTAGGACAGCATTTTTGAGGGAAAAAAAGTAATGGTTGCTGTGTTCAACAAGGAGCTCCTGAGCTGGTACCTCATTACAGTCAAACTCCGAGAAACAGTGGAATCCGGAATTGCGAAGACTACTACTTCCATAAACAGATCAATTGAACTGCCACAGCAACATGTTCATCATCAGCAGCAGCAACCATCTGAGCCACTCCAAATTGTGATCCAAAATGGTTGTGATCAGAAATTTGAAGAGGGACCCAAGTCGCCGGAATCCGAGTGGATGATCAACATCAAAGACAAACTTGATCAGGCCGGCCAGGACGACGCGGCGAGTTCGTGGGCAAAGCACTGCATTTACAAAGTCCCACATTACTTGAGAGAAGGTGATGATAAAGCCATTGTGCCTCAGATTGTGTCCTTGGGGCCTTACCATCACGGCAAGAGGCGTCTTCGCCAAATGGACCGCCACAAATGGCGGTCGCTTCATCGGATGCTGAAGCGGACAAACCAGTGCATAGAGCTGTATCTTAATTCTATAAAAGAAGTTGAAGAAAAGGCTCGAGCTTGCTATGAAGGGCCAGCTGCATTGGGGCTCAGCAGCAATGAGTTCGTCGAAATGATGGTGCTTGACGGTTGCTTTGTGCTCGAGCTGTTTCGCGGCGTTGGTGAGGGATTTAAGCAACTAGGTTACCCTCGAAATGATCCCATATTTGCAATGCGTGGCACAATGCATTCGATTCAGAGGGACATGATCATGCTTGAGAATCAGCTTCCGCTTTTCATTCTTGATCGGTTATTAGGGCTGCAGTTGCGAGATCCTGAGCAGAAAGGACTTGTAGCTAAGCTAGCACTTCGGTTTTTCGATCCATTGATGCCAACTGACGAGCCATTGACAAAGAGCGATAGGAACAAACTCGAGTCATCGCTTGCATACGCAACCACCTTTGATCCGCTGTCTGAACAAGGTGGCCTTCATTGTCTTGACGTGTTCAGGCGAAGTCTATTGCGCACGGGGCTTCAGGCTGTGCCGAGAGTTTGGATCAAGAGATGGTCACACTCGAATCGGGTTGCAGATAAACGGGGGCAGCAGTTGATTCATTGCGTTACGGAGCTAAGGGAGGCTGGGATCAAGTTCAAGAAAAGGAAGACGGATAGGTTTTGGGACGTGAAATTCGAGAATGGGATTCTTAAAATTCCCAGGCTCTTGATCCATGATGGTACCAAGTCTCTCTTCCTCAATCTGATTGCGTTCGAGCAGTGTCATCTGGATTGCAGCAATGACATAACATCCTACGTGATCTTCATGGACAACTTGATCAACTCTCCACATGATGTAGCGTACCTCCATTATTGTGGAATAATTGAGCACTGGCTTGGCAGCGACGATGAGGTTGCTGACCTCTTTAACCGCCTCTGTCAAGAGGTGGTTTTCGATATCAACGACAGTTATCTCTCCCGACTGTCAGCGGATGTGAACCGCTACTACGACCACAGGTGGAACGCTTGGCGTGCCAGCTTAAAACACAACTACTTCAGCAATCCCTGGGCCATCATCTCCTTCATCGCCGCTGTCGTGTTGTTGTTTCTCACTTTCGCACAGACCTTCTATGGAGTCTACGGCTATTACAGGCCACCGAACTAAGTTCAACATGCCAATGCCTTTCCTCTCTGAGTTTTGGGTTGCAGAGTGTGAGTGTTTTGTTTTGTGACACAAAATTTCATGTCATATTCTGGTTTCATCCTTTTTTACAAGTCGGCATGCTAAACGTACGAGTTTGTAGATTCTTTGGAAACACATTGTATTTGTACCTAATGCATATAATTTCTATGATCTCGTGATTAAAGCAATCGAGCATGACAACTTTTTTTAACCCAAAGCAACCCTCGATCATCGGCAAAACAACGTCCTCCAATGTCCCAATCAATGTCATCACAACTACACCAGAAAAGTTTCATTGCAATTCTCGGAATGACAACGCTATTACCGACACAAGCGTTAGGAAAAAACTAGTAAGCTAAACCATTTTGCTCGCCATAAGCGAATGACCATATCACAATTACAACATAAACGAATCTTCAATATAGTAAGTGTATGAGAAGTATGTTCTTGAAGCATTAGGTGTGTAAATTGAACTTTTGCCTAACTAAGTTAAGGCCCCTTAAATTTAAGGGAAGGAATCCTCATTTAAAAAAAAAAAAAAGGAATTAGTTGTAGCATCTACTTTACATCGAATATATTGTAATAATGATCTATGTAGTGCAATTTAAAAAATAGATAGCTCGAATCGTTAAAGTTCAATGTGGTGTGGGCCTTACAACTACCCTCTATTATTTTTTTTTTTAGAAAAATGGAATCCCTTCCTAAAGCTTCCGAAAAGTATTTTACTCTTGGAAGCATGCGAAAAGTATATAATGAACCAACGATGAACGAACAACGGCCAGTAATTGAATCTTCCTGCCTGGTAAATGGTAAATGGTAAATGGTAAATGGTAAATGGTAAATGTCAACATTTCATATCTTGGGCAGCTTTCAATTCAACATTTCAATAAAATTTCAAAAGCCTGAAAGGATCTCCGCCTCTATACAGACCCAAATCCTCCGATTCAAACCTAGACTCCCGGTAAGCCACGTTGCCCACTCTATACGCATATTTACACGATTTGGCACCAAATGTTTTGAATTTGTCATTTCGATTGGTGATAGCCCATGAAATTTTCACATTTGCCATTGTAAAGATGAATCTTGGCACATCTTCCTACGTTTATTTGTGAGGTATGAATCTTACGGTGCAATGTTGTTCATCAAGAACTTGAATGCTACAAATTTAGGCTAAAACCCATGTTTCTGATTGACTGCTTGTTGGTTTTGTATGTTGAAATGTATTATTCTAACCGTTAATCTTCGTTTTCAATTGGGTTTTTGCGATTCAGCTTATATTCCACGCACGAAATCCTTTTGCCCAAGTTTTGATTCATTTCTTTATGTTGTAATGCAATTACTTCACTTGGTTACTTGTTCCTGTTGATGTGCTGTTGTAGGATCTCCATTGAGTTCTACCTGGGTAGTGTTAGGATCTCCATTGATTTCCCTGAATGGAGTCGAAAGCTACTGACCCGTCAACTCAACCTCCTGCTAAAGATTCTGGGGTTGAAAATGCTACTGCTGCTGCTGCCTCTGGTCAAGATAATAATAGCACTCAATATGCAAAAGCGGTATCTGGGGTATTTCTGTCATTTACAAAGGGTTTGGTTAACACGTCTCAGAGCGCAGTGAAGGCTGTGCAGGTCAAGGCGCGCCATTTGGTCTCCCAAAACAAACGAAGATACCAGGTACCTTACCAGAATTAATGAGTGTGCCTCGGTTTTGTTTCTTGATTAATAATGCCGAGTCTGTCACAAATTCAACTACTTTATTTGCATTTCAAATTCTGATAGAATGTGAATGTGGGTAATGGATGTAGATTGCTAGCTTAGTTCTATTCTCTACAGACAACAATATCAACAATATTACATACTGGTCATAGATTGGAATGAGTGTTTAGTCATGCGGTGACTAGGTGATGACGAACTTTTCCTTCATAGTCAACCCATCTTACTATTCAACTAATCATGAGATATATGAAATGAGGCCACTGATACCCAGAGTATATACACCAGACCTGTTTTTTATGATAATAAAGTACTTGGTGAATAGAAACTTCAATGGCATTCAAAGTCCATTTCTTATTTCCTTGTATTACTTGGTCATGCTGACCTTTTAAACAATTGTGTGAGAAACTCTACTAATCATGTCTTCGTGTAAACATTCACGAATTATTATGGTGTATGTGCATATGTGTATGCTTTCCCCATTTATTTTGTCAAACTCTTAATTATTGCATGTAGTTACATTCAGTTCATTTGATTGCAACTGCTTGCATTTTTCTTCCTGTGACCTACTACTACCTTTGTCTTCACCTTCAATAAAATGGTGATTCTTCTACAAAGAATGTTTCCCATGACACTTATTCTGCACTAAATTTGCAGGGGGGAGGTTTTGATTTGGATCTGACATACATTACTGAGAATATAATTGCGATGGGTTTCCCAGCTGGAGATATAAGTTCCGGCCTATTTGGATATGTTGAGGTAATAATCTTACGTGGTTTATGTTTGAAATTCAGCAGGCTAAGTTTGGTTGTATCATTTTTAACGTACCAACTAAAACATGTGATGCAGGGTTTTTATCGAAATCATATGGAAGAAGTCATCAGCTTTCTTGAAACTACTCACAAGGTGAGAAACGGTTTTCAAATCTGAAGGCATAAATTTTTTACTTTATGGAACATGAAAATCTGTTTACAATTCAGGAAATATATGGTGGGCTTAAGAACATGTTTTTACATTTTTCTAGCTTATTTCCAGTTCCGGTTCTGTTCCTCTTTTATAATTAAAGCTTTGTATTTTTGGCCAATAACTAGTTAAAAAGTTTCTGTCAATTTGACATTTGTTTTGCAGGGAAAATATAAGGTGTACAATCTTTGTTCAGAGAGGTTGTATGATGCATCGCGATTTGAGGGGAAGGTGTATTTTTTGTCTTCACTTGCTTTGTGTTGAAAGCTTATTGCTGCTAGGTGAAGTGCTTGGCACTTTTTTATATGCAAAAAAAAAAAAAAAAGAAAAAAAAAAGAGAATTCTGTGTCATTGATGGAGCTATTAAAGTTCTTCACTTTAACATCTTGATTAAATAACAAAATGGCCGTTGATGAAATCATAAGATATTTGTGTGAATGATGTGATGACTTAATGAGGGCTATCTTGTATGTGTTAATATATTGGGAAAGAAGAAAGTTGAAAGTATAGTCAAATAGATTAAAAATTTAACTTTTTTGTTGCTGTAATTCTGTTTTTCAGTCATGTTGAATAACAGCTTCTTCTATATTTGGCTTCTCTGAATGTTTTAAGGCTGCAAGTTTCCCATTTGATGATCATAATTGCCCCCCAATCGAACTCATAGAATCTTTCTGTCGAAGTGCTCATTCATGGTTAAAGGAGGGCATTGAAAATGTTGTGGTGGTTCATTGTAAAGCTGGTATGGCAAGGACAGGAGTAATGATTTGTAGCCTTCTCTTATTTCTTAAGGTAAGATCAATAATCAGCACCTTAAGACCTGGGGTTGTATGGTGGAAATGTTGGTGCTTCTTTTGGTTTTATATTTCTTGCACTTATGACTATAACTTTTTCTTGTTTGTTTTTCCATGTATATGCAGTTCTTCCCTACGGCTGAGGAGGCCATGAATTACTATAACCATAAAAGGTGTATAGATGGAAAAGCTCTGGTTCTCCCAAGTCAGATTGTGAGTCAGTTAAATTTTTGGATTTCCCGTTTAAGCTTGATGTTCCTTATCTATCTACATCATTGGGATTAACAATTTTTTGTATGATTTTCCCAGAGATACGTCAAATACTTTGAGCATATCTTAAAACACTGCAATGGAGAAACTCCTCCAGCTCGAAGGTACACGTCTGATACACTTCTCCAAAATGTAGCAGTCTGACCTTTCACTTGTATATATGTATCTAAGCGGTACATTGGTGTTGTAATGAGGACCTAGTTTGAGGAATTAAGTTGAAGATTTGAGCTATTGAATAAGATATAAGTGATTAAGGTGCACAGTGGGTGAGATGCATTTAAATCGTCCATATCTAAAGTTCTGAAAATAGATTGCCTGCCTCTGTGTGTGTCTGTTTGTCTACATGTGTGTCGGTAAGACTCCATTATATAAGGTACTAAAGTTGCGATATTATAGGTGCATGCTCAGGGGATTTCGGCTTCACAATTGCCCTTATTGGATTAGGCCCTCCATTACAATCTCGGATCATAAAGGTAAAGCTTTGACACTATCATCCTTGCAATATTCTGTGATGTTTTGAACCATCACACTTTTTATGATAGATAATTAATAACAGAATATAAGTTGCTGTACTGTTCTTGATTCCCAAGTGGCATTTTTGTTTATAAATAGTGATCCTTTTTCTAATATTGTTCACTTCCTGAACTAGTTACTTGTCGAACCTTGAGTTTGTTTGGGTAGAAACGAGCACTTGTGATTAGGGAATCTAGTACTGGGTTACAGATAATGCTTCACAGAGTTGCCGTTGAGTACTAGGACAGTACTTGAAGTTGTGATGATAATACAGTTTCATACTGATCGATATGATTCATTGTGTCAATGTTCTTGCATGTGCGTATTTTTAGAGCCGTGCATACATGTCCATTCCGAAAAATGCCTTCACTCTTTCCACGTTCAGAAGCTGTTTTATGTCACTTATCAAGATGTTTATCCCAATGCACAGGAATTTTGTTCTCATCAAGGAAGCATCCAAAAACGAAAGATCTAATGGTAAGCGCTTGTCAAAGTAAAACAATTCATACTAATTAAATTTATTATATACACATGTAGAAATCCATTGAATTTCTAATTTAAGCCCACCATCTCATTCTTTTAGCCACAAGATTTTTGGATCAATGCACGGAAGAAAGGGTTTGTGGTTTTCGCTCTTCCAAGGGAACCTGGTCTGGCTGAGTTAGTGGGGGATTTCAAAATCCAATTCCAAGATAGCCATGGAGATTTCTATTGGTATGTACATCGGTTCCCCTATCTTACTCTTGTTTATGTTATGATGTAACTTTCCTTCACTAATTTAATGACGAATGTTGAATCTGTCATGCATTTGTTTCACAGAACCTGCTCCGTAATATTGCTATTTTCCTACCCAAAATTTTACTTTCAGCAATTGCGGTACAAGAAACAGGAAAATTATTCCATGCTACAAAGCATTAAATGCGATGAGCATTGGATGGCCTGGATTGGTTTGAATTATTGCTTTTATAGTAGTCCCATGAATCCAGGCCATCCAATGCTCATAGCATTTAGTGCTATGTAGCAAGAGACTAGACTGCCAGATTGAATGATTGAATTCCTTTATATTCTTACCCCTTTTTCAGCTGGTTAAATACAATGACGGAAAACAGAAAAATCCTAACTGCAGATGACCTCGATGGTTATGAGAAGGTAAATGGTTTGACTCTAATTACTTCTGACTATGATATACGTCAAATGTTAGATCATCTCTCTGTTTCTCTACCCTACATTTCTGTTTCTTCGCGGTGCTTGCTTGTGAAACACCGGTGGTTGTTATTTGCAGAGAAAATTACCTTGTCCCGGATTCCAGGTTGAAGTTGTGATGATAGACTATGATGGTACTACTTTACCTACAAAAGCTAAAGCAGATTCTTCCGGTAGAACACCTGAGGGTAGCGCAAGTGATGCCAATGCTTCAAGCCATGGTGTTGCTGGAAATCCCAACCACAGTAAAATCTCTCAGCGTGAAGATGGTGATGATGTATTTTCGGATAGTGATGGAGATGAGACCGAGGATAAAATGAGCAGGCAAGCAGAAGCGAATTCTAGTGCTGGACTTTCTGCATCTAATCATCCATCTAACACCAGAAGTGTGGATAGCCCGCGGAGTAATTCCAGAAAACCAACTAATGATGGGGCTGGAAAGTCTCGCCCGGGCCACTCCCGCAAGTTGAGCTCATCTGGGGGAGATGATATTAGGGCAATGGCCGCGGATGCTTCAGTTTTCTCTTTTGGGGATGACGATTTAGATAGCGAATGAAGCAGTTGAGTTTTCCTTGAAATTGTACAAGAAACACCAGTGTATTCACTATTCGAAACAATAGATAACGCAGAGTTCCGGGACGAACATAGGAATCAGATATTGGTTGATTGACCTCATTGTTTCAATAGAGCTATCAGAGATTCAAATGGTGATTGAAAAGGCGTTATCCCGTCATTTTTCTCAATCGTTTAACGATAAAAAAGAATCGAATATTGTATCACCAATAAAAGTTGCATATAAATATTACATTGCACATTAAAAATCTGTATCATTGGGAAAAAAAAAAAAAAAATCCCACCAGTCAAAATTGATCAGCAGCAAAAGTGACGTACTTCTCGACGGGAGCCACGGGGAAGCCATAATTTCCGAGAATGAGGCCTTCAACCTTTCCTTCGCGAGGCCTAATGTTATCTGTCCATCACATTCAAAGAGCTATAAGCTATTCCAACGCGGTGAGCACTGACATGCCTTCCAGAGCTGAGATAATTCTCGGGGCCATACTAAAGTCTACTTCCCTTTTTCTTGCCCCCTTGGAGTTTGGAAACAATCTTATTCAGCGTAGAAATTTCAAACTCTTTATTTTGGAGTTGCTGCTTCAGTCCTTCGATCTCTTTTAATTGATCAGAACACTTCTCTGTGGCCTTCTGTTGTTCTTGCTTCAACCGTTCTATCTCTTTAAGGTGATCGCAGCACTGATTTAGCTCTGCCGCCGTCTTGTCTTCTATTTTTTGACCTGTCTTTTGTTTCTTATGTACCCCTGAGTTCTCTTCAACTTCTAAAGCTCTCTTAGATGAGACTTGGGCAGAGGAATCAATGTTTGCCATTTTACGAACGAATAAATCAGCAGTTACACCAGTGCTGAGCTTAAATGCAATAAGTTTCTGGGGCCGTCCACATGAGTCCTATAATAACATAGATTAACAACGTTATGTTTCTTTACAACCAAACAAATCCGAGTGCCTTGTAGACTACAAAAATACCTTGTAATGAAAATTAACCTCATCACATGAAAGCACACAAATGAAAATCAAAGGGTATAAAAATATACTCATGTGAAAAGAATGGCACGTACAAACTAAACTACCGTATATATGTGTTCAACATTGTTAATGGTATAAAGATATATCTGTCATATGTACCTTCTCCTGGCTGCCTTGGACTTTTTCATATGCCTGATGTGCTTCTTGTGGACTCGTAAAGATAGCAAAGGCAGAATATTTATCTCCTTGCGCTTTCACAGATGGTTGCTGGAAATGTTTTAACTATATTAACTTCACAGTAACAAGCAGGGAAGAAAGTGGGAAGGGGGGAGAGAAAAATATGAGACCGAGACTATTTTACCCAAAATGAAAGCCCAACCTCAGTATCTATGATATGATGTGTGAAGGTCTTTCGGAAGTAAAACCATAACATTATACCTCTAAAGCACACAGAACATGCATTCTATTAAAAAAAATTAAACAATTAAGGGATCTATATTGAACCTTGACTTGTATCGTATAGTTCCCGGGAATGACATTGTGCAGTTCTTCACTAGGCACTGTTATTGGTATCCTGTGGAGAAGTAGCTTTGCCATATTAACTTCCCGTACCTACAATTGAAAGAGTTATTAAGACAATGATGATGTACCTGGAATCCTGTCTTGAAGTTTAAAAAATGATGAAAAACTAAAAACTCACATCCTCCTGAGCTGGGGGAGCAATAAAGCCAACTTCGCCCTTTATCTTAGCAAGAACAAGTTTCATTGCAGCACGAGCATCATCTAGACAATTGTGTGGAGAACCTTGCTTCCGGACTTCAGAACCCAATACAGACTGGAAAAGATAATATGGAAATATAAGTCAACTATCTCAAAAAATTCCAACCCATTATTTCTTTGCTTTCATTCTTGTGATTTATGCAATGCCAAAAAACAAATAACAATATGCAGACCACCATCCTAAATTGCCTAAGTTAATAAATAATTGCCCACATTGCAACAATCAAGAACTTAAGGGTCAAAAAAGTCCAAGTCATTCCTAATTAAAATGGACAAAGAAAAACTGACACTGAATTGCAGAATCATGCAATAGACTAATTACCAGATTCCAGAGCAAGAGGTATGTGAAAATTCGACTGATATATAACAGCGATAAACCAGCTTCTTATAACTTACCTTACACAAATTATTTAAGGAAGGTTTTCTAAGGATAGGGCCATCAGAGTATTGGAAGATATATGCAGTATCAATCACTCTGACATGTTCCAACTTCAATGCTGTGAGCAAAAAAAGAGTAATATTAAGAACAATGAACAATACAACAGAAATAAAAAAAGAAAGACAAAGCCATACTTAAATTGCAGAAACTGAAAAGGAAAACAAGAAGATACAATGAGTTGTTTGAGACATCAAAAAGGCCTAAACATCTACTTATGGAACAACAGAACTTACCTTGCAGGTCATTGCATAAGCTATGCCCCACTAAAATAGTACCATCTGACAACAACTTCTTCAAGCGTTTCTACAATATAAACCAACAAGTCAGGAAAAAAGTGTCGTGCATAATCCCTTGAAATCAGATTGAAAAAAATCCCCTTGAAACGTATAAATAACCTTAATACCTGTATATCCTTCAATGTGCATGTAACTCCATCCAAATCGGCTACTGAAACTCCTGTAATCTCAGATCTGTAGTCAGCAACTTCTTTGCAAGGGTTTACAAATTCATTCAGTTTGACCTGAAAAGCCAAAGTCCAAATTCATACGGTTATAGAAGGGGGAGTTCAAAAAGGTCTAGGCACTAATCAGATAACTAGTCTAAGTCGTAGAGCAGCTATACCTGTAAATCTGCATCCACAACGCACACCTTTACTAAAGCTTCAGAGCCATCTTCACATAGAACCATCTCACAATCAACAGCAACCATTGCATTTGAGGTCATCACCTTAGACTTTTTACCTAGCTTTGTAGCTACCCAATCCTGCTTCGCCATTTATACAAGTTAACAGGGAGACAAACCACGTGACCAGGTAAAACTTACAGCCATTTGAAAAGCTATGATTTCTACAGCATATCACTTATAATTTAGTCAAAGTAGAAATGCCAAAAGTTTTTGTAATCAGTTTTACAAAATCAGGGCCATGAAAAGTATGATAGCTACATATAAATGGAAATAAAATTCTATTGCTATTTGCCATTCAGTGTACAGCGACAAACAGTTTGCTAAACAAAATATCACAAGTTATCCCTTTCCAACCAGAAAAGATAAACGTGGACAAACAACACCGTAAAATACCTTAACCTTAAAATGGATCATAGGCAAGTAGGAAAATGCATATCCTGTATATGTAATAAAGAAATCTGAAGCAATGCAGAAAGCAAGAAGCAATTTCACCACAAGGATTCATATGGATGTTAAGACATTCACAATTAATGCAACTTTAAAACAAAAATGCAAGCAGAGATACTGCCAGATAACCTGATCATTTGATACGACCGAGTAATCCAATGGATATTGTGGGTGTTCCAGAGTTGCACGGACAAGCTTCTGCATGGCCAACATCATAACAAAATTAATACTAACAAATTGTGCATATTCAAAATTAAAAGGCAATTAACAACTAGGAAAGCCTGCCCCTTTAAAATTACAGGCCCATCCAAACCAATAACCAAACTGCAACAAAAAAACATACCTGCTCTGGGGATTCATTTTCCGGAAAATTCTTTAACAATTGCTCAACAGCTTGGCGATTTGTATGGCATTGGACAACTTTAGCCAAAACCTGAAAACACGAAAGGGAAGACAATAATCATTGGAGCTAAACAACTGTTCTATCAAATTAACATACAAACTGGACACAGCTGATTACCTTCAAATCATCCTCATTGTTCAATGTCTTTAAAAATGCAGTCAACACGTCATTAGACCGCCTCCCGGGATCACTCAAGCTAGCCCCAAACTTCTTATCATAACTACTTAAAAACTGCTTCCAGTCTCCTTTATCACCCTTCATTCCTCTCTTTTGGGCCAATTTCACAATTTCCACAAGAACCTATCGACCACAAATTTCAGAAAAATCAACAAAATTCACAAAAAACAAAAGCATCCAACTTTTCCCACAATTAACCCAAACAAGTTACAACCCAATAATGCTTAAACTTAAAATTTGTTAATTTGTTAGCTTAATTTGCCTTTTAATCAGTTTTATCGGCATCCCAGAAAGTAGAACAGGCGAATTATTCGAATTGAGTAAAATAAAATGCAAGGTGAAAACTCAGCTGAGAGACTAAAAGTATGAAGCTGTGATATAGAGAGACAAGGAACCTTTTTCTCTGCGGTGGCGAATAAATCATCCATTGGAAGCATTTTCCGGTGACGACCAAATTCAAGGCGGAGAGCAGCGGCGCAAAGTTCGTGTGGCGGGCGGCTGGGGTACTGGGAGGGTTTATGGTTTTTCGTATATAGGGTTTAGCCTATGTTCCAAAGAAGGATCCTTACCTCAAGGGTGTTTTTGATATTTTCGGGATTCGTGGGGAGTGGCCTACGCCTGATAATGGGGTTTGTTTTTTATAAAAATCAAATTAAATATCTCTCACTAACAAGTAAAAAAGAATATGGAACTCGTTTTTTTCACAAGAATCCAACGGAATATCTTTCACTTACAAGTAAAAATGAATATCACTAAACAGAATTAGGTGGTCCTTTATTAATTTATTTGCTCCATTAAGCTATCTAATCTCATTTTACCTTTAAAAACCAGTATTGTCTTGCTCTTTAAAATTGTTATTTTAGTATCATTAGTCTCAGTTGACTTTGTTTTCCTCAATTTCGTCAAATAAACATTAAATTAAAGGTTAGTATGGACATTTTCTTTTATGAACAAACAATAGTATCTACATTATGAAGGTGGGGAAGTGGGCTAAATCTTATAATGAGCTTAACATAATAATGTGGTTCAACTTCATCTTTAGCAAAGATCGAATTAAGATCTTTCACTTACAAATAAAAAAGAATATCATTAGACCGTATTATTAATTGACAGTATGAACATTTCTTTTTACACAACTATTTGTCCCAACTTGCCTACTAAAACAATCCCAACTCCATTTTTTATAACTCTAAATCAAACTCCGCATGGATTAGTTTTTTTGCAGATTTGTGCGGAAATGTAGTTGCAACCATTGGATTCAATGAGTGACTTGGATTACATTTTGAAACACAACCAATTATTTCTTTTGATAATGGTTGCAGCTACAACTCCATAGCAATTCGCAAGAGAGACGAATGTGGGTTTTAATTAGAGTTGCAAAAATAGAATTAGGATTGTTCTAGAGGCCATGTTTAAGGCAAAGAGTTGTGTCAAAAATAGAATGTTCATACTACCCTTTAATTTAACGTCTATTTGACGAAATACACAACATAGGGTGAACTTAAACTAAATGAGACAAAAATGGCAATTTCAAAAGGGCAAAGTGAAACAAAACTAATTTTAAAAAATAAAATGAGACTAAATGACAGTTTAATAGGGAAAATCAATTGACAAGCATTTTTTTTTTAATTATTATTTTATGGTTGACAATGGCCCGAAAGAATACAAAATTACATTAGAATGCTATGAGCCAAGAGGCAAGCCACTCTTAAGGGCCAACTAGATTTTGTTGTGTTTAAAAAAAATTGTGTCTGTTATGCTTTAAGAATAATCAAATATAAATGAAGTAGATGAGTATTTAATAAACTGTATTTTTAAAAGTGTTGTAAGTATGAAAAGTAGTGTAAAAGAGTGGTAATTTTCAATGTAAAAATGATAAAATTGTATATAATGACAAAAATAGATATGGTAGGGCGTGGCAATGACAAGAGAGGTGGGGGAAGTGATGGTGATGGTAGCGACAATGGTCGGGGGTATGAAGGTGGTGTCAATAGTGGGGTGGTGGTTGGGATGCAAAGGTAACAATGATCATAGGGGTAGCGGTAACAACTATGGTTGGCGGTTGTGGTGGCAATGGTGTCCGTTGTGGCAGCAGTGGTGGCAATGGTGGCGGTGGCGGTAGTGGTAGCAATTGTGGTTGTGGTGGACGTTGTGGAACCAATGATTGTGGCGGAGGTGGTGGTGGCGGCAAAATTTTACGAGACTAATTTCTATGAATAAATCACGATAATTCATAACTAAACATCTTAAAAGATGATTACCAACTTAAAAAAAATATATAGCTAAATCTGAAGCTAGTTTTTTTTTTTTTTTCAAATGAAAAACAATAGAAACTCACTTTAGTACTTTTGTTCCACGGGCCTAATGAGGTTTATTTTTGTAAATTTCCTAAAAACTAATGTTACTATGAAACACTTTAGGGTACGTTTACATACATGAAATCAAAACAAGAAGTAATCAAAGTGAGCATGATATCGAAAGACCAACCGATTAAAGTTTTCACTAACAGTTAGGAATCATAAAGAAAATTAAGTTAAATCCCAACAAAGTGTTTACTAACGGAATAAAAACTAGTTTGATTACTAAAATACTCTTAGAGCATGTTTACTTACAAAAAATATGAATTCAAATCATATTAATTCTTGAGTTCTATGTATTTACTATAATATAAAAAAATGAATCATTTCACCGCATAACTTTTCCATACGTCTACGGGAATCGGAAAAGAGTAAATTTTCTTTTAAAAATCCATAATCAAAGACCTGTAAGCGTGACCTTCAAAATCATATTGTGCTGTGGGTGCAATCGAATGTCTACCGCCGTATTAACATAGTTCATATGGAACATAAGCGCAATTAGTGCTGCATAATCAGCTGATTTGACTAATCTATACGCATCACCGATTACCTATTAGTACTATTATTCAGAGGAATATGTCAACCCGATGGCAACAAACGCGCATAGATTAGTCAAAGCAAAACAAATATTCTCGTCGCCCTTTCCCGTGGGCAAAGCAAAACAAAGCAATACTACTGCTGCCAATTCAAAAGCATTAACCATGTGCTTAATTAAAATGTTTCAAGAAATTCAAAAATAAGACTATTTGAAAGCACTTTTAGAATGATTAAAAGCGCTTTTAATGAACCCTTGAACGGATGGCCTCTCAATTAAACAATATCAGTCAGGTTACAAAAGTTAAATGCAGCATCAATTCAAGTACATTCACCAACGTTTCCACACAGAAGAGTAAATACAAACACAAGCAGTTTCAAATTCTCTTCGAATGGTCAGAAACTGAACACCTTCGGCATATTGGGAAAGCAATTGCACGAAACATCGCCACATTAGGCTGAGCACTATTACTTGCATTGTACGCGAGACATAACTAGATTGAGCTCAGATTAAACCGAACAGGCATCCTAAACTTAATCAAAACGAATGTAGTTTCGAATTCTCGCATAAATGTTGATATCATGGAAAGAGTAAACAAGTTATGTAACGAACAAATTACCAAAAAATTCAAAAGGACATCACGAAAAGGCCCAAAACAGGCCATGAATACAGAAGAATGTTCATTTGACGAATACACTGTAAACAACGTACCAAAGTGAGCTGAGGCCCCGACGGCAACTTTTGCAGCCCACAAAAACTTCACCTACAAGTTTGCACTGGAACTACTCTGATTAACCGACCACCTTCCGAATGTGCATGGAACAAAACTCCTACCTGAAAAAAAACCAAACTTTGTTCTAAACAATGCCATTGGAGTATTGCTACTTGCTGGAGCAATGGCAACCGCTACATGATCAACCGGAAACTCCACAGCGCTTTGTACAGCTCCACCTGCATAGCCACTAGCATCCATTGATCCAATTTCACCAGCATCCCAATTCACAGTCAATGATCCTCTTCGTTCCCTCAACCACTCCGCCACCTCGCCACTCACTCCTCTGCACTTCTTGACCTTAATCTTGGCCAAACTGGGACAACCCCAAGCAAGCATTTCAAGCCCGACATCGGAAATTGGGCACCCCTTAATACACAGTTTCTTCAACGCCACACATTTCTCAGCAATGCAAGCGAACTCTGCATCTCCAAATGATCCGCTACCGCAGAGCGCCAACCTCTCCAATTTTTGGCAATTGGAGGCAATTGCAGTTAGACTCGAAGAGGTAGGATTCACACCAATCAGAACAAGCTCCTGTATGTTTGGGCATTCTTTGGCTATGGCAATCAAACCTTCGTCCCCAATCCTATTCGTCCTCCATCCATCAATGTGAAGCTTCCTCAGCATCTTGCAGTTTTCGGCAACACAGATAAGCCCGAAATTTGAACACTCAGGAGCCTTAACAATGTGCAAAACCTCCAAATTCGAGCATTTCGAAATTGCCGAAAGCCCCAAATCGGTAACCTGCAACCTCTCCAGGTGAACTTCAATCAAACTCCGGTTTCCATTTTCAAGCTTTTCCAGAACCGTATCCCAATCCCCCAAACAGCGGATTAGCTTCAGGGTCTTGAGATTCTTGGAGCCGACGATAAGCGGCCCGAAGCACTGTCCGTTCAGTATCTCCCTCAAGGTTATCGATTTCAGCGACGACGACGCAATTTTGTCGCCGATCGGCTCCGAGCCGTCGTGGACACCGCGGAGCCGCTTCACGGAGAGCTCCTCGAGCGCCGGGCAGTGCTCGAAGACGGCGTTCATGGCTTTGGCGCCGAACAGGCAGGAGCCGCAGGAGAGCTTCTTCAGGCCCTTACAGTTCTGCGCGAACGCGGTCATTCCGAGGTCGGTGATTTCCCGGCAGCCGCGGAGCTTGAGGCGCGTGAGGTTTCTGCAGCGAATCGAGATCAGGACCAAAGCGTCGTCGTCAAGGCTGATCGATTTGCGATCGCATCGAAGAGCGAGCTTCGTGACCGAGTCGAAGCGGGCGAAGAGAGCAGGCAGGAAAGGGAGAAGCCCGGCCTGGGCGTTGAAAGAGAGGCGGTGCCGGCTCTGGCCGTCGACTCTCAGCCACCGGCGACAGACGAGCGAGCTTCGTTTCCGGTCTCCGGCACCGAGGAAGTGAAAAATACTCGCCAACAACTCGTCGGGAAGATCGGAGGTGTAGTCACGGCCCTGGGTGACTTCCCCGTGAAACTCAGAGTCTTCGTCGTTCAAGGATGAAACAATCGCCACCTGTTTGAAGCTGAAACGGCGGCTCGTTGATATTTCTCTTGGACTGTGCTCCGCCGGAGACTCAGGAAACGAATAGGACTGTCCCATGGCGCAGCTGCGAGTGAACTGAACGCGCCGCCAGAAGGTGAGAGAGAGAGAGAGAGAGAGAGAGAGAGAGAGAGAGAGAGAGAGAGAGATGGTGGTTGGTTTTCTCAAAGTTATCTGAAAAAGTGGTGTGTGTGTGTGTGTGTGTGTGTGAGTTCTTCTTGTGAGCATATAAAATAACTCTCTGAGAAATAGGCGCGTAGAGAGTGGGCGACGGCGTGGAGTCTGTTTTATGTGACCCGTCAAATGGGATGCTCCGTGGCGTCCTCGCAATCTACACGGGCCACGGCCGACCATCATTATTCAACCTTGGCCGTCAGATACGCGCCTATTTTATTGTTTTTACTTTTAATTTTTTAGGGTCAAATTTAGATTTGTCGCCTAAACATTATGGACTATTGCAACTTGGTCCTTCATTGTTTTTCCCTCCCAAGTGTGTTTAACAAGGGTCTACCCCGTAGATTGGCTTCGTTATAAAAGTTGACAAAGTTAATGACGGATGAAATTCAGTTTGATCGATTTTTTGGACAGAACAAGCCATTATATGATCTATGTCGTTAAAGAAACATCTCATATAGAGCAAGAACAATTGCAATACATGTAGAGTATTTTTGCAAACAATGGTATTGAAAGCATTACTTAGATTGCGACACATGTAGATAAATAATTTAAATCATATTGTTTAGTCCTGTCAGTTTTCGTCAATTTTCTTAACATAATCATGACTTTTTATTGATTATGTCATGTTTATTGTAGATATACAATTTACAATAAACCAGATGGAAAATTTCAACTAAGATGATTTTGAAAGCACCAAAATGAAGAAAACCCAAATATTTAAAGGGCGAATTTTGCAATTAACCATTTCTGTTAAAATTTTCAAGTACACAGCTTTAGCCTAATTGTGCGTGGAATTATTAAGCATGTGGATTATTATTAGGATTATGTGATTCAGTGATTGTGTTTTTTGATACCCCACATCGTGCTTTCTTGTTACTTTTCCTTCTTTTGGGTCAGCAGTCGGTTGTTCGACTTCGTCTTCTGATTTGCCGTCCGAATTTGTATGCTACTTTTGATTTATGTGATTTTCAGAATATTAGTAAACAAGTTTATGTACCCTTGACTAGGACTTGGTCTACAATTAACCCAAGCTTTAATTTAGATTTGTTGTCACAACTTACTGTAGTCTATTTTAAGGGGGAGAGAGGGAGAGGTGTGATACAAAAAGAAGGAAGGAAAAAACAAAACAAAAAAGAGGCTTAAGAAATTTCGTGATCAATATTTTTTGTTTTTTGACGCATCTCGTGATGAATATTTAAGGTAAGAAAAATTTGCTCTCTAAGTAATTCAAGTACTGATAAGAAATATATTCTAGATGTAATAGGATTCATACATGATCTCTATTTAGGATTTACACAATGAGACATTTACCTATAATTCTAATTTCTAACTATAAGAAAAGAATTAAATAGTATAGTAGTGGTATTCATATTTAATTGTAAGTTAGAAGTTTTAAG
Organism: Pyrus x bretschneideri; assembly: GCF_019419815.1. Taxonomy (NCBI): domain Eukaryota; kingdom Viridiplantae; phylum Streptophyta; class Magnoliopsida; order Rosales; family Rosaceae; genus Pyrus; species Pyrus x bretschneideri. Next base: position 4,448,895 of record NW_025999820.1, on the reverse strand, counting down.
TTTGACTTACTTGGATTGTGAGCTCAATGCCAATTTGTTATGGTTGCTCATTGTACTATGACTTATGAATACAACTATATTATTCACACTAAAGGGATGAGAGACGAGAATGAACCACACAATAGGTTAGCTATTTAAATTGATATTGAATTTGTTGTTCACAAAATTCGAACCTAAAACCCTCCTAAATAAATAGAAATATCATTAGGCTGTATTACTATATGACTACTATAACGAAATATCTAGTTGGTGAGTCATGCATGAATGAGTATTGTTTTGGGTGGATGAACATTTTTCTTTTGCTTTTTTGTTTCTGAAAAGGGAATAAGTAATGAATGGAAATGGAGAAAGGAAAAAAAAGGGAAACAGAATAAACCCTCAAGTGCTATCTCCACCAATTTTTTTTCTTTTTCCTTATCCCTTTATTTAAAAGCCATGCCATGACTCATTCTATATTTGGATATTATTTTGAGACCCTACCACACTCATGACTCATGAGTCACAATATTTCTATTTTTGTATAAAATCGTATTTGGTATTTGGTATTTAATTTTTTTATTTTTATTTTTAAGCAAATCAAAATAAAAAGTAATACTAGAGAGATCCCAGTTTTGAATTTATATTAATGTACCATTTTATGTGGCAATTGATGCATAAATCAACATCTGATAAGATATTCATTAATTAATGTAGCATGTACACATTACTTGTCACATCATATAGTATACCAATGTAGTATAAAGATGTAGCCTCCTTAGCATTTTCTCAAAATAATTCAATCTAATTCAATATGTTTTGGATCGACCTTAACTCTTGGGGTAAATTCAACTAGCGAATAAGAATATGATAATAAATTAAGATTATGATAAGTTTAAGGTTTGATTTTTTTTTTCTAATATAAGGTACAAAAAAATATAACTAGGACTATAGTCTAACAATATTCTTCACTCAAGTTTGATTCACTTGTCATTTCAAAAAAAAAAAAAAAAGTTTGATTCACTTGTATGACGAGTTCATTACATATTATTATGACTAACTCATTGCAATCAGTTGATTAATTGGTTTCGTGAAAACGTACAACTTGGGAAGCAGCTTGGGGTGACAATGAGTCACTATGTATGGGAGGTTTTTTTTTTTTTTACTCGCTTTGAGCGGAAAGAAGTATTCTAATATTGTAATTAATGACTAAGGGCTAGTTTAAAAGTACTTTTAACATAATTGAAAACGCTTTTGGATCCAAAAGCACTTTAACTATTTTTTGGAAGAAGCACCAGATATGTGATTCTTACAGGAAGCACGTATAGTGTTTTTACAAGATCCACTTGAATGTTTACTAGGGATTGGTTTCAAAAACATTTTCACCAAAAATCGCTTTCAATCATTCTAAAAACACTTCCAAACGAGCCATAAATCCGAGAATATTAGTTCTTCCTCCCCATTTTGTAAGGGTAAGAGAATAAGGGTACAATAGTAGTCCAACAACCAAACTTCATGAGTAGTTTGATCCACCTAATTCTTCAACATCCCCTTTTTATTTGTTTTCATCTTTGTATTATTTTTTTTCTTTTTTAATAAATATAATATTGATTTTCTTCATGAACAAAAAGAAAATGTAAAACTTGGATTTCATGAAGAAAAATGGCATCTAACAACGGTCAAGATCCAAGGGTTCATTTCAACGAACGGTCACATACGTTTGTGATCAATTATAACTGCACTATCAACTTCATTTTGAAACGTCCAATTCGGGAACGATCGTTTTCAAGTGAAGTGGGTCAAAAAACAAATACTAATATTTAGGACCATCGTGCTCACCATTATTCAAACAGGAGGCCCTTTTTCTGATTAAAATCCTACCAAATCAACAACTCAATCAGTGACTAGCCTTCAACTTGTTGAAAAAATATTCAAATGATAGGATGATTGCAACAAGAACTTTAGGTTGAGACGTCTAAAAATACAATAGCAACTTGCATAAAATGTTTATTTAAGAGAAATTTTATTTGAACCCATGTAACCTCTTTCTACATCCAACTTAAATTTAAATTGTTAATTGTCTAGTTTACCCCATTGCATAATTACTATTAATGTAACATCCCACAATGCCCAGGGAAGTAGATCCTATAAGCCTTATATGTATATTCCCATCTCTACCTATCACGAGGCCTTTTGGGAGCTCATTAGCTTTGAGTTCTATTGGAATTCCGAAGTTAATCGAGTTCGCGCGAGAGCAATCCTAGAATGGGTGACCCACTGGGAAGTTCTCGTCTAAGTTCCCAGAAACAAAACCGTGAGGGTGTGATAGGGGCCCAAAGTGGACAATATCGTGCTACGGTAGAATCGAGCTTAGGATGTGGTGGGGGCCCAGGCCGAGATATGACAATTTGGTATCAGAGTCAATCCTTGGCCTAGTGTGCCGATGAGGACGTCGGGCCCCTAAGGAGGGATGGATTGTAACATCCCACATCGCCCATGGGAGTGGATCTTGTAAGCCTTATATGTATATTCTCATCTCTACCTAGTATGAGGCATTTTGGGAGCTCACTGGCTTCGGATTCCATTGGAACTCCGAAGTTAAACGAGTTCACGCGAGAGCAATCCCATGATGGGTAACCCACTGGGAAGTTCTCGTGTGAGTTTCTAAAAACAAAATTGTGAAGGTGTGGTAGGGGCCCAAAGAGGACAATATCGTGTTACGGTGGAGTCGAGCTTGGGATGTGGTGAGGGCTCAAGCTGGAATGTGACAATTAAGTACAAAATGAAATTAATAATAAAATTCAAATTTATCAATAAACTCATTAAACTCTACCATCACTTCTTGTTTCTCATACGTTCATTCTAACTAAAACTCTAATAGGTCTTGTAGAGAAAAACAAACTTTTTAATTGATGGATGGTGATTTTGAAGTTTTGAATCCTCCAACTAAGATATGACTCAATTTATGAATATTTTGTTATTTTGATTTCAATTTTTTTAAAGTTTAGAATATGAGTATTTGGGTTTCAATTTTTTTCATCAATATCCTGAATGGTTTGTTAAACTTTTTGCAATTGGAAAATTCCAAGGAAAAACTTCTTACCAATATTCTTAAATTATAAACTTTCTTGCTTGTTGATAAATATAAAGGGATGAATTGTTTGATTTGTTGCTTATGCACACCAGTAGAAATAAAAAAGGCAAATGTTTGAGTTTGGTAGCAGAAAGAAGGAAAAAAAAAAAAAAAATAGCCATGGAAAGGCTATTGGAAAGAGGGGTGGAGCAAGGACGCCCACCCCTCCTTTTTTTTTTTTTTTTTTTTTTTTTTTTAATTTCAATTACATATGTTATTTTATAAAGGAAATGAGTGTAAAGATAATTTAACATTTTCAATTGGGTTAGAGAGGATAGTTTTGGTAATAAATTTGGGTTTAAAGAGAGATTTATTATTTAATAAAAAACAATATGGGTGAAGAATGTAAGTTGGGTATAAAAAGAGATTATATGGGTTCAAATAAAATTTTTCTTTATTTAATTGTTGGTCGTGATGAGTTGAATATCTCCTACTCTTATGTTATTTTATTATCTCTTGTTTTTTTTTTTTCTTCTTTTTGTCTAACGGGGCAGCCTAATTTTAAGAAAACCTTAATACCAAATCTTGTATAGACCACAGTTCTTGGTCTTGGGTTTGGTCTTTTTTATTTTGCTACGATACAACCATCAGTTTGAATTTCATTTCAAGCCTTGTTAGTTTATGGTTTTGATTTCATGAAACCATTTTCTAATAATGTTTATATATTGTCGATGTTTTCTTGTTCGTCAAACAAATATTCATGTGTTTGGAGCTTTGGATTGTTATTTTGGAAGTGTTTGAATTGCTAACTTGATAAAAATACATATATTCCAATATTTGATTGTTTTTAATTCTGAATGACAAATCTTTTTTTCTTTTGAAATATTTTAAATTGGCGTGTGCAAAATCAAGAACTCTAAACAGTTAATAATGTTAGCATAAGAACCCAAGTCTATTTGTTAGGCAAACTTATTTTTGATGGAAACTGGAACGTACAAACAAATTTAGTCAATGTTTGATCGATATATTGTCAACATTAGATTGATTTGTCGTTAATATTTAATTTTTTCCAACTTAACAATTACAAGATGTGCATTCATCATTTCAAGCTCTCAACCTATAAAGAATTATTAATAGAATAATGCTTATTGCTCCCCTTCCGTATACATGCTCATTTGAGAAGCTTAAAAATAGGAAAATACTCCTAAAAATAAGAAGTTTTAACGAAAACCTACAGTACTGTTCAACGAAAAATCATATTTTTATACTAAAAAGTCAATCCTGGTACTATTCACTTTATCCTTTATTTCAATATCTTTTCATTAGTTTTCCTATTGAAGTTGGACCCTTAAATAAGGAAGATGATCCTCTCCGGATCCACTTTGTGGCGATCCTATGGATCTCCACATCATAACCATTCATCGTACATCGTATGATCAGTTTTCGTCAAGTACTATTTGTGTTTAATTTTAAATAAAAAAGTCAAATAATTTCTGACCGTACGATACACGATGAATAACTAAGATATGAAAATCTCTAAAATTCCCACAATTTGGATCCGGATGGGATCTAAATCCCTTAAATAGAATGCAAACTTCTAAAAGAATAACCAGGCCATACCAACCCAGGTTAACTATTCTGTTGATTCTGGTTGTGAAACTGAGAACAGTACTACACTATAAGCATATACACTTACATTTTTACCCCCAAGCACACAACCCACAAGCCACATGCGTAAGTGCCGAAAATTGTCGTCGTTCGCCGTTATTGGTGCCGAATTTTTTCAACTTATTGTTCAACGATGACCTAAAAATTTAGCAATAGGTGCAAATTTGTCATCTTAAATTATGTTTGTTGTGTGGTTTTATTGTTTTTATATGTATACACAACAAAATTAGAGAATTTATTAGAAAATTCATCACTTAACATGTATTTTTTTTAAAGCCACTCTTGGACATCGACGGTCGACCTTGAGACCAAAATTTGACTGGCTGGTTGGAAAATGTGGTAGGATTTAATGGTAATTAAGTAATCATTTTGAGTTATAGTAGTATTTTTTGCTTATTTATTTATAATTTATACTTGCAGAGCTTTTTATTTTATATTTTATCGTCATATACCTAGTTGAATACTACTCCGAATGAGATACCTATTTAGGATTTTTTGTCCTACGAGTTTGGAGTTGTATATCGTATCGAAAATTGTCAATAATTTTTTTTAACTCTTTGTTTGGTGAATAAGGGCTCGTTTGGATGTGCTTTTAAAATAACTGAAAGCGTTTTTAGAGAAAATGTTTTTGGATTCCAAAAGCACTTGAATTGTTTTCTGCAAGAAGCACCAGTTATGCGTTTCTAGGATTTACTTGCATTTTTTTAAAAACATTTTTATCAAAATCGCTTTCAGTCATTTTAAAAACACATTAAAACGAACTCTAAATCTCCTAGAACTAACTTCAAATGATTGGTCAATGGAAAACGAGTAAAGATCTGAAATTCCCAACTCAAGTTCAAAACACCCATAAATGCATTTCTTGGGGCCACCATCTCTGTTTTGAGCACCACTTGACTTGGAGGCCAAAAGTTTGTTAACGGACGGCTCATGTTACACGACGTTACATGAAAAAGGGGATCATTGCATCATTAATCTGTGGTACGTAGAACATCTTCAATACTTTAACAACAACTCGTAAAACTTGCCTGGATATTGTTTATGGGCTTTAATTTCCTTCGGCGCTTTGGGGCCTTCGGCCCAAAAACATTTTTGTAACTTCAGCATGGAGGGGAAAAGGATATTATTTAAAAAGGAAAAGCTTTAGCATGCACGCCAGATTCTACTTACTGTTGTAAATCTAATTACGGTTGAGTATGGCAAGAGATTCGTAGCTCGGATAAGAGCGTTTACAAAATCTTATATTCAACTCCCTTCTGTTTTAATATCGCTTATATAAAAATAAAAAAAAACACACATACAAATATATACTGATTCAAGCACCATGCAAGTGTTGAACCACATTACTTAATGGATAATCCGTATTATGTCAGTATCACGTACTAAATACCAACAGAAAATGGACCAAATTGATGTCGGTAGTGCTGTAGTTTAGACTGTAACAGTCACTCTTTGTCGTAAGAAAATGTTAGAGCTATCCTGTATGATAGCGAGTACTCATGCAGAAAGAAAAACAAAAACCAACTTGTTTAATTACTCTCTTCTCTTTAACTTTATCTCTTTGAGCAAATAACAGATTATTTTTATCACAACTTTGGCTGATAGCAACAACAGTATACCTTTATCGTGAAAACACAAAGACCCTTGCCCTAGCCAAGCTGCCATATATACACAAGTAGCCAATATTACCAAGTTGAAAAACTTAAAAGAGGATCAGTCTAGCTGCTCTGAGCAAAAAGAGATCTGGTCAGTGCAAGCTGCATGCATACATATATCTTAAACTTATTAAAAGATGTTGGAAACTATGGAAAAAGCATGCATAAGAGAATATCATCATCGTGTAATCTTTGTCAAGAGTCTTTTTCTTCTAATAAACAAAAGGAAATTAATTATAATGCATATTGCAATTCAAATTTAATTCCGTCTACGTATCTAGCAAAAGCAAAACCTCTCTCAAAAGGGAGGAAAGTCCTCCTTCTACGTACCCTAATGTGATATTATACTAGCATATAAATATATCGGTATTGTCAAATTCTCTTAACATCATGTAAAGACCATCTCTTCAAGAAATTATTAAACGTGGAGGCTGTTTAGTCATCCATATATGTCTATCGAAAAAACAACAATTCTAGTAATAGGTAGATCTATTTTTTACTAAAAAGAAAGGAAGAAAGGAGATGGTAATAAGATGGAAGAGAATCTTGTTCCTTCTTTGTCTATATAAATGCCAAGTGAGAAAGCAGTAAAAAGAGAGTCTGATTCGGTCTTTGAGTAATTGTAATGAAACAGGTCGCAGCAGCAGCAGCAGAAAGCATGCAGGGAGCAGGTGAGGTAAATCGAGTGTATTGTTTGCAATAGTTTATAAATAAATGCCAAAGTAAATGGTAAATCCATATTTTCTACGGCGCAGAATGGGCGGACATCAAATGTGGCGTAGGGCATGCCGTTTCGGACAGACAATACGGCAACAAATGTTAAGGAAATTGTGTCACTCTGTCGCTGTCTCCCCTTCCCAGTTAATTTCCATTAGCAAGTTTCGTCTTCTCTTGTTATTATTTGTCATGGGGCATGAGATGTCCCCTTTATACGATGAATTCATATTTCTTATTTTTACAACTTAATCAAAATCATGAGATTAGTTGACCATTTTAGCAATTGATGTATTCTTATTGCATTAGATGTTATGAACTTATGTGGTCAATCAACTCGTATGAGTTTGTCCGGTTATAAAATACGGTTTTTATCATTTGAGAACAACTTTAACGAGGTTGTTTTGGATATATGTGAGTGTCGATTAAAATATTGGCAGTGCAACTAAAAGTAGGAACACAATTAACATTTTACATGTAAAGAATCATTAATCAAATTGTATCCTATGGCCTCTCTCCTCTCCACTCTTGTAAATGCACGAAATTATCCAGTTTTGAAGTGAAAGCTACTTTCCAAAAAATGAGAAAATGAAATGAAAGCCGTGTAGCGTTCTTTCAAACGGACCAAAAGTGTTGTTGGGCCTCACTTAACAATGCCTTGGTAGGAACTAGGAAGCTTCAGTTTTGATGCACATGGACAAGATCCCCTTCCTATATTCCTAATCAATCTCCACAACATGCTTAAAGAAAAAAAATTATGAACTTTCCATACGCTAGGAAATTTCCCTTTGCTTTTTTTATTGGAAATTTTATGGTAGGATTTAACTTTCTGTTTATAATGACTCGAAACATTTACATGAAACGGATTTTATAAATATGTGATACTTAAGTTCTTATCTATTACAGTATCATGATAATAAATTACTACCACATGATAGTAGTTCGAGTTTGATTATCTCATTCTTAAGCCCTAAACAATATAATCTTCATAAAATATAAGTTGAGTCATTTGGATGAATTTTATAAGTTTTGATGAAGTGATTTTGTACTTGGGTTATTATTATTTTTTTTTTAAGAGGAAACGATAGTTGATTTTATTCACAAGTTTAAGAAATGATATAATTTTGAAGGAGGACATTTTGGAGAAGATTTCCTCAAATAAAAAACTAGAAAAATTAGAAAATAAGGGCGAGTAGGTCATTCTATGTGCCGCATAATTAGTGATTCTACGAACATGATGAACTCTAGCGGATTTAAAACCCTGTAAACTGGGCTTAATATCCTCAATTAAGGCTGCCAATAACTTGAACAACCTAAAGCGCATTACACTCGAGTATAACTTGCAACCAATTTCTTTGAGATGCCAGCCGAAGACCCTTACGAGCAGCTAGAATCTCGTGCGAGATTTTCCGAACGAAACCTATAGCATAACTACCGTCATCGTGTCAAAAAATCAACACCGATTGCCCGAGAACATGTACTTGCGATTTTAATTTTTCTTCCACGTGAAAAAGAACTGGTAATATATTTTTCGCTGAAATTAGCGTAAAAGACCTAAAAGCTGCTTATAATCCAGTAGTAAAGTAAAGTAAGCTGTAAAAGGTAAATAATAAGTTCTTGTTTGAATTCGAGAGCAAGAAACCGAAAGACCAAAAGAAGAAAAAAGACGAGTTGTCAGTTGAGCATCTCTGATGAATCCGAAAAATGACTGTTCGTTATTCCAAAATTGCACTGTTTCTGTTACCGGGTTGACCATCTTTTACTTTCTATTGGTACACGTGTCGGTCTGCATTACATCCCCCGGTAATTTTCTAACGGCGTTCCAGGTATACGCAGTCAACGCTTTTCCCACTACAACAAAGACCTTCCTTAATTTTTGACCGCGTGACCAGTCACGTTTCCATCTCAACCATCAAAATATCCCATCTGACGGTGTTGAAACTCCCAAGATCTAAACTGTGCTTCACGTGATTCTAAGGAAAATCATTCGCTTTTTTAACTTAAATCAGTGACCAAATAAAATTAGGGCTCGTCTGATAAGTCTGATAATTGTTTTTAATAATTGAAAATATTTTTAGATAAAATATTTTTTATTTCAAAAACATTTGAAATGTTTTTTTAAGAAGAATTAACTTACATAAAGTACTTTAAATGTCTTTTCAGTATCAATTCGTATTTTTACTAAAAATTAATTTTATAAATATATTCTGTAAAATCGTTTTTAATTATTTAAAATACTTGTCAAACAAGCCATTAAAAGCACTGGAAGTAGAAATGTTCACAACTTTAGGCCACATTTATTTATTTTTCAATCAAATCTGATTTCCTCTAATAATATAAAGTAATGGCTGAATGCGAACGCCAAAAAAAAAAAAAAAAAAAAAAAAAAAGAAGGGACAGGCGTGAAGGGTTCTGAGATAAAACCCCTTCGCATGCTTCCTGCGTTTGGCGCTCTCTCTCCTAAAAAAGTAAAGAGAGAGAAAGGAACAGACTCAGAGATGGATATCGGCATGAGCTCAACCCTTTCTCTCTCCCTTGTTCTTTTTGTGTAATGACCAAAGCTTTTCTTCTCTTCTTCTCCGAAGAAGATGGCTCTGCAAGAAGAACCTCAAGAGCTCCAAAACCCTCCAATGGCGTTCGATCCTTCATTATTCTGCGAAGAAGGATTTGAGGAAGATTTGGGAGACAATGGTAGTGAGGAGGAGAGCGAGAACTGTGATGGGTTTTCAAAAAAGCAATCATCTTTCCCTTTGATTTTCCTGGAAAGTGATATGTTCTGGGAAAATGATGAACTTTCCTCTCTAATCTCCAAAGAGGAACAAACCCATGTGTGTATCAGTGGAGAAATCTCAGATGGGTCTTTGATGGCGGCTCGGAAGGAGGTGGTTGAGTGGATTCTGAGTGTAAAGGCACACTATGGCTTCTCCTCTTTGACCGCCATTCTGGCTGTGAACTACTTTGATAGGTTCATTGCCAGCCGGCCGTTTCAGAGGGACAAGCCGTGGATGAGTCAGCTCGCTGCCGTCGCCTGCGTCTCGTTGGCCGCCAAAGTGGAGGAGACCCATGTGCCCTTTCTCTTAGATTTGCAAGTACGTGTAAATTTCCATTTGTAATTTGAGTGTTTGTGAAATTGCTGGACTGTTGTGTTTATTGGATTTCTCGTGATTGTGATTAGGTGGAGGAAACAAAGTATGTTTTCGAAGCGAAGACCATTCAAAGAATGGAGCTTTTGGTGCTATCGACTCTCGGGTGGCGGATGAATCCAGTGACCCCAAATTCGTACTTTGATCACATTATCAGGAGGTTTGGTTTGAAGAGCCACCTGCATTGGGAGTTTCTGTGGAGGTGTGAGCGCCTACTTCTGTCAGTCATAGCGGGTGAGCAATCTAAATAAGCCTTCATTTCGTTTTATAATCGATGAGTTTATTAGTATCAAACATGTATCAAGAAGGCATAAATGTATTCATAATGACACCAGTTGGTACTGAATCTTACATTTGATACGGTGTTTTTATTGCAGATTTGAGATTTACATGTTATTTGCCTTCCGTATTAGCCACTGCGACAATGCTGTATGTAATTGATGAGATTGAGGCATTTAATCCTGTGGAATACCAAAACCAGCTTATGAATGTACTTAAAGTCAGTAAGGTTTGTACTTAATACATCGATTTCTCACTTCTCGTGTAATTTCATCTCCTGCTTCTGTAAATGTAATTCAATTCAAGCTTGATGTCTTAAATAGTAGAATATTATTATGTCCTTTACAGGACAGAGTAAATGAGTGCTACAAGCTCATCCAGGAACTAGCAGTCAGCATCGAAAACCAAGACCACAAACGCAAGCATTTATCGGTACCCAGCAGCCCAAATGGAGTTATTGATGCATCTTTCAGCTGTGATACGTCAAGTGATTCGTGGGCTATAGCATCACCGGATCCTCGATTTAAAAGGAGCAGACTGGAGGACCAGCAGATGAGGTTGCCCTCTTTAAATCGTGCGTCTGTGGACGTGCTGAGCAGCTCTCGTTAGTCTCTAATTGTCTTTTGTCTACTATTAAACATAAAATCCCTCTTTTGCATATTATATTATTGGCAGTATCTACTTTGAGAACATTCTCTAATATTATCATCATTGCTTTTGTGGCCAAACTGTGAAAATGAAACGCTGTGAGATTAAAACTCCACCTCTCTTACCTCTTTCTTGAGATGTGGTTTGGGGGTGGTGGTTTACGGATGAGTCGAAGAAATCCATCATGCTTGATCTGCCATATGATAGTGTTTAAGTACTTATATCATGCATACACCCACAATTGACACAATTATATATTATCACTTATTCATTTTGTTATATGTAGTTGTCAAGAAAATCCTCTTTATGCCCTTTATCTACCTTGACTTAGCTTGAAACTAAACCTAAGGCGTCCATGAGCACCGCAGTGGGTGGGATGAGGGTAGATGTAGAAGTGTAAGTTCAGTTCCTCTAAGCAAAAGGGAAATGGAACAATAAAAACGCCAGATATGGAGACGGGCAACGCTAGTACTTCATACCAAACAAAAAGAAGTAAATGTTGGGCACTGAAAGTCTTTGATTGTTCAGCATGATTGAACAAAACAATGACTTTGGAATTTTCTAATTATAGAGAGGTGAGAAATGAGCAGTGTGCTTGTTAGTTGGTTTGTTGAGCTACATTAGAGAGAAGTTTAAATGTTCAAAGCCCTATGATTAGGTGATTTGATTGGGTTGCTCTTACAACATGATCAAACTCATCATTAGACATTTGCAAGGTTCCAAACGACCGAATATTTTCTTGCCAACATTTTGTCCTGCCTTAGAGGCGTTTAACTTTGTGTTTGTGCCTGTGCACATGTCCAAAACCAGTACAGTACTCATAAAGTAGTCTCATATTGGTATTATGCTAATTGAAATGATATACATAGTCCCAAACTAGAACAATCCGACTAATACGTTTATCTATTCTTTTCACTTGTACAAATGATTGTTGTGGCTGAGTAACTAGTCTGATTGGTGTAGCTTGATCTAAGTACATGTTCAAACAATGCATCTAAACAACTTATCGTAAGGTTATTTAGCCACATTGATTTGTTTCTCTGTCGGTCTTTTTAGGTCCCCTGTCAACACCTACTCCCTTCTTTGTTTTGATTTTGATCCAACACCATATTTCAAATCTGCAATAGTCAATTGCTAAGAGAGTGAGCAATGTATCTTTTGCAAGCAGGCAATGAGCAATTTAGTAGCGTTGTCTTCATATGTTTGTAGAAGTCCGTAGTCTGCAAGTTTAAGCACCTTGTTTGTACATTTATGCATCTGAATGCCCAGCTACATTTGTAAGTCAGACTCCATCCGTTGATTGCAAATGCAATCAGCAAGTAGAGTCAATGTTTATAGTAACAAGCGTCTTATGTTTAGTAACGATGCATTGTGTTCATGAATTATCATCCATAAATTTCTGTAAGGAAAGGTTTGAAATTGGGTTTTTGAAGGATATGGGAATTTGTGAGGAAGATGTCTTTGTTCTTGTTGTCTGTGGTCCTCCCCTGCCTTTTTTTTTCTTTAGGTTGGTTAAAGTTTTAGCTACATCCCTTTCGTATCATAAGTCGCATGCAGAGAAAGAAGAAGATGATGATTCATGACAGTATAAGATTCTTCAAAAAATTAGAGCAAACAAAGCAGAACTTGTTTGCATCTATTTTTCTCCATCTCCTTTTTCCTCCTGTCCTTAACATTAGGCGTGCCATAGTCGTTCGTACTGTGAAATTTGAAGAGTCAAGGGTCAGAAATTTTAACTTAAAACGTATGACCAACAAGAAACAACTACTTATGTTGTTTTGTTTCCCATGTTATTCTTCCAGCCAGATGTCAAGCACCACGTTGTCAAAACGAAAATTGCATATGATGTATCTGTCTGTCTCACCAAACATTATTATGTTTTTGATGACGAAGAGGGCTGACCAGTTCAAAGCTGATGGACAGGCACGGTCATGTTGGTTGTAAATTGATTTGGGTTTTAAATGACAAAATTAATGCTGAGGTCAGATGAAGTACTAGTTTTGTTTGGCGATTACCACCTAATACCTGGCGCTTAGCGATCTAGTGGAAATTGGTTGGTAGGACGACAATAGGATGAATTGTAAATCTAGACATTAGTCGGTCAATTCTCGATTGATTCTGCGAGTCTCGATTTGACCGTCACCCGAGTTGTGGTAGTGGTTCGTGTGACCGGGGTATGCTTTATGTCTTTTATGGGATACACAACTTCTAAGATTGCCCGTGGGTGCGGGGTCGGAGGGAGGGTTTTATCCTTGATACAAAAGAAAGAGATATTAAAAAATGCTGGCAACCTTCTCACTTCTCGTAATCTTCCGGTGCATAATTGTAGCAATAACTAATAAGAAAGTTGAAAGGCGTTTAGCATATTAGATAAAGTGGATTAAGTTGGGAACACTGCAGAGGTAGAGACAAGAAACCACTCCTGCATCCAACTCAGACTAGGACGAGGAGTACGAGAGTGGGGTCCTCTCCGAATGAGCAAAAATTAAAGGAAAAGTGGCTTCACTGGTTTGCAATTATCATGCATAAATGTTGTGCATCCACCAAATTTACTGACCAGGAAGAAAATGGCTCCTGTTTGTTATCTGTCATCCATTTTATTGATGAGCTTCTCATGAACATAAATCGTAGAGTAGCTCATTTCTTGTAGCTTTACCTTCCTCTATTCGTTGTGTTTGGATAAACACCTTTGCAGAGGAAGGTAATCTCGCTTAATCCTAAACGACAGTGTCGAAGACATAATTGACCCTAAACGTTAAACTCCAAACCTTGCATGTGTGCGAAACGAAGGGCGGGAGCAGAAGCTGCGTCATTAACCATTTTCCAAATAATTAATCTGGTTTAGCATATAAAAAGGAGTAAATCACAAGGTAAAATATGAACATATGTATTGTGGTTAATAAGAAATTATATAGAGGAAATAGTACACAAGACATGTGAGAGAACAGAAGTGAAGAGTTGTTGAGAACAGCTAGAAAGTTTTGTTTCTGTATCTTTTTGGAGATATTGTCAAAAGTGTATCAATTGTTCCTATCAAGCTGCTGAAATGGCAAGTCCTCAGTGTTAATTCACTAAAAACATTTCAGAGAGCCTTTCATCTTCCACCTATTCCTTTTGTAACTTTGCGTTTTTTCTTAAATAAATTTAATGTATCAAACTATCTAATCTTTGAACATGATGTTTCCTTTTCCTTTTGGTATGCCCTAGAGACAAAGTTATAGGACTTCAAGAGAAATGTCATGTTGGTTGGTGCTTTGTCTTAGTCTTGATTTTGTTTGTGTTCTGCTTGGAAATGCTGGGTCAAGTTATACCCTAAAAAGATAAAAGACACTTATCTAAATCTAACGGGAGCGAATGAAACATCGGTGTGATGTACGTGAAGGACTCTTCGTGATCAAGTCAGAAATATTACTCAAGAAAGATTGCACAATTGGAAGTATATAGAGATTTAAGGTATGTGAGTTTACACCCTTTGCTCTCCTTTTTGGTTTGAGTATTCTTGATTTACCAAATGAAGTGACATACGACATAGCTGGAGATGCCGGGTTTTTACTCTCGTGTGAATTGCCATAGAAGGGAGAAGCGCGTGATGATTTTTTTTTTAGTGTGAATAATTATAAGCAAACCGACGACTACATATATTATATACCAATATGTTTAACAATATTATTACAACGTAATTAAAGTCTTGCTCCTTTGGGTCATTCTAAACATAATTAGGAAGCCAAAGCTTGCTAGACTGGATGGGTTATGTCTGTATATATGCAAAGACATCATCCAGTAAAAATACATTATGCAGTAAAAATATATAAGTAATGAAGTACTACATCCAGTAAAAATACAATCCAACATCTGGTAACTAAGAAACAAGACATTAAAGGAGACAGGCTTATCTATCATGCCTTGTTTGAGTCTTTGAGATGTTGCTGGATAGCCAATCGAGGCCCTCGTAGAGTCCTTGGCCGGAGGTGGCACTAGCAGCCTGAATGTACCTGTACAGATATGTTAAAACCATGGTAAGGCTAAGTCAAGTCATGTCAGATCATAAATCAAGACCCCTTCGGTAAGGCCGAGTCACGTTTATATCTTCAAGTTTGACAACAATATAACATGTCAGACTATCTAAGACAGCATTCCTTATCTTGTAGATGCTATAATATATGTATGTAGCACGTTTTAGTTGTTACCATCTGTGTTGCCGGAGTGAATGCAGGCCAAGCTTATCAGTGATCTCAGAGACATTCATGGCATTCGGAAGATCTTGCTTGTTGGCAAATACAAGCAGTGTTGCGTCACGGAGTTCATCCTGCAACAACAAAAGAAAAAAGGATCAATTGATATTTGTATAGTACAAAAATTAAATAGTTTTGATAGCAATTTATACAAGGAACAAGGAAACTGACCTCATTGAGCATTCGATGGAGCTCATCTCTTGCTTCCAAAACTCTGTCTCTGTCATTACTATCCAGCACAAAGATAAGACCTTGAGTGTTCTGAAAATAATGTCTCCATAGCGGCCGAATCTACATATAACATATAGTTAATCAAGAACAAATTCCCATTAGCTTAACCCTTCCTTTAATTTCTAGCTTCTCTAGCATAACAAAATCTCTCTCAGAAAAGGATTCAAAATAATCTATGTTGCAGTCACAAAGATCAGTACTACGACATATTATTAGATACACAAAACATGTACATCTGCACTCTCTACCAGATTGTTTGTGAAACCGACATAGCACTACGCCAGAAAAATTAGTTTAAAAAAAAAAAAAAAAAACAAGAATTAGCTAGTACCTTGTCTTGTCCTCCGACATCCCAAACAGTGAAGCTCACATTTTTGTATTCAACAATTTCCACATTAAACCCTGGTCACAGAAAAATCAATCGAAACCAATTTCCTTCATCCGAATTCGAATAGGTATATATACTTAAATATAGTAAGTTGAAGAAAAAATAACAAGTAAAAGTTGGGGTAATCAATAATCAGTAGTATATACCAATTGTGGGTATGGTAGTGACAACCTCTCCAAGTTTGAGCTTGTAGAGGATGGTGGTTTTTCCGGCAGCGTCGAGACCCACCATTAGTATTCTCATCTCTTTCCTTGCAAAGAGGATCTTCACCAGCCTTGAGATTGCCATGCCCATTGCTTCCAACTTCTTTAACCAAACAGGTAGTTAACAGGTAGTTAAAATAACATGAGACCAAGAAAACGAAAACCCTAAAGAAAAGAAAATCCTTTTTCCTATATCATTTACAGGAAGAATAAACTGAAGGAGCGAGTTACCGGAGCGGAAAATCAGGCGGCCGAGAAATGATATGATAGTTCAAGGGCTGATCAGAAGCACAGGGAAGTAAAAGAAATAGGCATTCGTGTGTTATATAAATTATAATAAATAAGGATTCTTTTACATTATATTTGTTTTTTTGTATATATGATAGTGGCAGCAAAGGAATAAAGGAGCAAGAGAACTGGATTCTGATGAAGATTGGAGGAGAATAATATAATTAAAAGAACGATTGCTTTTAATCGTTTGGGAATAATTTCATGCTGCAACTGTGCCGGGATGGGGATGGCTGTGATATATATACATTCACGTCGCAAGTTGGCGGGAAAAAGAATGTACATAGGATTTGTTGATCGAATATCGTCCATCATGGGGAACGTCGTAAGAAAATAACAGGCTGGTGTTACATGCATGCCTTAGTAGAATTTAGGGTTGATCAAATATCGTCCATACGACAGATTTTTACCGGACAGTATCTGCCATATGACAAGATATTCTACCCCGAAGTGCTCGTGTTTTGAGCGTAGCGGGATCTGATTGTATTTGATTCACAATTCCGAACAACAAATTATTGAAAACGTGTTCTCGACGGAATGTGAAAGCTTCCAAGGAGAGTAACAAATTTGTTAGCATTGCCTGAAACTGATTAAAGTATTGTGGGAAACCATGAAATCTAATCCAAAACAATATCATACATGCATATCATAACATTTTCATTGTACAGATGACAAATCAAAATTGCCAATTAAAAAGGGGACGAACTCTTTTTACAATTTTTAGTAATACTCATAGACAATTCATGACAAAATCTGTGATCATATACGTCTTGATATCCGAAATGTAATGCGCTAGTCATTTTTGGAGATGGCATCCTTGGCGGATTGAAGGGTGTTTGCCACCGCAGCTGCAGCAGTAGTCAGGACTCCGCCGCTGGTATTTGTCTTGGCGGAGGGATGTGGCTGGTGAACCACCTGCACATTCCTTTGTTCTTGGCCTTGCCCCGCAGATGACCGGATGTCTACTGTGTTCACCTTCGCCTCCTTGGCATGCTGTGCATTTATCTCCTTAATTTCCTGCATGAAATTCGATTCAGAAAACGAAGAAACTACAAGAAAAATGTAAAAAGTAAACAGATTAAAATTTGGGAGTGATCATACCTTGATGGCTTGTGCATTCATTTTGTAAGTGGTAAATAATTAACTCTGTCAGCTTCTTTAGGGAAAAATGGAGGTATTTATCACTGCATAGTGTTTGATGGGACGATTTCTCAGCCGAAGGAAGAGGAGCTCGAATGGTTGCCAAACATCCACAAGTTAACCATTTAGATTTTAGGACCTTTTTCATTTACTTTTATTACAAAATCCTACAACATTGGCTTCAAAAATCTTGTTAATTTATCAACCAGACTCATATTCTAGAACGCGTACCACACTTTTCATTAATAATTTTGTTCAATCGTAGAGTTTGGATGAAAAATTTTCAAAAGTTTGTAGGCGTTGTCTTTACACGCATTCCTATTAGTCTAGGTGGTGTTTGTGCGAATATCCGAAACATATTTTTCATTTAAGGGTTATTATACAAAATGATCCCTGAGATTTGCATGATCAATAGAAATGGTACAGATTGAAAATCAATAGCAATGGTCCCTGAGATTGTCCACCATCCATGATTTTGGTCATTCCGTTAAAAACGATTTTGGACAATTTTCAAAGCTTTGTAACTCAATCATTTCTTAACCAAATTCGGCCCATAATAAATCAAAATGAAGATAGGAAAGTGTAGAATAAGATTATACCATTTGGAAGCCCAATGGTTGCCGGATATGGCCAGCAAATAGCCTGAAAAGTGACTGGTCTGTAGGAAAACTGGAAAACTAGCCGAAAACTGGGTAAACTTTAAACGTTCATAACTTCTTCAATACTCAACCAAATCGACTGATTCAAAAATGAAAATAAGACTTCTTGACGAGACGAAGAGAAGAGTACCTTTTTCGAAGGCTAACTCGCCGTGATATGGTTGGACAACGGCTCGAAAGTGGCTAACCATTTTCAAGTTAGCCACTTTCGAGCAGTTTTCTGGCCAAACCACGGCGAGTTAGCAGTAAAAAAAAAGATACCATTTTCTTTGTCTCGTTTACAAGTATGATTTTTGTTTATGAATCACTCGATTTTGTTGAGTATTGAAGAAGTTATGAACGTTTAAAGTTTACCCAATTTCCGGCGAGTTTTCCAATTTTCCCGCCGACCAGTCACTTTTCAGGCTATTTTCCAACCATCTCCGACAATCATTGGGCTTCCAAATAGGTATAATCTTGTTCTACACTTTCTTATCTCCATTTTGATATATTATGGATCAAATTTGATTAAGAATCAATTGAGTTACAAAACTTTGAAAATTGCCCAAAGAGTTTTTAACGGAAGGACAAAAATCATGAATGGTAAACAAACTCAAGGACCATTTCTATTGATTTTCAATCTTAGGAACCATTTCTATTGATCATGCAAATCTCAAGGACCATTTTGTATAATAACCCTTCTTTTAATAAGGAACAAAAACACACATCAACAACAACAATAACAAAGTTTTTTCCCACTAAACGGGATCGGCATAAAGGGTATAAATCCTGTAGCAGAAATTAAGATATTTTCATTCATATTGTACCTGCTTCTTCTACCTTACAACAGAGAAGCATGAGACTGCTCTCAATCCAACAAGGCATAAAATCCCATGTCCCATGCCAATTACTTTGTTGAACTACATTTCGACAATTATATCAAACGGAACCGAAAATATAAGGGTAAGACTAAGAAGTTTAATGGATGACTGTTTTATGCAGAGATGGAACTGTGGAGATCAGTAAGTCATAAGGGGTGACCCACTACAATGGACATCAGAAGCGTCGGAGATCCTTTGTTTTGGAGATAATGTCGTCATGGCAGCAGCGTCAACGTCGAGATTCAGGTAAGTTTTCCTCTTTTGCGTCTCTGAACTTGCCTTCTCGTCTGAAGCTTCAATGATTGGACTCAAGGGCTCCACTTCCTTTGGGGGGCCAGACAGCATGGCTTGAGCTTCTGCCACCACCGATGCATTATCATCAGTTGCATATAGAATTTTCTGTACAGCAGCAACAACCTGTATCAGCAGCAATAAAGACCATCAGCTTGCAGTTTGCCTATTTGTAGTGGTCACAGAGAAAAGTTTCAAGTAATTCTGACACCAAAGAAAACCAAAACCGAAGAGTGAAAGTACAGTACAGTTAGGTGTTCAATCTCAGGACTCTGGCAAAGTATCTCAATATCCCTGAGCTTTGCAAAGTAGAAATCCCGCTCCTTCTCAAGGCTATCCACCGACAGCTTCAACTCCGTGATCTGCATTCAAATTAGCATTAGACCATCTAAAATTTGTTGACTGAATTCTCCCTCCTGTACTTTCTGAAAGTACCTGTTCATCATATGCAGGGGGAGTAGGGCCTCCACTAGAAGAAGGCCTCGAGGTCTTCCCTGATTGACTTGTGGAGTTCACAGAAGGTGCTACATCATTTCTTCGAGCAGTGTGGGAGGACTGAGATCTTTGGGTAGCTGCTGCACCTTTAGCTGATGATTGCAATTGGGCACCTCTCTTATTTCCTTCTTTCCCAACCTTGCACGCTTCTTTCCCTCCTTTGCAAGCTTCTCTTCTTTCCAGAGCATTGTAACTAACAGAGACAACAAAAGGTATATCATCTATACACACAATTTCCCCCTAATTTCTTTGAAATAGCTGAAAGGCCAAAAAACTAGCAAACTGTCTTGAGTTAAATATTTCATCGGTTCTGTTCCGTAAGTATCCTATTCAAGGGTATGTTACGAATTTGCAGAGCATGATGGAGCCAGTAACTCTCCAATGACTAACCTAACAGAAAGGTGCTACCAAACGGAATGCAAATGAGAGAGCATAACTATAAAATGTCGAAATTAAATTTGATTCCTACAAAGGCAACAAATTGAATCAAAATGAAAATTCACAAGAATACGAGTTTTAAATTCATAGATGGATGAATTGATGTGTTTCAGCATGCCTATCAGATTTACAAACACTCAAGAGTTCAATTTACAACAAAATGCAAACCCAGACAGCATATAAGAGTGATATCATTAAACCCCTAAATCGATATTAAATGAAAGGGAATTTCAAGAAAACAAATGCAATTAGGCGTCAAACTTACTTGCTCATACAGCCTCCATTGACAGAATCGCAGTATCGTTTCATCCACTGCATAAACTCCAAATTATCAAGCGGCCTTCCTTTCACGAGCTTGCTCACCTCAATGTACTAAAAAAACCCCCCAAAACACACACACACACACAGAAAACAAAAAGGGTAAACACATCGCAGAAATTGAAGAAAAAAATGAAGATCAAATCTACTCCGGTTAGATTTAAACTACAAGAAAGAAAGCGAAGAAGATTGAACCTTGGTGATTTTGAGTTTGTTGAAAACGTCCTGAAGGACCTTGTAGTTCTGAATCATCTCGTACTCACTCTTGGCATCAAAATTGACCTTGTGCATCGGCACAATACCATTATGAACGGCATCCATGAGCTGGCAGTGAACGGCACCGGAACAAGCCTACAAAACATAAATCGGAGAAAATCGATGAGCCGAAAGAGTAATTCGAAAGGTAAAATGTTAGGGTTAGGGTTTGGAGAAAATACCTCTTCGACTTTGCTGAGATTGAGATGGAGAGTGGAGTTGATCCATGCCAAGATCTCTGTCCTGCCTACGAAGTAAGCACCGTCCATCATACCAATATTCGTCGCCATGGGAGATTCTGGTAAGGTCTCTGCGTCGAGAGAGAGAGAGTGAGAGAGAGGGGAATTTAAAAATGGGAGGCGTTTTGGGGAGCGGGATCTTCTCAGTTTAAATTCAAAAGTGGCTTTCGGATCGAACCGTTTGTCTGGAAAGTTGGACAGCTGGGCTTTTAAACAGATTTACAGAAGCCCAAACATTAAGCCCAATATTCAGGCTGCTTCTTGAAAGTGCGTCTGTGTTATTTGCTTTTTTTTGTTTTTGTCAAACGATGGCAAAGCGTAATGTTGGGATAGAGTTCGTTTGGATGTAACTTTAAAATGATTGCAAACGTTTTTTGTGAAAATATTTTGGAAATAATTTTTAATAAAAATGCTAGTAAATTCTAAAAAAGCACTTCAAAGTGCTTCATGAAAAAGCACATAACTGATGTTTCTTGTAGAAAACACTTTAAGTGCTTATGGAACCTGAAAATATTTTCTCTAAAAGCGTTTTCAATTATTTTAGGGGTGTGATATCCACACACCTTATTTTACTTCTCACACACCTTTTTAATTTTCGGCCGTCAGATCAGATGAATTGAAGAAGATCAATGGACAGAAATTATCAAGGGGTATGTAAGAAGTAAAATGGGATGTGTGGATAGCACATCCCTTATTTTAAAAACACATCCAAACATGCCCCTAATAGTTAACATGGACTTTTGTCACATCCCTCACGATTTTGTTTCTAGGAACTCAGACGAGAACTTCCCAGTGGGTCACCCATCATGGGATTGACCTCACGCAAACTCGCTTAACTTCGGAGTTCCGATGGAACCCGAAGCCAGTGAGCTCCCAAAAGGCTTCGTGCTAGGTAGAGATGATAATATACATATAAGACTTACATGATCCACTATCCAGTATAATGTGGGATGTTACACTTTTGTATTGAGGGAATTGATTTTTGCACTTTTTTTTTTTTGACATTCAGCACTTATATATGTTTAATTGCGTCTCTTCATTATTTTTTATTTTTTAATTTCTTTTTTTTTTTGTACTTTGGTTCGATCCAATATCTAAAAAAAGAAGAGAGTCGTGCATTGCAAGAAGTAAAAAAAGGTTGCAAAAATCACTTTTATTGTACTACCTTATGAAGCAAGAATACTCTAATTTAGGTTCATATAGCGTAACACATACGCGACATACATGCATGTATTGGGGGATGATATTGATACTGGGGATACGTGGCGGTATGCAGAGAGACGAATAGGGAAGTAAGGGATAGCATAAACTTGTCTATCAAACTGTAAATATTGTAAAGACGACGTGCAATATGTTGTAGACATCTTCAAGAACATAGAAAACTTGCGGTGTGATTACTTGTGACTCACATCAATTCCTAGATTGTAGGAATATTCAAGAATATAGAAACTTATCTAATCTCCAATCGGATTAGGTTTTTGTCCTTTGCGAAACAAAAATGATCAATCTTAGCGAAGTCTGCAAACTTCAGCTACTTTTAAGGAATACAAGATGATGATGGCATCACTGGTCTATTTATGAATCAGAGTTATTGAGTTCGTGATCGAATTTTTAAAGTGTTCGTATTTTAATACGTCTTACTCTGCTCTACAAAATCACGGTCTCACAAAATCTTATACATTTTTGTAATACTAGGTAACAATTGATTGTGTTTGTAAGATAAACGATGGCACAAAAGTATTTATCAACATTAAAGTCACCATCATAGCTTAAATCTTTGACATGAAATGACCAACATCTGCATCATCGACAAATTGGCATATAAATTATAAAAATCTTTAGTCAATTGGCATACAAGGACACTATTACGTTCCTCTACCTCCTATTATTTTGAGGTCCAAAAATAAAGTCGTGCACGATTCTGGGAATATTTAATGGTATTCCAACAACATACCTAATTATTTGACAAAGCAACATACCTAACTAATGACCCAAGAACTTCAATAACTTTAATGTGCATGATTCAGCTACATTTGTTTTACCTCTTTTAACTAAGATTGGATTGCCACTCAGTACTACGTCTAGTGGTGTTTATTTTTATTTGAAAATGAAGGTTTGATATTCGAATTTCGTGAATTATGAATTTATACCAAATTAGACTGTTTATTGTGTAGCTTTACTGAACTTTCTATTTCTATAATATAAAAATCCCGATTTACTAAAAAAACCAAGACTGGCTTAGATACTACTATTGTCTCGTGTTTGACGATACCAGGACTTAAGAATAAATGAGTTTGGCTGGGACTTGCATGGCCTTCAGACCTCATTAACTGGTTTTACACAATCCTGCGTAGAAGTGGGGGATTAGCTTGACTACAGATTCTTTCCTCTTCCCTCGTCCGCAACTTCATCGTATCTTCAGTTCAACGCCGTCAATTCACGCTCCACCCCTGACAGACCATGCGCACCAAAAATTCCGATCAAAATGTTTATGTCAAAACCGTCAAGAAATTCCCACAAAAAATTCCGTCAAGATTAGTCATGCCTCAACCCTTTTCGTCATTTGACGCTGTCAAGAAACTCCGATTGAAAATTCAAAGTTCTTGTTGAAGCTCTGCCTTAAGAGCTTCACAAATCTGTCCAATTTGGGTTGGGTAAATCTGTCTACAGGAGGGGGTGAAGAATCACTGCGCATATTAAAATTGAGGACGTTGATCAGCTAACAAATTGTCAAATTTTCATCTAGGTTAACAAAATTGCCCAGAAGAAAATGGTCATTTTTGAAAGAGAAAGAGAGAGAAACGGAGGTGATGTAAGGGTTTATTTTGTTTTTTAGTTTTAATAATTTTTTTAAAAAAGTAAAAGTGTGAATTAAAAAAATGGTTAATTACACCAACACCCTCTCAGATTTATCGTATTCTCACAAAATCCCTTTACGTTCGAAACATAACACTAATATCCCCTAAGGTTCTAGTTTACTTTCACTTAACCCCTTTAGGGTTGACATCACCTTAAAATATTTTCTTAAAGACAAAGTTGCCCTCATTTTTAATTACTTTAAAAAATAAAAAATAAAACATTTTTAAAAATCAATACAAGGTTTAGGGCCTCCCCTTCGCATTCACCACATCATAATGGAAATTCTTAACATGTTTCACCTCCTCCCTAGCCGTCCTCACAAGAAGCCACTCATTTGTCTTGGTTTTTCAATCAATCAGCCTCTCCACAAGCTTGGTTTCACTCTTCGCCAGAAAAAATATGAAAATGGTCGAATTCCCAAGAATCTTCCTCACGAAATGCAAGTTGTCGTTGGAAACTTTGAAAGTTTTTATGCCAAATTCCGGAGAAGATCCGAGTACATGGTAGATAAAGAAAGATAACGATACTTCTTTAATTTTTTTTTTATTTTTTATTGTTTAATGTAAGATTTTAAATTGGATTTTTATTCTATTTATTTAAAAGATTTTTTGTTTTTTTTTAAAGTATAATTATAATGAGGGCAAATTTATCCTAAAAGGGTTGCGTGAAAGTAAATTAGAACCTCAAAGAGTGTTAGTGTTATGTTTCAAACATGAGAGGTTTTGTGAAAACACAACGAACCTGAGAGGGTGTTAATGTAATTAACCCATTAAAAAATGGTAAAAAGGTTTTTGGGTATTTAGTCCAAGACTAGTCTAGCATTGCAGCTTGTCTAGTTCGAGTTAGTTTGTCGTAACAAATGAGACCTAACAAAGATTAATTATTAGTTGATCAACACTTAACCTACTACAAGGACTAATAATCCCAAAAACAGATGGATTCATACTGAAAAAAATTGGATGGATGAACCAACTACAAAGACTTGAGAATAAAATAAATCATACATACATCTCTCTCTCTCTCTCTACAAATTAAGGGTACAAAACATGTCATTAGAGGGCATAATAATATGATGATGAAGCAGAAGATGGGAATTTCTCAAGGACTTGTAGAGCTTCTTTCATTGGTGGTCTCTTTTGTGGGACAGGTGACGCACAATTGTACCCCAACTTGAAGCAGGACAACAGGGCCTCCTCTTTGCCCTCCAATTCACCTCTGATTGCCATATCTGCCATCCGGAAAGCCCTGCCGCTATCATCCACTCCAACAAGCCCAAGACCCTGCACTGCCTCATCCACAACCACAACTTTCCCGGTTAGTAGCTCAAGCAATATCACCCCAAATGAGTACACATCCCACTTTGGATTCGGCTTCAGGCTCCGAAGCGATTCAGGGCAATGATAAGGCGATGTACCCATAGAGCTAGGGCTCGGACTTGGGCCTGGACTAGGCCCAAGTGCAAAATCCTGAAAGCTATCCCGTGAAGCCGTTGATCTCTTGCTTCCGAAATTTCTTATCGAGCTTCCAATTTTGTAACTTGTGTCGCCGGACAAAAGTCTCTCAAGTCCAAAATCACCAATCCGGGGCTCCATGTCTGTGTCCAAGAGAATGTTAGTCGGCTTGAGGTTTCCGTGGACGTGCTTCTTTTCGTGGAGGTACGCAAGCCCACGGGCAACCCCTTTCGCTATATTGAGCCTCGCTTCCCACGGTAAATGACAAGGCGACGAACCCACCTTCCCTGAAATTTTTAGGGCACATAATTAGTATCAAATTTCAATCATGATACATAGTACCAAATTTGGAAAAAAAAAACATATCTCATTCACAAAGTCATTTATTAGACAACGAGGGTGACTCTTTAAAAAATGAGACTCAACATGATTTTCTCTCACCTCATGTTTGTGGCATAATGTTTTATAATGTTAACACGAAAAATAACATTTAACTGTACTAAACAAGCAAAAACCATTGGCTGATATTATCATGTGAGTTAAATTACTGTGCGGAAGCGTCAATATCGGAAGACTTCTGGGGTAAGTGATGGTAACAAAAGGAGAGATACCACTACAGACGGTTGACTTGAATGCATTAAAAAATAAATGTTAAGTTATACCTACTTCACCGTTGGAGGAGAAATTTTTTTAGTGTGATTGTCACACTGTAGCGGTTGGTTTTCAGTGCACGTTAGCGAAACCCGATACTATTTCACTAACATGCACATGCACAAAACTCAGAGGAAAAACAGAGGGAAACAGAGAGAACTCACTGTAACGTGCGTTTGCGAGGCTGCCATTTGGAACGAAATCATAGATGATGAGCTTCTCGTCGACTCCCCAATAGAACCCACGAATTCGAACCAGGTTCGGGTGGACCAGTTTGGCCACAAGCTTGATTTGGTTCTCGAAATCCTTGAACCGGTCCACACTCTGCTCCCCGATCCTCCGAACCGCCAAAGAGCTTCCGTCTTCGAGCACCGCCTTGTACATTATGCTCGAACCGGTGGCGCCCAGAATGTACGCCGAGGCTTTGAGCAGCGTCTCGAGTTCTAGCTCCTTTGCGCCGTCGACGGTCACCAAGGTCCCGCCTTTGCTCTGTTCCTGCTCTTGCTGCCGTTTGCTTTCGTTACCCTTTTGCGGATTCTGCTCTGTCTGATGTTCTTCGGAATCGGAGGCTGTCGTGTCGGAGCTGTCTTCGTCTTCGCCTCTCTTTCTCAGGCACGACCATCTGGTGAACCCCTTCGATTCCGACGAGGAAGAAGACCAGTCATTGACTACCGGCGTTGAATTTGTATTAGCTTCTTTCTTGAGCTTTGCTGTGATCTCGGCCTTGGTGCTCTTCTTCTTCTTCAATCTGTATATGTACAGGAAAACGAGAGCGAGGATTCCGATTCCGGCTATGTCGCCGGCGACTATTCCGACAATGGCGGCTGGTCTGAGCCCGGTCTGGCTTTGTTGCGAATGCCCATTTTTCGATCTCCCCGAACTGGTCTCTGGGTTCCTGGGAATTGCAGCAAATGCCGGAGGAGATTTCGGAGACAAAGCATTGGGTGAAGAGGAAGGAGAAGAAGGAATCGGACATGGGTTCTTGGTCGGTGGGCCACACAGATCAGGATTGCCGGTAAAAGACCCAGTTTCTTGGTTCAAGAACACCTGAGTTTCCGGGACTTCGCCGGTAAGATTGTTGAAAGATAGGTCGGTTTTGGCGTTACCTGGAATTTTCTCGGAAAATTCAGGCGGGATTTTCCCGGAAAGTCCGTTGTGGGAGACGTTGAAGTAACTCAGACTGTTGCCGCCAAAATCAGACGGCAGAGAGCCGTTGATCAGATTCGAAGACAGATCCAAAACCTGAACGGATTCGAACCCGCTCGGAAGACCGCCTGAGAAGTAATTATCCTTCAAAGAAATGATCGTTAGAGAGTGCAGAGAAGACAGATTGGTGGGTAATTTTCCCGCCAAGGCATTGTCGGAGAGGTTGAGACTCTGGAGGTTGGTCAGCTGAGACACCATGTCCGGCAGCTCCCCGGAGATCAAATTGTACGACAAATCAAGAACCCGAAGCTCCGTGGCGTTGAAGAGCGACTGTGGGAGCGAACCGTTGAGGGAATTGTTGGAAAGATCAAGACTTTGAAGGTGTTCGATCATGCCAAGGTTGGCAGGGATCGAACCCAGAAGCTGAGAGTTGGGAAGATTCAAGCTTACCACTCGTTGGTAGTTTTCCGACGAGTTCCTCGGCTGCGGGGCGCAAACGACGCCTCTCCATGAACATGGCGTCTCGTCGTACGAATTCCAGGTGGCAAGAACGGACTGAGGGTCACGGAGGATAGAGAACTTGAAAGAAAGTAACAGAAGTCCATCTGTGTCGAGACCAAAAGATTGGACGGAGAGGAGAAGAAGAAAGCATGTAAAAAAATGGAGGCTTTGGGAGCTCATGATGTTTTTGCACTGGAATCCCACATTTCTCTGTCTAGAAAAACACAACAGATTGAAGTCTAGAGAGAGAGAGAGACAGAGAGAGGAGTGAGATTTATGGGAAAAGTGAGGCCGGTGAGAGGGAGGAATTGTTAAATATTATGGGGAAGAGTAGGTGTCGTGGGATGAACAGCTCACAAGATTGGCACCTATGGTACTGTTTGGTACGTAGGACGAGACGGAACAGAGTTGAACAAGACGTTTCGTCTCATGTTTGGTGCGCCTAAAACGGGTGAAACGAGCTGTTCCACAGGATGAGTTTTAGGTGAATTTTCGTTCCACCTCACTCTTCTGGAACGACTCGTTCCACATCTGTGAAACATAAAATTATAACATTTTCGTCTCCTTCTTCTTCCTCCTTATTTCCATCCGAGGGCATCTTTGCTCCCGCTCCGTTCCGTTCCATTTTGTCCCGTCCCGTCCCATTCCGTTCCATCCCTTCTCGTCTTCATACCAAACGATACTATGTTTTTCGCAACAGCTGATGATCTGCAAATATATAAAATTTAGGGAAAACTAATAAAAAGGATTTGAAAATTTTAAGTTTTAATGATAAGGACAAAATAAAGGATAAAGTGAATAATATCAAGGTTAATTTTTAATGTAAAAATATAATTTTTTGTTAAAATAAATAGTACCACGAGCTTTTAATTAAAATTCTCTAAAATTTAAGCACTTTTCTGAAGTTGATTAAATGCCTTCACATATTACCTCATCTCTCTGCCATGCTCAATATTTAAGAAATAAATAAATAAAAGAAAATCTTAGATAAAAAAAAAAAAGAAACAAAATTATGGAGGTGAAGTGAATAGGATCTTTTGCTACATGACACATAGGTGGAGTTTGGCAGTTGCAGAAGCTTTTCTCCTTTTAGATTGACTTTACAGAACCATTTGTTCTTATTTTAATTAGGTTTTTGGATTATTATCCAGAGGTTGAATGTTTGCCTTCTCATTTTTATATTTTCTTCATGTCTTTTTATTTATGTGATCATGATTAAGCCACGTTAACCTTTTATATTTCTATTACTTTTTGTTTTATTATTTCTATAAAAAACTAATATAAAAGATTGACGTGGCTTAATCGTGACCACACATCACAAGAATGCATGAAAAAGGTACGAAAATAAGAGGGCAGACAATTCACTTCCTTATTATACTGCTGCTACCAGTAAAATAGGCTAGTGACCTAAACAGTGGGGTTCCCATGATTTTCAAATAATAGAGTCACAATATCAATCAAAAAAGTTTTATTGAGTTATTTCATTTAGCACCTAGTATGCACATGCCAAATATTGTCAACATATGCTGACAATTACTATTATTTGTAAAGGTTTGGCGAGGGTGGATGCAGAATAATGTGGAGTAATGTTAAAGGCTGCCAAGGGTTTGGTCCAATTTGATTTGTTCAACTAAAGAATTTTATACAAGAATAGAGAAAGGAAGACAAATATGATAGAAGAAAGTAGGAGGAGGAAGTTGTAATTTAGTTTGCCTTAGCTATTTATAGGAGTTGGATATAAGATACAAACAAATATACATGAGGTTTTTTAAGTTGTTGGGATCAAGGATAACTAATAACCCCATGCTGGCTCACCGCTGGACCTAAATCTCCCAAATGATAGGTGTCAATATGGCACATAAATTTTTACACTTCTCACTCTACATTCTATCTTGCATTGAGCCGGACTGCAAGATATAAGGTAGGGATTTTGGGTAACGATTCTCACACGTACTAACATAAAAACTTGATTTTTTAAGCTAAATTCAAATAAACTATGAAATTTATTTTGAGTAACGATGATCTCATACGTACTGAGATGAAAACTCCATGTATTGTGTCCTACTCTGAAATATAATGTACGAAATTTATTGTGAGTAACGATTCTCAATTTCTCATACTTACTAATATGAAACCACGACGCATCTAAAATATAAAGCACACAATTCATTTCGAGTAACAATTCTCATTCAATCGTAATAATGTAAAAAGTCGACATGTTGAGTTGAACTCTGAGATATAATATAAGAAATTCATTGTGCGTAACGATTCATACATACTAATGTGAAAACTTGACGTATAAAGTTGAACTATAAAATATAATGTACGAAATTCACTGTAAATAACAATTCTCATACTTACTAGTATAATACCTCAAAGTATTGAGTCGGACTCTGAAATACAGGCACTAAATTCACTATGAACATTGATTCAAATATCCACCGAGATCCCTTCACAAACATCATTAATTATTGGTTTTGAGAAGTTCTGGTACAATTTTGACTGGTAGCCAAGTATATACGGATGGAGGGTACCAGGGTGAAAAGGTTTTACTTTCTCACAATTCAACATTATCAAGGGTAGTAAACCATCCACATTTATTAACGTAGTTACAACTTACAATAATATAGGTTATTCTGGGGGAGAGATTCAGTTGTTTAACTCGGAGAATATCTCGCCTTATAGCTACAACTCTCATCACCTGATAAATTTTTTTTTCCAGTTATAAATAATAATTTTTCTAATGATACTCAAGCGTCGAGGCTCTATGAGGAGAGCGAATTGCAATAGAAGGGTTTTCCGTCAAGCGGCATTCTGAGTTCAATATGCAAAGTCACGTGAAGAGAAACTTACACATAACACTGTTGTTAGATCCCACATCATCCAGGATAAAGGATCATCTATGCCTTATATGTACATGCCCTCCTCCATATAGCACGATGCCTTTTGGGAGCTCACTAGCTTCGGATTCCATCGGAACTCCAAAGTTAAGCGAGTTCGCACGAGAATAATCCCAGGATGGGTGACATACTGGGAAGTTCTCATGTGAGTTCCCAAAAACAAAACATTGAGGGCGTGGTCGGGGCCCAAAGCGGACAATATCATGCTATGACAGAGTCGATCCCAGGATGTGGTGGAGCCTAGCTCGGGATGTGACAATTTGGTATCAGAGCCAATTCCTAGCCATAAGTGTGCCGACGAGGACGTCGAACCCCTAGGGGGGGTGGATTGTTAGATCTCACATCACCCAAGGGAGAGGATCCTCTATGTCTTATATGTACATGCTCACTTCTATATAGCACGAGGGCCTTTTGGGAGCTCAATGGCTTTGGGTTCCATCGGAACTCCGAAGTTAAGCGAGTTCGCGCGAGAGCAATCCCAAGATGGATGACCTTCTGAGAAGTTCTCGTGTGAGTTCCCAAAAACAAAACCGTAAGGGCGTGGTCGGGGACCCAAAACGGACAATATTGTGTTACAACAGAATCGAGTCCGGATCAGGATGTGACAACTGTATTATTAGTTCAAAACACCACAATAACAGTAAATTCATTTCAGATAATTGAGCTATTCGAGGCACAAACTTTAAACGAACAATTGATGACAATAATGCAAAAGAAGTCTTTGCTATCATTTCTAGTAGCTCCAAGTTGTCCACATTTTAATGATGAACAGGCTCAGCCGGACCACCACATCTCTTTGTGGGACTACTTTTCTGAAATACCAAACCAAGGCTGTAAACTTGGCATGGAATTTATAACTATATTGGCACCAAGCTATACTTGGGTTTGCGTTTTAGTCCTCCACTGCACTAAGGAAGCTACTTTAATCGAGTATTAATCCAAAAGCTAACTAATCTTTACCACGCAGATGCATTAAGTAATCTCAGCCATCTCCATCTAATTTTTTTTAGAATTAACTTGGCTCCTCATTTGAGGTGAAATTCCTTCTTAAAATATTCGTAGTTGTTTCATAGAACTTCATACTTATGATTAGAACAGTTCATAATATAAATTAGATGTAAAGTTCATCTCTACAAAATATAGATAAAATATGAGATAATTTGGTTTTCGAAATGTATATACAAATAGATGGTAGGAATTGATAAAATTTTTATAAACCCTTTATCTATTTATTACAATTGATTAATTAAATCATATTAGTTCTAATTAATTTTTTAATGAAATTATCTTTAAAAAGTAATTTAAAATATAAACGATTATAATTAATTATAAGAAAAAAAATTCTATAAATCAGCTAAAAAAAGTTTTGAGGAAAGTTCCTCCACACCGTGGAGGAGCCAAGCATTATTAATTTTTTATTACCTGTTTTCTTCTTTCTAAAATTGCTAAGTGCGAGGACAGCTTCATTCACTGACTACTTTGGCTTTTTATGGAAAAAATTATTCAACAAATTAGAGTAGGTGATCCGTATCATATTTAATTAATTAATCCCAGATGCAAAAGTCTAAAGTGCCTGCTTTCAGATTAGGGTTATATATATGGTCCCATTTTCTTACATATCTCTGTTGTATTAAGAAAAGCTCATTTTGCTCCTTAAACTTTAAGATCCATATCTCTTTATATATACAAAGAATAAAAAGAATTTTAACGAAAAACTTCTGATACTGTTTACTTTAACGAAAAATCATTTTTTTATCTTAAAAATTAAATTCTGGTACTATTCACTTTACCTTTTATTTTGTCATTATCGTTAAAACTCAAAATTTTTAAACTCTTTTCATTAGTTTTTCGAAATAAAATGTATCGAAAAGCCCCAAAGCATTGAGCTTCTTTATGTTAAAATGCAAGCAACTTATACTACAGTAGAAAAACTGTTGAAGGTGGAGATCTGGTCATGCATGTTTAGAAAGCTACCAAACAAGTACCCTTTCAAAAGGACAATCTGGATCCAACCATGATCATAATAATACACTGATACAGACAATAAATGCTAAAACTTCGTACAATTAAGCGTCTTTCAAAAAAAAAAAAAAAAAAATTGCATGCAGCCAAGTGAAGAGAAAATTATTCTTACAAAGCTCAATACGTAACAATAATTGTCATCGCTCGAGCACAGAGAACTATTTATCCTTCTCAAACCCTTTTGAAGACAAATGTTGCATCACTTAAATAAAATGAAATGTTTCATTGATCAAGACAGTTAGTTATAAATATTCTTCTCAAACGGAATTTCATTAGTATTCACTCTTGTTGAATGGACTCTTTTACATTTATACTCTATACATATGTATAAATAGAAAATCTTTAAGGGAAAGGATTCTCATTTTTTTATAAAAATGGGGATTAGTTGTGAGGTCGACGCTACATCGAACTTTAACAATCTGAACTGTCTATTTTTCAAGTTGCACCTCATAGATCATCATTGTAAAATATTAGCTAAATCAGAAATGTTTAAGACATCTAATTGGGTTCAAAGAAATTAATGAATACTTTGTTATATAAGAAACAATGAAATTTTTATCTTGATAATTAAATAGGCAGGTTTCGGATTGAATTGAATTTTTGTAAGGATGATCTATAAAATGAGACTTACAAAATAGATAGTTCGGATCATTGAAATTCAATGTGGAGTGAGCTCCACACCTAATCCCCATTTTCGAAAAAAAAATGGGAATCCCCTTTCATAAAGTGTCCGTGTATAAATAAAGGCAGGACTGTTATTCAAAGGGATCCTCATTTTTGGGTAAAAATGAAGACTAGTTGTGGGTCCACTTCACATCGAGCTTCAATGACCTGAACGGTCTATTTTTTAAGTTGCACTTTATAGATAATGCTTGCAAAATATTAGCCAAATCAAAAATGTTTGAAGCATCTAATTGAGTTAAAAAAAAATGACAAACACTATGTTCTAAAAACACCAAAATTTCATCATGACAATCAAATGAGTAAATAGTTTTGGATTGAATTAATTTTTTGCAACAATGATCTATGAATGAAGACTTAACAAATAGACAATTCAGATCATTTAAATTCAAAAAATATTAGGCTCCACAATTAGTTCTCTTTTTTACAAAAAAATAAGGATCACTTTAGATAAAGACTACAAATAAAAGTTACTTGTCAATATCAAAGGTTGTTAAGAGCGTTAAGCAATCATAATGCCACAAAACTCTGCAAGACAAAGAGAGATAATCATAATTATAGGAGCGTCCATAAAAGGCATTTTGGTGCTCAAGTCAATAAAGAGTGTTTTTGATGGTATCAATTGAGTTCAGTTGGTATTAGAGCTAGCCTTCATCAAGTGGACTAGAGCCCATCAATCACCTGGTACATTTTTTCTCATCACTTTATTTATCATCATTAGATAAATTTAAATTTTGAGATTTGTGTCTATTATCTATACAGATCTCGAAATTTAAACTTATCTAACGATAATAAATAGGATGATGAGCAAAATCATTTGAGCGTGGTAGACAAAAAAATATTCCCTAAATAGTCCTTAATTAAAGTCTAATCTCAAACTTCAACTTTGCACAATAGTAGGTGGGTTTGAGATGCAAATCTCCCCAACACAATGTCTTCTCAGAAGCATGTGACATGTTTTTACAAAGTTCTTGTCATCTTTGTCGTTGGGGAAACATACTCATGCCACAAAGTAATTAATTTCTACCTATAAGGTAAAAAAATAAGTGAGTCCATGGACTCCGTAAAGTCCTATATTTGATGGCACAATTGTGCTTACAATTGTTATTATAATTAGTGAATAAACTCAAATATTCCTCTATCTCTAAAAAAATCTCAACCATATTTCAAGTAATTGTTATTATAATTAGTGAATAACTAAGCAAGAGAACCTCAAAGAGTCATTCTTTAGCCGCCAACCCCTATATTTGTTCTGAAATCGGTGGCAATCCCTCCACTTCCTTACCTTCTCAGTCTATTCTCTCTTGTGGTTTGCACCATGCTTGTCATGTGTTGGGGTCAAATTCAGGTACTTTTACTTATTTTTCTATGGTCTTTACTTTCATCTTCTTGTGGGTCAGCAAGACATCAATCGATATTTTGGCTTGATGTGTTGATGTTTCTCTTCACAGTTGACATTTGTTGTCTCATGTTTAGGTGATTTTAGGCAGGCCTACCTATTCTAGGTAAAGTTGTATGGTTATGGTCATTCATGCTTAGTTTTGGTACGTGACGCTGCATGGTAGCAAGGTGTTCTTGATCTAGGATTACTTTGTTGTTGGTCTTATAATGATTCCATAAATTCAATTGAGTTGTCTGTGTAATGTATTCTTGTTTTAGATGAGTTTGGGTTTTCACTACAGGTGAGTTTGAGTCCTCAAGTGTGCTCTCATTCTAGATCTATCGTGTTATGTCATTTTGTGGCTTATTAGAAGAAAAAGGCCTTGCCATTTTGAAGTCGGTGAGCAAAATTAATCTTCCCACCAATGGAGTAATTTCTACCTTACCTATAAGGTAAAGAAAAACATAAATTAGACCTTGGATCCCATATATATAAAGCTGAATTTATTATACTTAAAGCGAACGCAGCAGCAGTTTACTTTTCCTGCCCCAATGAACGGAACATGTTTGTCCCTTCTCTTCATGCACGCAATTGTGACACCTTATATATATAGGGATGTGCTATCCCTACACCTCTTTTTACTTCTTACACACTCTTTAAATTATGTCCGTTGATCTTCTTCAATTCATTCGATCTGACGGTTGAAAACTAAAAAGGTGTGAGAGAAGTAAAAAATGGTGTGTGGATATCACACTCCTATATATATAAAATGCTTGTTTTTATAATTTAACCCAGAAAGAGCAAAGGTTTGTGGGTTTTTAACCTTGTACGTGTAGTCGGTGGGTAAAAGCAAAACAAAGAAAAGTCCGAGTTTATACTTTCAAGACAACGAAATGTTGGAAGTGGTTGAGTTCTTGGTCGTCTAGTACAACAACCACTGGAAAGACGACCTGATCAATTAGGGTTATGGAGTTGTACGTACGTTGAACACATGCATGCACTTGTAATAAACTAATAGGATGTTCGTTCGAAAGTCTTAATTAAACCGGGGTTTATAATAAAGAAGAGTATCCTATAATCATTTTCTCTGTCTAATTTCCTTGAGACTTAGCTCAAGTGTTTTATAATTATATATGTATATTTTTTTGTTTAATTAACAAGTCAACCTTGATCATTTTCCACCAAGCCTATTCACTCTTGCTCAAGAATTTAAATTACTTACATATTACCAGTGTCATTGCCCTAGTCTCTCAGCCTCTTTCTAAAAAGGAGTAATGTAATAAACTATATCACAAAATAAATAAAATTACAAAAGAAGAAATTGTGATATCACGAGAGAAAAATATAAGGGAGAATAGTGTAAATAGGTCATGGGAGACGATAGGTTGATAGAAAGAGGATGAACAATACAACAAACGATAGGTTGGTAGAAAGAGGATGAACAATATAACACACCGCTAGATGGAAGTTATATATATTTTAACTTTTAAATTGTTCTCAAACTTTGGGAAAAATTAAAGGTTAAATATTATTTGACATCACCTTCCATAGAGAGAGAACGATGCTTGTTCAATCGGATACCTCTGTTTCACCAAACAGGACATGCAAATTATCAAAAGAGTCAAAAATTTACTTTACCACTTGGTAAGAAAAGGAAAAGGTTCCTTGCCGGTCTTTTTTTTGGGATCCTATAGATTTTATGATCGCGATTATTTATTGTATATTGTCTGGTCAGTTTTCGTTAGGTATTATTTATATTTAATTTAGATTTAAAATTTTAAAATAATTTATAATCATACCATATATAATAGACAATCCCGATCACATAACCCTTAAAATCCTCAAGAAAATGATGCGGTGATGATCCTTTTCCATAAGAAAAATAGTTAAACTTCAGATGATGCATGTAGAAACTGATTGAGAGGGTCAGACAAATAAATCATAAGATTGGACAGCACAATAGTTCCATGACAATAATTAGCAGAGAGCTTTTGGAAATAGAGGCAGATTGTCTGTCCTCTTGTTTGGGTGCCATTTTCATCCTCTTTTATTTGTGTGGTCACGATTAAGTTACGTCAACATTTTATATTCCTATTGCTTTTTATCTTATTATCTCTATAAAAAAAATCAATATAAAATGTTGACGTGGCTTAACCGTGACCGTACAAAATAAGAGAGGATGGAAAAGACACCCAAATAGGAGGGCAGACAATCTGCCTCATTTGGAAACCATAGCCCATAAAGTATGGCGCTACGATACTCTCAGATGCTTGGTGGGGCAGCAATCACCGGATTTTCCTCTGTCTTGCGACTTTGCATAGCCTTTATAAGGATTAGGTCCTTTCCTAAGGTAAGGGCGAGGATCCTCCTGAGCAAGCCCATCGGGCAGTTCAAATTTTATTCAGCGGTTATAATTATTATAATTTTTAGAGGGACATCCTGTTTGTAGCCGTTTGATAAAATTTGAACGGCCCGATGGGCTTGCTCAAGAAGATCCTCACCCTTAGCTCAGGAGAGGATCTTGATCCCCTTTAAAACCCTGTCCTTAGTCATTACTTAAAAAGTAAATTTGACCAAACACCATTGAATTATGGGAGTTTTAATGAAACACTTCTAGTACTGTTCATTTTTAACGAAAATGATATTTTTACTCTAAAAAGTTACTCCTCGTGCTATTCACTTACAACACATTTTTGTCCTTTTGATTAAAACTCAAAGTTTTCAAGCTATTTTCATTAGTTTTCTTTTAAATTATTCTATTGACTGATGCTTTGCACATTATTAAATCATAAAACAGAATTGCTTTCGGGCAGCTAGAAAGCCCATTCAATAGATTGACCAAAAAAAAAAAAAAAAAAACCGAAATAGAAAAGCCTAATCCTTCAATCCAAAATCAACTCCGTGTTGAATTCGACCAAGGCATTGTAGCACAAAATTTCTAACCCGCAACAAAAAACCAACTATAATCAAATTTCATCATCAAAACCGCCGTACCGAATTAGAATTACCAGATTGAAATCACCTTCACACAACCCTGCAAGAAGAACCAAACAAAAATAATTGAGAAAGAGATGGGGCTAAAGGGGACATCTAAAACACCATTGCTTTGGGTTAAGCCGCAGCACGCTTGGCCTTGATATTTTGGGACATCGGTCAGGCGAGGGGTAGTGATAGGGGTGATTTAGTTCTGGCGGCCAAATTAGGTTTGCTGCTCGTAACTTTGAGCAAAGGTTGTTGGGGTGGGGGGAGGAGTGTGAGAAGAAGGAGCTTATGAAGGAGACGGAAGATGATGGGTGTTGGGGTTTGAAAAGGGAGGCATTAGGTTTGCCGAAGACAAAATACGATGATAAACACCGAAAAATTAACGAAGAACATCGGGATAATGGTGAAGCACGCCGAGAAAACAAGCCATCCATGAAGGGCATGGCCTGAGATTCTAGAAAAGAAAAGTAAATGGAAAATTCTAAATAGGAAAAGGAAAAAGAAAATTGCAAAAGAAGAAAGGGTTGCCAACCGACCCCACCTAAGGATGGACTTCTGGGCGAGATTGTTTTTTGGTTCTTTGCTCGAGAGAGAAAGAGAGGGATCGACGCTGCTAGGGTTTTTAAGTTTGTAAGTTGTAATGAAAAAAAGAAAAAAGGTTGCTCATATATATATGCCTTCTCCATTTTCTTTTCCATTCTACAACATTGTTTGGTAATCATTCATTTTTGGTGTAATTCCTCAAAGATTATTTACAAACAAAAAAACGAAATCACAAGTCGTTTATAGCCATTTATTCAAAATACAATGAAGGAAATTGAGGTGTTGTCATAAAATTAATAAACGATATGAGAAATAACTTAAGTCCTTACAACTACACGAAAAATATCTTAATTCTCTAAGCTAGGATTCACATTCTCAATGTACCTCCTCATATGTGAGATCATTTAAACCTAGCACATGAGCATCTAATGACGTGGTGACATGTGAGGTAACTTACTCTCAGCACTCTTATAAAGAAAATTTAGGTTTTACTATAAAACTAATTGATAATAAAAAAAGTAATCTAACTCGATATAAATACACGCATGATCTCTTAACGTGATATTCACTCTCTCAACATAGAATTACTTGAGTTAGTTTCAAAACATTGAGTTCGACTCAAAGAAAGCAGTTTCGATCATCAAACCAAATTACATGATAAGGATAAGATGCAAGCATGCACCTGGCAGTTTAACAACCAACCCAGTTGAATGTGAATCCAATCGAAATATTAATCTAAGCTGTAACAGCACGTGCTTTGTACCTTATGAGTTACGCATAGATTTTCGAATAAAGATTGAACATCAAAGCATCGGAGTGAATGAGGGAGGAAATGAAGTGGTCAAGCTTCGTTAATTGTAGTCGACCCCGTGAGCACAAAGTCACCACAACTCATCCCCCATGAGCAAACTCGGAACATCTCCACCTCTTAATTTAATTAATTGCTTTAATATTCTAAAAGCATTTTTAATACAGATGGAAGTGCGATATACTTATAACTCAACATCTTAAATTTCCATCTCTCCGTTAAAGATGCTCTAATTATAGCAGTGGACATGTTATTTAACTTGATAAATCAGCTTTGTGACTTTTGATGAAAAGCAACATGGTTTTGCTTGCTTCTTGTCTTAACCCATGTCTTGCATATTAGGGATTAACAAATTTGGTATATGGGGTTTTGGATTATGTCACGCAGTTAATGCAGCTTATGTCATTTGTTATTGGGAATCAAAATTCATATCTGTTAGGGAATAAGGTCATCCTCTGGGAGAGTCTGGTCATCTCATGTGAATTTTACCATCAGTTTTGTTTTTCATATAACTAATTAAATTCTCTTTGCGGTAAATATGTTTGGGAGTCAGATTGCATATATAAAGTATTGAATCTGTTAGTGTACTGTGTCAAGCTTGTCAACATGCAACGACTTCTTACGGTTTTTATTTCATTCCTTTCCCTCAAATTATTAAGCCAGAATATTGGCCTCGGTAATTATTGAACTTAAAAATTACTTACTCTGTTTGGTGCATAAATTGAGTAACTAATGAGTTAACTACGTTCTTCTAGTAAATGTGGACGTGCCAATTACTCACCACTGAGTTTGGTTGGAAACTAAATGAATGAGGTGGTGGTGTCAAACGCGCTGCTAACTTCTATATACATATGATTACAGGCAAGAAAGGAGCACGTATTGGCCTTAGGTCCTAGAAGATAAGGTTGCTGGTTTCTTCCAAGTTCAATAAAGTTTCGACTTTTAATATGCCAAACACTGAGTAGCCTAGTAACACCCCACTTTGCCGAGAGGCTAAGGAGATGACCTTTTGCAACGAGAGAATCAAGGACTCGTCCTTGAGAGAGACTTAGATAGGTAATCAATTGAATTCGAGGCAGTGTTGCTACTCCAAACAGAAGATGTCGTCGATTGTCAACGCAATGTTATTAATCCAAACTGAAGGTGCGTTGATAAAGTTAGGGAAGTTAGTGGTTTTGCAAAAGTACGAGAGAGGTTCACGAAGAGCGGAGTTTTGTCCAAAAATTCAGGTGGGACTTTTCCAAAAAGTCTGCTGTGGGAGATGTTGAATTAACTCAGACCGTTGGTGCCAAAATCATACGGCAGAAAGCCGTTGATTAGATTCGAAGACAGATCCAACATGTGAATGGATTCCTGCTCGGAAAACCGCCTGAGAAGTAATTATCCTTCAAATAAATTATCGTTAGAGAGTGTAGAGAAGACAGATTGGTGGGCAATTTTCCCGCCAAGGCATTGACAGAGAGGTTGAAACTCTGGAGGTTGGTTAGCTGCGACACCACGTTCAGCAGCTCCCCGGAGATCAAATTGTACGACAAATCAAGAACCCGAACTTTTGTTGCATTGAAGAGCGATTGTGGGAGCGACCGTTGAGGGAATTGTTGGAAAGATCGAGACTTTGAAGGTGTTCGATCATGCCAAGGTTGGCAGGGAACGAACCCAGAAGCTGAGAGTTGGGAAGATTCAAACTACCACCCGTGGGTAGTTTTTTGATGAGTTCGTCGGCTGCGAGGCGCAAACGACGCCTCTCCATGAGCTTGACATCTCGTCATCCGAATTCCAGGTGGCAAGAAAGTGTTAGAGTTGATGAAATTATGAGTGCATAGGATTATGACAAGTGTCTATGTATTATTGGTAGTGGTCTTAGTTAGTTAGTAGAAAGGTGTATAAATACCAAGATTTGTAATTATTCTATACAAGTTGAATAAAAAGAAATGGGTAAATTACACAAAACTGTCTCAACTATTGGGTCATTAACAGTTTCATACCTCGTATTTAAAAAGTTTCAATGTCATACCTCATCTACAAATTTGATACAATTTCATACCTTCCATCAGTTGTCTGTCAATTCCTTCATTAAATGCTAACATGGCATGAGGCGGGACCCATTTTTTATTAAAAAAAAATTAAATATTAAAAAATAAAAACAAAAAAACAAAAAAATCCAAACCCACACCCACACCTAGATCCCCTTCCCCACCCTTCTACCCCCTCCAAAAAAATCCCCATCCCCTTCCCATATTCCCTTTCGACTTGTCCCCTCTCCCCCCCACGCCCCCCAAAACCTTCCTTCCAAACCCAGAACCCCACCCCCACCTCCCCCACAACCTCTCTCTCTCTTTCTCCCTTTCCTCATAAATTTTCTCACACATTTTCTTCCCCAAAAACAAATCCCAAATCATGCAGCAAAGGGAGAAAAGGAAGAGTGCCGTGAAAGTGAGCCAGAAGCGGCGAGCACCGAACCCTGATGGTGCGGTCCAGAAGAACCGGATCCGAAGGCTGATGCCGGCTACCCCAGACTGCTCATGATAGCCTAGTCGAGCTCGACGATCTGGGCGTGCAATTGGAAGGAGGGGGATCGCGAGTGTGTGGGGGTGAAAGCTGGGTGGGGTGCGGCAACGACGACGAATGAGGGGCAAAATTTCTTCTTTTAGGAGAATCGGGATTTGAATTTGAAAATTGGGGGAATTTGTGGGTTTCTAAATTTTGAAAATTGGGGGGATTTGTGATTTGTTTTTGGTTTTGGGGATTTGGTGGGGTGGGGGGGGTGTTCTGGTTTTGGGTGAGCTGGGGTTTTGGGTTGAGGGAAGATGGGAGCAGGGAAGAAGAAGGTTGAGGTTTTATTTTTATTTTTTTAAAATATTTTTAATTAATTTTTTTAATATTCAATGAATTTTTTAATAAAAAATGGGTCACGCCTTAAGCCACGTCAGCATTTAACGGAGGAATTGACAGACAAGTAACGGAAGGTATGAAATTGTAACAAATTCATAAATGAGGTATGACATTGAAACTTTTTAAAGACGAGTTATGAAATTGTTAATAACCCAATAGTTGAGGTAGTTCTGTGTAATTTACCCAAAAGAAATCATTCAGTTTGTAACAACCTTTCCCTTTCTACTTTATCTCTCTTGAGGTTTTACATTGTTGTCATGGTATCCTCGCTGGAAGTGGCTCACACCTCTGGTTGATGATCCTTCGTGCTTCTGCTTCTTTTCTCTGCTAGTGATTGGTGTTTTGTGACGCCTCCGGTCATCTGTTTTTCATCTTCTCTGGTTACGTATTTGGTTTTTGCTTGTTGTTCGCTTTCGGTTGTCTGTGCCTTCTTGATTGGTTTTCTGTCGGTTGACTTGCTGGATTCGTGATCGCCTTCGTGCATCAAGTGTTGTTGATTCTTTTACCTTTTTTTGCTCATTGTATTTGCTTTGGGCATTAGCTCCGTTTTTCTGAGAATCTGTAACCCTAAGATTTGGAGGTTTCATGTTTCGTCTTCTCAAGATTGTTGATTTTTGCAATTACTGGTTTGTCGTTGTTGTTGCTAGTGGATTTAATTGTGGTT
Organism: Pyrus x bretschneideri; assembly: GCF_019419815.1. Lineage (NCBI taxonomy): Eukaryota > Viridiplantae > Streptophyta > Magnoliopsida > Rosales > Rosaceae > Pyrus > Pyrus x bretschneideri. The sequence continues at coordinate 4,406,221 of NW_025999820.1, read as the reverse complement.
GTGTGTCGTCCTTGAGTATTACAATTGTCTCAAGATTGTTGAAGCTTTACATTCACCTTACTGAGAGCTATGGTGACTTTTGTGCAATTAGCTTGTACACAATCACCTATTTTGTCTTTAATTCCGAGTGTTGGGAATATTGTCACGATGAAACTTGATGATTCCAACTATGTTACCTAGAATTTTCAAATGAAACTACTATTGGAAGGAAATGGAATTGCTGGTTTGGTAAATGGTTTTATCCCCTGTCTTGATAAGTTTGTTGATCTTGATTCTAAGAAAGAAACTATTGATAATTGATAACAATCACCATGTCTTTGATGCATACAAAGTATGGAAAATTCATGACAAAGCTTTAATGACTTTGATTTCTGCTACATTGTCCCCTTCTACTTTGTCATGTATTATTGGTTGTCGGAGTTCCAAAGAGATGTGGATGAATCTTCAAGAACGTTTTTCCAGTGTCACTAGAACTAGTATTGCTCAACTGAAGATTGACTTGCAAAATATCAAGAAAGAATCTGAATCTATTGATGTATATCTTCAAAAGATCAAGGAGTCTAGAGATCAACTAGCTATTGCTGGTGTAAACATTTCTGATGAGGACATTGTCATTGTGGCACTGAGAGGTCTACCAAGTGAGTATAATACTATCAAGGCAGTCATTCGTGGAAGGGAGAACCTTGTTTCACTAAAAGAATTGAGATCCCAATTGAAGGCAAAGGAAATAACTCTGGATGAAGCTGCTAAACATATTCCTTTAATGTCTGTTATGTATACTTAAGCCTCTGGATCTAGTTCTGATCATGAGGGTTCATCAGGGACAAAGTTTGTATCACAAATGAATCAAGGTTTTACTGGCACTCCTATTTCCTCACTGCCGTTTATGCCATTGTCACCTATGTCTCTTCAAGGTTTTCAGCAAGTGCCTCAAGGATTTCAACAATTACCTATGCCATATATGACTAATGTTCCCATGACGTTTGTCACTCAACATAGTTTTGGCTCATACAACAACTTTCAGGGCAGTAATTACAAAGGCAAAGACAAAGGAAAAAGGGAAGAAATTTTATGGTAACAACTCTGGAGGACAGTATAACGGTCCTGGAGGTTATGCTAAGCCTTAGTTTTATGATGTATCCAATTTCTTTCAGCAAAATGGCACACAACAGTCTATGTCCCAGGTTTATAATCCGAATCAAATCTGTCAATTTTGTGATTTCAAAGGTCATTCTACCTTGAACTGCTTTCAACATGGGTATTAGATATGTCACAGAGTTGGTCACGTTGCTGCAACATTTTTTGATCGGAACAGGCCCTCTCTATGATTAACAAGGCATTTTTCTCAAGGTGTTTCTTCACCTATGTATGCTTCAATAAATAATGGGCAATATGGTCAAGCTTTTGTGTGGAATCCATTTTGTCCTCCACAGAACATGATTTCATAGTCTTATAGTTCACAGTTTCAATCTTCTGCCATGCCTCAGATGTATCCCTCTGCTATGTCTTAGTCCAATACTTCACTTATTATGCAGGCATGTACTGGTACATCATCATCAGTTCCTTAACAGGATTCCTGGCTTCTTGACTCTAGAACAACCAACCATATGACCTCAGATTTATCAAAGTTGCACATGGCAACACCTTATCCATGCAATGGCACTGTGACAAGTGCTAGTGGTGAAGGTCTAGCTATCAAACATATTGGTTTATCTTCTCTTCCCACTATGTCACATAATTTCAAGTTGAACTCTATGTTGCATGTTCCAAAATTGTCTCAGCATTTATTATCCATGAATCAGTTGTGCAAAGATAATAAGTGTCGATGTATAGTTGATGATGTTTCTCTTTGTATACAGGACAAGGTCACCGAGAGAATGCTACTCCAAGGGCTGAGTAATAACGTTGTCTATCCACTTCCTATATTTAAACCACAAAGGTCTACTTCTTATGTTTCTACTCTAATTGCAAAAAGTCTCTTCTATGGCATTGTCGATTAGGCCATCCTGCACACTCTATAGTCACTGCAGCGCTTAGTAAATCTCGTATACATTTTTCTTGTAATTCTCAATCTCATAATTGTAAACCTTGCTTGCAAGGCAAGTTTACCAAACTACATTTTCTTGTAATTGCTTCAAAGTCTATTACTCCATTTGAAGTAATTCACACTGATGTGTGGGGTCCCTCACCTAGTATGTCTATATAAGGTTACAAGTATTATGTTTCCTTCATTAATGAATGTACAAGATATACATGGATTTTTCCATTGAATAATAAAGCTGCAATGTCCTATGTGTTTGTTACCTTTTTAGCATTTGTTTCCAATCATTTTGCTGCTTATGTGAAAATTTTACAAAGCAATGGGGGTGGGGAGTATATTAGTACTTAGTTTCAAAGTTTTCTTCTTACCAAAGGCATTGTTCATAAAAAATCATGTCCTTATACCCCAAAACAAAATAGGTTGGCTGAGACAAAAAATCAACATACTGTAGAGACAACTATTACACATTTACAACAAGCTTCCTTACCTTCAAAATTCTAGTTTCATGCATGTGCTGCTGCTTCATTTCTCATAAACAGAATGCCTACACTTATCCTCCATATGAAGTCTCTCTTTGAACTACTGATCATTTGAGAATTTTTGGGTGCTTGTGTTATCTTTTGTTGCATGAAATGTAGGTGGGGTTTGGGAGTTGCCGAAGTTTTTCCCCTTTTAGATTGACTTTGCAAAACCATTTGTATTTATTTTAAGGGTTTTTGGATTATTATATTGCTGCTGCCAGTTTAACGCTCGAGTAAAATAAGCTAGAGACCTAAATCTCCCAAATGACAGGTGTCCAATGACACTAATCCTTAGGCAAAGGGTCGAGAAACTCAACGCCAAGATTCTTGAACAACTTGGAGGCGAGCCTTTTTTTGCATTATTACGGACACAAAAATAATGAGAAAAATCGGTGTCATGCCCCAATCCCGACATACGTCCAGAATTGACACGTGACGTCACCAAAAAATCCGTATCTATCGTACCCCGCCTCTGGGATATAGGCAAAGCACAACCCAATAATCGAATCGCATAGTAATTTTTCGTATGCTTTATGGCTGCATCTAACCTACCCGTTAGACTGCCTACGTACCCTAAACAGGGATCAAGCCATTCGTAGTTCGTCATGCACAATAATTGACATATATCACAGTCCGATTAAGTCCAAAGGCATAACATTTCTCAATCAATCAATAGAACTTGACAAGCATGAAATTACTAGACTCAGGGTTACATAACAAACCCACCTGAAAATCATGGTTTCCCCTTCATCAATATATAGGTCATTATGTCGCAACATGATATCGCAATTCACAACATATATCATTTCAAAGAACCAACGATGTACAATACCATTCTCTAGCCACATTTATCAACAAGTCTAATCATAACAATAACAATGATATCCAACATAACAATCCCACATGACGATTTACATTTCCACTTCATCCATCGCATGAATCATCACGTTTCCCACATAAAATCACATTTCATAACGTGTAACATATTTAAGAATTAACAAAGTACATATTATTCTCTAGAAATATTAATCAACTAAAATACTTATAATAACCACACTCATATCCAACGTCATTCCATAATCACATCAATCAATAATGCCAACCATCACATCATCAATAAGACATACAACACGTCAGAATGCAAGGCTAGAGTGACACAATTCGGCTGAAGACTACATCTTTGGAAAAGGGGATTTTGGACCACCTAACGGATCAAGGCACCAAAGGGAATTCCGGACCATCACTCAACGGAATCGCAGAGTAGAAAGGATTATGGACTATCACTCAATGGAATCCAAGCAGAACTTAGTTCCAGACCACTCAACCGAATTGAACGGAAGTCCAAGAAGCATAACAACGGCTCGAAGGAACAAGACATGATTCAAGTTACTCAATTCATGAAAACTCAACGAAACGAAGCAATATCGAGCACAAATCCACATCACAATGGGTTATCGGTCAATTACTAGACCTCACATCTCCCAAGCAATTCAATATGCATTTCAATCACATGTCACAACCATTTCCAATACACAAGTCAAATCACATTTCACTTCATCATACCAATCATTAAGCTTCCAACATTATATCTTAATACATAGCTTGTAACATATCAAGGAATCACGAAGCACAATATTAATATTTAATTACGTTAATCAATCAGTGAGATAACATATCATTTCATGAATTTAATTAAAGAACTCTACATAATTCCCTACTTGGGTTATGAATAATAACATGGTAATTCTAATTTATTTTCACAATATCTATTGTGGGTAATTCCCATCTACTCGAATTTAGGATTCTAAGATCACCTTACGGAATGAATAAGAGCAAGGATTCCGGATCACTCAACGAAATCCAACAACATTGGGTTCTGGACCACTCAACGGAACCAAAATATCAAGCGGTTTCTCATAATCTACCCAGACTTGTCATATGTAAAGTCAATGCCAATATTATGGAATTGGTGCACTGGCAAATCAGGCACTCAGATAAGCTGAGAGGCTCGGGTGAGGGACAATAAAATAAGCATGTGATACAATAATAAAACCAGCCATCAATCACAATATATAAACCTTAAATATAAATCTTTCATAAGAAATCAATACCAAACTTTTGAAAACTCTGAAGGAGTCACCTAGACATCCAAAAGTTCATTTGAAACAACCATAACATCTCACACCCATATTCGCATACACACAATGAAAGTTGAATTAGGGTGACACAGTTCATCCAAAGCCTACACCTTTGCAACTATCTCAAACTAAACTCAACGAACTAAGGTGGATACAATCCCGGACCATCACTCAATGGGATCGCGGAGTAAGAGGGATTCCGGACCATCACTCAACGAAACCCAAACTAAGATACGATTCTGGACCATCACTCAACGGAATCCAAACCAGGATACGATTCCAGACCATCACTTAACGGAATCACGGAGTACATTGCATAACCACCAATCAATGAAACAACACATGAATCAAGTTACTCAAGTTATAAAGGCTCAACGAAACAAGAAATGAAATAATGAAACGAGCATTGACACATGTTTTGAAGCAACAAACCCCATGAAAATGGGTTAACGGTCCACCACTAGCCCTCACATTTCATCAAATCAAGCCAATCATACAAAACAAACCATATTTCCAATATGCACGTCAAATCCCACTTCATATAACTACATCATCGGCTAAATATAAAAATTAACAATTTATAGGAAACATGATTATAAAACCATTTCATATTCACATATATTAAAGTCACTCACATTTCATCATATCATACCATCTATGTAAATCAACCACCTTTCGAATATGCACATCAAATCACATATCACGATCATCATCAGTACACAAGCCAAATCATGTTTAATAAACATAGGTCTATGACTAAATATATATATATATATATATATATATAATCACAATTCAATAGAATCACATTATAAAACCAAGTCAAATTCACATATGAAACCAATATAAGAAATCAAGGTAATAAAAATATCACATATGTTCAAGTCACTCTCTAACCAATGTAGGCCCATTAGACTTGACTTAGGTCTCCCATAGTACTAATTTTATTATTTAGAACGTATCGAGACATGTTGACCACCATTCAACTCTCGGTCAACGATAGGGTCCACCACTCTACGTAATTCGATCTTGAAGATCCGCACATCGGATTTATGATCCATAACTTCCCAAAGTCCACATTATGCATCTAGAATAACATACTAAAATTTTTTTATGATCCCACGGTCGGATTGTCGTCAATCACACAAACAAGTGGCGGTCCAAATTGATCACCACACCAAACAATTGAATCTTTGGAAACCGAGCTAGACATAGGTTCACAGGGTCACTAGAAGGTATTTAAAACCTAGACAACACTCGTGAACGATCCCACGCGCTGCCACATGCGGTGGTAGTTAAGATAGAGGGTTTAGAAACCCCGAATTTTCAACATTAACTAGATGAGCTCAAATTTACGTGGTAGCTAGAGCTCAACAAGGGAAACATGTTTCACAACTAGGCCGACGATAAATTCTAACCAGAAACTGTTCAAATTCACCGGGGAAAACCGGATTTCTAGGGTTCTAAACACCCAACTCTAAAATGAATACGAAAGCACAAACTAAGCATACCAACTTGAAGATTATGAAGAGTAGATGAAGTTTCATACCTCACTCGAAGGAAAGGGTTGCCGGAATTGCCGAAAAAATGATAAAATCGCCGGAAAACTCGTGGACTTTGTGACCTCGAACTGAAAAGATGGAAAAGAAATTGGGAAATCTAACATCACAAAGATGTAGGGTTCGTCAAGAGCTTTCCATGGACACTGAGATTACCCAAAACGGAGCTTGGATGAAGAAGATACAAATGGGTCAAGTTTGGTGGGTTTATGGGTCCAAGTCTCCCTAAAACGGGTTAGTGCAGCTCCCCCTTCCCATTTTCAGAAAACCTCCCCCTTTTCTGGAGGTTTCACTCCAATTATAGCATTTTGGTAAAATTACCAAAATGCCACCAACTTCAAACGACTCTAACTTCTTCGTTCGGACTCGAAAATAAGATCCGTTTACGCCTACACGCTCATGGAATCGAACTCTACCTAATCAATTCAAGAGTTGACTGAAAAGGTCGAGAAAATTAGAAATGACTAAAGTATCCCTCACTTCGTTTTTTGTAAATTTGGAGAAATAAAGAACTTATTCCAATCAAATCTTTGAAATACGCCAAAAATAAAATAAAATAATAATTTTAGGGACGGGATATCACAATTGGATTCAATTGTCAACTGTTCCTATTAAAATCAGACTACCCGAGCTAATGATAGAGGCAAGAACACTTTCCGGCAAAGTCCCATTAATTGATCATAACAATATCGTGGAAATGCTGCACGGACCCATATATATATAGGAACGAAAACAGAACCACCTTGATACTAAACCATATAGAGGCAACTAGAATTGTAACCTCCCGATCTATTATAGTCACCTTCACGGTGTACCTGACTGGCGAGTTTATCGTCTCCACGACTTCCATTTTAATGGGATGCTCTTCAAGCCTTCGAGTGTCGATCTTCACGAGATAGCCTAAGCGAAGATGTAAGACGAACTTAGAGGCTGTGCATTGCACTAAGAATCTTAAGTTTGATCTTTCTTACCTCACAATAAGGCCTTTTTTGGAGGGTTGGGTCAGTTTGACTTCCCGGCTCAAGTTAGGTGATTGGCCCATGTAGCTTAAATTAGGGAGGATTAGAGGTCTTTTCTAGCTTTCCTCAAGAGAGCGATGGGGTGGCCAGGCCTCTCATATTAAAAGGATTGTAGAGAGGGAATCCGACCACCTATTTCATTCAACGTTACATGGCAGGGGCCCACACTTTCGGCAATACGAATCATAATCGATATGGTGAGATGTGGAACACCTCTTTTAGACCAACCATAGAGTAAGCTTCTACCACGCCCAATAAGGGCAGCTTATTTCGGTTCTGGTTCCCCCCGTGCGTGTATCCATCCTTTGATCTCATATGTACATCATTTCTAGTACTACTCTACATTCTATCTTGCATTGAGTTGGATTGTAAGATATAAGGTAGGGATTATGGGTAACGATTCTCATACGTACAAACATAGAAATTCGACATATTAAGCTAAATTCTAAAATATAAAGTACAAAATTTACCTTGAGTAATGATGATCTCATATGTACTAATATGAAAACTCTATGTATTGAGTCATGTCCTGAAATATAATTTTACGCAATTTATTGTGAGTAACGATTCTCATACATACTAATATGAAATCACAATGCATCTAAAATATAAAGCACACAATTCATTTTGAGTAGATTCATTCATACGTACTAATATGAAAACTCGATGATCCGAACTCTGAAATATAATATACGAAATCCATTTTGAGTAACAATTCGTACATACTAATATGAAACCTTGACGTATTAAGCCGAACTGTGAAATATAATGTCAAAATTCATTGTGAGTAACGATTCTCATACTCACTAATATAAAACCTCAAAGTATTGAGTCGGGCTCTGAAATATAGGTACTAAATTCATCATGAACAATGATTCTAATATCTACTGACATACTTTCACAAAAATCATTAATTATTGGTTTTGAGAAGTTCCGGTGCAATTTTGACTGGTAGCCAAGTATATACGGTTGGAGGGTACCAAGGTGAATAGGTTTTACTTTCTCACAATTCAATATTATCGAGGGTACCATCCACATTTATTAACATGGTTACAATATATAGGTTATTCTTGGGAGATTTTGTTGTTTAACTTAGAGAATATCCAAGGTTCTAAAAAATGCTAAGTGCTAGTCGAGCAGCGAGTTAGGATCTAGAGCCTAGGTAGCTAGGTGGGGTCTAGGCGGATTTAATTAAATCTATTATATTTTGTGTAAATAAGTATCTGTTTATACTTAAAATATAAATGATTTCATTATAAACTACAAAATAGAATGATATATATATATATATATATATATATTAGATATTGGACCATAATGAAAACATGGAACAAGCATATAATGTGTGTTCCCTTAAGTATTCAACAAGTCTCTTAAAATTTATTGAAAATATAAAATGCAAAATGAAAGTTATTTATTTTCTGTCTAAGTAAGTCTCAACCTAGGCTGGTGTCTAGGCACGTCTGGACGGCCTAGGCAGGCGCCTCAGTAGGTCTAGGTGCCCTTTCTTAATTTTCAAACACCTAGGCATTAATTGGGGCGATGGCCCTAGTCGGGGATTTTTAGAACAGTGAGAATATCTCACCTTATAGCTACAACTTCCATCACATGATAAAATTTTCTTCCCAGTTGTATATAATATTTTTTTTCTGATGATGGTCAAGCATTGAGGCACTTTGAGGAGAGTGAATTGCAATAAAAGGGATATCCATCAGGCTGCATTTTACGTTCAATATGCAAAGTCAAGTTAAGAGAAACTTACACATAATATTGTATTATTAGATCAAAACACCACAATAACATTAAATCGATTCCATAAAATTCAGCTATTGGAGGCATAAACTTTAAAATGAACAATTGATGACAATATTGCAAAAGAAGTCTGCTATCAGCTCCAAGTTGTCCACATTTTGATGATGAACAGGCTCAGCCGGACCACCACATCTCATTTTGGGACTACTTTTCTGAAATATCAAACTAAGGCTGTGAACTTGGCATGGAATCATATATACTAAAACCCGTAGGGGTTGGTACTGTGGATGACCAGTGAGCTGACGTTTTTGCCCCTCGGTTTCTCCTCGCTCTCCCGCTTTGTTGCCTGCTTCGTACAGTGGAAAGACAGTTTTGCCCGTTCTTTCCACGCGTCCGTCATTGTTGATATCTCGGCTTCAAGTTCGAGAGTAGTCTAGCTGTGTTCTTCAGCGATTGTTTGTTCTTCTTAAATATTGTAGTCCCTGCATCGAAAAATATTGGGGGAAAGTTCCTGCTTTTCGTGTTTTAAGGAAACTTATTTTTGGTCTCTGATTTGATGAGGGTTTTGCATCTTTTAAAACTGGAGTTGTGGGTGTTTTGTCCAGCCTCATAAAATTGGTTCTATTTCTAGAGTTGCAATCGGGGAGCAAATATTTCACGGTTTTTGCATTCGTCTTTGTCTGGGATTCGCGAATCTTGGCCGGATCTGTTTCCTGTTTTCTTCTCCGTTTAAGCGTCGATTGTCTTTAGATCGTTGGGAAATAAATTTTATACAACTGAGGTGTGATTCATAACTACTATCTTTCAGTTTTTATTCTGTAGTTTTGTTAGTTTGGATGAAACTGTAATAATTTTGTTTTGGGTTAGTTGTGGTCTTCACGAGCAATGCTCCGTTTGGCGTCGTTTTGAACATCACAAGAGCCGCCTCCCTCCCCGCCGCTTCCAACATCTCCTCTCCTTCTGAGGCCGACTGTGGATGTTCGTCTTTCTTCTCTCCTCTCTTTTTATTTATTTATTTATTTTATAAATTTTTTTGGAAATTAAGATTGCCTGCTTACTTTCTTTTTTTACTATTTGTTGTTTTTTTTAGTATCTGCCACTTCTGCTGGTGCCCCTGATATGTTGTTATTATTATGTTAATGCTTTGTTGTTTTTTTAGTGCATGAGATCGATCTTTGTTTTATTATTATTTTTTTCAGCTGGTGTTTAATCTTTCTTGCTACATCAATTTGAAGAATTGGCTAAGGAAAAAAAAATTAGAATGAGTTGGAAACTGAGTAGAAAAATGTTAGAGAGAGAAACAGAGAATGTGATTTGATAATTGGTAATATGATCAATCCTTGGGGACATATATATTATATCAAGTTAGATTAGAATTTTTTGATTAAATTGATTAAAATTTTATCATATAAAATAAAACAATTGATACATATTGGAAATATGCATTAAAAAGTTTAAGTCTCACATTACATGGATAATAATGACTTTTTTAGATGTTTAAATGTTTTTTACTGAAGAGTGTTTTGAGTTTCTACTGCCGATAACCAAATGTTGTAACGTATACCTTAATATATATTCTATGTTGGTAAGCAAAGAGGTTTTTCGTCAGAAATATTAGTTGCTGTTTTCGAGTTGCTCCATTTCTTTCAAAGTTTATTTCCTTAAGGGAATTAAGGTGTATGAAACAACAAGTTATTATGGTTCTGATGCTTCTAAAATTCATGATTACAGGTTTCATTTGGCTATTTGTTTTGCACGTTTCATTTTTGCAAAGTAAAGGACATAGGCAACACCTTCCACGATTTTAGAACACTTGAAGGTGAGACCTAAGAAATAAAATAGCAGTATGAAAAATTATGATGGCATGTTAATTCCCTTTTTTGTGAACTGATTTTAAAGCATATTTACCCATTTATTTTTTCATATTTTGTTTACATTTGATTTATGATAGATTACGCACATAATTAACGTGTTTGCATAAATTTAATGCCTTAAGCTTACAGCTTAACAAATACCTATGAAATCTGCAGTATTATCTAATTGAATTGGTTAGTTTTGGTTTGCATTTTGTTAATTTATATATATGTAATAGTCGACTGTGTTGAAATTTTAGTGTATCACTTTCTGTCAACACTCTGCTTCTTTTTCTTATTATATTTTCTGTGTTTAAATAGCATGAACATACTAAAAACCTGTTAATTACAAACTATCCATTACAAGTTTGTACTGCCTATTTTCTTCTTTTACATCCAGTAGTTTTAAGACCCGGAACAACGCGCGGGCACTATTGCTAGTTATAACTATATTGGCACCAGGCAATACTTGGGTCTGCGTTTTGGTCCTCCACTGCACTAAGGAAGCTACTTCAATCGAGTATTAATCCAAAAGCTAATTAATCTTTACCACGCAGATGCATTAAGTAATCTCAGTCATCATCATCCAATCTTTTTTAGAATAATCTTGGCTCCTCAAATAATGAGGTGAAATTTCTTCTTAAAGTATTTCGTGGTTGTTTCTTAGAACTTCATGCATATAGATCAGAACAGTTTATAAGATAAATAAGATGTAAAGATCATTTCTGCCAAAAATAAATAAAATATGAGATGATTTAGTTTTTGAATTGTATAAAAGCAGATGGTTGGAATTAGTAAAAGCATTATAAACTCTCTATCTATTTGCTACAGATGATTGATTAAACGACATTGGGTCTAATTGATTTTTTACCGAAATTATTTTTAGATAGTGATTTTTAACATAAACGATTTTAATCATAAACACTAAATTCTATAAATCGACGACAATATATTTTGAAGAAAGTTCCTCCTCATCGTGGAGGAGCCAAGCATTATTCAATTTTTATTACCTGTTTTCTCCTTTCTAAAATTGTTAACTGCGAGGATAGCTTCATTTACTGACTATTTTGGCTTTTTATATATGGAAAAAATTAATCAACAAAGTAGAGTAGGTGATCCATATCATATTTCATTAAAGAGTAATGATATTCATACTATGTTTTTATACTACATTTGTATACCACCTTAGGTGGTATCTGATGTGGACAACCATATTATTTGAAAAATTTGCAAAACCCAAGGAAAGGAAAGAGAAAGACTCCTCGTATACCACAATCAACATTTAATTAACTAGTTTTTCTTAATTATTAGTTTATTAAATAATGAACTAAATTTAAAAATCTAATTAATTCAAATGATGTGGTTGTCCACATCAAATGTCACCTAAGACGGTATGAAAATGTGGTACAAAAACATGGTATGAATATCATATGAGCACTAATTACAATGCTTTGAGGAAAAAAAAAACACTTCTTTTAGAAGTATAGTAGACCATACTTCTGCTTTTCTATGTTTTTTTACTGTCATTGACAACATTTTAAAAATTAAAAAAAAAAACTTTTTTATTTTATTTTAACAAATTCATTTAGTACTGGTTTGGTACTAAGATGCTTTTATAAAAAGTGGGTATAAAAAAAAATAGAGTTCAAAAAAGTGTTTGGTAAACACTTAAAAACAGATTATTTTCATAGTTTTGGGTGAAAAAAAGCTGAAAACGTGAAGTAGCAAAAATGAGTTTATTCTCACAGCAGCAGAAACAGTTTTTTTTTTCAAAGCACAGTAATACCAAACCAACCCTTAATATTCTAGATTTTTTAAGGGGTCTTTTGATATGGGTCCAAAGTAATTAAAAATTGGATCTATTTCAAATGTCAAAAATCACTAAAAATTCGATCTATTTCAAATTTTCCCATTTTTTGTAACAAGCTTTTTTTTTTTTTTTTTTTTTTTTTTAACACCACAATCTGAAACCAGCCTTAAAGTACCTGCTTTCATATTAGGGTTATATATATGGTCCCATTTTCTTACATCTCTCTGTTGTATTAAAAAAAAAAAAAGGCTCCTTTTGCTCCTTGAACTTTAAGATCCATACCTCTTTGTACATACAATGAATAAAATGATTCGAAAAGCTCCAAAGTATTGATCTTTTTCTTTATGATAAAAAGCAAGAAACTTATACTACAGTAGAAAAAACTGTTGAAGATGGAGATATGGTCATGCATGTTTAGAAAGATACCAAACAAGTACCTTTTCAAAAGGACAATCTGCATCCAACCATGCTCATAATACACCGATAAAGGCAATAGATGCTAAACTTAGTATAATTGAGCGTTTTTCGGGAAAAAAAAATTACATGGAATCAAGTGATGAGAAAATTATTCTTACAAAGCTCAATACGTAACAATAATTGTCATCACTCGAGCACAGATAAGTATTTCTCATTCTCAAACCCTTCGATATTGATAATCAAGACAATATATAAATATTCTTAATTATCAATATCAAAGGTTGTTAAGAGCGTTAAGCAATCATAATGCCACAAAACTCTGCAAGACAAAGAAAGATAATCATAATTATAGAAGCGTCCATAAAAGGCTTTTTGGTGCTCAAGTCAATAAAGAGTCTTTGTATGGTATCAAAATATTTTTTTTTTTTTTCAAACGATTGATTTGTTAGATAAAATGTTAGATTAGAAAGTCGATGGGGTTCGAACTCATGCCGTGGTGCAAGTGCAACACTCATTACCATTACTATGGTAAAGGGCCACTTGCTTTCTATGGTATCAATTGAGTTCTATTGTTATTAGAGCTAGCCTTCATCAAGTGGATTAGAACCCATAAATCATTGGTGCATTTTCTCACCACTCTATTTATCATCACTAGATGAATTTAAATTTTAAGATTTGTGTCTATCCTTTACGTAGATCTCAACATTTAAACTCATCTAACGATGATAAATAGGATGATAAACATCACTATCACTTGAGGGTGATAGACAAAAATATTCCTTAAATCATCCTTAATTAAAGTCTAATCTTAAACTTCGACTTTGCACAATAGTACTGTAGAAAGAGGTGGATTTGAGATGCAGATCTCCCCAACACAATGTCTTCTCAGAAGCATGTGACTTGTTTTTACAGAGTTCTTGACAACTTTGATGTTGAGGATGAATAACACAACGCTACATGTAAGTCATATATTTTACAGACCTGGCTTCTCTGCCCTTCCAGTTCCCATACATTCTCATCTTCTTCTATTTGTGCGGTCACGGTTAAGTTACATCAACATTTTATATCAGTATTATTTTTTGTCTTATTATTTCTATAAAAAAAAATCAATATAAAATGTTGACATAATTTAACCGTGATCGCACAAAATAAGAGATAATGAAAATATATGAAGACTGAAAGGGCAGAGAAACCGAGTCCATATTTTACCAGCTAAGAATTTTAAATTGTTCTCAAACTTTGAGAAAAATAAAAGGTTAAATATTTTTTGACATCACCTTCCATAGAGAGACTACGATGCTTGTTCTATCACTTGCCACTGTTTCACCAAAAATGATCTGCAAATCATCAAAAGAGTTAAAAATTTACTTTACCACTTGGTTGAAAAGAAAAAAAAACAGTTAAACATGAGACGATGCATGTGGCAACTGATTGAGAGGGACAGACAGATAAATCGCAAGATTGGACAGCAAAACAGTCCAATGACAATAATTAATAGAGGGCTATTAAAGTATGGCGCTGCGATACTCTCAGATGCATGGTAGGGCAGCTAGCACTGGATTTGCCTTTGTCTTTGCCACGCGTAGCCTTTGTAAACCAGTTCTTAGAAATACTTATAAGCAAATTTGACCAAACACCACTTGAATTTTTTAATTGACTGAACAAATTATTAGAACATAAAAGAGTCGACCCAAAAAAAAATTACATAAAAGAAAATTGCCTTTATTTTCCCGAAACCAACATAAATTTTAAGATGATGCTATTTAAATACTTATTTTTATCTTTTACATACCGTTTTTAATTTTCGATTATCAGATTTAATAAATTGAACAAGATCAATAATAAAATTAATAATGTACGACTCAAATCGACAATTTCCTTGGCATTATAGTTATTATCATCAATTTTGTAATTCCTATGATTCAATTGGAGCTTATCGGTAGAAAATAATCAATTTAGATAGCCCTTTGTGGCGGGATAGAATGCCAAGGAAACAAGCCATCCACGAAGGCATGGCTTGAGATTCTAGAAAGGAAAATGAAAAAGGAAATTGCTGAGAAGAAGCAACCGACCTCGACCTTAGAAAGGGATCGACGGTGAGGTGCTCTTTTTATTCTTCGCACGAGAGAAAAAGAGGGACCGCGCTGCTAGGTTTTTTCAATTTGTACGTTGTAATGAAAAAAAAAAAAAAGGAAAAGGTGAAATGCTAATTGTTTCCTTTTGTACCTTGCTCTTATACATGCTTCTCCTTTTTCTTTTCCATTCTACAACATTGTTTGGTAATCATTCGATTTTGGGGTAATTCCTCAAAGATTATTTACAAAAAAATAACGAAATTAGAAGTTGCTTATAGCTATTTATTAAAAATATAAGAAAAGAAATTGAAGTGTCATCGTAAAATCAATTTGACAATATGAAAAAAAAAATCCAATTTCTTACAAGTACATGGAAAAATTCTCTTAATTCTCTAATCTAGGATTCACATCTCAATGTGCCTCCTTATGTATAGGACCATTTAAGCCCAATATGTGAACAAATATATAGAATGATGTGGCGGCACGTGAGTTAACCTATGTATATCATAAATGAAGCTGAGGTTCCATCATAAAACCAATTGACAATATAAAAAGTAATCTAACTCGATATATATAAATACAGAAATGATCTCTTAACGTGATATTCACTCTCTCAACATATAATAATTCTGTGAAAACATTGAGTTGGACTAAAAGACAAGCAGTTTCGATCATCAAACCAAATTACAAGATAAGACTAAGATGCAAGAATGTACCTGGCAATTTAATAACCAGCCCACTTGAATGTGAATCCAATCGAAATACTAAACTAAGCTGTAACAGCACGTGCATTGTCACTTATAAATTACGCATATATTTTACAATGAAGATTGAACATCAAAGCATCGGAGTGAGTGAGGCAGGAAATGAAGTGGTCAAGCTTCGATAAGTGAAGTAGTCGACCCCGTGAGCACAAAGTCACTACAACTCATCACACCTCGTCCTTAATTTAATTGATTGCTTTAATATTCTAAGAGCATTTTAAATATAGAGGCAAAATGTAGGCTCATTTTACATTTTATGTTGGTCGAAAAGCTTTCCAAATGATGGAATATCAAATCATTACAGTAAAACTCATATTTACATTTTTTTTAAATGTGAATATAAGATGTACATGTAACTTTTACATCTTACATTTACACATCTCCGTTAAAAATGATCTAATAGTAGCAGCGGAGGAGTTATTTAACTTGATAAATCAGCTTTGTGCCATTTGATGAAAAGCAACATGGTTTTGCTTGCTCCTTGTCTCAACCTCTGTCTGCATATTAGGGATTAACAAATATGGTATATGGGGTTTTGGATTATGTCACGCAGTTAATACAGTTTATGTCATTTGTTGTTGGGAATCAAAATTCATATCTGTTAGGGAATAAAGTCATCCTCTGAGGGAGTCTGATCATCTCATGTGAATTTTACCATTAGTTTTGTTTTTCATACTAATTAGATTCTCTTTCCGGTAAATATGTTTGGGAGTCGGATTGCATATATAAAGTACTAAATCTGTTAGTGTACTGTGTCAAGTTGTCAACACGCAACGACTTCTTATGGTTTTTATTTCATTCCTCACCATGTGGGTTCCCTCAAATTATTAAGCCAGAATATTGGCCCAGGTCATTATTGAACCTAAAAACTACATAGTCTGTGGGGGTACGCAAGTTGAGTAATTAATGAGCTAACTACGTTGTTATGGTGAATGTGGGCATGCCACCTCACCACTGAGCTCAGTTGGAAAGTAAAATGAATGTGGTGGTGGTGTCAAACGCACTGCTGACTTCTATATAGAAATGATCAGGGGCGAGGAAGGAACACGCATCGACCTTAGGTCCTAGAACCTGAAGATAAGGTTGCGAGTTTCTACAAAGTTCAATAAAGGTTCGACTTTCAATGTGTTGAACACTGGGTAATCTTGCCGAGAGGCTAATGAGACGACATCTTTCAACAAGAGAATCAAGGACTCGTCTTCGATAGAGACTTAGGTAGGAAATCAGTCGAACTCAAGATAGTGATGTTGCTCCAAACTAAAGATGTCACTAGTTGTCAACGTAGTGTTGTTAATCCAAACTGAATGTGCGTTGACGAAGTTAGGGAAGTTAGTGGTTTTTGAAGGTGCGTTGACAAAGTTAGGGAAGTTAGTGGTTTTGTAATAGTATGAGAGAGGTTCGCGTAGAGCGAGTTTTGTGCAGAGCATTTGTATGTTGAGTTGAAGGCCCTTTTCACGTTGTAGATTCACATCTATTTATACGGGTGAGTTTCATGATGACCAAGTATGCCTAAGTAGAGTCCCATTAGACCTATGCTTCATCGGCGTCTCTATGGATATTATCAACGTTGTCTTATCACTTGCCAAAACCACTCTACACGAGGTTTCGACCACTTCGACTAGAACTAGGACTCTGAACCTAGTCCTTTTATGCTTTACATACATTCTTTATCTTATCACAACGAGTTTTGATTCTTAAAACAATTCAACAAGAACCCAGCCGAATCACCTTTTTACGGTCTTTTAAAAGACTTCCTTGGTAGGACTCGACCAAATCCGTCGTGGATTGAATATTTGAAAACCATCTGGCATAAAAAACATATCACTGACCCGTGAATTAAGCCCTATCTTGAATTATCCACCTTCAGCCCAATCCAATATTTCAGGCCAGAGTCATATACATATCACCCACTTTTCCTCGCCAAATCAAGGGTTTGATGGCATTGCAAGAAAAACTTATATATTTCGAACAAAAAAGAGAAAAACTAGATATCTCGGTTGCATTTGATTCTCTCTACCTCGTATCACAGAAATCAAAACTCAGTCATGACACTTACGTGCGTACAAGGGAACATCACTGTGATTGCGTTTTGAGAAAAGCTAAGGAGACTTCCAAAGTTGCTCTTTTGGACTCTGCCACCTCACGTTTTTAGCACAATTTTTATAATGTTAGCTCGAAAATTGTGTCAAAAACATAAAGTGACAAAAAGTTTACAACGAGTCTCACTTTTAAGACTTTCCTTAGCATTTCTCGAGAGATATATATCTATTTTACGTCAATAATATTTGTAGACACAAAGGTTAATCCTCAGTAATAACAATTAACGCTCTCCTTGTATTGTTGGAAGGACCTCTTGGCCCTAATTTCGAATCATAATCAACTAGGACAAAAATAGAAATAAACCTTGTGATGAGCTCTTCTTTGGTGTTATGTTTACAATTTTTCATGGAGGACAAACTCAGACCAATTTTACAATTTTTTATGGTGGACAAACTCATAAACCACTTCTATTGATTTCAAATCTCAGAGACCAATTTTGAGTTATGCAAATCTCAAAGACCATTTTTGAATTATGCAAATCTCAGAGACCATTTTGGCTAAAAAACCAATATACTTAATATCCAATAACTTTTAATAGTGATAAGGGGTCGACGTTATTTAGGATGCATGATTTTTAGTTTTTTTTTAGTTTATAGTTTATTCGAGCAATGTTGTAATCCCATTACTTTACAATGTTCTCACAGAGTAGGGAATAATTACAGCGAATAACACAACATACAGCAAACTAACTCCTGACACTACTCTCCAACTACTTTTCCAACTACCATGTTGCTTACTGTTGCTTATTTGTCATGCAGACTTCGCCCAGTTGCTTGCTGGCTCACTACTGCTGCTGCTTTCTCGCTGCAATTAATTGTATAGCAAGCTGCACTTCGGGACAGGACACAAAAGACTTGGTTGAAGCCTGAATTTCCAAACTGAAGGATGAACAACAAACACATTGCAAAATTAGAAAGGGTCTCCATCGACATATCGAAATTTCCTAGATTTAAACACTTCACATAACTATATAAACAGCCCCTCCCTAACCAAAAGGATTCAACTACTCCACCATTCATAAACTCTACATCCATGATCCATATGCAGATACTATTTTGAGGCTGATAAAAAATGCAAGCGATGGGTTAAAAATATATGTTCATTTGACACTGATGTAAATCGGTTTTTCAAGCTTTTGTTTTTAATACACTATCATTGAAGTAGGGATACAAAAACAGATAAGCAAAATCGACCTCGAGAGTATGGGGGATGTTGTCTGCTTGACACTTTCAGATAAAAATGAAATTGGAGCTATATTTACCTTACATATAGAAGTACAACTTCCTCACTCTTGTATGGCAGATCAACGTCTTGACCCTTTACGCCCACAAAATCTGGCCGGACTAAACGGACTGAGGTCTACAATGCTAGCTTTCCCATCCAGCACAAGCTCGGCTACAGCAGCTCCAGTGGCAGGACCATTAAGAATCCCCCAACAATTATGTCCAGTAGCCACATAACAACCCTTAACCCCAGGCACCTCCCCAATCACAGGCACACCATCATCAGTACATGGCAGAAAGCATGCTTGCTCTGCCTTCACCTGTGCCTGTCCACCCCTCAAATGGCTTGACACAGTGCCTGCCACCCTCTTCAGCACCTCTATCGATTCCGATTTGCCCACTATTTGCTCCGGATCGTCTGGCACCTCTTCCTCTGCTGTCATTCCACACACATACACCTCACCTGACAATTCATGCAAGCAATCAATCAATTAGTTATACTTAAAATAAGCTCTTATTAAGCTCATGCAAGATTAGCCCTTTTGAAGTTAAAACATTTTCCGGACGCAGAATCGGAGCCACGTATGATGAAAAAGGATGAACCCAAAATGAAACAAATATGGGTTTATATCTACAGTGACCTTTTCTACATTTATTATTTCCTTTGCTCTTACTCTACTTAACTCTGAACAAATAGCACTTCCAATATTTTGGATTGATGATTTAATCTGAGGAAACTTTGTAACCTAGCCAATTTTGTCGGCTATTAAAGTTTTGACTACTCGAGGGAGTTGAAGAATTACTCGTTCGGGTTCGACTTTCGAGCACGGTTCAGAACTGGTAGCCATTGTCTTGTTTGCGAAACCTTAGTTCGCAAGCAAACTACTTGAGCATTACGAAAATTGATCATAATGCAAACTTTTTACTTGCGTTAATCAAATGAATTCAAACAATGGAATACACCCAGATAAGAAAAGTGATCAAAACATGTACTTTCTATTCAAATTTCTCCTAAAATTTCAATCAAATAAACCGAAATTCGGATACTTTGATTAGGAAATTGATGAGAAGGTTTGAACTTTGGTACCTGTGGGGCGGGGGTACACTTCAGGGTCCAATGGCTTCCCTCCCTGAGACGGATAGTAGCTCAAGAAAAGCGCATGAGGCGTTATGGCCTCTGCTTCTTTCGGCTCCAGCACAATGCTGTGCGCTTTGAGGCCGTACACTCTGAACAGTGACGACAACAGCTCAAATTTCCCGCACCACGGCCCCATTGCTAAAACGACGGCGTCCGAGTCAATCACTCGCCCTCCTTCCAAAACCACCGAGCTAACTCGCCCGTTCTCCACTCCCACAGTCTCCAATTTCCCAATGACCACGTCTACGCCGTAATCCTCAACCGCTTTCGAAATTAAGGCTCTGGTGAAGAGCTGGGGATGGACCTGCGCCGTGGTCTCCGCGGTCCCGATGGTTCTGGGGCTCCGAGCCGGCCCGTCGACCCAAGACGGTAAATTGGACTTTCCGGAGGGTTTGGAAGTCTCCGATTCGGAGACGGTGAGGCTGAGAGTGGTGAGGGGTCGGTAGCCGTAGGATTTGGGGCCGTCGAGCTCTTGAGAGAGCGAGAGGTGGAGATGGAAGCTGGCGCGGGCGAGGGAGGCGAGGGGCTTACCGTCGCACCAATCGAGGGCGAGGAATCCGCCCGCTTTTCCGGAGGCGGCGCAGGCGACAGAGGATTTCTCGACTAGGGTGACGGCGGCGCCTCTTTTGGATAAGAAGTAAGCGGCGCAAACGCCGATGACGCCGCCGCCGCATACGACGACTCGTTTTGGAGGGTGAGGGTCCATCGGTGATGATACTGATGAGGAGGACGATGAGCGGATGACGGTTGTTTTGGAGGTTCGAGTTCGTCGGAGGAATGGAGGAAAAGATTGCGGTGGTGAGTTTAAAAGCGGTGAAGTCAGCACCGCCATATCCGTGACCGTGTCACTAGTTTGTTCCTAATGTGCAGACACGTGGGCTTAGTCGGGGAACTTCCCTCCGAAGAGCGGGAGAAGGGAGAAGGAGGAGGAGAGGCCCAGTTGAAGTCCAATGGGCTCGGTATTTTCTCTAATTTCAAGGCCCAAAGTTGTAACTAGATTTGCTAGCCCGTAACCATATGCTTTGAAACCAGGTTAACCGTATTCTCAAATATGAATATGAGAACCCCAATTCAAGAAGGTGGTGGAATTTTAAATATGGATAATACTTGGCTCCTTATAAGAAATGGATTATTGATTCTTAATATGACTACGTGATTTCATTTAACCGTATAAACATTATAAGCTGAATTGTTCTGTCTCTTCTTCATCACCTAAGATTATTTGTGGAAAATTTCATTAGATTTGAAAACTGTTTAGCCATCATATTTGTTGATAAGTCGATGGTTATGTTAATAAGTAATATCCTTATAATTAATTGTTGATGTGTTTGATCACATGGAGACTAAGCGGTCTCTAAATCGAGTATAACTCTCTGGAGAGATGCTTTTAGATGATAATACTTAGCTCCCTATAAGAAAGGGATTATCGTTCCTTAATATGACTACGTGACTTCATTTAATCGTATACACATCATAATCTGAATTGGTTAGCTTCTTCTTCCTCACTTAAGATTATCTGTAGAAAATGTCATTAGATTTGAAAACTGTTTAGCCATCATATTTGTCAATAAGTCGACGGTTATGGTAACACGTAATATTCTCATGATTAATTGTTGATGCGTTTGATCACATGGAGTCTAAGCGGTCTCTAAATCGAGTGTAACTCTCTGAAGAGATGATTTTAGATGATAATAAGAAAATAAATAGTTAGGATTATGAAGTTTATACAAAGAATGACGTCATGTGAGGAGGAATGACTCCTTACA
The DNA here is from genome assembly GCF_019419815.1 of Pyrus x bretschneideri. Taxonomy (NCBI): domain Eukaryota; kingdom Viridiplantae; phylum Streptophyta; class Magnoliopsida; order Rosales; family Rosaceae; genus Pyrus; species Pyrus x bretschneideri. Next base: position 4,384,045 of record NW_025999820.1, on the reverse strand, counting down.
TGTAAGGAACTAAGCAATGTTGTTTAAAGATAGTCGCAATCACCACCAATCTTGTAAGTAAGTATTAAGGGGTATGTTTGGAACTACTCTTGTATCATAAGCATTTCTATAAAAGTGTGTTATCACAAGAGCTTCTTCAAGTGCTTTTTTTAGAAAATGATACCTAGAAACATTTCTAAGTTCTTCTAGCAAATGTGATCAAGAGTGTATTTGCTGTCAATCTTTTAATGTTTCTCAATGTTCCCTTTCAGTTTTGTTTTCTTCCACATCACTATCACTACTATTAGAGAGCCTCACTAAATCATTTGCTATCATCCTTCGTGATTAGCTCTTTCAATTTGATAATTAACCACTACGCATATCACGAAACTTAATGATTGGTAAAATCTACTCTGTGATTGGTTGTATATTTCAAAATATCAATTTCTCACATCACATGCATCGCAGTAACAATTTTTCCTTTAATAAATTTCATTTTTGATTTGTTTAGAAATTACTCTAACACCAGTTTGTTTCCTCATATATAGGCATCAATTTGTAGTACCATTATCCGACACAATATTTATTGAACTGCCATTACTAAATAGTGAAGAAATGATAGTGCCCTTAGGAAAAGCACATTAAGTTGTAGTCCAAATGCCTTAGGTTTGTAGCTCAAGTATTTTAGAGCCTTAACCTTTGCGTCCGGGATACTCGTGAACAAGAATAGTACCCTTTGGATTAGCACATTAAGTTGCAGTCTAAATACCTTAGGCTTGTAGCTTAAGTTTTTTTTTTTTTTTTAAGTACAACGATATATTTTACATTAAGGGAACGAGGAGTTCGGCTAAACCACACAATGGGCAATCTAATTTGGTATCAAATTTGTCATCCATGAGATTCAAACCTAAGACCTCTCACTCACAAGTGAAGAGAAATACTAATAGACCGTAGTACTGAGTGACTGTAGCTCAAGTATTTTAGAGCCTTAACCCTTGCATCCGCCATTCTCGTGAAGAAATGATAGTACCCTTAGGAAAAGCACATTAAGTTGCAGCGCAAACGCCTTAGGCTTGTAACTCAAAGTATTTTAGAGCCTTGACCTTTGCATCCGCGATCCTCGGTAAGAGTTGTCCTCTCCTAACCAATATCGCTTGTATCAAAAGACAAAAAGAAGTGGCGGTCCAAATCTATTGGTTTTCTAGTCATTATTTGCAGGTTGAATTCAATCATTTTCACCAGAGAGATGAGTGAGGTCTAGTGATCTACGTCAGATCACGGAAGAGCTTTCGGCCAATGCGGTTGGTTGGTGATCAAAATTTCTACTTCTCTACTTTATGAAAAGTTGATGATTTCATTAAACCCAAATAAAAATTAAAAATTATTAAAATCCCAGCAAGCAGCCACAAACGAAAAAGGAAGAACATCATAGACATTCAGCCCTACATTCCAAACACACAACAAACAATCACATGTTAGTGAAGAATTCTCTTTCTTTTTTGAATTTCCACACAAGTCCCTACCAGACCAAACCCCCACCGTCCAATAACAGACCTTAAAAAATCATTACCCATAAGTTTTGGTGCTGTTAGGCGGCTCTCTCTTCTTTGACTTGTTAATAGTGTTTAACACCAATTGGTTTCCAACTAAGTTCATCACCAGTCAAAAGCAGAAACGGAGAAGAAAGAAGCTTGACGTTGAACTAACTTCTTAATTTCCACTTCTTCAGTTTTTTCCCAGATTAAGTGATACGAGTACGATTTTAACTTAAACCGTATGTGATAAATCCGGACGTGCATGCTATTTGATTTTAAGAAGGGAACTTTAAAGAAAAACATCTGGTACTGTTTATTTTAATGAAAAATCATATTTTTACACTACAAAATCAATCCTGATACTATTCACTTTACCCTTTATTTTGTTTTTATTGTTAAAACTCAAAGTTTTCAAATATTTTTCATTAATTTTCCTTTTTAAGAATGCGTGAATACATAGGCATGCCCTACGAATTAAAGCTCGAATGTAAGCTCAAGAGACCAAAACTAACTTTATGTGTATAAATGTGATTCGGATTAATAATTTGGTAACATAATATGAAGTTATCGGAGTGGTCCAAAATCCAAATAGTTACATTGAAATTGCAATGTGAAAAGTTGGAGCCGGAAAACATTTTGTTTTGACACATTGACTCTAACTGAAAGCATGAGTGGAAAAAGGGGAGGGTCTGCTTCCAAAAGATAGGCCACACTAATCAACTTGTGTATCTGGAGCATCTTGTTCTCAACTGTAATAATTGCATTCGATCGATGGATGAGTTTTTGTATTTTCCAGATGCTTAATTGGATGTGGGTAACCGGCCATTGATCCTGCAGGAGCCTCTCTAAATACACTGACCTCCAACCTAACCAGAGGCCCCAAAAAAGGGGGACAGAGAGGGCTCCATGCCTTTGACAAATACCAAAAATCATTGGGTGATTAGGGCCCTCTAATTCTGTTATAGCACCTTCTTTAACATCATAATCTTTTTAAGGTATATTTTTTTTATATATTCACCTCCCTTAAATTAGTTAAGATATATTGTTGGGTCAAGAAACAAGCATATACAGCTTTAGCAGACCCCACGAGTCTGTTGTTTAGAAAAATTATACATGTTACTAGCAATCACTCATGTGCGTAGTAGACCAAGTCTACTGCTTAGATTGGAATTACTAAGAAGTATGCTATGCATGTGTGGTGGACTGTCTCTAACTAAGAAGTTAACTATATCAAGCCACCACTATATCCACCATATAGCTAAAATGGAAAAGTTAAGAGCATTACTCATGCACTTTTCAGGTTCGATTCCCCCATCTGTAGCTAATTCAGTTTACTAAAGAATTTTGCAGTCATCAGTGAGCCAAATTGACTAAGGAGCGTGCTTCCTTCTCTACATCTATGTTTCCCTCGTAATTTCGAGTAATTCAGGCTAGACTATCGCTTGCATAAACAAAAGAAAATTGCATCCCTACGAAGGGAGGCGTGAATAACGTTTCCATTAAATACCTTATATTTAATTGAATAATCTTATTGATGGTACAATGCTTCATCAAGAAGAACAATATTAAAGAATAAATACAATATGGCATAAATTAAAGGGGGGCTAATGTTGCTTTAGATTCCATCAATGTCTCTTAATTGCTTTGGTTGTCGATTTGTAGTAGGAAGGGAAAGACCACTAAGTTTTCATTTGGAAATAATAAAGGTGAAAAAAGAAGAAGATGATGATATTAAAAGAAAAGTAATCCGCATATCTTTCATTAATCATAAGCTTCAACTTAGTGTGTGCTTTCAGTAATTAATCATTTATATAGAATTATTTAACATTCAACTATATAGTAATTTAGTATGAAAAAAGCATAAAAACTTAATGACAAACCCACTCGCAAATCTTCTTTCGTATTAAATAATTAAATTATAAAATATTATCATTATTTCTCAATGTCATACATAATGTCATACAACTGTAAATTTTATCCTTAAAGTATGGGGTGATGATCATAATTCATAAGTAGCTAGGCTCAATCAATCGTACAATTAGCTTGTTAGAGTGGAGCATAGGTTCAATGTAGTCATGTCATTCGACCATGCTCAAAATATATCGAATATTGATCAAATGTCTTCGAACAGAGTCAGAAATATTCTTAGTTGAGGCTTGATGAAATTAAATTAAAATTTTGATACACTCTATTAACTTATTGTCCAACAACATAATTTTAGATATCTAGTGTTTAAAACGATAAAATTATAAACATTAGTTAATGGAAAAAATTATATGACTCAGAATGGTGGGTGGGTAGGAAAATTATAGAACATGAGAATGTATTTTGAGTTGAGTGTTTTGACTAAGATTTCATTTCTGAATACATATATATATATATATATACACGTACGTAATTTATAGTTACTTAGAGCATTTTTCATGGCAAAAAGAGTTAAGTGGGAGTAGCTACACTCAGTGAGCATATGTTAGCTCCATCCATAACACTATTTTCAATTACATTGAAGAAAATTGAACCTACAACTACTTTGCCTAATTCTGTTGACAAACTAATGAAACTTGCATATATATATATATATATATATATATATATATATATATATATATATATATTTAGTAACAAGTGGTGCTAGCTGTCGATTAGTTTTCAAAAAGATGAACATGATTTTTTTTGGTACTCAAAACCTGGTTAGGCCAAGCTTAATTAATATAAGAAACAAAATGGTTTGGCAAACAGTAGAAATAATTGAAAAAGGTTGGACTACTTTATCAATGGATATATAGAGAAAAGTGGAAGTAATTTTCAACGGGAAATGTTCAGTCATCTGTATGCATGATAAAAAATGAATATCTTACATATATTTCCCCTTCATGCTTGAATGCGTTTGACCATCTTTGTCATATGTACATGTCAATTAACTAGTTTCTATTTTTTATATATATATAATTAGCAGTCGTTAATTAGATCTACATGAAAAGCAATATGATAATCCCATATTGGATTACACCTGTGACTCGAAGCACATTACGTAAATTCTCATATTTTTATTTTATTTGTCGATGTGTTTGAAAATACTTTTAAACTGACTAAAACTGCATCGGATAATAAAAACTGTTTCAATAATGTTTGCAAGCAAATTCTCAATATTGCGTATGAGTTGCACAAGCAATTTAGATTGCTCTTTGGAGAAGTACGTACACATATGCTTTTCTAAAACGCACGTAGATATTTTATATTTTTTTTATACTTATGCTAATTAAACAAAAGCACTTTGGAATTAACTCTAATGGTAGATATTAGCTCACTTCCAGTCTCCTTTGACGGTGGAAGGAATGTGTGGCTCAAGAGTTGTTATAAGTTTCAAACTATTCTGGAAAGCAAAAACAAAAAGAAGCTTCACTAGAACAAAATTGCAGTTTTTTCCTGCATGGCTTACCGCTATAATTAGAGAACCAGAATTATTGGAAGCAATTGTCAATTGTATATATGTACATGGAAAACAAAAGGAGAGCATAAAGATGGAGACCCCTCTCTCGATCTATATATACATTAGCATGCAGGAACATACTTTTGACATATATTTTGACATTATTTTATATGACTTCGTAGTATATTTTAGCAATTCAAACCATCTATATTTTAGTAAATAATTCATAGATCATCTTTGCAAACATTTAGAAAAATTCAAAACTATTAAGATATTCATTTGTAGTTAAAAATATAGACGAATAAGGTTCTATAAGAAGCACTAAATTTAATCCAACGGTCGCGTAATTTTGGGTATTTTTTGTTCACATGATCTTTGAGAAAAGGTATAAAAGATAGATTGTTTGAATCATTGAAATACATTATAAAGTAAATCTAAAAAAATATTAGTCAAAATGTGTATAAAAAACATGTATCCTGAATCCAAACCCTATATATATATATATATATATATATATATATATGTGTGTGTGTATGTGCATGAACATTTCTCTGTCAAATAGGCCAAGCAACATAATTTATACGGATAAGGGAGCCGGTAATTGGTTGAGCAGTCAATTATCAGGGTCCCTCGTCCCAGAAGTGCAATTAAACAGTTTGAAGATGTCTTTGTTTTTGGTGCTACTCAATTTGTTTGGAGATGGAAGTATATATAACATATATAATTATAAACTCGTCCTATCTCACACCTAACATATTTACAATAAAAATAAAAATATTAGCAATCTTCATACTCGAACTTTATCGTTTTATTTTTTTCGGTTCTCCCTTTCATCTGTCGCTATTTATTGACGGTTTTAATTGTCTACTTTCCAAATTAGCTTTAAAGATCAACCATATATAAAAACAACCAACTAAAAGTTATTAGACACTCAATTAACATCGTAATAGTTTTAGTTAATACATGATTTGATTTTATCTGGATAAGACTTAAATGATTAAACGAGTACAAATTTAGATAATTAAGGAAATATTTGCACAAATGATCATTAAAATTTGGCCCAGAAAATAAAACAATTGAATCATTGTGTGTGACATTTTAGGATGAAAATAGAAACTAAAAGGTGAGGTCCAAAGAGAAAGTTGCAAAACATTTGCCAAAACGACATCGTTGGGGTGAGGTGAACATAAGTGTGGTGGGTGGTTGTGCAATGTACGATGAAGTAGTGGTCGTCATCTGTCGTTCTCCCACTTTGCCCAAATCCCCAGGCGACCTAAAAAACTGAAACACTCCAAACCGAAAAGAGATGCTGTCTTTCTCGATAACCTCGCCCACCCAAAACGCGTTATAGCTGGCATTCCAACCCCCCTCCTGACGTGGCCTCCCTTCCGTCTCTTCTTATCCTTAACGGAAGCTTCCTATACAAACAGCAACACATATCCCCCATTCGTCAACGGCAGATTCTTGGCGTAACGTAATCTATATCCCTTCCCTGTCTCCCTCCTCCTATCAGTTCATTACGAAAAAAACACGGACAAAATGATAGGATGACCAGGAAATTCCGTGTTTTATTGTAAAATTAATTGACAATATTTAAAGAAATTTAATTTCTTATAAGTTCTTGTAATTTTGATCTTTCTTTAACGTATGATTTTACCTTTCATGTCATTTTAGTCTTGTAAGGTTAAACGTACCATTGGTTGTATTTTAGAAAATGTACGATATTCATTAATAACAAATGTAATACTTACATCAATGAGAATATGGTGCAAATAGAGAGCCTTGATAAAAATCTTGCCGGGGTTTTCAACCCGGTCAAGGAAAAAAGAGTGTCATGCACCAACATAATTAATTAGGAATTGCTATCCTCAAAGAGAAGATCAAGAATCACATTAAGGGTTCCTCAAACCAAGTCACAGTGTTACCATAACTCAAGCTCATATGTGCTAACCTGTGTACCACATTGTTCGTCTCCCTTCCACTTAGGCAATGAATGAATAATTGAACTTGTGTCATTAGAATGTTTCAAATTCATATTAGGGCATCGTACAATTCTAATTCATATTTACTATTTTATAAGGACAAACTTAACCTACTTTAGGGTTACATTTTGTCCGTCTTAAGATCAAACTTAATCCGATTCTTTTAGCTTAAATTTTTTAGCCCCGATATCCTTTAGCCCTTTGGGTGAGACTTTAGAGGTAGATATGGCCTATATGGCCATTGGCCGAAGGTGACTTCACATTCGCACAGATGCTAAGGGCATTATCTATCATATTGGTTCAAATGTTAACTATAGTTGTCTTAATCATGGTTAAAAGTCTGTTATCCATTAATTGTGTTCACTCGTTATGGTTATAGTTGTTAGGAAGTTAGACGTTGTACGAGGAACGGAATTTAAAGAGCTACTCTATGTAACAAATCTCATCGTGAAATTCATTGTGATTAGTACAGAGTTTTAGACAATAATATTCTGTATTCTTGTGTATTTAGAGAAGGATTGGCGGGGTCTAACAAAAATGCGTGTAATATTATCAACGTACTCTTATTCACACACTCTTTTTTACTTTCCACGCATTCTTGTTAAATTTTATCAATTGATTTTCTTCAATTCATTCAACTCGACGGTCAAAAATTAAGAGGAATATGTGAGAGGTACAATGGGCGTATAACACCACCCTATTGATAACATATATCACAATTCCCTCTTCGCCTAAAAGCTCTTCAATAAGTAATTTTCAATGGATATAAAATACCATTTTTGGCTAGAAGATGTAGTATTTATGTAAATTTTTCAATTTTTTTTACATTTCCAAGAGGGAAAAGAAAGCAATAAGCCTATGAGTCTTGGAGGAGTTGGGCAGAAATACAAATTTATAAGTCTGCTTTGGAGCAAAAAACTACATTTTCTATCTCTTATAATCGGGGCGTATTCATGATTTGAAAATACAGTGGGCCATATCCTAAGCTGATTTTTAACTTAACAAACATTTGTTTTGTTTTTTTTTTTCTTTTAAAACAACAAAATTTCAAAGACATTAATAAAAATTCAACGTTACAAGTGAATTGTGTCAAAAACCAAAAAAATTGAAGGGAGCAGACCGGGTGGTGCCGTGGGGTCAGGTTCAACAACTTGAAGATGCGGACAAATATAAGGACGGAAATGGTAGGGTGAGTTCGGTTTCAATCGGTTCGGTTTTTTGTCGAAATTGAAAACTGAACAGAGATTACTATTCGATTTGGATCAGTTGTTTCTCTTTTTTCAATTCAATTTAGGTTTGGTTTAATTCGGTTTTTTATTTATAAAAGTTAGAAAGAAATTTGAGTTTACTAATTAGTTTTTTTCTTACTGTTTCGAAATTATAGTTCGATATTCTCAATGTTTGTTTCTATAAATCATATATTCATGGCACTTTATTGATTTGCAAAGTTTTTTTTTGAGGTTTTTGGTCAGAGATTTGCAAAGTTATATGCAATAAAATGAATACAACGACTAGTCAGCTAACCGTTGTATTCATTTTTTTTTGGGTTTTTTGGGCCAATTTTTTTTTTAAATTCTTAAAAATTCAAAAAAAATTTCCTATAAATACCTAAACCATTCATTAAATTTAAGTTCTAATTTTTTTGGTTTTTTGGGCCAGTTATCGTTGTAGTTTTTAAATTTAAGTTGTTGGGTTTGAATTTAAGTTGTTGTACTTTTTAAATTTAAATAATAAATTATGTTTGGCCCTATGACCCTCGGTTGGAGACGGTTTTTCATGACAGGGCTAAAACGAGCCCTATGGCCCTCAGTTGGAGACGGAGGCAAATATGGTCATGTACTGTTCATTAAAATATTAATATCTTGGAGGATCAGAGGGCTAAAACGAATCCTCTAGCTAGCCATCGGTTGGAGATGGCCTGAGGATCCTCTCCGAATCCTCTTTGTTAAGATCGTAAGGATTTTTAATCATTTACGTTCATCATACATCATGAGATTAATTTTCTTTAGGTACTGTTTGTGTTCAATCTTGAATAAAATAATTTATAACTACACGATATAAAATAAACGAATACAATTGATTGATTCTTTGAATCTAGAAAACAAATCCGGATAAGATATTATTCCGAGCATAGGGCGGGAGACTTGTCGGAGCTCGAGCTTGAGCAATCAATTTCGTGCACACGCGTGGCCTGGAAACAGAAGAACACGTGTGTCGTCCATATTTTCCGTAACAACTGTCATATTTGTCCTTTTTTTCCCACGTTGCCTACTTTTTCCCTAAAGAAATCTCGTTTTCCACGTGACCCGAGAAATGAGGATAATAATTCAGGAGAGAGAGCTCTCTGCATGGATTCTGTTTTTGGCGATTTCTTTTTTCTTTTTATTCCCAATTTTTTGGCAGTTCCGAATCTTAAAGAAGGTAAAATGTCGCTATTGATATACAGAGCCTTTAATTAAATTTTTTTAGGGCCCACATCATATCTACTTCGACAATTCGAACTATCTATTTTTAAATTGTATTTCATAAATCATCCTGCAAAATATTAATCGCATCTATTTTTTTTAATTGAATACATCGATATTTTTACACTAAGAGAGGAGGATTTGGCTAAGTCACACAATGGACAATCTAATTTGACATCGAATTCGCCATTCACGAAATTGAACCTAAAACCTCTCACTTCCAAGTGAAGAGGAATACTATCAAACCGTAGTACTGTGTGGCTGAGGCATCTATTTGACTTCAAAGAAATTTACGAATATTTCGTTCTAAGAAACCATGAAATTGCATCATGACAATTAAATAAGTAATACATGTTCAACTTAGGTGGAAGGCGAAGAAGGCCCCTCAGGATTAAGGCTGGCGACATGCTTAACATATGCAAGTCGGATAAGAAGTGGATGATCTATGAATCGAGACTTACAAAATAGCACGTTCAAATCCTTGAAGTTCAATATGGAGTGAATCTCAAAATTATTATTTTTTGAAAAATAAAAATAAAAAATCTTTTTTCTTAAAGGCCTATATATGTATGTATGTATGTGTGTGTATATATATAAATCATTTAACAAGATAGATCCCTATTTTTCTAATGGGAACACCCTCTCAAAACTTTTTACAATTATAAAAGACATGTGTATAAAATATTAATACTTATTTTTTATGGGCGGTTGAAATATGGTAATAAATAGGTATATTAGCCTTTCTATTAATTTTTATTAAAAAATAATAATAATAATAATTCAGGGCCCCATGACTCACCCTTGTAAAACTAGCTAGACCAAGAAAACATTATCTTTCGCTTTTATTTTATAATTGAGCAACCAACTTGCAGATCCTCAAATCAAATATACTTATATATTATTAGAATTATGGACCGACCATGTCAATTATAAATTAAATATAAGTATTTATATTAATCTAAACGTGATGAGTTGTAAATGTCATTAAGTTTTATACGCTTAGGTAAAGTGAGGATATAATTTGTACGATTGGTACCGTGCATGTGTACCATTTGATTTTTCCAGCAATCCCTATATATTTAAACCTAATGATTATCCATAACACTTCTTGGCTTGGGAACGTCGTAAGATTTTCTTGTTGCCTCTGAGGATGCAAAGCCACACGTGTGTTCCCTCTACCCAGGTACCAGCACGTGATAAAGTTACAGATATGCACATGTTGGCACATGTCCTCATGGTTTAAAGATAAAACTACGGATTCTTTTCTTTATCTCCTCGTTTTTCACTATCTTTCTTTTTTATTTTTATTTTTTTCACTTGAAAACGAAGAAGATCAGAAGCATAACTAAAAAAGAACTAAAAAGTCAAATAATCGAATGCAAATTGATTTAAAATTTAAGGATAAAATCCAATGGCCTCGTGTGTTATGCAGGGCTGGATCCAAAATTCTAACAGCGAGTTAGGAGCTAGACGAATTTAAGTAAATAATATAATGCAAAATGATTAAAAGTTAAGAATAAGTGGTAGGTGAGAATGTTCTAAAATACGCTAGGCACTAGTCGAGCAATAGACGCTTAGGCGGATTTAAGTAAATTTATTATATTTCGTGTAAATAAGTGTCTATTTATACTTAAAATATATATAATTTCATCATAAACTAGAAAATAGAATGACATATATATATATATATATATTATGAAGTATTGGAACATAATGAGAACATGGGGAGCAAACATATCATGTGTGTTTATTTAAGTGTTGAATAAGTCTCTTACAATTTATTTGCAATCTAGGTAGGTGTCTAGGTGGATCTGGTCGAGTTAGGCGGGTGCCTAAGCAGAGATTTTTAGAATAGTGGGTGGGAGAAAAGTTAAGTTAAAACCCAATGGCTCTGTGTGTTACGTGTTAAATGCAATTATTTTAATCACGTTGGACTACATTTTTTTTGTTTGGTGTGGATATGGACTAACAAAAATGAGATTAGCTCGAACTTGCTTGGACAACAAGCAACACTAACACAATATTGCTTCAGCATGAGATTGTTAAGAACCCATCAAATTCCATTTGCAAGACCTGGATCCTCTGCTACTGCAACGCCCCACCCACATCCTAGATCTAAAATCTTTGGCCTTGAATTCTTGTTTATTGAATTTTGACCGGACATCCAACTATTCATCGCTCCAGTACATACTATACCGCAACATGTTTTTGGCTGCGATTGGATATGTCCAAATTAGAATTATGAGGATTTAAATTCGATTAGTGACTTCCCCAATTAAGTTCTGCTAACATTCATGCATGTGTACTTAGGTTAGGTGATTATCGAATTTTCAATTGTCAACTCATAGATTACATTCATTAATCAATGACAAGATTTTCAACTATTAATTCATTAAGATCACGCATTAATCAGTATTTTGAGTTAGATATATATTTTCCCTTCGCACATGTAGCTCACCCCATTAATTTGTCACACATCCATTAAACTAGCCAAGCTAAGCTGAATAAAATATCGTTAAAACCATCTTCAATGAAATATGTATAATGTCTTGGGATGGGAATTTCTATTTTCTTTTCTAATCTAGAAAAGTTTTCCAATGGACTAGAGTAGACCTCATATTTACATTTCGGGAAATGTAAGTTGAGATGTAAATGTGGTCTTTTACTTCTTGAACTTGCATCTCAAAGTCTTGCTTTGTTTAAAACTGACTTTCAACAGAACTTACTTCTTTAACGAGTCAAAACAAACAAGGTGATAAAAAAAAAAAAAAAGGGTTGAGCACCTCCCTTAATTGCTTTGATGTGAGATTCACAATCTCAAAACGTTCCATCACGTAGAGGCATGTGGGCCATATTAGGTAACATGGGAGCACGTGATTTATTGGGCCTAACATATAGGATAACCTGATGTTGCAATCATGAAGTAAGTTGAAGTTTCATCATAAAATTAATTGACAACATAGATAGTAACTCAACTTCTTGTAAAAACATCCAAAGTCCCTTAATTCTCCGATACGTGAAAACGTAAAGAAAAGTAAACGAACACAATGGTTTGAACTTTTGTTTTTGGATTGAATTGCTTTCAACGTACCAAAGTGCAAACTTTGCTTATTTTTTGAATGAGTCAAGTTTGAAAGAAGTCATGTTTTTTTAATAAAGCAATAAGTATCCAAAGTAGCTTTACTTACTCCAAAACACTGCCAAATTAACATTCTTTAGTTTACTTCACTCATGAGGTGGATGCTATTAATTACGTTGTGCTACAAAATGTTAAGCAGTAACTGCAATACCAGCTGCTTCCCACCAACTGTAACGTCAGGTCGAACTATAATATATATTCAACTATTTTAATAATATGAATAGATAGACACCCATATCGTCCCCCATGGATTTGGATCCCATCCGGATCTAAATTGTAGAAATTCTAGGAATTCTCACATCTTAGCCATTTGTGACATCCCACATCGTCTAGGGGAGTGATCCTTATATGTATATTCTCATCCCTACCTAGCATGAGACATTTTGGGAACTCACTGACTTCGGGTTTCGTAGGAACTCTAAAGTTAAGCGAGTAGCACGCAAGAGCATTCCCAGGATGGGTGACCCATCGGGAAGTTCTCGTGTGAGTTCCCAAAAACAAAATCGTGAGGTCGTGGTCGGGGCCCAAAGCGGACAATATCGTGCTACGGTGGTGGAATGGGCCCGGAAAGTGGTTCGCCTAGGTCGGGATGTGACAATTGGTATCAGAGCCTAACCCTGGTCGTGGTGTGACGAAGAGGACGTCGGGCCCCTAAGGGGGGTGGATTGTGACATCCCACATCGCCTAGGGGAGTGATCCTTATATGTGTATTCCCATCCCTACCTAGTACGAGGCCTTTTAAGAGCTCACTGGCTTCGGGTTTCGTAGGAACTCCGAAGTTAAGCAAGTAGCGCACGAGAGCATTCTCAGGATGGGTGACCCATCAGGAAGTTCTCGTATGAGTTCCCAAAAACAAAGTCGTGAGGGCGTGATCGGGGCCCAAAGCAGACAATATCGTGCTACGGTGGTGGAACGGGCTCTGGAAGTGGTCCCCTCGGGCCCCATCCCTACCTATCACGAGGCATTTTGGGAGCTCACTGACTTCGGGGTTTCGTAAGAACTCCGAAGTTAAGCGAGTAGCGCGTGAGAGCATTCCCAAGATGGGTGACCCATCGGGAAGTTCTAGTGTGAGTTCCCAAAAACAAAACCGTGAGGGCGTGGTCGGGGCCCAAAGTGGACAATATCGTGCTACGGTGGTGGAGCGGGCCCAGGAAGTGGTCCCCCCGGGCCGGGATGTGACAATTTGGTATCAGAGCCTAATCCTGGTCGTGGTGTGCCGACAAGGACGTCTAGCCCCTAAGGGGGGTGGATTGTGACATCCCACATCGCCCAGGGGAGTGATCCTTATATGTATATTCTCATCCCTACCTAACACAAGGTCTTTTGGGAGCTCACTGGCTTCGGGTTTCGTAGGAACTCTGAAGTTAAGCGAGTAGCGCGCGAGAGCATTCCCAAGATGGGTGGCCTATCTGGAAGTTCTCGTGTAAGTTCCCAAAAACAAAACCGTGAGGGCATGGTCAGGGCCCAAAACGGACAATATTGTGTTACGGTGCTGGAGCGGGCCCGGGAAGTGGTCCCCCCGGGCCGGGATGTGATACATTCATCGTACATCGTGTGGTTAAAAATTATTTAAATTTTATTATTTAAAATTAAACACAAATAGGATTTAATGAAAACTAGTTGCATAATATACCATGAACGATTAAGATATGAGGATCCTAGGATCCCCACAAAGAAGATCCAAAGAGGATCCTTATTCGTCCCCCATATCCGTACAAAATAAAATAGTGCATTAGGTACTAGTACTATATACAAGTGTACGAGTAGTACAAATAGATAGGCTTACATTTGGAGGACGTTTTTCTCTCCTTCTAATCTCTCGTTCCTTCTCTCTCTTCCTATTTGAAAAGTCACACGATTAAATCACGTCAATATCTTATATTGATTTTTCGATAGAAACAAAAAGACAAAAAACAAAATGTGATTGGGGGGAGGGAAGGTAAAGGAAATAGGAGAGGAAAGAATCTTACTCCCTTATTTTTAGCTTGACACTAGTACTCTTCGTTAATTTTCACTTTAGTTTCTCCATTTTATATTGACTCATATTATTAACTATACTTTTTGAACTGGTACTCTTCGTTAAATTTCACTTTAGTCTCTCCGTTTTATATTGACTCATATTATTATATGTACTTTTTTTCGTGTCACACTTTATTCCGTACATTATGCATTGTCTCACTTTTATACATGCACTTTTCCTTAATGTCTCACTTTACCATAGTTCGTCAAATATGTTAAAATAATCGTTAATTGTGCTAATGTGGCATGAGCAATTTGGTATTTGCAACTATGTTAAAATGACCCATGAGTGCAGAGACATGATTTAAACTCAAACTAGGATTTGATTTCTCCATATTACTAAAAATAAAGAACAAGAAATCAGGAGATCAAGATTCTCATGATAGAATCCTAAGAATTTTGCAAAAGGATCCAAAACCATTGAAATTGTTTTGCGAATTTTGAAATTCAACCTTTTCTTTTTATATTAATTTTCAACCTTCTTTTCTCATATTTTTATCTTAATAGAAGAAATCAAACCTTAGTTTCAGTTTAACCCACTTCCATTAGTTTGGAGATAACATCTTAAGATGATTAAGTGAAAGAATATTCTGAAGATATTAGTTAGGAGATAACATCTTGAGATGGTTAAGTGAAAAAAAAAAAGGAAAAAAAAAACATCTTGAGATGATGATGGAAGTATTCCTTGATTGATTGTGATGAGGATTCCTTGTTTGAGTTGATCTTTAATTAAGAGTGTAGTAAAGACATGGTTTGGCAATTTTGTTTTTTGATCACAAAGACAACTTTCATTAAAATAAAAACTAGTACAAGGCCCAAAAAGGACTAGGTAAACAACTATAGGGAAGGTAAAAGGACTAAGCAAAATGAGAGCGGCAACCCAAGATACAATGAGAGGTCCACACAAGCTTAGGCTCGAAGGCAACATAAAATAGACAATAAAAAACCCTAATCTCTAGTAGCAAAGACCACATCGCCGCCGTTGTCACATCCTCGAAGGAAGCTAAACTCCGAACTGAGAAAGTAAACACCATATCCAAGTCCCCTTCACGAACCACTGTAAATATATACAAACAAAGTAACATATGAGAGGGTGAGGCTAAGGGGGTATGTAAAATACCCAACACTTAAGCCTCGATGGTGATCCGACATGTCGGTTGGGGAGGGGAGGTGAACCTGATATCCAATTTCTGATCAGAGTCCGCTGATCCAAGCACATGGTGGGATGAGGATGAAGTATCACAACTAAGGAGGATGGAGGAAGGGAAATAAAAAACAAAAGCATTAAAAGTAGGCTAAAAATGCTGGATAAGAGGCACGAAGTCCCGGATAGTTGAGACTTGGCTCAAGGAAAACTGAGATTAAACTTAGGGGAGAACTAAGAATTAAAAATGAAGGGAGAAAACTGGAAAAGATGAAGGAAGCGGAGGAAGGAAGCAGGGATGGGGGAAGAGCAAAGGAGAAGTGGGAGGAAGGAAAATAGGAAAAGTGCAAATGAAGGAAAACCCGAGAAAACTCAGGAGAGATGGAGTAAAATGAGGAAAATAAGAAAGGAAGGAAGGAAGGGAGGATGCCTCCGGCACCCAAGCCAAAGGCCAGGGTCGACATCAAAGTTGCTAGGAGGTTTTCACAGAGAGAAATTTAGAGAGAGAAAAGGGGAGACTTTTTTAGAGAGAGAGTCGGCCTGAGCTTTTAGGGTTTGGCAATTAATCATAGTTTTAATGCCTTTGACTATTCTTTCTTGCTACGAGAAGGGAGCTTGGTGGTGTCATAGTTTGTTGCTCAAGCCTCCAAGAATGTTGGACTAGGCATGGAAATATTTTTGGGCCTCACCCATTTTAATGTGGGCATTATTGTCTTCTTTAGAAAAGAGTCCACGTATCGTCTCTAAGATTTTTGGAATTATTTTTGGCTCCATGATTAACAATTCTTTTAACTTATTAGATGGAACAAGGTAAAGATTGAGGAATAATGCATGTGTTAAAGTGAGACATTAAGAATGTAGAGGTAAAGTAGGACACGAAGGAAGAACTTATGTGGTAAAGTGAGACAATATAAAGTGTAGCAATTAAAATAAGATTTGGTAAAAAGTACGCGTGTCATAGCTAAAAATAAATCAAATTGATATGAAGAAAGATTTGTCTCTTTCTCTACATTAATCTCCATTCTTTATAGTAAGATTATATTTTAGCGGCTAACATACAATCTCAAACCTAAAATTTATAAATGTTTTTTGAATGGCTTAAAGCACTGTCAGTTAAATTAATTTTGAGTTCCAAAAACGTTTTAAGTATTTTTTGAAACAAGTATCAGATATGCTTCTTGCAATAAGCAGATTAAGTGCTTTTCCATAACCTACTTGAATTTTTACTAAAGATTGGTTTAAAAAACATTTTCAATAAAAACACTTTTAATCATTTAAAAAACACGTCAAAACGAGCTGTATACTCTAAAAGTTCTAAGCGTTATACTATTAGTTATATATGTAACAACCAACATTTAACAATTAAAAACTTCAAAATTACTATGACTATTTTTCCGTTAAAACACCATCTCCTCATGTAATAATATGAGTTAAACAATAAGTTAATATCCCAACATATCAAATCCGAATTATAACACATCCACACGTGATCGCATCAAAGAACGACAGGATAATCTCTATTTGAATCCTCCCTCCTTCCTGTCGGCCTAATTTTATTAATTACTCACAAATCCTTCCTTAATTTAATCAATCAATCCACAATGAATGATGAATCTATCAAAACTGGAATAAAGTAATCGTCTTTCCCCCTGTAATCTGTGCTCTATCAAATCTACCTGCGTGTGAATGATGATTCGATTCAGCAGCTATTAAACTTAAAAATTAGCGAGAATAAACCCCAGTTAATTAAGGTAATTAATTAACCATGCTTAACAGGAAGAGGAAGGTGAAAAGAAAGTGCATCCGTACACTTATGGCAAATATCTGTATTCTACTTTTTAACCAAAATGGTTCTTGAATTTTGTATAACACATTATTTTGGTCCTTGAAATTTGTAATTAATAGGAGTGGTCCTTAAGATTGGATTGTTTATCATCAATCATTTTGGTCATTCTATGCAAAATTGTGTTAAATAAATATCAAAATGACAAATATACCGGCAATTTAATAAAAAGTATTTTGATAATTTTATTCTTATTTAATAGAGATTTTTCAAGGAAATATCAAAATGATTAATGGTGAATAAACTTATGAATTAAGTCTATTGATTTCAAATCTTAGAGATCAAAATGAGGAGTTATACAAATATAAAAACTATTTTAACTAAAGGGAATTGTTATTGGCACTCAAAATTTCTCATTTTACACTTCAAACTTTCTATATTTAAAAATAAAAATACATTTATAAGAAATGTAGAATAAAATTTTTAAAATATCATTAATACTTCTCTAACTAAAAAGCCTTCTATATATTTATAGTTGAGAGTGTGTCGGTGGTTGAGAGGAAGATCAACAGATCAGATTGGCCGTTAAGAAGGAAGGAGACGGAGAGAAAGATGGGATGGATCGGACGGTGGAGGTGGGTGGTGGTGGCAGGTTTACAGGCTGGACTCGATTGGATGGTCTGTAATGATTGGCTCCCGGATTCGTTCGTTGTCGCTTTCCGCCACCTCACCCTCACATTTCTATTTTTTAAATATTTTAATTTTTAATATTTAAATGTTTGAAAAGGAAATCAAAAAAATCCACACGAAAATGCTGGACAGCCTGGCTTCCTCAGTCAAACTCACACCCAACCGTTATCAACTTATCATTCATCGTTATCCCCTCAACGATATTACTTTATTCATTTTTTTAATATTTCCAAATAATTCTTTATTTTCCTAACAACCAACCTCTTAAATTTTTCGACTAATACGATTAATTGTAAATAAAAGTATTAATATAAAAATTAAATTTAACAGTTAAAATAATTTATCGTATTAAAGTCCGGACTATATAGCATAAATAAAATGAAGTGTTAAAATCGGTTTTCCCAACTTGAAGCCAGATTTAATCTTAACAACTCTGTTAATTTATCGTTTACATTGCGTAATCGTAATAGTCGTAGCTAACTTGATGCCTAAATCCTCTGATTATTATCTACAGGTTTTTAAGATTTTTATTTATTTTTTGATCTAAACAAATAATATTATTTACATTAGAAATGAGGAGTTAAATTTAGCCTCACAATGAATTAGTAATAATGTAATTCAAATTCGTTTTTAGCAAGAATCAAATCTAAAATTTCTCACTTATAAATAAATAAATATCAGTAGATCGTAATACTAAATGATCTATTTCAAAAATATTTAAAATTAAAAATAAATTAAAAAAACAAGAGAAACGAACACTCGAGAGTCCACCAACTGTGACAGAGTAAAGTAGACGCTCCTGCTGCTGCAGTGGGCATAAGAAAAAAGAAGCAAATAAATAAAATCAAAATAATATTTTACTACTAAAAAAATGAGTCAAAATTCTTACTAAAAAGTGAATTGTTGATTTATAGAGCTTTAGATTTACGATCACAACTTCTTAGTTTATAAATTATTCTATAAAAATTATATCTAAAATAATTAAGTAAAATTAAAATAGTTTAATTATTTAACTGTATAAAAAGGGATCAACCAAATCGATAAAGTTACAAACGGATTTCTTCTTATTCATCTTTAAAAAACCAAACATCGTTGAACAAAAAATAAAATAAAAAGGCAAAGAGTGATGTTATGCAATTCAGTTCACTTTCCAAATGACGCGTGTCCCTTCCAGCTGTATCCCAAACCTCCCAAACTCTTAACCGACTGCTTCGAACAAGCGGTGCCGCTGAAACCCACATTACCAACTATTTAACAATCAAACCTCCACCGGCCCAAGCGGTCACCATTCACCCCCTCCCCTTCCTCGTATAAAAACCCCCACCCTACGCCTCACCACTCTGTTTTATCTTCTCTGCCCAAACCCGAGGCTCTCAAACTTTCAAAATTCAAATATTTATAGAGATTAAAATCGAAAAAAAAAAAAAATTAAAGAGAGAGATTGTGTGAGTTAATTGCGATGGCGGTGATCAGGAAAGATATGGATCGAATCAAGGGTCCATGGAGCCCCGAGGAGGACGACTCGCTCCAGAAGCTGGTGCAGAAGCACGGCCCCAGGAACTGGTCGCTGATCAGCAAGTCGATTCCGGGTCGGTCCGGGAAGTCGTGCCGGCTGCGGTGGTGCAACCAGCTGTCGCCGCAGGTGGAGCACCGCGCTTTCACTCTCGAGGAGGACGACACGATTATCCGGGCCCATGCCCGGTTCGGGAACAAGTGGGCCACCATCGCCCGCCTCCTCAACGGCCGGACCGACAACGCCATCAAGAACCACTGGAACTCCACCCTCAAGCGAAAATGCTCTGACGGCGGTGGCGTCGTTTTGAATGGAGGGTACGATGGTCAATTTCTCCTTGACCACGAGCAGCCGCCTCTGAAGAGGTCCGTTAGTGCCGGGTCGGGCGTGCCTGTTTCCACCGGGCTTTACATGAGCCCGGGTAGCCCGTCCGGGTCGGATGTGAGCGATTCCAGCGTGCAAGTCATGTCTCTTCCCGACTGCCACGTGTACAGACCCGTGGCAAGATCTGGCGGGGTTTTGCCTCCAGTAGAAACGACGTCGTCTTCCAACAACAGCAGTAACAGCGAGAAGGAGAACGACCCTCCGACTTCACTGTCTCTGTCACTTCCCGGGGTCGACGCCGGGGAGGTGTCGAACCGTGTTGCGGCGGCGACCGAGTCGATCCCGGCTCCGGCTCCGATTCCGGCTGCTCCGGTGTTGAATATGCCCTCGGAGTTGCTGGGAGTGATGCAGGGGATGATAAGGAAGGAGGTGAGGAGCTACATGGCGAGGTTGGAGCAGGGCGGGGTTTGTTTTCAGCAGGCTGCGGCTGCTGACAATGACGGGTTTAGGAATGTTGGGGTGAATCGAATTGGGTTTATAGCAGGATTGAGTGAGGGAGAAAGGTGCGGAGTATTCCGGACATTTTCCTAATTACGATGATGGAATGGAGCTCAATGCAAAAGGTTTTGAGCTTTATGGACAGAAGTAGCAGCTAGGCAGTGAAAACCCTGATCATAAAATCTATGGAGGGGTCTGTGGAGGGGGACGGAAGGAAGAAGAGGGGTGGTGGTGTTGTCTTTTTTTTTTTTATTATTAATTTTTGCTTTTTTTTTTTTTTTAATAAGTAAGGGAAAATAATAATTTTGGTCAGTGTACAGAGAGAGAGAGAGAGAGAGAGAGAGAGAGGTAGAAGAAAGGTCAGAGTGGAATCCAGTTCAAAGAGGGAAGGGAACTTTGGGCCTTGTTCATCGATAACCATGCAACCTTTAAGGGAAGAAAAATGGAAAGAAAAAAAAATGGGAGGAGAAAAAAGAAAATGAATCCTTGAAATTTCACTTATTTTTCGTCCTCTTAATATTTAATTTCCAGTTTGTTTTTGTTGCTCATATTATTGATCTCTGCTGTGCAATGGTAAAACTGAAAATGGGTATCGTTGCTCTACATTCGAGGGATTTTGGGATATGGAGAAACGGTGAAATGAAAACTTCATCCTATATCGGTAAGGTTTACGAAGTTGATGACGATATCTACCGATTACTACATGAAATTTGTCCAAATTACTTTAGATTTTAAATTTACGAATTTTTTTAGATATTTTTTTTTCGATTAAATTTAAACGAGTTCTTATACTTAACGTCAATTTTTCGTCAAAAATAACCTCATTGTAATTTTTTATATTTTTCTTGAAAACAACTCACACCAAACAATGTTTTTTTTTTAAGACTATAGTTTTTACACTAAGGAAAAAATTGGGTTTAGTCTTATAGGTTAGTAATAATATTGTTCAAATTTACTTTTAGTAATAATTGAATTTGAAATTTTATTTATGAGAAATACTAATAAATCGTAGTATTAAATAATTACATATATCAAACGTTAATATCGATATATTAAACGAGACCACAGCATTCACAAGACGAGACGACAAAAGGTAGTGTTTGAACAATTGAAACGGTTGTTGGCGTATAATTAGAAGAAAAAAGAAGGTAAGTAGGATACGTTTCTGGGTTTGTGGCCGTAAGATCTATAAAGGCAAATATTTAAATACCCAAACAGTGAAAGGCTTTCTGGTATTTCTGGTTAATTTGTTCAAACTTAAAATATAGGGATGGAGGTGGGGCTGATGCGACAGCAAATGGCCTAATACCTAACAATATAAGACGGGATTTGTCAAAAAAATAAAAGGAAAAGTGGGAGGTGGAACTCCGTTTACTTGTTGGGTAAGAAAAATATCTCAATATCTTTGCCTTCCACCCAACAATCAATTACGCAAAAAGGTGACTTTGCACTTGATAGGGTAGATATTTTGAGATGTTGAGTTGAAGGTGTGAACAAATGCTCACACCTTCAACTCATCAATCGAAACTCATAAAAAATATTTGGTTTCATTACGTTGAATACCTGGAGTTTATCGTGACTCCCAATATTCTATAGCGGTTAACTAATAACTATGAACAAATTCAATCGTTAGTAGCTGAAGCTCTTCAATACATAAAACATGCTCTATTGCTTTCCAGCAAATACAAGTTTAGCAGCTAGCGCCATTGCTTTCTCCATCGTCATCTTTCATAGTTAGAGATTTTACGTGTTTGAGGAGTTCACGAGCTGAGTTGAGATTGGTGTGTTCGGAGGCTTAATCCATCTTATAAGTTACGACAATAAAGAATAATTACTGATGACATTTTACGTAATTTGTACACATTTTTTTAGCCAACGGATGAATATAAAAGTATGTAGAGGCGTTATCAACAAGATGGTGTCTTTAATAAATTGGGGACATCATCCATGGTAAAATATAGGTGGAAAGTTGAAAAGATGGACGGTTGGGAAAGTCGAATGTGGGCGTGGAATTTGTTGGTAAGGAAGCACTTTGCAGTTGAAAAAAAAAAAAGGAGATAGGCATGCAAATATCGTTATCGTTAGGTGGTTGACCCATGTCAGCAAGGGAGGGAGGCATAAAACACATGACAGCTCCATGCACTGTCTTCCAAGCACGGATTAGGTAATTACTGAAAAAGGTAGCTTGGTGAGCAAGATATGGAAAACAACTATGACTCCTTCCGGCCGCCGCCCAAGTCCTCTACGAAAGGAATATAAGCTTGTAAAATCCTCCCCAAGTCTATTTTTCTGTAAATTAAAGGGCTATTTTATTGCTTCCTAGGGTTTGAATTATACATACGAACTCCATTGTTGCAAGTTTTACAGAAGAAATTGTGATGCTCAACGAACTTCGGACTGAAAATCCAGATTTTTTACAGGTTAAATAACGGACTCTTGACCAAATGATACTTACAGAAGATTTTGACGGTTTAACCAACGAGTTACAAGGGGAAAAGGTGTCTTAAGTTACTCAGCTGCAGCTTGGATGGTGTTTCCGCTGGATTTAAGTGTCCTCGGTGATACGAGTTTAGATTTCAGTTCGTTCACCAAATGCAATAAATCCTGCCTCCAGGACCACGTTGGGTGGTTTAGAGCGCGGATGGAATTGAGGCAAACAAGAAGCGTACCACCTTCGTGTAATAGAACCTACATGTCAACCAAACAAGAGCAATAATGAAACCTGAAGCTGAAGTTAGAGAGCAGCCAATAGTTTGTGGCACTGCTTCTAATGGCGTACTCTAAAAGACATGGAAAAGAAGGTAGCAAAAGGTTTCAGAAATAAAAAGACGAATCGATTCATACCGTTAACCAGAGGGGAAGAAATCCTAATACGGATGGAAGAGAAGCCAAAATTATACAGGATAACGCAAGGGCTACACTCTGCTTCACCTGCATTTGCATGAAGAAAATAACGTCAGTAACAGAAAATAACAAACAAGTGATGGGATAGATGTTCAGCAAGTACCAAGGCAGTTGTTTGGCGAGACTTGGCGATACAGAATGGTACAGCAGATATATTGTCTCGCAGCAACAGAACATCTGCAACAGCTGTGGCAGTTGCACTAGCACGTTGGGCAAGGACAATCCCTACAGTGGCTGCTGCTAGCGCTGGAGCATCATTTATACCCTCACCGACCATTATCAGACCCCCACCTGTAGTAAATCCCAGAATGTGCTGAGCTAAACAAAGTAGCTTCAGAAAATAGGTGAGGGAAAGACTGGCATACCTTCGATAAATTGCCCACCACCATAGACATGATTAATTCAACACTTGATATAATGCACAGGACATTATGGAAATTAGAATGAAAAGGATATGGACACGGGGGAAACAAGAAGAAAAGACATTCTCAGTCAAAATACATAATGCAAATGCAATTTCCATTCCTGGTACTCATATTAATAATAGTTAACAAACATGCAGGACATGCATAGACAAGTTGTTAAAATATAACACGTTTAGGAATGAATTTAACAAAGTAGAAAGGTAAACAAATTCCTGAACCTTTTAATTATGCTAAGACAATCGACAGAAGACCCAAATGAGGGCGTACATAGTACTTAATGTTACCTAGTCATCAACTGTGCATCTGCTGAACCTCAGATATACATGAAGAGTGAAAAGATTAAAAGAACTGAATGAAGTGCTACTTTGTCATTGGGGAAACAGAAAACCTACATATCATTTATATTGAGAGATACAAGGAGCACTAATCAAATGGCATGTTACTAGGCGTAAAGATCATAAAACTCACCCGTATCCCTTGAGACATCCTTAACATGACTGAGCTTATCCTCAGGCTTCAGGCTGCAATAAACTTCATTGATACCAACAGAATTTGCAACTCTCCAAGCACTTGAATCATGGTCACCAGTCAACATCATTACACGGAGCTTTGCTTGATCTTGTAACTCTTCTATGACATCCGAAACCCCAGGTCGAGGCCTATCCTCAAGGTGAATCAAGGTTACCTGCATAGGTTCATCCAGATTTAGAAAACGCTAAACAAAGACACACCATAGGAATATGGGTGTTTATATCGATAAACAAACAAAAGTTTCGGGAAGCGTCCATCCTATATAGCTTGCTAATATACTCTCCTAAATATGTACGTAGGTTGGGTAGTTTTGAACACCAGTATGCAAGTAAACCTTTTTGCAATAAGGTTAATTATGCACATTTAAAAAAGAATTAAGTTTAGTTACGCACATTTAGGCTAAGAACTAACCTATTTGTGTTCACTCTGCAGTTCAGTTATATCTCATACCCTCATAATTTCAACCAAACCCAATTACTATACCCTTATTTCACACTTCTTTTAACACCCAAACAAAATGAATATACTCTCATAATTTCAAATCCCACAAATTTCAGTCGTCACACCCACTTCAAACCAAAAGTTCCCCTTATTTGCACACTCTTAAAATGAAACCTCACCTTTTCATTGACGGAAAGAGCAGCACGAACAAATTCTGTTCCATACGAAGATGCACTAACAGCCTCCTTGATCTTTTCTGATGCATCTTTTGATCTACAAAGTGAGGTGATGAAATCTACTGAACCAAGAGATGCTTTCAACAGTTGACCCCCTTCAGTTCCTAACTATAACGAGATCGAAATCAATGTAAATCATTCTACCTCTCACTGGCCAAAAACACTTAAAAACGTAGGGTAAAACCATGAAAGACAATTGATGCCCTATGATCCATTCATTACATTTGTATTGATATGCCATCAGAAAAGAAAATAATCATGCACATAGAGCACCGCTGGAATCAAGGTATGTAATGTTGTGATTTGGCTCGTCAAAATACCAAGGCCAAACAGGTTGAGGTGTCCAATTGGTGTTGGGAAAGGAGAAAAGGAATGTGCACAGGTTATTTCCCATAAGATTAGGAAATAGGTTTTTCTTTGTAATCCCAATCAGTTTAGGATTAGGAAGTAAGTTTTCCCTATTCTAAAAGGATTTAGGAATCCTATACTTGTAAGGCATGTAACCATTGGTCTATGTACTATAAATAGGCTTGTTGGGGGCTGTTTATTCACATGAACAGCCGAGAGAATACTAGGGTAGAGAGCCAAGAGTGATAGAGAGATCTAAAGCAAGGTTTTGGGGTTAGCATAAGGGTTTTCATTAAGTTCTTAATCGAGTTGTTATTCTCCAAAGTGCAGGTCATTTCTCAATAGAGATCACACAAGGAGTAGGCAAAGTTCGCTGAACCTCGATAAATTCATGTTTACTTAATTGTTCATATATTCGCGTAGCACCATCTTATAAGTTTGCACAACAAAACTTAAGACCATCGATAAAAAAGATCAACTAAGGGGGATTAAAATCTACACATAACCGATAGATACCGGTATGGATTAAAAAATAGCTAAGACATGGAAACGTGGCAGCAAATATAGATTACAAAACAGAATGGGGTCATATTGGATAAGAAAATGAGTGAAGCACTTCATTTTTAAAGCTGGAAATTTATAAAAGAAAAGGTATATACTAGTTAGAAAGAAGCATACCTCGATGCCATTGAGAGTAGCAATTAGACCTCTGCCTGGAAAATACTCAAAACTCTCAATAGAAACAGAAGGAAGGTCTTTACCTTCGCTATGGTCAACCACAGCTCTGAAAGAAAAATAGAATGACCGATAAGTATTGATATTATCATCTTCAACATGTTTCATCTGTTAAATAGTATATTAGATTCGAACATATCTCATTACTAGATAGAGGGCATTAAGATTAAAATAAACGTTGTCAGCAAGGAGTAAAGTTGTTCATTACCCTTTTTGAGTGGGAAACAATGTGTGTACAAGTTGAATCAGAAAGGATGTTTTACAGATTACAATTGCCAGGGATAGTAAGTTGAGCAGAAAATTAAATAGGACTGCTGTCCAAAAACAGTACCTTCCAATAGGGTGAGTGGTACCCTTCTCCATTGCAGCGGCAACAGCAAGAGCCTGCTTTTCACAGCTGGGGAAACAACAGGAAGAAAAATCTGATATACTTTTTCTCATCCGATGCCCGTAAATTGGTTCAATTGCTTTGAACGCCAAACCCCCGGTTGTCAAGGTTCCAGTTTTATCAAATGCAATAGTGTGACAAGAAGCTAGAGCATCTAGCACATGGCCACCTTTCAGCAATATCCCCTGTAACAAATATAAAAGGTGGCATGTCAAACCCAAATAGCACATGCCATATTACTGCACAGAATTTAAAATTGTAAACACGTAAATGCATGAAAAGCAAACTAGTTCTTGATTATAGCATTGGTTAAAATGCCTACCTTCTTCGCACAGGAACTAATTGCAGTAGCATATGCCAATGGAGCTACAGCCAAAGCACATGGTGAAGCTGCCACCATGAGGCCCAATGCTCTATAAACTGATCCTCTGCAAGCTAAAGGATTAAGCAAATATCAACTAGATGGACGATGAGCATGCCCTCTATTATGAATACATCTAGTGCAAAGCGGTATTCAACTAGTTCTTTTAGAAGCAGGAAATAAGGTAGTTCTTTCAGGTTTTGGTATCGCAAACCCATCTAGCATTCATTTTGTCTCAAATTTTTCATTTCCCAGGCTTATCCGTGGGATCCAGTAAAGCTAAAAAATAAATAAAATAAAAAAAATAAAACTCTTCTTAGGGAAGATTACCTGATGTTCCAATAAATGGCCACTTGAATAGGAATGGGCCAAGAAGAGCAATGGCAGCTGACAAAACTACCACCACCTTGCTGTATTGCTCTCCAAATTGATCCAACCACCTCTGAAGCTTTGGTTTGTTCAATTGTGCTTCTTCAGTCAATTGCACAATTCTACTAAGGGTTGATTCTTTCCAAGTTTTAGTTGCCTGCATAACCAATCGGATTTAGCACCTAATCAACGCGCATTACAACAATCTTACTAGCATGAGAACTCTAGAAACCCATCCTTGACAACTTTCAAGATCATCCCGTCAATGACTGTGGCATGAATTATATTTCCAAGGTAAATTGGGAATCTAGTGAATTACATGCGAAGTTTAAGGGTTATAAAAATATCTAAAAACTGGGTCAGAAAAGACTCATTCATGAGAAACATCAAAGGTGTTACATGTAACTTTCAGTGTGGCTTCTATCATTTACATAGGGAGAAAAATTAAATATGAAAAACAAGTTCTTTTTCTTTCAGTTATGTATCCCATTCTGAAAAACTCGAAAACAAAATATTCAAGAATGTACCTTCAATATTATCCTGCCATCCAAGTTCCTTGCACCACCAGGAACCCTGTCTCCAACTTTTGTCTCCAGCGGTTTGATCTCTCCAGTCAAGTGCTCGATAGTAATGGTGGCAGTACCTTGGAAAACTTCACAATCTACAGGCACAGACTAATCACAACACCAGCCCCCATTACAATGCTTCCATATTGTAATGGATCATTTAGTGAGAGATATAATGATATATCATTGTAGTGAGGACAAGACCTATTGAAGACCCTACCAAATCATTCCACTAGTGATACAAACATCAAGGTCGTAAATTTGGTTCCCGTACCTCACCAGCTCCGACGAAAATGTACGACCCCACTTGTAAGTCGTGCACAGGAACCTGCTTGTACTCCAACTCGGATGTATTAGGAAGTTGTCCGTCATTGATATCCAGCACAAGAGCGAAATCCGGATAATTTTCCTTCAACTCTTTGACGTCGATCATAGACCGACTTGTGAAATACTCCTCAGCTGCATTGACAACACATAATGATCAATACAAATTGCTAGCTGCCACCAAATAGTAGCGAAACTGAAATGCTTACCGATATGAGCAAGGTTGAACATGGCCAAAAGTAACCCTCCTTCTAATGCATTCCCCATAAACACAGACGCAAATGCTGCTAAAGCCATCAATACATGAATGTTCACCTTCCCGCCACTTAAATCAGTAAGGGCGTCGAGTGCCGCCGAGACCTACAGTTAAATCCAAGTCAAATTCAATCAATTGCATATCAAATTATAGGGTTTTAGCCAATAAAAAAAAGGAGGATGCTAGTTCTTTAGTTCTTACCCCCACTAGAGGAAAAGCGACGAGTATGAAGGCGTTCTGCATAGGCTTCGCGGCCAGCTTGGGCATCAAATAAGGGCAAGCGGCGGCGGCGAGAAGCAGAGCGGCGGAGCAGAAGCACAATTGCAAGTGTTCCCTGAGGAAGTCGGCGAGATCGGTCCATCGCACGGCCTTGGCGAAGCGGACGAACTGTTTCTGCGATCCAGTGAGCTCCGCAGAGTCGTGGTGATGGTGGTGGTGGTGGTCGTGATTATGGTGGTGGTGGTGATCATGATCGTGATCGTGATCGCATGTACCGGAGGTGCATCGGGGAGTGTTGGAATTGCGGAGACGAGGAGGGGGAAGAGGAGGGAGGGATTTGAAGCGGAAGATGGGAGGACGGAGGAGGGGGTGGTGGAAGATGGGTTTAAGGGAGGGCGAGTTGAGTCGAGTTGTAGTGGGGAGATGACTCAGTAGGAGGGAGTGGTGGTGGTTGGTAGTCACTTTAATTGGGAATGGATAAGGGAGGAGGGATTCCATTTGGGTTTTGGTAGAGAGAGAGAGGGTGTTCAAAACATGTTCGTCGGTGAGACCTTGAGAAGTGGAAGAGGAAGTTGTGTTCCCGTCGGTCTTTTATTTGTTGCGAGGGTTCAGAGTTTTGGAGTTCGGAATGGTCGGTCTGCAGATTGGGTGGTGACATTGTCTCCACAGCATGTCCTCATGTGGAAACCCTGAAGTGACAACTGGGATTTTGGGGCCGTTGATTTTAATTTATTTACACTTTCTATTAAATTAAATTGATTGTTTGGTCAACTATTAATTGTTAGTGTGACAATAAATGACTCAACTCTTAAGACTATAATCATAGTAGAAATAACACATTAATGTCGTCTCGTGCACTATCACGTAAACAAATCAAACAATCAACTTAACGGAAGATATAAATTGATATGTGATGTGATAAAAATCGGAGCATACCCTATTTGAATAACTTCAATGGTGTAAAATATGCAATCATTTTATGAACATACTTGTTTGGTTAATTACAAATTTTTCGCCTTCATGTTTCGGTTTTTTTTTTTTTCTCACTTCAATCACATAAATTTACCTCATTTCAAGATGGTCTCTAAATTTGTGAAGATGTATTGAATGAGGTCTTTAAATTTGTGAAAAATGTGTTTAATGAGGACATGTAGAAATTTTCATTACAAAAATTGATACAACGATATGTGAACACTTTTGTCTAGGGTTTAATACTCCTAAGATAAATTGCACTAATCATCCATTTGGTTGTGATCACATGTCAATTACTACCTTAGTTAAAAGACTTACCAATACCTTTGTGGTTAAGCCCGTTACCAATCTAAGACCAATTCCAAGTTTTCATCCATATTACCTCTAATTCGAACCATTATGCACATCACATTCTTTGGTATATTCATAATTTAAATATCGAACAAGCACTAGTACTATGATCTAACGACATTCATCTTTTCTTGTAAGTTAGAAATTTTGTATTTGACTTACATATATAAAAAATATTGGAGCTGAGCTTAAAGCCTAATTACATTAGCCCAAATGTCACCCTCTTTTATGTAATGATGGACTCCCATGCCCTCCTTAACCACCCCCAACCCCCCCCCTAAGGTAGTGTGAGTGGTGACGTTTTTAGCATTAGACGTGGCGTCTTAGGCTCTTGGACCCCTCACACTACAAGTTGTTATTCTGCATTTCGGCTGTTTGTCTCTCTGTAGGCTTTCTGTGTATCTTTCTAGCATTTTTGCCTTGGTTTTATGGAATCCAATTTACCAAAAAAAAAAAAAGAATGATCACACTCCCTCCAGTGCCTTAAAATGAGCTTTTGCGTGGGCAAAATTAGGCATAATTTAAATAAAAATATTGCTACACGTATAATGTTGATATATGACGTTTGAGCATCAATTTCATTCATCCATCAAGGGTTCAAAACTCCCTATTCTCTAAAATATTGTAATATTTTGAATTCTTTACATTTTTATTTGCACATTGAAAAGAACAATGTATATGACGCTTGAGCATGTGGTTCAATTTCACTCATCCATCAAAAATTCGAAACTCCTCATCCTCTAAATTATTGTAATAGTTTCGAATCCTTACATTTTTATTTGCACATTGAAAAGACAATGTATATGACACTTGAGCATGTGGTTCAATTTCTCGTCCATCAAGGATTCGAAATTCCTCATCCTTTAAATTATTATAATAGTTTCGAACCCTTTACATGTATATGGTGAATTCCAAAATGAGGTCTAGAAGTCATCGGTAACGGTGGGCAACGGTCGTAACAACAACAATGATGATAGTTTTTCGTCTTTTTATTTCTTAATCTCATTTTGGTGATTTGAAGTTGTAAATTTTGATGGGTATTTTGTCCAATGAAAATTTCTTTGGCAATAAAGGGGAAATACAAGGGAGAAAAAAGAGATGGGAATGTAATGAAAACTCGAAACTGATAGCAGCTTTTAGTAAGTTTTATTTTCTAGTTTTTGTTTCGTAAATTGCCCTTCATTTTTCGGTCATTCGTCCCTTTACTCTTCATCCACCTAATTTTTTTTTTATCATTCTTCTATATTTACTCTTCTATATTTATCAGAGAAGATGAAAACTAAAAATGAAATAGTCACCTAACAGACCGTGAATATTAAATGCATACCAACATTCTAAATATCTAATTCAATGACGTGTTCTTGGTCATGTGAGAAGAACATATGTCTTGCTCATGTCTCCACATATCACCCAAAGGCCAAAAGCATGCCTTTTCTCTCGTCTCAACCAATACGATAGATTAAGGCATGGTTTGATACTGAGGTGATTCTGAAAAAAACTGATATAAAAAAAAAGCTGGGAGCTATTTTTGTGTTTGGTAAACATTCAGCTTCAGCTTTTTTTCACAGTTTTGGATGAAAAAAAGCCAAAAACAAGAAGCTGCAAAACCTAGCTTTGAAAAACTGGCTTTTTTTCACATCTGTTTTACATAAAAGTCTACCAAACACTATAATATTGTTTTTTTTAATTCAAAAGCACTTTTACAAAAAAGTTTACCAAACACTCTGTTGCTTTATTTTACAGCTACTTATTCTCACAGCACAGCAGAAGCAGTTTTTTTTTCAAAGCACAACAATACCAAACCAGCCCTAAGAAAAGAATTTCATGTATCGAACATTTATTTTTGTCCTAATATCTACTTTATATATATATACACACACGCGCGCACACATAATGAAGAAAAAGGTTTTCATATCTCAAACATTTATTTTTGTCCTAATACATACATACTTACTTACATACATACATATATATAGACACACACACCTACCTCGAAGATTGGCAATCCCACAAAAACTTCAACAATAAGGGCACCGAGGCGGCCTGTTGTAAGAAAACCAAACACATGTCAAGTTGTGCATGTAGTTAAGTTGGAATAGTATTGGTGTGTGATTAGCAATGGATTATTGGTCAGAATCTGAAACCTTAACTAAATGTCCCCACGAACAGGAAAACAGGTGCAGAAAGATGTATAGCTCGTTTGGATGTGGTTTTAAAATGACTAAAAACGCCTTTGGTGAAAATGTTTTTTGAACCAATTCTTAGTAAAAATGCAAGTAAATTTTGGAAAAGCACTTCAAGTGCTTTCTGAAAGAAGCACATAAATGGTGCTTCTAGCAGAAATCACTTTAAGTGTTTTTGGAACCAAAAAACATTTTCTCTAAAAGAGCTTTCAGTCATTTTAAAAACACATCCAAACGAGCTCATAATGTTGAAGGTTTTGTACCGAAGAATGAGATTCACTCTACTAATTACCCTTTGGTTCCTGGGTAAGTAAGACCATATATTTTGACATTCTTCATGCATGCATGCATGTAGCATTTTATCAAATAATTAACCTTCACGTTTGGGGAGGCTTCTCCTCTGCCTCGGTTGTTCATCCAAGGTAATCAACAAGTTTTTAATTAGTTAGGAACCGTGAACCGCACCGAATTTAACCAGTCTAGTTCAGTTTTGACTTTTGACTGTCAACCACCGAACCAAACTGGTCAGTTCGGACCAGACTACCATTCCGGTTCACCACCTTTTCGGTTTAAACGTCCACCCCTAGCAAAAACATGAAATCTAAGATCTATCCTTGTAGCCTTTCATTTTGAGTTACCCTGCAAATAATTAGAGTAAAATGGACGTTTGTGGCTCTGATACCCGAAATTTAGCGCCGGTTCAAAATAAACACGAACCAGTAAAACAAAGCATTGCGATGTTTCTTCTTTAGCCTGAAATCGCTTAAATTTGATCAAACTTTTCGTAGTTCAACAAATGTGATGCTCTACTCAAGAGAAATATTATGACAGATTCCTACTCGATGCCTATATTAAGAATCCAAACCAATGCACGTCATAAACACAACTATTACTTCCAAGGTTACAGAACGATTACAGTATTCAAGAAGCAATTGTCTGTAACTGTCGTTGAAATAAAATTCCCGACAGAATACACTAAAGAAAACTAAGTAGAAACCGAAAAGAAAAGGAAAAGAATGAATTAATGCTGATGTTACAACAACAATTGGATGTTCCACGTTTCTGGATTGCCTAGGTGGATGTATCGATAATATGCCATGGTCATTAATCTCTACAGTCTCTGCCATCCGTCCAACGGTGGCAAATATGTGGCAACAGAAGTTAGAGCAGTTCATGTGGCAATTCAATCATGTTTTCCCTTACCTTTCCCTTCAATGCTTTTCGAGCCATCATAAGCGGAAAGGAAGAACGTACTCTGATTTTTCTGCATAAACCTGCATGACAATGAAAAAAATTACTTGGAAGTGTACAAGAGGCTATAATTGAAGTGAGCTGCACCGAATTTGAAGAACATCATCAAAATAAAAGTGGCAGTGCACATGAAATACATCATTACTACTTGGAAGGTAAACTGGAGTTCCCATCAACTTCTTCAGGTTTTCTAATTAAATGACGTTGACTCATCTTTTCCTCTAGTTTTAATTGATTACACAACTGAATCTGAAATAACTTGCAAATAACCGGGCACAACTCATTTTTGCAATTTGAAACTTGAAAGAATAGTGAGAAAGTAGCAAAATGTGACAACGGTGATGATGCTTAAGTTTTCATCTATTCTTACATCAGCTAAAATTGAGAAAACAGATATATGTCCAAAAGGGTCATTTATGCAATGTATAAAGTTTGAGAGGATACTTGAGAAAATCAAGTAATTTCTGCTGCAAGTGGCTTTGTGTTTCCTCCTCAATGTTGACATATGCCAACAGCTCCGGCAACTTAACTGCAAACACCAGAAATCTGTCACTTCTGCACAAAACTTAATTGACCACTTTCATGACAAAACATTTTTACTTTCAAATTTCACAAATCATCTATTGTTATGGTTGTCAGATCAGAAGAGACCTTTTATGCAAACCACAAATTCGTAATGCAAAAGGAAAACATTAGAATTTCAAAATCAACAGCTTGGATTAGGTCTATGTTTCTCCAGAAAGTTGTTGCCAGGGTCAAGGTCTAAGTTATGAATGAGATATTCATTAATTTACAGCACAAAGCCCAAACAAGACGTGGGAGACAGAAACACAGGTAGAATAATATTAGGAGAAGTGTCTTTAAGCATTGCAGGAAAACGATTCTGTTGAAAAATAAAATTCACATTAACAGTAGAACAAAGTTTTGAAGTTAATGTCCTTTGTGGAGAGAAGTAGTGGATTTTCGAAGAAAGTGATTACAAAAATTGCAAGGACTGTACATGCACAGAGAGCGAACCTTTTTTTTTTCTCCATTGCATGTGGCCCAATATTCTAGTAGATAGAGTGTTGCGTTTCTACCCGGAGTCCTGGGTTCAAAACTCCCCCCTCCCCTAAAATATTGGAATAGTTTCGGACTCCCCCACCCCCCAAACCCACCTAAAATAGTAAAATTTGCAGGAAAAAAAAAAAAAAAGGAACCTTCTTTTCTCCCCCTCAAACCCCAACCCTTTCCAAATCCCAGCTTCTCCTTTACCCCCTAAACAAGACCCAAGGGACCTATAATATGTATATGGATACCTATGCTTTCTCCAAGCTTGCAATGTTTTAATTCAATGCAAGAGACATCAAAGCCACACATTCACCAGAGTCAACTAGTGGCATCAGTTGCCACCACACATAGAACGCCAAAAACAACATACGGACCAGACAAGATAAAGAATAATAACATATAAATTTCAAAGAATCAACACTTAGGGTGATCATACCAAAGAGTCGTAGTAAATGTTCAGCACCATATATTGTTGACGGAGAGATATCACCTACAACTGCTTCAAGATACTGTTTGCGTTCCTTTTTGTATAAGAGCATCACTGGCAATGCCTTGTCAAAGTAACATCGTATTCCTTTCAGGATTTCACCAACTGGATCAGTCACCCTGTATAGATCATATAATGATCAATATGCATACTGCAACTCAAAACTACATCTTACATTATACACAGAAGCCGCAAGATTAGATTAGAGTACCATAATATTTATATGAGACATAATCATGTAGATTCAACTCATCACAAATTGTACCATAATATTTATATGAGACATAATCATGTAGATTCAACTCATCACAAATTATAAGTTATAGACACTAATTGATCCATGGGGCAACATATTTGATATAAAAGTTTCAGCAAGAACTAAGCAACAGGAACAAACTGGCATATAACAAGAACAGGAAAGATAACAAAAAAAAAAAAAAAAAAACTAGTAGAAGAATAGAAAATAAACTATACACAACCTTAACAAGACTTGGCTAAACTTACTTTCCATCCTTCTTTGTCCTGTAGTCGAGGTATTTCTGTAAAATGTCATCTACAGTTGGAGAACGTGGAAGTTTTACAAGCTGCAGCGAAAAAATAAATTTCAGAAATCAATATAACTATGAAACACTGAAAAGGGTCATTGAAAGCCGGGATAAAATTTCCATCAAGAGATGCAATGTGAAGAACCAAAAATATTTTTGATAGACATTTAACTTCAAAACCATCATGCTACATATTTGTCAAATGACAGTCACAAGAAGTTGTTTTCTAACAGTTCATACGTACCTTATCCTGCTGAGAAACAAATTCCCAGTCATCAACAAGTTGCTTCCTTAGTGTTGATGGAATTTGAATCTTGACAAGCTTTTCCAGTGCAGCAGTGTCCTTCTAACAATTAAAGGAACCCACAATCAGCCCAGCATCTTAAAAAATGTTAATAAGAAGACTTAACTAAGATCTGATGCGAATATTAAACAGTTCCGGAAGGAAGCATGAATCATATGTGAGTACAAGTATGCAGTATTGCATTGACAAAGAATAACTGAATATAAAAAACAAAATAATCATCCATATTAGCAAAGCAATATCAATATTTGGCAGGGAAAACTTATATCCCTGCATTTCCTATTTTCATCTTCTTTCAAATGGAAAAGCTCAACGGACCACCACTACAATACGTGCACCTTAAAGCACAACAAAAGAAACACTGCAAAACTTTTTTATACATACAGCCTTATCACACACAAAAAATGAAACCTAGGGGTATGGCAAGTGAGAACAATGCATCTGACAGTTATCTGGAAAATGGAAAGGAAAAAAAAATTGCATAGTGTATTTAATACATGCCGCACCTCAGTGCCTGAATCATTCTTCCGCTTCTTCCCTTTAGCCACTGCAATAAAATTCAATATCAGTTTACTAAGAAATCCTTTATTTCTTTTTTATGGTTTGTCATATGTTTTTCAAGAAAAAAATCAAAGTAGAAGAAAAAGAAATCAAAAAGTAAAATCTACCGTTGTTCTTGTGGTCCTCTTTCTCTGCTTTTACATCTACAAAATGCAACAGACAGAAACTGGTATCAATGAAAAACACAACAAAAATAAGGCACTCATAACGAATATCACATTGCCAAACATATCAAGATAGTAAACTTTCAATTGTTTTGGTCTATTTTTGGATAATATGTGTTCTACTGAATTCTCTAAACTGGTCAAGTGAAGAGAAATCTTTCAGTATTAAACTTTTTAGTGAATACCCTTAAAAAGAAATGATTGAATATCATCAGTTTCCAACAATTACATTCAGTTTAAGTGTTCTCTGGTTCTTGGAGCCTTGGACCATTGCCAAGCACATCTGTCATAGGGCTAGGACCATTCTAGTAAGGACGAACAACCATGAAACACAGTACAATTGTATACCTACTAAATGCAAATGAAAATGAAAGATTACAATAGTTAAGAAAGAGAAAACGCTTCAAGATGAGAGAGAGACAGAGAGAGAGATTATGTGAGCGTGTCTTTCCCTCAACCAAATAATCCATTAGCTAATTCCCTTTTGCCAAAAGTATGTTTCCGGAGAAAATAAGTTTATAGAAATATGAATAAAGGTGCTAATACGCACATATGCCAACCAAGGAGGTATAAAGAACGAAAGGCAGTTGATATTCTGTTAATAAAGCCTTTAGGCACTAAAACAAAAGTAAAAAGGAGCGCAGCTAACCAGTTGAACTTTTTGGCTTTGTTTGAGCTGAGCGTCCTGATTTTGTATTCTTGTCCACGCCCTGTTTCTTGTCAAGAGCTTGCTGCTTCAATATATTATCTTCAGTATGTTTCAACAAGCGATCTCCACCTACCCATTCGTCCCAACTGTTGGCAAGATGTCCAAGCCACAGTAATGATTTCTGTATCCCTTTTTGAAAAGGGCAATTATTAACGAAAGAACATTTCTAGTAAAGACTGTAAAACTTTATGGTAGTCTCTTAGACAACACATATCATATGTTAACCATTTGAGGATCACTTTGTGAATTATTGAGAAGTATTTGATCTTTATAACTAGAGAATACAAGCCTTGCTTCTTGTTACAAATTGTGATGAAGGTGCAAGCATGGAGTATGCTGCAACGCATGATGCAGGAATGATTACATAGCTCAGAAAGTTAAAACAAAACATCATTTTTCAGAAGATACTAGAAAATATGTTTCATATGAAATTTCACATCAGAAACAAGATACTAGACTTTACATACAACAAAAAAAAAACTTAAACTTAGCCGTACTATGGGAGTCAAAACTTGAAATTTGTTATGCATCAATATGCGGCCTTCCTAAAAGGGGATGCATGGGAAGCAATATAGAGGAATGTTTCAAAATATTAAATACAAGCGTTTTAGAGTCTTCAAAGAAACTACATCCAAAGATTTCAACTGCCCCAAATTCCACATAGCTGTTATCCAAATTGTAGATTTCTGGAGTTTTGCATCCTTTGCCTCATTATTCCGAAGTCTAAACTTTGGAAAACTTAATGTGGTAGACAGAAGTAGAATAGAAGTTACAGAAACATACTCACTTTTTATTCCAACCCTGCAAAACACCAAGTTGTGCACCGGTTAGTATAATGTCCAGAAATTAGTTTGGTTACCCACATCTTGTAACCATAATATGCATTCTTGTTCAAGAATGATTATGCAGAGAGAAGTTATTCAACTTACAAGGTAGTGAACAAAGTATCTCCATTCATTTTTCCTCAGCTCTGCCTTTTGAACCTAAAATGCGAAAGCTCAAAGTTGTTTAGATTGGAGCAACGCAACGAGAAGTCACTCAATCAAGGAATAGAGTAGAATTTGGAGCAGTTTAAGTATTGGCGCATAGCATATGTGAATTATGTTAGTTTTGCCGAATAGAGGGTACAAAAATATCTAAAAGCACATTTCAAAAATATATATATCTAAAAGCATATGTGAATTTTGTCCTTCCACAAAGAATTAGATCATATGTGTAAATGCATCAGCTAGATTGGAATTACAATTTATTTTGCATTTTTCATTAAGTAGACTGAGAGCCTGAAGTTGACGTAATCGACGAAAAAATCGCTGGAAAATCCTAGAACAAGGTTTAAACCATTTCTTGGTGAGTTATTTCATGATTGCAGGTAGGAATTCCAAATTAAAATTGAACTAACCAATCAAATCAAAAACTGCCCAGAAAAATCAATAGCTATATAAACCTTTCCTTCTTCCTTTGTTTCTTGTTTGGTAAAAAATAAACACCTAAAAGAAGTCAAATGTGAACAAAGACTAAAGATTACAAACCCCTAAAACCCTAAAATCCAAATTCCAACCCATTCCAACAAAGCTTAACAAAATTCAAGAACTAAAAGAAAAGCACCATAATTTGGAAAGCTAGGACAAAAAAATAGAGAAATAGAGGTCGGGGGAAGAGAAATGGAAGGTCCTTGTGCTTGCCTTGGCTTCGTAGATGCGAGGGCCATGGTAGGCGAGGATCTTCTCGCCCTCGGAGTAGAGGCTGGAATTGGAGGGAGGAGCGTCGCCGTTGGAGGTGTCGCCGTCGGTGACGGAGTCGTCTCTCGATGAATTTCCCATTTTTGGCAGAGCAACGGTGGCCGGAGGGGTTCAGCTCCTTCTATCAGTTGAGAAGTTGAGAGCAGGGAGGGAGAGAGAGGAGCGGTCACACTGTTGAGCTTTGAGAGTGACCGGTTGCAGCGGGTGTTCAAATTAAAGTGCAAGATGCGATCCGATTTGTCACTATATTAAACTTGAGCCTCTACTTCGGCCCAGAGAGGCCCATGAAAACTACTGCAATATAAATGGTTCTTCAAATTAATAAATTGTCCGGCGATATATTTATTTGAGCTCATCAAATAAGATAGAGTTAAATATTATTCTTAAAGTGAAATATAAAATTTAAAGAGTTAGATGATTTTTTAGAAATCCTCTTAAGATGGAAGTGGTTTGGATTGATAGCCGTAAGCAATAAAAAAAAAAAATTACTTTGTCGTAATTAATGAGAAAAAAAGTTTAATCACATGATGTCAAACAACATGGAAAACTATGATTATACTAAATTTAACTATAATTTTTTTTTAATAGAACTGTCAACACTCAAAATTAGTAAGGTTAACAAAGACCAAAGTGGTTGTGTGTTGGTATTTGATGGGCTTGGGGTTTAGAGTAACAAGAATTGAACAACAATATTTAAGTGGTTCACCTTTGAAAAATGGGATGTCCGTTGAGTCTCCCTTATATATTGAATAAGAGGTTACAAATAGTGGTTAGCTTAATACAATCTCTTTTTTCTCTCAATTTGTCCTTTGAGTCTCCTTAATCCCCAGCGGCGGCGTCAATTTCGTGATAGAATTTTTAATACCTACGCAAAGAAGGTTAAAATCACACCAAATACTTGCAAGAGTACAAGGTAGTTGTAGTATATATGCTCATGCAATGTCGTTTTCCACAAGAATTATTCAAATAATTTATGTAAAACCAATTCCTAATTAATTACTTAAAAAGGGAATTTGAGAGAGGTGATTATGAACTTTTGTAATATTAAAAATGAACTTTAATTAAAAACTAAATAAGAAATTAGTCCAAAATTTAAAAGATAAAAGAAAAGAGTTTTTGAAAACCAATTTATAAAAGCACTAGGGTTCCAACTCACTCTAACAATCATATGTATTTTTATCAATAACTTATGATTTACACATGCAACTTTGAAGGTTAGGTTTTCCTAAAATAAGTCCTACTTAGAACCTCCAATATAGAACGTATATCTAACATGCAATATGTCTGGACTTTCGAATCGAATATGAAAATGAAAGACTTATTCAGATTTGTAAAAGCCCTTGGAAAAACCATGCAACGCTTAAGATGTGGTGTTCATCCTAAGTGAAATTATAATTATTAATCACAAGAAGCCATTGCCAATTTCAAAGAACATTTCGACCAAAATTGCATCAAATTACTTTTCTAAAGATCCTAATGGTGAATAGGCATTAAGACAATTAGATAGTTTAAGCACAGTAATTAATAATTCAAGGCATGCATGCATGCATAAAATACAAGCAATTAAATAATAAAAAAAAACATATTCATGCTAAGGCTCAAGGCTTCACACTAGCAAAACATATTAGTTAGGCATATTCATAATAAACTCAAAGTAAATATTATTATGAAGGAGAAGATTGAAAACACCTTAAAGTAAAAGTCTGAAATTCTTCAAGACCCTAGCCATGTTTCAATCTCCCCAAATTGCATAGTCAAAGAGAGAAAGCTAGGGCCGGCCAAAGACCTTATTTATACTACATAAGTTATCCAGTCATTCCTAATACAAGTCTTAAAATCCAACCAGGAAACCAAATAAAGATAAAATATACTAGAAAACAAAATCCCAATTTAACTAGGAGAATCTGCAATGAATCTGTCTAGCCACATTTTAGACCTAAATCTCCTCCAAATCCAGCCCATGATAACTTGTTTTAAAGATTAGAATAATCTGAATACATCTCCAAAATGGGCCGAATCCAAAATAGACCATCTTGGGCTCCAAAATTTCGAAATCAAGCCCAAAACGTCACTTTTCCTGCACTGTGCACTGCTTCTTTATTTTATCGCCAGAAAACAACCGCTTGGTTGAAATCACAACTGGAATTAATCACTTCATATTGCAAATATAATCATAGCTTCGAATTCACCTCTAACTAAAAAGAAGTTAGTTCCACATGTTCGCAAAACAAAGATAACTAAACTTAAACATTAAAAACAAAGATAGAATACACCTAGAAACACTCCAGGTGGCTCCTCCTTCCTTCCTTGCTGCCAACAATGGGGATTTGTGTGAATTTAGGCTCTTGAGGTGTGGTGGATGGTGTGATGTGAATTTGTGGTAGAAGGTGGTGGTTTTTGAGTGTTGTGGCATCAAGTATTTATAGGGTGAAGGGGAGGCACAAATTTGGGCTGAAAAGGAGAGGAATTAAGACTCCAAATCACCAAAGAACAAGGATACTTTCAATTAGATTCCAAGGAGGACAAGGAATGGTCATTGTGGCAGATTCTAGAGCTTCTAGAAGGGTTAGATGTGGCATAAACTTAATGCACGAAAATAGGGCTTCTAGAACTTGATATTTAGGTGATTTAATGTGAAAAGGAGTCCTCTTTGAAGTTGGAATTAAGGTAGGAAAAGATTAGGATAGGATAAGATAAGATAAGGTTGGATAAGGTTTGGATAAGATAAGGAAATTTGGATAAGGTTCCTTATTTCTTTCTATTTCCTTATCTTCTTTGCATTTGGACTTCTTTCTCCAGATTTTTAGTCTTTCCTAGCATCTCTTGACTTCAATTTCGTCCATCCACATTGCTCCATAGTTAAGCTATCCAATCCGTGCCCAAAACTGCTCCAAATAGCCTCAAAATGCACTTTCTTGCTCCTTTTGCCATTAGGACCTAAAAACATACGAAAATAGCTTAAAAGACTAAAATAGATAGTAATTAAGTAACTAAATGCAAGGAAACAACATAACTAGGTAGCATAAATATGCTCCTACCATTGAACCAACCCAATTATATTTTACAGTTCATTTTTTTCTTAATTAAAAA
This sequence comes from Pyrus x bretschneideri, assembly GCF_019419815.1. Classification (NCBI taxonomy): domain Eukaryota; kingdom Viridiplantae; phylum Streptophyta; class Magnoliopsida; order Rosales; family Rosaceae; genus Pyrus; species Pyrus x bretschneideri. Next base: position 4,342,035 of record NW_025999820.1, on the reverse strand, counting down.
ATAATATTATAAAGCATAAAAAAATGGATAAAATACAAATAACTAAAGGGAAATTTTATTTAAACTCGTATAACCCTTTTTTACACCTAATTTACTCTCCACACCCATAGTATTTTTAATTAAACTATTAATATCTTTTTAAACCCAATTCAATATGTAAATTTATCTTTACATCCATACTATTAACTCGTTGAATTTGTCTTCTTTCTTGTGAATTTGTGATAACTTTTTCTTTTACAGAATAACCAAATCAATATGATTTAGATTCTGATTTAGGGGTGTACTATCCACACAACTCATTTTACTTCTCATACGCTCCTTGATAATTTTTGTCCGTTGATCTTCTTCAGTTCATCCAATCTGATGGTCGAAAATTAAAAAGGTGTGTAAGAAGTAAAATGGGGTGTGTGGATATCACACCTCCCGATTTATGCATTCCCTAATTTTGGTTTTTATTGAGTTTGATTTCGAGACTTAAAAGGTCAGAGGCTACTTGTAGTTCTTCTTTAATCTTGTTATATTTTGCATTTGTTAGAAAAGCATTAGTTGCAATTTTGTTTGACAGGTTTATATATACAAGTTTAGGTATGGGATAGATGTCTGCCCCAGCACCCTTTGCGGTCATATTGTTGCCAATTCCATCAACAATTTTACTCTCTTCATTGTGTCCTTTTGGGCAATTACAGCTTTTATATTAACATTCGGCTTCAAATCTTTGTTACAATGTTCAAAAAAAACTTGGCCGGTGATTTTCACACTCGATTGAATCTCTTGCACTCCTCCCTTTGAGTGCAAAACACTTAAAGATGATTGTCAAAATTGCTATCCAAAAGTTTCTGTTTTTTTTTTTCCTTTAACTTTTTACCACCTTTTAGCAATAACCCATAATTTTTCTATAGGTGCCTATGCTTTTTTGCCATTTGAATTTAGTTTTATGAATATTTACATAAATATCATTAATCTGGTTTGTGCTTGACCAATTTTAACTAGTACATAATCTACATCTTTTATCTCATTGCCTTGACGTTGGAGTGATCGCCTCAATTTTCTATAGGATGGACTGGGAAGTCGTATGCCTTCGTGGACTTGTGATTTTTATGTGCCCCACATTCAGTCACGAATCTTATTTTTTCTTCACTTTCTAAGTTTCGTAGAAGAAAAATTAGATTGGTGATAGTAAGAATTTGATTATTAGATATGGGTTTATTGATAAAATTTAGTTTTATTGTTAATTACATCTTATACTGTATAGTAATTAGTAATTTGTAAAAAAAGACACTTCATAATTAAAATTTAAATTGAGTGTAAAAAGAATTTATATGAGTTCAAATAAAATTTCTCATAACTAAAATACAAGTGCGAAAATCATTACTCTTATTTATATTAAATTATAATATTCGACAATGCACACTTGGAGATTCTTTACATGGTAATGAAAATTGGAGACAAATAAATGAAATGAAAATAATATGAATGGTCTTATCTTTAAGATACATATTAATCAACCAAAAAATATAAATGAGAAAATAAGTAGAGAATATTCCTAGTTTCTATTTTTATGATCACTCATGCTTATTGATGGGTGTTGTCTGTAAATTTGTTTCCAGTACCAGGGCTTGGGCCCGAGTCCTTAATTCCGCCAAGAGTCCCAACATTTGTGAATTTGTTTCCTGTACCAGGGCTTGGGCCAGAGTCCTTAATCCCTCCGAGAGTCTCAACATTTGTGAATTTGTTTCCTGTACCAGGGCTTGGACCCGAGTTCTTAATTCCACCAAGAGTCTCAACATTTGTGAATTTGTTTCCCGTACCAGGGCTTGGACCTGAGTCCTTAATTCCACCAAGAGTCTCAACATTCGTGAATTTGTTTCCAGTCCCAGGGCTTGGGCCAGAGTCCTTAATCACTCCTAGAGTCTCAACATTTGTAAATGCGTTTCCTGTACCAGGACTTGGACCCGAGTTTTTAATCCCTCCGAGAGTTTGTTTGTTCGTAAACTTGTGCCCCTCACCGGGACTAGGTCCCGATTGCTTGATGGCTCCAAGTGATAACCCGTCAAAGAAACCTTCAGTTGCTCCAAAACCAGAGCTTCTATACTTCATGATATTCAAGGGCCGAGCACATACTGCAATGAATGTAGAGTTGATCAAAAGCAGCAACAAAATGAAACTGAAGAACTTGGTAGTCATGTTGGAACTGGAGAGAGAGATAGTGAGAGAGAGAGAGAGAGAGAGAGAGAGGCTCTGCAATTGTTGGTATGGAGTATTTGATGGTGTTTCCTATTTATAGTGAAGTAAAATAGACTGGGATGATGAGGCTTCTTTGACTGAGATTCTTGGCATGCAAATAACATCAAATAAATTTCAATCAAACGTGACATTTCCAATCCTCATAGTCATGTGTTGGAATTAAGAAGCAACAAGGATGGTTCTTAATCTAAAGTCAAATGGAGAAAAAAGAATTTATAAAGTTGAACATTGTGAGTCCAAGTTAGAATAGAAAAATGATAGTATATGATGGAGTTAGTTAACGGTTTTGATCATGGGAGGCAGATTGTTTGCCCTCCTATTTGGGTGCCCTTCCCATCCATTTCTATTTATGCGGTCACGGTTAAATCACGTCAATATTTTATATTCCTATTACTTTTTGTCTTATTATCTCTATAAAAAAAGGAGGGGATGAAAAGGACACCCAAACAGGAGGGTAGACAATTTGCCTCCTTGGTTATGTGTATATTGGAGCACTGCCACATAATATTATTAGTTTATCAATTCTCATATAAAAAAGAAATACACGTATTATAATTTAAGTAAAGCAATAACAGACTCGTTTGGAACTATTTTTAAAATAGCTAAAAACGGTTATTGTGAAATGTTTTTGAAACCAATATTCGTAAAAATACCAGTGAATTTTGGAAAAGCACTTGAAGTGCTTTCTACAAGAAGCGCATAATTGGAGCTTCTTATAGGAAGCAGTTAAGTGTTTTTAGAACCCAGAAACATTTCTGTGAGCATTTTAAATGCTTTTGGAATACATAAACATTTTCTCCAAAACGCTTTCAATCGTTTTAAAAACATTTTTAATCGTTATAAAAACACTTTTAATCGTTTTAGAAACACTTTCAAACGAGTTCAAAATCATACCATTGTTTTCCGAGTCCACCAAAAAATTAGACGAATCTTATTTGAGTCCAGCCGGCCGCCCAAAAGCCACCAGAATTTCTTGCAGCTCGGGGAGTCAAAGACCGTGCATTGTTTGAACTCCTTTTTAGGGAAAATATTTTGTTTGAATTCCACGGCTGCATAGTGTAACGTGACTTGAATGGATTATTAGGTAGAGAAAAAAATTGATTTGTTAGGATTTTCATGGCCAGTCAATTTCACTAGTTGTAGTATATCAATTGGCACCATGGTACACTAGCAGTATATCAATTGGCACCATGGTACACTTGCTGCATTTTAAATTTAATTTTATCAAAATAAGCAACATGGTAGCTGCGTGATACGATACATATGTATATATTCAAATACATATAGTGATACACGTACATTGATTTAGACACCATTTAATTCATATTTTACAATTGGAAATTTTAAGAGAACTTTGTTTTTCAACGACCATGCGTACATATATTGAAAAAGAGAAATTTGGCTTCGAAATTTATTATAATTGTTCTAATCAATTTACTTATGGATTAGATCCGTTTGGTATCCTACTAAAAAAATTTATCGTTTTCAAAAATATTTTTTAAAATCATTTCTTAAGAACTGTTTTTCAGAAGACTCAAAAACTTATTCGATATGAAGGTCAAAATTGCTTTTCAACCTTAAACAAATTAAAAAAATAAGAAAAGAGAGAGAGAAGAGGGAGGATAAAAAAAAAAAAGGAAGAGAGATAATCGAGAGTGAGGGACACAAAGAAAGCTTAGGCCTCAGGGAAATGATCAAAAGAGAGAGGAGAGAAATGAAGAAGATGGAGGAAAGAGGAAAACCATTATAGACAGGAAGAGAGAGGAGAGAGAGGGAGGGAGGAGAGAAAATAAGAAGAGACTAGATAGAAAAAGAAGAGGAGAGGAGAAAAATAGAGAGCAGTTTAAAATTTGACATTTTGTGTTTTTCATAAGTATGCTAATTTTTTTTTAAATTGGTTCTGAGTTCATTTTTTTGAAAAATAGTCCAACCAAACAAGGATTATTAACTGAAGACTCAAAAACTATTTTTGAGTTAAAAATAAAAATAGATTCAAGTTGAATGTCAAACAAACCCTTAATTTCTTACATTTTCAGAAAAATATTTGATAATGACATATTTTGAATCGATAAATACATACTTCAATCTAAAAATCATCCCAGCAACCTAGCTTGAGTTTAATAAAAGGGTAATGCTAGAAGACCAAATTTTTTAAGAAGACCAAAATTTTAATCAAAATTTGCATACCAAATAATGTGTCACCAATAAAAAAATAAGCACGTTAATCGACATTTAATTAATAATTCAATCATTTCCAACAACATCATTCAATTTGTAAATTCAATTTAAATATTTGATCCCTACCGTTTATAAAAACCTAGCTCAGAGAGCTTAAACGTAAGCATTAGAAAAGTGAGATTGTCATGCTACGTGGAAGCTTCCAAATTTATGTCCAAATGCGTAACCATTCTTATGTTACAAACTTTAATTATCATATCTTACCTTGCCCACCATTATTGACAAACCAAACGGAAGCATGCATCCTCATAATTGTCACTAGAAACTAATGTTATTCGAATGAGCAGTGCAATATTTACTATCTATTTATACTATTTTTCTAATAGACGTAGGTCTCACAAATACATGTGGACTCATATATATTAGAAAAATGGTACAAATAGATAGTAAAAATAGTATTTTTATATTTGAAGCCTTCTGGTTTAACTCAAGTAGCGAGAGAAAAAAAGTTGTTAAAATACAAGCGACATTTCGAATTTAAGAAGGGGATGGTTTGGGTCCGTGACAGGTGAGTTGAATAAAAAGACTTTAATCACCAAATTAAACCTATCACCTACACATATTTTTCTTGTTTCTTTAAGCATTGTAGAAAGGGAATAGACGAAATTAGGTAGTTGACGACAATGACTCATGCAAGACACCCTATCACTACCAGTATAATAAGCCTTATCTTTATATAGCCCACCCATGCGGACCCATTTTAGTTTTTCAAATTGAAAGCTCAATCCATGGCAGCCCAGTCCGGCCCACCGAATAATGTGGCCGAAATGGATGGACCACACGATGAATGAAGCATTCAAATATTAAAAAAGAATTATCACTTAGTACTACAGTTTAATGATATTCTTCTTTACTTCTAAATGAACAATTTTAGATTTAATTTTTACTAAAGATGAATTTGAATCACATTCTTATTAATCTATTATGAAGTTAAAACCTATCATTTTTATCTTAATATAAATAATATCGTTTTCTCGAAAAAATTAATACAAACAGAGAATAAAGATCAGCCGACATAAAAATGCTCCACCCTTCCAAAAGAAGAAAGATTTCTCGGTTAATCAGTTGACAGACATTACATCTCTTCATTGTCTAATCAATCAATATTCCTCACTGCCCTTCTTTATGTAAAATATTATTAATGAGGGAGATTCAAAACTATTACAATAATTTAAAAGATGAGAGAATTTCGAATCGGTACGCATGAATAGAATCTCAACATCATATCCATTACAATATTGGACCACATACATTCTTCACTGCCACGACCATTATATTCTTATAGTTCTAGCTGGACTTCTTCTTTTTTTTACTGTTTTTTTTTTTTTCACTTTATCAGTTGTCCCAAAGCCGCTCTAGCTCTGCAATTTGAAATTTGAAGAGATTTTTGTGCGTATCAAAAATATTAGTCATGTGGCATTCCCACCACGGTAGACGAGTATGTTGCATGGTAACTTCAACAAATGACTCGCGAAATAACTTTTGTCTTATTAAAGGAAGTGTTATTGGTATTCTAAAAATTTTATTCTACACTCTTCACGAGTATATTTTTCTTTCTAAATATAGAAAGTTTGGAGTGTAGAGTGAGAATTTTGGAATGCTAATAACAATTCCCCTTATTAATTAAAAGAGACCAATTTTGCTCACTGCTATAATTATAGTGTATGTTTATCATATACCTAATTAGTGTCACGTGTCATTTTACTTAATTTTAGTTAACTTTCACATTAAATATTATTTTTTTAATTTTTAAAAAGAATTAACTAAGGTTAAGTAAAAAAATATGGGACTTGGATCCTCTTCTGAGCCCAAGGAGAGGATCCTCCTGACCAAATAACTTGGGCCGTTGGATGAAAATCTAATGGCTACAAACAGAGAGGTCATTTTAAAGTTATAACAATTATAACCGTTAAATTTTCATCCAAAGGCCCAATTCCTTTGGTCAGGAGGATCCTCTCCTTGGACTCAGGAGAGGATCCAAATCCAAAAATACGTGATTGATGATTATTTGCATGATGAGCATACATCATAGCTTAGCTTACAGTGGTGGGCAAAAATGCTCTCCAATTAAAATATAGTTGGAGAAGCTATAAATAACTTTTGATCTTGGAACGAATCCTCTGTCCCTCCTCGTTTTGAAGGGAACAGAATTATCGTAGTTCAAGTTCATAGCGTTAATTATCCTCAAAACTCAACCCAATTTCTTGGAGTATAATTCCTCTGATCTTTTTTTTTTTTTTACAGCAGACCAGAGCAGCAATGGAGTGGGACTTCAAGGACAGCGACCTTGCTGCTTTGGTGGGGTCTAGCATCTCACAAACCCAGATGAAGAATAAACCAGCTGAATCTCTAGGATTTGATATCAAGAAATTGGAGGAGGACCCAATGAAGGTCTCATCATCCAGAAGGATTAATGGTGATAACAATGGAAGTGATCATCTGAAAGTTCTATGCTTGGTCAACGGTTGTAGGCCGGACCTCAGCCGTTGTCGGGAATATCATCGGTGGCACAGAGTCTGCAAGCTCCATTCCAAGACCTCCGTTGTCGTTGTCAGGGACGAACATATTTAAATAAAACAATTAGACTGTAATTTTTTACCAAAAACAATTGATTAAGCATGTTGAACTGTTCATCACCTGCTGCACTGCTGGCACAATCATTTGTTTTGTTTTTCCTTTTCCTTTTTTTTTTTTTTCAAGGTTTTAATAATTTTTAATCTTATAAGATTTTGATAAAATTACGACGGAAGAACTACATTCATTTTTAGAGAATATAATGATTCATTTTCAATTGTAGAGATTATCTTGATAAAACAAGTCAATTTTAAAAATTGTTTGTTTAAAAACTCTATAAAAACAATGTGCATAAATATGAGACAAATACACGGTAACCATAATAACTATATCCTTTTACAAGGGCACGAGGACAAAAACTTACGTTTATCTTCTTGATCTTGAAACAGAAAATAGGGGACCACAAGATGATGTAGGCTGTAAGTATCTAGGTGCCAAAATGGCAGAGCAAATAATTAGAACAAAGATTACACTATTAGTAATGTTAGCAAGATTAAATATAATGATAAAATTTGTAAATTAAATAATGTATCATTAATAAGAATGAGTATAGTGATTAATTATTAATTAATAAATTAATCATCTTCTTCCATGTCCTTTGATTGGAGATTAAATTTATAGACAAAATTTGTAAACGAAATAATTTGTTCACAAATTTATGATGGTGTATTCAATTGAGTTTTTGAGTAATTTTAATTCTTTTTAATGAATCAAGGTGTATTTAATTAGAATTTTAAGTGATTATCTGAAATTCAAAGTGTATTCGATTATTTAAAATCCTAATTGAATACACCTAAATTTATGATAATTTTAATAAACTATCTTTAAATTCTAATTAAATACACTTTATATCACATCCCGACTAGGGTTCCACCACATCACGAGCTTGACTTAGCCGTAGCACGATATTGTCCGCTTTGGGTCCCGACCACGTTCTCACGGTTTTGTTTCTGGGAACTCACACGAGAACTTCCTAGTAAGTCACCCATCATGGGATTGCTCTCGCGCGAACTCGCTTAACTTTGGAGTTTCAATGAACTCCAAAGCCAGTGAGCCTCAAAAAGCCTCGTGCTAGGTAGAGATGAAAATCTACATATAAGGCTTACATGATCCACTCATCTGAACGATGTAGGATGTTACACTTTAATCACTTAAAATTCTGACTAATTATTCTAGATTCAATAAAAAAATTAAAATCCCTAAAATCTCAATTATACCTTGCCAACCCATCACCCCTTAAACTAATCACAACTGGGCAATATAATATGGGTAATAATAATATTATCAATTTTAGCATAAACAAACACTTCTGCTGCATCTATCAAGCCATTATTCTTTTCTTTCTTTCGTCGTCTACCGCTCTTTCACTACCACCGTTCCACACCAAAAGTTAGAGAATTTACAGAAAAGTTATTATCCATGGCGGCTGCTGCTGCCACCGCTGATGAAGAACAGCAAGTCCATGTTCTACTGGTGGTGGTGCTGCAAGCCCACATGAATCCCATGCTCAAATTCGCCACGTGCCTCGCCTCAAAGGGTGTCTATATCACTCTCGCCACCACCGAAACCGCTCGAGACACCCTTCTCAACTTCGACACCACCTTCACAATCCTACACCCCAAAATCCACCTCGAGTTCTTCTCCGACGGCCTCGCCGCCGAGTTCAACCGCGAGAAGGGCGCCGACGTCCTCACCACCCTCCAAGTTTCCGGCTCCAAAAACCTGTCCAACCTTATAAAAAACCTCACTTCCGACAATAAACTCGCAATCTCGTGCATAATCTTCAACCCCTTTGGACCTTGGGTTGCTGACGTGGCGGCCGATCACGGCATCCCCTGCGCCCTGCTCTGGAACCAATCTTGCGCGACGTTTTCACTTCTCTACAGATACGCCAAAAAAATCGAACCTTTCGATCCAAACTTGGAATTGAACGCAAAAAACATTCTGGATTGTCCGGGAATTCCGAATATAGAAGTTGGCGATCTTCCCACCACTGTTCTCCCGTCAACCCCTTTCCATTTTAAGAAACTGATATCGGATTCCGTCGGAAGCTCGGAGAAAGCCAAATGGGTTCTGGGGAATTCGTTTTACGAGCTCGAAAAAGGCATCGTAGACTCCATGGAATCGCTCATTCCGATTCGTCCAATCGGTCCGTTGGTCTCGCCATTCATACTGGGCAGAGCAGGGGAAGATGACGAAACCCTCCACATCGACATGTATGAGGCCGAAGATTCCTGCATAGAGTGGCTCAACCGGCAGCCAATCTCCTCCGTCGTCTACGTCTCGTTCGGCAGAGTTACCGTTCTGTCCCAGACCCAGATTGACAATATTGCCCTCGCATTGAAAACCAGCAAACGGCCGTTCCTTTGGGTGCTAAAGCCGCCAGCGGAGGGTTCCAAGATGGAAGTGGGAGAACTGCCATTAGGGTTTTTGGTGGAGACGAGGGAGATGGGCATGGTGGTAAACTGGTGCTCTCAGGAAAAAGTGCTTATGCACAAAGCAGTTGCCTGCTTTATGACTCACGGCGGTTGGAACTCGACGCTTGAGACGGTAGTGTCTGGTGTGCCGGTGGTGGTTTATCCTGAGTGGACCGATCAGCCCACCAATGCCAAGCTTTTGGCTGATGTGTTTGGTGTTGGTGTGAGGATTAGGGTTGGTGAGGATGGGGTTGCTAGCAGTGAAGAAATGAGGAGATGCATTGCGGAGGTTGTGGAGGGGCCAAGGGCGGAGGGCATGAAGAAGAGAGCGAAGGAGTTTAAGGCGGCGGCAAAAAAATCAGTGGAAGGTGGTGGTTCTTCTGACCGGAATATTGATCAATTTATCAGTGAAATTTCTGGGAAATCTTGATGGGAATTAGTTTCTTTTAGGAAGTGTAATAATTTGATTCCTCATTGGTCATGAATATGAAGAATGTACGACTGCAGATCCAAATCCAAACCATGATCTAGATATGCTCTGTTTTTTTTTTCCCTTATTTTAGTAGGGTTCAATTTTAAATGTTTTTTTTTTAAATGTATTTTTCTTGTTGAATAATATTTTCCTATCACTTACATTAGTTACATAGTATTATTATATGCCTATACACTTTGTTTGTGAGAACATTTTTTATTTTTTAGTATTATTATATGCCTATACAATTTGGTTTTGTGAAATTTCTTTGTTTCCCATCATTTGTTTTTGTGATAGAAGACTAAATAATCTTTTCATTTTTTTTAATTGATAAATAATATTTTATTAATAGATAATTTAGATAACCATGGACAAATATATTAAGGGTTTTGGTGGCTCCTAGACGATCCGGAAACACGGATAAGTGGTTGTGAGGACCTCCGAGGACCATCAAGTTTGAGCATGTGGTTGAGGCGAAGAGTGCATCGGCGGGCCGGCAGTTGCAAATTCTGCAAATAAGCAAAAAATAAAATAAAAGCAAGCCCTCTTGTTAAGCCACGTGAGGGAGACCTTTTCTAATTAAAAAAAGAAAGAGAGTCTATTCTCTTTCTTTATACCCAAGATCTCCACCCAATCCCATTTTGCACTCACTTTTCCTAATTGGGTAATTCCCAATTCCAATTTCCTTTTTCCTATAACCCCACCCAACCGACTCCAGGCCACCACCAACTGCTCCACGCCTCCATTTGTCTCCGCTCCAAGACCATCATCTGGTTCATTTCTCTTTAGTCTCCACCACCACTTAATTCCCTAATTTTTTAATTTAAGTAAGTTTTCTATTCCAATCTAAATTAATCATATAGGATGTTAAAGTTGATGTGTATTGGATGAAAAATTCAAATTCAAATTCACAGTAGACTATAGTTATTGTTAATTCATAACAGATTATAGGTATTGTTAATTTATAAATGATTATAGTTATTGTTAATTTGTTTACTTTGTTATGAAACCTTGTCGTCAACAAATTTAGTCTTTGTAGTTTGTAATGGTGTTTGTCCAACGATTATGAATGAAAAGTTGTTAGTTTATTGTATAATTTTTTTTTTTGAGATTTTACATTGAGAACACCCGATGTTAAAATTCTGAATCTGCCGCTGTATATAACGTATAATAGAAATTTCTTAATCAACTAGTTCAATTTTTTAATCTTCATTTGAAAATTATTCATGAAAAAAATCATTTTGAATTGGATATCGTTTAGTCATTTAAATGTATCAAATAAACTGATCGTCAATTTATTTGATAAATTTAAACGAGCTTTGATTTGAATATTTTTTGTAGACAATGATTTTCAAACAAAGAATAAAAAATTTAACGATTTAGATTATAAAAATTTTACGATAGAAATATATTATTTACAAATGAAAGAATGGAAGTATTATTTTTCTTTTCCTCTCAATAATATTCTAAACACCACATATCTATCTACGTTGGAAGCAAGTCGAATGGCACATACTACGGTTATTTGTGAAGTGCCAAAAGGCTAAAAAGAAGGTCATGATAAGGTTATTTGTCCATTGTCTATTTGTCTATTGTTTCATTGTCGACTTAGTATCGATGCACCAATTATTGGTGGCTTATTTTATGCATGTTAATTTAGTTGCTCAATCAATGAACTTTATGAACTTCACACGCACTCCTGATCTGGGATTTGAAGTTAGGGTCCCATGAATTTTGGGTCCTAGAGTTAAAGATTTGCGTTTTTGGGACGGAAAAAGCGCGCTTATTTTCAACTTGTTCAATGAGGAATTTCATGGAATATTAGTGGGTTTGTCATCACCGGATGAACTGCGCACATGTGCATAGATATCAACATATGTCAAAACAATTTATTGGGTGATATCAAGAGTATCTACCGAGTTCTGTCGACGCAACATGTGTTGCCAAGAAATGCCTAGTAAACATTACATCAAACACTTTGTGGGTACAAAAGAATTTCATCGAAACAATCAGAGAGTCTCTGAAGGACTTTTCACATACGTGTTTTCTGAACTCCAAGTAGCCCCGAGACCATAATTTATAACGCAATAAAGGACAAGGATTAAGATATTAACTTACCTGAATCCTTAGCCATGTACGTGTTGCTTTGTTGGACCACTCTCATGCTTGTGATCTTTTTCATGATTGATCATGTGAAGCTCCCCCAGTGTTGAGTCTCTAAGAGTATCCACACTAATAAATCTAGTAACGCATGATGGAGTGATTAATTTAAATGTGCTAGCAATATCTCTTACTTGGATCAATATAATATGAGCGTACTAAGGTGCTTTGGCTTAAGGTTGTTTTTTCTTCCTCTTTTTCTCTGAGGGATAAAACTGAATAATCTTAGTATATGAGAGTAAACACAAGGAGTATTTATACTGCACCTCCTTAGGGTTTGGCGCCTCGAGCTTTACGCCACACGTCAATCCTACTTACCCACTTTGGGTTTGTGACTTGAACCATTTTTAATTAATAAAACCAAAAAAATATTTAATTAAAACCATGTCCAATAGGCCCAAAAATTTAATCTAATATAATTATCAATTAATTATATCTTGGCATCACCTATATAACATTACTAGAACTTATCATAGGTGTAATGCCCTGCCCCGAAAACATTTGTTTCGGGATATAATTACCTGATAGGCCAATTTAACTCTTATTTATTTAACTACCATTAATCATAATTCTTTATCTAAATTTATTAATCATTCACAAAATCTATAACCAAAATTTAATTACCAAAACATAAGATTTAATTTTACAACTAATCACCAAGTTTCTTTTCTTAATACAAATTCCCAACAAAAGATTAATCTCAATTATTTAAGGCTGCATCTAACCTTGTTAGATTGCCTACGTACCATTGAGCGGGATCAAGTATTTCGTAGTTCACAATTCATCTCTAGTCCATTTTTGAAAATATTCAAGTGGTGGAAATATTCAGTGTTGAACTTTAACCATTGAATCACATTGTATGGATACTAATTACGGATTTAAAATATCGAATTCTATGTAAAAAGGCAATATCGGCCCACTGGCCACGTGCCGCTGCCTATGGCAGTTTCCGGTGAACGGAAACCTAATTTTCCGACTAAATCTAAAAATTACCAAATTTTACAAAATAGTAGAGTTCAATGAGAGGAACAACTTTCATACCTGGGTAGAAGTCCAATTCGGCCGGGAAACACCTCAAATCGCCCTCGAACCACCAAAAACCCTTGAATTTTGGTGTACTTGATTCAACTCCAAAACAGCTCCGACACCCCAACCAATGCATGTGCTTTGTTTTAGGCCTCAAGGGGAGTCTAATGGTAGTGGTAATTGGAGGAAAAAGTTTCAGAATTTGATGAATCTTCGCACGAACCCGTCGCACCCACCAATGGTTCTTCACCATTTAAAGTCCAAATTTTACCAATTTTAGGGTAGAATGGGTTGAAGGTCGTAGAGTGATTTCCAAGTGGTGGCTCGGCTTAAATCACCGGAATATGGCCGGAGGAGTAGTCGAAATCCGTCGGGTATCACCCATCCGCGGGTCGGATCGTAAGGAACCGGGAAGGGATCCATGATCCCGTGTTGCTTTCCCTCTTTCCCGTACCCTCCTTCCCCCTTTTCTGATTGGGCTTTCCCTTTCTCTCCTCTCCCTATTCGCCGAGCTCCTCCTCCTTTCCCTCCTGAAATTCCTCTTCTTTTTTATTTTTATTCTTTATTCTCTTTTTTTTTTCTTTTTTTTTTCTTCTGCCACTCACGTGACCTCCTTTTACCAAAACAAGGCTCCCATAAATCTGGAGCCTTCCAATTCCTAGCAAAATGACTATTTTGCCCCTACCTTCGTTCATTTATAACTCTTTCGTTATAATTCCATTTACAAACGGTTTGCGCCTACACATTCACTAGATCGAGCTTTATCCAAAGATGCCAAGAAATACAATAAAATATATGAGGATAAAAATACATCCTCGTATAATTACGTTAATCAACTAGGGGCATTTTCATTATTTTCCACTTAACGAAAAATTATACAACATAAATAATAATAAAATCGGAAAGCGGAATTTCACATTTTCCCCATTCGCAATTGATAACAATAAATTGATTTATTTTCGATTTTCTCCACATATTCATAATTATGAATATCAAATTCATATATTTAAAATTTTCAAGGTATTACAATAGGTGTGTGACCTCTTAGGTTCTAACTAAAGCCGCTAGTGAAATTAATTTAACTCCACAAACAATAAATGACACCTAGCAGTATGTCATGGCTACCTGGATTTGTAGAAGTATACGCGAACTAATCACAATATTCTTTTGAACCTTGATTGTAGTTACAATGCAATTCAGTTCTTCTGTCATCTATATTCCGATCAAGATTTGTGTGATATGGAACACTATTAAATAACATGTAATCATCTATGATCACCATGATGCATCTTAAGTTGAAGCATTTTCGGATGGATCTTCAAGTGGCTTTGAGGGATATTTGTGTAACATCCCACATCGACCAACAGAAAAGGGGTGATGTGCCTTATATGTACATGCCTACCTCCTTTAACACGAGGCTTTTTGGGAACTCGCTGACTTCGGATTCCTTTAAAACTTCGAAGTTAAGCAAGTTCGGGTAAGAGCAATCCTAGGATGAGTGATCCACTGGGAAGTTCTCACATGAGTTCCCATAAATAAAACCATGAGGGTGTGGCCGGGGCCCAAAGTGGACAATATCATGATACAGCGGAACTGAGACTGGGATGTGACAGAAAGGTATCAAAGCCACTTTGCTGTTCGGTGCGGATGTGTCGACGAGGACGTCGGGTTCCCCTTAAGTGGGGTGGATTGTAACATCCCACATCGACCAACGGAGATGGGGTGATGTGCCTTATATGTACAAGCCCACCTCTTTTAGCATGAGGCCTTTTGGGAACTCACTGGCTTCGAATTCCGTCGAAACTTCGAAGTTAAGCGAGTTTGGGCTGGAGCAATCCCAGGATGGGTGACCCACTGGGAAGTTCTTGCATGAGTTCCGAGAAACAAAATTAGCTTTTAGGGCACAATTCCAATAAAAACCTTTACAAAGTATATTCCAATTTTTTTCCTTCTTTCTTGAGAAAACAAAGACTTTACATAGTTAATCTTTTCTTTTTAATAAGAGGATAATAATGGATTAGGCAAGTTGAGTTACACATAAATCCTGGTCATTGGTTTAAGTAGTTTTACTCTCCAAACCTGCACAAAAAGGTCATAAAGAATCTACTTCCTTCTCGCTTAGAGTGAATAGAAATGACTATTAACTAACGAAAATTGAAAACAAATAAATACAACTGGGGGACGAAGCCAAGACCCATAAAGAAAAGGCAATACATCATCAAAAAAGAAAACAAAGAAAAAAAATTCTTTGAACCAAAGTATCAATTTGAGTGAGCGAAATATTGAAAAATTGTGATGCACTCTAATCTGAAAAACGAAAACAGACAAGCCAAAAAAACCTGAATGCAAAGAAGTGAGAACTTTCAGGGGAACAAAGTCATGGCAGACCAAGTTGGAGGAAGATAAACCCATGTTAGCTAAAGTGCAAAACTATTAGCAACCACGTTCTCTTCTCAAGAAAAGTGAGAGCAACAAAAAATCATCTCTCGAATGCGAGCCAATACCTATAGTTAATCTATTATTTTGCTTCCTTCTATCTTGTCCATCTGGTCATATTATTCAATACTACCAAAAGTTACAAACTTATTAAATCATTTTTTACTATCAATTTTTTATTGGCAGTGAAAGGTAAAGTTTAGAGCGAGTTCAGAAATGAAACACTGTCATATATAGTTGGTGTCTCTTTGTGAAGAAAAAGAAGGGCTTCTTATATTATTCATTCGTTGGTTTTTACCATACAACAATGTTTTATGTAAGAAGTGGAGAATTTAGGTCAAGGCACTTGACGAGCTAGCCTTCATAACTTAAGATCAAATTTTACATGAACGAGAATCAAACCCATAACTTTTTACTTCTTGAGAAGATATAATATTAGTAACTACACTGCTATTATTTTGATATGCCATAAAATAGTGGTTATGCAAATGACCAAGGAAAATATAACAAACTAGCGTAAGAAGCAACAAGTAAAAATGTTGGCACCGTGAGTTTAAAATTCGGACTACAATTTTCTCCCTCCTTCTTTCCATTCCCTTGCATCCTCTTCTTTCACATTCTCTATTTTATCTTTCTCTTTCTATAAAAAATTAATATAAGATGTTGACTTAGTTTAATCGTGACCATTCAAATAGAAAGGGAATGAAGGAAAGGGAAAAAGAAAGAAGAGAACCCTACTCTTTAAAATTCAACACAAAATTGTTTTCTTATTGAATTCCATTCCACTTTCAACTTTCAAACAATTTCTAGAATGTTGTCCTTTTACTTTTCAATCGAATTCTTTATTATAAAGAACTAGGGCGGCCTCCATACAAACTGGAGTCCTACACGAAGTGAAGGAATGCCTAATTAAAAGCCTAAGAAATGTCAAGACAAAGGAACCAGGGGACAATTCCAACGAACGAGTGACCACAAAGATGTAAATTTAATATGTAAAAATTACATTATTTTTCATTTAAATTTCAGTTATATTTGAGAGATGCAAAATTTACATAGTCTAATAACTTTACATCCCCTTAAAGTTACCGATTAAAAAGTATTCCGGCCAACAAATTCCTATAATTGTCTCCAATAGAGTAGGAGACCTTAGTCGAGTTCTTTACAATTGTCAAACTCGATTAAGATCTCTCACTCCTTACGAATCATGGTGCATGGAGAGCTTGAACATTTTGAGATGCTCCTTCTTACTTAAATAGTTTGCTCCACCCCTCGAAATGGTTAAACTTGGTCGGTCAAACAATGCGCTTGTACTTTCTCATCTCAAAGTTCAATACATACTCTTTCTTCCAAAATCACTTCGTAATACAATTTTATTTACCGACGGAATTTAGTCGGTTAGGAATGTTGCAAGTTTGCAATGGCACAATCAACCGCCATGAAATATTTGCCCATTCAAAGTTGGACTTGGGAAATCGGATTCCTCTAATTATTTTTTTAATATTTTCCTAATCTAAAGTTAGAATTTTATGAGGAGACGTTGAGTCGTTATAAGTGTATAAAACTTGACTTTGTTCTTTGCTACAATGCGTGACTTCGTGGCAATTGCAACGATGACAACTATCTGTTGGCGTGAGAAAGGATTATTATATGTTTTGAGTGTTTTTAATTAAAAACTAGTTGGACTAAGTACTTAAAATTTTTAAATTTCCTAATTTTTTTAGTGTCAATACAAATTAGTCTCAATCTTTTTAAACATTCCAAATAAAATGTACATGTGGCATCATGGCAGTCATACCAATTCAACAAACTCCATGACCTTTTCGAAGTTAGCGGCTTAAATTGTAGAGTAGTTGGTGGTTGGCGTTGGTTTGCAAGTGATGGCCTAATAGGGGTGGTGGTGACGGTTAGTTGGTGGAGGCCATACTTTCATTACCATCTATTGATTTGGGTGACAAAGTAAGTTCTACTTAATTTAACATAAATTTAATGGGCATTGAACAGATGTGATATTTTCAATAGGTTGGGTGCTTGTTTGAAATATTTTTAAAAAAATTGAAACCAATTTGAAATGCCACTAAAAGATTGGGGGTTTTAAGTGCTTAATTGTGGAGCCACTTTCATTATTTCTCCAAGAAATAACAATCCAAGTTAGATGTTAATCAAAATATTTTTGCTCATTACTGTTTGAAAAATCATCCAACCCACGTTAAATACAGTGATGAACAAAAATGTTTAGGAGATTTGCGGGTATTCAAAAATGCAGTCAATATTAGTGTGTAGGAGATTTGCGGTATTCAAAAATGCAGTCAATATTAGTGTGTAGGAGAAAAACCAACTCACTAGGAATTTGATTCTAGCTTTGCCATCAAAACAAAAGAACAAAAAAGGGATTGATTCTGGTGTGGAAGTCAGACTTGTGGTCATGGGAAGGCTGAAATGCCTCTGTGAGTCTTCTCGGTTCCCGAAAGGAGTAGATAATCGTAACTTGCCACAAGTTGTCCTCCTTTAAAAAATAATAATAATACCATGTTTTATCATGTCTTATATATATATGAACATGCCAAAAATAGAAGGTTTATTTTTAGCTATGTTCCCTGCAACTCTATTTTGATCTTACTTTAACTCAAAAGTCATTACTTTACTCTTTAAAACTCATAATTCGTTCCATTTTCACTTGTGAAATCTCTTTTCTCCTTGAAACTTATAGGATGCCTTCTAAAACATACGTGGAACCCAACACCTAATAAAACTATGCCACATGTGCAATAAATTTGATTATAAATCTCCACTATGCGTTAACATTCAACAATCAGAGAATATTAAATTTAAAAGAAATTGTAGAGATGATAAAAATAAAAAAGAAATTGATTAGCCTGGTGCACCTAAATCAAACCCACGTAAGAAATTAAGAAATCTAAGGCAATGTGAAACGAATTTTGAGTTTTATGGAAACGACTTTCCAGTTTTAGAGAGCAAAATGATATCAAAATCAAATTTCAAGAGACAAAATGAAGCAAACTATAAGTTCTAAGAAGTAAAGTAACAATTTTTAAGTTACAAAAAGTAAAGAGAGACTAAAATCAAATTCTAGGGAACGTAACTAAAAGTAAGTCAAAATAGAATAGTAATTCTAACTCAATAGTTTATAAACACCATCTTCATACACCATATACAGATAAATTTTTGCGCTCTTTTTTATCACTAGGGACAACATCACGCGAATTTCTTACAATTGCAAGTCTAAGGACTTACAAATTTTAGTTGGTAATGATCAAAATTATCCTTTTCAATTTTTTTTTTTCATTGGAGACAGCATGTGGGCTAAACCTTATAATGGACTAACAATAATATGGTTCAACTTCGACTTTAACGAGAATTGAACCTAGGACCTCTCACTTACAAGTGAAGAGGAATACCACAAGACAGTAATATTAAGTGGCACTTTTGAATTTTTTTTTCTTGTATTTATTTTTTTAATAACCTTTTTAGAAAAACTAATGAAAAACGTTTGAAAACTTGGAGTTTTAACGATAAAGACAAAATAAAAGGTAAAGTGAATAGTACCATGATTGAACTTTTAGTGTAAAAATATAATTTTTCGTTAAAATAAATAATACCGAAAACTTTTCGTTAAAGTTCATTTTCTTTTTCCTATGCCTTTGTTCGATATATAGTTGGTCTTCACACTTTAGTGTCTCGACCTCTAATTTTTATTCACACTTTTGAGCAACAAACATCTAAACTAACTATTCAATTCTTAATCAACTGATTAACCACAGCCACTCACAAAGTTAATTTATCTTTAATATCAAATGCATTGATTCCAAATGTAGGCTTCATGGTTCTGACTCCTGACCAGATATAGGGATCCCTCCTGAATTATAATCATGAAATTAACTAAAATTAAATTAACTATAATCACTCACTGCCGTTAATATTATGTTTTAATAATATTCTTTTGCGTTTATAAATAGGATGTTTTAAATTTGAATTTCATTAATAATAAGTTCGATATGAATGTATTATAACTTATTCTTTATTTAACTTAAAACCAAATTTCTAATTCTTTTAATATAAAAATACATTGTTGTATTCAAAATTTCCAAACCACTCCATTCAATTTCCTTTCACTATTGGTTCTTTTCCTGAAAATATAATATCCATCAACTGAAATTCCCATGGAATATTGAAATATGTGGATCCTGTTTCATGGTGTCATCTAGGCCGTTGTTTATATGATATTGACATCTGAGAATCCCAGACAACTTGGAGACTTCTGCAGCACACATTTTCAGAATTTGATTGATATGTACTTCCTTTCTGGCATGTAAAAAGAAATTATTCGTTGCAAATAAATTATAGTTTGATATATCTAATTTTTTGACTTTTCGTCCTTGTGAGTTTGTTGATATATGCCGAGCCACGTTTTCAATGACTGTTGAGGTCTACCGAGCAATGATGTCGATGCTTGTCTAACACCACCGCTGAAATCTGCCAAGCAAGCATTTCATCAAACTAGTGGGCACTACTGTGTCTTGTACCAACCCGCCGTAGTATCCTCGCAAAACCTTCTTACTTGTTTTTTTGTCTGAGTCTCGAAATCCAGGTAATCTCTTAATGAATTCGCCCTTACAATGTAGAGACGAGAGAAATGACTCTTTCACATGTAACAAGTCTAAGACTATTTTCAACTTTTGGGATGAAATCTAAAATCTTTAACCCAAAAACAGTTTTTTCCTCCAATCCTTCTGGGTTATATTTAGCCCGAGATTATTAAATACTGAATTTAAGATAATTTTTTCTCAAAGTAATTTAAAAAAATAAATAAATTATGTAGATTATCTTAATTTAATTTTGCGAACATTTTAATTTGAAAAATCACTAAACTAACACCTTGAAACTCATGGAATACTACAAAAGAATATGAAACACATAAAAGAATTTTTTTAGTTACTTTAGCCATTGGATTTAAATTTGAACCGTTAGATTTTTTTTTTTTTTTACCATTGGATTTGGATCATATTAGATCTTAGCCGTTAAATTCTATAAATTTATAAATATAAAACTAAAGAAAATACACATATATGGTGAGCCAGTCTCACTAACCCAGGAGAATTCTGGCCAAAATTTGTCCCAGAAATGAGTTTTGGGTTAAAACTCATATTTGCCCCAAAGGTTGGAGCAAGTTTGGGTAAGTTTAAAAGCTAAAATTACTCCAAGGGGTCTAAGACCAACTCCAACCCTTGGAGTAAAACTCAAATTTTAGGTTCTAAACCTACTCCAACTTGCTCCAACCCTTGGGCCAAATATGACTTTTAACCCAAAATTCATTTTTGGTGCAAATTTAGCCAAAAATTCCTCCGGGTTAGTGGGATGACCCACCATATATATGTATTTTTTTTAGTTTTATATTTATAAATTCATTGAATTCAACGACTAAGATCTAATATAATCAAATCTAACAGTAAAAAAAAGATCTAATGGTTCAAATTTAAATCCAACGGCTAAAATAATAAAAAAAAATCTTTCATGTGTTTCATATTCTTTCATAGTGTTCTACGAGTTTTATGGCGTTGGTTTAGTGATTTTTTCGATATTTATTGGAATTTAAATATTTTTAGATTAAAATGTTCATAAAATTAAATTTGGATAATCTACATAATTTAATCTAGAAGGGTTGAAGCCACTTTTGGGTTAAAACTTGAATTTTTTTAATTAAAAATTTTAGATTTTAAGTCAAAGGTTGGAGATAGTCTAAAAGTGATTTGATTTGCTACAATAACACGCACCTACCTATGACTCTTAAAGAGTTGTGCAATAATGTGAGCACCAAACCGACTTCTAAATTTATTCAAAACCGTAACCCATGGTCGGAGCCAAAAACCCCATGTTCTCACGAAGTCCTAAAATTGGGACAAATCCATACGAATGTGGAACAGAAAGTCATGAATCACATGCAATAGGAATTTAGCAACATAGACAACATAGGATTTGGTCAAAGTCAAAGACTTCCTTGTTAGGGTCCCACACGCAAAGGGCCCTTCACCGTCCTCCTCTGCCACCCAAATCCCTCCTCCTCCCTCCAATCCCTTGTATAATATGGAAATCAAGATGCCAAAGAACACCAAAAAGCCAATCCTTTTGTGCTCCATTCTTTTTGTGCTCCATTCTTTTTGCTTTGGAGAATAATCTATATGGTTGAAAGAATCATCCTATATAGTTGGGAAGGAGCTTCATATATTCAGCAAAACTTAGTTTTTGAAGCATAAAAAGTTATGAAACACATTAGTTCCTCCTCATCAGTTCTACTAGTTTTGATGATGTTTCTAGTGTTTTCTCAGTCCAGTGTTGTTCTAGTTGAATGTAGAGGTCTTCTTGGTTCAGATGGGCGTAGAGGAGCCGACGTTGGACCGACAACGAGACCTTTGTTTTCAAGCTTTGTTGGGAAGATGAGGGACAAGGTTTTCATCAGTTATCAGAAAATGCATACGTTGGCTTCTGGACCTAGCAGAAGGGGCTCTGGCCATTAGATATAGTCATATGACTTGTATAATCTTCCCTTAGATTCATACTTTCAATGTTTTTCATGGCTTCCTTCATCTATTTTTGGCTGTGTGGTACATGTTATTCTTATGTATTTCTCAGAGCAACTGTAAAGAATATATAGTTTTGAACTAGATATGCATCAGCCTATGCATATATGATTGTAGCCTAAACCTATGTATATTTTCCATTGATAGTGTACTTGAAGAGATGAAAAGCAGTTCTTAGACGCTAACGTAACTCAAGTGACTTCTAACTCAAGTAATTAAGAGCATTTACTGTGTTAGCAAAAGCACGTAAAATCTCACATCTGGAATTTGAAGTTTCTACAGTATGTAATATCTTGGACCTGATATCGACTCCTTTTTTCAGTTAGTTGTGATCACCTATGATCTCTACAAGTCGTTTATGTTTTGAGCCCAATTTGGTCGCATGTACAAAACGTCTTTAACAAATTTTGTTTAAATTTAGACAGAGCCATACCCGATGCATTTGTGTGGAGGTAATGAAGCCCTCTTGGCGCATCTATGAAAATTTGAAGTCTCTGAATCCATGAAACCCCGCTTGCAATTCGGTGTCAAAATTGTTTATTACAGGCTGAAGTTCGGCGAATGATATCTTCAACCCAAGGTTTAGATCAGAGATAGAGGAAACATGCTATGGGAACTCCCTCCACTTGCAGGCTTTGGTGGCCATCCCGAAGTTTCAACAGTCTTTGCCTTGCAAGAATGAACCAACCACAACATCAATATTTGTGTTCTTGCTCTCCTTCATACTTGATACGGAAGCTATCCCCTCCATTGTTTCCAAACATTTCCGGTCCATTCAAAAACGTAGTTCTATTTAGACTCTGTCCTAGAGCCTACACCAATTTTGATGAGTTCAGACGCATCCGCCTTCACCTCGAAATCATAGTAGAAAGGAGTTGCATACTTGATGAAGTTTCCGTTGAATACAAGTTAAATACTACATTACCAGGTTGACCGATAGTGGCACAGAAATGAAGTGGGACAAGGTGTCTTGCATTCCTACTGACATTAAAAGGCAAATGAGTGGCCTGATCATTATAACAAGGTTAACTTATATACCTCACAAACAGCACAGATTTATCTGGCATCCCCAATCTTCAATTGTGTGAATACTTGGTTTAGTGTCACGTTCAATTCGTCCACTCCGGAAAAGATCATATCATCTCGGTTAACTGTGGAGCTATGCAAAGGAAAACGCTGAACATTTGGCAACACGAATTCTGACGAAGCATTGATCGTGCTATCCTCGTAGGGCTCTCTAGGCTTTGCCATTTGTTGGAGCTGTAATGCGTACTCCAAGTCCCACATCGCATCACCCGTTGTGGGCCTATCATAAGCATCTTCTTGCAAGAATTTCTCTGTTATCTCGCTTAACTTTCTTAGCGAGCTAGGATCAATTTGATCCTGGTGTGAAGAACCAACAATCTTCTCATGAAACCCTTTCTTCTTGCAATTCATTCCCCGTTCAGCTAAATTTATTTGCTCTCTTGGGAGATTCCTATCAAGAGCAGGTCTTGCACATAAAATCTCAAGGAGAACTGCGCGAATGAGTAAACATCGGATTTTACTGTCAACTGTTGGGTCATTATGTACCCTGGATTGAGGTAACCAAAAGTGCCTTTGACATATGTTCTGACATGGGTTTCATCAAGTAGACCAGATCTTGAAAGACCAAAATAAGCAACTTTGGCGACACAGTTTTCATACAACAAGATGTTGGTGGACTCAACATCACGGTGAATGATACCCCCAGCTGCACCTTTATGGAGGTAATGAAGAACCCTTGCTGCACCAATGCAAATTTCAAGTCTTTGCTTCCATGACAAGCGAGGCAAATTTTGATTCATATAAATGTTCTTTCAATGTCCCTTTCTCATGAACTCGTAGACCAATATCATCTCAGACCTTTCATCACAGTACCCAATTAAGGAGAGAAGATGGCGATGAAGAATCGTAGACAAACCATGATCTCTATTTCAAACTCTGAAAGCCCTTGACCTGAACTATGTTCGTCTTGCTCGCTTGACAGCTACATTTCTACCATCAGATAGAGTTCCTCTACAGACGTTTCCAAAGCCATTCTCACCTGTCAGCAATTTTGTGTCAAAGTTGTTCGTTGCTCGTTGAAGTGCATCAAAAGACATGTTCTACCCAAGATTTAGATAAGTCACAGGGGAGCCAGTAATCCTTCCCTTACTCAACCTGTTATGGTACTAGCTCCTCCAAATGTAGGGGTTGGTGATCATTCCGAAGTTTCAACACGCTTTGCCTTTCTGTATTTCAAACCAAACTAGATTCCGATAACCAAAATGCAGATAAGAGGCAGGCCTCCAAGAACCAAACCAACCAGAACAACAACATTTTTGTTCTTCGACTCTATCATATTTGGAACTGGTGCTGATTCCTCCATTATTTCCAAGATTTCCAGTCCATTTAGAAAGGAATTTTTAGTTTTAGTTTATGCGTTAGGCCCTATGCTGATGCTAATGAGTTCGGACTCATTAGACTCTACCACGAAATCATAGTAGTAATTAAGGCAACAGGTTATAAAATCAGGTTATGTTGAATATAGTGGATGGGCCGCTACTATTATTGTCCATTACTTTGGCAGTCTGGTAAACTGAACCTGGGGAGATAAAATCATTAGCAGCAGCAACAAAACCATCAGATTCTAAGTCGTCGTAGTTAGGCATCAGTGAGGGTTCGGCATCCTCTGCATAGTTTGAATTCGACAGATAAAGATCATAAGGATCCCAGTTTCGTGATAGTTTGTCATCAAGTAGTCCGAGTTCTTGACCTCCGACATTCACCCTGTAAATCGTGTGTAGAATTAAAGTGGAACTAGTTGTGTAATTTGATAGGTATTTTTACCACCTGCAAAAATAGGGATAAAAACACACAAAATACTTGCAAGAGAACAAAGTAGTTGTAGTATAAACGGCTCAAGCAAGGTCGTTTCCGCAAAGATTGAATGAATAATTTATGTAAACTAATTCTTAGCTAATTATTTGAAAACAAAGATTGGAAAATGTTGATTTTGAATTTAAAAGTAATAAAAACGAATTTAATTAAAATGATTAAAGAAATTAGCAAAATAAAGAAAACAAAAGAAAATAGTTTTGAAAACCAAATTGTAAAAACCTAGGATTCCACTGTCCCCTTAACAATCCTATGTAGATTTATCAATTACTTATGAATTACTCATGCAACTTTGAAGGCTAGGTTTTCCTAATGCATATTCTACTCATGGTATTCAAGTTAGAATGTATATCAAACATGCAATTTGTCCGTGGTATTCAGATCAAATATAAACATGCATGACTCATTACACTTTGTGAAAACTCTTTGAAAAGCCATGCAACCCCTAAGACGTGATATTCATCCTAGGTGAAATTACAACTATCAACCACAAGAAGCAATACTCAATCCTCCGGTGGTATTCCGACTGAATTGCATCCGATTACTTATCTAAACATCATAATGGTAGCTAAACATTAAGATATAGATATAGTTTAAAGTACAGTGATTAATAATTCAAAGAATGCATGCATAATATCATAAGCAATTAAATAAAAACTGCATATTCATGCTAAGGCTCAAGGTATTGCCCTAACAAACGAAAATTAGCTACTAACAACAATAAAATAAAAGGAATTTATTGAAATAGAAAAATGATAGAAAACACCTTCAAAATACAAAGTGCCAAAGCCTAGCTAAATTCTCCACATACGTTCCCCCTCTTCTAATGGCTAACAAGCCTTATTTATACTACTAGAAAATAAAACCCTACCTTGAAAAGGTTTTAGAATAAAACTAGGAAGCATAATTAAATGATAAAACAGAATATAAAAGGTTTCCTATTTGAACTAGAATTCGGAATTCTTAAAAAATTACACTTTTGACCGACCAAATCAACTCCCATTTGGTCTCAAAAGGTTTTTTTTGAAAGCTGAAGATGTCTCTTACAAATCCTCATAATGAATCTTCCTCAAAATCAGTGTTCTAAAAAACGGTTAAGGTTACCGCCTAGGTGGCGCCTGGGCACTAGGCGGCGGTGCTCCACCTTGATTAACTCAAAACCGTTTCTTAAATTGGCAAGGTTTGTGCGGACACTGGGCTGTATGGCGGCTAGAAGAGAGAGAGAGAGAGAGAGAGAGAGAGAGAGAGAGTGTGTGTGTGTGTGCGTGTGTGTGTGTGTGTGTGTGCGTGTGCGTGCGTGCGTGCGCGCGCGCCTTGGAAGCAGGAAGGAGCTCAGAGAACAAGCAAGAGAGGCTGCTGTGGAAATTTATAGAGCAACGGAAGAAGAGGAAATGGAAAAACAGAGTAATCGCAGAACAAGAAGAAGAGGAAAAGCAAAAAAAATTCAAAACATTAATGACTTTCCTCTTTCCAAGGAAGAAGAGGAAAAGAAAACCCCCCAAAAAAATAATGGATTAGATTTCCAAGGCATAAAAAGGGCTCCATCTTTTGGAATCCTAAGGCAACAAGGTTGATGTGAGAAAGTGGAGTGGAGGGGAGGTGTTCCGCCGTGATTAACTCAAAATCGTTTCTTAAATTGGCAAGGTTTGTACAGACACTGGGCTGTGTGGCAGCTAGAAGAGAGAGAGAGAGAGAGAGAGAGTGCCTTGGAAGCAAGAAGGAGCTGGGAGAATAAGCGAGAGAGGCAGCTGTGGAAATTTACAGAGCAACGGAAGAAGAGGAAATGGAAAAACAGAGTAATCGCAGAACAAGAAGAAGAGGAAAAGCAAAAAAAATTCAAAACATTAATGACTTTCCTTTTTCCAAGGAAGAAGAGGAAAAGAAAACCCCAAAAAAAATAATGGATTAGCTTTCCAAGGCATAAAAAGGGCTCCAGCTTTTGGAATCCTAAGACAGTGAGGTTGACGTGAGACAGTGGAGTGGAGGGGAGGTGTCAAAGACTCAAACCTCACATGTGGATTTTTATGAACAAGCTTTTGATTTTTAAATGTTTATGAACCATCCAACCCACTAGGTGGGGTTTTTAAATATTTATTGTTTAAAAACTAAATACTAAGTATTTAAAATGTCTTGAATTATATTTTTTCTCTTTGAATTTAATTAATTTAACTTACCAATCATTCAAAATGTCTTAAGTTATATGGTATATTTGCTTAATGTGTATTTAAATTTTGAACTTGTTGGATACTTTTTTTAAATGTTATCATTATTTTATTATCTTATCCATAAATTTCATATAAGTATAATTTTTTATGTGTCAATATGCACTTATTTACAAGATATACAAGAAATTTACTTAAATCCGTCTGGCCGCCTAGATCCAAAATATGCCATCTTGACCAATGCCTAGCGTTTTTTAGAATCTTGCTCAAAATATCCCATCTTGACCTCCAAAATACTCAAAACGTCTAAAAACGTCAATCTGGGAAAGCTGCGCGCTAGCCCTTAATTTCATTGCCATGGTCAAACGACTTGGTAGAAAAATCTAGAATTTTGATACAATCACCTTGAAAGACACACGAACATCCTTCAATTGGAGTCACTCCAAAATTCATATGTTTGAATATTTTTTGCTCTAGATGAAGTTGAATGTCCTACATTGAAAATATATAACAAAGTATCAAAATTCTACTAAAATAACCAATAAATTAATACTAAGATTAGGGTAAAATATATGGTATAATATGGACTCATCATAATTCTCAAGGCTGAAGTTTGCAGGGGCAAGGAAGACTTCGATGGCATTTGCAAATGCAAAAGACGATCCATGAGGCGTAAAGTATATTCTAAATGAGCCAGGATCAATGCCAAGAAAAACTCCTTTATCATAGAATTGCTGCTACTATTCTTAGCAATGAAATTGTTCAACAGCATGAATGCAGAATTCAAATATCAGGAGAAGCCGAAACATAATAAAAAGCAAAGGATAGATTACTTGAGGAAGAGGCGAAAGCCAAGAAATGCAGGCGTACAAAATAAGTACCGTTTTCAGTGATGTTGAGCTCCTAGTAGGATTGTTACCTGAAAATTGTTGTTGTATGGTAAAGATTCAAATCATTCGATAATGTAGCTGGCAACTGGTTGCCGCCATTGACAAAGCTGCTGGCCTTTGAGTAGAAGAAATCATCTGCAGTGAACACTTGGTTATTGAGGTTGCATTAGCATTTGACACACTATTGATTAAGTACTTATCTAGGAGCTCATAAGCTCAAGGGAAAAGTGGAGGAGAAAAATAAGCACAGAAAATAGAGGGATACGGGTTTTACCGGCACGAAGATTTTCCATGAAAATTTGATGGAGTTTTAGCCTATGGAGTTCCTATCTGAGTGACCGTGGAAATTATGGAAGTATGAAGACTAAGAACAGAAAAAGTGGTGGTGGACTACATTTCCTACAATATTATGACCCTACCTGAATAAATAATAAATTAGAAGCGAACACAAAAATGAAAACTAAAAACTAAAAATGAAATGGTTATCCAACGAGGTTGTGAAAATGCTCGTAAATGAAGATATACTAATGTCAAACCAACGTAGCACCCAACTTAATCCGGTTTATAACTTCATCATCTGAAATTAGCACAAAAAGAATTGAATGGGAAAATACTTACCTGAAAAATGGATTTCAATGGCCATCAGCTGTTCTGGGCGCATCATCCTCCTTGAGAGGGAAGCTACTAGAAGAAGAAGAGGCAAATGCTGAAATTGGGTAATGCCAACTTCATAAGGTGACAAATAAAAGGAGAAAAAAGAACATAGCAGGTATGAAAGCTAAATCTTTAAATGGGCTTAGGGCTGGTTTGGTATTGCTGTGTTTTGAAAAAAAGTTGTTTCTGCTGTGCTGTGAGAATAAGCAGCTGTGAAATAAAGCAGCAGAGTGTTTGATAAACCTTTTTGTAAAAGTGCTTTTGAAAAAAAAACAGTATTATAGTGTTTAGTAAACTTTTATGTAAAACAGATGTGAAAAAAAGCCAGTTTTTCAAAGCTGGGTTTTGCAGCTTCTTGTTTTTGGCTTTTTTTCACCCAAAACTGTGAAAAAAAGCTGAAGCTGAATGTTTACCAAACACAAAAACAGCTCCCAGCTTTTTTTGATATCAGCTTTTTTCAGAATCACCTCAATACCAAACCATGCCTTAGTCACATTGGTTACGGCAAATGTTAATTTACAATCAAATTCAAATCACCTTCCACACATAGTTTAGATTAGTTTTCAAAATTCAGGATTAAGTTTAGTATTTCTACTTTTTTTTAAATACATAGGGTATTTATTTACACTAAGGGGCAGATAGTGAATTAAATTTAACAATTAACAACTCATAATTATTTGGTTTGAATTTGTGTTTGACAATAATCGAACTAAGACATTTAAAAACGATTATCACTTGCTCGTAGTATTAGACCATCTCCAAAGGAGATGTCAAATTTTAAACCTAAAATTTTGAAGGCTTACGTGGCATTTGGCATTTTTTTAAGCTTTTGATCTCCAACCGATATGTTAAATTTTAAACATAAAATAATAATTTATATGTATTTTTTTTTTCATTGGGAATGAAAAGAAACAAAAGGATAATGGTTTAAACTAATAAAAAACTAATAAAAAGCATTTAATAATTAATTAAAAAAATCTGAAGGTGCTGTTAAATTTGACAGTAAGAAAGAGAGATGTCAATCCATGTCATGCCATATCAGATTTGACTTCTTGATTAGAAAACATTAATGCTTTTTTTTTATTACTGTTACTGATAATTTGAAAATTTTAACCTTTTTTTTTTTGAGATGCACTTTAAGTGGCTGTAAACTTACTTTTGAAAGTATTAAAGCGAGCAACTTTAGGGCTGGTTTGGTATTGCTGTGCTTTGAAAAAAAAGTTGCTTATGCTGTGTTGTGAGAATAAGCAGCTGTGAAATAAAGCAGCAGAGTGTTTGGTAAATTTTTTTGTAAAAGTGCTTTTGAAAAAAAAAAAAAAAAGCAGTATTAGAGTGTTTGGTAAACTTTTATGTAAAACAGATGTGAAAAAAACGGTTTTTCAAAGCTGGGTTTTGCAGCTTCTTGTTTTTTGTTTTTTTTCATCCAAAACTGTGAAAAAAGCTGAAGCTGAGTATTTACCAAACACAAAAACAACTCCTAACTTTTTTTTATAGCAATTTTTTTCAGAATTACCTCAGTACCAGGTCTTAGCCGCACAATTAGGGCTGGGTTCGGTTCTAATCGGTTCGGTTTTTTCTCAAAACCGAAACCGAACCGAAATTTCGGTTCGGTTCAATTTTTTTTCGGTTTTTTTCGGTTCGGTTTTTTTTTCGGTTCGGTTTTTTTCGGTTCGGTTTCGGTTTTTTTCGGTTTTTTTTTTTTTTTTTCTCCCTCCAAAATTATTAAAAAAAAATGGAAATATGAAAGTTCACATTCAAAGCCACTTCTTCAAAGTCATCCACATGAAAAAACCTCAAAACATACTTGCGACATTAAGCCTCAGAACATACTTCTAGATGTGTCTTACACAGCAAGAATTTCCTACTTCGGGCAATCATTGTAAATCATTGTTACAATCCATCCTCGGGCAATCATTGTTACTCTCTATCTCTCCCAAGAAAATCTATTCAAAACATGAAACAAGTCCCAAATACAGAAAAAACCTCAGCTTCTGCAGCAACAACCAACTGGGGAGCCAAATTCCTCAAAAATCAAGAAACCATTTTTGATGCAGAAAATCTAAACTCTACCCAATACTAACAGCAAGTTAGCAACCTACACGCACTGAGAGCTCATCAAGGAACAAACCTCAATATCTCCGAAAATGCAATAATATCCCAGAAATTGCAAGATATCGAAAATCTGAGCTATACCCAATTGAAAGCAAGTTCTAATAGCCACAGAAATTGCAAGATATCGAAAATCTGTTTTGTCAGTTGTCACTAACCATTTCTGCACCTGCTCTGTATTTCATGATCAGAGGACGGTGCTCCGGCCGTTCATCCAGAATTCCAACAATGGCATAACGGAGGTGGGTCTTTCCACAAGTCTGCCTGCATCGACCCAACAGGAGAGGGAGGGAAGAGAGGCAGAAACAGATGAGGGTAAGTCAAACATTAGCAGCAGAAACAGATCTAAACAACAAAAGCAACAGAATTTCATCACAAACTAATCAATTCGAGTCGAATCGAAATTCAATTGAACAACAAGATTTCGAAAACCCCAACAAAACCCACTTCCCAAAACCCACCAAGATCCAACCTTTTCAACTCAAAAATCAAATCCCACATCCAAAACAGCCCCAATTAAGATCCCAAGTTTTCGAAACCCAAAAGCGATACTTACAAAGCAATCGTCGTCGATGGTGGTACTGCTGGACGATGATGAGGTGGTACTGGACGATGATGAGGTGGTACTGCTGGAAGAAGGGCCTCCACATCTCGAGGATTGATGAGGTTTCGGATGGTGGGGATGACGATGTCGAGCTCGTCTTTCAGCAGAGGGGTTGGGGCCACCTTGCTGTACTGCGCCATGGATGCAACTGCTTCTCACCGACGGAGAGCGAGAGAGAGGGAGGGAGAGAGAGATGGGTTGGAGTCTAGAGAGGAGAGGGAAGAGAGGCAGGGAAGGGGAATGAAAAATAAGGAGGAGGGTTAGCCTGTTAGGGTTACAATAAAAAGATTAAAAAATTTAAAAACAT
Source organism: Pyrus x bretschneideri (assembly GCF_019419815.1). Classification (NCBI taxonomy): domain Eukaryota; kingdom Viridiplantae; phylum Streptophyta; class Magnoliopsida; order Rosales; family Rosaceae; genus Pyrus; species Pyrus x bretschneideri. The sequence continues at coordinate 4,310,251 of NW_025999820.1, read as the reverse complement.
CTCACAAATCCTGGAGGCATGAGGGTTCGAACCCATGCCTCCATGCTTGTAAACTTTCACTGAAACCAACTTGGCAACAAGTTCTGTTTTGTTATGATTGTATGACTAAACTATTTATAAATATTCAAAAAAATTATATATATATATCAGTTCGGTTCGGTTCGGTTTCCGAGACTCAAAAACCGAAACCGAACCGGTCAGATTCGGTTCGGTTCGGTTTGACAATTTCGGTTCGGTTTTTTTTTCGGTTCGATTTTTTTCGGCTTCGGTCCGGTTCGGTTGTCGGTTTTTTTCGGTTTTCGGTTTTTTGAACCCACCCCTACGCACAATGATGAAAAGCCCTTTTCCAGGCCCAATCAGAGTCAGAACCTACACACCAATCATTCCTCCACAAAAACTGCTCACACTCTCAGCAAAGCGGTTTCATACTTTCCAGTAATTTGATTAGCCCACGGTTTCACCTTCATCCCAATTTCCTCGTCCCTTGTCATTTTTATGAATTTTTTTAATGTATTCTGAACATAAACTAATACAAGTGGCGCACCTTGAATTATGAAACACAAAAAAATTTATTGTCATTCTCCTTCAATTGCCATATATAAACGCATACAGAGCCCATCCAAAATCGAAACAAAAAGCAAACTACCTGCAACCCAAGTCGTTTAAGAGCGTTTACGTCTGCATCCGATGTCTTCTGTTCGAATCCCCGTTTCACAATATGGATCCACAGCAAACCCAAACCAAAACGGAAGAAAGATCAAACCTTTGATGGTGGTGGGGCAGATGAAGCCGGTAAAGCCGAGCCGGAGCGACGAGGTGTTGTCACCCGATGAACAGCTCAAGATCGCCGAGCAGGTAAGGGCCCAGTTCGATTCTGCCGCCCCAAAGCGACCCATCAAGCCGAGCCGGAGCGACCCCGATTCAAACCCGGTTCCCTACTTCGTCGTCGATCAACAACCCACCATTCCTGAGCTGGACAAATTTCGTTCTCTCGAGTCCCAATCCGATGCTGTTATATTCTCAGCGCAGGGAGATCCCACGGTGGAAGATGAGTTTGTGGATACAGAGTACTACAAGGAACTCAATTCCATCGACAAACAGCATCACACGGTAATATCTCTTTACTTTTTTGGGAAATTCTGAAATGATTCGTTATTTTCAAATCATCTATATCTGATCGGTATATATGTTGTAAATATTGGAATTTAATTTCTGATAATTTTATTCAATTTTTCTCTTACTTTTTGAGTTAATATATCCTTTGGTTTGATGGGTTCATGAATTTAATTTGGTTTGGTTTTGATTTGAATTGGATTAAATTGTTCAGACCGGAACTGGGTTCATAAGAGCGGTGAGAGAAGAGGGCAGTGAAGCTGATGGGCTCCATCTTCATCTACCTGAAAGTCATGCGAGAGTGGGATCGAAGATCAAAAGCAACCCTGCAACAAATGATTGGACTCCCAGGAACGATGACGATGACGCCATGGATTTAGATCCTTAATTACCTACTTAATTAATTATCCTTTGTTAATGTAATTTTGTAATTAATTACGGAGAAGATCACTATGTTACATGTAATGGTGATCATGTTCAAGAAGTGGATTGCCGTCCCATGTAATTTTCTCTGCAATGTTCGTAATGGATCTTTTATTTTTAATTCTAGCACCAAGTTTTGGATCTATTTTTCTCTTTTGGCTGAAGGACTTGTGCCTTGTTCTTATCCCTTCCACAGTTAAGTGGATATATTTAAAAATTACGGCGACAGCGACATGAAACCAAGAAAAAAGAATGGGACAGGAGAACCAACCTAACGAGATTTATTCAATTAAGATTTAAAAAATAGTTTAATAGGGTTATAAATTTGTGAAGTTTGATAATGTTTTGATGGACATTCATACACAAAAAATTCATTAAACATAGGAAACAACAGTATAAAGGGTATTCGAGAACACCTACCCATATAGGAAACAACACAATGGAATCCCGACAAATTTATCAAAATCATTCATTTTTAGTACTATGGTCTAATGATATTTCTCTTTACTTATAAGGGACAGGTCTTAGATTTGATTCTCGCCAACGTGAATTTGAACTAATTATTGCTAGCCCATTGTTTACCTCTTAGTATAGATAATATCATTTGTTCAAAAAAAAAAATCATCGAATAAGAAGTGAATGTGTTTGGATTACTATAAACCCTTTTAAATTCTGATTGACTATGGTTTTTTTTTTTTTAGATTTTATTAACTCTCTTAAAGTTTGATTGAACACACATATTTTTTGTTTCAAAATTTATTCTCCATATTTTGTTTCAAAATTGTCGTAGGGTGAAGTGGATACAGATAAGGCCATCTCCAACCGAATGAGGGCCAGAGGATTCCTTTTAGCCCTATAGCCCTCCAAGAAATTAATATTTTAATGAACAGTGACATGCCATATTTCTTATCATCTCCAACCGAGGGCCAAAGAGCTATAGGCCAAACATAGTCCTATGACAAAAAATCCATCTCCAACCGAGAGAGCCAAAGGGCCATACGTCAAACATAATTTCTTATTTTAATTGAATTAATATGGTTACTAAAATTAAACCACCTTATTAAATTTTCGGGATGGAATCTCAATAATTTTAAGTCTCAAATTTCGAGTGTCACGTGTCGATATATGTCCAATTTTGCAGATTTCTTGTCGATATGGAATCTTAATATCTCTTTCAATTCAATACCTTTTAATTCAAGTTTGCAATGAATTCCAATTTTGGATCCTTTTCGGATTCCAACTGGGGGTCGTCATCCAATTCCAAATTGGAAGAAAAATGGGCGCAGATGAGATGAGAAGATGAGGAGTCCGATGAAAAAGACGAAGTATGGTGCAACACATCATATATGGCAGCCATGGCTGGGGTCATGGCGTGTGAGCCTAATGAGGAACAACCTCAATAGGGTGGCTCTGTTGCTGGTCGCTCTTACAAACCACGAAACAGAGAGATGGTGCATGACAATCTGATGAACAACTACTTCAACCCCAACTCGGTGTACAGAGAAGAAAATTTTAGACATCGCTTCCGGATGAGGCGTAGTGTCTTCGAGCGTTTACTTCATGATGTCCAATATGTCAATCCATACTTTCAAGAGAAGCTGGACAAAGCAAGTCGTCTAGGTTTTTCACCGAATGACAAGAAGGCTTTAGCGGAAGATCGACAAAGCCAACTATTGTGTTAGAGGCGGTTACCTTGTTTGACACATAGATCTAACATGTTTTCTTTCGAGTCTCAGGATCCCAAAATGACATTACAGTTCTTGGGTGTTAATAGCCTGATGGAGGATAAATCACCTCATCTTGACTACTACATCAATGGTTGTCAGTATAATATGGGGTATTACTTGGCATATGACATCTACCTAAAGTGGGCAACACTTGTCCAAGCAATTCCAAACCTTGTGGATGACGCTCAAAGGTGGTTTACCTTACACCAAGATGCATACTAGAAAGACGTTGAGAGAGCTTTCAGTATTCTACAAGCACGGTGAAAGAACGTCATAGAACCGGCAAGAGGGTGAAGTCGAGATAAATTGAACTCTATCATGATGTCATGCATCATATTACCTATTAACATGATTGTGGAGAATATGATGACGACTAAGATGATCCAAATAGGTAAAGAAGGGCTCGTGCAAAAATATATGAGGGGCCTAATTTGCCTTTTGACCCAAGAAATGATAATATCTCTTTAAACGAGTACATGAGGTGCTATAGGATGATACGTTCGCATGCCACAAATAAGTACCTACAACAGGATCTTATTGCACATCTTTGGGCCAAGTTTTATGCTATTAAATATTTTTTTAAATATTGTTTAAGTTTAATGTTATTTAATATTTTTAATATTGTTTAATGGCTTAGGTAATTATAGGAAAAAAATTAGATTTTTTTTTAAATTTGTAAACAAAACAAAATAAAATAAAATCCAACGGCTACCTGGCATCATGTTGATGCCAGGTAGCTGCTAAGCTTGAATTGTAGACCGGCTCGAGGCTAGCTGGTTGGCTGGTTCGGGCTAGCCGGTTGCCCTGATTGTGCTCTGATACCAAATTGTCACATCTCGGCCCGGACCGGACCACTTCCCTGGCCCGCTTCACCACCGTAGCATGATATTGTCCTCTTTGGGACCTGACCACGCCCTCACGGTTTTGTTTCTGGGAACTCACACGAGAGCACTCCCAATGGGTCATGCCTAGCTGTCTATTGGAGATGATTTTTGTGTCATTTCGAACTATTTTCGACCCTCTGTTTGACATCCCACATCGCCCAAGGGTGTGATCCTTATATGTATATTCTCATTCCTACCTAGCTCGAGGCCTTTTGGAAGCTCACTGGCTTCGGATTCCGTAGGAACTCCGAAATTAAGCGAGAAGGGGGCTAGAGCAATCCCAAGATGGGTGACCCACTGGGAAGTTCTTGTGTGAGTTCCTAGAAACAAAATTGTGAGGGCGTGGTCGGGGCCCAAAGAAGACAATATCGTGCTACGGTGGTAGAGCGGGCTTGGGAAGTGATTCCCGGGCCGAGATGTGACAATTTGGTATCAGAGTCTAACCCTGGCCGTGGTGTGCCAACGAGGACGTCGGGCCCCTAAGGGGGGTGGATTGTGACATCCCACATTGCCCAGAAGTGTGATCCTTATATGTATATTCTCATCCCTACCTAGCTCGGGGCCTTTTGGGAGCTCACTGACTTCGAGTTTCGTAGGAACTTCGAAGTTAAGCGAGAAGAGGGCTAGAGCAATCCCATGATGGATGACCCACTGGGAAGTTCTCGTGTGAGTTCCCAGAAGCAAAACCTTGAGGGTGTGATCGGGCCCCAAAACGGACAACATCGTGCTACGGTGGTGGAGCGGGGCCGAAAAGTGATCCGCCCAGGGCCGGGATGTGACACTCTGGCCGGATCGGTTGGAGATGGCCTAAGCTTGCTAAGGGCAACTCGGGTCATACGGTAGAGTTAGCCCACACTCGGGGTTGGCGATATATGTGCATCGAAAGTGACTCTTCAGTATGATCTCCAGCTTTTCTTCTGGCTCTTTTTCTCCTCCTTGGCAACTTCGGATTAGTTGAAAAAAATTATATTTTCCTTTTACAGCACATGGTTTTTCATTATTCTCATGTTTCTAATGAAGGGAATGCGGTATAAATTAGCAAATTTAGTGTTACTTTCGTCTTCCCTTGTATGGCATGCGGTTCCACCCTTCAAGACTCTTTTCTGCACACAAATTTTTAGGCATCCCCGCCTACAAGTTTTTCTCTCCTCAATGATTTTTGTTTTTTTGTTTGTTTTTAATTTCACACGAATACAACCTTCTTGTATCATTCTTATCCATTTGCACCGTTTTGATTTTATTATATGTAAGTTGTTAAATTTAACAAGTTAACCCTTATTGTGTTGCTCTTATCCATTTCCACCAATCTCATTGTCAAAGTTAAACGCTTAAGGTGAAGGTCACATCAAACGAAGGAAATAAAAAATGCTGAAGACGACAGGAGAAAGAACCTAACATTGGATTAGGCCAGCTAACCCTGTACACCTACTCCTAATCAAGTATTAACCCAAAACGAAAACCCTACAAATTAGTTTTGTACTAAAGGCTGCTAGATGATTATTTCGCTATTAGTGGCTTTTTTTTTTTTAAATTTTTTTTAACATTGAAATTGAAAACTTCTGTGAGTTTTCAAAATTTAGCTTTCCATTTTTAATTTAGGATTTTTTTTTATATATTTTCATTTTTTATGACTAAAAGTAGTTACCAAAAACGTTATCACGCTTGAAAACCCAAAAACTTAAATAGTATCAAACAAGCTTTAAAGAGAAAAGTTGGTTTAGGATTTAGCTATTTAAATGTATTGTGAAGACCTGCATTTTTGTAAGTACCAATACAATATTTGTGTGAAATGTTGTGATCACGTGTATATCCAATAAATATACGGTTAGGATCCGGGGTGATAGGTTTTTGAGACACGGGATCCACTCTGTAATGTATAAAATGATCTACCTGTTTATTTTTTATATCTTAACTCAAAGATCATGTCTATAAAAAATCATCCAAATACAAACCGTATGACTGTTGAATTAAACATAGTTTTTCTTTGAGAATCGTATTCGTTTGTTTTCTTCACTACAAATGAATGTTTTAATGATTTTAGATTGTCTAATTTTTTTTTGCAAGGATACTAAAATATAGATGATTCAGATTGTTAAAACACATTACGCTGTGAATCCTATAAAATAGGGGTCAAAATGTCTGACACAAATGTGCGACCCTGATCCTACCTCATATATATATTTCCTATGTTTACAGTATTTATTATATATTTAGCGTGAAAGGACCGACAAATATCTAAATAATTTATATATTATAACCTCTAATATTCTTGGCATTATATGATTTAAGTCTATTTTGGTAAACCTTTATTATGATTAGTCCAATTTTGTATTCCTGCTTGAATAGGTCCAATGATTAAGACTCTACATCTTAAATTTATTCCTTAAATAATTACTTGGGTAATTAATACTATCTCTTAATTTGAGGATTATCTTTCATTAATGATAAATTAATTATCAGAATTAACAATCATTCTCTACAATTTTCTCTGAGGAATCGTACTCTCCTCCCTACTATTTTTCAGTTTTCTATTTGTTTTCCATTTTATTCTTCAATGTCTTCCATTAGCATTTTTTTTAAAAACAAACAATATTATCTACGAGAATAGGTGGACTTAGCCTCATAATAGGGTAGCAATAATGTAGTTCAAATTCGCCTTTGATGAAAATCGAACTTAAGATCTTTTACTTACAAATGAAGATGAATACCACTACAATGTAGTATTAAGTGAAAACTTCCATTAGCATTTTTAATGGAAGGATTATATACAACTTCCTCATCTTTTTGATTTTTTACCTAACTCATCAAAATTTTAATGTGTTTTCTTCAATTTTTCTCCTCATCGATCATCTACATGTAATGTAGGTCTCCTAATTTTTTTTCTTTTAACGAAGGCTTCTCCTTATTACTCATGTTATTTATCTACCTATAGCACATGATTTTAGTTTATCTCAACCATATCTTTGAGGTTTTTTTTTTTTTGGGTTTCAACTTCTGTATTAGTTTAAATGTATTTATCTACTTGTATTACATGGGTTTCACAAAGCCCAGATAATTCTTGCCTGAGCTTCATCCGCACTCTTGACCCCGCTCAGGACGCACCCAAGGCCCCTCATGATAATTGCTTGGTAGTTTGGACCACTTACGTCTTGCTTGAGAGATTCTCTCATGTAACAAAATTTTAAGCTCAATAGTGTCATCGTTCAATAAATATTTATTTAAAGAGTATATTATTTATCTAATAAACGATTCACATGAGTTGGTGATATGTGAGAATCTAGTGGACCAAAAAAGAAAAAAAAAACAAAAAAAAAGGAAGTAGCGAGGTTTGTAGGATGGGCCATGAATCGATTAGAAGCAAAGCGATTAGACCCGACTGAGGCCTAGTCAATTTTACCCAATGGACTGCGAATGGACTGGGCTCATGCCCAGTGAACTTGCGCACAAGCCGATCCAATAAGCCACGTGGCATAATCTCGGTGACTGGTTGTCGGACCCAAGAATACAAGTGACATGTTAAAAGGTTTTACATTATCCAAAGCATTAAAAATGAAAACAAAAATAAATAAATAAAAACAAAGAGAAAATCTCAATAAAAAAAAAAACTAATAAAAAGAATTTAATTTTGAGTTCTAATAAGAAAATAAAAATATGTTGTAAGTAAATAGTGTATGAATAATATTTTAAAGTATAACAATTATTTTCGTTGAAATTGATATACAGAAATGTTCAGTTAAAACTTCCGTTCAGAAAAGGAAAATGGAAGGTCCTTGCTTCCCTGCCCTTCCTTCTTCTCCCTGGCTCCGGTCTCCAAAGTCCCTCCAAACTCTGCAAAACCGATAAATAACTCCCGCCTGTTTGCCATTGCAATCTCTCTCTCTCATTGAAACTGGGCCGCACGATTTGCGGGTCTCTCATCACAGCCATTGGAGCCGGCAACTTCCGCGACGATGACCTCTATCACCTCCGTTGAGTTGAATTTCCTCGTCTTCCGTTACCTTCAGGAATCAGGTATTCTACACTTCGCAACCCCCCAATCTTATCGATTCTTCGGATTATTTTTGCCCTATATTTCCCCTTTTGAATTGCATTGACATTCTAGGGTTTCTGGGAATTTGAGTGTGCTGTACAAATTATAAGGTTGTATATATCAATTTGTGTTGCATGGTTGCTAGTATAACTTAATTAGGGTTCAGAACTATAATTTTTGGGAATAATTTTTCAATTGGCTTCCTGTTTATTGGACGTCGAGGGGGCATGAGATTATAGATCTTAAAACAGTAGTGGGTATAATTTTGTTGTGTTATCTTCTGGAATGCTCGAAAGTTCAGTACTTTCCGTTTTCTCTTTTATTTTGGATGGTGCTATCCACACCCTTTTATACCTCCTAGACACCCTTGTTAAATTATGTCATTTGATCTTTTTCAATTCATTCTTTCCCACTGCCGGAAATTGAGAGGAGTGTGTGAAGGTAAAAAGAGGTGTGTGGATAGCACCGCCCTTTATTTTTCCTAATCAATTTTTTTTTAAGTTTGGTTTGCCGTAACCTGAATAAAAAATTTATGTTTAACTGAATGTTATTTATATACCTACTTATTATGATATTATAAGATTTGAATCTGACTAGGATTTGATGCGCAATCAATATGCGAAGCTATTGGATGTTTTTTTTCAAGTAGTAGATTATTTAACGTCATATAAAAGCAGTAGAATCCGAGTTGTGGAGTGATCTTATGGGTTTTTGTACACAAGCCAATTGCATGTTTGCACAATCTAGATTTGTTATCAAAGTAAACGTGAAGCAGCCTCTGAATCAATCAAAGATTGTATTGATGAACCCAATTCTTTTTCTCTACGTTTCCTGTTTTGTTGCTTCTGCAGGTTTCACGCACTCAGCTTTTGCTTTAGGATATGAGGCCGGTATTAACAAAGGCACTATAGATGGAAATTTGGTTCCACCTGGTGCACTCATTATATTTATACAAAAAGGACTTCAGTACTTGGAGATGGAAGCTAACTTGAGTAATGTTAGTCTTCTTGTTCTTTTTATGGATTATTGAATAGCTAGTAATTTTTGTTCAAGAACTTTACGCACAATGAACATCTTAGAATATATGTTAACCAGCTTTTGTTTTAAGCTTGCCAGAGTGATGCAGATTTGGATGAAGATTTCTCATTTTTACAACCTTTAGATCTTATTACAAAGGATGTAAATCAATTGAGGCAAATGATCAAAGAGAAAAGGAAGAATGCACAGAAGGACAAAGACAAAGATAAAGAGCATGAGTCTTATGAGAAGAAAGATAAAGACAAGGAGCATGAAAATGAACATGAAGGAGAACGTGCACAAGTAAGAGAGAAAGAAAGAAAAGAAAGGGAGAAGGATTTTGAAAAGGATAGAGAGAGGATAGAAAAGAACAAGGAGCGAGAAAAGCAGCCGGAGGACCACAATGACAAAGATGTGGTTAGAGATCAGGAAGATAAAGTTAATGTGAAACATGAAGAAAATGGAGCTTCTAGAGGTAGATTCAAGTTTTACTGCGAATGATTTTCTCTTTTGTGGTCTTTATTCTTTTATTAGCCCGAGGGCTGGTTTGGTATTGCTATGCTTTGAAAAAAAACTGCTTTTGCTGTGCTGTGAGAATAAGCTCATTTTTGCTGCTTCATGTTTTCAGCTTTTTTTCATCCAAAATTGTGAAAATATGCTGAATTTAAGTGTTTACCACACATCTTTTTGAGCTCAGCTTTTTTTGATACCCGTTTTTTATAAAAGCACCTCAGTACCAAACGAGTACTGAATACAATTACTAAGGCCACAGAATGGCCATAGTTTTTTAGCAACCACAAATCCATTCAATGATTATGTTCTTTTATTTTGTGATTGATGAGAAATGAGAACTAAGATGTAGACACTTGATTTTTTGGACCTTACCAGGGTGCAGGAAAAGTTTTATTTATGTACAAACATCCGCTTAGCCGGTGACCTACTCTTATATAATTTTTTTTCTAATTTTTAATGAATTGAAAGTAATAAAGGAAGAATGCTTTAACTTCTTGTTTTCTCTTGTAATGATATCATGATCTGCCAAGGTGAGAATTGGTTTTGGAATGTGGTGCCTTGCGCATTTCTTGGCATTTGAGAATCTGTGCAAGGAAGTTTAACTAGCTTCATTCCATAGTCATTTAGGTATGATGAGTTAGAGTTTTTGGCATATATGTAAAAAGGCAAAGCATGCTATGTAAAACTCTCCTTTAATACAGTTGAAAAATTCCAGTTCTATCCAAAATAATCTTTCTCCTGTCAATTTCTTAAGTGTACAAGTAATCATTATTTTCTTTTGTTGGAGCAGAACCAATGGATATTCCTCTTACAGATGTTGAAATCCCTAGTTCTGATGTGACAATTTTGGAGGGGCATACTAATGAGGTTTGTGCATGCTCCTATTTTCCTGCATTACCCACCTTATACTTGGCTTTTGCCCCCTTTCTATGCTGTATGTTTCTTCATATCTTTGTGTGTGACATTGGATCTCATTTCCTTTCTTCATTAGGTATGTGCTTGTGCATGGAGTCCAGCAGGTTCTCTTCTTGCATCGGGGTGTGTATTTGTTATTGTTCATATGTAGTGGATGTTTCTATTATCTATTTTCTTCTTTAGAGAATAATGAACCATGGAAAAATGTTGTTAATTTATTCTCTCTTTACTAATTCTTTCACATGTTTTGCTAGTTAATTGAATACTGATGTTGGATATCTGCTCTTCACCATTTGATTTGATACTATCTTTTGTTGTTATTTTCTCTCTTAGCATTAAATTTCAGTAAAATCAACATCCCATAAGACTAGCTGAAAACTGGTGATATTAATTTATCATATATCATGTTAATTGTGGGCCTTAATGTTGACCAGAATATGGGCTGTTTTCAAATCCATGGTGTTACCACACTTTGTTAGGATTACTATACCAGTGGCAAATTTTGAAAGATCTCTTCTTTCCACATTATTTTTTCAATCCCTTACTCTTGTCACTTTTAATTAATCACCTTCCAGGTCTGGAGATTCAACTGCTCGTATTTGGACCATTGCTGATGGAAGCTCCAGATTTAGTTCACAAAATGGCTCCTCAAATGTGTTGGTGCTGAAGCATGTTAAGGGTAGAACAAATGAAAAGAGCAAAGATGTGACGACACTTGATTGGAATGTGAGCTCTGTTATTGTGGATTTATTTTGTGATAATTGGCCTATCAAATTTTCTTGTAATTGATTACATGCAATGCGGATGGTCTTTGTTACGTGCTCTTGCGAGTTTCACTCATCAAGAAAAAAACTTGTTTTCTTTATTCCAAAAGCATCTAAACTGCAAGAGCCTCTTGTATTTTCTTTTTCTTTTCTTCTAGAATTTTTTTTTCTTTTGTGTTTACGCAAACAAACCTTTCACTTATTCAGGGAGAGGGAACAATGCTTGCAACCGGATCGTATGATGGGCAAGCAAGAATTTGGGGTACAAATGGTAAGCAGATGATTGTTTTTCTGGTTTTTCTGTTCCATTTGATTTATGATTCTTGTTTACTTTTCTGCATCATTTTGGAAGTTTTTAGAACATATATTCTGTGTGGTATCTTTGCCCAGGTGAATTAATTAGTACTTTGAGCAAACATAAAGGGCCTATATTCTCACTAAAGTGGAACAAAAAGGGAGATTATCTTCTTACAGGAAGCTGTGATAAAACTGCAATTGTGTGGGATGTAAAGGCAGAGCAATCAAAACAGCAGTTCGAATTTCATTCTGGTGTGTTATTTTCACAGAACAGACAGTATAAAAGTGGTTGTGTCGGGATTTTGACGATTATTTTCTGTCATTTAGGTCCAACACTCGATGTTGATTGGCGCAACAATGTATCCTTTGCAATGAGCTCAACAGACAATATGATATATGTCTGCAAGATTGGGGAAAACCACCCTATTAAAACTTTTGCAGGACATCAGGTATTCTCAAGCATTTAGTTGCTCTAGATTAAACCCGAGGTTAATTATGTTTTTAGCATTTTTTTCTTATTATCGTTGTTTATGTATACTCTACTCTTTTCCTGTAGAGGCTGCAGATAGTTTTGTGTTGTTTAGATTGTTGAAGATCTAGGTACACCCAATTCTAGTCGGAGATATATTGTCTTGATGCTGATCATGTTAATGTTCAACTTCATTTGAGAAAATCTTGGTTAACTGGTCCTCGTCTGGTTGAATATGGATTTGAGAGGGTCTTGGTAATCCAGCCTTCCATTCTAGAATGTAGCTGTTTTATTTCCCTAAAGCTTACACACCTGCATTTGATTTTGTCAACTGGAAAACCCTGAGCTTACCAGTTTATTTGAACATGTCTGGTTGTAGTTACTGGAATTTTCTCAGGTAGCAAAAATGGTTTCACTTGTTTTGAACATCTGCAAAAATTTGCATGTTTGCGAACGATAAACTTTATAATTTACAATTGTACTTGATAGTATCAGTTTTTGTGGCTAATCAATGGATTTTCGCTGTTCAGGGAGAAGTTAATTGTGTTAAATGGGATCCAACAGGTTCATTGTTGGCTTCATGTTCTGACGATATCAGTGCAAAGGTTATCTGTGCTACCTGCTCAATTTGTAGTCAAGTAGTTCCATTTTTTGTCCAGTAAGATACTTGTTTGCATTAATATTTTTAGTCTATACTTGTATATAATCAAAGATAGGTACTGAAGTTGAACACAGACCTGGTATGGGGTTAGCGTCATATGTATACTCCGGAACATGGGAACAATAGGATTGATTAAACCAATCTCGTTTACTGCTAGATTAGAAGTTTGAGCCCAATAATTCATATATATATATATCATTCTGCTTTTGTACATCTTATCCCTATTCAGTATAATATAGCCATTTTCAATTAATTGGATCAGTTTCAGTTGGTTCATTATTTTCCATTCAATTAATTGGATCAGTTTCAGCTGGTTCATTGTTTTCCATTGATAAGACTATTGAATTTGCAACTCATGTGAAATTATGGTGTAGATATGGAGCATGAAGCAGGAAAAGTATGTTCATGATTTGAGAGAGCATTCTAAGGTATTCCTCAGATTGTCATTCAAGTTTAATTTTCCTATTATGTCTGTTAGAATTTACTATTGCAGAATCTTAGAAGCGTTGAAAATTTGGATTGCAGGAGATATACACTATCAGGTGGAGTCCGACTGGGCCAGGAACAAACAACCCTAACCAACAGTTAGTTCTGGCAAGGTATAGTGCTTCTTAGATGAAGTGAGATACTGTATTGTGTGCATTGCGGTTACCATGTCTTCTTTTATTATTTCAGTTAAGTTGCAAATTGTTTCAATAAATAGCTTTTGCATGGTTTTCATATTTTTCAAGAAAAGCTTAATGTTGGCAGTTGAAATTTTGTACAAAGACAGAAAATGATTTATTACCTGTGTAAAACCTGGTTGGATGGTAATTCTCCTGATTCATTCTGTGCTAACAAGTTATTGTCAAACTTCTTATTGCCGTTTACCCTGTGGTGCAGCGAGAACTGTATTTTAAGCCACTGCTCTTTTGTATTCATGTTGTTGCATTTGTGGGTTTCTGTTTCACGCCTAAGCGCTGTTGTCTTTATGCAGAAATATTATTTCTTGATAGGATTCAAACTTGCACTTCATTCTGCATGCATACTCTGCTGAGAAAGTACACTCAATACTTTCGGCGGAGAAAATACACTGAATCTTTGTGTTATGGTTACAAGTTGTATGTGATTGTGCTTCTTGTGCAGTGCTTCATTCGACTCCACTGTGAAGCTATGGGATGTGGAACAAGGAAAACTTATCTGCAGCTTGGATGGACACAGGTACTGGATTTAAACAAACCGTATGGTGTTCGAAGCTTGGTAAAATTTCGTTACTTCATTCTGTATTGATACATTCAAATTGAATCAACAGGGAACCTGTGTATTCTGTTGCTTTTAGCCCAAACGGTGAGTATTTGGCCAGTGGATCTCTTGATAAATCGATGCATATATGGTCACTGAAGGAAGGCAAGATTGTGAAAACGTACACTGGAAGTGGCGGTATATTTGAAGTCTGCTGGAACAAGGAAGGCGACAAACTTGCTGCATGTTTTGCCAACAACACAGTCTGCGTTTTGGATTTTAGAATCTAGAACTGGAAAATACCAAAATTGTCTTGTATCGGAAGTTAGTTGGTCGTCAAATCCAAGTCGTAGATTAGTTCTTTGCATTTGATTAGGATGGGTGGCTGAGTGTATTTTAGGTGGGTAAGCATTGCATTTTAACCGTAGATCAAGGCTAAACTCACTAATGTTCATTTTGTTTGTGAGCCCGTTTCTTGATTCGATTGTCGATTGAGCTGGTTTTCTAGGAGAGATGTACAGGATTGTTTTCAACTTTTTTAGTTAGGCTTGTTGATGTAGTTTGCTTCTCTCTATATGTATGTCATGCTACTGAACATTCTCAAGAAAGCTGTTACTCCAACTATTTTTCTGGTTTTGATTTGTGTTGACTACTTTGAAAGCAAAAGTATACGTTCAATTTGACTAACGCACGTACAGTTTTCGGATACGGAAGATCTAGAACCAGTTGGAAATGTCAAACTTCAGAGTTGTATTCATTTAAAGACTTAAAGTTTTGGAAGCGTAAGTGATACTAGTCGGGTTTTCCTTTGGCTGTAAGTCGTGGCATGTTTCTGTTAGATGGAAACCATGGTTTAAAGGGCGCGCTCAATGGGCCAAAACCGAATATTGGACCAGAACTTGAAGAGACCAAATGTAAAACAGGCCCAATGATTTTGCAATTGGAAAGACAACTTCTTCGGTTCCAGGGTTTAAATCGAAATGCCCTAAAACCCTTGCTTCCAATCCAATCCCCAATTCCTAAATTTCCAGCAAGCAAAGGTATGGCGTGGCGATCTGGGTCGTCGTTGTCAAGGTCTCTGATCTCAACCGCAAGAGCTTCGACATTCCGGTCGTCTCCGTCGATCTCATCTCTCCCTCGCGCTCCGCTTCGTAATCTCCTCGGCAGCAACTCCCGCCGCACCCTCTTCTCCCTCCCAGTCAATGCGGGCCAATTAGCTTGCGCGCAGTCGCTGATGCCATTGCACAGCGCCCTGGCTTCGGCTCGTCTCACAAGCCACATCTCCGTCGAAGCGCGGCATTGCTGCGAGCTGTCTCAGGGTACCTCCATTGATCCCTCGTAGTAGTTTCTCTCTTTCTGCGGTGCGTCTTGTACTGACATTTTTCCCCTTTCAAATTTCATTGAATTACTTGTCATCTGTGTGTGAGATTTGGTGAAATGGAAGTGTAATGATAAGGAGTTTTAATTGAAAGAGAAAAATATGGGAACTTTGAGTATCTTTTGTATGCAATGCCTTGTCAGCTGTTTGTTTAATGGGAAGCTTGTGATTCATGATACTCAGCACTAGCTTATTGATTTGTATGGATTTTTCGATCTTATTGTTTTTTCCGGTTATCTACGTGTTAGATTTTGAGAAATGGGAGTGTAATGATAAGAATTTCAATCGAAAATAGAGCAAAGATGGGAGCTTTGAACTTGGGTATGCAATGCAGTGGTTCTTCAATCGAAAATAACGCTTATAGTTGTTTCTGAACCCAATAGAAGTTGATTAATTGTGGAGTTTCTAGATGTGATACTATGATTCTCGGTAACATTTGGCATTTCATCCTTGTGCTTTATCCTTTTTGGTGGTGGATAATGAAAGCTTCCGTATAGGTGTTATTCTTCGTCCAAATTCCAATATTTTGGACAGAATTGTGGCTGCTATATTTTTAACGATCCATCTAATCTATTATTATTATAAGCCATCTCAAGTGAAATGCTTGTGGGGTTGTCTTTCGGTGTGAGTAGTGTCTGTTTAGATTTGCATCTCAGCTTATTGGTCTTCTGGGTGCAATGTTGTAGGTTCTTGAACGTTGGATCGACACAGCAGCAGTTGTTGCTTTATTACGTGGATCCTGAGAGTGGAAGCATTCTGTACTCCTTATGTTTGATAAGGTGGGTGTAGGATGTAATTTCTCATTGTAGTGGATAATTTCTAGTTTCAACATTGTTGCTATAAGGCGTGTTCATTTTCTTATAAGCCATTTGACTTGTGTAGGCTTTTATGTTCAGAATTACAACATCATATGACTATTTCCTGATCTGACTAACAGTGTTGTTTTACTGTTATTTATTGCTATCGAAATTAATGGATCCAAATTGAAATCTAATACATGACATAAAGGGGGCAATTGGTCTTCCCCCGAAGCTGCATTTGTTTTGCTATAATCTTGTAGATTTTACACTAGCTTATAGAATGAAAGAGTAACCTCTCTCCAAAAGGGTGTGGTAGTTTGTAGGCGAAAATCCAACCTCATTTATGAATCAGGTGAAATCCATGTTGGTTGGTCCATATACTATGCATTTGAACTTTGTTGAGAAATTGCTCTTCTCTGTTTTCCTCTCATCGCATGTTTACTTACGCCCATCAGTTGATACAATTCAGATCTTGAGGGTATTGGATTACTGATTTTAAGGTGGAACGCATCTTTTTTAATTCCTTGTGTGTTAGTAAATGCGGGTAATCAGAAATTCGAATATGATTCCCCTTCTTCTCATACTCATACCCAGTACGTAACATGCCAGCACTGATTCTTGTTTATGGTCCCGTACAGATTATTTGTGTCTTAGCTTGATGAACTAGTGTAGTCAAGACTGAATTTTTTCAATTTGTTCTTGATAGATGGAAAAAATTAATCTGGCATCATTGCATTTCAAAGAAAAACGCAGTCTCATGAGTTCTGATCTCACAGGCGATAAATGAATAACCCAATTCGAAATTAAAAATTTACTGTTATTCATTTGATTTTGGAAACTTTAACAAAAAAACTTCTGGTACTGTTTACTTTAACGAAAAATCATATTTTTACATCAAAAAGTCAATCTTGGTCATATTTACTTTACTTTTTATTTTGTCCTTATCGTTAAAACTTAAAATTTTTAAGTTATTTTCATTAGTTTTCCTTTTGATATTTCCCTTTCTTGCTTTGGATTGAATTAGAAAACAATTCTTTTGCTTGATGATTAAAGGGCAAAAGCCAAACAGCATTGTGGCCAAACAAATCCAATCTTCAAGCACACAGACGATCCGACTCATCATTCCAACTCCACCAAAAAAAATATTTTTTAATTTAATCCTTTTACAATGAAGATTTTTGGATGAGCATCAAGATTCTGATTTGATTTTTTAAGAATTATGTGGTCGTGGTTTCTCGGCTCCTACTGTGCATATGTATATATGCGTACACATAGCCCACTACTAGTACGTGATACATCCAACAATGATCCTCGGAATCCCCAATTGGGAAAATAGACATCCCACCGATCTTTGTATATAAAGCGAACAAATTTTGGATAAAAAGGCCTCCACACCAAAAAATTTCAAAAGTAACCCAAAATAATATTGGTGTATTTTCGTCATTTTAATAGTATTTTTAATAATTAATTCTTTTTGTACAATTTTTTTAATTAGTACCTCACAATAGACAATAATAAGATTCAATCAATTGTTTATTAAATATTATTTTCTTTATTTTTAAACACGTTCAAAACATCTTAAGAGACGTGTAATGCCGGTTATAAAAAATGTCTTTCGTGCATAATAATATGATTAAATTAATTGTCAAATGATTGTTTTTTTTTTTGAACAAACAATATATCTGCACTAAGAGGGTGGGGTGGGCTTAACTTCACAATGAGCTAGTAATAATGTAATTCAATAAGTTGTTTATTAAATATTATTGTCTTTATTCTTAATGTAAATTCAATAGAATGTAGATGAAAATTGAAAAACCGATTTTATTATGTGAATTAGCTGCTTTGATTGGTTTGTGAGAGGTTTTTTTTTCTAGCATGATCTAAGATTATTCATTTACTTCAAATATTTGACTTCCTTTTGTCAATTCACGCATATAAATACATTTGAAAAATGTAAGTTGCCGGTAACATGTCATGATTCAAAAAATATTTTTTGCAGATGCGTGAGAACGTGCATGAAGGCTAGCGTATATATATTACTGGGTCCTCCCAAACTCTTCATAAAGCTACCACTGCAGGTTTGCATTGCAGTATCATGTGTATACGAAATTATTGATGATAATAGCATCTCCAAATTAGTAGCGGGGCAAGAATTTTATGGGTGTGAGAGTTTCTCATATATATATAGGTAATTTGGAATCAGAACATGAGAGATTGGAATATTTTGTATAAAATTGAAAGATTCTAAATTCAATAGAGAGAACTAAAAACATTACACAAACTCAACATCTAGAATATGACGTACATTGTAACAAGAAAACTTTAAAATATAAGATAAAGCTGAAGAAAAGTTGATACAATAAAGAGGAGAAGTGAAGACTACACGGAAAAAAGAGGGATGAAGGGAAAAATGAGTCCAGGTCTGGAGTGAAAAAGAGTTTGGATTTAGAACACAACAGCATCCTGTTATAATAACAAGAAGAACAAAAGCAGGATAGACCAGGGACCATTATGACCTATTTTGTTTGATTTCACTTTCCATCATCATCACCACTATTAATCTCACATTTATATTATAATGATATCATATTAAATAAATCTTAACGATATTCATTAATAACTCAATTGATTGATTTGCTATCCCAACCTTTTCCCCCTACTATCTGGACAAACATCACATGTTAATGACTGTTGGGTCTGCAAGACTTAATTTTATTGCAGCACACAGATCAATCTCATTCTCTCTGTAAGTTGTATTTAATTTACATCTAACCTCTGGCAAGACCAATTTAATTTTGCGCGACACATCGAGGAAGTGGTCCATAATCTGCAGAGAGTCCAGCACATAAACATACTGAAATGTTGTCTTAGTTATCTGGTAATTAAAGAATTCATGATCATTCATTCTTTCATTTGAAATTAAAGTAAAAAACAAATAAATATACTTTTAATTTTTAATTCAACACCTAATATTAAATCTAACAAACATAAATTCTTGATTACTAGGGGAGCTGAAAACAAGGCTCCATAAACATATGCTGGAGGCTTTAAATCTGCAGTATGGGTTCAAAAGGATGTACAGTTCTGGGCTTGTATATAAGAACTCCGACTTGCCTGTGTCCTCTAAGCAACATTTACCGAAAAGTGCTTTTTGATTTCAACCTTCCATCACTAGAAGCACTTTGGAAATGTTTACCTATATGCTTTTAGTGGCATTTTCGGTAGTTTCAAGTGTTTGTGATTAATTCATCCATATGGAATCAAATTATATTGATGCTACTAAGGAGTCGTAAGCTTTGAATGGCCAATACAATTATACATGACTTGAGCACAACTGGTCCCCTAAAAAGTTTCAAGCATCACAAAACGGGAGCACCACACAAATTTGAGATAAAAATATTTTAGTAATATCCAATGCCACTTCATCCCCTCCATTATCATATTCCCTTTCTGGACTGTTTAGAATATTTTTTTTTTTTTATATTTTTTTATACAAGCATTGTTATACTTTAAGTTGAGCTAATGTCGTACGTTCACGTCTGCTGTTTCTACACTAACTTAACTTCCTTCTTTTTCATCACACATCCCTTATTTAAGTTCAAGCTCCCCAGTTTCTTCAACCCTCTATCCCAAACTCTCCATTTCTTATACCGTTTAAATTGAGTTTTATTTAGGGTTTGCAATGATTCCCAAAAGGGAGCAAGAAAGAGAAGCAGAAGCACAGGAAGCAAATGATGAGATTACAGAAGGTAATGATGAAAGATTAGCTGATGATCATGAAGATGATAATTTGGGAGACTGGTTGAGTTTAAGCCTCAACTCCAACGAGCCATCCGCGGCGGAAGTCGACGCCGATTTTCCGTCACCAAAACCCTCAAATAGCAAAAAAGTTTTCTCATGCAACTTTTGTCTGAGGAAATTTTACAGTTCTCAAGCCTTGGGAGGCCATCAAAACGCACACAAGAGAGAGAGGGGAGCTGCCAAAAGGTATCACTCTCACAAAAAGATGATGTCAGCAATGGGGTTTCCGTTCAGCCCTGTGGCTGCAGCAGCTAGGTCACTTGGCGTCCAGCCTCATTCACTCGTGCAGAAACCTAGCAGCAGGTCTGATGGGTCGTCAATGGTGGCGAGATTTAGTGACGCCGCCGCAGGTTTTGGGATGGCATGGACACCCTTCATGCTTGAAGAAACCATGAATAATATTTGGCCCGGAAGTTTCCGGGTGGATCATCAATTGCCACGACAAGAATCACATGTACATAATAAGCAGCTGGACTTGAATCTTCGGCTGTGATTCTAAGCTTTCTTCCTAGTATTTATTGTATTTCAATCTAGATTTGTCTAAATAATACATGTTTTAGAGCCGATAATCAACTGATGATCTTTGGTAAACAACATATCAACAACAAAACATGCATATTATCAAAATCATTGATACATATATCAATAGTATCAACACAAAATTCATTCACAAAAATTCGATAGATAATATTGGTAGATAACAAATCAATGAGGTAATGTTTATATTATCGATATAGATACAAGTGCAAAATCCGTGCACAAAAGTTCTATACCATTGTAGAAGTCCAAACTAATAATGCTTTGGTACGTGTACTTGAAATCATCAAGACAACTTTAGTCGATGGGACCTTTGTATAGTTTCATTTTTGTTGTTTATACTTTATACTTTATAGTGTAGTGCTATAACGCCAAACTTTCAACTACTGTATTTGGAAAAATAATTCAGTTTCTAAACTATCTATTCTGTTTGTCAATCAAAACTAAAAAACATACATATCCTATTTAAAGATTAAAATTAAGTAAATAAAAAATATTCCTACGACAGAAGAAGGTAGAAACTACCCCATCATTGTTAGTTTTTCATAATTGAATTTTTTTTTTAATTTTAAAAACTAATCACTCAATAAAAATAAATTATTTGGACACACTTGTGTAAGCATCTGTTAGTATTAATAATAATAATTCAATTTCTTTCTGCAAGACTACCAGTTGTTCAAACAAAACAAAAAAAAAAAAAAAAAAAAACAAAAAAAAGAAGAAAGGCTACCATTTATTCTTCAGCTTTTAGTACAACTAAATTCTATTTGGTGTGGCAACTAATATTTAACTTGTCTTTTTCAACCAATCTAATATCTTTGGACCATGATTGATAATTGGCTTCGATCTGATTACTTTTCCATTACGGTCAGATCAGTGGCTTAATAAAATGAAATTTTAATGAAAAGCTCTCGGTATTATTTATTTTAACGAAAAATTATATTTTTACACTAAAAAGTCAATCATGGTATTATTCAGTTTACCCTTTATTTTGTTCTTATCATTAAAACTCAAAGTTTTCCAATTATTTTCATTAGTTTTTCTTTAATAAAATGTTGATCCTTCTAAGCCTATTTGAAGTATCTAAATTGAACCCTCATTGGGTTGTCAAGCCCGGCCCATAATATTGTTTTTGATTGGGCCCTTTTGGATTTGTAATCCGGAGGGTCAGTCAGGCAGAGATTTTTTAGTGTGATCATCATACGAGGTAGTACACCACGTGTCCTTATATAAATAATGTGTTATGTGTGTTAAAAGATTAATAACTTAAAAATTAAAATTTTCCATCACTTACATAAAAATACGTAGTGTACCATTTGTATTTCCGTTACAACTAAAAATTTCCCATCAGTCATGATGGTAGGATTAAAAAAGAACTCCCCCATGACTACTCCATTTTGTTCGTTCAACAGATGACATTTGAAAGTTGTCATCAACTTCTTCCTCCAATAATGAATTATCTTATCCAAACTGATTATCTGTATTAAAACACAACCCAAAAAGAACTAAATGAGAACAACTTAGAACTCGTTGGGAAGTGCTTTTAAATGATTGAAAACGTTTTTAGAGAAAATGCTTTTAAATGACTTAAGTGTTTTGGAGGATTAACTTGTATTTTTATGAATGATTGATTCCAAAAACATTTTATCTAAAAACACTTTCAATCATTTAAATACATTTTCCAAACGAGTCCTTATGCTTCAGCCATACTTAACGTAGACAAAGAAAAGTGAGGGAGCTGAGAGGTCCAACTTATGGCAATTGCTTGAGGTCTTCTCCAGCCATGCTCGTTGAGCTCGAAAATACCCAAAAAAAAAAAATCATCTCAATTAAGGAGGTAAATCCTAGTTAGCAACTCAATACAAATATTATACATTGTTATATTTGTCATTCATGTGAGTTGAGCCTAGCGAAAGTATTAGTTGGTAGTAAATATTATATTAAAAAGTAACAGAATATTGGTGAATATCCATATATTGGTTTAGGATGTTATGTATTACTTTACAACCATCGAGTTACAGGCTAGGTTACATATTTAATTGTGTGATATGAGTTCACACTAACATGGCATGTTTATTACTTTGTGTTATATTTAGATTTGTTATTAACTCGACTCGAAAAGTATGTAAGTTGTATGACCGATCGCACAAGATCTTACAAATAAGAGTGTAAATTAGAAGCTAGTAACTATATTACTACTAGTCTAACTTATTTTATTCCTTCGAGTGAAATTCCATTAAACAATATGTCACGGATTTCCATCAAATAGGGGTAAGTAGGATACAGTTTCTTGTCACTTATTAAGGGGCAGAGAATAATTAGATGGCATCCACAAAATCACAAGTTAATTGGATCCTTGGAATTCATCGGCCGATCAATGATCTTCTATACTCTACATATATACAGCACAGCAGACTCAGCAGCCATGTGAAGTTAGACAAGACTCCCCATTTATCTGAGACCATCTTCCAAGAATGATATGTAATGGCCCAGCTGAATTAATCAAACATAAGCCCTATCATATTTGAATACAGCTACATATGACGAATCGACAATTAGTCTAACCATACATATATAAATACAAGAAATCCTCACACATGTTATAGATGCTAGTATGGTAGCTAATGCATGAGGAGAGCGAGCTGTTTTATATAGGAAAATAATTTTTGCACTTTTTTTTTCCCATTGTACTGTTGTATTTCTTCTTGTTTTCTTTATCTGTAAATTTTATAGAGCAATGAGGACTCAAAGGACAAAACAATCAAGGGTGCAAAGGAAGAGAAGAGAAGTGAGAAACTTGCTGATTTTGTATATATTTATCGTTAAGGAAGAGAAAGTTGTGAGAAAATTGTACTATTTTTATTTTTATTTTTATTTTTATTTTATTAGAAAATTCTTGTTTATCCTTATATATATATATATATATATATATATATATATATAAAATATTTCTTTCAATAAGGGTAAATTAAGAAAATAGAGAAATGGAAGCATTTTCTACGCACAAGGGTTGACAAAGTCCATTCCCCTAAATACTAGTATATAAATAGCTAGATGTAGTGATAAAAAAAATAAAAAAAAAAGTAATGTTAGGGAGATAAAATTTGTAGATATAATATGAAAACTAAATGATATGTCACGAATAGAAATGAGCGTGTTTCTCAACGGTTAAGTAATAATTCAATCATCAACTTCCATATTATTTCGTTTACAAAATTTTATTTATAAATTTAATCTCCCTAGCATTACTCTAAAAAAAAGCTAGATATATTACCGACCGACCCTCCTTGTTTGCATATGAACATCCAACACTAGTATCAGAACGTATCTAATTAAATCATCTTATTCTAACCACATAGCTAATATAGCTAAGTCTGAGATTTGGGACCAGTTGATCATGAGGAGCTGCAGTTGCCTTTGGCTACTAGCTAGGTAAACACAATTAGGCCGCTAAGATTTGGTTATATATAGTAATCTTGTTGGGATTTATAGTAACATATGGTTTGCGTTTCACGTTGATCTAGAGCACTATCTATCAATTTTTACAAATGGGCCTAACTAAGGTGGAGGAGGGACATGCTGGTGGTTTTCCGAGTGTAATGGTTCTCATCCTATGAGAAAAAGTCATGACTCATAACCATTGCCGATGAACTAATATTGTCTAATCCTCCAATTTCAAACTGGTGGAGTCTTAACTATTATCTACTACCGTAGCTACTAGCCCAAGCAACGTACGGTCCTCTTTTTTTTTTTCTTTTTCTTTTTCGGTGCTGATAAAAACTTTGATGGCAAACAAGGATGCAGATTGTCCCCAAAGCATCAAAACACAGACGAATAGAATTTAGCTACTAGCTAAGAAATGAGATTTTTGAATTTAGTTCAGGTTCTCATAATCTCTATATGATCGTGATCTAAGTTTGAATCTGGAAAACATGTGTAGTCCAGGAGAGAGTAATTTTTCTTCGAAAATATCTTGTGTGACCCCACATGTTCTAGGCGTGAACTGAAGAACCTAGAAGTGAAGAAATAATGGATATCTAATGATGGTAGGTGGAAGGAGTGATGTCGAAATGCTTGACTTGCCTGCGATGATGTTGTGTAGAATTCCCTTCAATGAACCTAAGTTCTTGAAGCCCTAATTCAGACAACAAATTATAGGGCTGTCTTTTTATTAAAGACCTTATATAATTATATCCACCAATTCAAGTTGTTGCATGACCAAGATTATCACTAACCCTAAACCCTATAAAAGCCAGAGAGCTAAAAATTGTTGTAATTTTTATATATACCCCTTAAGCAGATTGTCAATGGAACCTGCCTTTCACTTTTCAAAATGTAAATGTGGTAACGAGTAAGTGAATAAAATCGAGAGACATGTCATATCACTGGCAGGACAAAAAAACACACATCATATCACAGACTCAGTGTAACAATACAGAGACATAAAATTCAAATAAGTTAAAAATTAACAAAAATACATATATGATAAGTTTATTTTTTACTGAACAATGAAACATATGAAAAGGATTGCTTGTGTTGTGATAGATAATGTTATGCCCATTCTGGTCTGGCGGGATTTGGCAGATAAGATTATCGATCACCAGTTTCTACTGTGATATGGTAGAGAAGAGATAAAATAGGTCATGGGAAAAGAGTAAACCGAACATGCATGTCAGACATAAAACGATCGATGCATGGGAATGATGTCTCCCCAAAACAAGAACTGATGATGTTTCTGTTTGCATTTATTGTGCAGAAGAACAAGCTCTACAATGTAGTCAGGATCTGCAGGAAAACCAACAAGTTGAAGGGAGTGAGAATTGAGGAAGTAAGTGCTTACTGAAATTATCATCCAAATACTAGGAAAAAAAAAACATTTTTTGTTGGAAGGAAAAAAAAAAATACACGTCCAACCCAAAAAAGAAAATGCAGAGCACCAAGCCAAACGTGTATTTCTCACGATTTTCGTTTTTTCTTTCGCCTAGCTTTTAGCAATATTAATCAACCCATGGATATATACTGGTATTTTTCTTCACCAAATTTCTCCTTTCCAGTTAATAATCATTTCATATTATAGTATTCAATCCCGGACCAACCACACAAATATACTACAAAAATAACATAATATATAATACGGCAGAATATAACAAAAACTTAAAACACTGTGAAAACAAAAACAAGAACTTTGGGCTTGTTTACTTATGAATGAAAAGAAAGGGAATGGATTCCCTTCATGACTTCCTCTTCGTTTACTTAAATATAATCCGTAATAGAATTACCTAAAATCTATAATGAAATAACCCAATTTCAAGAATTTGATTAACTAAGGGGAGGTGTTAATTTCAATTCCCTTTCCTTAGTTTTTCCCATTCCTAAAGTATCCGATTTTGTATGTGTCCATAACTGATAAGTAAACCAACCCTCAAAGAATAGGTCAAAAGAAAACATGCAATACATAACACATAAAATTCTTAATACCTAACATATGCATAAATGTTATTTACCCATTAATTATATTCCGGTCAAGATCGTTCAATTATTATTATTCCTTCCGGCTTCCTTCTTTGGACTGGATTACTAATTGTAGGATTTTTAAAAACGTTGATCCTTTCTGCAGCCAACCATCTTGATCACGTTTTATGTTACTCCGAGGTAATCAAATGGTAAAAGTCAATTATTTGGAAAATTAAGGGTTAGTCTGGTTTTATGTTGAACGATTTTGGGACAAGAGTTAGGCCTAGTGGATTTAATTGAAATTTTATATGGAAAATCAGTGAACTTCTTGCTGATATAGTATATGGCTCTTTCCTTCTTACCCGTTTCATTGTGTTGATCAAGCACACAACTCATGGATGCTTCCATTACTTACAGATTCAATGAATGTTAACAACGTTACGTTTGCAATTTTCTTATGAGAGCACAAATTTGGTGAGAATGTGACCCAGTCCTTAGTCAAACACTCGCCTCTTACATGTCCAAGACTCCAAGTCCTTGCCTGGGTAGTTGTTAGAAGGTCAATTTCCATAAAATTTATTGGGATACTTTGGATGCGGTCCCTAACTACCAATATTCTTTGACTGAAACCTTTGTGGTTTTTTGTTTTTAATTGAAGTCTTTGACATTAATGTAATAATGTATATATTTGTAAATTAAAAATGAAATTCGTAGTTATTTATATTAATGAGATTTTAAATAAAACCCATAATTTATGGGATTAAAAATATTAAAGATAAATTATACTCTCCAACATTTTTTGTGTGTGTGTGTGTGTGTGTACTCACATGGGTACGTTCATCAATACTAACCAAAAATTTATTGTACCAAATGACACGCCCTGATCTCGATGTTCATGCGACATCGGGATGGTCACATGCTAGCCGACATCCAAGGGTGACGCAAACCATTTAATGAATGCATATGCTGAGAACATGTGAAACATGCATGTAAATTTCACATATAAATACACAATGTAAATATTAAATACAAACTACTAAGATAATAAAATAATATTCAATTGCCAACAATGAAAACATAATGATAATGCATGACATGTCAAAGTATACATCTAATTCAGAATATAACGGGAGGTGTTATTACAACGATGTCAAAGTAGAGATGATGGCACGATATCACTGGTAGGGGAAAGCCTCGTAGCTCAAGTCGAAAGCCTCGTAGCTCAGGTCGTAAGCCTCGTACCTATGTCTTGAGGGGGAGCAAAATATACATGAGTGGACCAGGTTGATATATATAATATTGAAACGGTTATTAACATACTAACCCCCAATGTTTAAAGAAAACTCATAGCATAATATGTAATAGGTTTCCGAAAACCCTAGCATGCCATAAAACCTTCATAAAATATATCTCATATTAGTGTTCTAACTAGTGGTATCCTAGTCACCCGTGGTGTTCAATAATTATATCTCCCAACCCGCAGCCAACTACTATGTCTCTCAGCCTGAAGCCAGAGATTATTTCTCCCAGCCCGAAGCCAACAATCGTAGCTCTCGCCTGCAGGTAGAACAGTGACCACTAGATAAGCACAAACATTGAATATATTCTTTCCAAATATAGGTACATATATCTCAAAAACATCTTCATAACATGTAGTCATCCATCATATATACTATAAAGAAGTGTGTAAAAGCATGATCATAAATAGTATATAGTCATCCATCATAAATACTACAAATAACATCATTTCGATAAAATATGGTATTCCAAAATATTCTCAGTAAGCATAATATCTCATAAAACGTAATGATTAAAATCATGCTCTTCATGTATGAATTTCTACTATTAAAACATGCATTTTAGAAGGGGTCTACTCACAGATACTCTGTCGTCGTAGATTCATATGAAATAGGCGGGACGGAATCGCTGTTAATAATTGCACCTAAGAACATAAAGGGTGCAATTAATAAAACTCTACTCAAACGCTTGAGTCTGGGAAAACAGACGTAAAAAAATGGATCCAAGATGCCGAAATTAGCCTAGGAAGGGTTCAGGATGAAACCCGAAAAAAATCAACAAAAGTCAATGTTGACCTTTGACCGGTCATAGTCAACGGGTCTCGTCAACCGGTCCAGGTCAACCGATTCAGTGGGTTGCATCCGGGGTTGGGCCTGAAGGAGTGGGCTCGGGCTTAGGCTGGTTTGGGTTTAGGCTCACTGGGCTGAAGGCCTGAAACACTCGGCCCAAAAGCTTGAGTTCGAAAGGGTTATAGGCTTGGGTTCAATGGGCATGAAGGCCCATTTCTTCTTGGCCCGAATGTCTGTTTTCTAATAGGTTTAAAAAAAGGTTTTGGGTTCAAGCATCCTGGGCTTGTAGCCCGGTTTGGAATTGGGTTGGGTTCAAGGCCCAATGAATTGGGGTCGGCCAAACCCGACGGAAAATGAAGCCGGAGCTTCCTGAAAACTTGCTCAAAATGCACGGAGCTCGCTGGAGATTTGGTGTTCTTTGGGTGCCCCAGAGCTTAACAGAGACGAAGAGAAAGAAAGAGAGAGTTACATGATAGTGGTGATGGCACTGACGATCATCTGGGTTTGGGTGTGGGTATGGGTGAGGGCGTGTGAGTGTAGAGATTGAGGAGAGAGAGTGTGTGCGCGATAAAGAGAAAAATGAGAGTGAGTGAGCTAAGAGTGATCAGAGAGAAGAGAAAGAATGAGGGATAAGGTTAAGGGCTGCCATGTGGCAGGCTGAGAAGGAAGGAAAATCTAAAGGGAGGGTCCAAATTGGTTAAGGATAGGGGACAAGATTGACATTTCATAATTTCTTTAATATAAACTAGTTTGGGGTGGGGTTTCACACCAAAACATGGGTACTTTTTTCAAACAAAAAAAAAATGATATTAGGCTTAATAACATTATTAAATTTCTTCTATTAAACTTGACATGGATACATTCTCAAATCAACGAAAAAGAATGTACCCATATAAGTTTAAAAATTGGATTAGAGAAAAGATTAAATGAATTTTATATAAAAAAATGGGTACATTTTATATTAAAAAAGGGTACACTTTTCATATAACAAATTGGTATATTTAAGAATGGGTACATATAAGATTAAAAAAATAAATTTTATTTTTTATAAAAATTTAATGGGTACAAACTTATTCTAATTTTATTTTTTATATTTTAGAAATGTTTGAATTGAAAATTAATTAGGAGTTTAAAAAGGGTGTGAGTATTAAAACTCTAAATCAATTACTAATTTTTATTATAAAAGTATGTAACTTACATGTAATTCATTAATATAGTAATGCTAGGGATTTTAATCAAATTTTAAAAACTAATAAGGTCTTCGTCAATGAACATTAGAAATTAGGGATTGGATACTAATTTTTCCTTTCTATAGATGTCGAATGTTTAGGAATTGTATGTTACAATATCTTGATTTCTTTAAATTGTGATCTAAAAAAAAAATGTTTTCTCAAACATTATAATTAATAAAATGATAACAGAAGAATTACTCATGAAAAAATAATTCCATGGAATACAAGACAGAGACATCATGTGTTATATAAATAGATAGGGTCCGCTCTCTCTCCATATAGATAGATATATTTTCGTGTAATAATATTTATATTTTAGAATTACTAATTTTGTTACTGGGACAAACATAACAAAATTTGAATTATTTATCGATATAAACCGGCCTGCAAGGAATAGTGTCCAAGAGGCAAGAAATAATGTAGTATTCTAGCCTAATCTTATAATAACATAATACAAATATATGCTAACTAATGACTTAAAAAATCATTGTTCAACTAAAAGTGCAATGTTATTTAGACACACAAAACCGACTTTACAAAGATATATCAATCATTGAGGCCAACATTTTGTTGAAAGATGATCTCAGCATATACTTTTACCATGAGTAATTGGAACAAATATAACTTGCAGTAAGTGTGCTTCATCTCCTTTCTAAGCTGGATTTATGCAACTTGCAGAAAACACACAGCTACATATGTACTCCAAAAATGAACAAACATGTAGATAATATGCTACATCAAGTTCTAACATGTGAGATGTTAGTGCACATAGAAGGATTACCAAAATAAATTTTTCTAAAGGATATTCGATCACCACTACAATACCACAATAGGCTCAACATCTTAAAAGTTGATATCCTTTTGTGGGGAAGGTATGTTGAGCAAACGAGGATTTATGAGTTAACTAGTACAATTATTGGCGAGACATCATTTACAAGTTTTTCTGATTAATACTTTTGTGCTCAGCAACTTATTGCCTCAAAATGTTTCTTAATTCTCTGAGAACGTCGTTTGCATCACTCCATTCGTTGATTTGCTCTATATGGCAATGTTTCAACCGCTTTAATTTTTTCTTAGTTAAAAATAGTAGTGGGGAAGAAGAGGGAGAAAGAAATGACATATGATGTTAGGGAGAGAAGAAAAAAATGTAAATGGTGGAAGGACAAGGTTGGATAAACAATATATCTAAAACGTGATTTATAAAAATGTTAAATATTTTTTTCTGCGAGGTACATGGCTAATGCTAAAAAAGAAACCACAAAATGGAAGGGGGTCTAGAAATACTTGGTAAATTGTCATTCTAAATGGAACTAAAATAATCAGAAGGGTTATGAAGGACAATAAACCCCAACTCAATGTCACTTCCTAGATCAGCAAGGTGGTCGTCCACCATTTAGGAGCTATTCGTAGCAATTCTTATTTCTTCGTACAACTATTTGCAGTGAAGAATCATGGCATGCACATGAAGTGTCTATATTCTTGTGCTAACCTTTTAAGCTCCTTGTTCGTTGAACAAAGGAACAGGCACTTTTGTTTATCTAATATAATCTCATATGGATAAGCCATCACTAGGAAAAAGGAGGATGAAACTACTTGAGTAAATCCTTTCAAGACAATCTTGCGATTGCGGTATCAAGTTAGGAAACTTTAGCCTCAGACCTTTTCTTTGTTAAGTTTTGTACATCGTGTTTGTAATATGTACGTATTTTGATTACATAACAAATATAAATTTAATTAGCTTGATTTTCTAGCCATTTGGTTCAGGTCTTTAAATCAAATGGCATCTCTTACTATTTTTAGTAAATTTCATCCCTTAATTGGAATCCGAGAGTTTTATTGGAAACTCTTAGTGGGATATGGAAGGTTCACCATTGCCAAGCCCACCTCATTGTGCGACCATGGTTTTTCAGGGCTGAAGTAAGGTGGATCGAAATACGAATACCTCAGAAGTTTAGTCATGAACTCAACAACTTCCGCAGCAGAGCTGAATAGACAGAGCATCGATACCACCATCATCCTGTTCCAAATCAGTAGGCGAAGTTCAATGACTTCGCTAAGGTTGACCATGCTTGTCCCGCAAGACACGAAAACCTAATCCAGTAAGGAATCAACAGGTTTCTTATATTCTTAGAATCCTTACAATATAAGGATTGTCATGCACCATAAGTAATCATACTCTTAGAAGTCCTCTCGGCTTCTCCTAGTTTAATATGGATTCCATATCCTAAAAGGTCTATATCTCGACTAGATACACATTTCTTTGCTTCATCTCTACTAATGTAATTATCGCACACTTATTCTTTTGCCTATTACTTGAGTCTCAAATATTTGCTTACTAATTTGATCGTCGAAGAACCTTAGGCCGGCACCTCATCCTCGGGTTCTTGGTTGCTTACATTTGCATGTTCTTTTATAGGTTAGTCCAATTGAGTTTGTGCATCTCCACCCTTCATGGCGGCCTACAAAATTTGGTTTCAACAATTGGTGTTTTCATTGAGAGATGAACTCAAGATCCTCCCGACCAAATTACTCTACCACAAGCACGTCTACATAAAAAAATTACGTTAACGGTAACGTTAACATGTCAACGAGAAACAATCCACTCCTTGAGGCCTCCATCACTATCATTGGGAACAACCCAATTCTTGATGTCTTCGCCACTCCTAGTGCAAGTGACCAGACTTCTAATGTGACAACCATCCTAGAAAATGGTGACACTCCTGCGATTGGGCTTTCTCCCACGATGGAACATATTTGGGAGACTTTGTTGAAGATTAACACTTCCGTTGATAAACTTCAAAGAAACTATATGGCTTCTCGAGTAGAGAACCATGCAAAGTTTGTGGACATTGAGAAACATATGAAATCTCCAAAAAACTTCAGCTGGACCACTCTCTAAATGCAGATTCCTATCTTCAATTACAGTAACATAAGTACCATAACTCCAGAAGGGCAGCCCATTGTGTTGACTTCTACTCTGACCCCAACGAAAATTGTTGATAAGAATACGAATGTCCCCCATGGTGGTCAAATTGTCAGCGGTAACGCTGTTGGTGTGGGGCCATGAGCTGATGCGAAAATTACTTGACACTCAAATTAAACCCTCGTTTGACAATTGTAGTAGAATGGATAAGTGAGGGATCGTTCTAGACCGGGGATTAGGAGGGCTTGCTAAAACCTTCTAAATTGACTTAAAAACATAAAAACACAATATAAAACACTATTTAATGCTCGAAGAAAGCAAAACTAAAAATAAGAAAGATTAAGACTAAGACTTCAACGAAATAGGGGGGAATTGGATTTGGACGAATTTAAACTAAAACGTAAAAACAATAAAACAAACCAAAAGAATCAAAATGCTTTAAAAACACAAACTAAATTGATTTCTAACTATATTGAACATTAAAGCAAAAGGGGGATTGAGGTTTGATGAAAATTGAAATAACGAAACAAGTTAATAACTAGACAGAATGTAATTGATGAAATAAGATGGTTGGTGAATTAGCTAGAGGTTCTTTCTCCACACATGATATTTATGCATATGAATCAATTTCCAGTTATTCCTTCATTGAATTATGAACGACAATGCCCCAAATTAACCGTGACATCACTAGTTAATCCTCAGATTTTCCTTATATTATTGGATTGGATGACATCATTCGACAACCCAAAACATTCTCAAAAGTTCCCTACATGTCATCATAATAGAGATACAATCGAAGATCATTAAGAAAAATGAAAACCATAAGCATTGACAAAGCATTTGCAACTATGACATCATGTTACTCATGCTAAGAATTAAACTTAACGCGATCGTGACAAGCGACCTTCACTACTTTCAAGTATAAGTTAGTAACGATTATGTGAAACCTTCTTAAACTTTAGCCACATATTCATGCATGCTAATTAAGTGTCGACCCTCAATCAACAAACACAAATAAGTTAATCATCAAATAGTTAAGCCAATTGCATTCACAAATCAAGAGTTCATAACCGGAATTCATCAATTCATATTACATAAATAATCATGGTATTGAAATCACCCCTAGCCAAAAAGGGTTTAGTTCCTCATAACTTTGAAATCAAAGAAACACCTAAACATTCCAACAACTCAAACTTGAATTGTATGAACGTTTAGGCACTCTTCTCTTCCTCTTCTCATATTACAAAACAAAGAGAATTGAATTTAAACATTGAAATCAAAGAAACACCTAAACATTCCAACAACTCAAACGTGAATTGTATGAACGTTTAGGCCCTCTTCTCTTCCTCTTCGTTGTAGCACAAGGACTAAGGGATGTTGTTGGTGTGTTGAATGGATTGGGGGATTATGGAAATGGAAGAAATGGAGGAGAAAGGGAAGGGAAGAAATGGAAGTGTTTGAGGGGTGTTGTGTTGTGAAATGAGATGAGATGGAATTGAATGAAATGGAAGTGTGGGATGAATTGAATGATGCAAATGAATGAAGTGTGTGTGGTTTATATAGGGAGAGAATGGATGGGAGAGCATGTGAATGATAGCTAGGAGAATGATTAAAGGGGTGTGAATGGTTGGAAATGCATGTGGGTGAATTGGTGGTGCAATGATGAAAGAATAAGTGCATGTGTGTGTGAATGGTGGTAGCTAGGGTGAATTATGATAAATGCATGTGGAATAAAGATGGAGAAGGTGGTGAAATGATGAAGTAGGAAGGTGGAAATGCATGTGAGATGTTCTTTGGAGAAAGGTGGATGAATGTGCATGTGAATTAAGTTGTGAAAGCATGTGGAATGTTTTAAATGGTTGAAATGTGTAGATGATTATGAGTATGATAAGTGATAAGTGTATGGTTATGATAAGTGATAAATGAATGATATGTGGTGATAAATGAATGATATGATAAATGAATGATATGTTAAGTAATAAATGAATGATATGTGGTGAGTGATAAGTGAATGGTTTGATAATTGATAAATGAATGATATGCTAAGTGATAAATGAATGATATGTTAAGTGATAAATGAATGATATGTTAAGTGATGATAAGTAATGATAGGTGGTTATGATAGTTTGGTCTTTAATTTCGTCCATTCCTTTTGCTCCAAATATAAGCTATCCAATCCAAGTCCGATTTTGCTCCAAAATGCTCCAAAAGGCATCCTTTTGCATACCTTGCCCTTAGAACCTGAAAACACACAAAAGAAGCATAAAGGACTAAAATAACTAGAGAAACATAACGTAAATGCACGAGAACAAGCCTTTTAAGTCGCATGAATATGCTCCTATCAAATACCCCCACACTTATCTTTTGCTAGTCCTCGAGCAAAACAGAAAGAAAAACAAAACAAAACGAAACGAAACAAAACAAGTAAAACACAACCTAAACCTTCCAACAACTGTCTTAGGGATTTCCAATGCACATGACATGTTAAAAATCATCATTCCCACAGATTTTAGTCATCTTCACACTTAAGTACATTCTTAATCATAGTCACCACATACTAGTTCACAATTAAGCATTTAAAACCATGTTTTGAATGTAGTAACATGCCTTAGAGAATTTGCTCAATTCCTTACAAGATATGCACTCAATTTTCACTCAGATTTTCTAACTACACACCCTACACTAAGTATATGTGAGAAGATTGATGTAAATATGAAAACGAACACTCACATATATGTATCACAAGGAACGCAATTTCTGGAGTTAATAAGCATGTTTAGATATGATCTCATGAATGGAATGCTACTACTTAGACGCGAGAACCAGTGACACCATATGCTCATACCAAGTTCAAACTCCACAATTGAAATGCACAACACATCAAGATAGAAGTCAAGGGTTGTAACAGGGCTTGGGTATTGGCTAACAATGAAAGGTGAAGGATAAACAAACATTCTTAAAGCAATAGTGAGCAAAGTATTGAATCAGGCACTTAGAATTCCCTTAAGAACGCAGAAGTCAACTTTGAACACCCAAGGGAAAGTCACACAAAACTTAGGGCCATATTCACTTTTTGGACCCTTTCTTCAATCACTCATTCTTTCATTTTTTTCAAGCTCTTTTTTTTTTTCTTTCTTTCTTTCTTTTCTTTTCTGTTTTTCTTTTCTTTACTGTCTCAAAACATACTTAAGAACAAGCATTCCTTCCCCCACACTCATTTTCTTGCATAATGTAAAAAGGAATTCATTTAAGTCATGCTCACTATCTTTTAAGAATAAGGGTGTGGATTGTCCTAAACTAGGCTAGGTGAGGAAAATGTGGGTAAACAAAGAATACAGGCTAAACAAAACTCAACGGGGTTAAAACTTACAACAAATACGAAATATGGGAAGTAAGGCTATTTGGCTATGGTGGTGGTCACTACGCAACTTCTTCTTGAATATGTGTTATGCAAATCAATAACATGCTTTGAATGAAATGGGCATGAGTTCTAGCATTTGGAACTATATGATGAAACGCCTTCTAAGTAGTAACCAAGCAAAGAATAATGAGATCATGCAACGACTTTAGAAAACAAGAAATCACAGATTATACTCTCTAAAGAACGTTATAGGCTCAAGTCTTTCAGGGTTGTAGCGTTTGTTTGAGTTCCTTCCTTCAAGCATGTTACAAAAACGAATTTTTCTTTTATGATTGCATGTGAAGTCATACATTATAACCATAACCAAGCATATACCAAGAGTAAATCAACTTTTTCTCTATGTTTATAACTCTTTTTAACAGTCATGCACTTACAAACCAAATCCTTATCATTGTGTTGGAAGGTATCCTAAGACATAAACACACACACAAAAACAACTTTAAAACAACTCTTTTTGGGTTTTTCAAAACAATTTTTCAAATTTTTATGGGATTTTCGAATTTTTAAGTCAAAACACACTAAAACAGTTTAAAACAGTGAGAAACAACATGTGAAGTGATAGGTGATAAAATCCAACGAATTTGCATCAAATATACTTAGTTACCCTCCCACACTTAAATCAAACATTGTCCTCAATGTTTTAAGCTTAAAAGCACACCAAACGAACGTAAACACATAAACAGCAACTAAACATACTAAACATAGCAGAATGTATCTAACAAAGAGAAGAGTTTAGAGACGCAAATCTGGTTATAGAGTGTAAATTCCATCTTCTCCTTGGTAATTGCATTGAGGCTTGGATCTTTGTGATTCCACAGGCTTACTCTTGAACTGCGCTGCTCCATCGTTGATTTTCCTTTGTGCTACTCTTGAACTGGGCAGCAGGCTTCTTTTGGTCTCCCCCGAAGGTCTGAGCTTCATTCTCTTATCTGTTTCTTTGTTCAATCTCTCCAATTCGTATTGAAGAGGGTTAGAGGATAGCTCAGCAAAGCTAGGTAAGCAACCAGGGAATAGAGTCTAGATAGACTCCAAGTGCCGGCTGATTGCTTCTTTCATTTTGCCATGCAAGTAATAACAAAGACAAAGGAAAAGACAGGGAAATAGCATGATATGAGATACCTTTGCTTTTGACCTTGATGATATGAGATACCTTTGCTTTTGAAGAAGCGGTGAATGAATCAGCATATGTATTTGTTGTGCTGCTTCCTCCTGGGTCATCTGTACTCCAGGCATCTGGTATCATCTTTGGAGAAAGAATTGAGTGTTTCGAAAGGCTTTGCTGGGAGTGCGCCCTCAGAGGTGAGGAAGAGTCGGACATTTTCTTCAGGTTTGCCTTGCCATAAAAGATGAAAGTCGACAAATATAGGGATTTCCCAATAGCAAGTGGTGGTACTGTTCTTTTACCCTTGTCGACAAACGTTTTGATCCCGCAAATCCAGCTTTTTGAAATAGTGACGACTCTTCGATCTTTGAAGACGCCTCTTCGATTTCTGAGCAGGCGCTTTCTGAAAAGCAGAGAAAGCGTCGCCGAACTTTGCGCTTGTCGGCTAAAGACGTGTAGCTGCGATGATGGCCTCCACGTGTTGAACGCGTTTTCTGAAAAAACCGAGGGAGCGTCGCCGAACTTTACGCCTCAAATTCCGGCTTTTTGAATTGGTGGACGCGTTGCCTTGGCTTTTTATAGAGCTATCGATCACCGCCAATTTACACACTCTGAAGATTTCCCATTCTGAAAAATCGTCTCCGGCCCTTTGAAAATTTACTCCGTCCACCCCTTCTCTTTGAACACTTTTGAAAAATGGCAAACCCATCGAACCTTAGCTTAGAATTGAGTCTCCGCAGTGATACGGGCGTGTCGCGTCAAGGTAACATATGGCGCCCTTCTTTCTTTTCTTCTAACGGTCCTCTTACAGGTGAAGACTCTGTGATGCAGGACGCCACAACAGCTGCGATAGTAGCTCGAAACCTCCTCACTCCCAGAGATAGTCAGCTGCTTTCAGGACGGTCCGATGAGTTGGCCGTTCAAGAGTCCCTGGCTCTCAGCGTTCAGTGCGCTGGTTCTGTGTCAAACATGGGCCAACGCCTCCTTGCTCGCTCCCGTCAGGTTGAATCTTTGATGGCGGAGGTGGAGAACCTGAAACAAGAGATCAAACAACTTAAGTACGAGAATAGAACTTTGCATGTGCTTGCAAATAACTATTCGTCAGGCATGAAGAGGAAGCTTGATGAGATGCAAGAATCTCAAGGTCGGATGCAAAGTGACCGTCAACGGCTTGCGTCTTTCTTCCAGGGGCACCTTTTTCCTGGGTCATCCAGCGTTCCGCCAAGTATTGGGGCCTGGAAT
Source organism: Pyrus x bretschneideri (assembly GCF_019419815.1). Taxonomy (NCBI): domain Eukaryota; kingdom Viridiplantae; phylum Streptophyta; class Magnoliopsida; order Rosales; family Rosaceae; genus Pyrus; species Pyrus x bretschneideri. The sequence continues at coordinate 4,272,240 of NW_025999820.1, read as the reverse complement.
GCTCTATATCCTACGCCTATCGCTCCTATGCCTCTTGCTCCGATGCCTCCTGCTCCGATGCCTTCCGCTCCGATGCCTTCCGCTCCTAGAGTTTTGACTCGTGGTGGGTCTTCACGCAAACAAAAACAAAAACAACCTTTGTGAAGCTCCATTTGTTAGATACATTTGTAATTTCTCGAAAATTAATGAAAAAGCTTTGTTTTATTCACTGTATTGGGTTGCCTCCCAAGTAGCGCTAAGACACAAACAAACACCAAAATGACTCAAATGACTCTAAAAACACATCTTTTTGGGTTTTTTCAAAAGAATTTTTTCAAATTTTTATCAAATTTTCGGAGTTTTATGCCAAGACACTATAAAACACACTAAAACACTCTAAAAACGCTTAAAACAGCAAGAAACAACATTCTAAGTGATAGGTGAATAAATCCCACGAAATTCATGCAAAAACAAATTGTTTACCCCCCCACACTTAAATCAAACATTGTCCTCAATGTTTTAAGCAGAAAGTCACAACAGAGCAAGCAAATAAACAAATACGATAAGGAAAGCAAAGTAAAGGCAGTAAAGAAAAGGAAAGGAATAAAAATAAGTCTCTTAAAGGGGTTTCCAAGTTCTTCTCTATTCGGATGCATGGGTTGCCTCCCACGAAGCGCTTTCTTTTACGTCTTTCAGCCGGACGAGTACCCTCTTCAATCTTCATTTGAGCCCACGGAATGGAAAGGAATGTCTTCCACCACTTGCCCCACACCATGCTCGTAATATGGCTTCAACCGATGCCCGTTCACCTTGAATTCTACGCCATTCCTTAAGCTTTTTATGTGGACTGTACCATAAGGTAAAACGTTAGTAACAACAAACGGGCCAATCCATTTAGAACGCAACTTACCAGGAAACAAACGTAGGCGAGAGTTGAAAAGCAACACTTTCTGCCCAACTGTGAAGGTCTTGGTTCGAATCATTTTATCATGGAATGCTTTGGTCTTGGCTTTGTACATCCGGGCATTCTCATAGGCTTCATTCCGAATCTCCTCAAGTTCATTCAATTGGAGCTTCCTATGAACTCCCGCTGCATCTATGTCCATGTTGAAAGTCTTCACGGCCCAATGTGCCTTGTGCTCTAACTCTACGGGCAAATGACATGGCTTACCATAGATGAGCCGAAAAGGTGACATCCCAATGGGTGTTTTGTACGCCGTACGATATGCCCACAGTGCATCATCTAAACGTAAGCTCCAATCCCTCCTTGTTGGTCCAACGGTCTTCTCCAAAATTTGTTTGATTTCTCGGTTAGACACCTCGGCTTGGCCATTTGTTTGAGGATGGTAAGGTGTGGAGACCTTATGGTTGACATGGTACTTTCTTAGCAACGCCTCAATGGTCCGATTGCAAAAGTGAGACCCTCCATCACTTATGATTACTCTCGGCATTCCAAACCTAGCAAAAATGTTAGTTTTCACGAAATCTGCAACCACCTTAGAATCGTTAGTACGGGTGGCTTTTGCTTCCACCCATTTAGAAACATAATCAACGGCTAGCAAGATATAAGTGAAACCATAAGATGGAGGGAAAGGGCCCATGAAATCAATGCCCCAAACATCAAAAATTTCAACATTAAAGACAGGGGTTTGCGGCATTTGGTCCTTGGTACCTATGTTACCCATTCGTTGGCAACGATCACAAGACATACAAAAGGTTCTAGCATCCCTAAATATAGTCGGCCAATAAAAACCACACTCTAGAACCTTGAGGGCAGTGCGTTGTGTGCCAAAATGACCACCACATGCATATGTGTGACAAAAGCTTAGAATTGAGTGAAATTCAGAATCATGCACACATCTACGTACAATTTGATCTGAGCAATACTTCCACAAATAAGGGTCATCCCAAACATAGAAACGTGCATCATTTTTAAGCTTATCACGTTGGTGCTTGTTTAGTTCATTTGGAAATTTTTTAGCCACCAAGTAATTCACTAAATCTGCATACCATGGTTCACTTACCTCAATGGATAGCAGCTGCTCATCGGGAAAAGTTTCAGGGATAGGTACGGCATGTTCATGCTCCTCGTGGATCATTCGGCTTAGATGGTCAGCCACTACATTCTCGCTCCCTTTCTTATCCCGGATTTCAATATCAAATTCTTGAAGAAGAAGAATCCAACGGATAAGCCTCGGCTTTGCTTCCTTTTTCGTGAGCAAGTACCTCAAAGCTGCATGATCAGAATAAACGATTACTTTAGTACCAATTAAATATGAACGGAATTTATCTAAAGCAAAAACCACAGCTAGAAGTTCTTTTTCCGTCGTGGAGTAGTTCAATTGGGCATCATTGAGAGTCCGAGAGGCATAGTATATGACATGCGGCCGCTTGTCTCTTCTTTGTCCTAGAACAGCTCCTAATGCATAGTCGGATGCATCGCACATGAGCTCGAACGGAAGGCTCCAATCTGGAGGTACAATAATGGGGGCCGAGACTAGCTTCTCCTTGAGTTGGTTAAATGCCGAATTACACTCTTCATCAAACTTGAATGGCACATCTTTTTGAAGCAATCGGCAAAGAGGGTTAGACATCTTGGAGAAGTCCTTGATAAAACGCCTATAGAACCCTGCATGGCCAAGAAACGAACGTACCTCTCTAACCGAAGTAGGAGAGGGTAAGTGACGTACAAGGTCTATTTTCGATTTATCTACTTCAATTCCTTTTTCTGAAACAATATGTCCTAAAACTATACCTTGTTTCACCATAAAGTGACATTTTTCCCAATTCAAGACAAGGTTAGTTTCAACACATCGTTTCAAAATTAAGGTCAGATTATCCAAGCAATTATCAAATGAACTCCCAAATACACTGAAATCATCCATGAAAACCTCAATGATCTTTTCAACAAAATCGGAAAATATACTTACCATACACCTTTGGAAAGTGGCCGGTGCGTTGCATAAGCCAAATGACATGCGACGATAAGCAAATGTTCCAAAGGGACATGTGAATGTGGTCTTCTCTTGATCATCCGGGGCTATCACAATTTGGTTATATCCAGAGTATCCATCAAGAAAACAGTAAAAGGCATGACCGGCTAACCTTTCGAGCATCTGGTCGATGAATGGCAAAGGAAAGTGATCTTTCCTAGTCATGGCATTTAACTTCCGGTAATCGATACATACTCGCCATCCAGTCTGAATGCGTGTAGGCACGAGCTCATTCTCATCATTCTTGATAACAGTTACTCCGGACTTCTTGGGAACGACTTGAACTGGAGAGACCCAACGGCTATCGGAGATAGGGTAGATCACTCCGCAATCCAAAAGCTTGATTATTTCCTTCTTCACCACTTCCATCATCGGAGGGTTGAGACGGCGTTGAGCCTCTCGGGATGGCTTAGTCCCCTCCTCAAGAAGTATACGGTGCATGCATGTGGTAGGGCTTATTCCTTTAATGTCGGCCAAAGTCCACCCTATGGCCGTTTTGTGTTCTCGCAGCACCCTCACAAGCTTCTCCTCCTCCATTGCCGTGAGACTTGATGAAATGATGACGGGCAATGTTTCACCTTCTCCCAAAAACACATACTTCAAATGGTCCGGCAACGGCTTAAGTTCAAGCGATGGTGCCTGAACAACAGAGGGTAGCATCTTAGTGGAAACTGAATTTGAAAGTGAGAGTGGAACCTTACCATATTGTTGTGGCAATGACTCAAGGGCTGCCACAACCTCAATTATTTCTTCACTAGAACCCATGGCAAAGAATTCCTCCTCCTTGCCGTGGCCTTGCATTGGCCCAAATCCTTCATTTTTGCACTCTAAGGCCTTAGTGATGGTTGTTTCCAGGGCGTCCTCGTTCAATTCTTCAAGGTATACCTGTGCCAAAGAATCGATAACATCAATGGAAAAACAAGAATGGTCATCAACGGGATATCTCATAGTTTCAGAAATATTAAAATCAATCACTTCCCCATCGAATTCCATTGTCAAGGTGCCTTTGTATACATCAATCTTCGTTCGGGCCGTCTTCATGAATGGCCTACCAAGGAGAATCGGCAAAGATGTAGAATGGGCTGAATCCTCCATGTCTAGGACGTAGAAATCAGCCGGAAAAATTAAATGGTTCACCTGCACAAGCACATCTTCCAAAACTCCTTTTGGATACGCGTTAGAACGATCGGCCAGTTGTATAATTACACCATCTTGTTTTAATTCACCCAAATTCATAGATGCATAAATAGAATAAGGCATGACATTTATGGATGCACCTAAATCAAGCATGGCATGTTCAAAACGATTATGTCCAATCACACAAGGAATCGTGAAACTACCGGGGTCTTTGCACTTGGTAGGCAGTTTACGTTGCAAAACAGCGGACACATTCTCGCTTACCTTCACTACCTCTTTGTTTGCCCTTCTTCTCCTTGTATTGCATAGGTCCTTGAGGAATTTAGCATACTTTGGAACCTATTTGATTGCATCGAGAAGCGGTATGTTCACTTGCACCTTCCGGAACGTTTCAAGAATGTCCTTCTCGCTTTCTTCCTTTTTTTTCTTGCATGAACCTGCGAGGAAAAGGTACATTGGGAAGATTAGGATGTGAAGTACATGAATTTGATTTTAAATTACCTGATTTGGCCGAGTTAGGGTGATTGGGGGCCTGCGACATTGGGTTTTTCACTCTTTCTGTGGGTGAGCTAGACACTTCCTCAGGTTGTGTCGTCTCTTCATCTACTTTCTGGGCAGATTTGGGATTGTTTGGCTCGGTCCCAACTTCTTTTCCATCCCTTAGGGTGATGGCCTTGGCGGATTCGAATCCTCCCTTTGGATTGACTGTGGTTGAGCTAGGAAGCTTTCCTTGCTCTCTAATCTGTCCAAGGAACTCAGAAATCTGCCCTATTTGTTTCTTCATATCCATCATCTCCTTCTCGTTATTTTCTATCCGGTTGTTTTGATTTTGCAACCCCTGCGAAATAGAGGTTAGTAATTGCATAGCTTGATTACTTTCTAAAGACGTACCTGAATGAGATGATGTCGAAGGTTGTTGGGATTGTTGGGGTGCATACGGCTTGGAATAAAAACCAGGGGGGTTTGGCCTAAATCCTCCTTGTTGGGCAGCTTGTTGTGGTTCCCTCCATTTGAAGTTTGGATGGTCCCTCCATCCGGCATTGTAAGTGTTCGAGTATGGGTTGTTTTGATTTTGTCCTTGGAAACCAATTGCATTGGCAGATTCCCACCCACCATTCTCGATTAGTTGAGGGCACTTGTCGGATGGATGCCCTTGAATTGAGCACACGCCACAAACTTGGTGTTCTTGTGCTTTTGGACCAATCACAACCTGAGAAACAAGAGAAGTAAGATTAGCAAGTTGTGATTGAATTTCAGAAATAGCACTCACCTCATTTACACTTTGTTGCCGTGGGGCTTCCCTTTGGCCCACTCCTTCATATTGTTGAGCGTTGAGCGCTCGGTTGGCTATGAGCATCTTGGCATCCCTTGGTGTTTTGTCCACCAATGCTCCTCCCGCTGATGCATCAAGCATTTGACGTTCGATAGGAAGGAGGCCCTCATAGAAATATTGAAGGAGAAGTTCCTCCTTCATTTGATGTTGAGGACATGAAGCTACAAGGCCCTTGAAGCGCTCATAATAAGCCGGGAATGTCTCACCATGATTCTGTTGAATACCACTAATTTTCTTCCGTAGGAGAATCACTCTCGAAGTAGGGAAGAATTTTTCCAAGAAAGCACGCTTCATACTCTCCCACGAAGTCACAGTTCCTGGGGCTAGTTCGTAGAGCCAATCTTTGGCCTTGTCCATAAGTGAAAATGGAAAGGCTTTCATCATCATTATACTCCCATCCACAGTGACGGGGGTCATGCTCGAACAAACCACCTCGAACTCCTTCAAGTGTTTGTTGGGGTCTTCCATAGACAAGCCATGGAACTTCGGAATATGGTGTAACAAACTGGATTTGAGTTCAAACACCTCAGTCTTCCCCTCTGCAGCCGTGGGGTATTGGATACAAAGAGGCAATGCATTATCCAAACCCGAGGCCGAAAGCTCCTTGATGGTTCTATTATCTGCTGCCATGGCTTGTTCTTCTTCAAAAATCTGATATGTGGGCTTTTCTTCTACACCTTCTTCGTCTTCTTCAAGCCCAGGTTGTGGTGGAGGTTGTGGTGGCTCTTGTTGACTCCTCGTTCTCCTCAAAGTGCGTTCAAAATCACCGTCAAAGTTGGAGATGTTCTCTATAATAGGCCGAGAGCTTCGAGTCATACACAGTACCTAAAAAACAAGAAAACAAACAAACTAAGAATCTGAAATAAGAATGCACGAAAAACAAAAAAAACAAAAAAAATAAAAATAAAGATAAGGGATTAGCAAAGTTGCTAATCCCCGGCAACGGCGCCAAAATTTGATGCGAAAATTATACGCACACTCAAATTAAACCCTCGTTTGACAATTGTAGTAGAATGGATAAGTGAGGGATCGTTCTAGACCGGGGATTAGGAGGGCTTGCTAAAACCTTCTAAATTGACTTAAAAACATAAAAACACAATATAAAACACTATTTAATGCTCGAAGAAAGCAAAACTAAAAACAAGAAAGATTAAGACTAAGACTTCAACGAAATAGGGGGGAATTGGATTTGGACGAATTTAAACTAAAACGTAAAAACAATAAAACAAACCAAAAGAATCAAAATGCTTTAAAAACACAAACTAAATTGATTTCTAACTATATTGAACATTAAAGCAAAAGGGGGATTGAGGTTTGATGAAAATTGAAATAACGAAACAAGTTAATAACTAGACAGAATGTAATTGATGAAATAAGATGGTTGGTGAATTAGCTAGAGGTTCTTTCTCCACACATGATATTTATGCATATGAATCAATTTCCAGTTATTCCTTCATTGAATTATGAACGACAATGCCCCAAATTAACCGTGACATCACTAGTTAATCCTCAGATTTTCCTTATATTATTGGATTGGATGGCATCATTCGACAACCCAAAACATTCTCAAAAGTTCCCTACATGTCATCATAATAGAGATACAATCGAAGATCATTAAGAAAAATGAAAACCATAAGCATTGACAAAGCATTTGCAACTATGACATCATGTTACTCATGCTAAGAATTAAACTTAACGCGATCGTGACAAGCGACCTTCACTACTTTCAAGTATAAGTTAGTAACGATTATGTGAAACCTTCTTAAACTTTAGCCACATATTCATGCATGCTAATTAAGTGTCGACCCTCAATCAACAAACACAAATAAGTTAATCATCAAATAGTTAAGCCAATTGCATTCACAAATCAAGAGTTCATAACCGGAATTCATCAATTCATATTACATAAATAATCATGGTATTGAAATCACCCCTAGCCAAAAAGGGTTTAGTTCCTCATAACTTTGAAATCAAAGAAACACCTAAACATTCCAACAACTCAAACTTGAATTGTATGAACGTTTAGGCACTCTTCTCTTCCTCTTCTCATATTACAAAACAAAGAGAATTGAATTTAAACATTGAAATCAAAGAAACACCTAAACATTCCAACAACTCAAACGTGAATTGTATGAACGTTTAGGCCCTCTTCTCTTCCTCTTCGTTGTAGCACAAGGACTAAGGGATGTTGTTGGTGTGTTGAATGGATTGGGGGATTATGGAAATGGAAGAAATGGAGGAGAAAGGGAAGGGAAGAAATGGAAGTGTTTGAGGGGTGTTGTGTTGTGAAATGAGATGAGATGGAATTGAATGAAATGGAAGTGTGGGATGAATTGAATGATGCAAATGAATGAAGTGTGTGTGGTTTATATAGGGAGAGAATGGATGGGAGAGCATGTGAATGATAGCTAGGAGAATGATTAAAGGGGTGTGAATGGTTGGAAATGCATGTGGGTGAATTGGTGGTGCAATGATGAAAGAATAAGTGCATGTGTGTGTGAATGGTGGTAGCTAGGGTGAATTATGATAAATGCATGTGGAATAAAGATGGAGAAGGTGGTGAAATGATGAAGTAGGAAGGTGGAAATGCATGTGAGATGTTCTTTGGAGAAAGGTGGATGAATGTGCATGTGAATTAAGTTGTGAAAGCATGTGGAATGTTTTAAATGGTTGAAATGTGTAGATGATTATGAGTATGATAAGTGATAAGTGTATGGTTATGATAAGTGATAAATGAATGATATGTGGTGATAAATGAATGATATGATAAATGAATGATATGTTAAGTAATAAATGAATGATATGTGGTGAGTGATAAGTGAATGGTTTGATAATTGATAAATGAATGATATGCTAAGTGATAAATGAATGATATGTTAAGTGATAAATGAATGATATGTTAAGTGATGATAAGTAATGATAGGTGGTTATGATAGTTTGGTCTTTAATTTCGTCCATTCCTTTTGCTCCAAATATAAGCTATCCAATCCAAGTCCGATTTTGCTCCAAAATGCTCCAAAAGGCATCCTTTTGCATACCTTGCCCTTAGAACCTGAAAACACACAAAAGAAGCATAAAGGACTAAAATAACTAGAGAAACATAACGTAAATGCACGAGAACAAGCCTTTTAAGTCGCATGAATATGCTCCTATCATGAGCCCACTAGCAGTGGCTAACATCGACAATGATGTCATGTAGCAGAAGGTGTGAGACCCCCCATGTGCTCACCACTGAGCCAAACTGCTAATTTTTCTTGGTCTATCAATCGTTGAATTTCCAATCGTAAAAAATTAGCAACTTTTTTTGTAGCTGCCATGTAGCGAAACTAAGGGAATCCAACGTAAAATTTTAAAAATAAACAACCATGATTAATCCAACAATAAAAAATAAAAAAAAAAACAAAAAATAATCCAAAAAATAAAAATTCCTAACCATCGTGATACCATGTGATGCCTCGATGAGATGTCTCCTGATTCAAAACGTTTTTAGAAAAGCGAAAAAACTCGCGTCATGAGAAGAAGGTTTTTCTTTCAAGGAGGAAGTTCCATATGTTCCAAGGAAAGACTGACCGAGCCATACTGATTTTATCCTCTGCGTTAAAATTATTTATGCTTGTTGTAATGCTATGCTTTTGCTTTGTATTTGAAATAATTTATTGGAATTAGACTTTATCTTATTTTCATGAGATTGTAATTACAAAGTTCACACTTAAACAGACCTACAAAGTTCACACTTAAACAAACTTACAAATCTAAAGCGATAATGACATGTGGAGGTTAAGGAGGCCAAGAAAACATAATAAAATACAAAATATATTGGTAATAGTAACCACCTTTACCCTTTTTCTTCTTGTTGACATGGATATTGATACCTTTGCAATCACTGAATACCTAATATACCTTTTGTTTGAGTGGATATTTAATGCTGGGTTTAGTGCGATTGAAGGCCCAAGAGCGCAAAAAGTAGAAAGATGATTAAGCTCAGACAGTTGGCAGCCCAGGAACAATTGAAAATCATTTTTTGCCAAGAAATAGGCAACAAGCCTATGTGAGAATAAGCTTAAAAATGATGCACGTTTCCAGTGCATGGATAGGTAAATAAATAGTGACTTACCATACTCTGAAGGCCATAACCAAAAGGGGAGGCTTGGATAGTTGAGCTAAAGAGTATAAAAGCATTGAAGACACAAGCAAGAAGAACACTCAACCAATCAATCAAAAGACATCCAACTTTGCACTCCAACAAGCAAGAAACTAGAGAGCTTTAGTTTTTTCAAACTTTACCCTTTTAGTCATAGGTCCACCATAGAAAGCTATCTTTTGTTAAGTTTTAGAAGCTCTGCTACCTTTCCCCTGTGTTGTAGTATCGAATCTCTTTAGTAAACCTGATTTATATTTCATTTTCCAAAGATTACAACCACTGTAAAACACAAAGAGAAGTGGTTGCAAGAAGACGAACATTGCCTGACTAGGTCATAATCTTGCCCGAGTCTCTTTTGTTTGTACTTACATAAAGTAGATCTGTTGTTTATGCATTTTCATTGGATCCTATATCATTTTCGACTGTTTTTCATTCAAAGTTTCATATATGATTAATCTTGCTAAATTAATTAACATTGCTTCTTTATTGTTAATCGTAACCAAAGAACTAATTTGAAGGGCCCTGAACTCCCTTTAGTTGGACATATGATATTATGAGTAAAAGTCCTTGTTTATAAGACAAGAAAAAGAATTTTATACAGACTTAACCCATCTGTAAACAATCCAATCGAACTAATAAGTTTAAATAACTTGTGGAGCAAGTAATCAATCCATGTAATAACCAAAAAAGAACAATATGTTATACAAAGATAACGGTGGCACGCTCAGCCTCATATTAGTTTTGATTGTGAGTCTCAAGGCCTAACAAATGCCTACAAAGGCATCATTCAAACTAATAACAAACTCATATTGCAGTACACCAAGCAGCAAACCTTACTCTACTGGCAAAACCCAGAGGAGTTGTACGAGGGACAAATCTAGCCCGAACACCTTTCAGAACACATATATTTCTTTTAACCTACAAATAAACAAATTCAAGTTTTCTATTCCTCTTGCCTCAGATAGGGCTATCTTTATTTGCGACATAATTGTGTGTCACTTTTATCTTCTTCTGTTCTTATTGCTCTTACAGTGTAAGCATATATATGGTGTCCACGAACAGTGACATGACCTTCCAAGCCAATTCCATATAGTATACGTACAAAGATCTTCCCAGTATTTATTTAACAAATGTTTTCTTAATTCTCTCATTGCAATGTGGATCCGGAAGACACAAGATTTTGATACACATTTTTGTGGCTCCTATTCCGTAATTTTTTTTTTAAGGATCCAAACCATCTATATTTCAATTCATTATTCATAGATTATCTTTGTAAAAAATCATACAATTCCAAACTTACTAAGACGTTCATTTGTGGTAAAAAAAAATGGACGAATACGATTCTATAAAGAAATATTAAATATAATCCAATAGTCATATTGCTTCGTATTTGGATGATTTTTGGTAATGATGACATTTGAGAGAAGACATAGATAGACGGTTAGATCGTTAAATACATTTTGGAGTGCACCCCAAAAAAACGTGTGTCAAAATATGTGTCAAGAAGGTGTCTCCAAATTCTAACTCATATAATGGTTCGGATCATTAAAATACATTACGGAGTAGGCTCTACAAAATAAATGTTAAAATGTATGTCAAAAGTCTGCGTGTGTATGCAATTTTAGATACCACTATTATAAGTGTATAGCCGGCTGAACAGTCCGACGATATACCGCACACATGCCTACACAGAACACTCCTGCATGTAGATTAAAGTAGTTTAGTCGTGGTTTCCTCCTTTGTATATGAATTGATGAATTCTTACTTAGCCAATGTATAGATCGATTTACATACATTATTTTAATCGAGTCATGTGTTTTTACACACGTCTAACATGTTATATTGTTAAATTTAAATATAATCATAATAGTGGTATTCAAATACATTGTGTGTGTGTGTGTGTGTGTGTGTGTGTGTGTGTGTGTAGGCATACATCTTTGACAGTCGAATGTAAATTTTAAACCATCTCAAGGATTAACCCTTTTAAAATAGTTCAATTGAAGTCATCTTTGACATTCGAATGTAAATTTTAAACCATCTCAAGGATTAACCCTTTTAAAATAGTTCAGTTGAAGTTGAGATGATTTAGTATACAGGAAGAGATCATCTTTGGATCTCTTCCACCAAAGCTCACCAATCAATTAATTTGGGCTCTTGAAATTTAATCCAACAACTAAAATTATTATTTCTTTTAAAGATGCTCTTTGTTTGTAACTGTTGGATCAAATTTCAAGGATCTGAATTAATTAATTGATGGATTTTGATGGGAGAGATCCATAGAGGGTCTCTTCCCTCGTATACAAGCATGTACTTCATGCCATGATGCCCTTTTTTAACCCTTTAAAAAATTTACAATTAAAAAATACTGATTAATCTAATCTAATACGATTAGTTATTCAAAAGATATAACCTAATCATTCCGAGAAGATAGCGAAGAAAACAATGATGTTATAATGCAACTGTCATGACGTACAAAAATGCACAAGAGTTGTCACCTATCGCTAATTAATCATACTAAAAATCTTATCACAAAGCCTAATTAGCTAGCTAGACATCCATACAACAAGTAGAAACCAAAACACTCCTAACCAAATCAAAAAATAAAAATCATTAAGGTCATGTTCACGTGATGGCTTTGCTGCCCCCATAGTACATTTTTCTCCCCCACCCATCATTATTTTAGGGTCAGTTTGGGACCGTTGTACTTTTTTAATAAATTGTTTATACTGTGTTTTAAGAATAATTAGCTGCAAAATAAAACAGTTGAACGTTTAATAAATTGTATTCTTAAAGTGTTCTGAGTATGACAAACAGTGTAAATGCAGCGTCTAGAAGGATAAATAATGTCATTGTTTAATACTAATGAGCTTATTACATGATTTGAAAATATTTTAAAGGCTTAACTTCACTTTTTATTAAAGCAGCTTTTAAAAGCCACCTATAAGTTGCTTTTAAAAGTTGTTGTATAGAGGTCATTGATTTTAAAATAAACAGTATATTTTATTTTTACCAAATAATTTTTTATTGCTTAACTTTAAAGTGAAGCAGTTTTTGATGAAAAAATGCAATACCAAATTTGACCTTAATCAAACATTTATGATATTATGGAAGCAATTCCAAAAAACACTTGAAAAAAAAACATATAGCACATGTTTCTTCTAAAAAGAAATTTAAGTACTTTTTTTTAACCCAAAAGTATTTAAATTTTTCTATTAAACATGATTGAAGTTTTTGGTGATCTGAACCCACTTTTAGTTAATTTTAAAAGATTTCTAAATAAGTGATAATAAGGTGTTATTTGCACTCAAAAATATTATCTTATAAATTTAGCATGCATGATGATCTATTTTTGAAGGGAGAGATACCATCTTTTTAGACCATAATAAAAAAGATGATTTACCTAACATTTTCCATTTTAAAATGCTAATAATAATTCCTTATTAATAATATAAGCTAATTGTAACAAAGGTCCATGTTCTATACCACGAGTTTAGTTTTTGTTCATGAATTCTATTTATAGTTTTTCCCGTCCTCGAATTATGTAACTTGTTACATTAGTAGTCTTTTTCGTTAATCCCGTCAATTTTTTTTTTGTTAAGTTGAGCAATAAAATAAGAATTTCATAAAAATAAAAAATTTGTCAACGAGAAAGACTTGGCTCCGGAAGGATTGAGGAGAAACTCCTCCTAAAAATACGTCGGAATTCCTTAAATAATGATTAAATGATCTTAGTTTTAATTGATTTTTCATTCATCTTTGGATAAAATACCCAAATTATTCCTTAACTTAAAAGAAAAATTGATGAAGTTAACGAAAGGACCACAAGTGCAACACGGAGCATAATTCCAGGACAAAAACAACTATTGGTAGAGTTCAAAGACTAAAACTAAACTTATATTATAATTTAACCTTTCCTACAATTTAGCCAATGATATCATTAAAAATCAACGATAAATTTATAGTTCTTATTACTCAAAGCCTTCGGCATTAAGTTTCTTTATCTCTCTCTCCCCCTTTCTCCAGCAACAATTTGCATAGCTTGGGCAGCCTGGTTCCTCTCTCTCACGCAGTCTCTCTTAGCCGGCGGCTGTAGTTTTATAAGAAGTAAACAATCTCACTCGAAAAAGGCCGCGTGGTCCGGCTGACCAGTAGGCCCAGACAAAACCCTTTGCTGACTGGTAACTCCATGGGCCCTACCTGTCGGGCTCTATTGCATATTCAATGGGTAGTGGGCCCACATGTCCCCTCTTGACTCAACACTCGCTGAGACAAATATTTCCTATGTCTGCATTGACCAATTAGGAACTGTCAGCGTCCGTCCAAGAAACAACTGGTCCGCCTGTCCGCGTGGCCTATCGTACGTGCCACCAAGAAATCAACCAAGCACGACCTCCCCTATAAAAACACCCCCTTCTCCATCAGGTCCCAACACCATAACCTCGATCATATCTCCCTCATTTCAGTAATCAAGCTTTCAGTAACATTCCCAGATCAAAGTCAATCATGGCCATTGATACAGTGACATCCTCCCCGCTGAGCCCACCGGCGACAGAGAGGGACGCCAAGGCGCTTCAGTTCATAGAGGAGACGACCAGGAACACGGACTCGGTGCAGGAGAGGGTTCTGAGCGAGATTCTGAAGCGTAACGCCGAGACCGAATACCTCAAACGGTTCGGGCTTGGCGGTGCCACCGACCGGCACTCGTTCAAGTCGAAAGTCCCAGTTGTTACATACGAGGATCTCCTCCCGGAGATCCAACGTATTGCTAACGGTGACCGTTCTCCCATCTTGAGCTCTCATCCCATCTCTGAGTTTCTCACTAGGTATATACATTAAAAAGGCTAAACTTTATTTAAAAACTTACTGTTATATTCATTGTGTGAAAAAATAAATTATATTGTAAATTTGCATACAGTTCTGGGACTTCAGCTGGTGAAAGAAAATTGATGCCTACAATCCATGAAGAGTTGGACCGTCGTACACTACTGTACAGCTTGCTTCAGCCTGTGATGAACCTGTAAAGTTCCTTTACTCCTTCACTATTTTTATTTGTAGAAAAATTCATTATAATTTTTGGAGAATACTTTTAGATTAATACTTAACTAAGATTAAAATTTAAATGTCGTGCTTATTCTTCCATATCAATTCTTCCGTACCTATATTTATGATACTTCTGTACCTATGCCTCCATACTGATACTTCTGTATAAATACTTGCATACTTATGCTTCCATAGCAATACTTCTATACCTATATGCTTTCATGTCAATACTTTCGTACCTATGCATCCATACCGATACTTCCGTACCTATGCCTACCTCATACCGATACTACTATATAGATACTTGCATACCTACACTTCCATACCGATAATTAGATACAATGCATATTCTACATGATGAGTTCAAGTTTGTCTTTGCATTTTCTTTGCTCTTTTTTTTTTTTTTCAACGTGTAGCTCATGTTTTTTTGTACGTTTTATCATTCAGGTACATTTATTATGGGAGAAAGTCAAACATAAATCAATGGCTACAATTTGTGGAGCATTTAGGGCATTTTGAGAATAAAAAGTAAATTAATTATTAGTAATAAGAAAATATAACATTTAGGGCATTTTGAGAATAAAAGTAAATTAATTATTAGTAATAAGAAAATATAAGTTTTAGTTTTAATGACGACAAATATTAGTCAAAGGGCTATATTCAATTTGTAATATAACTCCCAAGATTTAATTAATTTTTTTGTATGTTCATTCAGGTACATTTATTATGGGAGAAAGGAAAAACAAAATATAAATTTTAGTTCTAATGACCACAGATATTGAGTCAAAGCGATATATTCAATTTGTAATATAACTCCAAGTTTTTATTAAATAATAATATTTTCTGATGATTAAAATTGAAAAACTCCTTTATATATGTATGTGTGTGTGTGTGTGTGTGTGTGTGTGTTTTTTTTTTTTTTTTTTTTTTAATGAGTTATTTATATATGTTGAATGTAAATAAAAATTGAGCACAGGATCTCCTCCGGTGTCACTCTAATTAAGAATCATAAATGGGAATGCTTTTATTTTTCACTAAAGCAATTGTCTATATCTTTTGTCCGTTAAATTAAAGTGATGTACTAATATTTGATGAAAATCGAATTTTATGTGACAGTTACG
Source organism: Pyrus x bretschneideri (assembly GCF_019419815.1). Classification (NCBI taxonomy): domain Eukaryota; kingdom Viridiplantae; phylum Streptophyta; class Magnoliopsida; order Rosales; family Rosaceae; genus Pyrus; species Pyrus x bretschneideri. Next base: position 4,256,496 of record NW_025999820.1, on the reverse strand, counting down.
TGCCGGACCTCGATAAGGGAAAGGGGCTCTACTTCTTGTTCATCAAGGCGGAGACCAAGACGCCGGGAGGGCTGGTGGCACGTCCGGTGCTGACAAGCTACTACAAGAGTGAGCACTTCAAAACCAGGCCATTTGACCCTTACAATGTCTTAACCAGCCCGAACGAGGCCATTCTTTGCGCCGACTCATTCCAAAGTATGTACACCCAAATGGTCTGCGGCCTCATCATGCGCCAACAAGTCCTCCGAGTAGGTGCAGTGTTTGCCTCCGGCCTACTCAGAGCGATTCGGTTCCTCCAGCTCAACTGGCAACAACTGTCCCTTGACATACGCAACGGAACCCTAAACCCTAAAATCACCGACCCTTCACTCCGCGAGACAATGTCCCGTATATTGAAACCGGATCCCAAGCTAGCAGATTTCATCACAAAGGAGTGTTGTGAGGAGAATTGGGCAGGAATAATCACAAGGGTTTGGCCTAACACAAAGTATCTTGACGTGATTGTCACCGGTGCAATGGCACAGTACATTCCGTTGCTTGAATACTACAGCAATGGCTTGCCGATGGCGTGTACTATGTATGCGTCTTCCGAATGTTATTTCGGACTCAACCTCAAGCCAATGTGCAAGCCGTCCGAGGTATCTTACACAATTATGCCTAACATGGCGTACTTTGAGTTCATCCCGCACGACCCTTCCGCTCCTTCGCTGACCAAACACTCCCCTCCCCCCCTCGTCGACCTTGCTGATCTCGAAGTTGGGAAGAAGTACGAGCTTGTCATAACAACCTACGCTGGACTGTGTCGTTACCGGGTGGGAGATATTCTCGAGGTCACCGGTTTCCACAATGCTGCACCGCAGTTTAGATTTGTGAGGAGGAAGAACGTCTTGTTGAGCATTGACTCCGACAAGACGGATGAGGCTGAGCTGCAGAAGGCTATTGACAATGCCTCAGTGTTGTTGCGAGAATTCAACACAACCGTAGTTGAGTACACGAGCTATGCAGACACCAAGACAATCCCCGGGCATTACGTGATTTACTGGGAATTGTTGGTGAAGGACCCGGCGAATAATTCCCCAAGTCACGAGGTTCTGGACAAGTGTTGTTTGGCCATGGAGGAGTCGTTGAACTCGGTGTACAGACAAGGCAGGGTGGCTGACAACTCAATTGGACCACTTGAGATAAGGGTGGTGAAAAATGGCACATTTGAGGAGCTTATGGACTATGCAATCTCTAGAGGTGCGTCTATCAATCAGTACAAGGCACCAAGGTGTGTGAATTTCTCCCCCATAATGGAACTTCTCGACTCCAGGGTCTTTTCAGTGCATTTTAGCCCAAGTGCACCGCAGTGGACTCCAGAGCGACGTCATTAAGCTGAACACTACATGAGTACAAATGGAAGAAAATAAATTGTTGTGGTGGCTATAGCTTTTATTTTCCTTTGTTGAGCATAATCCTAGCTAGCCACAGCTTTTCAAAGTGTCTTTTATTTGGTTTACTTTTGTTTTGAATTGAAGTCGTTCTTGTCTGCAATAAGTTGAAGTAATCTTAAAGTTGAGCATGATCCTCGCTAGCTAGCTGTAGATATGTTTGTTTGTCTCGTCTGTGCTTTTCTTTGGACCGATCAGCCTTCTTAAAGCCGAGGGAAAAAGACGTTGCAAAAGTGCAGTACCTCGCTCGCTCTCTCATGCTGCTGTCAAAATTTGTAAAAATGCATTTGGTGTTTCATGTGTGTGCAATATAATATTGTTTATTTTATGATAATATATGGTAGTTATTTGCATGGAATTTTGTGACGTGCTATTCCTCCCACTGTGTTTTTGTTGTTGAAGAGATTCCTCCCTCTATGTTGGTCATGTCATAACTAGGTAATTTTGATAATTAGGTGGGTATTATGGTATCTATATAAGTTAATCATGAGTGGTTAACAACTAGCTAGCCTAGGTTTCTTTCTGTTTGGAAGCATATCACGAGCACTCTCACGTATATGGATATGCTAATTAAGGGTGGGGGCGATTATTTGAAATTAGTGACAGTCTTGTGATTATATACTGATTAAGAACACATTTAATGGTGTAGACAAATATAGTAACTAAAATTATACTATAATGGCTGACATGGCAAATTGCATGCTTAATTGTTATTAAAAAATATGTCACTCCAATAGAACAAGCAAATAGAGAGGGCAAAATTTTATTTTATTATTGTTTTTCACCTTTAATATTTACTTTTATCCGGAGGAGTAGGCAAAGTTACCTTCTCTGGTGGACTAGGCAAAGTTTAAGCCTACACATGTAGAAGCGGTCAATATTACCTACTCTCGAGGAGTAGGCAAAGTTTGCCTACTCAATTAATTACTTGATTTGGAACGCCATTTTCCTGTTAAAAAAAATTACTATTGCCATGTAACGTGCACCATATTTTGCTAATGTTGTTCTATTATTGTATATTTTGGAGTTCCATAGGCTTATTGAGAAGAGGTTGATTGGTTCACGCATGCTGATTGCTGCTTATTTGCAAGATCTCAAAGACAAACAGGACAAGGTTTAAACTAACTTGTTGCAAGTACGAGCATGGGAGATCGATCGACTACTTCAATTATCTAATTTGTTTGTTTCTTAATTTAGGATCCAATATTCTTTGAGAGAAACGTTATCACATCTCTTAGTCAGATGGACAAATTTATTATGTTGTTGTCATGATTTATCCAACGACACGAAGAACATGTGGTTTTGCTTAATTAATCCATTTGCTCTTCGACAAGATCGATTGTACTCTTATTAGAACGGTTGCTGGGGTGAACATGGAGAAATTTTTTTAGTGTGATGCAGTTAGTATTAATATAAGTTTTATTTATATAATATATCTTAAAGTTTTAAAAAATATTACTTTCTGTTCACTAATTTTATTTTTTTTGAAAGCAATCTGTAGGCATCAACCAAACAATTAAAACTTAAAAATTTGTATCTTTACGCAAGAGTTCATAAATACTTGTGATGAAGATTAATCATTTTTTTTTTGCTTTAATCATAAATTGGTGTGAAAGCCAAACTTGTGTTCGAAACCTGTTGTTGGTGTGAAAGCCAAACTTGTGTCCAAGAGGAGGCTGAAATGCCTCTCGGTCTTTTATATTTATCATATTATATTTAATCTGTCTCTACTAATTGTGAATCTTAAATTCTTAATCTATGGAGAGGGCATAAAATTTGACGCCGTTACAATAATCTTCAATAAAAGCGTCCTGAATAAGATTATGGGATATCTCAAACTACTCAAAAGAATTTGCACCATTCACGTAACGACGTGTGTAGACGACTCTGCTGCCAAGATAAGTTTAAGCCTATCTCAAATATCGTACCAAAATTTTAAACTAAATTTTTTAAAACTAAATAATGTAGTTGTTAATAATTAGATTGTTACTTAAGTATTGATTAACGTGTTTATTTTCTATTAGTGATACATCATTTAATTTGCAAATTTAGTTTAAAATTTTAATCTCTCTAATATTATGTAATTATCCCACCCACAATGATTCCCAAATGTGATGTATCCTCCAAGGATCTGCCCATGGCCTGAGTTGCATGTAGGACCATCCCCAAACGACAAACCAAGACCATGCAAGCCTTCCCGTCGGCATCATGCGCATGGATGCTGGTACTGCACGTGTTTGCTAGACACGGTTGAAAATTAGGTTTACACTTCGTGAGTCCCAAGATAAATAACCTTATCTCTCTTGTGGGATATAAATTGTTGTTAGTTGTTTCTCTTCCATATATGCATGACTTATTTTTTGCTAAGCTCACTGAAATTTTATTTCAATCTCTTCTTTTTTTAATTAAAATTTTACCACTTACCTCCCTAAAACTTGATTTTTGTACCACTTTGTTTGGATTCTATTAAGTCCGCTTAATATTTGTTAAATTTGCTTAGGTGGCACAAGTGGGTCCACTTCTTACTTATAGGGTACAAATACAAGAGTGAGGATCCCAAGAGAATCCCGGGAATTCTCCAATCACATTCGTTCATCATACATCGTACAACCAGTTTTTATCAGATACTGTTTATATTTAATTTTAAATAAAAAAAATTATAATGGTTTATGACTGCACGATATACGATGAACGGATGTGATTAGAGGATCCAGCGAGTATCCTCTTGGCAAATGCAAGGCCTACATATCTAATTAAATGGTGCCACATAGATTAAAACAAAAAATTAAGAAAAATCATTTAAAGGTTCTAATTTGTGCTTTGTAGGCTCATAAAGATATCAAAGTTCAAAAGAATTTGGGAAATTTCAATCTGGGTTTTCCATTGTTTAGAAGAAATCAGCTTGTTTTGGAAGAAATTATGGCAGACCTCAATTTCAATTACCTTCATAGGTTTAGAGTAATTGGGGTTCTTATTTGTGACATGATGACATAGTTAATTACACAACAATAATTGGGTGTTTCTTGGAATGGAGTAGATGGAGATGGAGATGGAGATGGCAAGGGAGATGGAGATGGCAAGGGAGGTGGAGATAGGCGAGGGGGTAGATGGACGGCTGGGGAGAGGGGAAGAAGGCACCGGGAGGAGATGGGGTATTTTTTTTTATAGTTCTTTTTTCATTGTCTAAGTTTTTTTTTAAATAATGAATTCTCATCTGCCGCATAAGCAATATTTATGCCATGCCAACAAATTTATGCAAAGTGGGACAAAATTTAAATTTTTAGGAATTAGGTGGCAAAGTTTAAAAGTGAAATTGAGATGGACTTTCGGAGGTATAACAAAAAAAAAAAAAACTATACGTATAAAAGGTATCCTTTTAGAATTTTAAGTACTTGTTTGGAAACAAATCACAAGCCTTTAGCGGGTGGATTATGGTAGGTGGCCTTTGTGACTCTGTGACAGTCCATGGCAGCCTCTCATATGTCTAGATTTCAGATTTATGTACTTAACTTGTATCATTATTTGACAACGACTATTCATCAGCTATATATTACTTTAGTCAGTAATTTCTACATGATTAATAATCAGCAACATATATTTCTCCTCCTGATCTTCCTCTAAATACGATTGTGTTGATTCTAAAAACTACCAAGCTTACGTGGCACGCAAATCGTGTAATCAATAAGCTAACTACATCCTTCGGTTGTGTGCGGGGTGTGCTAACTCGTCGGCCGAGCTCGGCCGGGGAGTAAAATGTGTTGATGTTGCGTTGAGCGAGTTGCTGACTTCTTGATCTTGCGATTGCGACCGAGGAAAGAACACGTGTCGGCCTTCAGGTTCTAGAGCCTGAAGACAAGGTTGCTAGTCTTGCGAAATTCACGGATCGTCGGCATCGGGTTCGGTCACGGTGATTATATTCGTAAGAGTCTAAGCACGCCGAACTGGCACCAAACTATACGGACACAAGTACTCAAAAGAGAGGTATGTCTTAATGGTAAATGTGGTTCAGCCGTCAGAATGTCGAACTCTAAAACTTACTTGTGAATATCCAATCATAAACAACTCGGCATTCAATATGCCGAGCCCAATAACTTGTAACACCTCACTTCACCGAGAAGGCTAATGAGATGATCTATACCAACAAAGACTTGAAAATCCTTGTCGACCGAGACTTGGATAGGTAATCAGTCGGCCTCAACACAGTGTTGTTTATCCAAACTGAAGGTGTGTTGGCGGAAAAAGAAAATAAAAAACTTAAGGTTGTTGAGAGGTTTCACGTAGAGCGAGAGTTTGTGCGGGGCAGTTTGTGTGTTGAATTGGGGGCCCTTGAATAATGAACTCCCCTATATATATATATAGCAGTGAATCTACTCTTGGCCGAACCAGAGATTTATTCAGATTAAAACTCCCAAATCTATTATGATTAGGATTCGGCCAATCCTAGTTCCAATAAGTTTCTGAACCAAACTTCTATAATGAATTAGATTTACTCCCGACTTCTCAACGTCTTCAATTCTGAAACCCCCTTGTTGTACCAGGACTCGACTTTTTCGCTCTTATCCAAATCAATCCTTCTTGCAATAGGACTCGGCTGACTTAATTGGACGGCTTATGACAGCTAGACAGCCCATAGTATTTTTGAAAGAGCATTGGACCAAACATAAACCTAAGCTCAGCCTAATAATGTTATGTTGGGCCCAAACATAATGATATAATGGTTTAACAGTTTTCATAAGTTCTTAATTGTATTATCACAAAAGACTATATGTAAGAATGTGAATGTTAATTTGTCTCTCATTTGTAAGGACTTACATAAGTTGGAAGACTTTCCCCTATTACCCATTGAACATAGTAGGTTATTCACGTATTGCGCTCAACGACTCATATTTCATTAGGTTTAAATGATGTCACACATGATGAGGCATGTTGAGAGTGGAAATTTTATCTAAAAATTAAAAAACCTTCATACAAACTTATAAGAAGTTAGACTACTCTCCTAACTACGGCCAACCGGTTTTAAAACATCGACTTCATTCCATTATCATGTGGTCTCTATGATTTTTTGGGGTTAGTTCAAACAAATAGTTCGAAATTGTATTCAAACTCCACTTGAAAAAGGTGACCACACTCGACAGAGTCATGTAACTTACTGAATATGTCAATAACAATAAAGAGGTTATGATAGTAATTAGTGTGTTCCTCTTGCACTGGAATAAAAGAAAGAAAGAAAAAAGTTGTCGATCGACTACAAATCTAGCTTTCTAACTAACCAGACCAAGGGGTCATCAGCCAAACTTATTAAATTGAAATTGAGATCATCTCCAAATCTAAGTGTTCAAAGTTAAGGGATATAGAAATCCGGATCACTCAATTTAAATCTTGCGGCTCTCATTAGCCACTCACATTGCCCACCTCACACAAAATCAAGCCCATGAACGACCCGGACCTCTTGTTCTCTTGAATGATCTGGTTTTTAAATTTGTCAGTTTTGGACACAAAGATGAGAATGAATATTCATTCAACATGGCTTGGGCCTCCCCTTTTCTTTGTTTTTTTTTTTTTAACAAACGATATTATCTATACTAAGGGGGTGGGAAAGTGGGCTAAGCCTCACAATGGGCTAGCAATTTGTGGTTTAAATCGTCTTTGGTGAGAATCGAACCTAAGACCCTTCACTTACAAGTGAAAAGGAATATCATTAGAATGTAGAACTAAGGAGAACGGGACTCCCCTTTTCTTTATATCCTACATATTCAGGCTTCATATTTTCTTAAACAGAATAATCATTTAGATTCTAGAGGAGTTTTAAATTTGCAAAAATGATGCATTGTATGTATATGTATCTTTTTTAAGATATGGCTATATAATTTACACTATAAAGTTGCACATTTGGTCAAAATAGAATGAATTTTTTTATAAGAATTTGATATCGAATCCATCAATCATTGAAACTGAATATAATAATCTCATTTATTATAACAAAATATTACTAAACTGTAATTCTAAGTGACTTCTATTTATTTAAATTTTAAATCATAGATGAAACATGATTTTAACTATTAAAAATCTATTTTATGTGCATATTTTTTTTTTAGATTTTCTATTTTGTATAGAAAAAAAGGCAGTCATTATAAATTTGCTCAGGGCTTCCTAAATCATTGGACCAGTCCTGTTGCCGTGCTCTAAAATATGTGCTCAAAAAAAAAAAAAAAAAAAAAAAGAGCTTTTAGTCTTATTAATATTTTTATCCACTCAAATACTCAGTTCACATAAAACGTTCAAGGAAAAGTTAAGATTTCAACATAAAGTATATTAAATTTCCGATATGGGACATTATTTCACATCCTCACAAACGCAACCCAGAAACATCAAAAACTTCCCTTTCCTACTATCGCTGTTATCTAATATACAAGAATCGTGCAGTGCCTTGCTATTGAAGATGTTACGCCGACGTCCCTACGTAAAGATTTTGATTTATGTGTAATCGATGCAGACTGAAATCTACTTTAGAAGGCAAATAGCAGAAAAGAACTGGATATATTGCAGACAGCTGCAGGTGCTAAAGCTGCATGCATGATGTTCCTTTAATATAATTTGACGCTTTTCTTATAATTCATGATCAGTGTTAAAAGAGCACTGCAGCCTTTATTTTTTGTTTTTTTGTTTTTTTTTTTTTTTTAAGGCCCTCTTTTCTCATGAGGGTTCTGTTCTGTCGACTGTAAAAAAGGCCCTCTTTTCTCATGAGGGTTCTGTTCTGTCGACTGTGATGATAACTTTTTTCTCTTAAAAAAGAGAAAGAAAAGAACACTGCATGGATCGACACTAAAGTGCGATCACACAGAACTCGAGAGGTCACTAAGCTTTGGCGCAGAAGGAAAAAATATGCCGAAAGCGATATCTGTGTCAAAAAAAGAGTGAACTGTCTTCCACACAAGGCAAACTTTGGTAAAAAGCAATGTGTGAGTGTGTGGCGACACATCAGTTACGAACATTTAGAGCAGCTCGAGTGCAGGAAAGGCTTCCCTAGGGCAACTGCCTATTGAATCTTAAACAATAACTGCCTTTAATGAATAGTATCATCCTTAAACTGAATATTCATGGCAATATGCAGTAAAATATTAGTATTTTTTAATTTATAAAATAATAAAAAAAAATTTATTTCAAATTTCGGATATGATTTTTAATCGGTCTCATTGTACCACGTTTCATTAAATAAGAAATTACAACCCAAAGTATTTGAGAAAATATAAAATTGTGGTGTATGGTGAAAGATAATGATAAGATATTTATACAAAATTAAATCTTTTTTTTTATTATTTTTAAAGAAATTTTGGATTTTTTTATTAATTGTTTACATCTTTTAAATTTTTTTATTAACTTTTTACATTTTTTGTTAATTTTATAATGTGGCTGACGTTAGCCTTGTTGGCCTGCGATTCGAGCCCGCCCTTTCACTCGAGCACCCCTCAGCCCAATCACCCGCATGGGCTAGAGTAAGGAAGGGAGGCAATTGGATTGAAAACCTCCTCAGTCCACCGGGCTATCCACAATGGTGGAGCTGCTCTTATACTGCTTGTCTTTAGGTTTGAACCTGAAATGTGTTCTTTAGGGATCTAATCTAAGTGATAGTTTAGTTGCGGTCCCTAGTCCCTAACTGTTATAGACTTAAATCTTATGCATTTTAGGTTTTTGACTAAAGTCCCTCTCCTGCTACATTAATGATATAATAATAAAAGAGATGCAATAACACCAATAAAGACTCTACCGTTTATTTGCTTTCATTTACATTGGCAATTCAATTACTCAAAATTGGCGTTCTAGATATGTTAAAAAATGGGATTTTAATCTATTTTTATAAAATATGAGTACATTTATGACACACCCAGATCCGGAATGTCCACTTGGACTCTGAATCGAGTTGTGCTGGCCAACACCTGGAGGGTGACGAAGCCATAAAGTGTAGTGTAGTGGAAAAAGGATGTGAATAAATTTAAACCTAAAAGTGCCTATTCAAAAGAGTGCGCGGGTGAGCGGGATTGAACTCATTTCACATGTGATGTCAGAGCATAATACAATATAGTAAATAGTCACATCCCAGTACGCATAGTAAGATATTGTCTGCTCTGGGCTACGCCCGCACGGATTTGTTCTTGGGCTTCCACCCAAAACATGTCTTACTATAGGGATACATATAAGGCACATCACCTCCTCTCCCCCAAGTGATGTGGGATCTTACAATCCACCCCCTTAAGGCCCCGATGTCCTCGTCGGCACACTTCCTGCCATGGAGTAGCTCTGATATCAAATTGTCACATCTTAGTCTGCATAGTAAGATATTGTCCGCCTTAGGCCACGCCCTCACGAATTTGTTCTTGGACTTCCACCCAAAACGCATCTTACTATAGGGAGGTGGGCAAGTACATATAAGGCACATCACCTCCTCTACCCTGAGCGATGTGGGATCTTACATTTATATAATAAAATTTGGCTACATTTTACATATAATAAATTTTTACATTTATATAAAAATGTGGGTACATTTTACATACAAAAAATTGATACATTTTATACAAAAAAGGGGCACGTTTTGTATAACAAAACATGGGTACATTTTATATAAAAAAAACAATAGGTACATTTTTTATATATAAAATATACAATTTAGATTAAAAAAATAAATAGATTTTACATTAAAAAATAGGTACATTTTACATAAAAGATGGCCCTTACGAAAGAAAAAAAAAAGGATACATTTTGCATATAACAAAGTGGTACATGTGTAAAGAAAAATGGGTACATTATAAATAAATTATGGGTACAAATAAAAAGTTAAAAAAAATTATGAATAAAAGTTTTAAAAATAAGGGATAAAAAGAAATTAATATATGGGTACAAATTGAAATGTAAAAGAAAATTGGTATTGTACCAAAAGAGGGTTGCAAATTAAAAAAAATTACAAATTAGAAATAGAAATATATGATAAAAAGTTTAACCATAAATATAAATATACCAAATGTAACGTTTCTAACACTAAATGAATTTATTTAAAAATAAAATTTAATTCTCTTGACATGTAAATATTTTATTTTTGAGATAATTAATTACGTTTATTTAAACCCAAGAATCTTGATAAAATTTTAAAAAGGAATAAGATTAGATGAGAACCTAATTTCTCCTAATTTTATTTATGTGAAACTTTTTGGCTGGTGAGTATTTTTGCCACTTTGATAAGATGTTCAAACTTTCATTCGTTTTACATGTTTTTAGCTAGCTAGTCTATAATTTGTTTTACCAAAAGATCAACCCCTTCATCTCCTTTTTCACTTTGCCAGGAGAAGAATTTGTGTGGGATTAGTTATCATGATATGACAGCATTGTTAGATATACGGGGCTAACTATTCTCTTGGACACGCTCTACGGAGCATTCTTACGATTTGAACAGTTTATTTTTAGGTTCTCATCCATGGATCATTTTTACAACTGCACTCAAATTGGAAATAGTTTGGTCCTTCAATTATTATTATAAACATTTCATAGTTTATCAACAACATTGTGTTTATTTATTTATTAGGTCGCATTTAAATAACTAGACGTCTTCCAATTTCAATAAAATTTTGCATAGATGATTGTTGAGGCCCAAAAATGTCAGGAGCAAGCCCAACCAAGCTTCGAAGCCCAATTGTCATACAAGTCTCTATTCAAGATCAAATACATGCAAAACACAGGACTGAGGAAAAAAATATATTTACAAACATGCCATGCTATGGTAATTAGATCGGATATTTATAAATCACTCCATGCCCATGCCTATTTGTCGCGCTAAAATAAGCTCAAGTCACACGCTCGGGGTTTGTCAAGTGAATTGTGGTGTGGATGGTTACATAAGTTTATTAGGCCTATGTGGAGTTAAGATTATGGAAGACTTTGGGCTACTTGGGGGGCCAAAAGATCCCAGCCCATAACCTTTGAAGTACACGTTGGCAAGCGTCAAGACTAAACTAGATTCTAGCTCTATGTTCATGTGAAAGCCCATCAAAACAAGCATTTAATGTTGACTTTCCCTTCCCAACTCACGCAGAAGTTCAATGCGTTAAAGCCATAAGGTGCGTTACCAAAAGCAATGCTTGTGGAAAGCTGACTTGGGAAAGTCGCGCCTTGGGAAGAAGACACGATGCAGATTTTAACGTTTAGCCTCCTTACACCAAAATAGGGGGTAGCAGGACAACTACGGAGAAAAAAGGAGGGGGGAACAAGCCATAACTAGAGATTCCTTGGGAATGAATCATTCAACTACAAATATAGGTCAAGAACCTTAGCAAGAGATCCCCAATCCCCCAACATAACACATAGAACTAAAGAAACCCAGAAAATATCACTCTGCAACCTATAATTTTTCATAATCTCCCTCTAAGTATCCCAGCCATCGTAAGCCTTGCTGCCACCCTAGGAAACCCAAATTATTCAACAGAAAACACCATGTAATCACCCAAGCTCTCTCTCTCTTTCATGCAAAACTGATGAACTTCTAGCTTCCACACCATGCTTCTCTTGATCAAGCCATTATCTGTTTAATCATGTTATCTTCGAGTCATTGGTCCAAACTTTCCAGATATTCCAAAACTTGGTACGAAACCGAACCAAGGGAGACAAGAGGACATTCTCCAAGCCCAAATCCACTTCGACTTAAAAGTTCCCAACACTATCTTTAACTAATAACCTAAAAAATGGGTCGTTCATATTATGATAAATATTGTGGAACGAGTCTAAATGAGTAATTAGCATCGCATTAAGTTAATAATTAGTTAGTACTTAAGCGCTTTTATAGTTCACTTTTTTTATTTGAAAATATAAAAGCAAAAATAGTTACGAAAAAAATTTGTAATTTTAAAAAATAAAAACTAAAATCGAAATGATTATCAAACCTGACAAAAAAGCTAAATAAATTTAAAAAAAATACAAAAATCAGAAGAGAGCAACCAAATTTTAAAATCAAACTTCTAAAGATCCCCCATTTTTCTCTCTCTCAATTAATTTTTGGGAGTTTTAACAAAAAACCCACGGTACTGTTCATTTTATAGAAAAATCACATTTTTACACTAAAAAGTCAATCCTGATACTATTCACTTTACCTTTTATTTTGTCCTTATCATTAAAACTCAAAGTTTTCAAATCATTTTCATTAGTTTTCCTTTAATTTTTATCTCAACAATAAATATGTCCAGTCCAATTATGGGATTGGGCATTGGCCTTTTCTTTTAGGTCAAAGTGCAACAATGTGCTTTTCTTTTGGGTAAAAGTGCAACAATGGGCTTGTGGGGATCTGAATCAGACGTCTTTTAGTGTACTTAAGGGAGGGTCATCTACAACTTGCACAGCAATTTCTTTAGCCAAGCTGCAAAACCAGGCTTTCTCTGGTACACATTTAAATGACTGGAAATGTTTTTAGACAAAATATTTTTGGATTCTAAAAACACGTGGAGTACTTTCTGGAAGTATTTCGAGTACTTTTTTAGAATTCACTTGTATTTTTATTAGTGATTGGTTTCAAAAACATTTTCACAAAAAAAAACGTTTTCAGTTATTTTAAAAATACTTCTAAACAAGCCCATAATCTTGCCATTCAAAGTGAATTAGTAAATGCCAAGCAGTTGTACTTTCACCTTAATCTCAACTTGGAGTTTGGTGTTCACCTTCCTACCGAAAAACAACCGACCTACCATTCAGATGGAAAGTCTTTACATGTCCGTTACCCGCCATAGACTTTTTGAAAAGCTGGTTCGTTAAGATTGTCCAGCACTACCATATACCCAAATCACCAACTACCATTCCAATTTTTTCATGCCTCTCATACCTCAACGTCTTATACATACAAACATACCTCAATGTAGTTTACCAAAAGAAAAAAACATACCTCAATGTCTTATACATACAGACATACATATTTATGCTTTATACACACATTTATATTTATAATTTATCGGGTTCCAACCTGGTCTAGGTTTTTTGGGTGCAGGTTTTCTGTGTTATGAGTATATTATTACTCATATATTATTAGAGTTTCAAGCATTTCATTATATATTGGTCAATCTTTCAACAAAAACCAACAACTTTTCTTCACATTTGCTCAATTAGATCTCTGTGAAATAGTGGCCAATGTACTGTTAGCATGCTCATGCCCTTCTGAAATGTACTTGGAGTCGGAGCGCACTGTGTTTCTCCCGGTATCCCGCTGAAGCTGGAGTTGAACTCAGCACTTAACTTCGAGGTGTATTGAGGTAATGCATGAAGCATTTCTGTAAACGTTGAGTTTTCATTATTTCTGTTTTGTCAATGTAGTTTTTTCGGTTGATATGAACATTCATACTTGGATCTTTGACCTCATTTTCAACGAGATTTGATCTAGTGGCATCTGTTTTCACTTTGTTAGAAGAAGTCGTGAGTTCAAATCTTATGAATGCCAATTGTTAGATAATAAAAAATAAAATAAAATCTTTAACCTTGTCTCACCCATCACATTAAATTAAGTTTCACGAGATTTTAATGCACGCGGATCTTAAATTGTCTGTTACTTCACATTTAGGAACACACATTTGATGCAATTTGCATTTCTTCCACATATATAGAGTCATATAAATTCATACAGCAGTACTGCTTGATCTTCATGCGTTTACGATTTCTCTCTCTTAACTACTACTTATGGTGAAAATATAGAATTTTGTATCTAATCGATCAAATCCTGTTATTGAATTCTTTGTTTTCATACTGCTGGGAAAAAAACTGCAGGTGGCATATCGGAGTTGTAGAAATGTGTTCTATAAATTTAACCACGTACGAGTATTACCTATGACGTAAGACACGTTACATTACATGTAATGTTTCATTTTCTTGTTGCGAAAGTTATCTGCATAATGAAAGTTTTAACACAACATTAGTAAATGGAAGAGATCTCAATTTTTCTCTTTGTATAATGACAGGATGCTTTGGTAGAATGGCGCATCACACTTACTTTTCTAGCGCATTTGATTGCGTACATTGCAATTTTAAGTAAGATTTCGTCGAAATTTGAAGTTCAAATTGCTCTTGTTCTTCATATTGATTACATTAACTTATGCAGTTTCATCAACCAAATATGTACTGCAGCATTGCTTGTGATTGTTGCATTCATGGTAATGAAGTACATAAACGAATATGAGGAGACCGGCTTAGAGGATGTAGGAGGCAGTGCTGAAACTGACCCGTTACAGCCTGCAGGAAAGACAATGCGATCAACATATGGGACATGTGAAGAGTGGGATATTGAATCCGTAAAGTGCCGCAGCAGCAGTAGTAATAGCAACAATGCCATAATTACGAGCTCCTCAGAGGACTTGTATGACAGGAAAATATGTGCGATCTGCTACACTGAGCAGAGGGATTGTTTTTTGGTTCCTTGTGGCCACTGTGCTACCTGCTATGTCTGTGCAGAAAGGTATGTAGACAATTCGAAACGTTTCAGAATATGTTGGTGTTCGATTGAAATTTGGTACCTTATTACAGAGATTACATGTTCAGGATCTTTTACGGGGAGACCAAGACATGCCCAATATGTCGAAGATTCATACGGAAAGTAAGAAGATTATTTGCTGCATAGGATAGGACTAATTAACCTCTTTCGGATTTCTATTACTCTTTTTTTTTCTTTGTTTTTTTACGTGAACAAACATGTCCATTTTTCTTCATTTTTGAAATTTTTTGAGGGACATGGGCTGTCCTTCAGAAGTTAATTCAATGACGGATGTATAATTTATGTTTCTATTTGTTAATCTGAACTATACACTTAAACAAAAATATATGAGACGGTTGTTTCACAATAGCAATATAGGATAAGGAAGTGTTATTGACACTCCAAAAATCACATTCTACACTCCTCACAAGTGTATTTTTCTTTCCAAATATAGAAAGTTTAGAGTATAGAATGAGAATTTTGGAGTGCCAATAACAATTCCCTATAGGATAATGTACCATAATAATCTTCTGTTGGTTGTTGATCATCAATGAACCAGCATCTTTGTGATCATAAATTGTGGATCAAGTATCATATGAGGAAATTGAAAATCGAAGTCATACGATTGATGTAACCATTAATTTTGGTCAATTATTTTTTACAAGATTTGTAGTGGCCGTGTGACATACACATTCAAAAGTTTCTTACATTAGTGGTAAGGAGCCATGATTGAAGGTTCCCTTCTAATAAACAATATATTAACTTTTTATTTTATTTTTAATTAGTAATATAATATTCCATTCTTTTCAATTTTTAGAAATAGAAAAACGTTAAAGTGGGTTCTAGAGAGTAGAGAGAGATGTAAATCACAGACTAAGGCATATTTGGATGCATTTTCTTACATTTATTAAAGGGATAATTTGGATGCAGTCCCTATTTTCTAACACTCTTTGACTAAAACCTTAATGGTATTCAAAGTTTGATCAAAGTCCCTTGACTTTGTACACCTCATTATATTACTATTAATATTTATATTTTTATAGTTTTGACATTAATTGTTTGATATTTTATAAGATTTAAAATCCTATAAATTTAAAATCCATTGTTATAATACTATTAGAAACGGCTACAATAAAAAAAATTCAAACATTTTAATTGAATAAGTGGATAAAAACTATGTAACAATAAGAAATAATAAAATAATAAATGGCAAAAGAATGTATCCGTAGTGTTAAAAAAATTGGTACATTTCACATATAACAAAGTGGTACATTAATAAAGAAGAATGTGTACATTATAAATAAATTAGGGTACAAATAAAAGATTAAAAAATTATGAGTACAAATGAAATTTTAAAAAATATGGGTGCAAAAAGAAATTAATGCATGGGTACAAATTAAAACTAAAAATAAAATACCAAAAATTTAAAAAAATGTTGCAATTAAAAAATGGTTACAAACTAAAAATATAAATATATGATACAAAGTTTAGCCATAAAACATAAATATACCATATGTAATTTTTCTATCATTGATTTAATTATATAATGTCACGTGATGGTAAACACATGAACACAAATACAAATAAAACTTTAAAAAATATGGGCACAAAAAGAAATTAATATATGGGTACAAATCAAAACTGAAAAGAAAATTGGTACAAATAAAAAAAGGTTTGCAAATTCAAAATGGGTACAAACTAAAAATAAAAATATATGATAAAAAATTTATAGTTTATATTTTTATAGTTTTGACATTAATTGTTTGATATTTTATGAGATTTATAATCCTATAAATTTAAAATATTTTATTATAATACTATTAGAAACGTCTACAATAAAAAAATTCAAACATTTTGATTGAATAAATGGATAAAAACTATGTAACAATAAGAAATAATAAATGGCAAATGTATCCATAGTGTTAAAAAAATTGGTACATTTCACATATAACAAAGTGGTACATTAATAAGGAAGAATGGGTACATTATAAATAAATTAGGGTACAAATAAAAGATTAAAAAATTATGAGTACAAATGAAATTTAAAAAAATATGGGCGCAAAAAGAAATGAATACATGGGTACAAATTAAAACTAAAAATAAAATATTACAAATTTAAAAAAAAAGGTTGCAAATAAAAGTAGGTACAAACTAAAAATATAAATATATGATACAAAATTTAGCCATAAAACATAAATATATCATATGTAATTTTTGTATCATTAATTAATTATATAATGTTATGTGATAGTAAACACATGGGCACAAATACAAATAAAACTTTAAAAAATATGGGCACAAAAAGAAATTAATATATGGGTACAAATTAAAACTGAAAAGAAAATTGATACAAATTAAAAAAGGTTAGCAAATTAAAAATGGGTACAAACTAAAAATAAAAATATATTATAAAAATTTAGCCATAAATATAAATATACTAATTGTAACATTTTTAACACTAAAGGAATATATTTAAAAATAAAAAATATTTTATTATTAAAATAATTAATGATGTTATTAATACCCAAGGACCTTGATCAAAAATTGAAAAGGAATAAGGTTTTAATCAATGAAGTAGCAAAATGAGGGATGAAAACCTAATTTATCCTTTATTAAAAAAGTGCTTATGATCACATTTGGCAGAAAAAAAAAAATTAAGAGTGCTTCCCCTATTTAAAAACACACGTAAAATGCTTTTATAAAGAACTATATATCTCTTTTCAAAAACACTTGCAGTTATATTAAAGATTTTGAAGTGCTTCTATGAAGCGTTTACATTGGAAATGCTTATGAGAAAAAGTACATTTTAAAGAAGCATTGTCAAACAGACCCTTAATAGATGGTGGTGGTGCTTCTCAAAGAAATGGTAATTTTCTCTAACGCTTGGTCAGTAAACTACTCGGCCCCAGCCTTACAATTATGGTGGCACTTCTCAAATAAACTATGAACGATACTTTCACGCAATAAAGCTTCGCTCATATGTGAATGGATTGAATTTTTCATGTGAATTTTAACCAATACATGTCTATTAGAACTTGAATGTTCTACTCATATGTGAATGGATTGATTTTTTTTTTCTCCATTGCACTAACCACATCTTGTCCATCTATTTTGTGATAGGAACATGTCGAATTTGAACAAACTCGACTTCACCACTTTGGAAGTCTCTAGAATGAACTACCTCAAGTGGGTCCAAGATGTGAAGCTTCATCTCACTGTAAAGAACTTGCGTCCTGCCATTGAAGATGAGACGGACAACCTAGTTGGCGAAGCAGAGAAAGCCACTACCATGATCTTTATTCGAAGACATATTCATGACACACTGCAAACCAAGTACCTTGCTGAGGAGGATCCACGAGTGCCATCGGTTGCTTTGGCTGGTCGCTTTGATCACCAGAAGGACATCTTCTTGCATGAAGCAAGACATGACTAGCAGCATTTGCGCTTCCAAGACTTTAAGTCTGTGAATGAATATAATTCTGAAATTTGTTGAATTTGATCACATCTCAAGTTTTGTAACGAAACTTTGACCGAAAAGGATCTCCTAGAGAACACCTATTTGACCTTCTTTACTACTAATATTGTCCTGCAGCAACAATATAGAACTCAGAAGTTCCCTAAGTTTTCAAATTTGATCTATGTTATACTTCTTGCTAAAAAGCAGAATTAGCTATTAATGAAAAATCATCAAGTTCAACCTACTGGGCGACTGATGTGCCTGAAGCACACTATAGGATGAATCAACGCACAAAAACTCCAAAAAAGGCGTGGTAGGGGCGGCCAGAAGCCACCCCGTCAACGTCAACAAAGCCAAGGCCCATCTCAGAGAGGAAACAAAGCCCTGAAGCACCCTAACCTCACTCCTAAGGCCCCAAACTTCAAGAATAAAGGCAAAGCACTTAAAACCATAGATGCGGATATGTGTTATCATTGTGGTTCAAAGGACCATTGGTCTTATGTTTGCCGAGCTCCCCAGAAGGTTGTAGCTGAATATCATTCTCGTCATAAAAAGTTTGAATCAAACTTTATGCAAGTGGACGAACCGGGAAGTACAAAGATGGAGGTTTTTGACTTTCAGGAGGATATCACCCCTATGGAAGATTAGAATCTTAGACATAAACTAGTTTTTTTAGTTAAAATTAGACATTGGGGTTGAATTCCACAATAATGGCCAAAGCCCCCCCCCCCCCCCCCACCTTTTTGTTTTTTGGTTAATTTTGAACAATTTTCCTTTATGTTTGGATTATTTGTTGGTGATTTGTTTTTGGATATTAAGTTTTTAATTAATTACATCCTTAAATACTTAAAATTATTTTGAATGGATATTTGTTTTTAGAACTTTTATGCATGTGACCGATTCAAATTAATTTTTCATTCTAGGTATAACTAGTGGGGAAGTTAGTTATTTGGTAGATAGTGCAACCACGCACACCGTTTTGCGTGACCGTATCTATTTGACTAACTTCATACCTAAGAATGCATCTCTGACAACCCTCTCAGGTTCATCCAACTTGATCGAAGGATATGATAAGGCACGTATAATGTTGTCTATTGGTACAATTTTGACCATTGATGAGGCACTTTATTCTCCACGTTCCGAAAGAACGTTGTTGACTTTTAAGGACATTAGAGATAAAATTTACCACGCTGAAACCCATGTAGAAAATGGAGTTGAATTTCTGTGCATAACTTCCTACGAATATGGCTAGAAGTGTATTCTAAAGAAGATGAAGTGTATCCCGAGTGGTATGTATACTACGACCATATGCCCCATAGAAAGCCATTATGTGGCTAGCCTCACCTCTAGGACCGCACACGAAATTACACTTTAGCATGATCGTTTGAGACATCCTGGATAAATAACGATGTGTCGTATCCTTAAATCATCACACGGGCATCCACTAACTGGAAGTTTAGGTTTGATTCAAAGAATCACATGTCAAACCTGCTCCATGGGAAAACTTATCATTAAGCCTTCTTATGACAAGATCCATTCGAATCCTTCCATTTTTCTACAAAAGATTCAGAGGGAAATTTGTGGGCCGATTCACCCTATATGCGGACCATTTAGATATTTTATGGTTTTGGTTGACGCTTTCACACGTTGGTCACACGTATCCTTATTGTCCACAAGGAACGCTGCATTCTCCAAACTATTGGCTCAGGTTATCAAGCTTAGGGCTCACCACCCTAATTATCTGAACAAATCTATTTGACTGGATAATGCTAGAGAATTCAGATCTAAAATTTTTTATGACTATTGCATTTCAGTTGGGGTTGAAGTTGAACATCCAGTACCTCATGCTCACACCCAGAACGGTCTGGCAGAAACATTCATTAAGCGCTTACAAATGATTGATCAATCGTTGGTCATACGTACCAAGCTCCCGATCGTTACTTAGGGTCATGCAATATTGCACGCATCCATGTTGGTCCGCCCGAGGCCTGTTGTGACCCAACTATATAGTGCTCTTTAGTTGGTTACTGGATACGAACTCGACATATCGCATCTGCGCATTTTTTGTTTTGTCTTTTATGTGCCGATTTCGCCGCCCTTAACTACAAAAATGGGGCCTCAACGAACGATGGGAATCTATCTCAGATATAATTCTCTTTTCATTATTCGTTACTTATAACCTTTGACAGACGATCTGTTTACAGCTCGTTTCACGGATTATCACTTCTATGAGATAGTCTTCCTATCATTAGGGGGAGATAAGAAAGTCAACATTCCTAAAGAACAACGCGAATTATCATGGACGGCTTCTACTTTGTCTCATTTAGATCTGAAGGAAGATTTGTGAAAAACATGTTCATTTAAGCAACATCAATAGCATGCAATTAACAATTAAAGGCGGAATCATGCTTGTATGCACTTAAAACAAAACATTTACCCATGAAATTCAAAGCCTAGTAGATAGGTGAACCAAGACTCAACTCAAAACAAAGTGAGTTGAGAAATCAATACATTTGTAGATTCCTCTTTGCATAAGCAAAGGCTAATCACCCAAAGAGAGGGCCTTCATTCCTTGCATCTTAGATCCATGGATTTGGATGGATGAAAAGGTTTCTCCAAGTTCCCAAAATTGAGAACCTCTAATGATTCATCACCAAGGCATAATGAAGAAGAAATGAGTAACCTTGGAGGAGTTTGATTGCTAGATGATCCCTCCAAGGTGGCCTAAATTTTAGAGAGAAAGGAGAGCTTGTGTTCTCATCCTTTCCCCAAAAATTACCATATGTAAATTTTAGGCTATAAAGTCCTTTATATAGTCCCTTCAAATAAGTGACCTAATGGACCAAAAGCCCTATTCTTCTAACATGGCAAGCCTATAGGGTTTATTGGGCTTTCAAGCCCTTTGTTTATTCAAGTTGTCATACAACTTGAGTTAATGGGCTTGACATTCAAATCCCATTGGGCCTTGCGGCCCAAAACTAACCCGAGGTCTTTAACGAACTTATTCGTTTGATTAATTAACATATTAATTAATCCTAGCCTTAGATAAATAATTAAACCATTTAATTATTCTTACTCATCTCCGTTGTTTCTTCAAACTCTACCTTACTCGGTGAACGATCCATTAGGTTCCTTTTAGCGAGGCAGTGGGCGATTAAAACTTTTTCTAATCGATTGTGAATTGAAACTTACTTTCAATTCTCCCGTTAGTGATAATACACTTTTAGGGCTTCCACAAACCATGGTTGACGCCTAGCAGCATGTCATGGTTACCCAAGCTAATCAGAAGAGGTGGAGAACCTATTCAGTTTTAGGATTACAAATGCAATACGGTCTTTCTCTAATACAATACTCTTGACCACATTGTTTGGTTTGATAGTTTATTCATGTCTACTATCCAATGTGAGTCTTGTGCTTATATGATTACCTTGAATGTGATTTGGAACACATTCCTAAATCTATTCATACTTTGGCCAAAGATTCTTAATCATATCATAGAGTATTCTCCCTCAAACAGTTTGAAGGTTAGAGATCCCTTGTTGCGCATTCACTTGCCTCCATGGCTAAGTGGCTTAACCCCAACGATGCCATGGACACCCTCCTGATGGAGTGACTTTGACATAATCAAAGATTAAGGACCTAACCACAAGACAACTGTGATGCCTCAGGTCAAAAGACTAATTTGCATTATCCCAACCATGAGTTCTCATGTGACATGAATATGAGAACTCTTCGTTGATCGTGTTTAGTGAACTCATTCTCTATTGAGCACCTACGTACTTGTCTTGATGTCACACACACTAATGACTCGAGACTAGTCACTCTCCCTGAGAGAAAACATAGCACGTACTGATCTTAACGGACTGTCAATGCTCAATTGACAATCCTATGATCAGGAACGTGTAGGATGTGTCAACGAAAGAATGGTCTCATGAATCTAACTTCTTTAGATCGCATTCTTCCAATCACATATTCCTTGGACTTATCGTTTAAGCATATAACATTTATATGAGACGGCTCAAACAATAATGTTTGCCCTTAATATTAAACTAGATTAGTTTAACATGTGAAATGTCCATAAAGTATCATCATATGATTGGTTTTAGGGCACATTTCCAACAATCTCCCACTTGCACTAGAGCCAATCAGCTTAGTCATCAGTAATGATACCTCTTCTGTAGTCATTTCATAAATGGCTGAGTAGTAGGCCTAGAGAATGGATATCTATATGTTATCCATAGAAGCAACCTTGAGAATAACGACGTCACCATTATACATGATTCTCAATCATGTGGTTCAGTCTCTCATTTGAGTTCAGACCTTGATGAGACCTTGATTCCCTGGCTTGAGCTATCGCCCCATTAGTGTCATACACTTTCTGGTTGGAACCGAATGGAGAGTTCATGAATGAACTTTCCCATCCAAACAACAATGTTGTAAGCTTCTATATGGCAATATATTTTGCATACATGATGGAATACATTAAAGTCATTTACTTTTAACGTTTCCACCCAAATATCTCTTTAGTCATAATAAAGAGATATCTCATTATCACTTCATTCATAATGAAGAGATATTCTATGATGGATTAGATTCATAATCTAATACATTTACGCTTCCATTACGTTACTCTAATTCTTCCTTATTCTTGAGGAATCCATCCTTAGTATTTCTTAAATACCTAAGGATTCACTTGACAGTTGCCATGGTTCTGATCCTGGGCTTGCACTGATATCATCTTGTACCGTTCTAGGTACAACTTATATCAATGTTTTCATACAATATGAAATACATAAATCACCTTTCTGCGTATGCATAAAGGATTCTATTTACGCATTATTTCTTTGGGAGTCAAAGGGTACATTCCCTTTGAGAAGAACAACTTCCTAGTCTCAATAGAATTGTCATTCTAATTGAAGTTTATCATCATATGAGAAACTTCCTAGCATCTCATTGTCTATTTTAGGGATTGATATAATCCAATTATATCTTGAAATCTATCATTATAGATTTCCATCCCATGTATATAGACTATGTCTCCCATATACATTCTATCATTATAGAATGTTTAAAGTCATGACTTTAACGATGAAGAATTCATTTCATTTTCAAAATTAATATATATCATGTATATATATATATATATTCAAATTTAGGAATATGATCAACTCCCACTAATCTTTTGTAAACCTAGTAAACAAAATATTCATTTACATCTTTATGAGAAATCAAACAATTGATCTTTTCTCATAAGACGCTTATAGCTCCCACTAGCTTGCTAAGATCCATGATGGATGGATCTCTACAACTAACATGTCTTAGAAGTATATATCATATATATATATGGGTAATTGATAATGTCCAACGAACTAAATCTTATTTATGTTCATTCTTCTCCTAATGGAGAAATTCATTATCTTACGATGCTACTTTCCTTGATATTTTTCAAGGAAATTAATCTAAAGTGTTACTTTTTCCTTGGATCAAATCTAAGGAGGTAAATACTTTAGACGTCTTACTCATCTACTTACATTTCTTGAATTCTTTGAAACCTTTTGCAAAGTATTCGGACTTGTGTTTATTCAAAATAAACTATAGTCCAACCGAGAGTGATCTTCGGTGAATGTCATACAACATGAGTAGTATTATGTTGTGGACAAGTGCCACTAACATCTAAGTGAATTAACCTCAACAACTTTGTGATTCTTTCTTCTTTCCAAAAGAATAAAGATTCGAACATTTCGCCTCTATACAATTTTAACAAGAAGGTATTGGATCCGGATCTAACGATCCAAAGCATCCATCTATGACCAAATCGTAACTTATGTTTTAGAGGTATCACAACTCAGTTGGGATTAGTCACTACCTTGCAACCTTTTGGGTTTTAAGCATCATCGTATTCTAAACAGTTAAACTACCACATCATCTCTACTATAGAGACAACCAATTAAATTACAATAATCTAATTATTGATTAATAAAGAACAATGTTTTGTCAAACAAAACATTCATCCATCTCTACTATAGTGACGGATTTAAGTTCCTTAAAATTGGAATGTAAAGACAATCTTTAGTATTTTCCAATTTCTTTGGTAGTTCATATGAGGAAGTAAGTACAATCCGCTTTCACAGAGATCTATATTCGATTCACGTTTGGAATGTGAAGTACTTTCTCTTCTCTCATTAATCTTCTACTTCTTATTAGCACACTTTTACAACAATTGTAAAATATAGTTACTAATACGGAATCATACATTCAAGTAGAAGAACCAATTGTTTTGAATTATTCAAGAACATTTTACAACACTTTCGAAAGGTGTGTTCTTGACACTTGCAAGACATTTCTTGCAAATACCCCTTCCAATGTCCATCCTTTCATAAAGAAAGTTTGTTCCCTTGGAGTTATTTTGCCTTCTTCATTTGACTTCTCCTTTGACTACAATAGTCATGGTCCCTAAACTCCCACTATCTCTCTTGAAACTTATTTCAATTGTGTTATACACATCAAACAATTTGGAGAGTGTGCGGTTATTGTTCACTATATAGTTTACAATAAACTTAGTGAACCATTAGGATAGGGACACAAAGGTGAAGTCCTTGCCTAGTTTCCGTCTCGTTAAGTGGTTTAACACTTCAACACTCAATGATTCAAAATCATCATAAGTCCATATAAATGGACTATTTTTGTCAACCAACCATTATGTTCTAAACATAATAACAAACTTTCAAGAGTTGTTCAAGGCAACTCTCATTTCTTCATACAACAATTTGTAAGTGAAGAATCATGGCACATAAAGCGTCCATGCCCTTGTGCTTACTTCAAAAGTTCCTTGTTTATGTAACAAAGAAACAAGCACTAAAGTTTGTGTTGATTAAGGGTTGTTCAAAGCAACTCTTATTTCTTCATACAACAATTTGTATTTGAAGAATTATGACATTAAAAGTGTTGTCCTTCTCATGTTTAGACTTATCTAACATATTCTTCCAATGATACATTATCAATAGGAAGATTGTGAGGATGAGACTACTTAGTTACATCTACAAGCCATTAAAGACAATCTATGGGATTGTAGAACTAAGTCCGGAAATTAAAGCATTCGGCTTTTCTTTGTCAAGTTTTGGATAGCGTTTGCAAATATATTGGTAAACAAATACATAACGAATATAAATTGATTGATTTTAAGCCATTTGATTCGGGTCTTTAAATCAAATAGCACCACCCACTATTTTTGGCAAATTCCATATCCCTCATCGGAATTCGAGAGTTTTATTGAACTCTTAGTGGGGTATGGGAGACTCACCATTACCAAGCCCACCTCACGATGATACGATGTTGGTTAGCAAAAATAATGATGAGAGAATAACGCTTTACTTATTTACAACGTTTGTAATTACCCATCTTGTTTGGCCTCTAGAGAATGTTGCCTCACGATGATACGATGTTGGCACTATTGCACTTAGTTAAGTTATTCCCACCAAGCTTAGTTCGTGTAGGGGTTCAAGAATAGCCTCACAATGATATGATGTTGGCCATCCTCGTTGCCTACACTCACCTCATCATATGCGTATAGACTCTTCCTGAATGTAAGCATGCACTTTGTACTCCCCCATGATAGGGTGAAGCCGGTGTACAAGTCACAAACGATTGGAGCCTACCACGGTGGAAGGCCACGAAGAGATATTCAAAGCATCTCTCGCTTATCAACTTAAAATTGAGTTGGTTGAGGGTTTTTAGGTCTCATCACATATAAACATACATTTTAATCCAATTAAAACATTTTGGTCCTATTACAACTATTGGTCCATATGATTGATTTATTAGTATATAATACTCCCACTATGCTTTTAAAACGGTTTTTAAAGCAAGACTATATGGTACTACTAACATAAGATTTGCATTCATTGATGGACTATATAGTTGCCTTAGGGCCTTAGGATGACTATGAACCTTTGATTCGATTCAACACGAGCCTAGTGTTGAATCTCGGTCTAGGGATGGAGATTGATTTTAGTTACGCGTTTAATCACATTAAGGCGTGTTGTCTTATTGGGCGTTGGACCCAACTACTCCAATTTCATGCATATCGAATAAAACAAGAAAGGAGTACTTCAAAGTAAATAAGAGCTTATGCTCTTTTACAACAATTGATCAAATCAATTACTTTAAAGTAAAGAAGAGCTTATGCTCTTTTACAACAATTGATCATATCAAATTACAACCAAAATTTAATCTACACATTCCCATGGTTCAACCAAATTTGAAACGGCCTTTCACATAGCTCAATTATCGTAGGCTAAGGTTCATAATCACCCTTTCTTTAATTAATTAACGCTTTAACTAATTAAACTTGAATGCAACATTTTCATTTGGTTTTTGTATCCATAGAATTGATTTAAATGGAGCTAAATGAAATGAAAATCCAATTCTCATTTAAAGAGACAAAACAATTTTGTTCTCTACCTAATTTGGGCCAAAATGCTATGACCTCAACTTGTTTGGGCCATAGTGCAATTAACCTCAACTTTTGGGCTATTTTGCAAAAACTTAAACTTTTGGGGTCACTTTGTAAAAACACAAAAGTCCACTACTTCATGTAATTACAACTAGAACCCAAAATTTCCACAAAAAAATAAAACTTCATTAAAGGAGCAAAACAATTTGTCCTTTTAGTGATTTTGGACCTTTACGTAAAAACGTAAACTTTTGGGTCAAAATGCAAATACACAAAAGTATCAAAACTTTATATAATTGCATGAAAGCCCCACAAGGACCCTAATTGAGTAGTGTGGCCGGCCATTTGAAACAAAATGTATAAAAATTTCAAAGTTTTTGTAAGTGGGGTGTGTGTAATGGAATAAATCATTACACACCAACCCACTAAAATTTCTTTAATTTTTCAAAATAAATATCTAATATATTTAAACATAAGAAATATTTCAAAACAAAAACTTTATGAAATAAATCAAAACTTTGAATCAAAACACCAAACCTTTTGTTCTTGGCAAGAACATATCAAGAACAATGAAGAACATTCATGAAAACCCATAAGAGCTCCATGAACATTCTTCACCCAAAAACATACCAAAACCACTCAAACTTAAGGGAAATAACATACAACCATACTAGGGTACATAGGGGTTCCAAAAGTCACTTTAAAACACTTTTAACAAGTCAAACAAGAACCCAAAAATACACCCTTTGGATTTGGCCGAATTTCCCCAAAAACATGGCACCAAATTTTAGCTCCAAAATTCATGCTCATATGAACTACATCTACAACATTTGAGATGCTAAATTTTCAAGCAAAATTTACATTCAAAGAAGCAAGAATAAAGCTTTTAACAATTACAACATTCAAATCACAAACTATGAACTACAAAACCCAAAAGGATTCACCAACTACTAGACTTAGGCTCTGATACCACTTGAAGGAAGATTTGTGAAACACATGTTCATTTAAGCAACATCAATAGCATGCAATTAACAATTAAAGACGGAATCATGCTTGTATGCACTTAAAACAAAACATTTACCCATGAAATTCAAAGCCTAGTAGATAGGTGAACCAAGACTCAACTCAAAACAAAGTGAGTTGAGAAATCAATACCTTTGTAGATTCCTCTTTGCATAAGCAAAGGCTAATCACCCAAAGAGAGGGCCTTCATTCCTTGCATCTTAGATCCATGGATTTGGATGGATGAAAAGGTTTCTCCAAGTTCCCAAAATTGAGAACCTCTAATGATTCATCACCAAGGCATAATGAAGAAGAAATGAGTGACCTTGGAGGAGTTTGATTGCTAGATGATCCCTCCAAGGTGACCTAAATTTTAGAGAGAAAGGAGAGCTTGTGTTCTCATCCTTTCCCCAAAAATTACCATATGTAAATTTTAGGCTATAAAGTCCTTTATATAGTCCCTTCAAATAAGTGACCTAATGGACCAAAAGCCCTATTCTTCTAACATGGCAAGCCTATAGGGTTTATTGGGCTTTCAAGCCCTTTGTTTATTCAAGTTGTCATACAACTTGAGTTAATGGGCTTGACATTCAAATCCCATTGGGCCTTGCGGCCCAAAACTAACCCGAGGTCTTTAACGAACTTATTCGTTTGATTAATTAACATATTAATTAATCCTAGCCTTAGATAAATAATTAAACCATTTAATTATTCTTACTCATCTCCGTTGTTTCTTCAAACTTTACCTTACTCGGTAAACGATCCATTAGGTTCCTTTTAGCGAGGCAGTGGGCGATTAAAACTCTTTCTAATTGATTGTGAATTGAAACTTACTTTCAATTCTCCCGTTAGTGATAATACACTTTTAGGGCTTCCACAAACCATGGTTGACGCTTAGCAGCATGTCATGGTTACCCAAGCTAATCAGAAGAGGTGGAGAACCTATTCAGTTTTAGGATTACAAATGCAATACGGTCTTTCTCTAATACAATACTCTTGACCACATTGTTTGGTTTGATAGTTTATTCATGTCTACTATCCAATGTGAGTCTTGTGCTTATATGATTACCT
Organism: Pyrus x bretschneideri; assembly: GCF_019419815.1. Classification (NCBI taxonomy): domain Eukaryota; kingdom Viridiplantae; phylum Streptophyta; class Magnoliopsida; order Rosales; family Rosaceae; genus Pyrus; species Pyrus x bretschneideri. The sequence goes on along the minus strand of NW_025999820.1, from coordinate 4,227,601 downwards.
TGAATGTGATTTGGAACACATTCCTAAATCTCATTCATACTTTGGCCAAAGATTCTTAATCATATCATAGAGTATTCTCCCTCAAACAGTTTGAAGGTTAGAGATCCCTTGTTGCGCATTCACTTGCCTCCATGGCTAAGTGGCTTAACCCCAACGATGTCATGGACACCCTCCTGATGGAGTGACTTTGACATAATCAAAGATTAAGGACCTAACCACAAGACAACTGTGATGCCTCAGGTCAAAAGACTAATTTGCATTATCCCAACCATGAGTTCTCATGTGACATGAATATGAGAACTCTTCGTTGATCGTGTTCAGTGAACTCATTCTCTATTGAGCACCTACGTACTTGTCTTGATGTCACACACACCAATGACTCGAGACTAGTCACTCTCCCTGAGAGAAGACATAGCACGTACTGATCTTAACGGACTGTTAATGCCCAATTGACAATCCTATGATCAGGAACGTGTAGGATGTGTCAACGAAAGAATGGTCTCATGAATCTAACTTCTTTAGATCGTATTCTTCCAATCACATATTCCTTGGACTTATCGTTTAAGCATATAACATTTATATGAGACGGCTCAAACAATAATGTTTGCCCTTAATATTAAACTAGATTAGTTTAACATGTGAAATGTCCATAAAGTATCATCATATGATTGGTTTTAGGGCACATTTCCAACAAGATCCCCGCACTGCTTAGTCTGAAACTGAAGTGCAGCGCATATTAGATCTCTTTCACCAATCTAGTGTTAGTGACAAGATCACATATTCGAGCTGCGAATGTGACTACAAAGATAGATATACCAAATGTACGACGGACTTCCCTCCTGGAGGCCCAGGACGCCAATTTTGGTGATCCACGAACATTAGCGGCCAGCCAATCATCTGCCTCTACACATAAGTGTGGCAAACCTCTTGGTTCAAATGATTCACACCTTCGGAGGAAGAAATCATTCATCCCCAAGGAACACAAGTCATAATAGGAAAGGATAACTAGAATCAAATCTAATTTAGGATTTACACAATCACACTTTAATAGGAAGTTTACAACGCTTCACCTTGAGTGTGTAAATACACAAGGTAGATTCGGCATCATGTAGAAATGAAGTGATTGTTGACGATGTATTAGCATATGCAGTAACTACTGAGATCATGCCCGTTCTGTTGATGAATGTCAACGTAGAACCGATTGGTCAAACTGGAAACAAACAATCCAAGTCGAACTTGATTCGTTTACGAAACGTAAGGTGTTTGGACCTGTAGTTCCTACTCTTTCGCATATGAAGCCGGTTGGCTACAAGTGGTTTTCGTTCGGAAGCGTAATGAGAAGAACGAAATTGTGCGTTACAAAGCTCGTCTTGTTGCGCAAGGCTTCTCACAACGCCCCGGGATTGACTATGTCAAAACTTATTCATCTGTTATGGATGTGATTACTTTTCGCTACCTTATCAATTTAGTAGTTTCCAAAAAACTGAGTATGCAGCTGATGGACATAGTAACTGTGTATCTCTATAGGGATCTTGATACGGAAATTTATATGAAAGTTCCTGAAAGACTTACATTGACTGGATCAAATATTTCCAAACCTAGGAACACGCTTTCAATTTGGCTGAGACGTTCACTCTACGGTTTAAAGTAATCTGGAAGAATGTGGTATAACCGTCTGAGTGAGTATTTGACTACTCAGGGATATGTGAACAACGAACTATGCCATTGTGTGTTCATTAAGAAGTCACATTCCGATTTTACAATAGTTGCAGTATATGTCGATGACATGAACCTTTTCGGAACTCTTGAAGAGCTCACGAGAACTGTTGCACACCAGAAGTTGGAAATTGAGATGAAAGGTCTAAGAAAGAATCGATATTGTCTTGGTATCGAGATAGAGCACCGTTCGGATGAAATCTTAGTACATCAATCAAACTACACCCAAAAGTTGTTGCGTCGCTTTAACGGGGATAAAGCGGAGCCTTTAAGTATTCTTATGGTCGTTTGATCGCTAAATACAAAACGAGATCCCTTTTGTCTAAAGGAGGATGATGAAGAGATTTTAGAGCCCGAAGTTCCTTACCTAAGTGTGATAGGTGCTTAATTGTACTTAGCTCAATACACTAGACCCGACATCTCATTCGCTGTTAATCTTGTGAAAAGACACAGTAATGCACCAACACGCAAACACTGAACTAGTGTTAAAGACATTTTTAGCAACCTTAAATGTACTATGGATTTGGGCTTGTTCTATCCCTACGGATCCTCGAGTGATGATGCACCCCCTCATCTTGAGTCAATTCTCGCCTTGTTGGTTATGCCGACGTATGATACTTATTTGATTCGCACAAGGCGCGTTCTTAAACGGGTTATGTCTTTACCGTTAGAGGCACCGCAATCTCTTGGAGGTCAACTAAAAGACCTTAGTTGCCAATTCGTCTAACTATGCTGAAAGTCTCGCCTTACATGAAGAAACTCGGGAATGCTTTTGGTTGAGTGCAGTTGTGGGCCATATTCCAAGCTCCTACGATCTTTACCCTGTCATTGATGTCCTGACGACGATTTATGAAGACGACGCATCATGCATCGAACAGCTCAAGAAAGGTTACATCAAATGAGACAACACCAAGCACATTGCGTCAAAGTTTTTTCTTCTCATATCAACAACAAGAGCATCAGAAGATTGAAGTCACGCAAATCTGTTCACAAGACAATCTGGTCGACCTCTTCACCAAATCACTACCGAATGCGACGTTTCAGAAACTTGTTCAAGAAATTGGTATGCGTAAACTTTTTGAGTTGTAATATTGATAATTTTCTTTAGAATTGTGTCAAAATCAGGGGGAAGTATCCTAAAGTATACTTGCATAATCTTAATGTACTCTTTTTCCCTACAATTAAGAGCATTTTTCCCACTGGTTTTTTGCTGCCTAACTAGGTTTTGACGAGGCACCCACCTTGGATTAATCATATCCCTGATGACGTCCCATAAACATTTCTTTTGACTTTGCATTACTCACGCATTTTTCCTTAGACTATGGATTTTGTCCCTACTCAGGTTTTTGCCATAGCCTTAGGGTTTTTTAATGAGACTTACTTCCTTATGCAAGTTCCTACCTTATTGAGAATAACGTTGTTCCCAGAATCAGTGCTAACGAGTCGATTTCCTCAACTTCTACATGATGCCAAATCTAACTTCCTATTAAAGTGTGATTGTGTAAATCCTAGATTGATTTGATTCTAGTTATCATTTCCTATTATGACTTGTATTCCTTGGGGATGAATGATTTCTTCTCTCCCTTATTACTATAAATAAAGGCACTACATGAAGGAAGATTTGTTAAAAACAAGTTCATTTGAGCAACATCAACAACATGCAATTAACAATTAAAAGGCGGAATCATGTTTATATGCACTCAAAAACAAAACTTAACCCATGAACTTCAAAGCCTAGTAGATAGGTGAACCAAGACTCAACTCAAAACAAAGTGAGTTGAGAAATCAATACCTTTGTAGATTCCTCTTTGCATAAGCAAAGGCTAATCACCCAAAGAGAGGGCCTTCATTCCTTGCATCTTAGATCCATGGATTTGGATGGATGAAAAGGTTTCTCCAAGTTCCCAAAATTGAGAACCTCTAATGATTCATCACCAAGGCATAATGAAGAAGAAAATGAGTGACCTTGGAGGAGTTTGATTGCTAGATGATCCCTCCAAGGTGGCCGAAATTTTAGAGAGAAAGGAGAGCTTGTGTTCTCATCCTTTCCCCAAAAATTACCCTATGTAAATTTTAGGCTATAAAGTCCTTTATATAGTCCCTTCAAATAAGTGACCTAATGGACCAAAAGCCCTATTCTTCTATCATGGCCGGCCTATAGGATTTATTGGGCTTTCAAGCCCTTTGTTTATTCAAGTTGTCATACAACTTGAGTTAATGGGCTTGACATTCAAATCCCATTGGGCCTTGCGGCCCAAAACTAACCCGAGGTCTTTAACGAACTTATTCGTTTGATTAATTAACATATTAATTAATCCTAGCCTTAGATAAATAATTAAACCATTTAATTATTCTTACTCATCTCCGTTGTTTCTTCAAACTCTACCTTACTCGGTGAACGATCCATTAGGTTCCTTTTAGCGAGGTAGTGGGCGATTAAAACTCTTTCTAATCGATTGTGAATTGAAACTTACTTTCAATTCTCCCATTAGTGATAATACACTTTTAGGGCTTCCACAAACCATGGTTGACGCCTAGCAGCATGTCATGGTTACCCAAGCTAATCAGAAGAGGTGGAGAACCTATTTAGTTTAGGATTACAAATGCAATACGGTCTTTGTCTAATACAATACTCTTGACCACATTGTTTGGTTTGATAGTTTATTCATGTTTACTATCCAATGTGAATCTTGTACTTATATGATTACCTTGAATGTGATCTGGAACGCATTCCAACATCTCATTCATACTCTGGCCAGAGATTCTAAATCATATCATAAAGTATTCTCCCTCAAACATTTTGAAGGTTAGAGATCCCTTGTTGCGCATTCACTTGCCTCCATGGCTAAGTGGCTTAACCCCAACGATGCCATGGACACCCTCATGATGGAGTGACTTTGACATAATCAAAGATTAAGGACCTAACCACAAGACAACTGTGATGCCTCAGGTCAAAAGACTAATTTGCATTATCCCAACCATGAGTTCTCATGTGACATGAATATGAAAACTCTTTGTTGATCGTGTTCAGTGAACTCATTCTCTATTGAGCACCTACGTACTTGTCTTGATGTCACACACACCAATGACTCGAGACTAGTCACTCTCCCTGAGAGAAGACATAGCACGTACTGATCTTAACGGACTGTTAATGCCCAATTGACAATCCTATGATCAGGAACGTTTAGGATGTGTCAACGAAAGAATGGTCTCATGAATCTAACTTCTTTAGATCGCATTCTTCCAATCACATATTCCTTGGAATTATCGTTTAAGCATATAACATTTATATGAGACGGCTCAAACAATAATGTTTGCCCTTAATATTAAACTAGATTAGTTTAACATGTGAAATGTCCATAAAGTATCATCATATGATTGGTTTTAGAGCACATTTCCAACACTACATAGGAGGGATAACACACACATTCCCCTACAATTCTAGAAACAAATCTCTCTCTACAATCTCTCCTTGCCGCCAGCCCCCTTTCATTAGTCAGGTAAAACAGGCTACAATAGTTTCATATTAATTGTCAACATCTAACACAGGTCATCAAATCTGGATTTTATGTCCCTTTTTAACCCCGATGTTTCTCCCTGTCACCAATCCTTCACCACCGACCTCCGCTACTTGGTTCATCGCGTGTTTTCCTTCAATGGCGCACTGGTGTTGGGTGGTTGTTAAAGTGCGTTTAGCACTATTTGGTAGGATTATGGGAGCGCTTTTTCGTGGGTGACTCACTCACCCCCATTTTCCGTTCATCCAGTTTGATCGTGGGTTCTTTCTTTTGGTGGTGGTGACAGATCGGCAATGGCGGCGCAACTGGTGTAGTGGAGTTTGCACTCTTCTAGATCTAGGGTTTTAATTTGTTGTTGTAGGCTTGCTCTTTATGGGCTTTTCGGTTGTATTTACCTTTGACTTATGCTTCTATTTGGATTGCCTTTGGGCCTCTTACTTCTTGTATTAGTTTTTATTATTGAAAGTTATCTGTTTGACCAAAAAAAAAAAAATCCCTTGACAGCCGGAGCATTCGATGTTGACTTCAACATTTCAAAATTGAAGTCTAACTATTGATGTAATCATTAATTTTTGTTGGTTAATTTTTGTTAGATTAATAACACAACGTGACAATGTGATGTTCACATTACCAAATTCTCTCACATCAGTGGAAATGAGCCAGGGTTGAAGGTTTCTTTCTAATAAAACGTAATTAATATTTTATTATATTTTTTTTAATATACAACATTAATTGTTTTTTCTTTACAATTTATTTTTTGGATTGATTGGGTTAAGTAATTTGATCAAAAGTTTGGCAAATGTTGTTACTTTCATCCGTTTTGTGTGTAAATAACGTTGTCGTAGATGAAATGTTTAATTCAAATGTCACCTGCAAAATCAAAGAAAAATTGGAGAAACATAATTTCACTACCAACTTGTCCTCAAAGTGTGCCGGCCATGTACCTTAAGTCTCCGTTTGGTGAGCTGGATGGATAGGTTGTGATAAATTAAAATGTACTTAAATCTAATTTATTGCTTGTTGTGTCAAAATGTGATATAGACAGGACTGTAAACGATAAGTTATGATCCATAATAAAGTGAGCTATCTAACTTATCCTTAAACATGGATTACAAGTCTCATCTTCTAAGTCCTTGTCAATCCAATCTCATTTTTAAGGTCCAAATTCATTAAATCCAGTAAATGAGCCCTATGAGTCTATAAAAAAGAATAAAATTGTCACGGATGGAAAGATAATTAACAAAATAAAGAAAAAAAATGAATGTAATCTACGAATTTATTTGAAAATAGGATCTACGAATTCATGTGAAATAAGAAAAAAAATTCATAGACATGCAAAATATGCGTTGACCACGAAACAGAATAACACAAAATTTCTCTCTGTATTTCCTGTCAATTTTTATGCTTTAACTTCTCACTCCGTGATTTTTTTTTTTTTTTCTATACATACCCTAGATTTTTTTTAAATGAGGGGTGTATTGGGACCTCTAATTTATTACTAGTAATTGCCTCATGCTATATATATGTTGAACATTTAAAGACAGTTGATGCAGGGGAAAGGTATGGATAAAAATTGGAATTTGAGTTTGACAAAAATAAAAAATAAAAAATAAAAAAAGGAATTTGAGAAATTTTAAGTTCATAATATTTGATTTGGTAATTTGACATAAATATTTCTCGCAATTAAAACCTTTTTTTCTTTCTTTTAATAGAGTAAGAAATTAAAAATTGATAAATGAGGGGCATAATTTATATTTTCAGAAAAACATTAACAAATGCTATGGTATGTATGTAAATTACACGTATATCTTAATAGGTGGTCATGGTGCTTTCAAAATCATTTGTAATTAACACTTTTCGTGCTAAGACTAGGTGAGAAAGTTAGTAAACCGCCAAGTCGACCCTACTAGTGATGGTGAGAAAGTTACTATTGCGCAATAAGGGATTGTTTAGTTTGCTTAAGGAAAAAGTTCCTCATTATTTTTTACTTTTTTTAGAGGCCGAACTACTTACTGACATGTTTCCTTAATAAAAAGTTAATAACACCATCATAAGCACATGTTTTTAATAACAACTTTTATATGTAGTTTCAGAATAATGGTCAACATATATCGCAAGTCATTGAAAACAATATAATACGAATTTTATGAGTTTTCATTTCATGTGTCTTTCTTTACATATTTTATGTATATATCCCAACGTTATTCATCTACTTTTCTATATCCCCTATTTCTCTCTTGTATTTCTATTCCTATTGGAAATAAAAAAACTGAAAACAAGATAAGAGTCCATCAAACAGGTCCCAAATTTTTAATCCATACATTTTCTTTCATTTCTCCATCATGAACAATATTTTAAACACGTACAATAGAAAAAAAAAATTGTTGAAAACAATTCTACTAAATAAAATACAAATCATTACACAGCATGCTATTAAAATATTATTCCTTAAAATTTAAAAATAACATAAAAGAGTGACAATATCATTGTCTTCATTTAATATAAGGAACTTGGTAAATCATTGATTTGATGTTTGAAAATTGCATTTCGGGCAATGCAATGCTAGAAACATGCCAACCGCTTCATCTTGGACTTCAAAGGACATTAAAACGAGCATTTTTTTTCTCAACGAAATCCAAAATCGAAGTCAAAACAGAGAAAGATCTGACTTGCTTGTAATTGTGCACAAGCAAACTCAGTCTTAGTGTCCTTTTAATTCATGAAGTGAAAATCTCCAGAACAGTGGTTTTGATTATAAATAGTCAAACTAAATCTGTATGCGAGATTTGGTTTACAACAATCATTTCAAGTTCATTCAAGTGGAAACTGAATCCCGCACATAGCTTTAGATCAACAATTATTTTCAAAACCACCATTTCTAGAGTCTTCCACTTCATGTATAAAAAAGACCCTAAGGTCTCGTTTGGCAACTCGAACTGTACTGATTATTTCTGTCGGATAGAATAAATAGTCACCGGATAGTACTGACTAAATTAGTCGGGTGTTTGATGCAGTATCGGACTAGTGACCGTATTATTTATATTGTGTTTGGTATTATATCAGATAGAAGGAATCAAAATCAAACTTAAAAAAACAAATTTTAAAAAAAAGTGAAATCATTTTTTTGTTCCCAGATCTCTCCGCACCCCCCAAACACCCTCCCTCTCTCTCCCTTCTTCCCCGACTGCAGAAGAATCCCAAATAATTGTTCCCCAGTTCTCTCCGCCACACCCCCCAAACTCCCTCCCTTTCTCTCCCATATTCTTCTTCCTCAACTAAATAATCCGGACGTTTTAGTTGGTTTTATTAAGCAGGTGTATATCGGGTTATCCTATCCGACCGGTTAAATTAATCAGACACTTATTTGGTACGAGTGAACATCAAACATCCGAGTCCGTATAACTAATCCTATCCGATCTGCCAAACATGGCCTAATACTAAGATTGCTTGTGTGCAATTACAAACAAGTCAGACCTTGATCTGCTTTGCCTTGGGTTTTGGTTTTCGTTAAGAAAAATATGCTACTTTTCGAGGCCTTTGAAAGCCGAGATGAAGCGAAAGATAATTCTAACTTTCTATTGCCTGACGCGCAATTTTTAAAAACCGAACCAAATAGAGGTGAGCGTCTCCTCTACAAACATCTTGGTTTCGTAGCCATGCAAAAGCCATTGCTGTCGCAGGAGAGCACGCTAAAAACAATATCAGACAGTTGAGGTGGAAGAGAAGGATAGAAGACTGTTTTGACTAGGGAAAAAGGGCTAGAAAAATATCGAGGTTATATCTAACAGTAACATTTGTGAATAGTGTGAGAAATGTGAGAGTGACTGTGTGCTTTTATAGGCTGGCGAGGGCATTGATAGGTCATGTATTTGGTATATTTTTTTTGAATTCTTCGAATTTTACCCACATTTTCATTCTGTTATCGGTAAATGGAAACTTTTCATGCTTATATGGACATTCCACGCTCCACACTTTATTTCACCAACAGAAATGGAGGTTTAAGGACGAGGGAGATATTTACAAGTGTTTTTCCTTTTGGTTTGTTTGGGTACAAGGGTTGTAGAACTGTAGAAGGAACACCTAGTTTTGAAGCTTCGATATATAATTTTTTTTAAGATTAACTATTTTGTTTTTATAATTTTGATATATCTTTTACGAATTAAAACATATCTAGGATAATCGATACCTATCTGAATAAGTTTATGTGCTTGAACTTGGTGAGTAGAGATGCAGATATGTAAATTGCACAATTGTCTTAATATATGATGGTGGTGGTTCTTCTTAAATAAATCGTATTTTGCACCTAAACCGGGTGAGAAAGAAATTCATGTTAATAAACCGCTTAGTTGGCCCTATAGGTGGAAGTGGCAATTAGAAAAAAATTGTATTTCATACTTTAGCGCTATAAGGCGCCGTCGGCTCATTTTAGAAAAAAAAAACATCTTGATTGTTGTTTACCTGTTTTAACGATCGAACTACTCAGCTGACTCATTTCTTTAAAAGTAAAATAGGAAAGGTAATCTTAGGCACACGTGAGCAGTTAATTGTGATGTAATGACTAATTTTGTTTTATGTGTAATTCCAAATTAATAGTTAATATATAAACAATGTATTACGAACTTGCCGAGTTTCCATTATCCCAAATAATGAGAAATGCTTGTTTATTAACCTTGACAACCATATCATTCGTAACATTTGAAAACCGGATATCTGTTGTAACCACTAGTATTAGATGTTGATGCAATATATGTTCACATTATGAAAACACTAACATATATGAATTGTACATACAACGGGAGGAAAATAATCTATGAATTTATGTGAAAAAGGAAATAAAAATTCAGGGACATGCTATATGAATTGGTGACGACAGGGCTGGAAAGCATAATAACAGAATTAAAAAAAAAATTAAAATAAACAGAAGGAAAGTAATCTACAGATTAAGTGGAAAGGAAAATTAATCTACAAATTTATGTAAAAAAAGGAAAAAAAATCCACAAATATGCAAAATATGCATTGGTCACGATAATAATAATAATACTAATAAATAAATAAACCCACAAAATTTAGGACTTATTTGGTATTCAATTTGAATCCCATTTTTTTCAACTCAAAATTTGTTTTTGAATATTAAGCCTAAATTCTTATTTAGTAGGACAATTTAAAAAAAACTGAATTCAAAACCAAATTAAAAATATAACTTACATCTTGAAAACATAATAAGTCCGCTTTTAGAATTTTTAAAATTAAAAGTCCACTCTTATTCCCTCCCTCTTTAGATTTTCTTTTCTCCATCCTCACTTTCTCTTCTTTTTCTCCCCTCTCTTCCGATCACTTTTCTATCTCTCTTATTTATCTTATGAACTTATTCAAAATGATATCCTTTAATGTATACTCTTTGTGGATGGTATAGTGTTGATAGATGGGACGCAAAAATAAGTAAATGCGAAACTTAACCTTTGGCGGGAAGTGTTTGAAGTAAAAGGTCTTCGCCTAAGTAGGTCAAAGACAAAGTATATAAAATTTAGGTTCAGTGGAATAGGGGCCCAAACAAGATAAGAGTGAGGATTGGAGATCTGGAAGTACCAAAGAGTGAACGTTTTCATTATATTGGATCTATCTTATAAAATAATAGAGAACTAGATGAAGATCTCAACCATATAATACAAGCTAGATGAATAAAGTGGAAGAGTGCATTGAGTGTGTTATAGGATTGTCATTAAAGTTGAGGAGAAAAGTTTACATAAAGTCAGGCGGCGTATAATACTCTCGACAACGTCTGTTTTACATTAAGTCTTTGGATTTACGGTGGTGTTGCGGAGCTCTATGACAACGGTGGTGTTACGTGAGTCGTTGCAACGAGGATTATGCTGCAGGTTGATTTGGAGGAGGAGGTGCTGCAAGGAGCAAATGACAAAGAGAAAGGCAACCTGCATAATTTTATTTTTAATTTATCTTTTCTAGAAAATTTATTTCAAATTTAATCCATTTAGTATGCAATTACACAGTTGTCAATCCCATAGATACTCAAATAGAAAATTCAACGGAGGTAGTACGAAGGACCATTGCTTCAAACACGCCTTAAAAGGTATATTGAGTGATAACTCTCTTCTAATGGTATTGATACCAACAAGTAATATGATCTCATGATTCTTTACTTATAAATGTGAAGTCTTAAGTTCTATTTGTATAGGTAGTGATGACACATTATATTTGTGTTGAGTTTGATACGTAGTTAATGGTTTACTCATTTTATGGCCTAGTCCAATTTCTTCTCTTCCTAGAATAGAATCTCTTTTCTCCTCTTAAAGTAGAACATAGTAGAACAAATCCTGTATTGGACTTGGTGATTTGTACAAAGTAAGTGCAACGTGCACATGGGCTCCAACAATTTTTGGTCCCTTAAGCATGTCCCATGATAAATTAGGCCCAATTTAAGATCATTGATTATTTGACAGATGGCTCCGCTCCACATGGAGGATGGTGACTCTGTACTATGGACCAAGCTAAAGTGCCTTTAGCCTTTGCTTAATTTGAAAGCCTGTAAATAAGAAAAAAGTGGTTGTTTTGTACACACAAGTTTTGTTTTGGACACCCATTAATTTTATTTAAAATAAAAAGACCCATACACCCATATATAAAACTATAACAAAGGACTTGGTGATTTCTTAAGGTAAACAATTTTTTTTTTTTTACACCCATAGGGTTTTGAAAAGAAAAAAAACAAAAAAAAACAACGTGGTAACCAAGCAACTGATGGACTTCACAATTGTTAATCATTTTACCATACCGATCTAAACTTTGCAATAGTTCCTCATATTGCGTTAGTTATAGTGCAAATTTTGCTTCATGAAATAACAAAAAACCATGTAGTCAAATGTACAACAAAGAATTATGCCATCAGCGAAAATTGCCAAATTACAAAGAAAATCTTCATGAATAACACAAGAAAAATGGGTGTCCAAAAAATGAAATGAGTCTCCACAAGAAAATAAATTCATAAAGTATAATAATGGTATTCTTGAATGTTTAACAAGATTTGCAAAGAAATGTGTGAAAGTAAATTAAGTGTTCTGAGAAATGATGGTTTTGTGAGATGATAAAGCAAATGATGATATATAAACCACTCATAAGAAAATTAAGTCCTCGTCCTTTTTACAAAGACAAGATAAAAAGGGACCACAAACACAAAGTAATGATGAATAAAAACCAAAATAATAAACGAAAATGAAAAATGACAAGGAACTTCTAAAGAAGGGGATGTCTGAAGAGGGAGAATCATAGTACGACAAATGCGTAGGGAAGTTGCAGCCTCTTGTCTTCACACAATCTCCACCTTCGCAGCACTGTCCACCAAGTATAAATGGTTGACAGATGCCCCAACAGTATATCTCACTTTTTTTTTGTTAAAAAGTTTAGCAATTAGGGATGGGGATTAATAAATCATTTGCTAAATGATTTTCTTTTTACGTGTGTGGGTAGAGTATTAGGTGAGGGTGCCATATAGCGGCGAGTCAGGATGTGATTATTGGTTGTCTTGATTTCAGCAATTTTAAAAACTCAATGTATAAGTATTTGTATTTTGTATTTGACCTTTATAAACAGTTAAAAGTAAACTAAATTACAACCTCTGCTTCCTATTTTTTCTATTTTCTTCTATCATAGTTGTCTATTATTTTCTCTCTTCTTGTGTGCGACTCTATTGTACTCATCATGTGCTCGATGAAATACATTAGTTGACAAGCATTGGCAGTCTTCAACATTACTCCATAGTATCATGCGTCCAACCTTGACAAGCCTCCACAAATAATAGTATTAGTTGTCAACATATGTTGGTATTAACTTTTGGCATATGTTGGCAAGAATTAGCATATGTCTATTAGGTGCTCGACGAAATAACTTAATAAAGATTTTTTTAGTTGATACTATGATCATATTATTTAAAAATTCTAACCATGTTACTGGCGTCATATGATCATCACATGCACCAAGGAGTGAAATCGGCTCGGATGAGACGGACCAAGATTGTTTGCCCTCCCATATTCCATCCCCTCCTATTTTTCTAGCCATTGATTTCATGTTGAGTTAATTTAATGCTCCAGATTTTCCCACCTCACACATTTTCACTCTCATTTCTCCCTCTTAACTTCTACAGCTGCATTCACAGACCAAGAAACATTTTTACTCTCAGCCCACAGTTTTTGTTTTGTTTTGGTTTGATTTGTTCTCTCTCTCTCTCTCTCTCTTCCCCCTCTCCCCTTTCGCCTTCCCATTATGGATCTCCTCGGGTCTCTCACCACCCCTTCTCCTCTCATCTCCTTCTGTCTCATGGATTTCTTCTTCTCAGTCTCCCATTGATTTCTTCATTACGCCTCTCGATTCACAATCGCCACGGTTCTCGAGTGTTTATTTCAAATTTTTTTAGTTCTCTCTAATCTGTTCATCCCCAAATCGTGACTTTCAGATGATTAAATTCATAAATTCTTATTTTTTTCAACACTCTGGGTTCTGGGTTCTTCTCTGTTTCTGAAAATTTGCATATAATCTCATCTGGTTTTTTTTTAATTGATTAAAAAAAAAAACCATCTTTTGTAAAAATTTGGTGCTTGAATTTCTAGGTTTCTTTGAAAAATTTTGACTGTGAATCTGGGAATGCTCCGTTATGTTATGGATGTGTATGGTGCATTCATGAACAGAACGAAGATAAGCCCTCAATTGTAATTCAATGGCATTCTTCGTGGAGGATGTTGTTGTTGTGCAGCTGAAAATGTTTCTTGGTCTGTGAATGCAACAACAAAAGTGAAGAGGAAGAAATGAGAGTGAAAAATGTGTGAGGTGGCAAAATTTGGAGCATTAAATTAACTCAACATGAAATCAAGGCTAGAAAATTAGGAGGGGATGGAAGGGGATGGAAAATGGGAGGGCAGACAATCTTGGTACGGCTGAGACCTATATGCAGGGAGATCTCAACTGTTTGTCAGTGTGTTGCGATCATATAGGATGCTTTATAATTTCTTCATTAATAAATTGTGTGGAGTTAACTTAGCTCATCAAAACGTGTCATATCATATTGAGCCAATTTAATTCAGTAGTACTATGTTATGGGTAAGTTAAGGTACGACCATAAGTTTGGTCATATAATAAGTAAGATTATTATAATTGGAATAGTTCTATTACCCAAAAAAGTGATTTTTTTTTTCAAAAAATAATTCATGATTATTCTTGCTCCTATATAATTTTCATGTATGTGAATCTATTACCCAAAAAAGTGATTTTTTTTTTCAAAAAATAATTCATGATTATTCTTGCTCCTATATAATTTTTATGTATGTGAATACAAATCATTTTACTTTTGTTTCATAATCAATATTCTTATTTACGACTAACCTCTTTTGATATCTATTTTGAATGTATACATTTCGCTCCACATTGCCTTAAATTGTTAATTTCTTGTGTGGATGTGATTTGGGTGTACTAGGCTAATTAATTTCTTTTTTAGTTTTTTCATCTCTTTAATTTGTTTTAAACTTAATATTTTCTAATTTTGAATGTTAACACATAATAAATATTTATAATCAAATTTATTGCATAAGTCTTATTGGATGTTAAACCCCACATATGTTTCAAGAGGCAACCTATGAGTTTCAGAGAAAAGAGAGAGTCACAAGTCAAGGTAGAACGAACTTTGAATTTTAGGGAATAAAACTTTTATTCTTTCAGTTTTTTTTTTTTTTTTTTTTTTACTTTTTACTAAAGAGAAAAAAAAAAATTTAAAAGGTTTTTTTAGCCAAAATAGTTTTTGAGATTTGCATAACTTCTCACTTTGGTCCCTGAGATTTGAAATCAATACAAGTGGTCCCTAAGATTGTCCACCATCAAACATTTTGGTCTTTCTGTGAATAGTTATGTTAAATAAAGATTAAAAAACTACCCTCAATTTAATAAACAATACACCAAAATGATTTGACAAAAATTGGGGGTACTTTTGTCGTTTTATCCTTATGTAATGGAGATTTTTTATGAAATGACCAAAATGATTGATGATAGACAAACTCAGGGACCAATTCTATTGATTTCAAATCTCAGGGATCAAAATAAGGAGTTATACAAATCTCAGTGACCATTTTAGATAGAAAGCATTTTTTGAAATGAAACTTTTATTTATTTTATTTATTTTTTGTTATGACTCTCTCTCTCCTTTTCTCCCCCAACTTTCTCTGCTGCCAACCCACCTTTTTCTAAAATTCCCCATTTTCCTTTGCTGACCACCTTTGGGGAACGAGAGTTGTAGCGACATTGTTTTTCAGCCAAATCTCGTAGCTCTTAGTAGCCGCCACAGACAAAAGTTGACGTGGGTGGTCAATAGACTACGATGAATTAGAAATTCGATTGAAAAACATCAAAATTTGGATCAACGGCTATAGACACCACCATTTTTTGGATTCGTTCCCGACTCTTTTCTCATCTATCTTTGTGGCATAAGGGTATTATTGGTACAAAACTTGGATGGACACCATTTCCAAGAATTCAATTACTTCATCTCAGCCAAGAATCTGACTCCGACCATTTCAGGAATTGAGTTCCTAATTTCATGCAGGTCCTACCTGTTTTTTTTTATTCTTGATGTTTTGGCAACACTTGAATGACGAGGAAAATGTGCATTTCCGTTTCCCACCATTTCATTCCCCTTTAGTAAACATGTAATTATTTTCCACAAACTCAAAGTTTGAAGAGAAATGAAGGGGACTCTCAAAAGTTGGACTCTCTATAGACTCTCTGTCATCTCACATTTTTTACACAATATTTTATAATGTTGCCACGTGAGTTGAAGATAAACTATGAGGTAACAGAGAGTCCATAGAGAGTCTCACTTACTCTCTCACTCTCTCTCCCTCTTTCCCCCAACTTTCTCTGTTGTCAACCCACCTCTTTCTAAAATTCCCCATCTTCCTCTACTTACTACCTTTGGGGAACGAGAGTTGCAGCGACATCGTTTTTTAGCCAAATCTTGTATCTCTTAGCAGCTGCCACAGACATAATTTGATGTGGGTGGTCAATAGTAGACTACGATGAATCAGAAATTCAATTGAAAAGCATCAAAATTTGGATCTACGGCTGCAAACACCACCATTTTTTGGATTCGTTCCCGACTCTTTTCCCATCTATCTTTGTGGCATAAGGGTATTATTGGTACAAAACTTGGATTCCTGAGGAACACCATTTCCAGGAATTCAATTACCTCCTCTCAACCAAGAATTCGACTACGACTATTTCAGGAATTGAGTTCCTGATTTCATGCGGGTCCCACCTGTTTTTTTATTCTTGATGTTTTGGTAAACACTTGAATGACTAGGAAAATGTGCATTTCCGTTTCCCACCATTTCATTCCCCTTTAGTAAACACGTCATTATTTTCCACAAACTCAAAGTTTGGAGAGAAATGAAAGGGACTCTTAAAAGTTGGACTCTCTATAGACTCTCTGTCACCTTATGTTTTTGGGACAATATTTTATAATGTTGCCATGTGAGTTGACGATAACTATGAGATGGCAGAGATTCCATAGAGAATATCACTCTAAGAAAGTATCCTTAGCATTTCTTTAAGTCCGGATTTACCAAATTTTGGAAACCATACTTGAGACTCATTTTTCATTCTCAATCCTCATTTCTCACATACTAAATACAATCTAAGGGGTGTGGGAGTGGGCAATACCTCACAATTGATTAGTTATAATAATTTGATTTGTATTCACATTTGGCGCTAACTAAACCTAAAACCTCTCACTTAAATGTAACTTATTTTATATATTAGATTGTCCATAAGAAGAAAAAAAGAAAAAAAATTACAAATCAATAATTATATGCAAGGCGGAATGTTGAGGAAGGACAAGGATTGTCAGCCTTCCCACTTCCGGTGCCCTCCCTTGCCCTCCTGTTTTGTGTGATCACAGTTAAGCCACGTCAACATTTTATATTACTTTTTTTTTATATAGAGATAATAAGACAAAAATGAATAGTTATATAAAATGTTGACATGGCTTAACCGTGACCACACAAACAGGAGGGCACGGGAAGGCACCGGAAGTGAGAGGGCAAACAATCCTTGTCTGTTGAGGAACACATCTACGTTTTTGGCACCTACTTGTTTCTCAATTAATTAGTCCTCCAAATTGGTTTGATAAATGAGAGTGTAACATCACATACAAATGTTCAAATGCATCTCATCATAATTTTGGCATGAAAGGAATGGATATAGGAAGTTTCGATGAAATTGCCCCCATACCCTCACAGATGCCACTCCAAAACTTGTCTCATATTCTTGTTTTGTGCCATCAAGACAAGTATGATGTATATAACTTGATGGGAGGTCGGAATGGATCCTCAATTTTTTTTTCTTAAATGGAAATTAGTTGTGGGACTTATACCACATCAAACTTTAGTGATTCAAACGGTCTATTTTTAAAGTTGGACTTCTTAAATCATCTTTACAACATATTAGCCATATTGGAAATATTTGAGATATCTAATTGAGTTCAAAGAAATTGATGAACACTTTCTTCTATAAGAAACAATGAAATTTTATTATGAAAATTAAATAGGCAAATAGTTTCAAATTGAATTGAATTTTTGCAAACATTATCTATGAATTGACTTACAAAATAAACAGTTCGGATCGTTAAAGTTCAATATAGAGTGGGTCCCACAACTAATCCTCATTTTCTGAACAAAATGGAGTTCCTTTCCGTTAAAAGGCCTGTAAGTTTTATAGCGCCTGCCAGGGCTGGTCTAGAGATTTTTGAGGGCCAGAGTGACGCCAAAAAATGTGCCCTCACTTTATATAAGAAAATTATTTATTTTCACACGTAAGACATCGATAAAATTATACTTAGAAAAACATTTCAAACTTAATAATTTAGAAACACTAAAAAATTAATTTATTTTGTGTCGTGAGAAGGAAACAACAAAACTCCATGTTTTGTTTTCCATATGAACTTTTGAAGTGTTTTTGTATAAACCGTGAGGTGTTTTTTCTTATTTACTAACCTTGTCAATATGGGACTAAAAAAATAATGATGTTTTTGAGTCTTTAATTAATATGTATAAGTAATGAATGGATACTAAATTAAAGTTTTTGATGACCTGTCATAAGATTTGCAAATTTTATCTAAAAATTTGGTCAACGCATTACTCTTTGTTGAAAATTAGACTTGAATTGAAACAAATGTTTAAAAATAACAACCCACGTAGCTATTAGCTACTAATTAAAAAAAAATTAACAACCAAACAAAAATTCGTAAAAATTTTAAAGAATAAACATGCACTTAGCACTTCGAACTTAGGATCTCTCGTTAATTTTAAACAAAAAAAACACCATTGATTCTTATTAATCGTCTTGATCATTTAGCCAAATTTTATATATTTATACTCTTATGATAAGAAATTTGTAAAAATTGAAAAGTAAATAAGCACACATGGTGTTTTGAACCCAAAACCTCCTCATTAATTTTAAACAACAAAACCACCAATTCTAGTTAAATTTTTTTATCATTGAACCAAATTATATATATTTATATTTATACTCTTATGAAAACATATATAAATATACTACCCTAATAATTTTGGTGCCCCCAATTATTTTGGGCCCTAAAAGGTTGCCCTGCTAGCATTGGGCATGTGTCGGCCCTAGCGCCCACACATTGTTTTATGTCAATAATGTAGTTGTGACACCCCACATTGCCCAGGGGAGCGATCCTTAAATGTATATTCCTATCCCTACCTAGCATGAGGCCTTTTGGGAGCTCACTAGCTTCGGGTTTCATGGGAACTCCGAAGTTAAGCGAGCAGCGCACGAGAGCAATCCCATGATGGGTGACCCACTGGAAAGTTGCTCGTGAGTTCCCAAAAACAAAACCGTGAGGGAATGGTAAGCCCAAAGCAGACAATATCGTGCTACAGTGGTGGAGCGGGCCCGGGAAGTGATCCGCCCTGGGTCGGGATGTGACATTGGTATCAGAGCCTATCCCTGGTCGTGTGTGTGCCGACGAGGACGTCGGGCCCCTAAGGGGGGTGGATTGTGACATCCCACATCGCCCAGGGGAGCGATCCTTAAATGTATATTCCTATCCCTACCTAGCATAAGGCCTTTTGGGAGCTCACTGGCTTCGGGTTTCATGAGAACTCCGAAGTTAAGCGAGCAACGCACGAGAGCACTCCCAGGATGGGTGACCCATCGGGAAGTTCTCGTGTGAGTTTCCAGAAACAAAACCGTGAGGGCGTGGTCAGGGCCCAAAGCGGACAATATCGTGCTACGGTGGTGGAGCGGGCCCGGGAAGTGGTCCCACCCGGGCCGGGATGTGACAGTAGTGACGTGTATAATTTTTGCTGATTTTAGTCGTTGAATTATCACCTCAGTGAAAATTAGGTCCATAAATTATTTTTCGGTAATATAAGTCTCTAAATTCAGAAAAACTACCTATTTCATCCCTGATATGATATCTAAAGCTATCTTATCCAATTTTTCATCAACTTAAAGTCAAATGACACATTTTAAAGGGTAATACCGTCACTTTCTTGCCTAGAAGCCTTTAACATTGTATGTTCTGTGAATCTAACGTCTAATTCACCCTTTAAAGTTAACTCTATACATTATTTCTTTGAAAAAAAAAAACCCCTTAAACTATGAAAAACGATTAATCTACCCTTCAAAGTGCATCACATATAAGTTACATGAGTTAAATTGACAAAAAATTTGAATGAAATAGCTCTGAATCTAATATTATGGATATAGTTAAAAAAATTATATTAATTTTTGAAACTAATTCTTTCAAAAATAATTTAAGAACTAAATTGAAAGTTTACCCATAATTATTTAGGCTTTTTATATTAGTACCTCACAAAATGTTGAATGCACCCCACATTAAAATTTAATATTGAATGATTTATTTATCCAACCATGCAATGACAATTTTGACCTTATGAGGTTTTTTAAAATTAAAAAAAAAATCTAAATACACCTCAAATCACTTTTAAAGTATTATTTATCTTCTTCAACTATCAAAATCCCTTCGACCCTCTATTGTTGAACAAAACCCTAACCAATGAAACTACAAACATGTTGATTGAGAAAATTTATTTTTGATGAATGAAACACGAAATCGATGTTTCGGAAGCTTCACATGAGATAAGACTTCATATTTTTTTTTTTATTGTTTTAGTGATTTTGATGACATCAATAATTATTTTATCTTGCTTTTGCTGTGCTGTTCAAGCTTCTATATTCGTATTTATCTTTTAGGGATTACATGGATTACATGAAGAATTAAACACCTAAAATTATCATCAAATATTAAAAACAGACGACATGAGTTTTAATGGTGAAATTGAAAAAAACCCACATATGCTTTAAATCCTAGGCGGCATCTTTAGTCAAAATTACAGTCGGCATTTTTTGTCCAAATTAAAAGCTTTATAAGATTTGAGAAATGTGGGGTATATAGAAAATATGGATGCATGTAAAAAATATAAGGTGTATTGAGAATGTGAGGTATGAGGGTATCATGGAAAAGTATGTGAAGTGTATTAAGATAATTTTCATTGAAAAAGCAAATATAAAATGCATTAAGTATGTGAGGTTTATTTAACAATTTATGAAATGTTAATATAGTAAGTCATTATTTATTCCTAAGTTCCTAACATGTAAGTTGCATTGCAAGCTAATTCCATCCACGTGCTGCGTGCATCAAATATTTGGCAACCACCTATTTAATGTACGGGAAATTAGTTAAAAACATAACAGCCGGGATAATTTCAAAGTTGGCGGGGTTTGGTTTTGTCGTAAAGCGGTCACAGGAAGCTGCACACAAACCCGTGCATACACAAGCCTATCCTCGTTCAAAAACGTTACACCACACGCTTCCAGCACTCCCAATGGATCTTAACGGCCGTCCCTGTTATTACTGATCACACGTGGCGTTTATTTTTATTATCAATAATATTAGGAAGATCAAAATTTTAAGTTAAATTTACAAATCAAATAATGTATCACAAATAAAAAATAAGTACATTACTTAATATTTAAATAACAATTCAATTATTAACAATTATGTTATTTAGTTTAATTTTGTTAAAAATTTGCCGTGCTTATCATTATCCTTTTATACAGATAAATTTTCAGATAAGAGTAGCCATGTCACTATCTTGTGGGGTCCCACCGAAGAATTTGTAGAGGCACGCAGCTGTGAGTGTGAGTGAGGTGTATTGATAATTCTCTTGGTGTTATGGCAGTAGCCATTTTGTCGACACGTGGAGATATAGGCCACATTTTGAAGTTTCTAAATATTCTGTAATTATTATATATCGTCAATGTGACTTGTTACTCTGTAATTTAACGTTACTATTGGTTCTTACTATGATATGTAATCTATTTAAAAATACTTATAGTGTTTCAAATCACTGTCACGTGTTTCATAATATAAACCAAACTTTAGACATTCTTACCAAAATATGTGTACATAAGTTTCTCTTGATGGAACGACATAAATTGATTAGAACTTACATTTTTTTTTTTTTTACACAAAACGATAGGTGTTTTATTATAAAATTAAGAATTGATACAATATTAAAGAGAAGATTCAACCTAAAAAAAAAACTTTAACATAAAATAAAAGGTCTACTTGACCAAATTAATTGCCACCGTACCAATGGATTTGAGGGTGAGACATGCTTGAGAATAAGCAAAGGAAGGCATTCAAGTCTTGAAATCATCCAAACGTAAATTCAGAGGACTGAGATGGCCCTATGAAAACTCCATTCTTGAGGAAAACTTCTACGTACAAAGCCTTGAATATAATGAACATGAAGACACCCTTTGACAACGAGTAGCGCTAACTCTAAAGAGGAACTAACAACGAACTAACTAGTGTCCATACCATAATGAGTTTTATGTGTAACACCATGAACAAAGATACTGATTCCAACAAAGTAGACCCATATGAGCCAATAACACACTAACACAAAATTAAAATACTCACATATAATCTCACCAATGAGGCACTTATTGACGAAAATATTAAGACGGAAAATAAAAAAGCAACCATATATGAGAAGATAAAGGAGGAAGGCTATAAAAAATGGAGAGAGAGGTTGCCACCGATTCCAAGCCAAAGCAAGGGGCTGGTGGCTTAGAAGTTGTAGATTTAGGGTTTGGGAGGAGGAAAGAGAGAGGGGAGGGAGTTTTTTTTAATGAAATATTAGAGCATCTCCAAAAAAGATGTCAAAATCTAATTGAAGATTTCACTGTGCAAGCTTAACATAAAAAATCGTTTCAACCAAAATGTCATTGATTAACTGAATTTGAACTCTTTATGATTAGGAGTAAAAATTGATAAGATTTCAAATTACCACATCAATCATTAATTATAACTTGACATTTTTATTGAAGATGATCTATTCTTACTCAAAAGAAATGTCGACATTATGTTGATAACTAATTAAGCGAGTGTAAGCAAAATTAATCCTAGTAGCATATGAAAGCATCACGACGTGTGCCATCACAGTGTCTGCAGATCATCTCCAAATCCACGTGGCACATTATTGTTGGTGAATAAAAAACTATTTTTGGAAATACAAAACCCACCGAGAAATTGGACAAAACATTTATAAATTAAAAGTCTCATAAAAAAATTACAACAAAAGTGAAAAGCAAAAGAAATAAAAAGGAGGAGGGAAGGAAGGAGAGGGACTGGCACTTTTCAGAGAGCTTCATTTCTGAGTGGAAGGGATAAGCAGAGCAGCAGCCAACAAACAGGCAAGCGACCTTCCCGCGAGCGCACCGAGACACTCGTACAACCGCCCGCAGGGAAGTCATACACCAAACGGCGCGATGGTTTCGACTCACGACCACTCGAAGCCACTCTTACTCGACTCGGACCGAGACCTTACCGAGGCGGCCTACGACGAGGCTGATAAGGTCCACGTGGTGGGGATCAACGAGGCCGGAGACGACGACTGCCAAACGCCGCCGTTTTCATGGAAGAAGTTGTGGCTGTTTACCGGACCCGGGTTCCTGATGAGTATCGCGTTTCTGGACCCGGGGAATTTGGAGGGTGATCTTCAGGCGGGGGCGATAGCTGGGAACTCGCTGCTGTGGCTGCTGATGTGGGCGACGGCGATGGGGCTGTTGGTGCAGCTGCTGTCGGCTCGGCTCGGGGTGGCGACTGGGCGACACTTGGCGGAGCTGTGTAGGGAGGAGTACCCGACGTGGGCGAGGATGGTGCTGTGGGTGATGGCGGAGCTGGCGCTGATTGGGGCGGATATACAGGAGGTGATCGGGAGTGCGATTGCTATTAAGATTTTGAGTAATGGGGCTTTGCCGCTCTGGTCTGGAGTCGTCATAACAGCTTTGGATTGGTAAACTTTTGGAATTTACCCTTTTTGTGTTTTTGGATCGTTTTCCTTGAATTTTTCTGGGTTTTTGATATTCAGTTTGATTTTTTTTTTAACCAATTTTCAGAAAATTCGTAAAGACTTTGCTGGATTATTAAACAAAATTTGTAAAGCAAATGATGACACGGTGGATGATTAGGTTATTATTTAAATACTGATTAACGTGCTTATTTTCTATTAATGGCATATCATTTGATTTGTAAATTTAGTTTAAAAATCTGATCTTCCTAATATTATCCTATATTTTTTGAAGTTCTTAGTCTGTTGACTCTTTTTGGCTGCCTGGGAAATTTATGTATTTGTTACTGACAAATGTTTTGGTTTTGAGGTTCAAAAGGTTAAAATTTCTGATGGTCCAAGCCTGAAGTTTCTTGCTTTTCCTACATTGTATTTGAACTGAACCGAAACTTCAAGGTTAACTTGCAGCTATTATAGGTGTTAACTTCAAACTGTTTTATTTTGTTGCCATGTTACAGTTTCATCTTCCTGTTTCTCGAGAACTATGGAGTGAGGAAGCTGGAAGCAGTTTTCGCGGTTCTAATTGCAACAATGGCGCTCTCATTTGCGTGGATGTTCGGGGAAGCAAAGCCTAGCGGCACTGAACTTCTGATTGGTATTCGACTTACTCCGAGTTTATATGTTTGAAACAGTTTCCGTGGTTTGAGGCCACAAAATTTCGAACAAACATACTGCAATGCTCCTCTGCGTATAATTAACTGTCATTTCCTCTTTCTAGGTATAATTGTCCCGAAACTTAGCTCCCGAACAATAAAGCAGGCTGTTGGAGTTGTGGGTTGCATAATTATGCCTCACAATGTATTTTTGCACTCAGCTCTAGTACAGTCAAGGGAGGTTGATCACAGCAAGAAGGGACGAGTTCAAGAAGCTCTGAATTACTACTCCATAGAGTCAACCGTCGCTCTTGTCATCTCCTTCGTCATCAACCTATTTGTTACCACCGTGTTTGCCAAGGGGTTTTATGGTACGCAAATAGCAGATAGCATAGGCCTTGTAAATGCGGGGCAGTATCTCCAAGAAAAGTATGGGGGCGGGTTGTTCCCGATTTTGTACATTTGGGGTATCGGGTTATTGGCAGCTGGCCAGAGTAGTACTATTACAGGTACCTATGCCGGGCAGTTTATAATGGGAGGTTTCTTAGACCTGAGATTGAAAAAATGGATGAGGGCATTGATTACACGAAGCTGTGCAATTATCCCAACGATAATAGTTGCTCTTGTATTTGATACCTCGGAGGACACACTGGATGTTCTGAATGAGTGGCTTAATGTATTGCAGTCAATTCAGATCCCTTTTGCACTTATTCCCCTGCTTTTCTTGGTGTCAAACGAGCAACTCATGGGGTCTTTTAAAGTTGGCCCTGTTCTCAAGGTATGTTGTTATTTCCTTTCTTCTGCAGGAAGGCCGTAAGGTCAATAATGGCATTTGCATTTCAACTTTCTGTATTGATGCAAATGAATCAAATTAGAATGTGTGTGAGCAGAGTACGCATGCCGTCAGTTATGTAGTCGGGTTAATCATGTCATATGTTGGTGTTGTCGCAATTGCTTTATTTTGCTTTTACTTTTTCCCTTTTATTTCTGATGAGATTATTGTTTTGTGATTTGGTACAACTTATGTATTATCATGTCATAGATTACAGCTACGTCTCTTTAGGTGGACCAAGTTTTAGAGCTAGGTTTCTCTTATGAACTAGTAAACCGCAATAATGAGTTCACTGCTCCTATGGGCTCGATAATGTACCATATACTTGTACACAGAATAGGACAATATGGTGACTGTCCGTGTAGTCTAATTGTAAGATAATTCTTGGCTATTTGCTGCAGATTTGATCATAGAATAGCATTTTAGAGGACTGATTTAGTGGTTGTGCTAGCATTCAAGCTTTTCATCAAGTGTTCTGGAATGCCTGGTCGAATGTTGTTCTTTTCGTCCTTTTTACCTTTGCTTAGGGGGTTGAGAAAAGAAGTTGTCTCCATGAATTGAATTCATTGTCTCCATATGAATTGAATGTTCATAAGTTAATTACCGTACGATGTGTTCAAGCTGTTCTTCCCTTATCTTTTCCTTTCTTTATTATATTGTGTATGCGTTAGAATTCAGTGCTCATATCTTTTTTTATTTTCTGTGAAGATGGTTGCATGGCTTGTGGCAGCCCTGGTGATGGTAATCAATGGATACCTTCTGTTCGACTTCTTCGCCTCTGAAGCAACTGGTTGGTTGTTTAGTGTCGGAGTGTCTGCTTTTACCTCAGGGTATGTAGCATTTATAGTTTACCTTGTTTTGCGGGGGATCAACTTTTCAAGCTGTTGCGGATCAAAGAGATCGATGATACAGTGAGCTAAGTAATCACCAATGTTGACTGAAATTGCAAGAGAATCATGCTGTATTTGTAATTGCCGCATCCTCAATAGTTCTGTAGCTGCAACGTTGTATTAAGTTAACTTGGAACGATATTGGAATTAGCCATGTAATAATACTATGTACTTCATTGGTTTTCTCCTTATTTCAAGCCATAGTTAAGGACATGATGAGTTTGAGATTGCATTTGGAAAGGTAATAGCGTTTTCAGATAATCAAAAGCATTTCCGCCTCCATTTGCTGGAGAAATTTAAAATTGCTTTTGAATTATAAAAGCAATCCTTGTTTGTTACCTTCGATGAAGGATTGATGAAATATACTAGAAACAAAAGGGACCTCACCCGGAGGCGAGTCCACCATCTCTGTCAATTTACCTGCCTTATATGGATCAACATTGAAAGGCAGCAACAGTCATAATTCCTCGAGAATTTCAGAAGCTTCAAAACTGGAAAGAATCTTAAACTTTGGAATTCTGGAGTCGCCCACTTCAACTTCCCGGCTTGTAACATGGCGATCCAAGAAGCCGGGCTCGGAACAAACCCTATCAACCAGAGCGGGCAGCCTGTCATTTTTCATCCGGAAGAAACAAGCACATGGAGAAACTCAGCTTTCTCAGCTTTTCCTTTTCTGTATCGGAGCTTTAAGGTCTTGAAGCCGTCAAGGGCTTCGACATATTGGCCCTCGTAGTTGGTCATGGAGGATGCCTTAACTGATGATCTGCCATTGAGAAGGTGAAAGGCACACTTGCTCGTTTTCAATGCATTAAAAGTACAATGCATTCGCAAATTGATGAGCCTTTGTTATGCTGTTAACCGACCCAGGAGAAAGAACCTCTTTGATCAGGCCTCGAGTCTCGTTTCGGGCCCCCACGGATTCAACTCTCACTTCTTCAGCCTTGGTCTGGAAATCCACTTCCTTTCGAGCCGCCTTGTAAAAACTGTCCATCACCTCTTTGAAACAAGACTTGAGAGGGAGCGACTTGTCAGCCCAGAGGCCATTGGCGAAGGACAAAGAAGGCCCGCCACTGGGAGACCCGTCGGCAAATACCAGAGGCAAGGGCGTTGAGGTCGGCGGTGGACTAGGCATTGAGGAAAGAGAGCAACTCTTTCTCGGCGGGATCCTTTGTACCGGCCGCGATCAGACTCAGCAAAACGTGGATTGAAAGCGGCAAGTACACCATGTTCCTCTCTTTGGCCCCTTGGTTGAGAAACAACTGCTTCGTCATTCTTAGTCCGAAGTCGGATTGGTTACTGATGGGCTCCATCGTCGTTGCCCGAGGAGCCGCAGAGGTGGTAAGAGTTCGTATGCCGTTGTTGTGAATAGAGGAGGGGAAACGAGAAGGAGAAAGAGGTCGCGTGTTGAAGGAGGAAGACAGTTTCATTGAAACGAGAGACGCCATTGCCATCGAGTTCTCTTCTCCTACGACAGAAACACCTTCTCTATCGTTAAACCCTAAAATATGGCGTAACCTGGGCCTTTCAGTGACTTGGCTCACAGGATTCTCTGCTGCCAATTGTTTGCAAAACTAACAAATCTTTCTTTTGACCAAAAAAAAAAAAAATCAATAATATCTTTCTATGATAAACAAAACAATAAAACATACACGCATTTTTAGCACACATTTTGTAGTGCTCAATTCAGTGTCAGACATAATGAATACAAGGACTTTGAGAAAACTCTCTTTTAGTCTTATTTTATGACTTTAAAGTGTATGAAGTTCCATTTTTGTTTCACTTCGTAATGTGTTTTAACGATTCAACTGTCTATCTTTTCGATCTTTCTTCTACTATTTTGTTCACCAAAAATCACCCTAATTTGAAAGGAAATCATATGACCGTTAAATTAAATGATGGCCATTTTAGTGTTTCTTTGCAAAATAGTGTTCGTTTATTTTGTTCACTACAAGTGAATGTCTTAATGATTTTAGATTTGTCTCAAGTAAGTTTGTTACTAGGGTGGCAAGTGGTCCTCTACCATAGTGGTGGAGAGAAACGTTGCCCTTGCACCATAGTGTGAGTTCAAACTCTGTTAGCTCTTAATCTAACATCTAATCTTACAAATCTATCGTTTGATAAAGAAAAAGTTTGCAACTAGTGTGGGCAAACGGGCCTTAAGCTTGAGGGTTTGGACGAGTACAGAGCGGGTTTAAATATTTTGGATTCGGCTTCTCTGCTCTCCCAGTTCTCATGCACTCATATCCCCTCCTATTTGTGTGGTTACGGTTAAGCCACGTCAACATTTTATATCAATATTGCTTTTTGTCTTATTATTTTTATAAAAAAATCAATATAAAATATTAACATGACTTAACCATGATCGTACAAAATAGAAAGAGATACGAGTGTATAAGAACGGAAGGGTGAAGAAGCCGAGTCCAAATACTTTGGAGTAGAAACGGGGCCCAATAGGAGTGGGTTCAAACCGAACACCAAATCAAAGCGGAAAAATCAACAGGGAAAAAAAATCAAGCGGAATTAGAAAAGTGGAACCTAACCGATTTCGATAAGTTTAGTTTTCATTTTAAGAGTTGAGAAACCTAACCGAACTGGACCGAACCGAAATCGTGTAAGAGGACGCAGTTTTGTATTTCATTTAGCCCTAGTCCCTAACCCTCGCCTCGCTGCGTGCTGACTCGCTCACCTCACCCCACGCCGTCTCGCCTAACCCCGCGGGCTTCCTCTTCCCCTCGAGTCCTCGACGTCAACGTCGCCGTGTCTTCTCTCGACAGTTAAAGCACGATTCTCAGTTCAAAGCTCGGTTCTTGGGGATTAAAGCTCGACATCGATTCGTGGGGATCAAATTCCGTCTGCAATTCCAGGTGAGTCTCTTCTCTCCACACGTTCTCTGCAATTCCATCTGATTCTATGCAATTTGAGCAGATTTTGATAATCTGATTCTATTGCAATGAATCGTTCTCAGGTAGGGTTTAGCTGTTCCTTCCTTTTTCGACTTGCTTGGTTCCGAGAAAATTCGAGAAAATGAAACTTTTAGGAATAAAATTTGTATCTTGTTTGCATGCTTTGATTCGACTCAAACAAAATATTAGGAATAAGTTCTGTTTCCGATAGTTGTGTACCCTGTGCAAAGGGAGTGGAACAATGAAATTTCGAGGGACGAGAGTCAGCCTCGGTCCCAAGTATGAAATTTTCATGGTTTTACAGAACCATCCACATGCCCATAGGACTTTGTCTCACTAGGCTGCACAATCTGGGAAATTCCAGATTGGTTTTGGGACACACTGCTTGATTTGTTCCCTCTCTGATTTTCTCATAGGAGTTCTTGCTTGCACACTTCCCTTCTTAGCGCTTTGTTTGCCCGTTGCCCTGCTAGATGCTTGCGTTGTTTTCCGTTCAGGGGTACCCTTAGAAGCACCTCGTGCAACTCCATCAGATACTAGTGAACCTCCATGTGAAATATCATGTGAGATGTTTGCATCCAGCTGGCCTGAACCAGAATTTTGTATAGATTGTTTAGGGTTCGTTTGTGTCCGTTGCTAGAAGTAAGTGAGAGCTCACTCAGTGCCCATTTCCCCAATTCAAACACTCGAATTAGTGTTTCAATTCAGTTTCCTGCTTCTGCGCCTTGGACTGTGTAATTTTTTAGGGTTCGTATACATTTCTCTTCTCTCTCTCTCTCTCTCTCATGATGTTTATTTAATTTATGATGTTAGTTTGTAATTTGTACACGCGGTTGAATGCAAAATATATTTTTCATCTAATTTTTAATTCCTGGGTTTTGTAATTACATTACTGTGGGTTTGGAGTTGGACACTATTTTTGGGTTCTTATTGTAATCAATTTGAAATAAGGGGGTAATATTGAGATGATTGGACCAGGAAAGTTTTATTTGTTTGGCTGGTCTTATCAGAAAATTTTAACACAAAGCGTTGATATTTCTTGCTATGCCTTGACTGAGAGCATCTTGAAATTTGAATGCGAAACACTGAACTATTTGCGCATTCGGTTTTTCAATTCAATATCAGAAATATTGCTAATAATTGAAACCCTGATGCACCCAGAGATTTTACAGGGTTTTATGTCTGCTTGAGTCATTGATACTCCATTACTCCCAGCAGGGTTAATTTCACTATAAGGATTGTCTGGTTTTTATTGTTAGGGCCACAGGAGAGCATTTCTGCATGCTCTCTTGACAAGAGTACTCTTTCACTCTAGTGTTGCTTATGTTTTCTTGTTTTCATTGTCTCTCCTGAAACAGGTGTAGATTTGCATTAACCATGGTTGATGTGGAACAAGTTCTGGAAAGTGATGCACCAAGCTCTCTAATCGATCAGCTTGGTGATGCATTACTGGAACTAAATGCACACAATGATACTTCTGAGGACCGGGTTCAGTGGGAAGAAATTGAAGAGCATTTCCGCAACCTTGAGACAACACTGAGGAAGAATTTTGAAGAGCTCGAAGCCAAGGAGAAGAAATTTGCGGAGCAGGAAGCTGAAACCTGTGCTTCACTTGCGGAGAGAGAGGCAGCTGTTATTGCTAAAGAGCAAGACCTTTTGGATCGAGTGCAGGAGCTAAAAGATGCAGCTGTTGCTGCTATTTTTGAGGCACGAGTCATTCACCAGCCAACAACTTCAAAACCTGTGGATGATGGGGATAACAAAAACAGCAAGGTAAGCAGCTCTCTTGGTGATACAAATTCATCAGAGGAGGATTTTCCTCATAAAACAGGTGATAATGCTGAGGGTACGGCTTCTGAGATTAAGCCACGCCCAGCACTGATGCAATTTTGCGAGCAGATGGATGCAAAAGGGCTTCTGAATTATGCTACTGAGAATTATAAAAAACTAAATATTATTCGTGAGGAACTTTCTGTTGCACTAGAAAGTGCAGGTGAACCAGCACGATTGGTGCTGGATTCACTGGAGGGGTTTTACCCTCCGGATGAGACTAACCAACCAGAGGGTAAGAAGGATGCTGCCCTTCAGGGCATGCGCAGATCCTGTCTAATGTTTATGGAAGCCATGACTGCCTTATTGGCAAAGGTTGACCCAGGTGCTGATCACCTTTTGAACCCTGACACCAAGCAGCAAGCCAAAGCAATTGCTGATGAGTGGAAGCCTAAGTTGGCTAGTGCCGGCACTGATGCTGCCAATGGAATTTCATTGGAAGCAGAGGCATTCTTGCAGCTCCTCGCTACTTTTAGGATTGCTTCTGAGTTTGATGAAGACGAACTCTGCAAGTTTGTTCTTGCAGTTGCTCACCGCAGGCAGACACCTGAGCTCTGCCGCTCTCTTGGTTTAACACACAAAATGCCAGGTTGGTCATCTTTTAACTAGCTGACCTGATGCGCTCTGGGGGCTAAAGCTCTGTTTAAGATGTCCCTTACACTATATTCCTTTAGGCCTTGGTAGTAAATCATGTTAGTTGAGAAGTTGGGATAGATGCAACATTCATTTTGCTGCGTAGTGATAATTCTTCTCTGGTAAGATGGGTCCTTTGGATTTTGGGAGCAGATTATTCTAAAGCGCTATAGTTTCTTGCAGGTCTTGTTGAATCAATGGTCAGCAGTGGGAAACAAATTGATGCTGTACGTTTTATTCATGTCTTCCAGCTTACTGAAAGTTATCCCCTTGTGCCACTTCTAAAGACGTACTTGAAAGATTTGAGGAGAAATTCACAAGGGGACAACACAGGAGATGGTACTGGTGCACAGGTATATTTTAGTCAGCCACAGACGCGAACCATTTCAGTAAAAAAGAACTTTTCTGATGATTTTTTGTTTCAATAAAATGTAGGATGATGTTAATGCAAAAGAGCTTGCTGCACTGAAGGCCGTAATAAGGTGCGTTCAAGAGTTCAAGCTTGAGGCTGACTACCCACTTGATCCACTACAGAAAAGGGTCCATCAACTAGAGCGATCCAAAGCTGATAAGAAGAGAAGTAATGAATCTAAACGTCAACAGCAAAAGAAGCAAAAAATCAGTGGAAGATGGCGTGGTTACCGTGGGCCAGGTGTTGCTGCAACCTCTGCCCCTGCTGCTGCTAGGCACGGGCAACCTGTTTTTGGTGATAGGGCGGGATATGGTGGGATATTGGAGAGGTATGCCCAGCGTCCACTCACATACGATTACCAAGTTCCCAGCCAGCCTGCTTATGTTCCACAAGCTAATGATCAAAGGTTATATTACTATCCCCAGGACGACAGAGTCAAACCAGCCCCTTATAATGCTACTCCATCCAATTATGGCGGTTACGCTGGCAGTGGAATGCAGTCTCAACGCCAGCCGTACATGTAGCCAGTAGTGTAGAATAGCCGGCCTATGGGCAGAGGACGCAGGACAAAGCATCGGATTACCATTTTGCTTTTCCCACCTAGCATTGTATTTTGATGTGCCTTGCAGATATATTTGCTGCTCGGAATCTGAAAGAATATTTTGTTTTGGCTGCGATTCCGGCTGGTGAGAAATTTGTAGGAGTTAACTTTTCTAGTTAAAGAGGCCATGAAGATCTCCATAACAGAAAAGCATTGTACTGAAAATTTTGCTAAATGGTTATGGGTAACTGTAGGCTTTCCTATTGTTGACAATAACACTGATTATGTACGTGTACGGTGTTTTCCTCCGTAACGGTTAATTAGCTTGGCGCGTATAGAAAACTTTTTTATACAAGAGAAATGCGCCAAAATGATCAATTAATATATGATAATGATTGCTACGTCGTTTATATTTGAGTTTGGTGAGATCAACAATTGAAATCTGATAATCTTATTAAAATATCGCTCGAATAAAAAATCAAATAAAAAGTAAGATAATTTTGTTTAAGATTTAGCCTTTCATGTTTGAATTATTTTTTTAAAAAAAAGAGTCAATGAATACGAGAAATTATGAAGTGTTATCGTCAGCTCATGATACAAAGGGTTAATTACACAAACATCTTCTGAGGTTTATCAAGTTTTCACAAAATCCCTTCACATTTGAAACATTACATTAACATCCCCTCACGTTTTAATTCATTTCACATAACCCCTGAAGTCAAAATTTTGCTAATAAATGGACAACTTTACCCTCGTAACTAATTAATTAAATAATAAAGAAATATATTAAAAAAAAATATTAAAAATAAATAAATTAAACATTAAAAAATAAATTAAAATTTTAAAATCAAATAAATCAAATGCAAACCTTTATCAAGTTACTGTTAGTCCAAACATCAGGCTGGCATTGCGGGAGAGTCTTCATAAGGTTAAGAATAGAAAATGCATCATAAGTTAGATTGTTCAGACAAGGATGAAAATTTTCTTAATTTTTCTTTAGATGAAGGGCAAAAACCTCAAGAGCATAAAGACACTGCTTCTTCCTAATGGTGTTGGACAGGGCCTCGGTGACAGTGTTGACCTAGGCCTTGGCATTGTTCTTCCGATCCACCTTATTCTTCACATTTTTCAAAGAGGAACGAGCGGAGATGAAGCGGAAGGAGCAAAGGTTTTTTTTGTAAGTCACCGGAGTCGATGTATCCGAGACGCCAGGGAACTCACCTCTCTCCCAGTGGAGTTTTTGTTGAGAGCAAGAAGATGCGGGATGAGAAAGGAAGAAAATGAGAGAAAGATTGAAGAAGCCATGGATGGCTTTGGCCTGCAAAATTGTTAAAGTAGTGACGGGATGGTGAGTAGTGAGGGTGGGCAGGGGAGAGGAAAAGGATTAAGGTGGCAATGGTGGGACAACGAGAAAGGAAAACGGTGGGGGGTGGAATTGGGGAAGGAGTTTAGGTTTACTTTTTTTTTTTTCTTTTCTATTTGTAAGTTTTTAATTTATTCTTTTAATGTTTAATTCATTTTTAATGTTTTTTTACTAATATATTTTTATTTAATTAATTAGTTATAAGGGTAAAGTTGTCAATTTACTAGTAGAACTTTGACTGAAGGGGTTATTTGAAAGTGAACTAAAACGTGAGGGGTGTTAGTGTAATGTCTTAAATGTGAGAGAGTTTTGTAAAAACTTGATAAACCTCAGAAAGTATTAATGTAACTAACCCATCATACAAACCAAATTAACTGACAAAAAAGGAAATAAAAAAGAAAAGAAAATTATTTTCTTGTTTCTCTCCAAGTAATTGTAATTTGGTCAGAAACTGAAATAACTAAATTTGGGGTCGTGCACGACTCTGACTTCCCTCCCTTTCTTAAAAAACTCCGTTATTTCACTCGATTTCCGATCTGGCATCTCCGCCACCACTCCTCATCTTCCAGCTGCACCAATGGCAGCAACACTGCGCCACCTCACCACCTCCGCTTCCATCTCCGCCGTCCTCCTCCTGATCTTCTTAGAGATGGAGCTTTTGTGTCTGGTCTCGTCCAATCCCAGCACCCCTGCCCTCATTCTCCACTCACTCCCAGCCATGGTCTTACCTCTCTACCACTCCACTCCAAATTCGTCGTCCCGGACCTCATCGTCGTCCAATCCCCGGCGCCTCCTCGGGAGATCGGAGTCCCTCAACCGCCCCAACGCCCGCATGAGCCTCTACGACGATCTCCTCCGCAATGGGTACGCTAAAATTTTCCTTTTAATTTTCGGATTGAGTTTGTGATTGGTAGTATTTGGATTGGGATTGAAATTTGTGTGGTGGTGGTGGCCGCGGCGGCGACAGGTACTATACAACGCGGCTTTGGATCGGAACGCCGCCGCAGAAGTTTGCGCTAATTGTGGATACTGGGAGCACTGTGACCTATGTGCCTTGCTCTTCTTGCGAACAGTGTGGCAGACACCAGGTAATTTTCTACTGCATCACATTCTTCATCTACTACTGAATCTGAATGTGTAAACATAGCGATGCGAAATAGGAATGTTGGGATAGAGTTGATTTCGAAACGGCATGTTGGGATAGAGTTGATTTCAAAACCGCTCGTTGCAGCTAGCTACATTGTGAGGCTGGGATCAGATCTCCTTAGTTTTACACCGAGTAATGGGGCTAATGTAAATCATGCTCACCTTGTTAACGATAAGAAACATATACGAAGATGTTATAATCGCGGGAAAAAACTAGAACGAAGGCTCACTGGGAAATTTTGGATGAAGGCAGTCGATCATGTTCACTCTATAACTGAAAACAATAGTTAGATTAACAACCCTTAGGTTGGTTATTTCTGTTTACCACAAAACTTTCCTGAACACTAGGTACTTTTGTGTGCAGAGGAAACTTGGTAGATTTCAGGTTGTAACTATATTAATGTTGTGTTTTTAACTCTCGATCAGGACCCCAAGTTCGATCCAGAAGGCTCAAACACTTACCAAGCTGTCAAATGCAACATAGATTGCACTTGCGATAATGAGAGGGTGAATTGTATTTATGAGAGGCAATATGCCGAAATGAGTAGTAGCAGTGGGGTGCTTGGTGAGGATCTTATATCCTTTGGCGATCAAAGTGAACTACCACCTCAACGTGCAGTTTTCGGTTGCGAAAATTTTGAAACTGGTGATCTTTACAGCCAGCCTGCTGATGGCATAATGGGATTGGGCCGTGGCGATCTAAGTGTGGTCGACCAACTTGTTGATAAAAGCGTAATAAGCGATTCTTTCTCATTATGTTATGGTGGAATGGACATTGGTGGAGGTGCAATGGTTCTTGGTGGGTTTTCAGCCCCGTCAGACATGGTCTTCACTCGTTCAAACCCAGTACGAAGGTGTGTGGTTTAGAAAAATTTCTCTTACATAGACTGCAACATGTCCAATTTCCTAAAAAAATACAATCTATACATCTCACACATTTACTCTAGTTTCGGGATGGCAACAGTCCATACTACAATATTGATTTGAAGGAGATGCATGTTGCGGGAAAGCGATTGCCTTTGGATCCAAGTGTCTTTGACAGAAAACATGGAACAGTCTTGGACAGTGGTACAACATATGCATACCTACCAGAAGCAGCATTTCTGGCATTTAAGGATGCTGTAAGATTCTCTTTTGCCCTTATTAATTACCCTTCAGATTACATTTTGACTTAATTTTCGTACATGACCATATAATTAAATATTTTTGCTTATCCTCAATCTTTTACATGATACCTTGCAATTATTTATAAATGATAATGATTGCAAACCTCTTTTTAAACTTTGAGTTGATGAACATTTGGTCAACTAGAACTGAGAGAGGATGATCTTGTCCGAGTTAAAGGAAATAATTATTATGTATGATTAACTCGAAACTCCATTCTATTTTAATTTTAGTTTGGGTGGAATACTTGCACTTCTTCATTTGAAATGAATCTTAGCATTTGAAACACTTTGGTTTCCCAGAAAATCCCTCTGTGTTTATTTTTGACTGATTGCAGGTTTAGTTATCTTGTATTTCATCCTATTATATAGTTTCTTCTTTCATTGAGTGCAGATCATGAAGGAGCTTAATTCCCTCAAGCAAATCCCTGGCCCTGATCCAAATTTTAATGATATATGCTTTTCCACTGCTGGAAGGTATTCAGTACTAGGTTTAATTTGTTGTTCAGATAAATTAATTGCCTTTTTCTAGTGGAAACCAAATTATAAGAAACCCTATTGAAGCCACAATTGCAAAATCCACATTTTTGCAATTAAATCGTGAGTAATGTCCGACCAATAAATGCTCAAGTTTCTTTCTAATGATTTCTCAACGTTGATTTAGTGATGTCTCCCACCCATCAGACACCTTTCCAGAAGTTGACATGATATTTGGCAATGGCGAGAAGTTGACTCTATCTCCTGAGAATTATTTATTCAGGGTAAGTGATTGAACTTAAAAGCTCTGCTCCTTTCTAAATTCTGAATATAATTTTTTTTCAAATGTAAACACAATTTGTAACTTTTTATGTTTTATAGAACTTTGTGATTGTCTATTGGTTATGTCACTAATTAATTGTTTTTCTACTGTGTTATATCATTATCATTAATGAAGCATTCAAAGGTCCGTGGTGCATATTGCCTGGGGATTTTTCAAAATGGAAAGGATCCAACTACTCTTTTAGGAGGTATATGCTTTAGAAAGGTCCATTATTCTTCGTCCCACTTGTATATGTGTTCGTATACATGTATTGCCCTGTTTCATGTTATATCAATCGTTTAGGTTTTGCAATAGTTTCAATTAATTTTGTCATACAATTCTCATTTTCTTGATAGGAATTGTTGTCCGCAATACTCTTGTAATGTATGACCGTGCGCATTCCAAGATTGGTTTCTGGAAAACCAATTGTTCAGAGTTGTGGGAAAGACTTAATGAATCTGTTTCACCTCTACCAATGCCTCCTGCTTCAGATGAAAAGAATTCAACTACAGAAGCTCCAACTGGAGCACCACCTTATGTACTTCCAGGTAGTTTAGACTTGCAACCTTTTGAGTAGCTCATCGTAGAAGTTATTTAGGTGAATTTATCCTGTTACCCAAATCATTCGTTGGAAAACGAGATAGAAGTGAAAATTATAATTTTGTGGACACTCTACTCTACTTAAGGTTTATATATGGACCGTCTGTTAATTTTTTCTAATTATTTTTGTATCAACACGAATTGTATTTTGTGCTGCACGGTATTTGGACAGGAAACAACGTCTATTTGCAACCCCTTTTTTGTTTCATTTTTTAAGACAATTGAATTACAATACCTGTTAACCTTGATGAATCAGGTGAACAGGAAGTTGGAAAAATAACATTTGATATGTCTTTGAACATCAGCTACTCAGATCTGAAGCCCCACATTACAGAACTAGCTGAATACATAGCTCAGGAATTAGAAGTTAACACATCACAGGTCTGGCAAAAACCATATGCGAACGTTCAATTGATATTTGCTTAATACTTTTTGACTAACAGTTCAAATTCAATACTATGCACTGATATATCTGTTCATAATGAAGTTTTATAGCTTAAGTTTTCAATTTCGAATTGATGATTTCAGGTCCATTTGTTGAAGTTTACTACCAATGGAAATGATTCCCTTGTTAAATGGGCCATATTTCCTGCAGCTTCTACCGACAGTATTTCTAATACAACTGGGCTGGTAAGTTTCCCCTGATGAATTGCAGCTAGTGACTGTGCCACTACTGAGGTTTATAACTGTTTGCAAGCTTGATGATCTGTTCTGCCTGCAGGATATAATTTCCAAGCTTTCCGAACATCGTTTGAAGTTTCCTGTTATGTTTGGAACTTATGAATTGCTCAGATGGCATGTTGAGCCTAAGGACAAAAGGTACGTTATATTTTTCACTTTCTAAGATACTTTTTATCTGAGATCACGTTATTTCTTTATTTGATTCTTTCCCCTTCTATACAATAATCAAAACAGAGTCTCTAAAATGAGTGTTGGCATATAGATAACGAATTAGCAATCTATATACAGATCACGGTATAATAAGTAGCCTCTTTGGTAATATTTTGTTCTTCCCGAAATTGAACAGGTCATGGTGGCAGCGAAATTATCTGGTGGTTTTATCAATTTTAGGAATTCTACTTATTGCATTAGCAGCTGTTGGATTTTGGTTTATATGGAGACATCGCCAACGGACAGCCAATCCCTACAAGCCTGTCAATGTTGCCGTTCCAGAGCAAGAACTCCAGCCTCTATGAAAATCCGAGAGCTGTCCTTGCTCGTGGCTGATGGCATGGCACGTCTGCCATTTGTATTTTGATTCACATGATAACCGAAACCAAAATTCTGGAATCACAAGTACTGGATTGATCAAGATTCTTGCTCCATGTGACGAATCATTCTTTGCAATGCCCATAAAACCCAGATGGTAAAGAGAGAGGTATAGGTAGAACAACTACTCACACTTTGGTTCTGTAAACATCATTGAATTAGTGTGTGAATCAAAAGTTTCCCGAATAAGGTCCTTTTTCGAGCAGTTTAAATTATTGTTCTTGTCCTGTTCATTTCTTCCGATTACCTTCTAGTGATACATGTAGGTATTATCGTATTCATCAGGCATCACTATCAATTTTTCCTTTTTGATTAGATGAAATGTGTTAAGAACTCAAAGGAGCAATGAGTGGATTATATTTGCTAACCATATTATCTGATCACATTTTCCGTCCAGCTACTACATTTGTGCTTTTTGCTATGCCGTTACATGTGACTGTGATTAGCCTTTGGTTTGTAGATGTTGCCTTTAATCCCACTTTACAGGTATAGATGATGATGATCCATGTGTGTTTTTTTTGTCACTAGTGTATAACAATATTGTCTCGAAAACTCATGCGAGGAGAACGAAAGAGACATGGATGGTATGCATGTGGGTCTGAGAGACCCAAACCCTCTGGTAGCTTTTGTCCTTAAGACAAAGTAATTTCCAACGAGAGATTTTTCAGTATGATAGGAACACATAATGGTACACTATATATTACTATACAAATGATGAAATATGTGTGCTAAAAGAATTAATAACTTAAAACATAAAATTTCTCACCACTTATATAAAAACATATGATGTACTACTTGTCACATCCCGAGCCCGCTCCACCACCGTAGCACGATATTATCCGTTTTGGACCTCAACCACGCCCTCACGGTTTGCTCCACTACCGTAGCATGATATTGTCTGCTTTGGATCCCGACCACGCCCTTACGGTTTTGTTTTTAGGAACTCAGACGAGAACTTCTCAGTGGGTCATCCATCATGGGATTGCTCTCGTGCGCACTCGCTTAACTTCGGAGTTCCGACGGAACCCGAAACCAGTGAGCTCTTAAAAGACCTCGTACTAGGTAGGGATAGGAATATACATATAAGGATCACTCCCCTGGACGACGTGGGATCTAACACTACTCGTGTTCCGATCACAATGAAAAATTTCTCATTTCCAACGTCGTCGTTTTTGAATGCTCCTCTAAAACCAAATACGTCGTATTGCTGAAAAAGTATCTATTATTGACGCTAGAGAAATTTTAGTTAGAGGATCGAAATGGTTAGATCGGTCGTGGAGATTTGGTTAATATTTAGGAGAATCGTTGGATTCCTCTGCCTTGATCATTTCACATCTTCACTCCAAAGCTAGCAAGTTGTGAGCTAACATTGGTCAAGGAGTTGATTCATGATTCCTCTCGGACTTGGAATATAAATCTCCTTGAGTCTCTCCTCTTTCCTATTGATTCGATTCGCCCAATTCCCCTCAGCATTAGACAACTTGATGATTGAGTATATGACCATGACAAAAATGGTGTATTTACAGTCAAAGGCGCATACCATATTACCATGTGGCCAGTGGACGGGTTTTGTTCAATTATTTTAGAATATAGAATGTGGAGGCTGTGTAACGACATAATTTCTCAAAGCTTCGTATTAAGGTTGATCAATCGTGTGTTCAAATGAAAAGACTATTCGCCTAATTTGGTCTTTCACTAATAAAATAAAAATTATTAAAGTACAAACAAAAAATATATAAATATAAAATTACAGATGGTTACAAATTAGAATGAAAGCAAATGAAAAAAAATATAAAATTACAGGTACATAGACTAGGGTTAGAAAGAGGAAAACAAAAAAGCCTTGAAGACTATGGGCAATATACACATATATTTTAAAGGCTATAGGCAATATTATATTTATGTATATTTTTTAAATCAACATTATCAGGGTTTACAAAAATCAGAGAGGGGCCATGGTCCGTCCTCTATAAGGATAACTACTTTTAATTAATTGAGTTACAAATTATTACGATCACTTCACAGCATAATTTAACAAAACGAAAAAAAAAATACATAAAATGAAATTCAAATTAAATCATCTCTTAAACGTTCCCCATCTTGTTTTTTTAGTTAAAACTTTTATGTTTACATGATATATTAATTTGATATTGGAGCTAGGGTGGTATTGGTAGATTACCGTATCAAAATCCATGTACCAATTACCATACCAAATTTTTGGTATGACAAAATATATTACCATTACCGTGCTAAACTTTCGGTATACCGAATTTCGGTATGCCAAATAGTTCGGTTGACATGGTATGGTAATGATAATTACCACTTTGTTTTGGGCCAAATTTTTTTTTCCCAACCCAATTCAAGGCCCAAATGTGTTTTGGCCACTCCCTTTGGGTTTCTAAAACTTTTTTTATTTAATTATGAGAATTTTATAGAGATTCATTTAAGAAACAAGAAGTAAATAAATAGAAGAATTGCTGAATGAACCCAATATCCCTAAAAAAATAGTACAGAGATTCCTAAATTTCATCTCTATGTTCTTTAAAATTTTACAAAAATTAACTTGATAGACCAAGCCAGGTAGAAAGACATCCCAATTTGATGAAGGAGAAGATGAGATGGACTTCGAAGAGAGAGAGTCGCCGAAACTGGAGCAACAAAGATGAAGTTTCCCAATTTGATGAAGGAGAAGATGAGATGGACTCCGAAGAGAGAGAGTCGCCGAAACTGGAGCAACAAAGATGAAGTTGATGGCTAGATGAGTGAAAAATGAAGAGTTGCAGCGCAAGAAGGCTTAGGTTTTTTTTATTGGGAAAGTAGAGGTTAGAGGGTGAGATGATTGGATAAATGATTAGGAAAAAAAAATATGAAGTGCATATATAATGATAATAATACCTAATTATATATAAATGATATAATATTAATAGTAGTGGTATGGTACTGTATACCGCTAGTAATGATTTTGAATATCATTACCGTACCAAAAATGTATGGTACGGTACAAATATTGTACCATTACCAATGGTACAATTTTTTTAACATAACTTTGGTATGGTATGGTTGATATGGTAATTTGGCAAAAAAATTACATCCCTATATTTGAGTATATAGGTTGTACGGTTGTACCATTTGAGTTTAATATCTGGATTGTAAATAATGTGTAATCGTCATTAAAAAATAATTCCTATAAGGAAATGACTTATATGCCTTAATTTTTTTTTCTCTCACCACTTTTGTTTTTGGGTTCTTCTATTCCGTTTTTGAAAATTTGCCAATAATTTCATCTAGATTTCGTTCAAATTGATTAAAAAGCCCCTTTGTGGTGAAATTTGGTGTTCGAATATGTGGAGTTCTGTTCAAATTGATCATTTATATACATTAAACAAATCCGCAATTTAGTAAGAACAATAACAATGCACCCAAACTAAAGGAAAAAGAAATAAGGAAAAAAAAAAGAAACCTTACCAGTTAAGGATAGTTTTGCAATTTTAAGTTTTCTTAAAACGCTTTTCCATTTCCTTTTTCGGATTTGACAAAATGGTTTGTTTCTAAAAACAATTTCCAAAACAAAAAAAATTGTAAATGGTAACCGCTGTCGGCGTAAGAGGAAAATCGATCCTTCTAGCGGCTATCGAATTTCAGTCAAAATAAAAAAAAAATCATAAATTAAGTTTCATTTATTTTTGTTAGAACCCTATGCTACATCTTTTACAATTGCATAGAGAGATAGGTAACAGAACATGAGAACAACAATACAATTTCATCCACTCATTTCCAATTGCTAAAACCTGTTATTTATCTTATAACTACTAACAACCATTTACACATGTCATCATCTTATTAAGCCACTTGGCAGTATCTTATCAATACCCCCCTCACAAAGTAAGATTACAATTGAACTAAGACTATCACAAATTTTCAATCTTAGGAAACTTCATCTTTAGTTCATGATATAGTTCCCAAGTTGCATCAACCTTGGAATGGTTCTGCCATCCACAATACACCCTCCCAAAAAATGAGCAATGGTATTGACCAAATCATTTGCCACTGAAACACGACACCCATTTTCTAGCTTTAGCATGTACTTTGCACCAATGAAAGCTACATCCAACTTCCTCTGCTCAGCGTCATCTTTACTAAGATGGTAAAGAATAACATCTCTCATTATCATAAATCTTCCACCCGTTAATAAACCAGACATGAAAGTTGTATCGTAGATCCAAGACACCTTTTAGTAACATATGAGAAACATATGTAGCTGTAAGAGCATGATACAAGACACCTTGCAGTTCGTCAAAACCCAAGTTGACAGTAACCAGATATTCACTGTCAAATTTCCCATCAATGGTTCCCATGATTGAAGAGCCAAGCTGCACCTCTGCACTTTCCTGACCTGGAAACTGGTTTCTACTCATACCTTCCTCTATGGTGGCTGACCTATTGAAAAGGTCCTTGCTTACAGGTTCAAGCATTGGGGTGTTAAAACCGCTTCATGGAGATAATAGGCCTGTTTAAAGTGATACAATAAAGACAAGTAGTACTTCCGTAAGACAAACGAAGCATTGGTAATTATCGTTGGAATATTGAAGGCCACAATCACTTCCTTCCATTTGTATCTCTAATCACCTTGTCAAGCCCACCACGAGATGTGACTTCAACAAAAAAGAGATGTAGATCCAGAGATTTTCCTCCAACAGTAGGAATCCTGAATTTTGAGCCACCACCCTTATCCCAAATTCCCTTGCAATAGTCACGATCAAGAACAACACAGTAACCATTTCTAAATCTGGAGAGAGTGAACTTTCTTTCATGTTTTCTATTCTTGTCCATACAAGCTTCTAAATGATGCAATCCCAAATTACCAACATCCTCCCCATCAATGATCATGGAAGAATCAAAACTCACCTCACATTTGATCACCTTGGAACAATCAAAACCAAGAACACAATCTTTATTCTTGGACTTCGAGTTGATGAGCCTTTGACTAATTATTCCGCCCTTGTCACTCCTTTGCAGTAGTAGCCCATGGAACAATTGATAACAACACAGAAACCTGAGTCCTCACAGCTTACCAATAAATCCATTGACTCAAAACTGGAGAGAAACTTGGTACCACTTTTATCACGAATGCCCGCATGGTAGCTAAGTTTAATACCAAGAATGTAACCTGAGTTCAACATTTTGTCAAACAGGCAGAGTGCACGATGTTGGAAATGTGCCCTAAAACCAATCATATGATGATACTTTATGAACATTTCACATGTTAAACTAATCTAGTTTAATATTAAGGGCAAACATTATTGTTTGAGCCGTCTCATATAAATGTTATATGCTTAAACGATAAGTCCAAGGAATATGTGATTGGAAGAATGCGATCTAAAGAAGTTAGATTCATGAGACCATTCTTTCGTTGACACATCCTAAACGTTCCTGATCATAGGATTGTCAATTGGGCATTGACAGTCCGTTAAGATCAGTACGTGCTATGTCTTCTCTCAGGGAGAGTGACTAGTCTCGAGTCATTGGTGTGTGTGACATCAAGACAAGTACGTAGGTGCTCAATAGAGAATGAGTTCACTGAACACGATCAACGAAGAGTTCTCATATTCATGTCACATGAGAACTCATGGTTGGGATAATGCAAATTAGTCTTTTGACCTGAGGCATCACAGTTGTCTTGTGGTTAGGTCCTTAATCTTTGATTATGTCAAAGTCACTCCATCAG
The DNA here is from genome assembly GCF_019419815.1 of Pyrus x bretschneideri. NCBI lineage: Eukaryota > Viridiplantae > Streptophyta > Magnoliopsida > Rosales > Rosaceae > Pyrus > Pyrus x bretschneideri. The sequence continues at coordinate 4,183,207 of NW_025999820.1, read as the reverse complement.
GAGGGTGTCCATGGCATCGTTGGGGTTAAGCCACTTAGCCATGGAGGCAAGTGAATGCGCAACAAGGGATCTCTAACCTTCAAACTGTTTGAGGGAGAATACTCTATGATATGATTAAGAATCTTTGGCCAAAGTATGAATGAGATTTAGGAATGTGTTCCAAATCACATTCAAGGTAATCATATAAGCACAAGACTCACATTGGATAATAATAGACATGAATAAACTATCAAACCAAACAATGTGGTCAAGAGTATTGTATTAGAGAAAGACCGTATTGCATTTGTAATCCTAAAACTGAATAGGTTCTCCACCTCTTCTGATTAGCTTGGGTAACCATGACATGCTGCTAGGCGTCAACCATGGTTTGTGGAAGCCCTAAAAGTGTATTATCACTAACGGGAGAATTGAAAGTAAGTTTCAATTCACAATCGATTAGAAACAGTTTTAATCGCCCACTGCCTCGCTAAAAGGAAACTAATGGATCGTTCACCGAGTAAGGTAGAGTTTGAAGAAACAACGGAGATGAGTAAGAATAATTAAATGGTTTAATTATTTATCTAAGGCTAGGATTAATTAATATGTTAATTAATCAAACGAATAAGTTCGTTAAAGACCTCGGGTTAGTTTTGGGCCGCAAGGCCCAATGGGATTTGAATGTCAAGCCCATTAACTCAAGTTGTATGACAACTTGAATAAACAAAGGGCTTGAAAGCCCAATAAACCCTATAGGCTTGCCATGTTAGAAGAATAGGGCTTTTGGTCCATTAGGTCACTTATTTGAAGGGACTATATAAAGGACTTTATAGCCTAAAATTTACATATGGTAATTTTTGGGGAAAGGATGAGAACACAAGCTCTCCTTTCTCTCTAAAATTTAGGCCACCTTGGAGGGATCATCTAGCAATCAAACTCCTCCAAGGTCACTCATTTCTTCTTCATTATGCCTTGGTGATGAATCATTAGAGGTTCTCAATTTTGGGAACTTGGAGAAACATTTTCATTCATCCAAATCCATGGATCTAAGATGCAAGGAATGAAGGCCCTCTCTTTGGGTGATTAGCCTTTGCTTATGCAAAGAGGAATCTACAAAGGTATTGATTTCTCAACTCACTTTGTTTTGAGTTGAGTCTTGGTTCACCTATCTACTAGGCTTTGAATTTCATGGGTAAATGTTTTGTTTTAAGTGCATACAAGCATGATTCCGCCTTTAATTGTTAATTGCATGCTATGGATGTTGCTTAAATGAACATGTTTTTCACAAATCTTCCTTCAAGTGGTATCAAGAGCCTAAGTCTAGTAGTTGGTGAATCCTTTTGGGTTTTGTAGTTCATAGTTTGTGATTTAAATGTTGTAATTGTTACAAGCTTTATTCTTGCTTCTTTGAAAGTAAATTTTGTTAGAAAATTTGCCATCTCAAATGTTGTAGATGTAGTTCATATGAGCATGAATTTTGGAGCTAAAATTTGGTGCCATGTTTTTGGGGAAATTCGGCCAAATCCAAAGGGTGGATTTTTGGGTTCTTGTTTGACTTGTTAAAAGTGTTTTAAAGTGACTTTTGGAACCCCTATGTACCCTAGTATGATTGTATGTTATTTCCCTTAAGTTTGAGTGGTTTTGGTATGTTTTTGGGTGAAGAATGTTCAAGGAGCTCTTATGGGTTTTCATGGATGTTCTTCATTGTTCTTGATATGTTCTTGCCAAGAACAAAAGGTTTGGTGTTTTGATTCAAAGTTTTGATTTATTTCATAAAGTTTTTGTTTTGAAATATTTCTTATGTTTAAATATATTAGATATTTGTTTTGAAAAATTAAAGAAATTTTAGTGGGTAGGTATGTAATGATTTATTCCATTACACACACCCCACTTACAAAAACTTTGAAATTTTTTTTTATTACTTTGCTTCAAAACCAGCCACCCTAATCAATTAGGGTCCTTGTGGGGCTTTTGTGCAATTATATAAAGTTTTGATACTTTTGTGTATTTGCATTTTGACCCAAAAGTTTACGTTTTTACGTAAAGGTCCAAAATCACTAAAAGGACAAATTGTTTTGCTCCTTTAATGAAGTTTTAGTTTTTGTGAAAATTTTTGGGTTCTAGTTGTAATTACATGAAGTAGTGGACTTTTGTGTTTTTACAAAGTGACCCCAAAAGTTTAAGTTTTTGCAAAATAGCCCAAAAGTTGAGGTTAATTGCACTATGGCCCAAACAAGTTGAGGTCATAGCATTTTGGCCCAAATTAGGTAGAGAACAAAATTGTTTTGTCTCTTTAAATGAGAATTGGATTTTCATTTCATTTAGCTCCATTTAAATCAATTCTATGGATACAAAAACCAAATGAAAATGTTGCATTCAAGTTTAATTAGTTAAAGCGTTAATTAATTAAATAAATGGTGATTATGAACATAAGCCTACTATAATTGAGCTATGTGAAAGGCTGTTTCAAATTTGTTTGAACCATGGGAATGTGTAGATTAAATTTTGGTTGTAATTTGATATGATCAATTGTTGTAAAAGAGCATAAGCTCTTCTTTACTTTAAAGTAATTTGATTTGATCAATTGTTGTAAAAGAGTATAAGCTCTTATTTACTTTGAAGTAATCCTTTCTTGTTTTATTCGATATGCATGAAATTGGAGTAGTTGGGTCCAACGCCCAATAAGACAACACGCCTTAATGTGATTAAACGCGTAACTAAAATCAATCACCATCCCTAGACCGAGATTCAACACAAGGCTCGTGTTGGATCTAATCAAAGGTTCATAGTCATCCTAAGGCCCTAAGGCAACTATATAGTCCATCAATGAATGCAAATTTTATGTTAGTAGTACCATATTGTCTTGCTTTAAAAACCGTTTTAAAAGCATAGTGGGAGTATTATATACTACTAAATCAATCATATGGACCAATAGTTGTAATAGGACCAAAATGTTTTAATTGGATTAAAATGTATGTTTATATGTGATGAGACCTAAAAACCCTCAACCAAATCAATATTAAGTTGATAAGCGAGAGATGCTTTGAATATCTCTTCGTGGCCTTCCACCGTGGTAGGCTCCAATCGTTTGTGACTTGTACACCGGCTTCACCCTATCATGGGGGAGTACAAAGTGCATGCTTACACTCAGGAGGAGTCTATACGCATATGATGAGGTGAGTGTAGGCAACGAGGATGGCCAATATCATATCATTGTGAGGCTATTCTTGAACCCCTTCATGAACTAAGCATGGTAGGAATAACTTAACTAAGTGCAATGGCGCCGATATCATATCATTGTGAGGCAACATTCTCTAGAGGCCAAATAAGATGGGTACTTGCAAGAGATGCAAATGAGTAAGCGTACTCTCTCATTATTATTAATGCTAGCCGATATCGTATCATCGTGAGGTGGGCTTGGTAATAGTGAGCCTCCCATACCCTACTAAGAGTTTCCTCCAACACTCTCGAATTCCGATGAGGGATATGGAATTTGCCAAAAATAGTGGGTGGTGCTATTTGATTTAAAGACCCGAATCAAATGGCTTAAAATCAATCAATTTATATTCGTTATGTATTTGTTTACCAATATATTTGCAAACGCTATCCAAAACTTGACAAAGAAAAGCCGAATGCTTTAATATTCCGGACTTAGTTCTACAATCCCATAGATTGTCTTTAAAGATGTAACTAAGTAGTCTCATCCTCACAATCTTCCTATTGATAATGTATCATTGGAAGAATATGTTAGATAAGTCTAACATGAGAAGGACAACACTTTTAAATGTCATAATTCTTCAAATACAAATTGTTGTATGAAGAAATAAGAGTTGCTTTGAACAACCCTTAATCAACACAAACTTTAGTGCTTGTCTCTTTGTTACACGAACAAGGAACTTGAGAAGTAAGCACAAGGGCATGGACACTTTATGTGCCATGATTCTTCACTTACAAATTGTTGTATGAAGAAATGAGAGTTGCCTTGAACAACTCTTGAAAGTTTGTTATTATGTTTAGAACATAATGGTTGGTTGACAAAAATAGTCCATTTATATGGACTTATGATGATTTTGAATCATTGAGTGTTGAAGTGTTAAACCACTTAACGAGACGGAAACTAGGCAAGGACTTCACCTTTGTGTCCCTATCCTAATGGTTCACTAAGTTTATTGTAAAATATATAGTGAACAATAACCGCACGCTCTCCAAATCGTTTGATGTGTATAACACATTTGAAATAAGTTTCAAGAGAGATAGTGAGAGTTTAGGGACCATGACTATTGTAATCAAAAGGGAAGTCAAATGAAGAAGGCAAAATAACTTCAAGGGAACAAACTTTCTTTATGAAAGGATGGACATTGGAAGGGGTATTTGCAAGAAATGTCTTGCAAGTGTCAAGAACACACCTTTCGAAGGTATTGTAAAATGTTCTTGAAAAGTTCATAACAGTTGGTTCTTCTACTTGAATGCATGATTCTGTATTAGTAACTATGTTTTACAATTGTTGTAAAAGTGTGCTAATAAGAAGTAGAAGATTAATGAGAGAAGAGAAAGTACTTCACAATCCAAACGTGAATCGAATATAGATCTCTGCGAAAGCGGATTGTACTTACTTCCTCATATGAACTACCAAAGAAATTGGAAAATACTAAAGATTGTCTTTACATTCCAATTTTAAGGAACTTAAATCCGTCACTATAGTAGAGATGGATGAATGTTTTGTTTGACAAAACATTGTTCTTTATTAATCAATAATTAGATTATTGTAATTTAATTGGTTGTCTCTATAGTAGAGATGATGTGGTAGTTTAACTGTTTAGAATACGATTATGCTTAAAACCCAAAAGGTTGCAAGGGAGTGACTAATCCCAACTGAGTTTTGACACCTCTAAAACATAAGTTACGAGTTGGTCATAGATGGATGCTTTGGATCGTTAGATCCGGATCCAATACCTTCTTGTTAAAATTGTATAGAGGCGAAATGTTCGAATCTTTATTCTTTTGGAAAGAAGAAAGAATCACAAAGTTGTTGAGGTTAATTCACTTAGATGTTAGTGGCACTTATCCACAACATAATACTACTCATGTTGTATGACATTCACCGAAGATCACTCTCGGTTGGACTATAGTTTATTTTGAATAAACACAAGTCCGAATACTTTACAAAAGGTTTCAAAGAATTCAAGAAATGTAAGTAGATGAGTAAGACGTCTAAAGTATTTACCTCCTTAGATTTGATCCAAGGTAAAAGTAACACTTTAGATTAATTTCCTTGAAAAATATCAAGGAAAGTAGCATCGTAAGATAATGAATTTCTCCATTAGGAGAAGAATGAACATGAATAAGATTTAGTTCGTTGGACATTATCAATTACCCATATATATATGATATATACTTCTAAGACAACCTAGTTCCTATACCACAAGCTCCAAGGTTTATAAACCGTCTCAGTTGAAGAATGGTTTGGACATAATATGGGTTTCCGAAACCATTATTAAGATAGTCTTGATAATATATGTCTAAAACAATAAATCACAAGACAGGTTAGTTGTAGAGATCCATCCATCATGGATCTTAGCAAGCTAGTGGGAGCTATAAGCGTCTTATGAGAAAAGATCAATTGTTTGATTTCTCATAAAGATGCAAATGAATCTTTTGTTTACTAGGTTTACAAAAGATTAGTGGGAGTTGATCATATTCCTAAATTTGAATATATATACATGATATATATTAATTTTGAAAATGAAAGGAATTCTTCATCGTTAAAGTTATGACTTTAAACATTCTATAATGATAGAATGTATATGGGCGACATAGTCTATATACATGGGATGGAAATCTATAATGATAGATTTCAAGATATAATTGGATTATATCAATCCCTAAAATAGACAATAAGATGCTAGGAAGTTTCTCATATGATGATAAACTTCAATTAGAATGACAATTCTAGTGAGACTAGGAAGTTGTTCTTCTCAAAGGGAATGTACCCTTTGACTTCCAAAGAAATAATGCGTAAATAGAATCCTTTATGCATACGCAGAAAGGTGATTTATGTATTTCATATTGTATGAAAACATTGATATAAGTTGTACCTAGAACGGTACAAGATGATATCAGTGCAAGCCCAGGATCAGAACCATGGCAACTGTCAAGTGAATCCTTAGGTATTTAAGAAATACTAAGGATGGATTCCTAAAGAATGAGGAAGAATTAGAGTAACGTAATGGAAGCGTAAATGTATTAGATTATGAATCTAATCCATCATAGAATATCTCTTCATTATGAATGAAGTGATAATGAGATATCTCTTTATTATGACTAAAGAGATATTTGGGTGGAAACGTTAAAAGTAATGACTTTAATGTGTTCCATCATGTATGCAAAATATATTGCCATATAGAAGCTTACAACATTGTTGTTTGGATGAGAAAGTTCATTCATGAACTCTCCATTCGGTTCCAACCAGAAAGTGTATGACATTAATGGGGCGATAGCTCAAGCCAGGGAATCAAGGTCTCATCAAGGTCTGAACTCAAATGAGAGACTGAACCACATGATTGAGAATCATGTATAATGGTGACGTCGTTATTCTCAAGGTTGCTTCTATGGATAACATATAGATATCCATTGTCTAGGCCTACTACTCAGTCATTTATGAAATGACTACAGAAGAGGTATCATCACTGATGACTAAGCTGATTGGCTCTAGTGCAAGTGGGAGATTGTTGAAAATGTGCCCTAAAACCAATCATATGATGATACTTTATGGACATTTCACATGTTAAACTAATCTAGTTTAATATGAAGGGCAAACATTATTGTTTGAGTCGTCTCATATAAATGTTATATGCTTAAACGATAAGTCCAAGGAATATGTGATTGGAAGAATGCGATCTAAAGAAGTTAGATTCATGAGACCATTCTTTCGTTGACACATCCTAAACGTTCCTGATCATAGGATTGTCAATTGGGCATTGACAGTCCGTTAAGATCAGTACGTGCTATGTCTTCTCTCAGGGAGAGTGACTAGTCTCGAGTCATTGGTGTGTGTGACATCAAGACAAGTACGTAGGTGCTCAATAGAGAATAAGTTCACTGAACACGATCAACGAAGAGTTCTCAAATTCATGTCACATGAGAACTCATGGTTGGGATAATGCAAATTAGTCTTTTGACCTGAGGCATCACAGTTGTCTTGTGGTTAGGTCCTTAATCTTTGATTATGTCAAAGTCACTCCATCAGGAGGGTGTCCATGGCATCGTTAGGGTTAAGCCACTTAGCCATGGAGGCAAGTGAATGCGCAACAAGGGATCTCTAACCTTCAAACTGTTTGAGGGAGAATACTCTATGATATGATTAAGAATCTTTGGCCAAAGTATGAATGAGATTTAGGAATGTGTTCCAAATCACATTCAAGGTAATCATATAAGCACAAGACTCACATTGGATAGTAGACATGAATAAACTATCAAACCAAACAATGTGGTCAAGAGTATTGTATTAGAGAAAGACCGTATTGCATTTGTAATCCTAAAACTGAATAGGTTCTCCACCTCTTCTGATTAGCTTGGGTAACCATGACATGCTGCTAGGCATCAACCATGGTTTGTGGAAGCCCTAAAAGTGTATTATCACTAATGGGAGAATTGAAAGTAAGTTTCAATTCACAATCGATTAGAAACAGTTTTAATCGCCCACTGCCTCGCTAAAAGGAAACTAATGGATCGTTCACCGAGTAAGGTAGAGTTTGAAGAAACAACGGAGATGAGTAAGAATAATTAAATGGTTTAATTATTTATCTAAGGCTAGGATTAATTAATATGTTAATTAATCAAACGAATAAGTTCGTTAAAGACCTCGGGTTAGTTTTGGGCCGCAAGGCCCAATGGGATTTGAATGTCAAGCCCATTAACTCAAGTTGTATGACAACTTGAATAAACAAAGGGCTTGAAAGCCCAATAAACCCTATAGGCTTGCCATGTTAGAAGAATAGGGCTTTTGGTCCATTAGGTCACTTATTTGAAGAGACTATATAAAGGACTTTATAGCCTAAAATTTACATATGGTAATTTTTGGGGAAAGGATGAGAACACAAGCTCTCATTTCTCTCTAAAATTTAGGCCACCTTGGAGGGATCATCTAGCAATCAAACTCCTCCAAGGTCACTCATTTCTTCTTCATTATGCCTTGGTGATGAATCATTAGAGGTTCTCAATTTTGGGAACTTGGAGAAACCTTTTCATTCATCCAAATCCATGGATCTAAGATGCAAGGAATGAAGGCCCTCTCTTTGGGTGATTAGCCTTTGCTTGTGCAAAGAGGAATCTACAAAGGTATTGATTTCTCAACTCACTTTGTTTTGAGTTGAGTCTTGGTTCACCTATCTACTAGGCTTTGAATTTCATGGGTAAATGTTTTGTTTTAAGTGCATACAAACATGATTCCGCCTTTAATTGTTAATTGCATGCTATTGATGTTGCTTAAATGAACATGTTTTTCACAAATCTTCCTTCACACGAGACCCAGACAATTCTGTTTTCTTAAAAACCAACATTGGAAACATGAATTTCCAAAATAAAAACTTGGGATTTGCCATTCTTACAATCAGATTCAAGAACAGTGGCTGATTTTGAATGAAAGAGCCTTGGAATAGTTGTTCTGCTTTTGTCACGAGTGAATTCATGGAAGCCAAGCTTTAAAGAAACAATTTTGACTGTTTGCTGCATTCCAACAAACACATAGTGGGCATACATTCCAACCCATTGTTTTTGGCATTCATTCTCAAGAATTGATGGATGTGCTTTCATAAACTGATATAAACCCACTACCATTATCTTGGATTCATCATTTATCTTATCACCAAAATTTGAAGCAACCAATTCAATATCGTGCCGAAGATCCGTAGTACCATTTTGCAAAATTCAACATTACAAACAATAAATTTAGAATCGTAAACATCTACGACCTGAAATTTGGAAGTAAAATGCCCAATAATAAGTGTACCTTCCGAGTCAGAAATCGGCATATGATAGCCTAACTGAAGAACACCAATATGTTTTGAGTGCTGCAATTCATCGAAGACATTGTGGCCTAAGTGAACACCTACTACTTCTCTTGGAATTAACATTTGTTTCGCATCAAGAATGAAACCCACATCAAAACGGATCGAAAAATCTATAAGACTTCCATCAAACATAGAAAAATCAGGAGGCTTGAATCTTTCTTTGACGGAACCAACCTTTTTGTATCCATGACCTGTGCAATTCGACTTTTGCACATTGGATACAAAGAATGCAAAACCCAGATTGCAAGTAGAATCAAGAAGTAGCCTTGTTGCTGGTAGCAATGATTGGAAGCCAATAATTGGTAGAGAGGCTTCGCGTTGCTTGTCGTTGTGATGTTTGTTGCGAATCCTCTTGAATTTGTTCAATGTTGGTCGTAAACAAGAAGGACTTTTGGGCTTGTATATTGGACGGAACAATCTTTTCCTCGTGGAAAGATTGAAGCTTGAGAACGACTTGATTCGATTTCACAAGAGAGATGGGAGATGTCATGTTGATGAACGACTGATATGTTGGTTTAGCTGCATAAAATTCACCACCATATTTCAAACCACCATTGTAGCGCACCATAAGGGATTGAAGTTAATGAATGATCAAATCTCGCACTTAAAGTTGATGAAGAATCGAATTCTGTGTTGACTTGAGTTCCTCTTGTGTAGCCTGGAATTCATCGATCTTGGATTCAAGGTTTGAAACCCTTGACTCCATGGTTCTTCGCGATGCTTGCTATGTTATACAAAAGGAAGGATTGAGGGGATGAACCACTGGCTCTGATACCAATTGTTAGAACCCTACTCTACATCTTCCAAAATTGCACAGAGAGATAGGTAACAGAACATGAGAACAACAATACAATTTCATTCACTCATTTCCAATTGCTACAACTTGCTATTTATCTTCTAACTACTAACAACCATGTACACATGTCATCATCTTATTAAGCCACTTGGCAGTATCCTATCAATTTTTAATTACAAAAATGAATATATTGTAATGACGAGAATGTCCAGTCTCCAACTATGCAAACGAATCCCAGTAGCTCCTCAATTGAACGGCCCACCACCGCCTACCGCCAAGACTTGGAATTCTCAGAGCTACACTTGCTCCGGGGTAGTTGGGCCAAAAGGGCTGTGGTGGGTTAGTCGGATCTGTGAGTGGTGGGCCGGGAAGGGAGTGAGGTTTTTGATTCAGGCAAAGGGGAAGATGATGGTGCGATTGGGCGGAGAGAATAGGTGGAGGGTGGGGATGTGGTCTGATTTGATATTTTAACCTTATGAGAGAGGCAGAGAAAATAAATGATTTCTTTTATTTTTTTCCAAAAAAAATTGAATAGTGGGACAATAAAAACTTGTTACCTCGTGCAAATTTTTTCCAACCCGTGCAATTTTTTTTTTTAACAAATGATATATTTATATTAAGAGGAAATATGATGGACTTAACTTTAAAATATGATTAGTAATAATTATTTAAATTTGTCTTTAGCAAAAATCGAACATAAAATTTCTCAATTAAAAATAAAAAAGAATGTTTATTGGAACATAATTTTAAGTAACTGCAACCCGCCTGTTTGATTAAAAAAATAAATAAAAATTAGGAGCATCAGATGCTACGTAACAGTTTAGAAAAACGCCAGCAATTGTACTATTACTATTATACTATATTCTTCAATTCCCAAACACAATAATAATATAATATAAAAAATTAATTAATTAAAAAGGTACAAAAACTCCCTCATAAAAAATAAATTAAAAAAAAAAAAAATCATCCAAGCCGGAGACTTGAGAAACTTCCAGTAGCTGTTCTCTCCAGGAGTGGGGTTTTGGAAAGGAAAAGAAGGAACAAGGATTGCCCAAAACGACGTTTCCCTGGCTGTATGCTTCTGCGTTTTGGCCGAATCCAGGTACAATTTTATCTGTTCATCTCTTCAGCTTGATCCAGCTAGGTTTTTTTTATTTTTTTAATTTGATCATTCTGCTTTGGTTGGACTGTGTTTTCAGTTCTGGCACTCAAATCGCTTTCTGGGTTTAATACTTGTTGCGAAATTTGAATTCTGCACATCAGAAATGTTTTTTTTCTTCCCAATTTTGGAATTAGTGATTGTATATGTGGTTTGGTTTTATAAGCCGAATGGTTGCGGTTTTTCGATATGATGAAAATCAATATATGAGACAGAGAAGACAGAAATGGGAATTGGTAATGTGTATTTGAGATGGATAAGTGTTGTAATTGAATTGGATTGGGTGGGTTTATGATTTTTGACTTTTGAGGTCTTTTGCATTTGGATCATAGTTATTAATTTGGGCAAGGCGTTATCAGAGGCGGGAAGCGGGAGGCTTGATTTAGATTTGTAGTCAGGAACTGTAACGAACTAATAAATTTCGAATAGGTGTCATTTCCAAAACGGATATGGGATTACGACAAAAGCCTGCCACCATCACGAAATCCCCAACTTGCCACCAACACTGCAATCTCAGTCACCACCATCCTTTCTCCACGGTCGTCGGCGCCCACTCTACTGTTATTGTCACCATCATTAAAACCACCACTTGCATCACTGTCCCCAGCCTGACCTTGCCACCACCTTACTACTTGGACTATCACCAACATAAATCTCGTTGTTGTCACCTCCGACCATCACCTACATTACCACAGCTACCATCACTACCACTATTTTGTCGATTGCTAGTACCATAAAGATAATCTTTAAGTTTTCTTTTTTAAATCCTATTATGCTTAATAAGTTACCCAAGCGAGAAATTCTACAATTTGAAATCCCATCATTTTAAGTTTTTGTCATTTTGAAATTTAAACTCCCTCATCCAAATGCACCCGCATAATAGTTTGGTAAAAATAGAAGGAAACTCTTATCAACAAATAAGAACACGGAATTACGCAACAACCTGCAGTTAATCATTTTCAAATTTTAATTCTGTATTGTATGGTTGGAAAAAAGGCAGAGGACAAATAAGAGAGATAAGAGAAGGGACTGTTGGTGACAGACTAGTTTCATTTGTGGGTATGGAATGAGGAGGAGAGGGAAAATCAAAGTAGACACTTTTGGCCCATACGTGGAATTTCTTATCCACCGTTCCGACTGGAAAGGTAGAAGGAAAGAAGAGAACGCATATCGGAAAGAGATGTTCCTTTGACTATGCATATCGGGAAAGAGATGTTCCTTCATGTTCAATAAAAAAGCTCAGATGAAAAGGATAGTAGGAAATTTGTCAGCATTTACTTCTGGGGAGAAATTATTTATTGTTTATGTCCCAAGGCAATTAATAATAAAGATTTAAATTTTCAATAATAGCTTTTAATTGCCCTTTTTTCATATTAGATATGGATCTCATGCTTGGAAGTTTATGGATCTCATAGTTGGAGTGTGGGGTTTTTGTTTTTTTTGGCAGGGTTCAATAGCTGGGGTTTGATTTTTAAGATTTGAGTTTTACAACTTGATAGTGAGTGTTCATAGGTTTTGATTGGGTTTTGAGAATTCTTTTCTTCATTTTTGTGGTTTGATTTGGTTTTTGAAGGATCAGAAATGAGAAAGATTGCTTCGGTGTGAATAAAGGTGCAACCATTCTTTCCTTGTTATTTGAAATCTGTTCGTAGGAGTACATTTAAGTTATACTTAGTACCATGTTCTTCATTAATATGATGATTTTGTTAAGAATCTGCCTGTTTCATCCCTTTAACAAAATGTTCCTTCCTAATCATATGCATCAGTTTAATCTCATGGAGGCACATGTCTTGAATGTCATGCCAGCAAGAACGATACAAAAAAATACAAGTGGGGGTTTTATACTAAGAAATCTTAAAACAAGATGGATTAGTGATTTTGTTGGGGTGTAAATTTTTTAAAACAAGTAAATATGCTGCAAGAAACACATTATAATGATTGTTTATAAGCATACATGAACATTATATGGGAGCTAAAGGCATTAGAAAACTTATAGTACCTGCCTATTCAAATATGTTCGAGGCTCTCTCCCTCTCTGGGCATGTGTGTTACAACTAGTAATTTGGCAATAATGCAATGGGGGCAGAGAACTGACTTCAATTATCCCTTTAGAACAGAAATGTAAAAAAAAAAATACATACATCTTTTATCTTCTTCAGTATTTATATAATGAAAGACAGCTTCATTATATGTCTTGATGATCATAGCTCACTACATCTACACTTTAGCTGATTAGGTTACCTAAGTTATTAGGAACCATTGATGAATTATGATTGAGATTAAGCACATGTTTGACATCAACGATGTACAAATGCATTGATCAAGAGAACAGTGGAAACAGGGTAACCTGATAAAAATTTGCTAACTGTAAATCTGTATGAGTTCAGATAAATTAATTGATTCCAATTTTTAAAAAGGTGAACACTTTTGAATGTAATTGCTCTGTGATATGGTCACTATTATTTTTGAAATATATAATAAGTTTGTTTTTCCATTACTTTTCAAGGCTTTTTTTCTACTCCTTTCTGCTGCAAAGAGACTATTTGTACTTATTATATGTTAAATTGTTGATGCAGGTGTGATGGAGATATCATTGTTCAAAGCACTTCTTAATAACATCTCCTCTTTTTTCCATTTATCATCTCATGACAACATAAACTTTGACCCGGTTTTGAAGTACTGCAAAAGAGCTGAAGAGATATTAAAATTGTTGAAGACTGTACTTGATGCCATTGCTGATTCTGAAATAGCTTCTTATGAACTGCTTAATAAGCCATTTGAAGAACTGGGTCAATATGTTGATGAGTTGAGGGAGCAAATTGAAGACTGGCAGCCATTGTTTAGTAAAGTCAAGCTTGTAAGTTACTTCTATTCAGTTGTGTTTTGTAGTTAGGATGAATGGTGTCTCTTAGGAAAATTTAAGCTAGATTTGACCTGTCATATTCATAATCTTCACTATAAGTTTCATCAATACTTTTTTTTTGGGTAAAGTGATTAGTACAAATTTGGTGATTCTCTTGTCTTGTTGCCATATCTGTTCTTCCATGTTTTTCAATACATGAATTTGAAACCGCATGTTTTGGGAGGATTATTAGTCTATATGGGATGAAAGAAAATGGCTGATGAATTTGCATTGTGACATATACAGTAGCAATGGCGGTCTCTTCATTTTCTCATTTATCCTCCCATTTTTAAATCCTTGTCATCAGGTTTGCTGATTAGTCTTTTCTTCTGGAAGGATGTAAATTTTTCTTTAGAGAGTCTAAGGTTGCTTTAGAAATGTAAGAATTGGAAGCATGTGCAGCCCCAATTCTTAAATGGCCATTGCTAATTCTTTTTATTAGTGTCATTTAATGAATTTTACATTGCTTTTTTATTTTCCTGACGCCTCTTAGCTTTCTTTAGAGAGTCTAAGGTTGCTTTAGAAATGTAAGAATTGGAAGCATGTGCAGCCCCAATTCTTAAATGGCCATTGCTAATTCTTTTTATTAGTGTCATTTAATGAATTTTACATTGCTTTTTTTTTTTTTTTTTTTTTTCCTGACGCCTCTTAGCTTTCATCAAGTTTGAAAGTATGGCATGGACTTAAAAAAAATTGTGTTTTAGTTAAACATCTTATCCTATGACGTGTAGGTTCTTCAGGTTGAGTCATTGATATCAAAGATATGGACTTCTGGCCTGGATATCTTTCAACTGTTGAAGACATCCCCGCAGCATCTTCCTGATGAATTGGGTTCAGCATCTCTTGAGGTAGCAAATGTGTTTATTTCTTACCTGTTCCATTCTGTTTCAGATAGAGCATAACACTAAGTTTCTTCAATTCATTGCTTATTAAAGTACATTAGTTAGATGAGAAGCCATCCGTTAGCTGGTAAAATTATTAATGATCTTTCGAATATGGAAGAAGCAATTTCTAGCGTTTTAGTGAACTTCTGATATGGGAAGAGTTTTAGATAAGTTCTTTTATGATGTCTGAGACTCACTGTGTTTATTTTGCAGCACTGCATACAAAAATTTAAGCACATGGGATATGAACAAATATCAACTGTCATTAAAGATGCTATAAACGATCAAGTGGAGGGTGTTGGACCAAGCTCAGAGATCCTAGTGAAAATTGCAGAGGGCCTTAGCTTGAGGTCCAACCAGGAGATTCTTATTGAGGCTGTAGCACTTGAAAAGTTGAAGGAAAATGCTGAACAATCTGAAAAGATTGAAGAAGCAGAGTATATTGAGCATCTGATATCCCTTGTTACCAGTCTGCACGAGCGCCTTATTACGATAAAGCAATCCGAGAGCTGCAGCCCCGTTCCAATACCTGCTGATTTCTGCTGCCCCCTCTCTCTGGAGCTGATGACGGATCCAGTGATCGTGGCATCAGGTCAAACCTACGAGAGGACTTTCATCAAGAACTGGATCGGTCTTGGCCTCACAGTTTGTCCAAAGACACGGCAGACTTTGGCTCACAGCAATTTGATACCTAATTACACTGTGAAGGCACTAATTGCAAATTGGTGTGAGTCAAACAATGTGAAACTGCCTGATCCTGCTAAGGCAGCACACCTTCTTGGGCAAGCAGAGCCTGGTGCACCAAAGGATTCATCTATTTTTCCTCATTCCAGGGTCAGTCAATCGATGTCACCTGAGTCAACTCGGTCTACTGGTTCTCCCTCGAAGAACTTGTTCTCATCTGGTCCACTGTATCCGGAGAGAAGTTCTCCATTGCATCCTCGTTCTACATCAGAAGGTTCCTTGCCTGGTATAGTTGGAACTAGGCAGGATTTGGATATTGAAAGAATATCACTAGCAAATTCTGAAGACAGGTCTGCTAACTTAGAAGAAAGGAGTACAGATCGAGATAGCCAACACTCTATGTCACCATCTCGAGATGAACTTCCTAATTTTATTGAAGTTGAGCAGTCATCTCAAAGCCATAATAGAACCGCGTCAGCTTCCAGCGTACTTTCCAATGCCAATTGTAGTCAAGGAACTCCAGTCAATGGCAATGGGGCCTTACAGGTATCGACCAGTCTGTCAGGCTACAGCAGTGATGCTTCTGGGGAGTTGAAATCAGAACCACAAGCTGTTGCTACCTTGGCCCCCCAACAGAGACAAACTGAGTTGCCAATCAGAATAGTAGAGGCAAGACCTCGAAACCAAATGTGGCGCCGACCATCTAGCTTAATCCCAAGGATAGTTTCTTCTCCACCTATTGAAACAAGACCTGACCTTTCTGAACTTGAAGCCCAAGTTCGTAACCTGGTTGAGGACTTGAAAAGCACTTCACTTGATACACAAAGAGAGGCAACATTTCAACTCCGGTTACTTGCGAAACATAATATGGATAATCGGATTGTCATTGCAAGTTGTGGGGCCATTGGCTTGTTGGTGGATTTGCTCCGCTCTGCAGATACAAGAGTTCAGGAGAATGCTGTCACAGCACTTCTTAACTTATCGATCAATGATAACAACAAAACTGCAATTGCTACTGCCAATGCAATTGAACCTCTGATTCATGTCCTTGAGACAGGGAGTGCAGAGGCCAAGGAGAACTCAGCTGCCACTCTCTTCAGCCTTTCGGTGATCGAGGACAACAAGGTTCGCATTGGAAGGTCAGGGGCTATCAGGCCCCTGGTTGATTTATTGGGGAATGGGAGTCCAAGAGGGAGGAAAGATGCAGCCACAGCTTTGTTTAATTTGTCAATTTTTCATGAGAATAAGGGTCGAATTGTTCAAGCTGGTGCTGTTAAGTACCTAGTGGAGTTGATGGACCCAGCGGCTGGAATGGTTGACAAGGCAGTTGCTGTTTTGGCTAATCTTTCAACAATTCCTGATGGGAGGACAGCAATTGGTCAGGAGGGTGGGATCCCTGTTCTCGTCGAGGTTGTTGAATTGGGTTCTGCAAGAGGGAAGGAAAATGCAGCTGCTGCTCTTTTACAGCTCTGCACAAACAGTAATCGATATTGCAGTCAGGTGCTCCAAGAAGGAGCTGTCCCACCATTAGTAGTATTGTCACAATCTGGCACCCCAAGGGCCAAAGAGAAGGTACCGGTGCTTCTTGTAATGTTTGCTTCTCTCACCCCCCCAGTTTATTTAATTTTACGAATGATGTATTGAATATAGTGTTTCTGATTTTGTTGCAGGCGCAGACGCTCCTTAGCTACTTCAGAAACCATAGACAAGGTAATGCTGGTAGAGGATAATCGAAATTGTTTGCTGTCAGCCGAGGTTTTGGTTCAGCTTCTATAGATGATGTGTAAATTGGTTGGTGCAAATAACGCGGTTAAAGGATTCATTGTGTGGATTTTAATGTGATTTGTAAAGAAGACGGAAAAACAAACGATTGATCAAAGATTTGTACGAGTCTGATTTGTAAAATATACCTAACTCTGACTGTTGGAAGAAACATTCATACCTGTAAGTCTGGTGGTTGGACTGTTTAGGCAAGATGATGATGGCAAACGTGTAATTTGAAATTGTTGATGTTGGGCATCCGTTTGTCTCTGTCGGCAGCATAGACATTGACATATTACCTTGCGTGGTTTTAGTGAGTTTCTGGACGTTTGCGGAGTATTTTGTGCGGTGGTTTTATTTATTTATTAATTTATTTCATCAACGGGAGTGCGAAAATTAGAACTTGGGACATCTTTCAACATTAAGACCGCATGTATTGTACATTAAAACATTAGTGGGGCAAAAATCGATGACCGGTGGAAATCACGTCTACTCCGTGCAAGAACAATCAACTTATGAATCGAAAGGTCCGATCCAACTTGCCCTAATCAACCTGCCCGCGTAGCGTGGGTCCCCGAATTAGGGGTAGTGCTCTGCCCCACTAGCGTTGACGTAGGTCAAGTCCAAAGTCTTCAAATCCTTCAGGAAAACCAAACGACACGGGTACAAGTAATTACGTTCATCACGATTTCATAGTTCAAACTTTCAACTTTCTTAACGCGTTTGGTGTCTAATGTTGTCTCTTTCTTGAAGTCGACATTGGTGTATAAAAACTGAGACCAACCAGATTGGCGGAGGCAGCGAGAATGAGGAGGCGTCGAGCATCCGTGAGCCCTGTGCCCTCTCCTGCCGGCGAAACAATAGTGGACAACTCCGGATTGATTGAAGCCCGTGTTCGTGATCTTGTTGATGACTTGAATGGCACTTCTTCAGTTGAATCTCAAAGAGCTGCAACGTTTGAACTCCGTTTACTCGCCAGGCATGGCATGGAAAATCGGGTTGTTATTGCAAACTGTGGAGCCATTGACTTCTTGGTGGACTTGCTTCAATCTGCAGACAACGGGGTTCAGGAAAATGCTGTCACAGCACTTCTTAACTTGTCCATCTATGGTCCCAACAAAACTGCAATAGCTAATACTGCCAATGCAATTGAACATCTGGTTCATGTCCTCGAGACAGGCAGTGCCGAGGCCAAGGAGAACTCCGCTGCCACTCTCTATAGCCTTTCGGTGCACGAGGAGGGCAACAGTGTTCGGATTGGAAGGTCCGGTGCTATTAGGCTTCTAGTTGATTTACTAAGGAATGGGACTCTTAGAGGGAAGAACGACGCAGCCTCGACCTTCTTTAGCTTGTCGAATTTTCGTGAAAACAAGCCCCGGATTGTTGAAGCGGGTGCTGTAAAGTACCTGGTGGAGTTGATGAACCCGGCAGCTGGAATGGTTGACAAGGCAGTTGCTATTCTGGCTAATCTTTCTACGATTCCTGAGGGGCGTACTGCGATTAGCCAAGAAGGCGGGATCCCTGGTCTGGTTGAAGTTCTCGAGTTGGGTTCTGCAAGAGGAAAGGAAAATGCAGTTGCGGCTCTTTTACAACTCTGCACAGATAGTAACAGACATTGCAATACGTTGCTTCGACAAGGAGCTCTTCCACCTTTAGTGGCACTCAACCAATCTGGCACCCCAAGGGCCATTCAAAAGGTATGATTCCGCTGGATTAAATATTCGAG
Organism: Pyrus x bretschneideri; assembly: GCF_019419815.1. NCBI lineage: Eukaryota > Viridiplantae > Streptophyta > Magnoliopsida > Rosales > Rosaceae > Pyrus > Pyrus x bretschneideri. The sequence goes on along the minus strand of NW_025999820.1, from coordinate 4,164,251 downwards.
TAACAGTAACGATTTTCTCTATCCTCGTTTAGTCGTCTGCACTCCAAACTGAATATTTTACACATTTGTTTGCACTCACAAGAGCATAGGGCTTACCAAAGTTTCGGTTTCCTTGCAGGCAAAGTTACTCCTCAGTCTCTTAGCTTCTTACATGAAAATGCACGGGAAGAAATAACAGCAGTGAGTCTAGTAGCTATTTGCTGTAAAATTACAGCGTTGCCTTTACACAAACTGTGGTGACTCGAGATGGGTTGCATGGTCGGTTCACAATTCCATCATTGCTTTCAAAAGAACAGATGGAACTATGTCTGTATATTCTTCAAGAATCAACAGCTACGGGACTCGGTTGTAACAAGGAAATCTCAGCCTCCCGTTGTATGACGTATCTGCTGTATATGAGAACAACCATGAAGTATGCTTTTGGTATTGTCAAAACCATCAGCTGGGGCATACTTATGCCTATCGGGGCTATCGTGGCGATTGTGGCTAGGCATCTCAAAAATATCAAAGGGGCTGACCCGACATGGTTCAATGTTCACAGAGGATTCCAAATGCTGGGCTTTGTTGGCAGGGCACGGGCGGGGAACTGGTATCTTTCTCGGTGCCATGTCTCCAGTGATTGAATATAAGGGCCATAGATGCATAGGCATAACACTGTTTGTTCTTGCTTGTATTCAATTGGCGGTAGCTTTTTCTTTGAGGCCGAAGAAGACAGATAAGAGAAGGGGGTCTTCTGGATTTGTTTCACTATGCGGTAGGATACGCCACAATCATCATGAGTGTCATCAACATAATGAAAGGATTCAACATCTCAGAGCCGCCTAAGGAGTGGAAAACGGCGTACGTTGCCCTTATCATTGCTCTGGGAGGCACCGAAGTAGTCTTGGAGCTACTTAAGTTATGGCGCTTAATTTCGAGGAGAAGAAGTCAAGCTGCAGAACAAGAAATTAACAAAAGTGATGTAATACTAATAGTTTAAACCATAAGCATGTACTTTTTAATTTCTTTTTTATAAACTTTGTAATTTCAATTTCAATTGCACATTTGTTTCTATTACAGCGGATTTACTTTTCCATTGCCAGATTTCTTTTCAATAACTCACAAATTAAGCTGAACAATTGCAGAAGTATACATCCAAAATAAACTTGTACTCAAATTTTGGTTTGGTGTAAATCATCCGATGACAGATACGTTTATAGATATGCTCACAGAAAATATCCTTGTGCTTGTATATACTCTATCCATCCATATGACATACCACAGAAATATATATCAACCTCCGAGACAGCAGGAAGGGTTAAAACATTGGCCAGAGGAATTCTCTTCTGAGTAGCAACTTGATCTAAGTAAATTGACCTGCGTAAAATCCAACGCAATTTTAGCCATCCCCTTTAAAACCTTCAAACAACACAAATGATGATGGCACATTAGCATTACCTTGATAATCTCCCACTTAGAGCTTGGACGTGTCGAGGTTGCTAATATACTCATGTGAAAATGCTATTTTCCCCAAAGTGAACACAATTAAAAAAAAAAAAAAAGAAAGTAACAATTTTGCATCAGTAGATTTCTAGTAACAGAGAAGATCCTAAACCCTTATGAAGAAAATCGTGCACAGCTAAGGATGACGCTATCAAAGAACTAACGATGCATCATATTTGCTGCACAACTTACCCTGAAAGGATCACCCCGTAAGGACTGCACAAATATTGAATTTCCTGACTCTGTATCCTGCAAAAGAGCAGCGGTGAGCATAAGTAGAAGCTTTGCATATGAAAATACAAATGTCATCCAAAAGTTTACCTCCAAATGGACATCCCTCAGTCGCTTTCCAGTTTGAGCACAGCAAATGCGAACTATATTCTCATCACAACTCCCGCTGATAATATAGTCCCTTCCATTCATGTAATATGAACGAGTATAATTATGAGAACTTCCCGTGGCAGCTATTTCAAAATTCATGTGAACCCTCCCATCTACCGCCAAAAGTTGCTTAACCTGGAAAGTGACAACCCCATAAAAGTTAGCCTCTGGACTTCAAATTCGAAAAAACACCACAATTCAGTAGGATAGAAAATGACTTCCCACCTCAGAATCTGTAGGGGTAAAAGTTTGATCAAGTAGGATTTTATATATATTTTTTCTACAAAAACAGACTGAAGTGCATTTTATTGGTATAGTTATACCTCATTGTCAACAGCTGAAACAAGCAAATAAAGGTCATCGGGAGAAAAGCAAACCATCACGTTTCCTCTTGAGCTTGAAGCTGTATAGCAAGGCCGCATTGGATTCTGTCTCAAATCCCACATCTTCACATCATGGTCAAATGATGAAGTAGCAAACATATAAGGGGAATGGTGGGAAAATTTGGAAACATTGATTGGTTCTTGGTGAATATTAGTGAACAACTGTAAACGCTTTCCACTTGCTAGGTCATATAGAGCAAGACCTTTAGAGTAACTACTAGCAAGAAGCCGGTCATCAGTTGAATTTACATGAAGAGAAATCAACTGCTCAAAATCGTCAAAAGTTGCAGCACTGGAGCTGCAGAAGGAGCCTGAAACTTCTCGTGACATGTAATTGATGTCAAACAACTTCAAGGAACCGTTATCTGAACCAGCAACAAGCTACTTGTTCAACACAAAAGGGATAAAAAGGGTAAGAAAATGCTACATTGACTAGGGGAGTAGAACCACTTTTGCATTTGGTACATGTGCATTTGTATGTAAATTAATCCATTAAAGAGATCATATACCTTTGATGGATTTTTGTTGAGCCAACAAAGCCCCAAGACACTGCTCATTGCTCTTCCTACGGATGGGATATAACCAACTATTTTCTCGTTTTCATGGTTGAGAACAACTACTTCACCATCCAGGCTTCCGAAAACCATAAGACTGGGGTTTGATGGATGATACTCAAACTGCCTTGGACGAGGCTTCTTATTTTCGGCTTTAAATGAGTGGCTAAACTTAGACAGCGGATGTAAGAGTGGCCACATTGAAGACCCGATTTTGGCAGCACAAAGGGACCTCAAGAAAAAATTCTGGCCATTTCGATAAGGATGCAGCTGTTTTGGCTTGAATGGTCTTTGGTAGTGTATACCATTTGTTCCCATTTCACGCTTATGCAAAACGCTAACAACACTTTCTTTGTGATGTCTCTTGTAAGGTAAGTATTCATAGTATTTACCTGCAGTTGTCATGGCCAATTCCCTTTCAGTCTTTCTGATAGGAAAATTATCCAAAACTTCCAAACCAGGGAGCATTGAAATCATGTACTCCCGGTAATATTTCTCAAAGCATATGGGCGAGCGACAATGAGTTATATACTTTAATGTGATAGCCGCATTCTTCAGGTCTAGCTTACACACACTTACAAGGAACTCGTCTTTTTCTTGAACCTACAATTCGACAAAAGACCAATTAAAATAAACTAATAAATCCATCACCAACACAGAAATTTCGTACTTTTGAATAATTAAGTGCATCAGTTGTAATCATGCTGTGTTCTTACCTCACTCTGTAAGTTGTGTTGTCCTTGTAAATTAGAACATGCCCCAGTGTCCTTGCAGCACAAACAACTTTGGAACCGTAATTCCACCAAAGATGGAAGTTTTGATAGAGCACCAGTTGTTGCCATGAGATTAGCAATTCTTGTCTCGCACATTGAGAGACGCATCAAATTAGGCATGCCAGAAAAACAGTCCTTCTGCAAACTAGCAAGTGAAGTACAAAAGTCCATACTGAGCGTATGCAGCCGCAAAAAGCTTCCAACCATGTTGAGTTTCTGGATATTAATAGACCTCAAGTTGAAGACTTGGCAAGCCAAGCAACCCTGTAAGAGATCCCTGGGGAGAATCCAAATCAATGGAACAAGTCAGAAACTTTCACACTCGTAAATTATTTCACAGATACGCAACGATTGGTTACAAAAGTGAAGTTACTTCCTAAATCAACATTCTTGACCAAGATATGCTTTCAAAATTCACCAAAAAAGGAAACATAAGTGAACTTTCGATTTTTATACTTTCACCAGAAATGAATGTGAAAAATAGCCAAAAAATAAATTGTTCTCATGAATATGCATTGGAATTGCTTACAGACCACAGAAAATCATTCCCCAATGCCAAATCCTGGAGATCGACGACTCGAAGCTTTAGATTGACTACATTTATCAAGGCCTTAACATTTGCTTTGCCCAAGTCACTATTGGATTTCAGAAATATGTCAACGGCATCAATGTCAGCAGAGTTACTTGACATAAGTAGGTTGGTTAGAGGCAATATATCGGCATCCCTTAGCTGGTCTAAGGAAATCGCTATGCTACACTTTTCATTGTTCGAATTCTGAATTTTGGCCTGAAAAATATCATAAGAATCATTGATATTAATATCTCGAAAAGGAAATTTGTTTTTACACTCAATTTCATATGATCAAAAGCATAACAGGTCAAAGTGAGAGCACATTCAAAATTTAAGAAGACCTGAGAAAACCATGATAGAATTGCTGAATTGGGTTGCACCTCGTGTTTTTTGCAAGAGTCAAGGTACCTAGTGAGACCATAGAACAAGGGGAGTTAAATAAAATCCGTACTAAATAAATACATTACTAACAAAAAACAACATGCATCAAGCCACTAAACCAATGAAAGCTTCCACGTAAACCATGTTTCGTGTAAGCTAATTAAGGGCCCGTTTGGTAACCATTTTGTTCATTCCTCCCTCCTCCCTCCCAGGCCCCCAGTACCCTTCCTCCACCTTTCTCATTCCCCGGGTTCCCCACTATCCAAGACAAAATAAAAGACTTAGAAACTAAAAACGAAAAAGTTTATCAGACGAACCCTAAAACAACCGTATTTCCATATCTTTTGCATTAAGATAACACTGAATGATTCAATTTGGTTGAAGGCAATGCAACCTAGCTATACCAACAGAAAAATAAAAAGAGAAAATCTTTGTTCTAAATTCGTAAAAATAAGCATCTGGGTATCAACCAAAAAGGCATCACTCTCTCTAAGCACAGAAACACAGATATCTGAGGGTCTGCCAATAGTAGTTGGTAAAGAAAAAAAAAAAAGGGGTTTTTATCTCAGCATGCAGTTGGTCTTTCCTACTGCTAACAGAATAAAAAAAAATGCAAAAAAGCAGTAGCTGAAGGGATACCGAGCTTTTAAGCTGGAAACATCCATGGCTCCTTTCTTCTTCTTCTACTTCTTCTGGTTTTTCTGAGCGAAATGCAATGGTGAGAAGTGAAGTGCGAATGAAGAAATTAAAGGGAAACTTCTACCAAAGTACAAAAAGTATGGTGGGTCGAGTTAGTGTGAAACATGTGCCAAGGGGGACTGTGTACGGAATAATTGAGGTTGGCCCTTCAGAAATCAGAACCACATGTCGCGTAAATGAAACGAGATAAGCACAAGTGTTAACGTCAGTTCCAATCTGTCCAATATTAAAAGTATGCATGCCGTGGCAATGTAATTTTCACCTGTACTTATAGGGTAAATTACACTTTACTAGTTTTTCAAAAAAAAAACGAAAATTACATTTTACCGGATCAAGTTTGAAATCTACTGCAACTTCATACAACATCTTCAAAACATTTCATTATCATATCTTAAGTACTATTTTATTTCAATATAATACATCTGTTACATTTTTCATCTATTGATCCATTAAGATCTAACGTGACTACCATATTTGTGCACCACGCGGTTGCCAAATTTGTGCCACGTGACAATTTTTTTTTTTTATACATTAAAAATATTATAAGAATTTACCCTATTTAAAAATAAAATAAAAACTAAAAACCTAGAAACCCAGTCCCCACCCCCCTCGGCGGCGACCACCTCCCTCTCCTCCACTCTCTTCACCTCCTCTCCCATCCAAAAACCCACCCCACCCCCACCTCCCCCGCAACCCCCCACCCCACCTCCCCTCCCACCCCATTTCCCATAAACCCTCATTCACCTTTTTCCCTCCTCTCTCTCTACTCCCAAGTTTCTCACTCTACTCTGCCGACCAAATGAAACCCCAAATCAACAGTAGAATGTAAAAGCTCTCTAAATCAAACCACACAAACACTCACAGAGAGGGAAATGCAAGACATTTTCAGATCAGTTCGTCGATCATTGGTGTTCCGTAGTGCATCGGACAATGAAGACTCCCCAGGAGGAACCCTAATCAACAAGATCAATTCCTGCATTCAGAAATCTAGAGTGTTCTCCAAACCCTCGTCGCCGCTTTCCATTGCTGGTAATGGCGAAGGAAAACGCACATTCGATCCAGTGGTGGAAGGGCGTGTTAATTGGGTGGGAAATGGGTTTGTTGGGAGAAATGAACGAGCGAAGGGGTTGCGATGGAGGTGGGGGTGGGTTTTTGGATGGGAGGGGAGGTGAAGAGAGTGGAGGAGAGGGAGGTGGTCGGGGGAGGGGGAGGGGGGGAATGGTTTTCTAGGTTTTCATTTTTTTTTAATAGGGTAAATTCTTATAATATTTTTAATGTATAAAAAATTATTATTTTTGCCATGTGGCACAATTTGGCAGCCACGTGGCACAAATGTGGCAGCCACGTCAGCTCTTAATGAATCAATGGATGAAAAATGTAACAGATGTATTATATTGAAATAAAATAGTACTTGAGATATGAAAGTGAAATGTTTTGAAGATGTTGTATGAGATTGCAATAGACCTCAACTTGAGGTGGTAAAGTGTAATTTACCCTTACTTATATGATTTGAAGACTGGTTAATCCATAGCGAGCGTTTTCTTCTTTGACTTAGCTCACGTTTTGTTTTTTTTTTTTCTTTTTCTTTTTCTAACCTAATCAATTTGTATTTTGTATTGGATTTGTTTCATATCTTATCTTGTGAAGACAGTCTAATACTATTCATATTCAGTTGTACATGAATATTGTAATCTACTCTAGGTAAATGACTGCTAATTACTTGTAATTACTTTTAGATCCTGTAATCACTAACCAAATCGTTGACTATCTTCAAGCCCTATAATCACTCTAATCAAATATTGTTCCTTTAACACTCCCCTCAAGTTAGAGTGTGGATATAAACAACACTCAATTTGTGAAGATGCAAAGGAAAAACAAGTGTCCCTAGTGGCTTTGTAACATGTTAGCAATTTGTTCCCATGTCTGTACATAGGTTGTCTTGATCTTCCCTCTTTGAATTCTCGCAAGCAGTGTGGTAGTCTAGCTTAATGTGCTTGGTATGTTCATGGAACACATAATTCACTGCAATATATAAAGCAACTTGATTGTCACAAAATAGTCCTGTCAGGTTAGGATGACTTATTTGCAAGCCCTTCAATAAGTATCTCAACTGAGTAAGTTCACAAGTACTTGCTGCCATGGAACGATATTTTGTTTCAGCAGATGATCGTGCTACTATGACTTGTTTCTTGCTCTTTCAAGAAGTAAGTGAGTTCCCTAGAAAATGCAATAACTCATACAGAACGATGTGTGATCGGACAACGAGCCCAATCTGCATCATAATAACCAATCATGTTTTACTTACTTTGTGAAGAAGACAATAAACATTGACCAGGAACCTGTTTAAGATAATTAAGAAGTCAATGAGCCTCACCAAGATGTTGCTGCTTCGACTTTTGAATAAATTGACTTAGAATGTTCATTGCATACGTGATCTCTGGCCTTGTGATTGTTGTAGGGTTGAAAAAGAAAAATTACCCTCAAGGCACAACGAAGCTTCTACGCGCAAGCAGCGGACAATCATGGCTCAATCAAGGTCAAAAGTGATCAAAATAGGTATTTATTCAAATCTCCCTCACAAGGTAACTCCCAAATTATTTCTCCTAAATTATATTAATTAACTAATTAATTTATTTATCACTCAATTAATTTATTAATTAGCTAATTAATTGTAAATTACACCCAAAAAACCACTAAATGTGGCCGATTCTCATCTCTCCCAAAGGGGCCAACCACACCCTTATAAATACCACCCCAATTAATCCAAAAACCTAAGTTGAATTGTCTTACAAAAATTCTCTAAATTCTCCAAACATTTTTCCCTCAAAATTCTAACTTTGGCATCGGAGGTTCTTCAGCCAAATCCCCATTTTCATCGTGGGCATATGAGGCTCTTGGCCTTGATCTAATGTGAAGACCTATATTTAAATATTATTATTTAGTAATTAAATAAATTTTGATTAAATATACAAATTTATTTAGTTGTTGGTGTCCACGCGTTGGCCAAATGAAAGAATTGGCATGCTTGTAATTTGAAATGATAAATGAGTAGGACTACTTGGAGAGCACTCCAGTTTGGAGGTGGCAAACCAGTTTTCATCTTTCCTTTTGAGTGACACCTCCCCCTTCACTTTGATTATTGAACACTTGAAGCTCGTGCGTTGCATGATGATAAAAAAAAAAAAAAACAAGCCTTATCTATTAGCTAGGTGTAGCTGCCTTATTTGTTCTTCTCTATCAAGTCGATAGTTCCTCCTCTCCAATTGCCGACTATTCCTTTATATACATTTATCTGATGCGTAATCACCAAGGATTGTATAAGTGTAAATAGGGACCTCAAGAGCTACAAACTCCAGTAAGAAACGAGTCTAGTGAGAGATGAATAAAGAGAAGAGGGAAAAGGTACTTTGGGTCAGAGAAAGTGAGTGAGTGAGAGAGAGGATGAGAAAAGAAATTAAGATGAAGGTTGAATTGGATGTCTGCGGAAATGGCAATAGAATGGGAAACAAATTAAGGTATAAAAGAATAGAGCTGCTATGTTGATGATGGTTAGTCGGCTTTGAAAGAATCAAATAAAGGAGCAAGGTCGATTATGGTGGACTAATGTCCTTCTGCCAGTATGAAGGGAACACGGACACAGAGGGGTAAGTACTAATTCTTTGACCTAAATGGTAGAGCTTTTGAGCTTTCAATTAGGGTTGTGATTGAATGGAGTTAGACAAGAAAGTATTAGTATTATTATAGTATACAGTGAATCGTTTGGTTGTGATAGCTCTTATGAAATTAGCTTCACAAAATCCAATCCTACAATATTGCTATCTTTTGCAATACCGCTTCAAGTATATATGTCAATTGATTTCTCAGCGAGTTATATATATAAAGCAGCATATTAGTATCAGACTATATATATATATATATATATATATATATATATATATATATATATATATCGAAGGAAATAGATGTTATCTACTAACTTGATCCAAGCTTGTTATCTTGTTATCAAGCTACAGACACATATGATATAAATAGTTTCAATTATACATGAAGTCAAGCATACATCTTGTAGTTGGAAATAATTGTATTATGCATATACATGGTTTAAAATGCCACCTTTCTTAATTATATACCAGAAAAAAGCATGCATATGTATATTTGAATTTCACATGCTCCGTGATTTTCTAAAAGTTGTACTTATTCAAACATTTAGTTTGTTATGACCAAGCTATTCTAGATCAACCAAAATGACGTTTAAATTGGTTCGTGTTCAATTAGTAATACCAAGTTATTTGACTGGGGTTAGAGTTCATGTCATGCTTTTTAGTAATTGCCTACACTTGTAAATAGGAGTTGCTGAAGGTAGACTCTTGTAGTAAAGAGTCAGAGCAATGCTTTGGAATCTAGGTAGGGGAAATACGGTAGACCTTTACGGAGATTCGCTTTATTAAATTTCGTGAAGCATTATATTATTATGATCAATCTTGTTGGTTGATTAATGTGATCTGGGTTGCTAATTGGATAAATACTGCTCTTCCATGTTTACTTGTTATTGGTTATGGAATTATTGTTGAAATGCTATTGGTTGAGAATATACTATGGTATATGTGAATGATAAATGAAAGTATTTGTGAATCATTCATAATTGGTCATGTGGTTGGAGTTTCAATGGTGAGAAGGAATTGGAAATGAGGGTAGTTGGAAAGGATCTTTTGTGTAGTTGAGCCAAACTCTTAGTAGGTACCAAGTCTCAGGCGAGCCCACAGTGCACAGTTTCTTTTGGGTAATTCAGGATTGGCGACGAAGGGTTTTGGCAAGATGACTAACAAAAGGGGAATTTGGGATGATTGAGTTACAGGGGGTTCAATTTGTATATTAAAACATTCGAACCACCACTATAGAGGTAAAATGCACGGTATGGGACGTGCAGGTCCACATGTTTTATTATATGAATTAATGGGCAGAGATGAAGAGTATTGCATTGCATTCATGCATTGTTATTGAGAATGATTTGGTACTTGATTACATGATTTTATAACACGTAATTTAGTATTGTCAATTTTACTATGGTAAGGTTATGTCCCTGCAGAGCTATTAAAGCTCACCCCTCTCTTGTTATGCAGGTTTACAAACTAAACAGTTTAAGAAGGTAGACAGGATGAGATCGGATTAAGTGTGAGGATATAATTTTGTATTTATTTATTTAGCCTTGTAAAGAATTATTGAGTTATATTAAATAAGAAGAATTTTATTTTCCAACCAGTTTCCGTTTTATTTTATTTATTTAGTTTTTAGCTCACGTTTCGGACTCGAGATCGAATTTTCCACCTACCCTGGGTCCAGGGTGTACCCCTAAGGTGTTAATTGTTTTTGCAAGTGCATTTTCATCCAAGAATAAGAAGGAAGAAATTTGCATCCACATAAACTGTTGTTTTGCTTTTTTATCACAAAGGTCAATCACATACTTTTCTTAAAAATAATTTAATCTATTTTGGATAAAAAAAAATTCTATCACATTTTAATCGCTTTTTCAATATTTTTGTTAGTTATTTATTTGGCAGAAAAGAAACTAAGATTACATTGTGGTCAGACGTTGCACACAGCTTTACTTCTTTGTCGTTCGATTCACTGCCCAACCAAGAATTGCAGTTTTTACGAATTTGAAAGTCAAGCTATTTGTAGGTATATATTTGAATCAAAAAATCATTTTTTTTGCTATTCTTTTTTTTTTTTTTAGATTTTTACGTGCCAGTTTAGTTTTGAAATTTTGTTTTCCTCTCTTTGCTAGATAGTGTTAGATGGTTTTATTCAGTGTTCAAATATTTTTGAAAATAAGTCTGGGTGTTCTGTGCCTCTATAACACAAATATTTTCATGTGTGAAAATAAAAATTGTTATGTTATGTAGTGTTTGAACACAATGTTCATACATATACTTTGTTGCGTCTGTTTTAATTTTCTTCTTAAAAAATGAGTGTAAGTTTGAGTTAGTCATTTGCATAACTGCTTACAATGTCAACTGATACATCTTTTTTCCTTCTTTCTATTTTCGTTTCCTTTTTTATCTTTTTTTTTTCCTTATTTTTTTCATTTTTTGAGTGTAGACAACATCATCCTCAATAGTACCGGTGCAATACTTTTCTTCGTTGATCTAGAGACTCCAGAATTAAACTCATATAAATCAGTGTAAGTTCATTCATTATCGTACAATCAAAATCATAACACAACTAGAATTATTAAAAGAAAAAATGTTATTCTTTTTTATGGTCATTTCACTAATGTTAGATCAAAATTGTTGCAGATTTTTTGGCTTGTCTCACCCTATTACAACACTCCCTCCCTCTAGTTAGGCAAGAGAAACTGAAGTTTTCCAGGCTGAGGTCATGATTGAAGGTTGGGCTATTTGGTACACATAATGCTTTTATTTTATCATATTAAATCAAAACAGTCTTATTCACTTTTTACTTCTCTTACGTAAGCTTTCTATTTAATGCTATTAACCATCTAAACATCTTTCTGAATATTTCACAGGATAATATATTTTTGTGCAAGGCATCAATTAAGCGGTTTAACACAACATATAAATGGTGGTATACTGTTTACCCTACATGTGCCAAACAAATGTACAAGGACCCAACGACTGGTCAACTGATGTGTCAAAAACATCGAAATCAAATGTTGACTCCTTGGTAATGAGTTAAACACTATATTTCGGTTTTGTCAATTGATCATTGTCTCATATCATTCTTAAACCGAAACTTATCCTTTATTTTGTTTTTAATTACATATTTTCAATTAATAGTTCATTGATCATGTAACCACATTACAACTTAAAAACTTAAAAAAATTTGAAATGCAACTTTGCACAGCCATCCTTTTATTTTTCATATGAGAATGCAGTTTTTGACTTATTACACCATTTATCCTCTGTAATTAATGTTTTTTTTTGTTTGAATGAATGATCAAAGTGTTCTTGGTCCTTAAAGACGAAACGAATGAAATCAGTGCTCTCATTATCGGCAAATCAGGCGAAAAGGTCTTTGGCATGGCATGCAAAGATTTGGTTTTCAATCGAAGATCAATAGATCAAAAGCAATTGCCAAGTAAGTTTCTCAGACTTATAGGCCAAAGGACTGTTTGGAAGCCGACAAAATTTGTTGAATTCAAATGATTTCCTCATCTACAATGTTTTTGAGGACACAATGATCCAACCAACAACACCTACAGTCTATTAGCAAAGAAATTGCAGTGTCTTCCAATCTCTTTAATATGTTTGGCACAGCGAGACAGAGGAAATCTCTGAAGCAGATGTGCAGGATTTTCATCAGGTTCTGATCAAATTGTTGAAAAAAACAAAAGCTTCTCCAACTAGCGTGAAAAAAGACCCTCCTCTACAAAAGAAAAACTTGGTAACTTTGATTCGTTCCCATTTTTTATGTGATGTAACCATATTTATACACACACTTGATTACAGCTCAGTTAGCATTTACATCTTTTTTTTTTCTCCCTCTGCACGTTCTTTTATTTGCTGTCACTACCAGAAGGAACAAACTTTTGCTGTCGTAGAAAACCGTCTTACCATCTTTTGTTAAAACAACAACAATGCTTCTCCATATTTTTTGCATGCAAGACCAACTCCAATGGTGGATTAAAAACTAAATTACACTCCAAAATTTTCCCTCAAACCAACTCCAACCCAAGGGAAAATTTTGGGCTAAATGCTAAATGCTAAACCAATGCCAAATTTCCTCCAAAATTTAGCCCAGAAATCGGGATGGACTCTACCCAATATTTATCTGAATTTAAATTTTTTTAGATTAAAATGTTCATAAAATTAATTTACGATAGTCTACATATTTATTTAAAAAAATATATTAATTTAACAAAAAAATAGCTTAAGTTCATTTTTTAATAATCCCGGGGTAAAATTTTAGACTAGAATGGTTGGAGCATAAAAGCTGTTTCTGAGCTAAAAACTAAATTTTTCAAGCTAAAAAATTTAGCTTTTAGTCCAACCATTGGAGATGGTCTAAATAGACCGTTGTAACATCAATTCCCCTTTTTTTTCTGTGCACATGAACAGTTTGATGTTTTCAAATCTTTCATCTAAAACTACTAATATTGATCAAGACCTAGCATAGCTACCAGGGGGAAATATCAGACTTATCATTTTTGTACATCAATGGCAAAATGTTTCTTGATGTTTTTTGTATAAATTGTATAACTGCGGACAGTGGCCTGTAAAAAATATTCACTACATTTTGTATGCAGTCTTTATTATCTTTATGTTAATAGTGTTACTCTACATTTCTATACATCTATATTTTTAGAACATCTTCTATAGTTTTATTTTCGTTCCCGCAATAACGTGCAGGCACAATTTCCTAATGTTTCCTAAAAGTGGCGGACGGAGTCCATAACTCCTCTTATTTCATCCAATTTTGAAGGACAGTTATTCCCTATATGTGAATTGGATTAGAATTTTGTCCCTCTCTGTTTCATTCTCATTTCCCTCTTCTCTTCCCACACTTTTTATTTTATCTTTTTCTATAAAGTATATTAACGTGACTTAATAATCGCTATTCAAACTGAAAAAAAGGGAAGGAAAAAAAATAAAAATAAAAAGAGAATCTTAATCCCTGTAAATTTGACCCACATACAATGTATGTACCCAATAAGAGAATTACCATTCTAACCCCATGGTCAATACATTGAGAATTTGTACACACATTCACTTTCCAAATTGAATTGCACACTAGCCATTCCCTTTTTTACCAATCAGATTTGGAACCAAAATTTCAGCATAACCGTCACACTGCTCCGTGATGTTAGTTATCAATTCCATATCATAACAGAATTGAACAATAGACATAGAAGAGCAGAAGAGCGCATGCAAATAAAAAAAATTCTGGCGCCAAAATCATTTCTCGTTCATAAAATACCAACTATATTGTTCAATATCACACGTGCCAAACACTAAAGAAATTTTGTGTATCCCACTAGTACATTACTATGTTAATATATAAGTGAAAGATGTAATATGATTTTTACTTTTTTGAGTACATCGATATTTTTATACTAACAGAAAGAGGAGTTCGGCTAAGCCACACAATAGACAACCTAATTTGGTATCAAATTCATCATCCACAAAATTCGTACCTAAAACTTCTCACTTCTATATAAAAAGAAATACTATCGTACCAAAAGACAACGTAATCAGATTTGAAACCAAAGTTTCAATAAAAACTGTGACACTGCTCCATGACGTTAGTTATCAATTCAATATCATGACAGAATTGAAACAATTAGACTTAGAGACGTAGAAGAGTAGAAGAGTGCATGCAAATAAAAAAACACATGCGCCAAAATCATTTCTTGTTCACAAAATACCCTGCTCAGTTATCACATGTGCCAAATGCTAAAGAAAAATTTTCGTATAGCCGCCTAGTCCTATATCACGTATTATTATATAAATGCAGAATATAATTGATATGGCGAAGAAAACAATATAAAACAAAAGCAAGCGAAAGTAAAGGGCAATCGAAAGGCGAATAAAAGCAGTGAATTCAGATCATGTGTCAAAAGAATACAATGGGAACCCGATCCGGCCAGCCAGGCACAACAGCCAGGTCTGTAGTAAATAAATAATCAACAGAAGAGTAGGCAGGACAAAAGATTAAAATAATGACTGCATAACAACAAACACCGTCCGTCCTTCCTCTCTTCTTCTTTTAGTATAATGCCAATACTGCCCATCCCAATGCCATGGATCCCATCACCTTGAGGGACCTGATCGTCATTGCACCACTCTGCATTTCCAAAATCCACAGATTAAAATATTACAACAAACCCCAAGAAATAATCTTTTTTTAATTTAGCACATTAATAATTTCCTACCATCAGGTGTCATAATGACACTAAACACTTTCCTTCATCTCCAATAAAAGATTAAAAGTTAAAATACTTTCTAAAATTTTCCTCCGAACTCAATTTATCCAAGGAAAAATTTTAAACTAAATGCTAAATTGCTTCCAAATTTTGATTTTTAGAAATCGAAATAAACTTCATCTAATATTTATCAAAATTTAAATTTTTCTAGATTAAAATGTTCATAAAATTAATTTATAATAGTCTACCTATTTATTATTTTTTAAATTTAATTTAATAAAAAAATAATCAAAATTTATTTTTTTAATAATTCCATGCTAAAATTTTAAAGTATAACTGTTAATACAGAAAAACTATTTCTGGATTAAAAACTAAATTTTTCAGGCTAAAAAATTTAGCTTTTAGCCCAATCATTGAAAATTGTCTCAGTAAGATTCATTTCTAAATTTTTTGACCTAGGGTTAATTAAGTAAATTAATCACATATTTTACCCAACCGAACCTCCACCTATGGTGGCGCGTGAGTAGTATGTAGAGTCGGCATGCCCTGGGTGGCGGGACAGTCCACCGCCTCGATCAACAGATCTGATGAATGTACATTAGGGCAAAACGTCTACTACACGCTTAAGGGAGCGCGTGAACAAATAGATAATCAAAACGCGGCGTTTCGAGTGGTAACAAAGGATTAGCGCGGCCTTTACAGTAACGTTATGAACCCAAGTAAAATTTGAACTGAAAATTCCAGATCTGGGTGCGCATTGCATCCACAGCGCATAATAGATCTAAACAGAAAACAAAAGATTGGAAACAGAGAGCATACCTGGTCGTCAGCTGCAGTTGAAGGACCAGGAGACGAAGCTTCAGGGCTCGCTGCAGGTCCCTCCGGCGCCGGTGGGCTGGCAGTATCCGGAGTCGGAGCAGCCGCAGGAGATTTGTGCTTCGACTTCTTGCTGGGAGCCGGAGAAGGGACCTCAGTAGTTGTGGGTGCCTCAGCTGCGGGAGCAGGGGTGGCTGGCGGAGGAGATGTAGCCAGTGGTGGGGAGCTGACCGGAGCCTTAGCAGGTGGGGAGCTCACTGGAGACGGCAATGGGGGTGAGACGGTAGCGGTAGGAGAAGTGGCCGCCGGACTTGGAGCAGCGGCGGGCTTGGGTGGAGCCGACGCCGGAGTGGGAGCAGGTTTGGGGGTGGCAACTGGAGATGGTGACTTGGGCTGAGGAGCTGCAGCTGGTGTAATAGCTGGAGGGGTGGCGGATGGAGTGGCCGGAGTTGTAGTGGGTGCGGCGGATGGAGCCTGGCCTCCGACGCCGGCGACAAGAAGGCAGATGAGTGCGATGGTGAAGATGTTGTTCCGCTCCATCTCTATCAGATTTGCTATCGCAGGATTTAGATAGAAATGTTTAGAGAGAGAGAGAGAGAGAAAGAGTGAGAATGTAATAGTCTTGACGAGAGTTTATATATGCCTGATCTGAACGGGAAGAAAAGAAGGTTTAATCTGGAGCGTACATTGAGCTGGGACCGGTTCGGAGATGGGCCCGGATTAGCCGTTCGGATGCACAAAGACGAAGGGAAGGTTGGGACAGTCTGGCCTAGGACCCATCGGCTTCACCGGACGCATGTGACACGTCCACTACTAAACATATTTCTTAGTTCATCTCCAATCGAATGAAAGTTTAATGAATACTATCGGGTCATATTTCTTACTATATCCAACCGAGAGAGCTAAAGGATCATAGACCAAACATAGACTTATGACAAAAAATCATCTCTAATCAAGGAGGCCAAAGGGTCATAAGCCAAACATAATTTATTATTTTAATTGAATTAATATGGTTACTTAAATTAAACTATCTCAATAATATTTTGAGATGTAATCTCAATAATTTTTCGAATAGGATTTTGAGTGATACGAGTAACTCTTGAGATTTATTGTCTATATGTAATCTCAAGAAGAACCATAGAGTAGGCGTTTAAGTTTTATGTTGTTAAATGTTTTTTTAATGTTGTTTTAAGTTTGAATAATTCCCCCAAGTAGTACTAGAGTGGAGATTGGGTTGTTTAATGTTGTTTAAGTTTAATGTTATTTAATATTGTTTAGGTAGTTATAGGAAAAATTAGATATTTTTATTTTTATTTTTAAAAATTTTGTCACAAAAAAAAAAATTTCAAATCCGACGATCACCTGGCATCAGCTAGCCATTGCTAGCTAGCGTCATGCTGATGCTAGGTAGATGTTGGATTTGAATTATTAGGCCGGCCCAATGGGGCCCACAAGCCATTTGGCCTAACTCTCGGTTGAAAATGGTTTTCGTGTCATTTCAAGCTATTTTAGCAATATAGCCCTTTGACCGGGTCGATTGGAGATGGCCTTAGATTATTTTCAAAAGAGATGTCAAATCTTAAGTGTAATGTCTTGTAATCAAATTTGAAGGTAGGAGTTAGCTCCAACCGATGGATTGACATATGAATTTCCATATGTCAAATTTGACATATGAGAAAAGATGATGTCGAATAATTTCTAATTATTTTATTGTGTGGATTCCATTAATGCTCAAATTATTTTTTAATTATACATTTCCATTGGAAATGCTCTTAGACTGTCAAATTTTAAACATAAAATTTAAGTTTGAAAACTTATGTGTCACATTGATTTTTCTTTCTAAATTGTGTTTTCTAACTGAAATGTCAAATTTAAATTATTATTTATTACATTAATTATTTTTTATAGTTGTAATTGGTATTTTAAAACAAAAGATAAGTATAAAAATTATGATAAGCATTTTTTAATTACTACAAATAGATTTGAAGTCAACAATAACAGTAAAAAAGACAACAACAATATTTTCCAACCGAGAAGCTAAATCTATATGGCATGACATGAATGACATATCTCCCCCTTACTGTCAAATTTAACATCAGCTTTCATTACCAATGGAATGTTTAAATATTTTTATATTTTTTAATTCATTACCAATGCAAGGAAAACAAATATGAAATTTTATTTTATACTTAAAATTTAACATATCAGGTGGAGAGCAAAACCTTAAAGATGTCAAATTGTCATATAAGCTGTCATTTAAATTTCATGTTTAAAATTTGACATCTTTAAAGGTGATCTTACTTATTTTTAATGATGACGTAACATCATTTCATATTCTTCTATAAATTAAATGTGCCAGTTTGTTTGATAATCATATACGATTTAACAACCATTTCGTTACTTGTCACAATATGGTCTACCTCTTTCAAACCATTCCACCTCTTCGTTTATGTGTATTACATTGAACAACTTTTTCAATAGCAGCGAGACCTACTTTAATTGGCTAGAGAATAAGTCGTACAATATTGTACGCATAAATGTGGTCTCCTTCAGCATTTCTCTTTTTGCTTTCAGTTGTGACAATTTAACAAAAAATCAAAATTATAAAACAAGTTAATGATAAATAATTAAAAACTCTTGATATAAATGGCAAAAAATAGAAACTAAAAAGAAGGCCAACGGACCAGAATTATTATTTGGCATATTTTAGTCACAACTGGGCTTTGTTACAGCTGGTTCGTTGCAGATGGGGTCATTTGCCAGTTTGACAGACCACTTGGCGCCGGCCACGTGGGTCGTCGTGACAATTATATTACGTGGGGGTTTACTGTTGTTTGGTATCTTTCGTTGGATTTCTTCAGCACCGCCAAAACTATATGGGCCCGGGACATGTTTGCCTCGGAAACCGTGATCGGGAAACGCATATTTTTGTCTGTTGGTTCTACCTGGATTCTTTCCTTTTTTTAATAGAAACTGATGAGATTTTAATCTCTTTTTTCCTTTCTTTTATTTGTTTATTAAGAAAAATAATAATTAGGAGAGTCTCTGTGTCTTGACATGGAAAACGATGAGGACTGAGTTGGGACATGATATTTTTATTTATTATTAATTTTTTTAACATACAATATTATTTACGCTAAGAGAAGGGAGTAAACTTAATCTTACATAAGTAATAATTTTATGGTTCAAATTTATCTTTGACGAGAATCGAACATAAAACATTTCAATTACAGGTTTTATTTGTAGTTTGTAGATGAGTTTCATATAGTGGCAAGATAACAAAAATTATTTGGTGCTTTGAAGTATAAAATATTACTAAAGTTTTGACCTTTGAATCTTGATTTTGATGGTTTTTATCAAAGATTTAATAGTTAAAAGATCTGAAGTATTCAACACTCCGGAGCACGATAAAAAATTTCTCAAAATATGGTAAAAGACAAACTGAAAAAATAAATATGCTTTAAGGCAACAAAAAATATTGGCTTAAATGTCAAAATGGTCCATGTGTTATAGCTATATGGCCAATTTAGCCCTTGTGTTTTCGATTTGGCTAATTTAGTCCTCGTGTTTGTTTCTTTTAGCCAATTAAGAATATTTCATTCAATTTCTTTAAAAAAAATCATAAGATAAATTACATGAGATATAATTACCCTTTCTCTTTACATAAAAATGAAAATCAATGAGAAATAACACATATAAGAGATAAAACTTCTAATCTGAAAAATGATTGAGGTTGCGACATAGAAAAGAGAGGGTTTAATGTTAGGGAGGAGGTCAGGGAGTTGGGAGGAGAACAAATTTTCTTTTAATTTTTAATTTTATTTCATTTAAAAATATTTTAAATCAAATAAATAATTTAATTTATAAACTTTTCTACATAAATTAGATGAAAATGACCTTAATTGGCAAATGAAGATAAACACAAGGACCAAATTGAAAACATAGGGACTAAATTGACCCAATGACTAAAACACATGGACCATTTTAACATTTAAGCCAAAAAAAATTGACATTGATTTCCATTTAAACCAAGGGAATTAATTTTTAATTGCATTTTAATAATTAAATTAAATTCGTTTAAAAAATTTTACTAAAGTACGGATAACCACCCAACTTTTTAGGATGATCACGTAACATTTTAAAATTTAGATATCTATCACGTCACCTGCGTTAAGTAATGACTTTACCAACATTAAGTCATAATGTTTCTAGCATTAAATGATGATGTAGACAAATACTAAAGTGGTTTATGGAGGTCTAATTCTTCAAGTTGACTTTAGCCAAACTGTAAATTTGCTTAGTGAAACTACGTCGATTGAAAATTTAAAGCTCTGTAAATGATATGTGAGTAAAAACTTGCTTTAATAATTGTCCATCATCACTTAAGACTAGTGAACCTACCAAATGTTCACTTTTCAAAATATTAGGTAGTTATTTGGAAAGTTTGAAAGGTTGTGATCAATTTAAAATCACCTCCAAAACTTAGGTAGTTATCTCGCCTTAAATTTTTTTCCCCTCTATTTCTATATGAAAGAGATGACATTCGAACTAGATATCTGTTTCCAAATTGAGAAGAAAGCTCTAGTGTTAATCTAAGTACAGTGTGTTTTGAACTAATTAAATACAATCATACAATGTCATATATTCTTCAAAGGACTACATACAATTAATCATTTGCAATAAAAGTATTTCTTATATTTATTGCAACAGTTTCCTCGTATGGTTTTTGGACTAAAATCTTTTCAATGGATTCAAGTTTATTCGTTTAAGCAAAATAAGAGCCCTTTTTTTAACAATCCCGATAAGTGCAGATGTGAGCTATGCTAGTTTATAGGTTTAAGGCATTGTACGCTTTCTTGCACTTTTTTACATTTTGTTTCTTATATAACGTTATATGAGTAGAGGAAATAAATTAGTATTGAACTCGACATTTAAGATATTTGAACATAACACTTCTTAATTACAATTAAAAATGAATACTGTTAAACCATAATACTGAATGACCTCCCTCGTCGTACATTAGCATACTATAAAAATAGATGAGTTTTTCTCCGTTATGACTAAATATAGGGTTGTGGATTAAAATTTCCATGCCAAGACAAAAATAAAAAACTTTAATCTTCTCTCATTAGTTACGTTGTAATTAATTTGTCTAATTTTTTGTATGGCTTAAAGGCTCTTCCTAATCTGATTTTCTGGCTCCGCTACTGATTATATCTGATTTGAACAAAAAACAAAAAAAAAAAAAAAAAAAAAAAAAAAAGAAGAAAAAGATATATGTGAGGGGCTTTGGACTTCATTAGCTAGACATCGCAGGAATGGTAGGTATCAGCAATCCAAGGCCCAATTTCTTGGAGCCCAACCTCAGTCAAAGGGTGTAGACAATAACATGTAGCCGCAAGTGGTATTTTACTATAGTCGTGCAGAAAAATGTTGTCATTACACTACAGTATGAGTTCGAACTCTATCAGCTTCCTAATCTAAGGAGATATGAGAAATCTCTGAAATGACTTTAATTTAGAGTGTGTTTGGTACCATTTCGTAAATTAGTTTTCTTTTATATATTTTTTCACCTATCTTATATATTTTTTTATTTATATTTTAGTTATAAGGCGATAAAAAATATGATAAGGATAAGCATGACAACACTCGTAAAAAATGGTTGAGTTCTCAAAAAACGAAAAGAAAAAAAATGGAAAGAAAAATGGTCGAATAAAGAATCGAACTTATTTATTTATAGGGTTGAATAGATTGTGGAACTTAGGGATATTTTAGTCCAACCAAACCGGCCAATCGAAATTTTAATGGCCGGTTTAGTTTGGTTTTGAGCAAAGAAAATGTTAAATGATTTAAGCATCGAATTGAACTATAATAAATTTTTTATTTTTTGTCAAAGAATGATAATGAATTTGTCTGGTTAAGATTTTGAGCTTTTGTGAACTGGTATTGAATCTGATTGGCCACTACATATTGATAATTAACTATTATAAAACCTTCTAGCAACAAAAAGTCTTTCCTAACCAATCAAATTTGGTTTAAAAGGTATCTTACCTAAAATTAATTGCACTCTTACGTCAGCAAAAGATAAATAATTGTACGAAAACACAATTATCTTTCAGATTGGTATATCTTTAATTACGGAAAATTTTATTTAAACTCATATCACATTTTTTACATTCAACTTATTCTTTACACCTATATTATTTTTAATTAAATACTTCATATCTCTTTAAACCCAAATTTACTACCTAAACAAACCTTACAAACTCAATTCAAAATGTAAATTTATCTTTACACCCCTTTAGAAAATAAAATCTCAAATTGAATAATTTGGTGAAGTTTCTACTTGAGTATGGGAATTATGAAAGCTTTTTGGAGTTTGATTTCTATGGCCAAGTTGAATAATTTGGTGAAGTTCGAACTTGTTTATGAATCTTCCATATACTAATAATAATTTCTTTTTTAGTTTTCCCTTCAGATTGTATAGCTTGAATTTGACGAACTGTTGTGTTTGTTGACAAGACTAGATGCACGACAATGGCAAAAATGTTAAAACAAACTTCAAATTAATTAAAAATATATCCAGAAAGAGTATTAGAGTTTTTTTTTTTTTGTCGAATTTGAAAGAATATTAGGTTAAAAGGGTGAAAATCCTTTAGCCTCCATCCTCATCAACTCAATGCCATCGCTACTCCTTTGTATACTTCTCCATATGTAGAAACGTGGAATTATAAAATTTGCCAGGAATGCATGAAAGAGATGAGGCAAGTTGTATATGCCTAAAGCTTCGAGGAAACCAAATTGCCAGTGGAGTTTTTGCCACCATATACATTGCGAAACTAAAAAACCCATCTTCTCCACTCTAAAAAAAGCTTCCTCCTTTTTTTTTTTTTTTCTCTCCTATGAGAGCTCTTAGGGTTTAAACTGAAATGAAGGTAGGATAAACATTGTATGATGGTAGGGTTTAATTTTTGGGAGTGGGTTTATTGATAAATATTAGTTTTATTGTTAATTATATTTGTATTTGATGTAATTATGCAATTGGAAAAAAATAATAACTCACATTTAAAGTTTAAGTTGGGTGTAGAAAGAGGTTATATGGGTCCAAATAAAATTTTTCTTAATTACACATGACATACAAAACCCCATTCAAGAAAGAACATAATTATTTGGAACAAATCGATTGATTTCAAAGACTATATAGGACTATATGATATCGACATTATATCAATACGACAGTGTTATAAAGGACTATTTGCTAATTGCTATGGTATAGCGTTATTTGAGAACATCGCAACCGTAATAGTGCTTGAGAGCATTTCCCAAATCAATTTGATATCGAAAATACTATTCTTACTATTTATTTGTATCATTTATTTAATAAAGATGAAACCCCGGCATACCTATCTCTACTAAAAAAATGGTACCCTATAGGTGTTTCGTTTTTCACAATCGGTCATCTTTTCATGAGACCTCATGACCCTTTTAGACAAGAATTGGAAACTCGTGACCCTTTTTGATGCTACCTTCGAACCCTCAATGGTGTAAGATGTATTTATTTTATTTTTTTAACAAACGATATTATCTACACTAAGGGTGATAAAATGAGCTTAACCTCACAATAGACCAACAATAATGTGATACGAATTCGTTTTTGACAGGAATCGGACTTAAGATCTCTCACTTAAAAGGAAGAACCAAGGAAAAAGAAGGAAACACTAGAGAGGGAAATGCTGTCAACAACGACAAGGTCCCAAAAGGAGAAAAGATGGTAAAAATAATTATGTATATCATGACAACTATTTATTGTGAATTAGAACTGCAAAGCAAATTTATTGTGATAAATAAAAACAAATGCCGGGGCAACGAAAATAAAAATTACAACCTTATTATCCTAGGGATCTGTACAACAAATCAAATAAACGTATAGCAAGCATACACGTTACAATGATATAAGCCGGTGTAAGATTTGCAGAAATCTTGCCTCAAATTGACTCTGTTACTCTCCGAAGAACAAGGCAAACAATCTTCCCGCTTACAACATTTTTCTGCAATAAAGTCAAATTCAGGTGGTCACGACATCGTATCGAATGATGCGTATATTACATGTGGGAGCTTCATTTGGATACTTGGATGTCCAATATCTAAAGACCACGTAGTATGTGCAAAAAATTACGCCTAGTTCAGTGCCTTGGATTGAATTGGATTGGGTAGCTTGTAAACTCTTAAGGTAAATTGATTACTGAAGGTTAAAGGTGAATGGTATTTACATTTTTAGGGGATTAGACATGACGGAAACTTATCCCTTACAATCCCGCCAATTTGGGAGGGAGTGGAATGGGTGAGTTTCTTGCGCCGCAAGAAGTAATCCATTTTCAACCTTCAATTTGGCCACAATTTGTTCATTTCTTCCTTTAACGTACCTTGAATCTAGTGGGGGTTGTGACGGTTGTAAAATCCACTTCAATCCTAGACACCAGACGAGCCCTAGTTTTGAGCAATCAGACATGTATACTATATTCTCATTAGATCTACTGATGCAGTGAACTCACCTCTTCAGAACTTTCAGAAACTCAGTCATCATAAGTGCTCAGAGCAGCAACAACTGAACCGGTTGTGGCGAGAGTTGATTGCACATCGGGATAATCTTTCCAGGATGTTGTTGCCTTCAGACATGGATATAGCCAAGTCTTCATCGAATAAACAAACGAGTTTGGATCAGAGTTCAGAATGGCTTCCCAATCTACCTGTAAACCTTGTGGGATATTTCCTATGAATTCCATATTAGCAGCAAGAAATAATCCGAGCATAACAACAAACCCCACAGCAGCAGAGCCTCTTGAAAGAGGCATAAAATTGTACCTGAGACGATTACGTATGGATGCACTCTTTATTTAGAACTATATAATTTCGGAAAGACACATGCCATATGTATGCATCAAGGTCAAATGATATACCAGTAATATGTCATCCTTAAAATTGCATCTCTCACTTTTTCAAGCACGATGAATTCATTAGATCCATAATTTTCACCGCAATAAGCGTTGCATATAGCCTGCGGATATATAGTCGAGACATGAACATTAGCTATTCATTCAGCCAAACAATTTGAAATAAATAAAGAAAAACACCATCAAGGATTGCACCAACAAGGATTGTTGATAAACTGAGTGAAGGGCAAACAACAATATAAACAAATATTTTAGCATCTGTAGCTAAAAAATTCTGCTCATTGGCACCAGCCCAAAGCTCCAGTCTATCCAAAAGATTCTGCTTTGAAGTGAAAAAGTAAATGTGGGATTGCATCTTAAGGTTCTGCTTAAGCAGGATATATGGTGGCTAAATGTAAGGTATATCTCGGGTACATATTTCTGTTTATATATTAATTTATGTAGTGTTAGCAGTCTGGAATGAAAAAAGTATATCATCAGGAATGCGCTATTACTAGGATTATGAGTCTTGCATAATCCAAGAAGTAATAACTCTGGGAAGGTATCAGTTTTGAGCAATATGAAAAATGAGTGTTCACAAAGTCTGCAGAAGTGAGAGAAGTATAACACTTCAAAGCACATTTTGTTTCATGAGTCAGGCTACGTTACAGGTTGGATGTAGGATTAGCTAGATCAAATTCAGATATACTCTATGCAAGATCTTGTACGAGCATTTCACTGGCCAACACAATGCTCCGGAGATGCTATACATACAAAACTAGGGATAGGGGATGGTAAGACGCACTTCTCATGTCTCACAGTGTGATATCTGTTCTTCCCATACAAATGTATTGCTCATATCAAGGATACCCAGAAACAACTTAAGGGATTTAGCATGTTAGATTACCCATATCTATTAAACAAAAGAAGGGACAGAAATACAATTAAATTTATTGGCTCGCATAGAAGGGTGTAGGGTAACATACTTCCCATGCCTTCGCCATTTCTGCATCAAATTCATCCCACCTTGAAGGCGTACAAGGTGTTCTGATTGCAAATTCATATTTGTTCTCCCCCCTGGAATAGACATTTGATACATCCAGAAATTGAAAAACGAAAATAAGTAAATAAGGTGGAAAAAATAAAAGAGAAAGTTGCAAGCTAAGGAGCAAAAGACTACATTTTTACTAGGGTAATCCTTGTTCCTTCAAGTTGCCTCCTGAAATAAGTAGTCGGTCAGAAATTAGGCGTGACATGGAATTAAAATGTAAGGACATCAATTTTAACAATATGTAATCCTACCCCTCAAAGGCAGTACTATCGCACCAAGTAGACAACCAGAAGTCCTCACCGACTACTCTGTATAAGTCAGCGCAAGATTTTGCTTGCATAATCTGCATGGATATAACCATACTAGTGAACAACTATTTACATATTAAAGAAATTATTCTTAAATGAGGTTTAAACATGAAAAAGAAAAGCAAACAGAAATTACGTATTAAAAGTGACAATATCATATATGGATTTGATAAGAGTAGTCTTCAAGTCATAACATAAGATTTTCAAGAGTATAAATATAACATTGATGAACTCACATCTTGCAATTTCCCATCCCTGGATAAATCAATAAGGTTATCGACCTTACTATACACATAAGATCTTTCCTTCATAATAGCCTTGGCGACATTTAATGTTCTGCCACATTGACAAGTGATGAGCAATCGAGGAAAGGCAATTGCTTGAACAGTTCAATACTAAATGGAACCATTATAGACCTTCACCTTTCAAAATTTGGGAAGTAGCGAACAACTTTTGCTTGTCCTAGGATCAGCGGTGTATGAGACCCAAATCCAGCATTAAACTCTTCACTGAGTTGTGTAGAAATCCAGGTTCACATTAGAAGACAAGAAAGAAGAATATTTGACCATCTTATTTAATCATTAAAATGGAAATCAGATGGAATACCTTAGCTTGTTAATCCACACAACAGGATCGCATGGCTCAGAAATCTGCCGCCATTTAACAGCTATCGAATAAACCTCATGCCATGACATCATTGACCGTGCAGATGAAATAGCTTCTGTAATTCCATACAAAGTTGAGGTCTCCGAAGAGCTACTCGTACTACAACCAGCACCACCTCTGTTCTGGCTGGGCAAATTAACTCTTTCCCTTCGCCGGCCTCGCTTACCAGACTTCGAGATGCTTTTATTATTAGAACATTTCCATTCCGCTTGGAAGGAACGCCATGCTTTTGAAACCCTTTGAGCAACCTCAATAGCAGCCAATCCTGCCATACGATGCTGGTAGACATAGAATATGAGAAACGTAATAAAATTATTGGTTGGTTAATTCAAAGACTTCATGGCAAGGAAAACTAGACAAACAATGAAATACACTAAATTCTATGCATGCAGAGTTGAATGCTCAAAATGAGTCAACAGAAGAATGCCAAAAGCTACGACGTAATAATAACAACCCGAACGAAAATAAAAAAGTAACAAAAAAAACAATGCGGAGAAAGCTTACTTGTTTCTTCTTAAAAAAATATGGAAAATGCAGAATTTAAGTTTAACTTGTCTACACCAACACAATAGGTCAAAATTAACAGATTTTACAGTCAAGTACAGATATTAGCTCCTTTTTTAAAACTTGTTTGGAACAGAAAAGTTAATTCTTGTCTTTAAATCGGCTCAGTACAAAAGTGAGGTCTCAAATTACCCAACAAAACCATGAGCACTTTCATTCATCAATTTTTGTTTGGGACAATGAGGCGGATAAACGGACCACGTAAAAGATGTGGAACCGTTCTTGATGTGCACCTCTGGTGAAATGTTTTGCAAATCTTTCAACTGAGCAATTTTTTAACAGATGATATACCATTTTCATCTAAGTATGAGATAGGTGAAAGATTATGGGGCTTGAATGCATTGCAACATCTGCAGCTTCAATTGAATCTAACTGATCCAGATTGTTGAATTTCAGTGGGAAAAATAGAGGTGTAACTATTCCTCAGGCAATGCATTTACTTAAAATGATAAAAAGTTGAAACTAGAGAAAATGGAAAAACAGGAAAGAAATACAATTAAGAAGCCACAATAATTGTAGACGAACTTCAAAGTTATCCAAATCACCTGACGTCGATTCGGTAAGAAGCCAGGACTATCATATTGGATTTTCCTTCCAATTGAATCCGCAGCTTGCAGAAGAGCAGCCTTCTGCTTTGTAACTGAAAATTCTTGCTTTCGAACCTTGCCCTTCTTCAAAGATTCACGCAGGGGAGGTTGTCGATAGACCTTTTCGCATACATTCTTGGGGTGCAATCTCTTGCACCAGTACTCCTAAATATTTGATATTGAACACACAATAAACATAACGTAGGAGAATTTGGAGAAATTGGTTAATGTTCCATTTGCATGTTGATTTGTAAGTGGCTGTGTTTAACCCTCTATTTCGGAAAACATGGTTGCATTTTATAGCTAAAAGAAAAAGAAGTTGTTTTAGGGTCCTCTTTGAAAACCATGACTATTAAAGTGTGTTTGGATGAGGGACTTTAAAGTTCCACGAAACTTAAGGCTAAATTGTTAAAAATCACGACAAGAAGACTACCAATGCACTATTCAAGCACTACCAAGCTTCTTCTAGCACATCACAAAGAGACTAAACAAAGGACTTCCAAATGACACCTATACAGGTGTGTCATTTCAAAATTCAAAGTTTTCTTAAATATATTGCACCTAGTTATTTTCTTCCTCTTATCTAATTGTTGCAGTGCATCCTACCAAATACAGCCCAAGATCCATGTTACTTTAAAGTCCCTAATCCAAACATGCCATTAAAGTTACAGTTAGAGTTCCCTCTTTGAAGTAATAGTTTAATAACTTTAGCATGGTTATATTTAGCCTCTTTGAAGTGGAAAATATTACATCTTGAAAGTTTCATATTTCAGCTCCAATTTCACAATTTGTCAGCTAAAAGACTAGATAAGGGAATAGCTTCCTGTGTAAATTTTATATTTCTCAGATGTCATTTTATACTTGATGCCTTTTGTGTAATTATTTACAGTATGTCAATATGCATTTATTCAGGTATAACTGTGCCAAACAATGTAAAGTTTCTGATTTGAGAGGCATGCACTTGCTGAATGATATGTGATGCAATATTATCACAATGAACTAAGAATCAAGATCGAATATAAATTCTCAAGAGAGAATACCTTGAAAAGTGAATCAATATCTCCATCAATATTAAACCAGTAAAATTCACTGTTGATTTTTGATGCTGTGTATAGAGCAATCTCTTTCTGAAAACAAAACAAAATAACAATGTTAAGCGTTTAACATATAAGCAATGAATAGTTTGAGTTCAAATAAGGACATTGTCATTCATCAGTTCCCCTTGTGTGATGTACTTGTGAGTTGTCAAATTGTCATGCATAAGTTTTCACTCATGAAAGGGATACTACTGTTTCATTCAATATATTTGACAAAATCAAATAAAATGCGGGATGGAACAAAGTGTCAAAGGTTTATTAAAGACATGCTAGAACATGGAACTGCACGCCAAGAGTTAGGCATATTACTCCAGATAAATTAAACCTGATAAAAAGCAAGGCATTGCAACACAAACTTCTCCATCGAGTCTAGCTCCAAATCAAGCACAGCATCGTAGTCCTTGACCTGTGACCAATATATAACTGAAATATGAAAAATATGTAGCTGATATTCCAAACCCAACCAACCAAAAAAATAATTTCTAATACCGCATGTCCATATTCTCCAAGGGCATGGTAGCAGGATGCCCGCAAATACAAGCACTCAATATTGGCACTCTCAATGCTCAACCCAGTTGACAAATCCTTAATAGCTTTGCTGCAGGATAGAATTCAGCAATAAATTACAGACTATTTCAAAAATAGCACCATGCTGCATTTCACTAACATGGTACCACAAATTCAGTCAGGCATCTTCAAGCGACATTAGCAACTTTTTCATCTATTAACATGGTCAAATGTCATCATCCTTAATATAATACTAACTACACCAAATATGTATGGAGACTAGAAAACCAAGAGTATAGCACCCCACCACAAAAAAAGAAATAAATAAATAAATAAATGAAGGCTATTGTGCATGTGGACTATTGGAGTGCTTAATTGGATTGTTGTATCCCAAAAAAAAAATATTGTTCTTGCAACCGAGGATCACAAATTACTAAATCTATATATGATCAGTGCTTAAGTGGATTGTTGTATCACAAAAAAGACATCATCCTTGAAATTGATGATCACAAATTACTAAATCTAAACATGATAAAAAACACAGGTAAAATCCAAAAATCATTTATTCTTCAGAAGATCATGCAAACATGTTAGAAGTAATATGGTTAATGGTTACATCAGTCAACCACTGAATCCAAATATATGATTTGGTAGAACTCACCTGTGTTCTCCCATCCCATGGAGCAGTAGTCCACGCAAATGATATGCTTTGGCAAACCTATCAGATTTAGACCAAAAAAAAAAAAAAAATATCTCCAGTGTTAGCACCAGGCACCTGAAGATCAGCATAAAAATTACAAACATGGATGACTTAGTTCAGACAGAAAATGCTCACCTTCCATCAATTTGTAGAGCTTTCTGCAGACATTCCAAAGCCTTGGTTGGGTTTGCCATATCTTGATAGAACTGGAATAACCGACATGACAGAAAAACAATATTCGTTATAAGTTCTAACTGTTTGATTTGTATCAACCAAAATGGCAAGTCCTATTGACTCTATAAGTAATTACGAGTGAACTAATAAACTGCTACAAAGCATCAGTTATGAGCCTATTCTTTAGATTCTAGTTTATTATGAGTACTATGTTGTCATAGAGACATTGTCCCATATTGATTCCATGAGATTCTGCTTTTCACTATGAATGATGCCATTGGAATTGAGGATAACCAATGAAATGAACTAGGCACAAAGATTTCTCAAACCTTGATGGAAATGCATTTGACCTTGGTAAACAAAGAAATTTCTCATGGATACCTGGGTTAGCTGCACCCATGCCTCAAGAAAATTCTGATCCAGTTGAATTGCTTTCAAATGTGCCTCCTCAGCTTTTTTATATTCACCGACAGAAGACAATGCCAAACCCTAGGGAAGCCAATTACAATTTAGTCAAGACTCAATAGTACAAGATATATTCCAGGGTAAACAGCGTGAACAATCACTAGACAACAGAATCAACAGGAAACTGAATCTTGGAAGACTCACCAAATATGTGTATGCAGATGTATTATCCTTGTCAAGTTTCACGCACGCAGATAGATCTTCAACAGCAGTGTAGAAGTCCTTGAACTTGAAGTTGGCAATTCCTGCAAAATTACAATGCTACTGTCATTATCTGTCTATAAAAAAATTCGTTCTTTTTGGCTACTAATAAAAATACAGTGAATGGATTTCCCAATATGTGCAGTTCTATTGGCTATTGTGTCATAGTATTGAGGTTATCATGCAATAGTCTCTATCACTTGCATATAAATTATCATTTAATATAACTGAAGACCTCACAATCTTCAATATCAAGCTTGTCAGTTATTAGACTATCAATGTCTCTAGAAAATTGTTTGCCTGCATCATTTTTAACATCTTAACAGCCCTTAATGCATCAAAAAAGTCAAAACGAAATACTGAAATTCCTGTAATACAATGTCATTTTGTTCATATAAAAGATGAAGGCATTATATTAGAGCATTTGAAACTAAGTCCTAAGATATGATGATTAATGAAAAGATATGGGGGTTTGAGCTAGTTACCCCTTTCGTGCAAAATGTCAGCTGAATTTGGTTCAAACTCTAATGCCTTGGACAAATCTTCAATGGCCTGGAATTATGAGGGAACAGTACATGAAATATGCATGGCAGTTCTTGTCATAACAAAAAACTAGATATTATTCTATTATTTTACCAATAATTAAGTCGATGGAACAGTGTACGACCACGACCAAATTCATTAGTTAAATTCAAAGACAATACAGTTACATGGAAAGACTAAGGTAGCATAAACACCTCAACAAATTCTCCCATGGCAGCTCGTGCTTGCCCTCTCCGTTTCCATGCCTCACAAGCTGATGGATTTGATTCCATGGCCTGAACAACATAATCAGATCAACCACTTGCAGGTGAAGCCAAACTATTTTTATTCTTCTGTCAGATATTACTTAGTCAAATACCTTTGTAAAATCAGCTATCGCAGCCTCAAGTTCCCGTTGGAAAGCATAGGCTGTCCCTCTCCCTATTAGTGCCTCTGGATAGTTAGGATCCTCTTTCAATATCTGTGCATATAATTATACAAAAATGCAAATGTTCATAAAACTTGCTAATTGGCCCATAAAACAATGACCCTCTAGCCTTGTTGTTCCCTATCCGCACACCAAAAAAGAAGGGAAAAGAATACAAATGGAAGTCAAAGAAAAGCAAGGAAAAGTATAGATGGGAAGGCAAACTGAAATTGCCAGAAAATGTTCAGGATGACTCGCATGGAGTGAAGCTTTACCTGGTCAAATATTGATATGGCATGAGCATACTTCCCGTTATTAACCTGTAAAAGAGTTATACTATATGTTACACAGAATATAAGGTTTAAACCACTGGAACTTCAACATAAACGTTAACTGTGCTCAAACAAAAAAACAGTTACCAAATAAAACATTATAGCATACCTCTGCTATACCTCTTGACAGTCGAAAATCCACACTTATTGACTTGGTCTTTGAAAGTCTAGCAACGGAGAACTTCTTATTTTTCTTGGACTCCTCGCCAATTTCATCATGTATATCGGATTTACTACTTAGTTTAGGGGGTGTGGGAGGAGTTTCTATTAAATCACTTGACTTGCTACAAATCATAGGTAATTTACTGCATGTATCACTTAAGTCATTGCATGATTCAGAACTTAATTTATCATGACTATCATGATTCCCATTCATTTGGCTATCAAACTTCTTACTTCCTCCGGCTTTATCACCAATTCCATTCGATGCAACAAAATTACCATTAGACTTTCTATGGACCTCGGAGTTAACCGTTGATTCACTGCACAATTCTGATTCACCACTTAATTTATTGTCATTCTTATAAGTTTCACTAGATTTCCCATTAACATGCGATTTTGCTTCGGATGCAAGGTTAGATGATGTTGAGTCTTTTGCTTGGTTTTCATATCCATTACTTTTGTCCTTCTTTGCAATTGTCAAAAGCCCTTCCAGTTCTAGCAACTGCTTCAGATCTGCAGACTGACGGAAGGCATGTTCATAGCCTTGCTCCCAAACCAAAAGAGCATCCTCTTTCCTTCCCAAAGCAGAAAACGCACGACCTAGACAACAAAAACCAATTCTAAGATCACAAAATACCTGAGACCCAAGAGTACTTCATGTCGAATAAAAAAAAGCATCAACTAAGTGCACACTGTGAGTGCACAATTATGCATGCAAAGAGCCATATGATTCTAACATAATGAAATTTTAGGTCAATTATAAATGTGCTGTTTCGGAGAGAGCATGAGTGTGTACATACATATACATACATACATACATACATACACACATATATATATATATAATTCAATACTTTCTATTAAATGTATTTTCGTATATAATGATATACATACATACATACATATATATATATATAAGTCAATACTTTCTATTAAATGTATTTTTGTATACAATGACGGGGAGTAAGCTCCTAATTATTTGAATAATCAACTATAAAAATACATAAAATCCAAGTTCCAATTTCCCACAGATCATTCATTAAAGCATTTTGAAGTAGCTTTTAGATTAACAAAAAAAAAAAATCTATATACAAGGACCGCTACAATCAACACCGCAAGTCATCTAAACAATGCAATTGTGATGCCTTAATATCATGCTTACAAATTCTATGAACTTTTCACTCTGCATCAACTAACCACTCACTTAATCACATATTCCATACAACTAAAATTCAAATTAAGACCACATAAAATCCATCCGGAATCTCTAATTACGAGTAACTAAACAGTTGCACAGTTAAGCTATAATCATCAGCTAGTTACTCCAATAATCCTAAGTTAAAAAAAAACGATATAAACATTCCAAGTCAAATAAGAGCTCGAATTCGAGGAAAATGATCGGAGGAAAACCTTTGAGGATGTAAGCTTGAAGAAGCGCGGGATCCAGCTGAAGCGCCCTATCGCAGTCCTTAATCACGTGCTTGTGGAGCTCCAATTGGCTGTAACAGAAAGCTCTGTTGCTGCAATACACCAACATTCACAGCCACACAAAATCGATCAGAACACAATTCGATTAATAAATTGAAGATCGGTAGAAATCGAACGAGCGAGTGAGAGAGATATGGAGAGAGCGGCGGACCAGATATCTTGGATGGAAGAGGACTGGGAGAGGAGGGAGTCGAGGACTCGGATGGCCTTGGACCAGTCACGTGAGCTGCAGAGCTTGGCGAGCTCCGCCCTCTCGGCGATGGTGGCCGTCATTTCTGAGTCGCCGGAGCGCGGGATCGGGATGGCGCCGGGTCTGTGAAAGACTCGAGTTTTCTCGCTTGTGTGTGTCTGTTCCGTGTGTTCCTTTCTTCGCTTCAACGGCTCCACCAAGAGGACGGGTTAAAGAGGAATAGGAGTAAAATTGGGAATATGGAAAAGTAAAAGTTGAAAAACTGCGAAGGGGGGAGGAAAGAGAGGAATGGCTGTTAGCACAACTGGATGGGATTGTGTGCCTACACGTGTACGTGTTTCGATATTTGACATGATCGGTTGTGGTTTGGCACTTTGTTTGACATTTTGTACGGCATCCGACCAGGTAAATTTGCAAACCCATAAACCTTGTTCATGTCGGATGGGCCTGATTTAATTTGGGTTCGTATGTACTTTGGATGTTTTTCTCAGGCCCATTTTTGTTATCACAAGAAAATACAGCAGATTTATATTAAAATTTACCAAACGATATGATGCAGCTTTTTTCACTCACAGCACTGACAAAAACATAACTTACTAAACACTTACCATTTATACTCCAAAACTTATTATTTTCAAAGTACATCAAAAGCAGTTTATGAAAAAGACTACTACAATACTAAACTGGCCTTCAGAACTTTTATGCGATCGTTTGCTAAGGTTAGGCTGGAATATACCTTTACTCGATGACTTATGCTCTAATTCTAAAATAGGAGAAGGACTTGCATCCAACATATTTATTTTCACCTGACACTCCAATCCAATAATATGATATTATGTGTAAGTTTTCCTCATAGGAAATTGCATTTTTTTTTCCTTAAAAAGAGGACAGCAAGTGGCAAGCTACGGTTATCCACCCCTTCCGGAAGCTGGAAAGACTCATAGAGGCATTTCAGCTTCCCCTAGCCACAAGTCTAGCTTCCACATCAACAGCTGGTTTCGCACCCGATATCTCCAGTTTTTAGTTTAAAGAAAACCTCGTAGTTCGTCCTTTACCACTAAACCACCAGCTTGTAGTTAAGAAATTGCATTATTAGATCCAAACATGTCATGTGCGATAGTAAACATGTAATTTTGTTCCAAAAATATGCATGTTTTGACTACAACGAATGTGGACATCCGCAGATCGGCAAAGGAACGACAACATGCGGAAAAACATGTTCGCCAATGACACCACGCAACTGCTTCGTGAGTCATGACAAGTGTACTCATACAAGATATCTCTTCAACTATATATATAACATGCGTGACTCCTTGGGAACAAGCTTTCATACTTCCGTGGCACAAAGTGGGAGATGTGGAACATTAACCTCCATTCCTTCTTATGATGGTTGTCCATGTGTCCGATTACATCGCAAATTATCCAGTGGTGAAGCTACGTGTGGGTAAGGAGTGGCGGCCGCCCCTTCCCTCGCTGGAAATCAAGCTCAGGAACATGGTTCTGCCCCTCCGGTCTCGTTGAAAATGATGAAATTCTGTCTGATTTTCGGCTCTTAGGTTTCCCTGTTCTATCCTAGCACAGGCTGATCGCGTGCTCTCTCATTTTCCCCAAAAAAAAAAAAAAAAAAAAAACCTAGGCCAAAGAAAAGAGGAGCGAAGATCTGCTTGCAGCTTCTGGAGACTTCTCCCATCCCACCCCTCATGACCTTTCATAATTACAATTTGGTTTTTGTTTTTAAATATTGGCCAATCAATTTGCACCACCTAAATTGCTTTGTTTTATTTTTTAATTATTATCTAATTAATTTGACCACTCTTTCAATATTTTTTAAGTTATTTGTTTGACACTGTTATTTATCTTAAATTTATACAAGCTTTAAAAAATAATTTGTAAAATATTACGAACTCGTAATTATTTTTTTCTTTCTCTTACTATCAAATTCAACAAAGTAATAAAGAAAATTTGTCAATATTTTTATATATTATATGTTTTTTTGGATATTATAAGCTATATAATAAATGGACAATTATTTATATGGTATATAATAAATTTATTCAAATTTGCCTAGGCCCTCGCCTAAGTGTAAAGTCATGTCCATCGCTCGATTAGAGATTAACATCTTTTAAAACTTTGCTAATTATACAGTTAAGTAATAGGACGATACAACGAGAAACGGTGCTAAATCATCCTTCAAATAATATTGTTGTTCAAACCCACCTTCGACTATTTTGAGTAGTCCAAATCCTCATTTGAATATTTCGGTTAGTGCAAATTCTCTTACGGGTAGTTCAAATAATATTCTTGCAAATCCTGCACTCAAACCTCAAATAAATGTTCACATTTTTTCGGGACGCTAAATTTTTTAAATTTCGCCCCTCATCCCAATAATTATTGGCTTCGCCACTGAAATTATCCACATAACTTCGAAGTTGAACCAACAGCCAACAAAGACAACGATTTTTGGAGATGTGCGGAAACACAATTTACATGTAACAAATTCACTGACGATGAAAGTACGTGTTCAATAACAAAGCTTGTCTGTTTTGATCAAAATAACTGTTCAATAACAAAGCTTGTCTGTTTTGATCCAAATAACGCTACATTATGTCATTATCGAATCAAAACACCAAGTCGCACTCCACCAGAAGACCTAAACCCAAATTAACAACCCACCTACATAATCAGTTGACTTTAATTATTCCAATTACGCTTTGAAAAATTATTACAATTACACGGCTATGTCGTATCTGATGTGCTTGAGCACCACCGGATTCACAATCTCCGGCGAGCTCAGTTGCGGAAGATGACCGTCTGACGACATGACCTCGACGATCGACTCGCCGCCAAGATTCTGGTGCAAATACTCGGACACAACCACAGGGACAGCAAGGTCTTTTACACTCTGTAATATGTGACATGGCACCGTGATCACCCCAAGCATTTGTCTCAGGTCGCTTTGGAATATGGTTTGTGCCACGCTGAGGGCAATGTCCGGCCGCATGTTGAATAGGGTCCGGCTGAACTCCTGGACCGCCACCGAGTCCATGTCGCCGCCCACAGCCAGTGGCGCGAATCCGGAGCACCATGCCTTGTAGTTGGACCGGATCGCCTCGAATAGTTGCTCAAGATCTTCTTGCTCGAATCCGCCATAGTAGTCCACGTCGTTGAGATACCTATAAAAATGTTTCATTTTAATTAGTTGAATTGTTAATTGTGTTTAGGAGGTATAATTAAATAACAAAACAATCATTGAGAAAGATCGGAGAGCCAATATACTAATCAAAAGGTAGTTTTCGAAGATTAAGTAGTTGGGTTTGTGGGACTTCAGCTTAATTGTATAATTATTAAATTAGTTAGTCAATTAGATCGATGGATCAACTTTGAACAGACATGAACTAGTTTAACAAAAAAAAAAAAAAAAAAATATATATATATCAAAGAAGAAGGTAAAATTGGAGAAATTAGTTAATAATTGACGGATCCTCTCGAACAAAGTTTCGAACAAATCAGTCTCCACTTTGTTGGACAAAGTAGGGAGAGGTCGAACTTCAAAACTCTCCAAATCACAAAAATAAAAAACTAATATCTTATTGGCAAAGGTAAATTTAGGATGATTAAGTAATTGGGTTTGTGGGACTTGAGCTGAATTCTATAATAATTGACTTCGTTTAGTTCCTAATTAAATGGATTAATTAGACGACGATATTTACCTAGGGGAGGCAGCGATCATGACGAGCTTGGTGAAGAGGTCGGGTCGGGTGATGGCGGCTAGGGCTCCGATCATGCCTGAGACGGAGTGGCCGACGAATATGCATGACTCGATGCGGAGCTCCTCGAGAATGGCGAGGAGGTCGTAGGCGTAGCCTTCGAGAGTGGAGTAGCGCTCGAAGTCGAAGTATTCAGGGTTGGTGGTTCCGGCGCCCATGTTGTCGTACATAATAACGCGGTAGTCATCGACGAGGTGGGGGACGAGGTGCTTCCAGACCGACTGATCGGTGCCGAAGCCGTGGGCCAGCACTAGGACTTGCTGACCCGACCCTAAGACGCGCACGTTGTGAGCTTCTTCCACTATTCCCATTGCGGCTCTCTCTCTCTCTTCTTCCGCTTTCTCTCTCTTCTTCCTCTCTCTGTTGCTTGATTGTTGGTTGGTTTGGCTGACAAGTACCAACTGGAACCACATATCAGAACCCTGGTGATAAGATCGGTGGGGGGAGTACTAATCAGCTGCTGCTGGTGTACTGGAGCTTTCTGTGTGTTCTATTGACTGTTTTAACTGAGTCTTTTGACAAGAAAATGGGGATTCTTGGTTAGACAGCAACTCCACCCTAGCAAACTCCTAAGCAATTGGGCAATCCAATCCCCCAACCCCCAAAAATGGTTGAGCCCTTCCTAATAACCTGGGCTCCAGGGGAGCTCGACACAGTCCGTAGGCCCTAATCGCCTGGCCAGTGACTAGGTGGAGTAACGTCAAGTTGACGTCACGATAATGTTAATCTGACATCACGGTGGCGTCAGCCACGGTTTTGATTTTTTTGCCCTAGGCGCATGCAATTCACCACGAGAAAGGGCGCCTCCCTCGACAGGATTTCAAGGGTGGGCCCGCGTGTAGACGCACTAAGTGGCTCCAGATTAGGGGCTAAGTGGCTCTTCCTCAACAATTGGATTTCCAACGGCTATATTTTTGGGCCCAACAGCTAGATGACGTAAACACTCTGGACCGTTGGATTTTATTTTATTTTTTGTAATCCAACGGTCTAGATTAATTAAGTTAATAAAATTATAGCAAATTATTCAAAAATTCAAAAAAAAATTATTTGTTGTGTTTTTGCAAGTTTATGTGTTAAAATCTACCCACAAAGTACTTCCGGATAATGACACGTCGTGCTACAAGATTAGTTAAAAATTCTATCCGAAATTAAAAATAAAATTATTTTTTATTATCTTATAAAAAAAGTATTTTAAAACGAATTGGCTGGACTTTTCAGTTTAAGGGCGTAAATGCACTTAAGCAGTTATTGTTCACTAAAGCCAGTAATTGTTTTGCTCAATAGCTTGGAAGGTAATAGCCTAGGGGATATTTTAGGGGTGAAGTTACTCTTAGAGCAAATCCATCATTGCTAGCCTCTTTGGGGAATAGCAACTCAATCCCTTTAAAAGAACTGTAACTGCTTGCAGTGATCAATAACTACCCAAGTGCATCTCCACCCTTAAACTGAATAGTCTAGGCAATTCGTATTAAAATATATTGTATTTTTTATTTATAAAATAATTAAAGATAACTTTATTTTTAATTTCAGACAATAATAAAGGGTTTGTTGAAAATATTTGAAAATATTAAAATGTAGTATATGTCACATCCCGGCCCGGGGCGGATCACTTCCCGGGCCCGCTCCACCACCGTAGTACGATATTGTCCGCTTTAGGCCCCGACCACACCCTCACAGTTTTGTTTTTGGAAACTCACACGAGAACTTCCCAATGGGTCACCCATCCTGAGAATGCTCTCGCGCGCTACTCGCTTAACTTCGGAGTTCCCACAGAACCCAAAGCCAGTGAGCTCCCAAAAGGCCTCGTGCTAAGTAAGGATGAGAATATACATTTAAGGATCACTTCCCTTGGTGATGTGGGATGTCACAATCCACCCCCCTTAGGGGCCCGACGTCCTCGTCGGCACACCACGACCAGGGTTAGGCTCTGATGCCAAATTGTCACATCCTGGCCCGGGGCAAATCACTTCCCTGGCCAGCTCCACCACCGTAACACGATATTGTCTGCTTTAGGCCCCGACCACGCCCTCACGGTTTTGTTTCTGGGAACTCACACGAGAACTTCCCGATGGGTCACCCATCTTGGGAATGCTCTCGCGCGCTACTCGCCTAACTTCGGAGTTCCCACGAAACCCGAAGCTAGTGAGCTCCCAAAAGGCCTCGTGCTAAGTAAGGATGGGAATATACATTTAAAGATCACTTCCCTGGGCGATGTGAAATGTCACAGTCTAAAGTAGAAGAACATGGTTAGGTATTTTCTATAGAAAAAGTTATAATTTTTATATTTTTAATCAATTTTCATAATTTTTTTTTATAATTTAAATTGTGCTTTACGTCATGA
Organism: Pyrus x bretschneideri; assembly: GCF_019419815.1. Classification (NCBI taxonomy): domain Eukaryota; kingdom Viridiplantae; phylum Streptophyta; class Magnoliopsida; order Rosales; family Rosaceae; genus Pyrus; species Pyrus x bretschneideri. Next base: position 4,123,849 of record NW_025999820.1, on the reverse strand, counting down.
TGGCTTAGCCTTGAGTCACATAGCCCAGGCACTTGGCCAATGGATTATTGCATGACTTCTTTATCGGGCTCGCCTTGAACCCAATTACCTAAGTGGGCAGGAGTTTTTTTTTTTTTTTTTTTTTTGTTGTGTTTTTTTTGTTTTTGTTTTGGGGAGGGGGGTGAGAAGGGAGTGGATGGGGTTGCCTATCCCCAAGGCAATTAGAAATGGTGGAGTTGCTCTTGTAGGCCCTCGATTTAGGACAAGAGAAATGCTAGAGAGATCAAGTTCCTAAACCAAATGATGTGGATATTGATGATTGGATTATTACTTAAGTGTTTATTAACATGCTTATTTTCTATTGGTGACACATCATTTGGTTTGCAAATTTTGTTTAAAAATTTAGTCTTGTAGCATTATTCATCTCTCTAATAGAGGTATGGTCTACCAACATATCTGAGTGCCATCTTTGTTAGAGAGATGATATAAATATGTGATAAAAGTAGCATTTTTGTTAGGACAATTATAAGAACGCTAGTTGTATTTTTTGAGACGCTAATTTGTAGCCTAGGAGAATTGACATGAAACAAGGACATTAAGGTGGTGGCGTTTTAATTTTTTCTTGCAACGTCAAGTTAAAAACACTTAGAGTTCATGCCCTTTTATCGTTAGAAAGTCAGCTGAATTGTTTTCTAAAACAGTTACCAAAAAAATCATGTGTAAAAAAAGCTAAAATACATGACAACATATTAGGTCATCTCTAACCGTAGGGGCTATGTTTAGCCCCTGTCCAGATTATAGTCTTACAAGAAATTATTTTTTAATAAACAGTGTCAAACAATATTTTTATACCATCTCCAGCTGAATGGGGCTATTTTTTAGCCCCCTCAACAATTTATTATTTTTAATTTTGTTCTTTAACTTTTTTAGTTAATTGAATCAAACTACCATATTTCTTATCTTTATATAATTTTAATAATTTTTAGTCTTAAAGAATCTGAAGAATTGAAATAAAACGAAGTAAAATAGTATGGAAGGGTGAAAATGATGTGAGAAATGATTTAGATATTTATAAGAAAAAAAATTAGATTTTTTTTATTTTAAATTTCGTCTTAAAAAAAAAAAATCAAATCCAACGGCTAGCTGACGTCAGCTAGCAAGTGAGTTGTTGATAGCTGGGCCTAACATTTTGGTCTTCTCAATCCATATAAGCCTCCTTCTGCAACATAGTCTGACTATTTTTCATTGGGAAGAGATCCCCTCTGGATCTGTCTCACCAAATCCTAGGGCTCCGAAGATCCGAGCCCTTAAAATTTGATCAAACGACTTCAAATATGGGGCCTCTCTAAAGGTTATAATAATTGTAGCCGTTGGATCAAATTTGAAGAGTCCGGATCTCCAGATCCCTAAGACTTGGTGGGAGAGATCCGGAGGGGATCTCTTCCCTTTTTTATTAACCACATAGTCATGCTTGAGGATAGAGTAAAAATCTTAGGTTCATCTTTCTTGAATGGAAAACAAATTGATTGATATGTTGAAATACATGAAAGTATGAAGATACCAAGCTTAACTGATTAATAGGCAGATGTATCACTTAAATATTGATTTATGACCACTTTAGTTGTATAATTACGTTGAGATACTGCAACTAGTCACAATTAAATATCGAGTTATCAAACTCACTATAAATATGCGTTGTGATTGCACTCTAGTTAGACCTGAGACCTCATCTAATAAAGTGGAGGACAACCGCTAAACTCAAAGATGATTTGGTGCTGATATACATATTGATTAGGCTTTTCATCATAGTTTAGGTGAGTTTGATTTTTATATAGAAGAATCTTGCACCATATAATCCCTACAACATATTGTTACATTAGCCGAAGACTTTGTTCGAATACATTTTCAATTTGAATCAAACCTAAAAGATCTTATCTATAAGTGACGAAAAATACCACCAGACTATACCTTAGCTAGATTTAGAAAAAGAAAATTTGGATCTCAATGTCTATCTGCAAAGACATCTTTCATACATAAAAGGCAATCCAATCCAGTTATCCGAAGCTATAAATAGCCACTCTAAAATGTGATCCTTTTGAAAATTCAACTCCACTAAATAAAGCAATCATAACATACATGGTCATCTTCATGTGTGGACCTAAACTAATGAATAATTATTAGCTGTCATATTCTGGCAACCGGACACCTTAACTCAAGGGTTGAGAATTTTCGCCCTCAATCATTTTTGATAGTGCATGTTACAAAATTGGGTTCAAGGAAAGGAAAAAGCCAAACGCCAAGTTGAAGAGTGGAGAAAGCTACAAGTCCAAGAGAGTTTGAATATTTACCACTACAAATAATAGGTAATTTGGTGCATGAACTCTATCACCTGTTCCATTGGATGTGATAAAATTGTTGGAAAATAATAAGTTTAGGATTTGGGCTCAATCCATTAGAATTAGGTTTTGTTAAAGTTATGATTTAGTATTATAAATAGGATGTATGTTATTCACTTTAGCATAAATCAATCAAGATATAGTCATTCGGTTGTAGCCATCCTAACATTATTGTTTATTAACAATATTCTTACTTTCATTTTTCGTTGCTTGTCCGTTTGTTTGTTCTTTTGTATGTGGACTCTAATTTTCAACTTGGTGAACTTGGTGCTAGAGTAGGCTTAATTTGCTTTTGGTTTTTGTTTTTTTTTTTTTTAGTGTATCAGTTTGTCTGTCTCCATTGTTTGTTTTGTCCAGTTTTCTGTTAAACTTTTTTTGTTTTCTGGTTTGTCGTTCATAAAAATTTCAAAATAAATCTGTTGAAGTCTTAAGCCAGAGTCCTGCCCAACCGCTGGAGCTACCACACCAGTGTTGCACCTTTGTTTCGCACCACCATCATGCTAGAGCCTTGATGTCGCTGTTTGCTTGATTTGGACCCACTAGCCTGACCCGCAGCTTGAAGAACTCGAATCTGACGACCACAATACTGTTTACTACATGCTACTTGACTGAACTCGTGTGACTCCTCTGCTTGAATACTTGTTATCTTCAAGTTGGAGACTGCCACCCACTGGTGCTTGCCATTGTATCTGATGAAAGAGTGAAATTGATACCAGGTGGAATAACCTGTACTTAAAAATCTATGTATATGCTTCTTTAACTAGTTAGTAGCCCGAGTCAACTAAGACCAAATGATTAGTTTAACAATAGTGGAAGCAATCAATTTTAAAACTTAATTTACTAAAAAGTTCCTAGTTAACTAAGATCTAGTTCAATACAGATTCAAACACTGATTTACTTAGTTGCAAGGACAGGTCATGGTGATCGCATCTCATACACAAATATTAAGGTATAAAAGCTGAGAAAAACAATAATCAATACATGATATTTTTGGCTGGAAAACCTACATCTGGGTTAAAAAACCAGGGACTTCCACTAAGCCTAATCCACTCATGTAAACAAGACTCATACAAAGTTTCCACACAAGCTCAATTCCTAGATCCCTAATCTACGGAGCATCTTATACCTTTGTGCAACCTTACCTTACACGAGATGGACTCATTCAGTCTTCATAAAGTGATAGCTCATCCTAAGCTTATCACCTTGTGGCACATAGAACCAACATAATCAATACAAATGATATGAAATCTGGATTTAAAACCAGTCAGTTTCTCTAACCAAATATTTGAAAGAAGAGACTGACAATAATCCAAAACTTGATCTAATTGAGAAATTTAACTCAAAAAGCTAGATCAAGAACACAACACAAAACAAGAGAACTAATGCAACCTAGATGCACAATGATTTTAGGGGTTTTAATGCATAAGAACGATTTTGTGGTTGGGTAACTAAAAGATGAAGCACTAAGCTCAAACTAAAAAAGGAAGCACTAAGCTCAAACTCACTCTTTGATGAATGTGCAATATTCTAGCCAAAGAAACAAAGGAGGCAGCTAGGGTTTTAATATGGAAGCTGCCAGAATTTCTATCCAAACAAGGACCAAAGCCACTTGTCAATGCAAAGCCCGATCTGAGCAAATCAAAGGCTAAGATTTCAACCTGGAACAAAGCCGCCAGAAAGCCCATGTGGGCTAACTTAAAAAGCGTATCCAGACAGCTAGACAACAGTGACAATTTCTGACTAGATAGCATGACTAGACAAAAAGAACTCAAGTTAATGCATGGAATGTATATGAATGACCAAACCTTTTGTGATGATGAATTGTCTTTAATCAATGCCGTCGGACACAATATCCAACAAGATGAACCCATACTAGAGTTATATAACCAGAGACAATCTAAGAGCATGTGTGGTATAATTTACAACTTTTGACAAGGAAATCCAAATATCTAAAGCTAGACTTCACAATCTCCCCCTTTGGCTTTTCTTGACAAAATATTTCAAAATCCTATAACTAAAATCACACAATCGCACACTCAAAATAACATCAATCACCATGAGAAGATCAGTAACAACCCTTGCAAAATACAGTTCTCGGCAAGAAACAAGTGAAATTTTATCATGGGTTAGGAAATAGAATATGTGAAAACACAAGGTTTTGCATGTTTTCTCCCTTACTTTGTCATAGTAAGACAAAGTGTGAACAGAGACAATGCAACAACATTAAAGTACATGATGACTATGATAAAAAAAAACATACCACAATAATGAAACATCATACTAACAAAGAAGATATAATTCTCGGTGCCAAATCATTCCACATCATAATCAAGGTAAAAATAGATGTTCAGGGGCCTTGTTTGGCAGTACCAAAAAGAAACAAACAACAACATAGGAAAGAAGTTTCAAGACACATTAGTGTCATAAATGTTCAAGGACATAATGAATAAACTTTCTTAAAATATATGACCCCCCACCCCCCAGCTAACTACACTCCCCCATAATACTAAAACTCCTCAGATTGAGATAAACCACTTGAATGAAAGGGAGAATTAGTAGCAGCAAATTCCTCACTCGGATCATCTTTAAGGTCTTCTTCTTCCGGATCTTCTTATTTAGGATATTCTTCTGGACAGTTGACAACATCATCCTAGTCGTCAGAATAAGTAAACTTGATATAATTGGCCATTGGAATAGGAGATGAGAGGTTGACACCAATATTCGAGGCAACCCTTTTGCCTTTAGTAGCATAAACGGCTATCATTTGTGCAACAACCTCCTTAGAGCTTGCAAGAGAGGTGGCAGAGAAATATGATGTAGACTAAGGAGACGTTTGCATTGAACGAACAAGAACAAGCTTAGGGGACACATAAGAGGCTTAGGCACAAAAGAAGACATATTCAAAGATGGCGAACTAGCAGGAGGTACATAGGACTGACTGACATGAGTTGATAAGACATAATGACTCATTGAAGACTTGAACTCAACAAAGTGTTGCCTAAGAGACTGAAGCTCAGATTCTAAGAAAGCAATTTTCCTATCCTGAGAGGCAGAGGGTTGAGGTCAAGGACAAGGGTCACCATGCGCAACTGCACACATCACATTGCTTAGGTTCATAATGCCTTTATCAAGGACTTTGGTGGATTTGGGGTAAAGGTCATCAAGACGAGTTGGTACACTGGCTTGTTCACATATCTGAGTGATCAAATAGGGATAAATAGTTTGCCCTCTTTGCTATTTATCAGGACGATTAGTTTTGGACAAGATGGACTTAAAGATAATGTACCCAAAAGGAACAACTGACCCTGACAGCATGGCAAATTGAATCCTAGTAGACTCAAAAGTTAGGCTATCATTGTTTGATGAACCTAAAACATTCCTACGAATGACATCTGACCAAATCCTATAAAATGGTTTTAGACAAGACTGATGGTTGACTTTTGACCAAAGGAATAGATGAACTAAATAGGCTTCACGATGGTATACATTCATATCATAATGACATGTGACAATGTTAAAAGAAGATATATCAGAAGATGATTGAGTTTCTTGGCATGGTTGGCTAGATTCCTGGTGAGAGAGAATTGGAAAGAAAGAGATTAAAAAAAAAAAAAAATCAACGGTAGTTAGAGGAGAATGGTAAAAACCTAGATAGGTTAAAAGAGGATACTGTGAAGATATTTGAGTTGTTCAACCACAACCAACAGATATTATAAGACAGTTAAAAGAAGAAATGCTACACAGAAATGCCCTTTCCAACCCTCATAACACTGACAAGACCATACCACTGGTCAGAACACACAAGTGAATAATTTATAGGGTGATTGGGACTAGACACATATACCCAGAAGGTAGCTAGATTAGCCTTAACAAAAACTTTACACAACAAGAGATTGATCTTGGTATCAATCAAGCAACAACCAAGCAAATATTTCTCATAAAAAGCAACTGATGAACAACTTCAATAACTATGCTTCCCAAAAGAAGAACCTAAAATAAACATGCATTCGAAATTAAACATGAGACCACAAATTGACGGTGAAGCATAGATTAACACAAGTTTATAGTACAATTATGATGTGTCAACGTATGAGAATTGGATTGGAGAAAGCCATCTTCAAATTTTTTAAAACAAATTTTTTAAAACCCACCCAAACTTTTAATAATCCATTATGTTTAAGAGCTAATACTTTCAAGATAAATTGAGCAAGAAGCAAAACACAAAACTACACACATTGAAATGCCAAGATCAACAGAGACCTTATGAAGCCATATAAGAGAGGATATCCAAGTCATATGATAAAGAGGATGCAAGATATATTTAAAGCCATTGATGAACATGACATTGCATGAGATAATGAAATTCCACACCCCTCCCCCCCCAATTTTTTTATTTTTTTTTATTTCAATATTTGAGTAAGTAACTCATTTGAAGATAATGAAGCTCATGGAATTCCTTCTTCTTTTGAGAAGCCAAGAACAAGGTAACAACAGAAAAACAAGTGGTGTTTTGCACTGGAATTGATACTTAAGCTCGATTTATAGAGTAAGTAGTGCCACTACAACCCAATTAAGATCAAAGTAAGATTAGCCCAAAAATCAACGAAAGCTTTTATTTAATGAAACAATGATTTTTTAGAGGCTAACAACCATAGTAAGAGAGAACATTTGACATCACAGTTGAAAGACTATTCAAGGTTAATCCATATAAAACTGACAAATGCGTGCAACAAGGTATGCAATTTAATAATAAAAACAAATATATGTATATTTTTCTTATGAGTTGACAGACACAATAGAAATAAGATAAATAGAGAACATGCAGCAACTGAGACAATTTGGAAGCACAGTTATTCAATATGTTCACGAAGCAATAGACCATCGAAAAGATCTGAGCCTTTGATTGTCCATGAAGTGTGAGAACCATTTAGCTAGTTGTTTCTTATTTGGTACACAGATAACAACAACACTACCATTTCTTTGCACAACCCTTCTAAGAGTAAGATGAAGATTCTCAGAATAATTGAAGCACAACAACTTCATAAGTTTCATCCAAAAGGTAAACATATGTACAAGATCTTCATGCAAGAGATTGATTATTTAATCAACAATAATATCCCTATCACAAATATCACAAATGCAAGATCCACAACATAAAAGTATATGCTAATGTGGCATAAGACAAATTTGCATCAATAATTGAAAAGTGAACATACCTTTGCATTTCACAGGTTTTTGCAATCACATAAGTACCCAGCTCACCACAAGTCATTGATGGGGATAAATTGCATAAAATCTTAATCACCGAACATGGAGATTTGGAGTATCCTAAGTTATGATCCCATGCATGAGACAAAAGCCACTTGTGAATGCAGAGCTCGATCTAAAAGGCTGAGATTTCAACTTGGAACAAAGATGTCGAAAAGCCCAGGTGGGCTGACTTAGAAAGAATGTCCAGACAACTGGACAGTAGTGATAGTTTCTTACTAGACAACATGACTAGACAAAAAAAAAAAACTCAGATTAATGCATAGAATATATATATATATATATGAATGATCAAACCTTTTGTAAGATGAATTGTCTTCGACCAATACCTTCGGACACAATATCATGCAAGATGAACCCATAATAAAGTTGTATAACTAGAGACAATCTAAGAGCATGTGCGGTTCATTTACAATTTTTGACAAGGAAAGCTAAATATCTAAAACTTAACTTCACTGAGAGTTATGAATGATTTAAGTGAGGAAGTTCTGAAGTTGGTGATCTGCGATTAAAGAAGATTGGTACATTGAAAAATGATGTATTTTAAGCCTTGACCGTATTCTGAATGATGGGGCCATTACCTTGATGAGAATGCGTTTGAATTGTTGGGAAAAAGGAAAAAAAGATTGATTGTTTGTTAGGCCTTTTGAGGCCTACATGGATAAGTTTTGTTAAAGCTTGCTTGCATGTCATTCAAGTGCTTAGACTTGTGACCACTCGAATGATAGTTTTTGTTTCTGTTTATTTGTTGTTATAGTTGAAATATGAGAATTCTCATCCCTTTAGTGATGGGGGCCATACTCTTAACATCTGCCTGTTAGAATCTGAATATATCTGTCTGAATGTATATGTCAGCTTGCCTGCCTGCCTGTCTGTCTGTGTTGTGGAGCCTTTCTTTCTATTTGTCTGCATTGTAGAGCCTGTTTATCTGTCCGGTTGTAGAGCCTGCCTTCTCGTATGCATAGCAGAGCCTACCTGTCTGTTCGATTAACAAAGCCTGCATCCACATCTAATTGTCGACAAACTCATGTTGTTTACCGTCATGCATGTTATCACTTTAGTATCAGTCAATCGAGATGTAATCATTCGGTTGTAGTCGTCTCAGCATTCTTGTTTATTTAACAGTATTCCCACTTTCGTTTTTCGCTTTTCATCTGTTTGTTTGTTCTTTCATATGTGGACTCTAATTTTCAACTAAAATTACCATTAGACTTATAAGTTTCATTACATTTCCCATTAATATGCGGTCTTCAAGAAAAATTATGGAAGAAAATAATTTGACGATGTAAGCTTGAAGATGTGCATGGTCCAGCTGAAGCGCCCTATCACAGTCCTTAATCACGTGCTTGTGGAGCTACATTTAGTTGTAACATAATGCTCTGTTGCTGCAATACACCAACATTCATAGCCATACAGAATCAATCAGAACACAATTTCATTAACAAATTGATGATTAGTAGAATTTGAATGGGCGAGTAAAAGATATGGAGAGAACGGCGGTCCAGATGTCTTGGATAGAAGAGGATTGGGAGAAGAGGGAGTCAAGGACTCGGATGGCTTTTGTTAAACATAATGCACTTCCCCTATAGGTTAGTTGTATCAATTGTTATGCAGAGTTGTGTGTCATGGGAAGAGCTATGTTTATGAAGAGTTGTATCTCTTTAGAAGTCTAGGGTTGTGTCTATAACTCTTGGAACTAATCCAAAAGTTATGCATGTTATGAAAAGGTCTAAATGTTATTATAAATAGCCAATAAGATGGCCTAATGTTGTAATCAATTTGTAAGCAATAAAGTCAATTATTAAGTAAACTCCAGTTCTCATTCAAAACTATTCCTCCATATTCTCTTATACTCTTCTTTTATGTAGCACAATTGAAAACTATTGATCTTTCCTCCAACAGTGTTGGACTAGTCACGTGAGCTGCAGAGCTTGGCGAGCTCCGCCTTATTGGCAACAGTGGCCATCTTATTCGTGTGGGGTTTGTGAAAGTCTCGCGTTTTGTCGGTTGTGTGTGTGTGTGTTTGTGTTTTGTGTGTTCCTTTCTTTCTCTTCAACAGCTCTAGCAAGAGGAATAGGGGTAAAATTGGGAATATAAAAAAAAGTTAAAGTTGAAAGCTGAGAAAGGGGCGACAAGGAAGAGACAAATGGCTATGAGCACTAAGGTGGGCATAAAAATTGCCAAACTATAGAACTGAACCGTAACAAAATATATCGAGTCGACTAAAAGAAGTGAAATCGCTCTTGAGATTTGGAGCAGAAGCTTTTGATTCCAATCAAAGTCAACTAAGAAGGAAGAAGTGAGGGAGGAAATGACGAGTGCGATCCCACGTGCCAAAAGGAATGTGGCAGGAATGTAATAACACAAACTTAGTAAGGGCAAACTAGGAAGAACATTGCACTTATGAACAATGTTTAGTTCATTTTGAGTTTTAGTATATATTAAATTTCACTTATTTTCATTAGGTAAAAAGATGCCATTATTCATTCAAACTAGTAACTTTGAGGAGCGGACATGGAACACATATCTCAGATACAATAATGGGTCATTGTATCATTTGAGCTAAAAAATGCTTACACAGAGATGATGATCAAAGATTCAAAATGATTAAAGGGTAAATATACAAATGTAGCGGGTGAAGGAACAATCAAACCTAGATCTCATATACAAGAATGAATATTCATAATTATTTGGGTAGCAAGCTCCATGAAAAAAAATGTGAATCTTTTCAATTCTCATAGCATACTTAATATTTTCATCAGTTCTTAAAATGACAATGTTTACCCGTCTTTATGTTTCACACACTTTTCCACTTGTGAAAGAAACCGACCACCACTATTTGCAACTACCACAACCATCTCAGAGGTGATGACTTTCTTAGGCCGAGATGAACACCACTATCTTCCACTATCTTCGCCACCATGAACCACGGGTACCCACCAACCCCTCACCATCGTTTCCACCCCCCACCACCATTAACATCATGATCATTTTAGTTAGTACACAAAAAATGAAACAAATTTATATGAAAATTTATTAAACGATATGATACTATTTTTTTTGTCTTACAACACTGATAAAATACAACTTACCAAACACTTAACATCTTTACTTTACAACATATCATTTTTAATGTGCAACAAAAACAGTTTATTAAAAGAACCAAAACAATACTAAACTGGTCTTTAGAACTTTTATGTGATTGTTTGCTAGGGTCATGCTGGAATATGACTTAAACCTATGCTCCAATTTTAAAATAGGAAAAGAACTTGCATTAAACAGTTTACTGTTATTGTAATGTTCCGGCCCAATAATATAATATTATGTGTACATTTTTCTTCATATAATATTGTATTATTAGATCAAAACGTTATGTGAAAATAAACATGTTACATGTAAGAATAAATATGCGCATGTTTTGAGTACAATGAATGTGGACATCCCATGTGAACACAGATGTTTATGCAACTGCTCTCATGACTCATGACTCATGAGTAATCAGTCATGACAAGTGTATTACAAACTTTAGGATCCCATTTTTCACTCGCCTTTAACTTATATATAACATGCATCCCTCCCTGGGAACAAGCTTTTATACTTCCATAATACAAAGTGGAAAACGTCAAATATTAACTTCCATTAAAGGCCGCTTGAGAAAATGTAAGTGGTGCCACTGCACGAGGCTTCCAAATTGAAGAAGCAGAAGTTTTGTTTTTGTATGCATATCTTATATATATATCTATATGTGTAGTTGGTATACAAAAATAGTTATTAGTGGATACTGTTGTTGTGCTACTTTACATCCTGTTAAAGCCTTAGAGGTGGGTTCGAACCTCCTTTTGCTATTTTTTACTTCTTTATAATTAAATGCATAAATTTTCAAAAAAAGTAACACAAAAGTTTCATTTTTTTACTTCTATGTAATTAAATGCATGAATTTTAAAAAAATAACACAAAAGTTCAAACAGTGTACCTCTTAAATTTAAAGGAAAACACTAATATACACCGCACCACCGGTTGTTTCGATAAATTGTTTGTCCTATCACGATTTATAGAAAGTACAAACTAAAAAAACAATTACAATCTCAGCTTTTATTTAGAGTTTTCGATTTATTTTGCATACGGATCCCGGAATCTCGGGACCACTTTCATTCATTCATATGACGTAATCCTGAGATCCCTAGAGATCCCATGATCGTGATCATTCATCGTGCATCGTGTGGTCAGTTTTCGTTAGGTACTATTTATATTTAATTTTAAATTTTAAATTTTGAAATGATTTCTGACCACACGATGTACAATGAACAGTGCCGGATCCTTTTCCTCTTATGTTGCCGGATCTTTTTCCTCTTATGATGTTGTCCATGTGGCCGGATCCTTTTTCTCTTATGACGTTGTCCATGTGTCCTATCGCATCACACATTATCCACATGACTCCAAAGTCCAACCAACAACCAACAAAGACAATGACCTTTTGAGACACATAGACAACGACCGACGTTGTATTTTATGTATTTAATAATAAATCTTGTTTATTTTGCTCCACATAACATTCCATTATCGAATCAAAACTACAAGTTGCACTTCACCCGAAGATTAATATTACAATTAAAAAAAACATTAATACAATTAGGCCCCTATGTCATAACTAATGTGCTTGAGCAGCACCGAAGTTTGGGCTGGGCAAACGGGCCCTGGGCCCGCTGGAAGGGCGGGTACGGGGCAAGTCCATATTATTTTATATACAAAATAGGGCGGGGCGAGTCCAAGTAAACAGAGGGGCAAGGCGAATCCAATTTTTTGAAGACACAGGCCCCCGACCTAAACCATATCCAATAAACCTGTTGATCTCAAATCTCACACACACACCACATCACTTTCTCCGAGACTCAAACTGAAACTCTTTTCCTCGGTCCTCCCTCTTGATCTCTCTCTCCTAAAGTCATCCCACTCGATTCTTAGTCTCTCTCAATTGAACTCGAAGAGACGAAAGCCGAGCTCTGTCCGACTCAGAGTTACATAGAAGCCGAGCTTTGCTGACAGTCTTTAATTAGTCCATCTTCCCAACCTTCCTTAATCAACCATTTTAGTTCCCAACTCAAAAGCCTCATCGACTCCTTCTCTTTCTCTCCCAAGTCCAATATGTTGACAATATTGTAGATCCACCGTCTCCCAACAACTGCAAGTCGAGAAACCATTAGATCCGACGAACTAAATACAAGTGTGAAGGAGTTGGAGATTGGGAAAAGGTGGAGACTTGTCACCAAATCATGAAGCAGTGGCATTGAGGCCGATTGAAGTTGCAAACAGAGAGATGACTGAAGTTGCAGACATAAAGATAATTGAAGTTGAAGACATCTCTTAAATTTTAGGTAAATGGGCCATGGGCCCACTCCAACAACACTGATACTGTCCCCACTTGACCATCTGCTCAATCCATCAGGTGTGGGGTTTTAATACAAAAAGCCTCGATGATAGTTAGAGTGGGGTAATTCTATTAAAATGGCTTGTTCTCAAGTCTTCTGGCCAATGTAGGACAGAGGAATTCTAACACTCCTCCGCACGTAAGACTCCATTTTATAGGTCACATGTGAAGTTCCACACATCGGTAACCATGTGGAGCCAAACCAGGGCTTACCCGTTCGGGCGGGGCCAATGGGGACCCACCCATTCATATGGCATCTCTTGGCCTACGTGGAGCCAAGTTGGGGCTCACCCGTTCGCACGGGGTCAAAAGGGACCCACCTGTTCACGTGGATGTACGGGCCTGTCCCCTGGCTCTGATACCATCTTAAATTTTAGGTAGATGGGCCATGGGCCCACTCTAACAACACCGATACTGTCCCCACTTGGCCTCCTGCTCAATCCGTTAGGTGTGGGGTTTTAATACAAAAGGTCTCGGTGATACTTAGAGTGGGGTAATTCTATTAAAATGGCTTGTTCTCAAACCTTCTGGCTGATGTGGGACAGAGGAATTCTAAGAAAATCAACGGTGGCAAAGGCCCAGGTGATGCTGCTGTCAGGAAATGGTGATTGTTGCTTCAATTTTGAATTTGGGAGTGGGGAAGAGTAGAGAGAGATAAAGAGAGAATGAAGCTGATACGAATAGGAGAAAGAAAAAAAGACACTGCCAGTATGCCCAAAATTGAAAAATAATAATAATAATAATAATAATTGAACCCATGGACCCGTCCCGAACCGGCCCGTTTGAAACATGCCGGGTTAGGTTCGGTTCTCAAACTCAAAATCTATCTACCCGCCTAGCTCCTCCTGTTACTATTTAAAACGGGTAGGGTCCGGTTCCTCCAAATTTGAGCCTGGCCTGTGCCCAGCCCTAACTGGAGTTACGATATCCGGCAAGCTCAATTGCGGGAGATGACCGTCTGACGACATGATCTCAATGATAGACTCGCCGCCAAGATTCTGGTGCAAATACTTGGACACAACCATGGGGACAGCAAGGTCTTTTACACCCTGTAAAATGTGACTTGGCACCGTGATTAACGTAAGTATTTGTCTCATGTTGGTTTGGAATACGGTTTGTGCGACGCTGAGGGCAATGTCCGGTCGCATGTTGAATAGGGTCCGGTTGAACTCCTGGACTGCCACTGAGTCGATGTCGCCACCCACCGCCAGCGGCGCGAACCCGGAGCACCATGCCTTGTAGTTGGACCGGATCGCCTCGAATAGTTGCTCCAGATCTTCTTGCTCGAATCCCCCGTTGTAGTCCACGTCATTGAGGAACCTATAAAAATGGTACAATTTAATTGGTTGAATTGTTAATTGTGTTTTGGAAGTGTAATTAAATAACATAAAAATGATTGAGAAAGATTGACTCTAATTAAATAACATAAAAATGATTGAGAGAATGGAGAGTCAATATACTAATCAAAAAGGAAATTTTCGAAGATTTAATTATTCAACCAGATGGATGGATCCACGTTGAACATACATGTTCTAATTTAACGAAAAAATTCTCACATAAAAAACAAACGAAAAAGGTAAAATTGTAGAAAAATAGTGACAATTGACTTAATTAGTTAATCAAATTGATGGATTTGCACGAATAAATTTTGAACGGCCTCAGTCTCTACTTTGTTGGAAGTGGCCGAGCTTTAAACTCTCCAAATCACAAAAATTAAACTTATGTCTTATTGGAGAGGTAAATTTGGGATTGTGGGACTGAGCTGAATTTCAGAATATAATAATTGACTTTGATTAGTTCCTAATTAAATGGAGCAATTAGACGACGATGTAGGTTTACCTAGAGGAGGCGGCGATCATGATGAGCTTGGTGAAGAGGTCGGGTCGGGTGACTGCGGCGATGGCACCGACCATGGCGGAGGCGGAGTGGCCGACGAAGATGCATGACTCGACGTGCAGCCTTCGAGGGAGGAGTAGCGCTCGAAGTCGAAGTATTCAGGGTTGGTGGTTCCGGCGGCCATGTTGTCGTACATAACGACGCGGTAGTCGTCGACGAGGTGGGGGATGAGGTGTTTCCAGACCAACTGATCGGTGCCCAAGCCGCGGGCCAGGACTAGGACTTGCTGACCCGATCCTAAGACCCGCACGTTGTGAGCTTCTTCCACTATTCCCATTGCGTCTCTCTCTTTCTTCTTGCTCTCTCTGTTGCTTGTTGGTTTGGTTGACAAGTAATAACTGGCACTACATTTATAAGAATCCTGGTGATATGATCAGTGGGGGGAGTACTGATCAGCTACTGTTGGTGTACTGGAGCTTTCTGTATTTTATGGAGTTATATACACAAGGCCATCGATTTAGGACAAATATAAGAACGCTAGTTGTAGGCTAGGAGAATTGACATGAAACAAGGACGTTAAGGTAGTGGCGTTTTAATCTTTTCTTGTGACGTAAGTTAAAAACACTTGACTTTATGGCATTTTAATCTGTTCATACTTGAATTTCTGCATAGGTGTAAAAAATTTTGATGCCTTTCTCTCGTTGAAAAGACCGATACTTTTCTTTTTTTATAACAATTTTTTTAACGAAAATTAAAACACATAACACCATGTTATAAGGTTGACAAACAACGAATTTGGTGTTCCCAATTCATATTAGTCTCCCTTTTGGCAAAGTCATTTTTTTTTATTAACCACATAGTCGTAGATTCATAGTTGAGGATAGAGTTTGAGAGTCAAAATCTTAGGTTCGTCTTTCTTAAATGAAAAAACAAATTGATTAATATGTTGAAATAAAAATGTGGTTGAAAGCATGAAGATGGTGAGCTTAATTGATTAATAAGCAGTCGAATCAATTAAATATCGATTTATGACCATTTTAGTTGTATAACTAAGTTAAGCTATGAGACTAGTCGTAACTAGATATTGGATTATCAAACTCACTATAAATATGTGTTGTACTTGCACTCGAGTTAGACCCGAGACCTCATATCTAATAAAGTAGAGAACAACAACCGCTAAATTCAAAGATGGTTTGGTGCTGATATACATATCGATTAGGCTTTTTTAGACTAAGTTTAGGTGAGTTTGATTCTTGTATCGAAGAATCATGCACCATATAATCCTTGCAACATATTATTCCAATAGTATGAGATGTGAGCTATATATATTAATTGTGATTTATAACTTTTTTTAGTCATTCTCTTGTTGGTCAATTATTGTATATTGAACTAAACAATTTAAATCACTATCATAGAACTCAAATTTATAACTCAGTGTAAGAGACTCTTTATTATATAAAACGAGCACAAAACTCAATTTTCGGGTCCACTATGAAACAATAATTATACATTGTATGTATACATTCTTTCGTATCAAATGACGAAAATACCACTAACAGTGCCATAACTAGTTTTAGGAAAAGAAAATTTGGAATTTGGATCTCAACAATCAACAATTATTAGCTATTATATTTTGGCAACTGGAGATATCAACTCAAAGTGAAAGAGTTTTGGCCCCTAATAACTGATAGTAGATGTTGCAAGTGCATCCAACCACTAGTAAAAAAAAAAAAACCTTGCGCGATGAAAAACACATCGTTGTCCAAAGTCACTTTGTGCAAGTCTAAACTTCATCGCGCAAAGTCTTGCATGGCCAAAAACACATTGTCGCGCAAAGTTTAAACTTCGTTGTGCAAAGTCTTTACAAAAATAAATAAAATAATTTTTTTTTAAATCTTTGCGAGACGTAATTCAAATATTTTGTCGCCTAAACCAATTTATTTTCATTTTTTATTTTGTAAGTATAACACTTAAGAAATTGAACAATCTATATATATATATATATATTTATTAGGTAGCTTTAAATTTATTAATGTAGTTCAGATCGGGTTTTTGTTAGAAAAATATATTATTATAGTTCAGATCAGATTTTTGTTAGAAAAATTATTTTAAATTGACGATGGAATTAGTTCATTATATTCATATAGGGTCAAGGAGTGTAGCTGTAAAAAAAACATCAAAATCAGAGTTGAAATAACCGTTAAATCGTGATTTTTTGTTTATAACCGTCGAAAAGTTTTGTCTCATTCCTTGATCTCTGAATGTTTGTTTTTTGTGATTTTTGGCGCATATGATCTCGAAGTATATACAAACAAGTTTGACGGATGGATCGTTGAAACTAGTTTCTTAGAATGCGTATCCCTTCAAAACAATAGATTCACTAACACTTAGAGTTT
Source organism: Pyrus x bretschneideri (assembly GCF_019419815.1). Lineage (NCBI taxonomy): Eukaryota > Viridiplantae > Streptophyta > Magnoliopsida > Rosales > Rosaceae > Pyrus > Pyrus x bretschneideri. The sequence continues at coordinate 4,106,549 of NW_025999820.1, read as the reverse complement.
ATGTATACTTTCATTAAGTATAACATAAGATTTTGTGGTATCCATTAGTGTAAATATTTTAAATTGAAGATCGAATTCATTCATTGTATTCATATAGGGTCAAGGAGTGTAGCTTTAAAAAAATCATCAAAATCGGAGTTAAAATAACCGTTAAATCGTGATTTTTTGTTTATTCATATAAGTGTAGCTGTATACATGCATCACACAAACCAATTTATTTTTGTTTTTTATTGTATTTTATATTATAAATTTTAAAATATAGTTGTTTTCATAAGTTTTTATTATTTTTTAAAAAATTTGCACTACGAATATCAATATTTCATCACCTAACCATTATTTACTTATTTATTATTTATTTTTATATTTTATATTGTTAAACTAAATTATTTTTTTATTTTCTTTGCACGATGAATACACATTTGGTCGCCTAAACCTTATTTATTTTAATTTATTTATATTTTTTATTGTAAAATAAAATTATTTTCTTTTTTATTATTTATAAAAATTATTCTTATAAATTTTGCGTGAAGAACCAAAATTTTGTCTCACATAATCCTTAAATTTGGACGGGAGCCAAAAATGGGGGCTCGACCAATATTTCATTGCGCAAAACTTTGCGCGACCAACACTTCATCATGCAAAACTCTAAAAATTTGGGTAGGCACAAAAAATGGGACACGGGAAATTGTTTTTTTAATTTTTTTTAAGACTTTGCGCAACTAATTTATCGTCGCACAAAACTCTAAAAATTTGGGTGGGCACCAAAAATGGGATGCGCGAAATTTTTTTTTAAGACTTTGTGTGACCAATTTTTCGTTGCAAAAAACTTTGCGCAACCAACACTTCATCGTGCAAAACTCTAAAATTTTGGGTAGGCACCAAAAATGGGATACGGGAAATATTTTTTTTAAGACTTTGTGCGACCAATATTTCATCGCACAAACTCATATCCTTCGTTGCGCAAAGTGATATGGCTTTTAAAACCAAAATAACTCCTCCACCATTTTCTCAATGTCTTCCTCTACTCTTACCTCTCTTATTTCTTTCCCTCTCCCCAAATCCGACCCTCTCTCTCACACTCACTCCTCTCACTTAATCTTTTTTCTCTCTCTTCACTATCTCTCATTCTCACTCAATCTCTCATCTCTCTCTCACTATCTCATCTAATTCTCTCACACTCACTCCTCCCTCTCATTCTCACTCACTCTCAATCTTGCCAAAAGGTATATTCTCCCCAAATTTTAATTTGTTTTCGTTAATGTGTTTTTGGAGTTAGTTTTGAGTTTGGTGCGGGGTTTGGGGTCAAGTATAGGATGAGGAGTAGAGTTTGGAATCGGATTTGGGGTATACCAATTTTAGGGGAGATTATGCCCATTTTTTGTTATTTGACCATATATATTGCCCATTTTTTGTTATTTGACCATATATATATATATATATATTTTTTTTTTTTTTTGTAGGGAATTGTTGAGACTTTGACGGCTAAAGTTGAGGATTAGGACGCTATCGAAACATATCCCTGGTCACTACCACCACAACAGCCTTGTATTAGGATTTTATCATTGTACTTTGTTAATTTATGTGTACATTTTGAATATTATATATATATATATATATATATGTGACAACCTATTCCAAAAATTTTAAAATGTACGCGTGAAAAGATGATTTTGCCCCTAGTGTGATTTCTTTTCGTTGTGTGGCTGTTTTGGGCTTGGTGTGGCTGGTTGTGGACCACACACACTCTCCCATATTTTCCCTCACCCTTTCCTCTATCCGTGCACCTGTCCCGTGCCATTTCCCTTCCCATTTTCATATCCCTTGTACGGACACACACACAAACATACCAAATCTTCACAGATCGAAGAAACAAAGTACTTGTCCATGCTTGTGAGGTCCGTAGGAGTCCAACCATACCCATTTCAGGTAAGGTTACCTTCGTTTTCACGTCGAACTCGAGATACCCGATTTTTGGCACTGTTCATGCACACGTAATTTCTTAAGTTTTTGGGAATTTCAAGCTTGTAAGAAGCTTGGTGAGGTCCCTAGGAGGCTCGGGGTAGTTCATTTGAAGGTTTTGGACGTCGGGATCGTGAGTTTCGAGGTTGGCCAGAGTGTTTTACCAGTGAGATTTCGTGGATTTTAGCACTTGAAAGTGGTATGAACTTGTTCCTCTCGTTGTAAGCTTTAATTTGGTACCAATTTTGTGAAATTTGGTTGAAAAACGAAGAAGATAGGACGATTTAAAGTTTTCCCGATTTTCCAGCGTCGGCGACGGCGCCGGAGCCTCGCCGGAGAAGACGACGAAATATTCCTAACTCCGTTGACGGAAACCGTTAAAGATAACGGAATATTCCTGACGGCGTTAACTGACGCCGTCAGCGTGCCAGGCACGTGCCTTGGCCGGCGCGTGGGGGCGCGTGCGGCGGTGAAATTTTTTTCTAAAAATATGGGGATGTTCCTGAGGTTGAGTAGATCACGTTGGTGTATTCATACACCCCATTTGAGCATTGTAGGAGAAGTTATTTCTTAAAGTTGGTTATGTGCTTTAAAATTAACCTTTTTATAGTTGTTTCGCATATAGGTGAGACCTATCCCGAGGACGAGCGTGGTCACTCGAGGCAAGGGGGTTACGACCCTTCTACTTATCAGTGAGTGGGCTTTTGGTTTTCCGTATATACCTATATACTTATACTTTTCCCAGAAATTGGTTTGAAACATTTATTCGTTTATATGCCATGCTTTATATTGCAATTGTTTATACATTATTAGTGCATATGTATATAGATGTATGTGGGTGCTGTGGACGCACATGTAAGTGCCAGATGAGTATGACTTATGTTATGTTTAGTAGTGTTTTGAGATGCTTAGAGAGCTCATAACCTGCACCCTGGTGTTAGTGCTCCCGCCCATAGTCGGGCACAGTCCTTCACGTGATGTTCACCTCCCACACCACACACTCATCTTGGATCCAAGTTAGGTGCACAGGCTTGTCGTACAGACCACTTTAGGTGGTTCCGACTCGTAGGTGACCCGCGATTATTCGCCCAGCCTTCACGTGATCGTAGCACTTGAGCGTATTTATATATTACACCCAGGCCTGTCGTACAGACCACTTTAGGTGGTTCCGACTCGTGTGTAGGTCTAGCTAGTGAGATAGAGATTTAAGCTCTAGATTCAGCCGTACAGGTCACGTTAGATGACTCCGGCTGACAGATTATATGATATTGATATGACATTACCTGAGCACTTGCATTTTACTTTAAGGTTTTGGCATAGCATATTCCTGAGCATGATATATATATATATATATATATATATATATATATATATATATATATTCTATTTTCTGGGAAGTATACAGGTTTTACGGCGAGGGGTTAGAACTTATTTATTAAATTGGTTTTCGAAAAGCTTTGTTTTTGCCTACTCACGCTTTTGTTTTGCGCCCCTCCAGGTTCTAGTTGGCTAGCACGTTTGGTGGCTTCCCTGTGGATTTTTCCGGCATATCTGACAGACCACCACTAGTGTAGGACCACCTTCGGGTGTGCTTTTGTTGTGTCGTTTCCTTCTGTACTGCATTAGGCTTTCATACTCTGAACTTAGGGTTCACACTTACGCTTGCACTTGTTCGTTATTACCTTGTGTAAACTAGTTTTTATTTATTCGTACTACTTTTATTATTATTTTATTAGCTTCCGCACTGTGCACATGGTTACGTCACTTCCACGTGACGGCCAGCATGCCCTGATCTCGATCGGGGTGTGTCAGTTTGGAATCAGAGCCTAGGTTTGGCAGTCCTGTACCTTTGTGAGTATTCTAATGATTTTGGTGTCTTATGTCAGAACTATGCCGCCTCGTCGGGAACCACGTCGCTCTGCTGAGCCTAGTTTCCCCGATATTGCTCAGCTGGGGGAAGCTATTGCTACAACTATTCATTCGGAGATCCGCCCTCCCCAGAGGACTCCTCTGGAGACTATGTATAATTTGAAGTTGGATAAGTTCGAAGGTAACGAGGGTCATGAGGGTACAGAGCGATGGCTAGAGCATATTGAGAAGACCTTTCATGTTTTGCATAGTCAGGGGAATCTCCATGTCGAGAAGTGGGTAGAGACGACCTCGTGGTTTTTGGGTAAGGATTCTGCATCCTGGTGGGAACAGGAACTTCGTCGTTTGACTCCAGCTGAGAAGACTGATTGGGATGTTTTCAGTGAGTTGTTCAAGAGAAGGTTTGTGCCTCCTAAGTACATTGACCGTAAGAAACAGGAATTTACTAAGTTCAGACAGGAGAAGTTGACAGCAAATGAGTATTACCAGAGGTTCACTGATTTGTCTCGCTATCATCCTGAGGTTACTGGTAATCCGGCGGAGATGCTTCGCCGTTTCCGTTTAGACACCAAGAAGAAGTGGCGTTCGATGGCGACCACTACCTATTGTGATACCTACCAGGAGTTTTATGAGATTCTGCTGAGAATTGAGGATTCAGAAAATATGCCGAGCGAGAGTGAGGATGAAGAGAAAGACAGTAATCAGAAGAAAAATGATAAAGGTAAAGGTCAGGCGTCGCTCGGGCCTCGTCGGACTCAGAACTTCAAGAGGGGTGGCACTAGTTCTAGCTCTTTTAGCGGTGGTTTTAGCGCCACTAGTCAGGGTCGTGGAGGTAGGTTTACTGGTAGTGCTAGAGGCCAGAGGCAGGGTGATGGTGGTAGAGGTAGAGCCCCACTTTGCCGCAGGTGTAATAATCGGCATGATGCGGGAATTATACGCACACAAATTAAACCCTCTTTTTGTCAATTGTAGTGAAGAATGTAAGTAGGGATCGTTCTGGACCGGGGATTAGGAGGGATTGTTAATCACTTGGATTTGACTCAAAAACGCAAAAACACAAACTAAATTGATTTCTAATGACTAAGATTAAACAAAATATGGGGGGATTGGTTTTGGACGAATTTAAACTAAAATGGATAGATTGTAAAGAAAACAAATTGTAAATATGACTTTGATGGAATTGAATGGATGGGAAGCTAGCTAAGGGGTTTATCTTCACACATGTTATACTTGCACACAAAACAATTTCTAATTGCTTTTCAATAAACCATGAATTCTCAACACCCCGGGTTAATTAGGTCCGCTTAAATTAACCGTCAAGTTTTCCTTAAGTTAATGAATTGGATGATTGCATACGACAACCCAAAGCATTCCCCACAAGTTCCCTACATGAATTGCATAATAGAGATACAAGCAAGAATCATTAAGTTCTTTGAAAACCATAAGTGTTGACGAGGCATTCTATGAATTGCATGAAACTTATGCCAAGAATTTACTTAACGCGATTGTTTATAAGCAACCTCCACTACTTGTGAATATAAGTTCATAACTATTAGGTGAAACTTACTTATATTCTAGCGTCATATTCATGCATGAAAATTAAGCGTGCACTCTCAATAAACATACATAAATAGGTTATCAATCAAATAGTTAAACAAATTGAATCCACAACTTATGAAACGCAATTAGAAGTAATCAAATCATATTGCAAGCATAAACATGTATTTCGAATCCCCCCTAGCCAAAGGGGGGTTTAGTTCCTCATACGTACAAGACAAAGAGAATTGAAATTAAACATTGGAATCGAGAAAAAGCAACACCTAAAAATTCCAACAACTCAAACTTGAATTGTATGAACGTTTAGGCACTCTTCTCCTCCTCTTTGTTGTGGCACAAGGTCTAAGGATAGGTTTAGGGGTGGTATTTGTATGGAATGGAGTGGGGAGTTGTGGAAATGGAAGGGAAGTTATGGAAGTGGAAGGGAAGTTATGGAAGTGGAAGGGAAGTTATGCATGGCTAGGGGTCTATTCTAAGGGGAAAATGGTGTGGAATGGTGTGTTGAATGGAGGTGTGGGAATGAGAATTGAATGATGGGATTGAATGGTTTTATAGGGAGAAAATAGGTGAGAATGTGAGAGAATGTGGCTGCAATAATGACATGGAATGGCTGGAAAGTGGAAGGGGGATGCACGGCAAAGTGTGTGGATGCTGAAATGGATGTGGCTAGGTTGGAAAGGTGTGGAATGTGGCTGCAATATGAAAAGAATGACTAATTAATGTATGTAGGGTGCAGCTAGGTTGGAAAGGTGTGGAAGATGGCTGGAATTTAGGGAAAGGAAATAGGTTTAATGCAGAAATAAAAGGGCAAAGTGGCTGCAATGATGAAGAAAAGCTGGAATTGGTGTGGAAGGCACGGCAATGGTTGTGTTTGGTGTTGGAAATGCATGTGTTTGCATGTGAATTGAAGCTAGGGTGAATGATGATGAATGCATGTGGATTAAAGAGGGAGAATGTGGTGTAATGATGAAGTGGAATGCTGAAAATGTAAGGGGATGCACGGCAATGGGTGTTGTTTGTGTGAAATGTGTGTGAATGGTGGTTTTGCATGGCTTTGATGGATTGTTTGATTGGGCTAGAGGTTTTGCATGGCTCAAAGGATTGTTTGATTGGGCTAGGCCCTTTGTTTTATGTCCCAAAGAGCATACAAGGCTTCAATTTCGTCCATCCTCTTTGCTCCATGATCAAGCTATCCAATCCATGCCCAAAAATGCTCCAAATAGCCTCAAAATGTACTTTCTTGCTCCCTTTGCCATTAGGACCTAAAAACAAATGAAAATAGCTTAAACTACTAAAACAACTATGAAATAACAACATAAATGCACGAAAACAAACTAAGTAAGTCGCCTAAATATGCTCCTATCAAATTCCTTCACACTTAGCTTTTGCTAGTCCTCGAGCAAAACAAAATAACCAAAACGAATCAAACACATTCTAGACCTTCCAACATGTACCTCAGGGATTTCCAACGAACATGACACATTAAAGAACATCATTCCCACAGTTTTTAGCTTTCTTTATACTTCAACAAACACTTAATCATGGTTACTACTTATTAGTTCACATAGAATCAATTAAAACAATGTTTTGAATGTAGTAACATACCTTAGAGAATTCCCTCAATTCCTCACTAGAATGCACTCTATTTTCACACAGAATTTCTAACTTCACACCCTACACTAGGTATATGTGAGAAGATTGAAGCAAATATGAAGACTAACACTCACATATGTTATATCAAAGAAAGCATTTTCTGGATTTACGACAATGACATGAATATGATCTCATGAATGGAATGTTGCTACTTAGAACGAGAACCAGTGATTCCATATGCTCATACCAAATTCAAACTCCACATATTGAACACATAACATCAAGATAGAAGTTCAGGGTTGTAAGGAGGCTTAGGTATTGGCCAACAAAGAAAGGTAAGGATAAACAAAAGTTCTTAAAGCAATAGTAAGCAAAGTAATGGATTTGACACTTAAACTCTCTTCAAATGGCCGAAATCAATTAGTACACACAAGGGAAGATTCATGCAACATTTAGGGTCAAATTCACTCTTTTGGACCCTTCCTTCAACAACCAACACTTGTGAGTTCATTCTCACTTATTTTTCAACTCCTTTTCTTTCTTTTGAACACTTTTCTATTTTCTTTTGATTTTTCCACGAATTTTTTTTTTCTTTTTTTTCTTCTTTTGTCGTGCCCTATCATCTTCCCCCACACTCATTTTCTGCCAAATATTGACCAAAGGAGTTCACTCTAGGTCGTGCTTCACTTTCCTTTAAGAACAAAGGTATGGAAAGTCCTAATCTAGGCTAGGTGAGGATAATGTGGCTAACAAAGAAAATAGTCTTTGATAAGGTTGAAGAGGGTTAATCCTACAATACATATGAAAAGGGATAGGCTTTTTGGCTCTGGCTTGACAACTTCATCTTATTGTATGTTATGCAATCAATACCATGCTTTGAATGAAATGGGCATGAGTTCTAGTATTTGGAACTATAATGAGATGCATTTTAAGTAGCAACCAAGCAAAGAATGATGAGATCATGCAACGACTTTAGAAAACAAGAAATCACAGATTATACTCTCCAAAGAACATTATAGGCTCAAGTCTCTCAGGGTTGTAGCGTTAGTTTGAGTTTCTTCCTTCAAGCATGTTACAAAAACTGAATTTTTTTCCTTTGTGATTACATGTGAATTCATAAGCTATAACCATAACCAAGGGAGATCGAGAGGTAGCTTTACTTGCTAATTTTCAAGTTAGGCCAATTTTAGTTGATCGGGTGCTTGAAGCTCAGGCAGCTGATAGGGAGACTCAAGAATTGATCCAAGCTCAAGATCGAGGGAGGAGGAGAGACCTCAGAGTTCGTGATTCGGATGGCATGCTGATGCAGGAGGGTAGGATGTTTGTGCCTAATAATTTGGAATTAAAGAAAGCAATTCTCGATGAAGCACATATCTCGGCTTATGCTATGCATCAAGGAGCTACTAAAATGTATCATACCATTCAACCATTTTATTATTGGCCGGGTATGAAGAGGGAGATAGCTGAGTATGTAAGCAGGTGTGCTGTTTGTTAGCAAGTTAAGGCAGAAAGGAAGAAGCCGTTTGGGTTGTTCCAGCCGCTTTCCGTTCCCGAGTGGAAATGGGAAAATATTACTATGGATTTTGTGTATAAGCTTCCGCGTACGCATAATGGGTTTGACGGCATTTGGGTGATTGTTAATCGGCTTACTAAGTCAGCACATTTCATTCCAGTGAGGGAGAAGTATTCTTTGGGCCGATTAGCGGAGTTGTTCATCTCAAAGATTATGAAGTACCATGGTGTCCCTGTGAGTATTGTTTCGGATCGTGATCCATGATTTACATCTAAGTTTTGGATAGCTTTTCAGGAAGCTTTGGGTACTAGACTATTTTATAGTACGGCGTATCATCCTCAAACGGACGGACAGTCAGAGATAACCATTCAGACTTTGGAGGATATGTTGCGAGCTTCGGTGTTACAGTTTGGTGATGCTTGGCACGAGCGATTAGATTTAATGGAATTTGCCTACAACAACAGCTTTCATTCGAGTATCAGTATGGCACCATTTGAGGCATTGTACGGTAGATCTTACCGCACACCGTTGTGTTGGTCAGAGGTCGGAGAAAGAGTTTTGGTGGGCCCGGAGATTGTTAAGAAGACTACTCAAAATGTTCAGGTAATCAAGTCTAACTTGAAGGCAGCCTAGGATAGGCAGAAGAGTTTAGTGGATCGACATGCTACTGATAGAGTGTATGAAGTTGGCGATTGGGTATTTCTGAAGCTTTCACCATGGAGAGGGGTTGTATGATTTGGAAAGAAAGGCAAGTTGAGTCCCAGGTACATCGGACCATACATGGTCACTGAGCGAGTGGGTGAGGTAGCTTACAGGCTGGAGTTGCCTCCGGAGATGGCTAGAGTACATAACGTTTTTCACGTGTCCATGCTTCGACATTATGTTGCTGATCTGTCTCATGTGATACCTCCTCAACCCTTGGAAATCAACCCGGATTTGACTTATAACGAGGAACCAATGACGATTCTAGATTGGAAGGAGAAGGTTCTGAGGAACAAGACAGTGAACTTGGTGAAAGTTTTGTGGATGAATCATTCCATGGAGGAAGCTACTTGGGAAACTGAAGATCGGAAGAGAGATTTATATCCTCGGTTGTTCTTTGATCACTAGAGGTTGTTGTATGGTTGTTTTGAATTTCGGGACGAAATTCTTATAAGGTGGGTATGTTGTGATAGCCTATTCCGAAAATTTTAAAACGTACGCGTGAAAAGATGATTTTGTGGTGTGGCTGTTTTGGGCTTGGTGTGGCTGGTTGTGGACCACACACACTCTCCCATATTTTCCCTCACCCTTTCCCCTATCTGTGCACCTGTCCCGTGCCATTTCCCTTCCCATTTTCATATCCCTTGTACGGACACACACACAAACATACCAAATCTTCACAGATCGAAGAAACAAAGTACTTGTCCATGCTCGTGAGGTCCGTAGGAGTCCAACCATACCCATTTCAGGTAAGGTTACCTTCGTTTTCAGGTCGAACTCAAGATACCCGATTTTTGGCACTGTTTATGCACACGTAATTTCTTATGTTTTTGGGAATTTCAAGCTTGTAGGAAGCTTGGTGAGGTCCCTAGGAGGCTCGAGGTAGTTCGTTTGAAGGTTTTGGACGTCGGGATCGTGAGTTTCGAGGTTGGTCGGAGTTGGGGGTGTTTTCCCGGCGAGATTTCGTGGATTTTAGCACTTGAAAGTGGTATAAACTTGTTCCTCTCGTTGTAAGCTTCAATTTGGTACCAATTTTGTGAAATTTGGTTGAAAAACGAAGAAGATAGGACGATTTAAAGTTTTCCTGATTTTCCGGCGCCGTCGCCGGCGCCGGAGAAGACGACGGAATATTCTGTCAAAACTGACGGAATATTCCTAACGCCGTTGACGGAAACCGTTAAAGATAACGGACTATTCCTGACGGTGTTAACTGACGCCATCAACGTGCCAGTCACGTGGGGGCGTGTGCGGCGGTGAAAAGTTTTTCTAAAAATATGGGGATGTTCCTGAGGTTGAGTAGATCACGTTGGTGTATTCATACACCCCATTTGAGCATTGTAAGAGAAGTAATTTCTTAAAGTTGGTTATGTGCTTTAAAATTAATGTTTTTATAGTTGTTTCGCATATAGGTGAGACTTATCAGTGAGTGGGCTTTTGGTTTTCCGTATATATCTATATACTTATACTTTTCCCATAAATTGGTTTGAAACATTTATTCGTTTATATGCCATGCTTTATATTGCAATTGTTTATACATTATTAGTGCATATGTATATAGATGTATGTGGGTGCTGTGGACGCACAGGTAAGTGTCAGGTGAGTATGACTTATGTTATGTTTAGTAGTGTTTTGAGATGCTTAGAGAGCTCATAACCTGCACCCCGGTGTTAGTGCTCTCGCCCATAGTCGGGCACAGTCCTTCACGTGATGTTCACCTTCCGCACCACATGCTCATCTTGGATCCAAGTTAAGTGCACAGGCTTGTCATACAGACCACTTTAGGTGGTTCCGACTCGTAGGTGACCCACGATTATTCGCCCAATCTTCACGTGATCGTAGCACTTGAGCGTATTTATATATTACACCCAGGCCTGTCGTACAGACCACTTTAGGTGGTTCCGACTCGTGTGCATGTCTAGCTAGTGAGATAGAGATTTGAGCTCTAGATTCAGCCGTACATGTCACGTTAGGTGACTCCGGCTGACAGATTATATGATATTGATATGACATTACCTGAGCACTTGCATTTTACTTTGAGGTTTTGGCATAGCATATTCCTGAGCATGATATATATATATATATATATTCTATTTTCTGGGAAGTATATAGGTTTTACGGCGAGGGGTTAGAACTTATTTATTAAATTGGTTTTCGAAAAGCTTTATTTTTGCCCACTCACGCTTTTGTTTTGCGTCCCTCCAGGTTCTAGTTGGCAAGCACGTTTGGTGGCTTCCCTGAGGATTTTTTCGACATATCTGACAGACCACCACCAGTGTAAGACCACCTTCGGGTGTGCTTTTGTTGTGTCGTTTCCTTCTGGACTGCATTAGGCTTTCATTGAAGGGAAAATATGAGATTTATGTGGGATTTCTAGTGACTAGCATGCATATACAATTCAAAATTTATATACGAAAGCAACGGAAGCATGTCATACATTTTATCAAAGCTATAGTCATGCAAATCCCCTTCAAGATGCATAGGTTTATATAAGATGCATCAAAAACAATTTATTGAAGAACAAAGTTTAGGAGTAGTTTTATACCTCTTGATCTAGATCTAAGACCAAGGATTGACCACCTCCAAGCTCTTTGCTCCTTGAACTCCTTGAGCCTAGCCTCCCTCCTTGCCTCCTCCACTTTGTTGAGAATGAGTGCTCCTAGGTCCTCTTCAAGTTTCCAAAGATATGGAAACCTCTAAAGATCCTCACCCACTTTGTAATGAGAAAGATGAAGGAATTAACCAAAGGGTGATAAGATGATTAGCTAATACTTCCTTTGGTGGCCGGCCTTTGAAGAAGTTGAGAGAGAATGAATATCTTTTCTTTTGTGTATATTATGAACCACCTAACACACTCACACACTTTCATTATTATGTTCCTTTTATTTCTTAAAGAAACAAATCAACCATTGACTTACTCTCTCTCCCTTCTCATTTGGCCGGCCTATTGTGTTTAATTTGGGCTTTGGGCTTTTAATTATTTCAAGTCATCCAATGCTTGAATAAAAGCCCAATGGGTTTTGGCCCAATGGGCCCGATTAAACCCGAACGTTTCTTTAAGCCCAAAACGATCTTTATCGTTTTTTATGATTTCTTTAGACTTTCTAAATTAATCAAAACACTTAATTAATCCAATTAATTATTTCCTTCATCCATTAGTTACTCACTACAAGAGTGTATCGGTGAACAATCTTTTAGGTTCTAATTAGCAAGGCAGTGAGGTGATTGGCACCAATCCAATTGATTATCCAATCACTTAGTGATTTAAAACTTACTTTTAATTCACCTTCCTTTTAATGACTACATTTAATCATCTAGAAGAACTCACAAGCCATGAGTGACATCTAATCATATATCATGGCTACCCAAGCTAATGTAGAAGTTATTCGGAGAACCTATTCAGTTGGAATTACAATGTAATTCGATCCTTCTCTAAAACAATACTCTCAATCACATTACTAGGGTATGGATTTATAATGTCAAACCCCTAATGTGATTATTCCTTCTTATACGATTCATTTGAGACGTATAGGAACGCTTTCCTTTATTACGCTCGATACTTCGGCCGAAGATTCCCGAATCATATCTTAGAGTATTCATCCTCTCTTATCGAGGATTAGAGATTCCTTGTTGCGCATTCACTTGCCTTCATGGCTAAGTGGCTTAACCCTAACGATGCCTTGGACACTCTCGAATGGAATGACTTTAACATAATCAAAGATTAAGTACTTAACCACAAGACAACGAGATGCCTCAGGTCAAAGGATTACTTACATTATTCCAACCATTAGAGTTACTTGCTTGACATGTGAGTAGACCTCCATGCAAGTACTCTCGTTCGATTGTGTTCAGTGAACTCATTCCCTTAATGAGCACCTACATGCTTGTCTTAGTGTCGCTACACGAATGGGATGAGACTTTCCATCCTTCCAATTGAAGCGGACATAGTATGTACCAGTCTATGGATTGTCAGTATCCCTCCGACAATCCTTATGACCAGGAACCTTTTTGGACATGATGGTTATGAGAAGAAGGTCTCTGTAACCTAACATCATTAGGTTACTTCTTCCATCGATCCATTGTCCATGGATTCACTATTTAGGACATATTTCGTTCATTGAGATAGTCCCAATTAGTATCTTTGCCTTCCGATGTATAAGAGTTATATATACATCAATTCATTGTCCTGAAAGGTTTCTTCCAAAGATTGACTTTCAGGGCATATTTCCAACATTCATGCTCTGAACTTAGGGTTCACACTTACGCTTGCACTTGTTCGTTATTACCTTGTGTAAACTGGTTTTTATTTATTCGTACTACTTTTATTATTATTTTATTAGCTTCCACACTGTGCACATGGTTACGTCACTTCCACGTGACGGCCAGCATGCCCTGATCTCGATTAAGGTGTGTCATATATATATATATATATATTGGATAATTTGATCACTATTTTTTTGATATGTAATTTTATGTTGAATATTTCAATTTGAATTAAAGTAATTAAAAAAAATAAAATCATGCAATTAAATTAAATTAAAAAAGTCAAAATTAGAAAAATCTTGCACTACCAAATATTTCTTTGCGTAAACAATTAATATAAGAGAAATAATAAAAAAAAAAGTCAAAAACCTTACGCGACAAAATATTTCATCGTGCAAAATATTAAATTAATTTATTTTAATTAAAAAAATTTTAAAACAAAAATTTTAAATTTTAAATATTTTGTCGCACAAAGCTTTGCACGACGTTAATCTTCGTCACGCAAACCCTATCGCCACGAGCTTTGCGAGACAAACCATGTGCGACCAAGATTTCGTCGCACAAAGTGTTTTTGTAGTAGTTGACGTAAAGGTTTTTTTATTTTTTATTTTTTATTTTTGACAAACGATATTACAATAAAAGATGAAAGAGTGAGTTAAACATCACAATAGGTTAGTAATAATGTTGTTCAAATTCGTCTTTAGTGAGAATCAAATATAAGATCTCTCACTTACAAATGAAGAGGAATATCACTAAACCGTAATATTAAGTGACAACAGATGCGAAGTTGAAGAGCGGAGAAAACTACAAATCCAAATAGTGTCTATGAAAATTGTATATGTTTAATAATAGGCAAATTAGTGATGTACGTTTTGGTGATCTTGATTGTTGATAGTCTACATCTGGTTTTATGCGAGAAAACTGGGTACCGCAGGTGCAACAGACGGCAGAAATGCCATGGCAAAAGGGCAGCTCTAGTTTTGGCAAACTTTTTGCATAGCTACACAGATTGCGTATTCTTCATTTTCTTTTCTCTTTCCTAAAAAATTGCTCCCTATAGATAATTAGATATTCCATCTATAGAGCTGGTACAATGAATCCCTTCTAAAAATTTCATATGCTTCTATTTTCTAAATAATCATCATGCACAACTTACGTTGCCAGAATGTAACGGTGTAACTTAAAATACATATTCAAGCAACAATCAATGAGATCTCATTATTGAGTATTCACAGAAGTTTAGGATCTAACATAAAAGTGATTAATGATATGAGGAAGAGTACAATTCTCTAATTGGCAATATAAGTAGTAGTCCAATTTCGTATAAGCACATACAAAGTCTCTTATCTTCCTAGTGTGACATTGGTACCTCAACACGTAAGTCTAACACGTAAACAACATTTATTTAGTATGTAGAGCACTTGTGACATACGACATCATGCTTTGAATCATAAAAAAATTAAATTTTCACCATAAAACTAATTGATTAGTGGGTCCCAAATGAATTGCCTTATTAAAAAAAAAAAGCCTTGTTCTTTGGAAGATATATCTCGTGGCTGGTACTGCATGGTTCCACTTTGCAAGAACTTCAAATTGGAAGTGGAATGAAAGGTATAATCCTTGATTATTGATAAGTATATTTTCATAAACAAAAAAAGAAATAATTTTGTTATCTTAATTAATTATTTCTGAGTCACCGGTTCTTATTTCTTTTCTTTTGAATTTTGTGGACAGAGGGAACATACCTCATACCGATCGATTAAACCCATTATTGTGGAGTTTATTGGGAAAATATTGAATTAAAGTGATTCATGTGTGCCGATTTCCTTATGGTTGACTTAACAATTGATTGGCAACTTAGTAGGCCGCTCTAGATTTGAATCAACGTAGACATATTGCGAACGAACTTACCATGTCCCCACTAACCACTCGCGCATCGAACTAAGAAGATTCAATTCCAGGTTTATTGATAATCCACGATCAACTTTCTTTCGTAATGCCCTACCCCAGGGGAAGTCGAATCCCATCTGCCTCTTTGAAACAAAGAGATGTATTGAACCGCTAAACGACAATATAAAAAGTAACTAGTATAAACATGTGCAAAATTCCTTATTTTCCAACATGAGGTTGATGCTCTCAAAACAAAAAAAGAAAAAAAAAAACCCTAAACTTGCAATTTGTGGGAAGGTCTATGTTTAGAGAAAAGAAAAAATAATGGATATAACTATATACTGTATGATGCCATTTATAGGTTGTAGCATGTCAAATTTGTATCAACTCTTTCTCTCTTTTCATTTTTTTTTTTTTTGAGAAAAGAAAAAACAATGGATATAACTATATACTGTATGATGCCACTTGTAGGTTGTGGCATGTCAAATTCAATCAACTCTTTATCTTTTTTTTTGAAAAGCAATGATAGAAAATTTCATTAATCAAAAGGGTTGAATACAACAAGTACAAACAGGGAGACGAGAGAGAACTCCCTTCACATCAACTATCAACCATTACATTCCAATACATAAAGGTCAACCAAAAGATCTGGTGGTTCCTCAAATCAAGGCTGGAGAACCTCACAGTTAAGGGCAAGTTTTGCAAGGCGGTGGATAATCTCATTGGCCTGTCGTTGAACATGGGCTGAAAATCTCAGCGATCCTAGACAACATAGCTTTATCATCTTCAATAGTACAACCAATGATTGATCTATTAATTGAAGACTCGCATAAAGCTGTCACAATCTGAAGGGTATCACTCTCTAAAATGGATCTATTATCAAGCTAATATCGTGGTTATTTTTATTTTGTTTGGTTCAGTTGCCGTTTAACATGCACCTATTATCAAACTAGCATATGTTTGCACATTTTGTGTGTGTTAATATTTTTTTGTTTGTTTGTAAAATGGTAAGGAGATAGGAAGTGAGAGAATGTGAGAGTGGAAAGAGAGGTTTTTGTTTTTTATTGTTAATATTAAATATATGCTAAAATCACTTATAGGTGAGACTTCATTAAAAAATAGCAAAATTTGATTTTGTGAAATTAGATTATTGCCCATTATTTTTTCTATGATAGAATATTAAAGGCTTATTATGTTAACACCCCACAAATTGTTGAATCAACCCCACATACTTAATACACCCTACATACTTCCCCATAATACCCTCACACCTCACATTCATTTTCTATATGCACCCCATATTTTCTATACACCCCACATTTCTCAAATTTTATAAAGCTTTTAATTTGGACAAAAAATGTCAACTGAAATTTTGACAAAAGATGCCGCCTGGAATTTAAAGCATATGTGGGTTGTTTTCAATTCCACCATTAAAACACATGTCGTTTGTTTTTAATATTTGGTAGTAATTTTAGGTGTTTAATTCTTCATGTAATCTATGTGATCCCTAAAAGATGAATATGAACATAGAAGCTTGAATAACACATCAAAAACAAGATTAAATAATTATCGATGTCATCAAAATCACTAAAACAATAAAGAATATGAAATGTGAAGCTTCCGAATCATCGATTTTATGTTTCATTCATCAAAAATAATTTTTCTCAATCAACATGTTTGTAGTTTCATTGGTTAGAGTTTTGTTTAACAATGGAGGGTCAGAGGGATTTTGGTAGTTGAAGAAGATAAATAATACGTTAAAAGTGATTTGGAGTGTATTTAGAAATTTTTTTATTTTTTTTAAAACCTAATAAGGTTAAAATTGCCATTGCATAGAAGGGTAAATAAATCATTTAATATTAAATTTTAATGTAGAGTGCATTCAACATTTTGTAGGGTGCTAATATAAAAAAGTTTTATCACCCTCTTTTGTTGACAAATAGAATTCTATTAATAAGTTGTTTTGATACATATTTTAGATCTCTATCTCAATAAGTACTAAAAATTTATAAACCTATTAAATTAAAAAATATTCACCGACAGACTCTTAACTTGAGGATTTAAATTATAATCTCATAACTGAGCGTTTTACTCCCCAGAAAAATATGGAAATTGTATTAAATTTTTGGGCCTTTTGATGTAGTCGTCTCAGTTTCGAATTTTTTAAATCAAACATCTATAGCTTTTAAAATTTTGATCAAACATTTTTCTACTACTTTTTTTATTATTAAAAATGATGATTTTTATTATAGTTAATTTACCCATTAATTCACAAATTAATATCACAAATCTCCTACAACCACAACAAACATCTTATCTTATCACAATTCGTTTGAAAAGAATTTTTTTTTTAACTCAAATATTTTTTTTATTTGAATTCTAAAAATACTCAATCATCCTTTTAACATACAATTATGAGATACTAACCGGATCCTCTTCGGATCATTTTGATGAGGATCCTGAAGATCCGTGAATCGTGTTTGTTCATCATATATCGTACGGTCAGTTTTTGTTAAGTACTATTTGTGTTTAATTTTAAATAAAAATATTTAAAATGATTTTTGACCATACGATGCACGATAAACGAACATGATTCACGGATCTTTGGAATCCTCACAAAGAAGATCCAATGAGGACCGGATACTATACCATTAGAAATGAACACCTTCACTCTCTTCACCACTATGATCCCAGGGGTCCCCATCGGACCCCTCACCATCGTTTCCGCTATCCACCACCATTAACATCATGTTCATTTTACACCAATTAAAACAAATTTATATTGTTAAACGATATGATACTATTTTTTTTCACTCACAACACTAATAAAAATATAACTTACCAAACACTTAACATCCTTAGTTTAGAACTTAATATTTTCAAAGTACAACAAGAGCAGTTTATTAAAAAAAAAACAACAAAACAAAAACAATATTAAACTGGCCTTTAGAACTTTTATGCGATCGTTTCCTTGGGTCTAGCTGGAATATACCGTTACCTGATGACTTGAACTATGCTCTAATTCTAAAGGATTAGCATCAAACATGTATACTGTTACCGTGACGCCTAGTCTAATAATTTAATATCACGTGTAAGTTTTTTTTTCCTATAACATTACATTATTAGATTAGGACACTATATGACGGTAAACCTATTACATGTAGTTGGTTCCCGAAATGTGCATGTTTTGAGTAAAATGAATATGAACATCCGTAGTCGTCAAAAGAAGGACGAAATTTTTGTGGACACCTCTTGTGGACACACATGTTCACGCCATGCAACTGCTCTCATGACTCATTTTTTGCTCGCTAAGTTTCCAAAAGATATACCTTTAACTATATATATATATATATATATATATATATATATATATATATATATATATATATAACATGCATCGGTCCTTGGGAACAAGCTTTTCATGCTTCCATAGTACAAACAAAGTGGGAGACGTGGAACATTAATTTCCATTCCTTCCTATGACGTTATTTGTTATTTTTGGATTCAATCGCATTACACATTATCTACTTGACTCCAATAACAAAGACAACGAATTTTCTTACATGTAACAAGTTTATTGAAACTCAACTATATTTAATCAATAATAAAGCTTGTTTATTCTGCTCAACATAATATTACATTATCAAACCAAAACACCAAGTTGCACTCCACCGAAGACCTAAACCTTAATTAATCATCCCCTACATATTAGTTAACTTTAATTACTATAATTAACACTTTGAAACAAAATTAATACAATTACGCCGCGATATCATATCTAATGTGCTTGAGCAGCACTGGATTCACGATATCTGGCGACCTCAACTGTGGGAGATAACCGTCTGAAGACATGACCTCAACGATCGACTTGCCACCGAGATTCTGGTGCAAATACTCGGTCACAACCATAGGGACAGCAAGGTCTTTTACACTCTGTAAAATGTGACATGGCACCGTGATTAACCTAAGTATTTGTCGAATGTCGCTTTGGAATACGGTTTGTGCCACGCTGAGGGAAATGTCCGGTCGCATGTTGAATAGGGTCCGGCTGAACTCCTGGATCGCCACTGAGTCCATGTCGCCGCCCACCACCAGCGATGCGAACCCGGAGCACCATGCCTTGTAGCTAGTTGGACTGGATCGCCTCGAATAGTTGCTCCACATCTTCTTGCTCGAATCCTCCGTAGTAATCCACGTCGTTGAGAAACCTATAAAAATGTTTCATTTTAATTGATCGAATTGTTAATAGTGTTTAGGAAGTGTAATTAAATAACCTAAAATGGATTGAGAAAGATTGGAGAGTCAACATACTAGTCAAAAGGTAATTTTCGAAGATTTAATTAGTTAATTAGATGGATGGATCCACTTTGACAAACATGTACTAATTTAACAAAAAAAATTACCACATAAAAAGCTCACGAAAAAGGTAAAACTGGAGAAAAATAGTAACAGTTGACTTAATTAGTTAATCAAATTGATGGTTCGAATAAAATTTCAAAATAATCAGTCTCTACTTTGTTGGATCACAAAAATGAAAACTAATATCTTATTGGAAGGGTAAATTTGGGACGATAAAATAATGGGGTTTCTCCTTCATTGAGAATTCCTTACCTTTACATCCTCACACGTCTCCTCACCTATGGCGACTTTTCAGGACAAACACGTGCACAACACGAATAGGGTGACGTGAAACACATGACGTGGACAACACAAATTGGTGACGTGGAGCATGTGTGGTTATTGAGTTTCATTGATATGGACTCTTTTACTTTCATATGGTCACATGTCCCCTCACATATGAGAATTTTTCCAATCAAACACGTAGACAACATTTATTGGGTGTCGTGGAGTACGTGAACCCTTTGAGCTTTGCAAGTTGGTCAACCTGCTTTGATTCAAGAAAGTTGAGGTTACACTTGTCCTTGCAAGGTTGTAGGACTTTTTAACTTCATATCTCACAATTAATTCCTATTAATGTTGAGAGTGAGTCTCACATTGATGAGATGAGGTACCTTGCCTGTGCTTATAAGTAAGTTTAGCTACTCCCCATATTGCCAATTGAAATTATGGTAGAACCTCAACTTTCTTCATGGTATCAAAATAGGTCGTCCCACGTGTGAAGCCCAACAACCACATGCTCCATGTCACCTGAGTTGTGTTGTCCACCTTGCATGTGTTTATAAGTAAGTTGGGCTTGTCCTCATATTGCTAATTGGTTTTATGGTGGAACCTCAACTTTCTTTAATTAACATAATCATTTTGGTTCTAGTCCCTAATAAACTTAATTGTTCGATTGAAACCTTGTTTGTTTAAATATTTTGATCGAGGTCCTTAACCTCATTTAAGAGATTTAACTCATGCATTTATGCATTTAATGTCCCACAAATTATGAAATTTAAACAAATTTAAATAATTTTTTTAAATTTTAACAAAAAAGAAAACAAAAATTTTTAAAATATAATAAATACTTAAAAATTAATTTTAGAGTAATCTTGTTCTTCACAAAAATTATAGCAATATATATAAAATAATGTACCAACATAAATTTTAACATATTTTTTAAAAAATAACTATTGATATATTTTAAAATATAAAATAAATACATATAATTAGCATGGTACATTTAGCAAAATTAAAAATAAGTACAAATAATTTAAAAAAAATGAGTACAAATACAAATAACAGTTTAAAAAATATAGATACAAAAAGAATTAATATATGAGTACAAATTAAAATTGAAAAGAAAATTAGTACAAATTAAAAAAAGATTACAAAATAAAAATAAATACAAACTAAAAATAAAAATACACTATAAGAAATTTAATAATAAACATAAATATATCAAATGTATCATTTCTAACACTATATAAATATATTTAGAAATAAAAAAATATTTTATTATTAAAATAATTAATTACGTCTATCAAAATTGAAAAAGAATAAGATTTAATCTGAAATAGGAAAAATTGAGATAAGAATCCAATTTTTCTTAATTAAATAGATTAATTGGACGACGATGGAATTTTACCTGGGAGAGGCGGCGATCATGATGAGCTTAGTGAAGAGGTCGGGACGGGTGACAGCGGCGATGGCGCCGATCATGGCGGAGATGGAGTGGCCGACGAAGATGCATGACTGGACGTGGAACTCCTCGAGAATGGCGAGGAGGTCGTAGGCGTAGCCTTCGATGGTGGAGTAGCGCGCGAAGTCGAAGTATTCAGGGTTAGTGGTTCCGGCGCCCATGTTGTCGTACAAAATGACGCGGTAGTCGTCGACGAGGTGGGGGACGAGGTGGGGGACGAGTTGTTTCCAGACCGACTGATCGGTGCCGAAGCCGTGGGCCAGGACTAGGACTTGCTGACCCGACCCTACGACCCGCACGTTGTGAGCTTCTTCCACTATTCCCATTGTTGCTCTCTCTCTCTCTCTTCTTTTCTCCGTTGTTTGTTGGTTTGGTTGACACGTAATAACGGGCACCGTATCTATATGTAAGAATCGTGGTGATAAGATCAGTTGGGAGGAGGGAGGGGGGGGGGGGGGGTGGGGGTGGGGAAGAACTGGTCAGCTAGTGCTGGTGTACTAGAGCTTTCTGTATGTTCCATTGACTGTTTTGACAGTAAACAATTTTATGGAGTTATATTCAAATGACCATCGATTTAGGACAAATATAAGAAAGCTAGTTTTGTATTTTTAAGAACGATAGTTGTAGCCTAGGAGAATTGACATGAAACAAGGACGTTAAGGTAGTGGCGTTTTAATCTTTTCTTGCGACGTCAAGTTAAAACACTTGAATTTATGGCGTTTTAATTTTTTCATAGCTGTACAAATTGCTTATGCCCTTCTCCAGTTGAAAAGGCCGATGCTTTTGTTTCCTAAAACAAATTTGTTACCAAAAAATAATATGTAAAAAAGTTAAAAGCATATAATCCATGTTATAAGGTTGACAAACAACGAATTTAGTGTTCCTAATTCATATAAGCCTCCCTTCTACCACAGACATACTTTTTTTTAATTGACCACATAGTCATAGACTCATACTTGAGGATAGAGTTTTAAAGTCAAAATCTTAGGTTCGTCTTTCTTAAATGAAAAAAAAATACAAATTGATTAATATGTTGAAATAAAAATGTGATTGAAAGCATGCAGATGCTGAGCTTTGTTGATTCATAGGCAGATGTATCACTTAAATATCGATTTATGACCATTTTAGTTGTATAACTAAGTTGAGCTATGAGATTAGTCATAACTAGATATTGGATTATCAAACTCACTATAAATATGTTGTGCTTGCCACTCGAGTTAGACCGGAGACCTCATCTAGTAAAGTAAAGAACAACAACCGCTAAATTCAAAGATGGTTTGGTGCCGATATACGTATCAATTAAGCTTTTCAGAGTAGTTTAGGTCAGTTTAATTATTGTATAGAAGAATCATGCACCGTATAATCTGTACAAAATATTGTTTTAGTAGTGTGAGATGTGAGCTATATCAATTAATTGTGAGTTATATCTTTTTGTTGGCATGTCTTGATGGTCATTTATTGTATGGTGAAGTCAACAATTTAAATCACTATCATAGAACTCAAATTCATAACTCACTGTAAAAGATTCTTTATTCTTATAAAATTAGCACAAAATTCAATTTTCATGTCCGCTGTGAAACAATAATTGTACATTGTGGGTATACATCCTTTCATGTTAAAGTTCATATTAATACATTCAATATTATTTACCCTAAAAGGTGGAGAGTGAGCTAAACTTCTATTGACCCTAAAAACTATTTAGCCTACGTGGCGCTTAGACCGAATAGCTAATAAGCTAACTACGTCATTCAGTTGAATGTAAGGCATGCCAACTCATTGGCAACCAGGAAGTGAAAGAATGTTGTTGTGGTGTTAGGTGTGCTGATGACTTCAAATCTTGCGACTACGGCCGAACAAAGAACACATCTCGGCTTTCCAGTTTTAGAGCCTGAAAACAAGGCTGCTAGTTGCTAAGAAGTCCAATATAAATATTCGGCTTTTAGTATGCTGAATATCGTAACATGGTAACACTTCACTCGCCATGAAGCTAATGAAGTGACCTCTTCCAACAAGGATTAAGATATTCCTTATTGATCGAGACATGGATAGATAACTAGTCAATCTCAAAGCAATGTTGTTTATCCAAATTAAGATGTGTTAACGGAAAAAAGGGTAAAATAAAAATCTTAAAATGTTTGAAAGGTTTCAAGTAGAGCGAGAGTTGAGAGGTTTCGCGTAAAGCGAGAGTTTACACAAGGCAGATTTGTGTGTTGATTTAAAGGGGGCTTTGAATGATGCACTACCATCTCTATTTATAGTAGTAAATCCCACATGTCCGAAGTATAATACCAATCAGACTATAATTCATCAATTTATTTTGAGTGGGCTTCGGCTAATTCTAGTGTATGTAGGACTCTGAATTTAGCTCTAATATCCTCCAAATTCAATCCTTGATCCTCATCATATGCTCCTTGATTTGCTCCTTGATTTGATGCATCACTGATATTTGAGGACTCCTTGTTGTATCAGGACTCGGATGAAATCCTATCCAAGTAAACCAATTCCTGGTAGGACTTAGCCGACCTTCCTTGGGCTGGACTTCCCTTGAAAATATCCCAAGGCAACCTAGGCTTTTCCTTTGGGATGAGCCCATGATCGTTCTCAGCCTAAAACTATTAATTTGGGTCCAAACAACTTCATAGGTTAGCCTAATAAGTTGGTTCGAATTTTCCTTCGCCGAAAATCAAACCTAAAGCCTCTCACTTACAAGTAAAGAAAATACCATGCCATAGCTATTTTTAGAAATAGAAAATTTGGAATTTGGATCTCAAATAATCAACAATTATTAGTTGTTATATCTTGGCAACTGGAGACCTCAACTCAAAGTAAAAGAATTTTGGCCCCCAATAACTGATGGTACATGTTGCAAGTGCAGCAAACGTTAAGTTTTTCTTTTAATAAACGATATTATCTATATTAAGGGTGGAGGAGTAGGCTAAGCCTCATAATGGGCTAGCAAAAATGTGGTTCAAATTCGTCTTTGGCTAGAATCGACCTAAAGTCTCTCACTTATAAGAAAAGAAGAATACCACTAAATTATAATACTAAGTGGCAACATACATGAAGTTAAAGAGTGGAGAAAACTACAAGTCCAAAGAGAGACTAAGAAAATTGAATTTGTTTAATACTACTCAATTATTGATGCAAGTTTTGGTGGTCCTTATTGTGGGTAGTCTACATTTCATTTTATGGGAGAAAAATGGGTATTGCAAGTGTAGCAAACGAATGTTGTGGTACGGGGCGGCTTTAGTTCTGGCAAACTAGTTGCTATAGCTACATTGGTTGCGTATCTTTTTTTTATTTTTTGTCTTTTTTCTCGAATCCTTATAGGCAATTAGATATTATATTCATAGAGCTGGTATAGTGGATCCTTCTATAATTTCATATGCTTCTGTTTTTTAAATAATCGTTATGTACGATTTACGTTGTTAGAATGTAACAGTGTGACCTAAATTCAAGGTTCTAAAAGACGCTAATAGCTAATCGGACGGCAGGCTGGGGTCTAACCTACCTAAGCACCTAGGCAGATTAGGCGGATTTAAGTAAGTCTATTATATTTTTGTGTAAATACTTAAAATAAATAGAATTTCATCATAAACTACATATATATTATGAAGTATTGGAACATAATGAAAACATGGGAAATAAGTATATAATATGTGTTCATTTAAGTATTCAACAAGCCCTTACAATTTATTGAAGAAAAAATAAAATGCAAAATGAAAGCTATCTCTTTTCTGTCTAAATGAGTCGTAGCCTAGTCGAGTGCCTAGGTAGGTCTAGGCAATCTAGGCAAGCGTCTCAGCAGGTCTAGGCATCATTTCTTAATTTTCAAATGCCTAGGCATCAATCAGGACGATGGCCAGCCGCCTAATTCCTAGGCAAGGCCTAGGTGGCGCTAGGCAGAGATTTTTAGAACTGTGGCTAAAATACATATTCAATCAATTTGATCCCATTATTGAGCTTTTACAGAAGTCTAGGTTCTAACATAAAAGTAATTAATTGAAGAATAGTACAATTCTCTAATTGGCAACATAACTAGTAGTCCAAATTCGTATAAGCGCTGCACTTACAAGGTCTCTTATCTTCCTAGCGTGAAATTGATACTCTAGACACGTACACTTAACACGTGAACAACACTTATGTAGTATGTATAACATTTTGTGTACGACATCCGACTTTTAATCATAAAAAAGTAAAAATTTTACTGAAAAGCTAATTGACAATAAAAATAAAAATAAATAAATAACCTATTATAAACATGTACAAAATTCCTCATTTTTCGACATGAGGTTGATGCTCTCAACGAAACCAAAAACCCTGGATATATACTATATAGTATATGATGCCATTTGTAGCATGTCAAATTTATGTCAACTCTTTGTTTGTTTTGTTGGGGCATGTACTAAGTAGTGCGACGGTGCTTTGTATTTTCCTAAAAACTTTGACAGCGGTGAACCGGTGGTTCACATGTAATACCTGTTAGAATTCCTCTGTCCCATATCGGCCAGAAGGCTTGAGAACAAACAATTTAAATAGAATTATCCCACTCTAATTATAACCGAGGCCTTTTAGATTAAAACCTCACACCTGACGGATTGAGTATGTGGTTAAGTGGGGACAGTATCGGTGTTTTTGGAGTGGGCTCTCAGCCTGCCTACCCGAAATTTAACATAGTATTAGAGCCAGGGGATGGGCCCGTACATCCTTGTGAACATGTGGGTCTCCTTTGACCCCGCGTGAATGGGTGAGCCCCGACTTGGCTCCACATAGGCCAAGAGATGCCACGTGAACTGGTGGGTCCCCATAGGCCCTGCGTGAACAGATAAGCCCTGGCTTGGCTCCACGTGGTTGCTGATGTTTGGAACTCCACGTGTGACCCATAAAATAGGGTTTCACGTAGAATTTCTCTGTCTCACATGAGAACAAGCAATTTAAATAGAATTACCCCCTCTAACTATCACCGAGGCCTTTTGGATTAAAACCCCACACTTAACGGATTGAGCAGGTGGTTAAGTGGAGACAATATCGAGGTTGTTGGAATGGACCCTCGGCTCGTCTACCTAAAATTTAACAATACCTGCCACATTGACACCGCATACGAAAAAGGAAGCACTCGTGACAAGATCAGCAGACAAGCATTTACCAAATTAGTACCACTGCTCATGTACTGGAAAATCTTTCATTACCCATCATAGATTTTTGGAAGTTTTAACGAAAAGCCCATGGTACTGTTCACTTTAACGAAAAAGCACATTTTTACACTAAAAAATCAATCCTGGTACTATTCACCTTACCCTTTATTTTGTTCTTATCATTAAAACTCAAAGTTTTCAAGCCATTTTCATTAGTTTTCCTTAGATTTTTCAACTGCTGGATATTTAAGTTGTACTTATAATGTACAAAATATAATATATTTTTCTATGTTCTTTTACGTATTTTATGACACTAGAAGTATACATGCCTGAATAGCGGGTACATGAAAAAATTTCTCATTACTTACGTAGTCGTATCACTGAACAAGTTAAATGTTGGTAGGTCAATAATGCAATGAAAGAAATTTCCATGCATTTGAATTCTATGACATATTATTACTAGGCCCGGCCTAGGCCCAGTGCAGGTAGGGCTACTGTTTGGGGCCTAAAAAAATTGGAGGCACCAAAATTATTAGGGTGGTATATTTACATATGTTTTTATAAAAGTATAAATTTATAAAATTTGGTTTAGTGACAATGAAATTTAACTAGAACTGGTGGTTTTGTTGTTTAAAATTAATGAGAAGGTCTTAGGCTCAAAACACCATGTGTGCATATTTACATTCCAAGTTTTACAAATTTCTTTTTCATAACAGTATAAATTTATAAAAATTGGCTAGATGATCAAAAAGTTTAATTAGAAGCTATGGTTTTTGTTGTTTAAAATTACTGAGAGGTCCTAAGTTCGAAATGCTAAGTGCATGTTTATTGTTTTCAATTTTTACAAATTTTTGTTTGGTTGTTAATTTATTTACTAGCTAGTAGCTATGTGGGTTGCTATTTTTAAATATTCGTTCCAATTCAAGTCTAATATTTAACAAAGAGTAACGCGTAGACTAAATTTTTAGACCAAAATTGAAAATAATATTACGTGTCATCAAAAGGTTTAATTTAGTGTTCATTCATTACTTATACATATCCTTAAAGACTCGAAAACATTATTATTTTTTTACGAGATTAGTAGATAAGAAAAAATACCTCACGATTTATACAAAAACATTTTAAAAGTTCAGATAGAAAACAAATTTCATAATCTATCTACTTGTAAGTCCAAAGTTTTTTTGTTTCTTCCTCTCGATACAAAATAAATTAGTTATTCCGTGTTTCTAAATTATTGAGTTTGTTTGTTTTTCTAAATATAATTTTATCGATGTCTTATATGTGAAAACAAATAATTTTTTTTATATGAAGTGAGAGCACATTTTTTAGCGCACCGCAGACTTCAAAAATCTCTGAACCAGCCCTGATTATTACAAGTGAATTACTCAACGCGATGTGTGATGTGAGACTGCAAAGTGCATGAATGTAGCGTTAAATGATGAGATAGCAGTATACAAATGTGCATGGCTTCATGAAAATATCGAAACACTCAAGAATGAGTGATCAGCTTTGAATAAGGAAGTTAATTCCGCACGTTTATTTCTCTCCTCTGCACGGTACGGTTTAATTCTTGCTTTTAAATTGAACAAAAGAATAAATAATCGATCGGACGAAGTAAACACATGCAAAAGAAGACTAGCGACTGAGCGAGTATTTACACAGCGAGTGACTGTGAGTTGCAGTTCAAGATAAATATAAACGTATATAATAAATCCCAGTAATATACACAACGTGGAAAATCACAACAAATTATACACCGACGAGAGAGAGAGAGCTGAAAATGAAGTCAAAGCTCAACGCCGAGAAATCGACAGCACCTTCAATCTTGCCATCAAACAATGTACAAGCCATCATCTTTCCTGTAAAATCTAGCAGCCGGATGCATCTATGTATAAATTTTATCATTCTACTTACACAACAGATGCATATTTTTTTTCCGCCACCGATTTTTTCTCATGGGAAGGTGTGGAGTGATCCGTCTGCTGTTTCCTCGTTCATGGAGAATATATCGACAGGGACACTAGTGCAGTTGAAGCTCTGGTCCTTCACACCAGCATTTGGGGAAACTTGTGAATGATCTAGGAATATCACGATTACAGTGATATCGTCGTGGAAATGGCGCCTTACCCCCCTTTCAATTCTTTTTATGTCGTCATATCTCAATTCTCTTTTCCTTGCAGCCTCGTCGATGGCAGCTCTTACCAATCGCTTTGCAATTCCCTGTAATTAAATTATCAGCAACTCTTAAGTTCTCAACATATAATTTCTATAAAACAGAAAACTACCACAGAAACGAACTTTGTTGGGGCCTTACAGCTCTTGGATTTTTGGAGACAATTTTCACGGCTGTTTCATCACTTAAATGCTCCCAGAGGCCATCTGTTGCAAATATCAAAAACATGTCCTGTGGTTGTAACTTTCGAACTACTATCGACGGTTCTGCTGTCATTACAGGCTTCTTTAAAGGAATGGGCATACCGAACTGGTGGAAGAGAGGATCTCTGTTAAACTCAGGTTTCTTCAAGTAGACATCACCGATTGACCTTGAGACCTACAAAGGGGAGGTTTCTTCACACAATAAGCACAAGAAAGTACCAGCGAGATAAAGAAACAACGCACAAGAATATTACATTCACTTTCACAGGAGATTTAGGATTTATAAAGTTGACTATCACCAAACGGAACTTTCATCATAAGGCCGCTGGAGTATTTTTTTTGCTTTATGTGTGTGTCTGTAATGAGCATGAAACCTGTCATATCTCTTAATTGCATATGAGAGTGGGGTTCAAAATGATCACATACAAAGAATATGCTCGACCGTGATTTTGACTGGTCACCATACAATACTTTTTAGGCTTTCATATGCATTTCATGAACCGTCATCCCATTTGCTTCAGATACTTTAGTTCTTAGCTGCCTAGAAAGTGGCTAAAGAGTAAAGAGGCAAAACCTGTGAAAATAGATGGATAGGGATAAACAATAAGAGAATACCATATCCAGAAAAAAGTGGACTTTTCCTTCATACTCATCAGGAAAGAAAAGCTGCAAGATACGGTTCATGCAATGCACCTAATCAGAGCAGGACTTTCTAGGACTATGTTCATGCCCTCAAACAATATGCTGTAAGATGGCAATAATGAAAGGCATGAGACGATTAGCCGTTTGTATTACCATTACTGCAGGACAAAATAATATATTACAGGGAACCTCCTCTTCACAGGACCAGAAATACTAATATCGGAAATTCAAAAGTATAACCACACCATTTTCATTACGCTCATACCACAAAGTTTCATAAGATTCTTTTGGTTACAGTAGGGGACAAGTTTCCCCAGATTCTTATGCATCACTGAAATCAAACCTCGGGTTCAGATTCCAAATAACTTACCATTTGAACTAAATTTTTTCAAACAACCCCCTAAGAAAAAAAAGAAATAAACTCTCTAGATATGTTAACCAATAGAACCATCCTTTTGCTATGACTTCCTTTTTACAATTTTATTTCAGGTCTTACAACAGATATTCAACGCATTCATCATATTACTCGATTGATTAACAGTTTAAGATCACTTCTATTTATAAATAAATAAAGAAATAGAATATGATAGAAATGGTAATCATAAATTGATTTATTACCCCTTTTTTTTTTTTTTTTTTCCCTAAACGGAGCTTCAATACTTCATTTTATTGGCCTAACCAAGACAACCATAAATTATTCTAATTGATAACATTTAATCTGTATACATTCCCAAGAAAAGGGATCTAATTGAACTTCACACTCCCAATTTTTGATAATTCAATCAATCTTTCTTGAAGAAAGTTGGGGTTCCACCATAAAACCAATTGGAAAAATGAGGAGTAGCCCAATTACTTATAAGCGCATGCAAGGTCCCTTCTTTTCCCGATCAAGTCTTGGATCATAACACGGATAACTATTTTCAAATGGATTGGGATCAGGGAGAATTCCTGAAATGTAAAGTCAATATATCTATATGTATTAGAAAATCATATGAAAGGGATATTATTTTAGTTTGGATCTAAGAAATTTGATGAAAGTATTCTAGTGTTGAAAGCCAAAGGAGAAAGAGAAAACAGAGCTAGTTGTGAACCAGAATGGTGATAAGACAGTTCAAGGGAGTAGTGAATCGGCCATTCCCACGCCCTTGTTGACAATCCTTTACTCCGGCGGCATCTAGGGTTCCTCGAACAATGTGATATCTGACATTGGGTAAATCCTTAACCCTTCCCCCTCTTACTAAGGGATTCATACAGTCAACACTACACTACAACGAAGTTAACTTGCATCAAACTCTAGTATTCCACTAGTCATTAAGGTTTGCTCCTAACATAAGTCAACATTAAATATGTTAACCAATACGAATAATGTTCAGCAAGATAATTCATGAACCAAACAAACCCGACATTTAGTACCTGAATAATGCCCTTAATTCGCCAAACTCCATGTGTATACACCACAATGTGCGCATCATCAGGGTGAAGATCCTTAACCTCCTTCCTCACTTCCTCCACTGAAACATTGTGATCCGTAGACAACCGCTCTGCGACCACGGCCTGCCCATCCGATGCTCTCCTGCCAAGAACTGCCCTCGAATCTCCGAGATTAGCCACATATAAAATACCATCTGCAATTGCACCAACCAGACAACACGATCCTACTGTAGCAATCTGCGGCCGCACCATCCATGATCGCTTTACCAACTCCAAGAACTCCTCCTCTGTTGCATCAAATGCCTTCCTTATCACATCCTCTGACAGTCCACCTTGTTCAGTTGCAAACTCTGAGGGAACAACAAACAACCTTAACTTCAAAGAAAAACACAAATCTTTTTTGTCGTTTTACATTTTTGTTGAAAAAAAAAAGTAGGGGGGAAAAAAAAAACCCATTTGATTAATTGTGATCAGTAAAATTGAGTTAAAAGGAAAATAAATTAATAACTATAAAATGGGATCTGAATTTCTTTAAAATTGTTTAGCTAGAAAACCATAAAAAATCTGTAAGATCAATAAGTCAACTGGGATTCTTCCTGGTTTTAATACATATAATTCTTCTGCTAATTGGGATAAAATTATTGAAGAAAATAATTAGATAAAAACAGAAAAATAAAGAGAAAAAAGAACATGAGCATTTCTGCAGAGGGGATACTACTCACTGTGAAGGAAGGGGAAGAGGCGGTTCGTGATGAAGCGGGAAGCTTCAGGACCGCCATGGCCGTCATAGACTCCAACATACGTGGCGCAAGGAGATGTGAACACCTGTCCCTGATCCTCCAGGGCAGAATTAGCTTGAACCACTGCAATCGAATAGTCCCCAGAAGAGTGGGGCTTGAGGTCCATGTGCCAAAGCAGCCCATCGCCGCCGTCACCGCCACCAAAACACTTCTCCAACGGCCTCCGACACATCTCCAACATCATTGTCAACTTGGGTCCTCCGGTTTTACTTCGATTCCCACTTTGGTTAAGGGGAAAAACAGGAAAGGAAACACGTGAGTTTTGGTTTGGTTTGGTAGTTGGGCTGTTGGAATAAAAAGAGAGGGACGTGGGGATTCCGTGTTTTAAGGGTAAAATGGAGGAATTTTTCCGAGAAAAATACTTTGGGTGAGGGCGAAAGGCAAAGACTTTGATGTGTTTTAATATTTTAATTTGTGATTTAATTAAAAGAAATGGGGTTTTGGTTTTGGAATGTGGTGGCGAGGTGGACGGAGAAAATTTATCTAGTGCTTTGTAAGACGAGAAAGAGAGAGAGGAATCATGTTCTTAATTATTTTTAAGAATTTGGAAAAACAACAGTGTTATGATGCGTTTAGGAATATGGCATAGGACTTACAACTCATGAAATGGTGGAGATCCTTCGATTTTCCCAGGATTAAGTCTTTGGTTTTGCCATTTGACTGATCTTAGAAAAAGAAGTAGAAACCATTTGATTCTTGTTGTCGATAACCGGAAGTACTTTTAAAATAACTGAAAGTATTTTTAGATCATCAAAAAAAAATTCTAATAATGTTTGACAAAAAAAATATTAGTGCTTTTTCATGGACCACTTGAAAGTTCATAAAAAAAATTTCACTGTGTTTTTAATATAAGTGTTTTTATTGAAAGTGAATCTAAGCATAAGTGCTTTTTCAAGGGAAAAAAAAAAACATAGTTTCAAATGAGTCAAATATTACTATGTTTCGAGTTTTCGAGTAATATAAGAGAGAACCAATTGATATCAAGGTCTCAAAGTGGGTGAATTGAAAAAAAGAAAAAAAAAAAAAAAAAAAGCCCCTAGCACAAATCTCTCTCGTCAGTTTTGATTGCGGGTGTTTTAGGTTGTCTTTGATAAGACCTGCTGTACTCATCGTTATGGTTAGCTCTTCTCTAAGGATGTTGTTGATCTTAAAAATTACTAAGATTACTTGATACGTAGACCGATGAACTAAAAGCTAACTATGTCCTTCTTATGGTTGATACGAGTATGCCAAGGTGAGTCCGGCGAGTAAGATGATGGTGGTGGTGGTGTCGAATTCCATACTTATTACACTCGATTGCCAATCCATAACAGTTTTAGTGTATCTAATACTCCACCGAATCGTGCTCAATTGTATAATCTCTCCACAGCCCTTTAGTTATAAAGACTCGACTGGGCTATTGTTGTCTTGGACTGGAGGACCGAGCACCTTAAACTTACCTAACCGATGTTGGGCAAAATACCAAGCCTTCTACTACAATTTACTTACCCATGGCCCAAACTTGAATTTTGGGGCCGAACAGGTTTATTGTATGAATACAATTGTCTTTTAGTGAAAAAAAAAAAAGAGAAGAAAAACAAACTTTAAATAGTTTAGACATTACAAACTCAGCGTTGTGATTCAACATTGGCTTATCACATTGTAAATCAAACAACTAATAATGAGCTTCCAATTTGGTTGGTTCTATGCATTATTGATACTTGAAGGAGATTTAGAAAATTATGTTTGGGTCATCATGCATAACATAAATATCATTTCCTTTTAATGAAGATATTTGTCCCCATATAAAAAGGGTATCAATTTCTTCTTGCAAATTGAGGTGACTAAATGACAATTATACTCTTTACTCATTTATTTTTCATATGGAATAGAACCAAATCACATCACATTGTGGAAGAAGTTTGTTATTTTAATTGTTGAAATACTCCCTATGAGTCCTTGACGCGTAGCGTGACTCTCGCAATCTGAAAACTAATGAAATCTTTCTGGAATTAGGCTTTAATGGACCGAGGAGAGAATCTCAAATTGCTCCACTTCTAGAATATTAAGTAACTAATTGGTGAAGAAAGAATGTTAGCTTAAAAGAAGTCATTCATTGGCTGTAAAACAAGTTTGACAATCATTGGCCGCTAGGGTGGTCAAACCCTACACCAACAGGGTTTCTCCTGTCGATGCCCCATCTTAATACTCGAAAGAGACTTTCAGCCAACAAAATATTAAAATAACAAAATAGACAAAATCGTGAAATGAACAACATATTGAGAGGGAACCTTCAAAGTCATGGAGAGCAACTCTTTGAATTTTTTTTTTTTTTTTAATTTCTCAAAACTCTACTGCATGCATGTAATTCTCCTCAGCTCTTGGGATGTAACTAGGAAAGGAAACAATCAAATATATCTCTTCCTGTAAAGTTAATAGAGATGTGAGGAGACCAAAAAGTCAGTATCAATGTGGAAGTTTTTGATGAAATTCAAAGTTGGCCATTCCATTTCAACAAGGTAAATTTAATACTTTGAATATACATGATTTAGAAAATTCCGCACTTTTTAACTATTATTTGGAATTTTTGTATCTCTATATGTGACACACCCCGACCCAGAAAGTCCACTTGGACCCTGAATCGAGCTGTGCTGGCCGACACCTGGAAGGTGACGAAGCCATAAAATGTGATAGTGCATAAAAAGTGAATAAATTTGAATCTAAAAGTGACTAAATACCAGAGTGCGCTACGAGTGGGAGCGAACCCATTTCACACGCGATGTCAGAGCATAAGTAAGGTACAGTAATATGGGTAAGAATCATACCCTAAAAAATATCCATCAATACAAAGATTCGTCACAGATTCTTGTCGATACAAACTCAGCAGTTAAAACCTGGAGGGCACCAAACAGAAGGTGTGAGTAAGCAATAAAACCAAACTTCCCAAAGTTACTACCTCTCAAAAAGTAATGCCCCTAAATGTAAAACCCGTATCGTTTTCCATAAGACAGTACAACATATATACATATATCCAAACCATACTCAGAAATGACCAAAACCACGGTTTGCCATCAACTCCACCATACATCAATAAGTAGGCCAAATGAACTAAATCAATACAAAATGATATATCAGTCAGAGTCATCTAAAATGACATGTACAACTTATCCATATCTCATCAATCATGGCTAGCATATAAGTCGGAGTCACCTATAGTGACCTGTACGACTTATCCATATCTCATCAATCATGGCTAGCATATAAGTCGGAGTCGCCTATAGTGACCTGTACGACTTATCCATATCTCATCAATCCTGGCTAGCATATAAGTCGGAGTCACCTATAGTGACCTGTACGACTTATCCATATCTCATCAATCCTGGCTAGCATATAAATCGGAGTCACCTATAGTGACCTGTACGACTTATCCGTATCTCGTCAATCCTGGCTAGCCAATAGCTCAATAAGTATACCTGCACACGAGTCGAAACCACCTAAAGTGGTCTGTATGACAGGACTGGGTGTAAATAAATGCGCTCAAGTGTTACGATCACGTGAAGACTGGGCGAATAATCGCGGGTCACCTACGAGTTGGAACCACCTAAAGTGGTCTGTACGACAGGACTGTGCACCTACCTTGAATCCAAGGTGAGCGTAAGGTGTGGAGGTGAACATCACGTGAAGGACTGTGCCCTGGCCACGGGCGGGAACACTAACACCAGGGTGCAGGTTTATGAGCTCTCAATGCATCTCAATATAACATGTGCAACTCATGGCAATCAGTACGACAGTATCGAAGTTGCCTAACACATAACTGTAGTCATGCTATAACGCAATCGATTCAACTAGTACCATAAACTCACCTGAACTTACCTGGGTGTCCTGAGTTCACCTTTGCACTTGAAAGCATTCCCAATAATTATATGCAAGTAATATACATATTGATATACCATGATGCAATCTAATACTCAACCATGTCGTAGCATGTTCAATTATAAACAATACAGTGAGAAGTGTATAATCAATAACGCCCTACTCCCAAACTACTCATTATCAGGGATAATTATCCATGACGACCCAATTAACACTAATTTAGCTAACTAATTCATAAAACTAAAACTTGCCTTTACCAATTTCCTTCGTCTTACTTAATTTCCGAAGCAAGGTTTTTGTCTCAAATATTTTATGGCTGCATCTAACGTCTCGTTAGACTGCCTACGTACCCTAAACAGGGATCAAGCCATTCGTAGTTCATATAGTACTTTAAGCATTCACAATAATTATATATGAAAGTAATATGGCTAATCAATTTAAAGGTGTCGATAGAACTCTCAATAATATGTGGGATAAAAAGGAAAAGATTCACTTACCTGGAGTCCACGCTATGATTCTCTAGCGCACGCATCGAGGCGTCCTGAATGATTGGTCCCTGCCACGAAGTCCAAAAGTAGACGGAAGATGGTCAAATTTGCCCACGAAGCCGGCGGGTGCCTAAAACTTCCCGACGTCGATTCGTCGTCTACGATGGTCCAACGGGGTCAAGGTTGGTTGGGTTTTGCTCCTGGGATGATGGGCTACAAAGCCCAAGTGATGGCATCGGCCATTGCTTTGCCGATTTGCCGGAAAATCGAAAAGGGTGGCCGGAGCACCATTGATTTTCGTCAACTTTCGTGGCCTCAAACCTCCACATCCCATGGTTAATCAAGGTGGTTCTTGGGTGGGTTTTGTAGAGGGGAATGAGAGCTTCAAGATGGTGGTGGCGGCATCGAAAAACTCCACCGGAGTTGGCCGGAATCGGCCTTGGAAGATGGCCTCGCGGTGGTGCGGTATGGGTGCACGGGAAGCATTCTTCCTTTTTTTTTTTTTTTTTTTCTTTTCTTTTCTTCTTTCTTTTTTTTGATTAGCTGCAAGCTTCACTTTTATTTTCTAATTGGTTCCTTGTCCCTTCGGGGATATCCGATAAAATTTGGAACGGGTTGTCACAATATGTGCTACAAATTTTTTGTTTTTTTTTGAAAGCTAATTTGAACACTTTTTTATGGATATTGCTCTTTACTTTTTGTTATTGGATTAGATAAATCAAATAAAATCAACGAATAAAATTAAATAGGAGTTTGTAAAAAGAAGAAGAAAACAATACGCGTATTTATCACATTTTTTTACGGAAGATAAATTTTTTAAGTAGTTATATGAACTTGTACATATTTTTTAATTTGTCATATGAATTTTTTAAAATTGTTAGTTTGTTATCTCACCCTAATTCAGTTAAGTTTTCCATCCAAAAGAAGGGCTATTTTGGACTTTTGACCTCATTTTCACAAGTTTATCCATTTATTTATTTATTGTTTTTATACAAAGATATACGTAGATTAGGGATAGGTGATAAATTGATTTTCAACTTTTGACATTTTTTACAAGTTCTCTACTTATCTTTTGGTATGAAAGAATTTCGCATTCGTTTCATAAACTTATGGTGAACTACTAAAAAATACAATAGGCTCACTAACATGAAGTTTCGCTATAATTACAAGCTTTGAAAATTCAATCTGGTCAATCATGTTCATTAAAAAAAAGGAGTTGTAATGTCCGAGATAACATTGAAATGTCCAAATAATCTTGAAATGTATCAGAATGGGGAGTTGAAATGTCTGATATAGCCTTGAAAATAAGTCATGTGCCTAGTATATGACTTATTTTGAATGAAAAACTTAATGGAGTTGGCAAATTAATGATTTTCGAAACTTGATATGACAAATCGCTTAAATTTTTAGTTTATATGACAAATTAAAAAGAGGGTATAAATTCATATGAGATTTCAGATAACTAAAAAATATAAATCACTTAGCTAATTTTATCATTGATATGGACTGCATACGTATGCTAAAAGAGGGAAAGAGAATGACTCACACTCACAGTATTAAGAATAAGAGTATAAGATACGAAGCTAAAAGAAAGAAGTGGTATAGAGAGCAACCAACAATCAAAAGAGAACGTAGAAAACTAGACTACTAAAAAACAATGTACGACAAGAGAGTCACTTTCTTGTTAAATTCCGAAGAAAAGATTTACAAGTTTTATAAGAAGCAAATGAGACCCCCATTTCCACATCTGGCCTTTCAATTTGGTTTGGTTTGGTTGCGGGTTTGAGCTTTTAAAACCGACTAAAATGAAACCGGATCAATCACTTACACATTGATATTTAATTGATTAATGTATGTGAAGTCTTTTTATTGGTTAATAATTAGGTAAGAAAGTTCAATTTGAAGGTTGATGCAACATTGTAGACTTTGAGTTTTAACTTTATAAATTGATTACTAATCTTTAAACTTTGATGTTACTTTGGATTTTAGGATGAGTAGATGTATTGTAAGAAAAGTATGTACCAAATTATTGGATTTTTGTTATCGTAATTGGACTATAATGTTGAAAATATGAAAGAATAAAGGATAATTATTCGAAATGCCTCCTGAAACTACCATTGAGTCTCAGTTTACCCCTTGAAACTAGTTTTGTCTCACTTTGCTATCTGAAACTGACATTTTCAACTCTTTTGTCTCACTTTATCCATTTTCGTTAATGGATTATTAAATTTAAGGGTACTTTAGACATTTCATTTTTTACACATTTATTTACTTCTAGCATGCACACTAAGCAAGTCTTAGTTTTATTTTTGGAACTCTAATTCAAACCCATAAATTGGGGCATTTTTAAAAATAAATTATTCAATCAATAGAAAATTTGTGAGCAACAAAATCATTGTATCAACCAAAATAAGGATTACATTTGTTCATAGAGGCATTTCACTTGCAAGACATCCATGTATTAGCTCGAAACTTTGCAATTGAAAAATATTCATGACAACAAAGTCATTATACCATTAAACTATCATATCCAAAATACTTCCCAAACCAAATAAATCATTTAAAGCAAATGTGCACAGTTTGAAACAAAAAAATTTTAGTCACAAGGAGGAATCCAAAATGAGGGTGCTATGATCAATTCCAATCACAAGGAGAAGTACAAGCTGTTGGTGCTTCACAAGCTCAACCTCAAGTATTTGGTGCTTCACACACTCAAAGTCAAGTAGAATTTGTTGCCCCACAAGCTCATTCTCAACCACAAGAAATACAACCATCTTTTGAATAAGCTCATGCCTAAAGGAATCAGTGCTCAACAATGTAAATTTTTTTTGTTTCAAACTATGCACATTTGCTTTAAATGATATTTTTGGTTTGAGAAGTATTTTGGATATGATAGCTTAATGGTATAATGATTTTGTTGTAATGATATTTTTCAATTACAAAATTTCGAGCCAATACATGGATCTTGCAAGTGAAACGACTCTACGAAAAGAATGTAATCTTTATTTTGGTTGATACAATTATTTTGTTGCTCGGAATTTTTCTATTGATTGAATAGTTTATTTTCAAAATGCCCAAAATTTATGGGTTTTAATTAGAGTTTCAAAAATAAAATCGAGGTTTGTTTAGTGTGCAGGCTAGAAGTAAATTAATGTGTAAAAAATAAAATGTCTAAAATACCCTTAAATTTAACAGTCCATTAACGAAAGTGGGTAAAGTGAGACAAAAAAGTTGAAAATGTCAGTTTCAAGAGGCAAAGTGAGACAAAACCAGTTTCAGGGGGTAAACTGAGACTCAATGACAGTTTCAGGGGGGATTTCGACTAATAAGCCTTATATTAATGCCGAAACCAACCATACTAAAAGGTTCAAAATTGGTTAGGTTTGGTTCGGTGCACTTAATTCGAATTTTCATCAAATTCGAACCCCATCAAATTGTTATGTAGTAATTGGTTTGGTTATGATTTTTGGGTTTGAAAATCAAAATAAGCATAATAGACGAACAATCAAACCAAACTAAAAATAGATTACTCAATTAATTGAGCATAGAGAACACTACAAATATGCCAAGATAACTACATATTAAAAGGACTATATTGTGACTTACTTGTTCTAGCTAAATAACAGAACATTTTATTTATAGAGAGCTAACCTTAATCCCAAATAGACAAACAAACAAAACCCTAATTTAATGGTCTAAGCCCAAATTTAAACTCACAAGAAAACCAAACAATAAAACAAACCTAAAATACTAATATTTTCCAAGACAAATTCAAATCGGACCGTACTCACCCTTAGTCTGATAACAATATTTTGAGTCTACTATGAACTTGGGTTTTTAAGCCATCTCCAACGGCTGGTAATATGCAGAACTATAGCCCAATTTGATTAAAACCCCATATTCATAGTTTGCCAAGATCGGACTGGTTTGGATGAAAAAAATTTGCGAACCGTATCAAACCTCGTTAAGCGTCGGTTCAATCGGGTTTCGTTAAATGGGAACTCAGGTGGAGCCAATCTAAAAACTCAATTATGTTAAATTTGGCTTACATACATGAGTAAATCTGACTTAATTGTGGCTTCTAATGTCGTATGACATAATTAATAGCTGTGAATTATGAGCAAGGGAAAGTGTAGAAAAGATGCGAATTCTATTGAGTAACTGGATTAAGTGGAGATGAGAAGGATGATTTTCTATTTAGCTTGGTTCAAAATGAAAGTTAATGTAAGGGCATTCAAAATCAGAGCGGTTTGGTCTGCTTTGGTTCGGTATAAAAAGTTGTATTTTCTTGAAAGATAGACCAAAGCACAAAATTCGGTCTAACTCGGTCGGCTTTTTCCTAACCCTAGAATTATCACAGTACCTGTGTCAAAACCCTACTAGTTTTTCTTCTTCTTCTACTTACTTTTTCTCAACAGCTCTCTTATTAGCTTGTATTCCAAACACCCTTTTCCCATTCTCTTTGACCTTTGAAGGGACTTCATCAGTTTCCATATTCCTTAGCTTCCCTCTTCCATTAGCTTTTTCCCGACCTCTCTTTTTCTCTCTGTCTCGTGCACCCTTGTGACAGTCACGAAATTTCAAACATATTGCAATGTACATGCATATCGGAGATGTCTAAAACCCCACCACACAACATCCACCCAAAAAGCTTCTACACTCACACTTTAATCATGACAACCACAACTATATTTTAGAATGTGTTCATATATATATCATCGCCGAGCATGCTTAGACATATAATTAATCTAATTAAACCCCAAATTCAAAGCTAATTATAAAAATTATACCCAGAGAACCTAAAAGTTTACAACCTCGTTCATTAATCTCAAGAAAGAGTTCCTGATATTGGTGCCCCTATAGCTAACAACAAACAACAAAACTATACTAATGTAACATTATTTCAAATTAAAGCGAACCCAAAAAAAGCTAAAAACAAAATGATAGTAAAAAAAAAAGTAAGTTGCAGGCATGCTAGAGAGCCTATAATTGTTTGTCCAAAGTCCAAGCTTTCTTCAAGAAAGATAAAGCCTTCTAGACATTGGATCGATGTAGCTTTCTAGACGAAATCTTTTTTTACAATAGAGAAAGTGACTTCCCCACACCCATCTTTCTCTCTGGACACTATTATATATGACATTTAGATTTATAAATTAAAGAAGAAACGCTGGACGAAAATAAATAAAAGTGTACAGAAAAATGAAAAAGCTGTAAATAAATCATTTTCCTTTTTAAATCTCTATCCCCACCACCGGTCCACCACCACCGCCACCGGCATCAACTTTAAACATGCACAGGAGGAGAGTTTGCATGCGAGAGCTGCTTTAGCCATTCATTTGTTCTGTGATGTGAAAGGGCCTGCTTTTCCTTTTGCTTACAACTTTGCTGCTGCTTCTTGTTATTATTCTTCATCGTCATCTTCAACTCTATCGCTACTTTTTCTTTCGACTCGGCACGCGTAATCAAATCAGCTGCTGCCGCTCTTCCACTTCCACCTTCATTGATGTGACCGGTACTACTACTCCTACCGCTACTCGATCGGCTCTTGATGATCACGTTATTAGACGCCATCGTTTCGATGGAGCACTTGCAGCCATGAACATTGCTAAAAAAACTCTGCTTCCTCGGTTTCGAATTCTCTGACTTCAAACCACTAATAGTACTAGCAGCATTGCTGTAATTGGAGACGAAATTTGTACTGTTGGTGCTACTAACACTACTATTTCGACTGACGGAATTTTTCACGTTGTTATTCGCGCGAGTACTACTTGTACTACTATTGGTACGAAGTACCTTGTTAAAATCCTGCAATTCCATGTCCGGAGCACGCACCAATCCCAACCGGAAAAAATCCCACATCGAGGACTTATGATGCCGGCTGCCTGCCTTTTCTAATCGAGAATTTGGAATTTTGATTTGCGGTTTGGGACTTGGCTCTGTGTAGAATTGGTTTATTGGTCTTGTTCCTCCTGGCTTTGAAGTAATGCCTGTTA
Source organism: Pyrus x bretschneideri (assembly GCF_019419815.1). Taxonomy (NCBI): domain Eukaryota; kingdom Viridiplantae; phylum Streptophyta; class Magnoliopsida; order Rosales; family Rosaceae; genus Pyrus; species Pyrus x bretschneideri. Next base: position 4,064,407 of record NW_025999820.1, on the reverse strand, counting down.
CGGTGGTGGTGGAGCTGGTGCTGCTGCTGAATGATGAGTTGTGACTAATTCTGCTTCTGCAACTGCTGCTTCTGAGCCCGACACCACTCAACAGACACTGCCTAGTTAGTCCGTTGGAGCAGGTGTCGGAGCTGACGGAGGGACGGAGAGGTAGAATTTGGCCTTGGAAGAACACTTCATCTGCAGCACACATTTTTGTTTCTGTCAACAAATTATTTGGCCCGCGACGCATTGACGAACCAAAATCAAATTCTTGATCTTGGGTTTCAGTGGCGACATGGTGAGGATCAGATTCGGGATTGGAAGGTTGGGTTTTATCCTGTTTGATCAAATTCACTGGAAGATCACAGAGTGACACGTCATCTTCTTCTTCTTCTTGCTCGAATTGGTCAGAGACAGAGGCTGAATCTTCATCAATCACTATTCCTTCTTGTTCATCATCAGCAATGTTTGTAATTGCTGCCATTGTGATTTCTGAACCGGGGTTCTCCTTTTTTTTTTTTTTTTTTTTTTTTTTACTCTATCAAGAAATGAGAGTTGTAAGGATGTTGAGAAATGAGAGGATTATAAGTAGAGATAGGTCAGAGACTTTAGGAGTTCGGAAGTGAGACGTGGAATATAAAGAGAAGAAAATTCCAAACTTAAAATATTAAAAATGAAGGGGACCCACAAGCACTACCAATACCTTTATAATTATTTTTCTTAACTTATTAGTGCGATGTGGTCACTTGTCTTATTTAGCCTAAATCTCACTCAAAATAATTGTCCTTAAAAAAAAATATTTCAAAAGGAGCTTTAACGAAAAGTCTGTGGTACTATTTATTTTAACGAAAAATCATATTTTTACATTAAAAAGTTAAACTTGGTACTATTCACTTTACCATTTATTTTGTTCTTATAGTTAAAACTCAAAATTTTCAAGTATTTTTCATTAGTGTTCCTTATTTCAAAATACCCTACGCCTGATTAAGAGATTCTATCTTGAAACCATTGCATGGTCTTGTCACTGATCAATTAAATGTTAGTCATGCGTTAAAAAATTACTCTAATTCATCAGCTAAAATATTTCTGAATAGTCGAAAACTAAGGATAAGGGTTTTGTGAAATCTTCTAGGATATTAATGGGTAAAAGAATTGGATGTTCAATTGATATTTGCCATGTGGCATGGTCGGTTACATGAGAGTATCTCTCCTATACAAGAAGTGAAAATGATGTGCAAAAATTATTTCCGAAATAAAAAAAAATAAATAAAAAGCAAGTGGAGTTCGGAAAAAGCAATAAAGAAGGAATATTAGGAACAGGGAGAGGGGGGACGGACCCAATTGAATAGTGTGTCTCCTTTTTCTTGTTTGGGAGTGAAGAAAAAGAAGACTGGACACTGGACACTGGAGTTTGTGGCCGGCCATTAGCTGAGACCGAGTTTGTCTCTTGTTTCTGTGTTTATTCCTTTTATTTTGAAATATATAACGGGATTTGGAGCGCATGAAAATATGGAAGTGAAAGTGATTACTAATAGTGCATGCCCATCTCCAAGTGGAGTGGTACAAATGATCATTTATGGCAGTTGAGATTCTTCCCATTTTTTCGGTTGGATAAAGTTTTATTTAGTATAAACGATATTCTACATTAGGAAAAAAATGCAATAAATTGAAAAAAAAAGAACCCTAACTGTCGGGACAAAGAAAAGTTTGTCCTTAATTTAATGTTGTTAATGGTTCGGGAAAACAATTTAAGAGACGCGACTGTCATACTATCATATAATGTTATTAGTTCGTATGTATAAATATATAGGGGTAGCATGATTAATATTTTAATAGATCTAGAGTATAATATTAATAAAAATATAAATGTGTTCTAAAATGAATGAATTGATTATTAACATTGTGTGAAAGTGTTTGTATCGAAATTAACGTTTAGGTCAGATATCAGTGATTGTAAAGCAAGAATCTTTAGCGAGCTAGCTTATTTTGGACTTTTGTAAGTCTAAATTCTAAAAGTGATCTTATCGGGTTAGGAGTTTTGCTGAGAGTCTCATATGTAAAAGGAGGTATCCTTGGTGAAAAAATAATTCTATGAGGAATAACATATAGTTTAAAAGGATATGTCTATCTAATTACGGATGGAGTCTTGGCTAAAGAAGTTTGGCAAATGGGAATAGATTGAAGAAAATCGTCAAGAATTTTATCTTCGCTAAAGGGATAGAGTCATATGTGGTTATTGTTAAATCTCTGTTTCGCCCATCATGAATATCAACTCTTTTATGATCGGTTATTCCCATATTACTTTCCACATTCGACACAAGCACGCCGAAGCATGTTTACTGTTACCTTTGAATATATCTGCTCAGTAAGCTTGATTTCGGTGACGTGGACCTACATCTTTATCAACACTATTACTACTAATACTGATTTTATTACTACTCCTACATAGACCTGTCAATGGATCAGATTTTAGCTCGGATCTGATCCAAATCCGATGCAATTGATAGCATATGGATCGTGACTTTCAATCCAATTATCCGAATAAGATCTAAATCCAATAATTCCGTTATAAATGGATCCCGATATAGGTTGAGGCTAATTCATCTAATAATAAGCTCGACTTAAGATAACATATTATTTGATTTTTATATATATTATTCATACTTTAGTGTGGTAATTTAAGTTTTTAATACAATAAAAATACACTTATATCTGCTTTTCTTATTGTTCAGTATGAAACTTTTAATTAAAAACAGAAAAATATAAAAAAGAACGAGGGTACTAATTATATTTTTAATTTTCTTAGGCTTTAAATTAGATTTGATAAGGATCTGATTGAACCCGAATTCGACGCTAATCAGATCTGGATGAACAAGTCATATTCGATGATCCAAATAGGTTACAGATCCATTAATCCGATTGTAAATGAATCCAAAAATAGATCAAGGCTAATCTGATTTGAATACGACCTGTTAATATGTCTACTCCTACGTCTTCATTACCAATAGTACCACTACTAATACTGAGCTTGACACCCTAAATTAAGACCTTCACAATGATATATTGTAATTGCAGTCACTTGTTTAGAAATTTATAGTAGCCAAAACCACACGAAAGTATAGCCTTCTCGGATGCGCATTAGCATGCTTACACCAGCTCAAGGCTCTGAATGATGTAATTAGGTCATACATTTACAAAATAAAACTATGGGACCATGATTTTCTAGACCATGACATGTGGCACCTTGAATGGCAAGAAGGACCAGAATGCCCATGGTCCATGAAGTTCAGACGATCAAATTAGTCAAGCGTCAGTAAGCTATTCGTAGATGCGCACAAATTTAGTTCCAACAAAAACATTTCCTTCTTAATATGAAAATTACCACCTATTAGTGGAGATTAAGTGTACTAGAGAAGCAGTCCTAAACATACGTTGGTTTTTAAGTTTATTACTTCTTGATCCCTCGCAGCATTGAAACTATTCAAAATCTATCAAGTTGGCCATTGTGGTTTGTGAGTCTAAGTATGAAATTGAATATTGTAGCTGGCTATAGTGTTTCAATTTGACATGAAAAAGTCTTGTTGAATAGCTTTGTAATTTCCTAATTCTTAGGATTATAATTCAGATTGAAATCTATTTGTTTGAACTGATGCACTCAAAGTTTGATATAAATTCTTTGTTGGTATTATATGTTGATTCTAATAGGAGAGTAATTAAGGTTGATCTTTTATAAATAATGGACAGTGCTCTCACAAAAGATACGTTCTATTATCCAAATACCTATTGTTTGAAAGTTTATTGAATTTTGCTAGAGAGGAGAAGATGCTTTGTTTCGAATTTATCATGACTTGTTCTTCAGTTTCAAATTCTGCATGTAAATTTTCTCTATGGTTTTTCGTGGCACAAGTTCTTTAGTTATTTCTTCTCTCTCGTAATTATATAGCTAAATCTTTATCTATTGGTTGCGTTTATAGTTACTATTACAGTTTGATTGCAATTCAAAATTCATGAAATTTTAATGAACTCAAGAAAATGATAAGGGGATTTATTAGATAGACATATATATATATATATATATATATATATGTATGTATGTATGTATATGTATGTACAAGGCCTGTCCTAAAGGTATCCCAAGTAGGCGCCCGCCTAGGGCACTCACTTCAAAAGCGTCCCTAAAAAAATTTATATCCTGTAATTAACATGTAAATAAAATAAAAAAAAATATCATAATTCATTTGTTAGTGCAGTGGAAATGTTGGCTTCATTTTTCTTTGGGGTGTTGAGTTCGAAACACGAAACTGCCTTTCAGTCACTAGATTTTTCTTGTTTTTCAAATTTACTACCAATCCATATGTCAAATGCATATAAAGTTATAAAACTCAAGTCTCTTTGCAATCTTTTTTATTTCAACTTCTCATTCTCTCCATTTCTATCGAATGTTTAAACCAACTTCCCATTCTCTCCATTTCTATTAAATGTTTAAACCAACTATCATATGGTCTTAAAGATTGTACTTTAAGGTAATCAAAACTTTGAATTTTGTTTTTTTCTTTTCAATAACTTTTTATTCAAAGGATTATTTTAATAATCAATTCATTAGTGTGATGTTGATTTTAGAAAAAAAAAAAACACAAGAGAAACAATTGGCGTTGAATTTATTATACTCGTCAATCAAATTTTATTATTATTTACTCTCTTGATCATCAAGTTTTATTGTTCTTCACTCTCAATCTTCAACTCTTGACTGCAAACATTTAGTACATTTGTATCTAAAAACGTAAATCGTGTGATGTTTAAATAATATTTGTATATTTATCTTCTTTTGATATTAATTTTTAATAATATTTGATATGAAAATAGAACTTTTTATATATTTAGCGAATTCTTTTTTATATAAATCAATATAAAAAGAACCGAAGATTAAAGAATTTTAGAATCTCACTTCGAAGGCTCACCTAAGGCCCCAAATTCTCAGGGCTGGCCCTGTGTATGTATATGTCTTCTATTACAATACATGCACGAAGAACTTCAGTCAGAATATAATTAATGTCTTCATTTTAAGAAAAATGCTGGAGTCGTCCCTACGCATACGGGCATTGAATTAACATCGTCCATCATCCCTGAAACACGCTTGAATCAAAATTATGGACTACAAGCCCGTAGGGTTTGGACGGCCTCTTTTCATGTCTTCATTCCCAACTCCGCACCAAAAAATGACTTATATGTCATGAGATAATGACTTATATGAAACAGATGCCACGTTGCATGGGCAGTAAACATATTCCGTATAAATTACTATCCGCGTGGATTAGTGAAACCTAATATCCACTATATTACAATTGCATTTTGAATAACTCCTCGTTAGTAAATACATGTTTCAAATTCAAGCCCTATGACCTAGAATTGTTGAATCAAATTAACGCAAGCTGAATTAGGAAACTATTATTGATCCTCCAAAGAGTTAATTACTTTCTCGTTTGTACTGTTATAAGAGAGTAATGCATGAAATTAACGTCGGATAAATCTAGATGATCCCTAGTTAGATCCGACAACATGATCCCAAAACAAAAACCAATCCATACCAAACACAAAGTCACATTTCTATTGGATCTTGACACAAACACATGCATTACTAATGCAATTTTTTCATAACTAAATAGAAATGTTTTATGACGTATTTCATAACAAAAAGAAAAACAAGGAAGGAAACTAAGTTAAATTAAGGAACTCCTTGTTGGTTAATAGCTTCAGTGGCAGAAATATCACACTGAGAGGTGATCGTGGCGCCGGAGACGGTGGGGCCCTCGGTGGAGCCAGCCCCTCGCCCTGGCTGAACCTGCTGATGGCCTTGTGTTCCGTACGCCTGACGCTTGTAATCCTCCAAGTCCTCGTACTGCAGGTACGGACTGTCCTTCATCGGCAGCCCTTCCTCTACCTTCCCTCTTGCCTCTGCACCCTCAGCTGGCTTTCTGTTCTGCTGCTCTTGCTTGCTCGCCATCTCTGAGATCTCGATTTCTCGGTTATATTTCTTCCAATCTTGGACTTCAGTTTTGATTAACTTGGATCCGATTTCTCGTGGGATTGCATGGCTTTTATAATGTTTTGGTAGTGCTCTCTGACTATGCCACGTGTTTGGACTAAGACACGTGTCCCGCGGATAGGAATTGTCGGCTTTACGTGGCTAGCCAGGTAGTATTTTATTGTGTGGCTTGCTACATATATCCATGACAATGAACTCGGATAAGCTTAAAAAAGGACAACGGAGTAGGATCTGCGGTGAGATATATGCAAAATTATTGCGTATTCTGTACTTTAAAGTGTTCTAACGGTTAGATTTTGATTTTTGCATTGTTAACAAAGATCTACAATTAAAACCTTCAGAGCATTGAGTACTCTATACCACCCAAGAAAGTCCCATGAATTATATATGATTCAATTACTATAGATTTGCATATAATTGGAGGCCTTAGTGGATGAATCCCCAATTTTTTTAAAAAGTGGAGATTAGTTGTAGGGTCAACACCACATTAAATTTCAACGATTCAAATGGTTTGTTTTTCAATTTGCACTTTATAGATCATCATTGCAAAAAATTAGCCAATTGAAAATATTTAGACATCTAACTGAGTTTAAAGAGATTGACGAACACTTTATTCTATAAAAAACAACAAAAATAGGCAAATCGCTATTTAGTACTATAGTCTAGTACTATTCCTCTTCACTGGTAAGTGAGTGGTCTTAGGTTTAATTCTCGTCAAAGACGAATTTAAACAATATTATTGCTAGCACTTTGTGACGCTTAGCCTATCCCTCCCCCCTCATCCCCTCACCCCAACCCTTTTAGTGTAGATAATTTATTGTTCAAATAAAAATAGGCGCTCGGATTGCATTGAATTTTTGTAAGGAAAATCTACGAATCGAGACTTACAAAATAAATGATTCGGATCATTGAAGTTTGATGTGGAGTGAATCTCACAACTACTGTCCATCTTTAGAAATAATTGGGGATTTACATATAATATTTACAACATGGACATTTGTACGGGGAAATGCTGATTTCTTTTACTTTGCACACTCATTGAATTATCACAATATTAATTCAACGGCTAAATGAGTTTGAGTTTAGTAATATTTTGCACGAATGGTTCATGAGGGATTGCTTACCGTTTCGATTATGGTACAACATTACATAAATTGATGAAGAATGAAGAAAAAAAATAGAAATATGTGCACAGAAACGGATTAATAGTCTAATACCGATATTGCTTCCAGCTTAGGTACTTTTTATATCGAGAGAAAAGCACCAGTCCTTAAAAATATGTCATGGTAACACTGGTGGAATTGCATGTTGGATGTGGCTAACATTTTGCAAGTTTTGTCTACGGAAGTGAAAAAGGCACAGTAGTTGACGCATTGTGTATTCTAAGATCCCTACATGGTAACGGTGCTTTGCTCGAATCTGGTGGCAGAAAGCTTAGACAGCAGCAATTAGTGCAAAATCGACGATCCCCTATCCTGATATATATTAGTGTTTACCATGACAGTAGCATATACTGAAGGGCATTTGTCTAGAGTTTGCAGAGCTTCTCTGGGAGGGGTACCATTTGGGCCTAACTTACACTATGATATGGTATACCTGTTAGCATCCATGATCACAAATGGCTCTTGGCATATTGTTGCGGTCCCATTGTTTACAGCTCACAGCCCGTGCTAGAAACCTGATTGATAGGGATATTGTTTGTGGACTTACACTAATTTGGTTGAGCTATATATGGCAGTATAATGCATGAGTTCTGACATCAGAGGCGCTGCTTTTGATTTGACCAAAAATGCCACCAATCAAGGTTGTTTGGATGGCGGATGGCGGATGGCGGATGGCGGATGGCGGATGGCGGATGGCGGATGGCAGATGCATTGAATGGCATGGGGGGTCAGCTGCCCCTCTGAACTCTGGTGACGTCCATGGATACTTTGGGTGCTGATCCTTTGAACGGTGAATGTCCATAGATACCTTGGGTGCTGCATTTTTTAAGATTAGAGTATGCCCTCTAACTGTTTGAAAAATTTGTCTGAAAGAAAAGTGAATAAAATGGTGATTTCAGTGAATAACAAAACATCATCATTCTTGGAAAAACATTTTAATGGGATGCAATGATATCAAACATTGTTAGTGTGTTCAAAATAGGTGTGTTTCTTTGTTAAGCATTCATATGGGAGTAGCCTTGAAACATATTAGTGAAGCATTACCAGGTATGCAGTATGCCTTTCCAAATGACTTCAAGGATACCAAGACTCGATGAAATGGCGAAATGCATGCTATTTCTGGTAAAAAAAAATTTGCGCACTGTGCGAGCTATTCTTACTGACACCCCCCCCCCAAAAAAAAACCAATATTATTTTCTAGATCCGCCAGTGTCTATGTGAGCTATTCTTACTGACACCCCCCCCCCCAAAAAAAAAACCAATATTATTTTCTAGATCCGCCAGTGTTTGGATGCCAAGTATGGCTGGCACTTACTATCCAGAATATATCATTTTTGTGTCGTGTTATTGGAGACGGAGATGACTTCACATACTGCTATCAAGGTTGTAAAGATTATCATTTACATATTTGAGGAAGCATGACTGTATAGTTTTTCCGCAGCTGTCAAGTAAGCTAAAAACCGTACCAGATAAAATCTTAAGACAATCAACGATACAACAAAAAGAGTTCCAGTTCCAGCCGCTAGCGCAAATCTTAGAGGGTCCTGCAAGGTTGGAACATAGAAAGGAAAGACAAATGAATTACCTCTTGCTGGGGTAGATGTATATTTCCTATTGAACTTGTTTAGTAGCATGTCAATAATTCTGTATGTGATTTTGCTGACCGTTTGAGTATAGCCTTAGCCTTAGGCATGGAAGCACAGAGAACATTCTCTTCCGGTTCCGAAACCTGGTGGTGCCGGGGCATTAATCTTTTTGGCTTTCTACACTACTACACATATATTATGATATCGGCCAAGCAAAAGATGTTATTGCCATGGGAGCATGCACAACTTCAAGGAGGATGTTCAGTACTGATTCTCATCATATCCACATATATTTTCTGATGTTGACTTCCAAATGCGCAATATCTATATCTTACCCTTGATGGATTGAAGCTTGCAGCTGCAATAGGCAATCCTAGAGTTGTGAAAGTTACCAACCACAAACCTCCAAGTCGAAGTAAAAAAGGCCCTAGGTCCCAGTTCGCCCCACGAGTACAAGACTCCGTCCTAAAGAGACGAGTACTCATTCACCTGTCATGGCATCAAATTACTGTAAGTACGGGTTTTTGATGGCATATATATTGTAATTGCATGGCATGATGCGCCAGGATCCATTTGTTTTGTTTATGGATTTTCTTTGCTGTCAATGAGTGGGGTGCATAATAAGGGATTCAATCACCTACTTGCTTTGATTCAATCCCATGACTTAAAGTGCGGATAGAGGTTACTCAGCTGTGAGAGCCAGAAGTTTGTTTTGAACTGCGGATATATAGAGGTCACTCTCATACTCATTCTTCTTGGTTATGCGTCCTTTAATATTTTCTGGTTTAGAAAACTAATATCTCAATTTGTTGTCCTGAAGTAGTGAACCGCGAGTTATTACGGACTGGACCTAGCTAAGAACAACGTGTGCCTTCTGAATTCTCTGTTGAACGATGGAGGAGCGAGAGTACTGAAAAAGTAGACGGAGAAAGTGAAAACTTACCGGCCTTTGCTCAAAAGGAACCTCAATTTCTGACCCGGGATCCCAACTCTGCCTGCGGAAGCCGCTCGTTTCCCCACCTGCCCCATCTTTCAAGGCCTTGACAGAAACCTCCTTGGGTAGCCTCTGAGCACTACGGTATTGGATCAGCCATGAGCTAGAGCTGCTACCAACCTTCACTAACTTGACTTGTGGAGGACTAAAGAGCAGAGAGCAATACACCTGCGCCTGGAGCATTTATTTCCTAGAAATCAAACCGAACTGGAGCGCGGCCGAGGGATATTCGAAGTTTCTTTGTTCAACGGGCACGAAATCGGGGAAGGAGACGAGGGTTTCTTCAGGGATGGTTGTGTTTTTTCAGGGACCATTCATTATTTACGTGGAGGAAAACGATTCGGAAAATCATATTTGTAATTTACTTGGAGGGGAAGGGATCAGGATCCTCTCCTGATCTAAGGATGAGGATCCTCCTGACCAAGAAATATGGATCGTTGGATAAAAATCCAATGGTTATAATTATTATAACTTTAAAGGGATCCCCCTATTTGTAGCCGTTGGATGAAAATCCAACGCCCCACACTCTTGATTAGGAGGAACCTCATCCTTAGATCAGGAGAGGATCCTGATCCGAGGGGAAGGGTTTGTTTGGACAATGACCCAAAGCCAGGTAGGCAAAATGTGTGATATTTAAAGGAATTGGATCCTCTTCTGAGCTCAGGAGGATCCCCATCCATTGGATCGAATTTGAACTGTCCGGATGGATTGCTCATGAGGATCCCCATCCTGAGCTCAGGAGAGGATCCAGTTCCATATTTAAAGACTTACATTCCAAGGCGAGACCCACACAATTGGACACGTGTGCAAGCTCTCCTTTGTGTGTGTACTTTTGGACCGTCCATTATGTAGGCTTGAGAATCGGATTATCCAAATGTTAGGGACTTCGGAAAAATAATTTTGTTCTTGTGTAGAAAGTGTGTTGGGGATGTTGATAGTGCAAATGCAATGTGGAAGTCTTACCCTTCCATGCAGTTTTGTGTGGATTCCTCATGCTTTTCATAGGGTGGCGTAAGCGGCCAGTAGCTCAATTCACTTGTTAAGAGTGTTGTTTAGTAGCTCAGGTCATTTTTTAAGAGCATTTACGCCTATCCTGATGTATTTAGTCTGAATTTGTCTCGCCAAGTATTAGTGGCGAAGTCAGGAATTGACTGAGGGAGGGGCGAAATTAAAAGATTGCAAGGTTCAAAAGAATAGCAACAATCAAATCCTTTTATATAGTAATATCTTCCATAATTTATCAATACAAACAAATGGCGAGGTTTCATATCATGAAAACGACGCATAATAGACTCATTATCAATAAAAGCAAATACAAATTATATGAATAATTGTATACATTGTGTAATAATTCAATTAATTAATCAATAACCAAGAATTCAAATTTTAATTTTCACCCTAAAAAATAATTTCATAATTTCATATAGATAATCATAGAATCATATGAATAATGAATAACCAATAACCATATTAGTGCATTACCATATGATTCTATACCAATTAAACAACATTAGTATTAAATAATTAATTAAGGTTAGGGATTATAAATTTAGGGGTTAAAAAATTTACCTTTTAAGGTTGGAAGCCAATGGCTCATCGGCTAGAGAGTGGCTGGAGTAGAGCCTGGCCAGTAACGGTAACAAAACCAATAGAAACAGGAATTAAAAATTGGGAACTTTAACAAAAAACTTTCAGTACTATTTACTTTAATGAAAAACTACAATTTTACATTAAAAAGTCAATCCTGATACTATTCATTTTACCTTTTACTTTATGCTTATCGTTAAAATTCAAAATTTTTAATTTATTTTCATCAGTTTCCTTTAAAAATTTAAAGATTTGGGATTTTGGGGGCCAGAGCAGCTTTGCTCTCTATCTCTGATTGGATGGGAATTGGGAAAGGGTAAAAGAAAAGGGGGACACTGACTCTGACTCACGGAAATGACTAAGGGAAGGGGGGACACACGGTCACCCCTATACATATACATATACATATACATATATATTTATTTATTTATTTTTTTATTTATTTACTTTTTTTTTCAAACATACGAAACGTACTGTTCTGTTTTAGTTTTTTTAATTTTTTTTTTACCAAGATCAAAACGACATCATTTTGGTCTGGATGTTTGACAAAAAAAAAGGCAATATGTTGTTGTGCGCAGCAGAACCAGATGTCGGAGGGGATGAACTAGTCGAATTTTCTGCCGAGGGGAAGGGCTGAACCCAGAACTCCAGTCATGTTTTCTGGCAAGGGGAATGACGGCTGCCACTCCTCGCCCTCACGTGGCTTTGCCACTGCCAAGTATTGATTGTATCAAAACAAAAGGGGTTGGAAGTTCAACCTAACAAAGGGAATTCTTGGGTGTTATCGGGTACATTTCCCCATTAGTGTCTATGTCATCAAATGACACTTGCCATATGATTTTCTTCTATAATATATGTATAGTTTTAGTGGCATCACCTATTCAATGAAGACTTAGAATCCATCCATCTAATAAAAGAAGGGTTGTCCTCAAAGGTAAAAGAAACAATTACCACAGTAAAAAAGAGCAAAAAGAAGTTCAACGAACTATGAATAGAACAAAGAATTAATGGGATATATATGTGTTGACCATAAAAACTACCAAGCCTACGTGGCGCGCAGGTCGAGTAACTAATAAGCTAACTACGTTATTCGGTTGATGCAGGGTGTGCCAACTCGTAAAGTAAAATTTGTTGATGTTGCGTTGAATACACTACTGACTTCTTGATCTTGCAACTGCGACCGAGGAAGGAACACGTCTCGGCCTTCGGGTTCTCGAGCATGAAGACAAGGTTGTTAGTTCTGCAAAGTTCACGAATCGTCGGCACCGGATTCGGTTACGGTGATTATATTCGTAAGAGTATAAGCACGTCGAATCGGCTCCAAATTATATGGACACAGGTACTCAAAAGAGATGTATGTCTTGATGGTAAATGTGGTTCGGCCGTCAGAATGCCGAACTCTGAAACTCACTTGTGAGTATCCAATCATAAAATCACTCAGCATTCAATGTGCCGAATGTAGTAACTTGTAACACCTTACTTCGCCGAGAAGGCTAATAAGATGACCTTTGCCAATAAGGATTCGGAAACCTTTCTCGACCGAGACTTGGATAGGTAACCAGTTGACCTCAACACAGTGCTGTTTATCCAAACTGAAGGTGCTCATCAGTCGGCTGATTATACGGCAATAGTGCTGTTTATCCAAACTGAAGATGTGTTGGCAGAAAAAGGAAATAAAAAAAATCTTAAGATGTTTGAGAGGTTTGCGCAGGGCAATTTGTGTGTTGAATTGGAGTGTGTTTAAATGACACACCCCCATCCTATTTATAGCAACCAATCTCATCTTGGCCGAATTAGAACTATACTTGGATTAGTATTCTTCATCCTAGTCCAACCAGGGCTCGCCCAATCCTACTCCTATTAGGACTTTGAACTAAACTCTCTATCCGGCCACCTTCACTTCTCAAATCTCAACGTCCTCACTCCATTAACTCCTTATTGTACTAGGACTTTGACCTATCCGTTCTTATCCAAATCACTCTTTCTTGCAATAGGACTCAACCCCCCTAACTGAGCGGCTTACAACCGCTAGACAGCCCATGGTACATTAGGAAAAGTTTTAGGCCGAACATAAACCTACGCTCGGCCCAATAATATTATTTTGGGCCTAAACAATATGATAGTGCCCTTGTGAATGTCACTTGGGCTACCTTTTCTAGTAGAATGTCTTAGGCACTCAATTGGTGCACTTTTCTTACAATTTCCTTCTCTCGTTTTTTTTCTACTTTTCCTTTTCCATGGTTGTTTTTTAGGGGAGAGGATTCTTTTCGAATTCATTTTGTGAGGATCTCTAGTCGTTCATCGTATATCGTCCGGCCAGTTTTCGTCAGATATTATTTATGTTTAATTTTAAATTAAAAAAGTCAAATAATTTCTGACTGCATGATACACGATGAATGACTAAGATGTTAGGATCTCTAGGATCCCCACAAAGTGGATCCAGATGGGATCCAATTCCGTGTTTTAGTATTTGCAATCCAAAAAGGTTGCAACTCATTTATCTGGTTGCTGAAAGTCTTAGAAGATATTTTGAGAAATACTTACTTGTTTGTCCTATTTTATACATTTATGTTTATTTTAGACCATCATATTAAATAAATCAAGAGAATTAATCAACAAAAAGAAATAGAGTATGCAGATTGAAAAAATTAAGAGAATTTATGAACAAAAAGAAATAGAACATGCAAAAGGAAAAAGAGAAATTGTGAAGATCATTTTCTTTCTTTGTTGTCTACCACTCCATCAACCTAATCATGTGATTATAGAGAGAAATTAGCATTCAACATGTATGTGAGTTTCTTTTGTTTACAATGGCATATTTAGTGTCACCGAGGCCATCGGAGATACTACTCGACTTTTATTGAGAACTTACATGAAAATAAGTCTTGATTGGATCTCTAATCACGTCTTTTTATTTTCTCAACATAAAATGCTAAACATGCCACATTTTAATAATAAGTCAATATTTGTATGACTAATTGGAATCAAGAGACTCATTACCTTAAAAAAAAAAAATCAAGAGACTCGAAAAAGGATGACGAAAATTAAGAAAATGTTGCAATCCTATTAGATTAGGAATGTAATTGTGTAAATCTTATCATATTTGAATATCCTTATGGGATTCTACCATTTGTCTTAGACTAGATATTATTACCTTCCCTACTATTATAAATAAAAGCACAATGGGTAAGATAATACACACCTCACAATTACACATCTCTCTATTTCTTTCTGTTGTTGCCGCACCCCCTCTGTCCTTTATATGATTTAGTAAATTAGGCTTACAACACGTTATCAGCACAATTCTGACGTTGCACTAAAGAGAGTTTGTTCTTCAATTAGGGGAGTATTGCGTTTTAATCATTCTTTTTATGACTAATTTATTACTTTATTAAATTGATCTACATGCTATTGATTTAATTTAATTTTTCTTTGTTAAACACGATGCAACGCATTGGAGATGCAATTCCGATATTCTGAGAAGGATCTTCTACAACATCAAAGGCACAATTGTTTTCTGCCAATTAGGTTCTTTTAAAATAAATTAAGATATTTAAAACGACCATGAAGCATGAAAACATTCCCCATGAAGCATAAAACCCAACATTTATATTTTCCTTCCGTTATATATATATTGTATATGTTTATATATTTATCAATATACATACACACACACACACACATACGTTCATGCAATACACAATTATGTTATGTGGAATTTGTGAGTCAACGCATTGAAATAATTTAGAAGCAATTAGAGTTTTCAAACCCTAGATGTCGAAAAAAAAATTTAATTAATTAATTAATTTTTGGGATTTTTGTGGTTGAGTTGTAGCTCCACGTCGCGCCGCTAAGTTGAGTTGGTTGGCCTGCAGCCATGCCACCACCTTGGACGATGTCATGAACAACCTGTAGGCTGGTGGGCTCACTACACTTGCACAGACAACCAGGCCTTCGGCTGGGTTAGGTTCCTACACGGGCCTAAAGCCTAGAGCCGACCAGCAGGCCTGCAACCTTGCTGGGTTTGTGCCCACGCACATTGGCCCAACTAGCAATTGGCTCTGCCTTAGTGCACCTACGTGCCTGTAGCAAAGCCTACTGCAATTTCTAGGCTCGCCCACGTCTTGACCCTTATCTAAAACAGCCTTGCAGAGTGATCATAAAACGCAATTCAATGATTGTCTAGACCTTGGTGAACGCATCAAGCTAGTGCTATGCAATCTTATACGAAGCTATGTTGGTCCACCTTGAAGCCCATGTTATCCATCATATTTCGACGTTACAGTTGATTACTGGGTATGAACCTGGTGTTTCTTACTTATGCAATTGGGTGTGCATTCCATGTGCCAAATTGCATCGCTGCAACATACCAATATGAGTCCTCACATAAGGATGTGAATCTTTGACGGGTCCTCACATAAGGATGTGAATCTTTGTCGATCATGATTATTCTTCAAACTAGCTCTCTTAGAGCTCTTGCAAGCGATCTCTTTACCGTTCATTTGTGAATTGTCACTTAAATAAGGCAGTCTTACAGCCATTAGGGAGAGATAAGAACGTCAACGTTCTTATAGAACGAGGCGAATTTGTGTGGATGTTGCCCACTATGTCTCATCTTGATCCCCGTATCGCACAAGTATGATAAGCAAGTGCGATGTATTCTAGCCTTCAGAATGTTTCTCCAGACACATTCCTCCGATCTAGCTAAAGTGAGGAGATCATATACCAGTTACAAACATGCATACGAGGATAGATGTACTTAACAGACATTGAGTCAACATTCACGAGGGGTGTGTCACCCCTATTAGACGGTGCAGTACATTAGCGGATAGCCAATCAATCTGTCTTCACCTGAAGCATGATAGATCACTCAGTTCATAGGATTCACTTCCCTAGAAGAGAAAGGTCACAACACAAAATGAATCTATACTCGATCGTTGTCTCAAATCATTTCCATCTCATGAGATTAATCCAGATTACTCCCAAGACATGAAGTCTTGGTCTAGTATACTAGTTTGGATGAGATAATGGAACTGGAATGAGATTATCATTGATGATGTTTTCATTTATATGGTAACTACCGACGTTAATGAAAAACAACAATATCAAACTATGTTTCGTTGATTAGTGACAATGTAAAACTGATTGGACAATTGAAATTACAATCTAGGTTCAATTCCTTACCAAAGTGTATTTGGACATATCGTTCCTACACTGCCCAAGGTAACCTTATTGTGTTACAAGTGGGAAATGAAGCGTAACAAGATTAATGAAATAGTGCGATATGATGCACGCTTTTCGGTGCAAGGTTTCTTTCAAACGCCCTGTGATTGATTGAAACGTTACAAAATGTGGTTATTGTTTCCCCATGGGGATATAGATACAGAGATTTACATGTGAGTTCTTGAAGAATTACATGGACTGGTTCAAATAGTTCTAGACCATGGAACACCCTGTCAACTTGTTTGAGGCGTTCACTTGCGGATTGAAATAATCCGGTGGATGTGGTATACCCGTCTAAGTGATTATTTGATCAGTCAGGGATATGAAGTGTTATTCCGAATTGCTAGAATTGCAGTTTATGTCAATGACATATTTCTCACTAAGACTCTGGAAGAGCTTGAGAAAACTGTCTTGCACCTGAAGATGAAATTTGCCTTGTTAGTTATGCTAACATTGGTTACTTATCAAACCTGCACAAGACATATCCCCAAATGGTGATGCCTTTATCCTTAGGGATATCGCAATATCTTAGAGGTCCATGATATGTCCTTAGTTGCAAAATCTTCGACTTGTTCCAAGACTCACTTTACTTCACTAAGCCTCACGTAAGACATGGTTGAGAGCTCTTGTTGAGCACATTTAAAGTACTTGCGATGTTTTCATCTATCGTTGAGTCCTGATGACAATTTATGAAGATTATGCCACATATATCCACCTGACCAAGACTTGATACATCAACGAAGTCAACGCCAAGACATATTGCCTCTATATCACATCAGCAAAGCATCAGGAGATTGAAGTCATGCAACCTGATCCCAGACAACCTTGTGATGCGAGTTTTATACGCGCACAAATTAAACCCTCTTTTTGACAATTGTAGTATAAGTATAAGTAGGGATCGTTCTGGACCGGGGATTAGGAGGGATTGTTAACCACTTGGATTTTGACTCAAAAACGTAAAAACAATATAAAACACTAAACTAAATTGATTTCTAACTAATTTGACAATAAAGTAAAGGGGGGATTGTGTTTGGACGAGATTAAATTAAATGGACAAATTGTAATTAAAGGCAAAACGTAAATATGAATGAGATGAAAATATGGATGATGGAATAGCCAAGGGGTTCATCTCCACACATGTTATACTTGCATACAAAATTGATTCTCAGTTGGTCTTTCGATAAATTATGAAACTCAACACTCCGGATTAATTAGGTCCGCTTAAATTAACCGTCAAGTTTTCTTTAAGTTAATGAATTGGATGGGTTTGCGCAACGCAATTCACAACATTCTCCAAAAGTCCTTTACGTGAACAGCACAATAAAGATACAATCAAAGATCATTAAGCATTATGAAAACTATAAGTGTTGACGAGGCATTCGTTACTATGATGAGCATGAAACTCGTGCCAAGAATTCATTTAACGCGATTGTTTATAAGCAACCTCCACTACTTGTGAATATAAGTTCATAACAATTAGGTGAAATTCACTTATATTCTAGCGTCATATTTATGCATGAAAATTAAGCGCGCATTCTTAATAAACATTCATAAATAAGTTATCAATCAAACGGTTAAACAAATTGAATCCACAACTTATGAAATTCCAACGAAAGTTAATCAATTCATATTGCAAATATAAACATAGTTTCGAATCACCCCCTAGCTAAAGGGGGTTTAGTTCCTCATAACTTTGAAATCAAAGAAACACCTAAACATTCCAACAACTCAAAACTTGAATTGTATGAACGTTTAAGCACTCTTCTCTTCCATTCCTTATACGTACAAAACAAAGAGAATTAAAATGAAACTTTGAAATCAAAGAAACACCTAAACATTCCAACAACTCAAAACTTGAATTGTATGAACGTTTAGGCACTCTTCTCTTCCTCGTTGTTGTAGCACAAGGTTTAAGGATAAGTTGGTTGGGGGGATGGAAGTGTGGAATGGAGTGGAAATGGAGAAGATGGAGAAGGGGAAGTGTTTGTGTATTACAATGGAAAATGAGATGATTTGGTGAATGGAATGAATGGGTATTTATAGGAAGAGAATGGGTGTTAATGGATGTTTGTTTAAGGTATTTGGTGGATGGGAAAAGGTGTGGATGGTGGGAATTATGGTGGATGGATGGTTTAGTGGATGTAATTTAGGGTTTATTTAGGTGAATGTGGATGCATGGTTTAGTGGATGTAAAGGATAATGGGATGGTGTGGAATTAAAAGCTAAAAAAAATGGGATAATGGGCATTTAAGTGTGAATGGAATGGTGGGATGCACTAATGGAAATTATGGAATGGAATGGTGGGATGCACTAATTAGGAGGAAGAATTAGGGTGAAGGGCTTAATGCATGGATTTGGGCCAATTAGGGTGAAGGGCTTAATGCATGGATTTGGGCCTAAAATGCCCCCCCTTGCATGGCAAGGGAAAGGACTTGGGCTAAAGCCCACGGCATTGGTTGGAATTTGGGCTAGGGCATTCGTTTTGTGTCCTAAAGCACCTACAAGGACTTCAAAGTGGCTAGAAAATACGGACGTTTAAGATTTAGGAAAGGTTACCAAAACGGGAAACTTAGGGTTAACTTTCCTAAAATAGGAAACCTTGTTTGAGTAGGATTCCTCGTTTTGGTAAGAATTCATCGTTGGAGTAGGAATTCGTCGTTTCTTCAAGTCTTCAACTCATTCATTCCTCTTTCGCTCCAAAAAGCTCCACTTTGCATCTTCTTGCACACTTTGGCCTTATAATATGAAAATACACAAAAGTGGCCTTAAACACTGAAATAGATAAGTAAACACAACATAAATGCACGAGAACAAGCTATATAAGTCGCATGAATATGCTCCTATCAAATTCCCCCACACTTAACTTTTGCTAGTCCTCGAGCAAAACAAAACAACTACAGTAAACAAAACGCAACAAAACAAACAAAACATAACCTAAACCTTCCAACGTTTGCCTCAGGGATTTCCAATGAAACATGACATGTCTAAGATCATTACACACATAGCTTTTAGTCTTCTTTCCCCTCAAGCACATACTTACTCATAGTCACCATTCACTAGTTCGCATTTAATCAATTAAAACACATTTTGAATGTAGTAACATGCCTTAGAGAATTCCCTCAATTCCTCACTAGTTATGCTCTCTATTTTCACTCAGATTTTCTGACTACACACCCTACACTAGTTATATGTGAGAAGATTGATGTAAACATGAAAGACTAGTACTCACATATGTTATAACCAAGAACGCAATTTCTGTAGTAATTAAACGTGTTTAGATATGATCTCATGAATGGAATGCTACTACTTAGATGCGAGAACCAGTGACACCATATGCTCATACCAAATTCAACCTCCACAATTGAAATGCACAACACTCAAGATAGAAGTCAAGGGTTGTAACGGGGCTTGGGGTATTGGCTAACAAGGAAAGGTAAGGATAAACAAAAGTTCTTTAAGCAATAGTAAGTAAAGTAATGAAATTAAGACCTAGAATTCCCTTAGAATGCAGAAATCAACTTTTTAAACAAATAGGGGAGATTCTAACAACTCTTAGGGCCTAATTCATTGTTTTGGGCCCTTACTTCAACAACGAATACTTTTCAATTTTTTCTTTCATTTTTTTTTATTTTTTTTATTTTTTATTTTAACCGTGCCTATGGCACATAAACTCACATCAATAATCTTTCCCCCACACTTATTTCCTGCAACACATTAATCAAAAGGAATTCCTTGCTTACTATGCTTCAAGAACAAGGGTAAGGATGGTCCTAATCTAGGCTAGGTGAGGATAATGCGGGTTAACAAAGAATATGGGCTAACACGGCTCGATGGGGTTAAACTTAAACACAAAATGAGTGAAGGGCACATGGCTGTTTGGCTTTGATGGTGGTCACTACACAACTTCATCTTGAATATGTGGTATGCAAATCAATGACATGCTTTGAATGAAATGGGCATGAGTTCTAGCATTTGGAACTAAGTGATAAAACGCCTTCTAAGTAGTAACCAAGCAAAGAATAATGAGATCATGCAACGACTTAGAAAACATTAATGCACAGATTTTAACTCTCCAAATAACGTTTAGGCTCAAGTCTCACAGGGATGTAACGTTTGTTTAAGTTCCTTCCTTCAAGCATGTTACAAAAACTAATTTTTATTATTTGTGATTACATGTGAATTCGTAAACTATAACGACAACCAAGCATAAACCAAAGAGTATATCAAACGTCCATCCATGTTTGTAACTTTCTTTAACCATCATGCAATTAAAAACCAAATCCTCATCATTGCGTTGGAAGGTACCCTACGACATAAACACACAAAAACAACTTTAAAACAACTCTTTTTGGGTTTTTCAAAACAATTTTTCAAATTTTTATGGGATTTTCGAATTTTTAAGTCAAAACACACTAAAACAGTTTACAAACATTTTAAAACAGCAAGGAACAACACTTGAAGTTATGGGTGATAAAATCCAACAAATTTGCATCAACATACTTAGTTACCCCCCCCCCCCCCCCCACACTTAAATCAAACATTGTCCTCAATGTTTTAAGCTTAAAACACACCAAACAAAAGAAAACATATAAAACAACAACTAAACATACTAAACATGGCAGAATGTATCTATCAAAGAGAAGAGTTTTAGAGATGCAAATCTGGTTGGGGAGTGTACATTCCATCTTCTCCTTGGTGATTGCAGTGAGGCTTCATCTAGTGATTCCACAGGCTTACTCTTGTTCCTATCGTTGATTTTCCTTTGTGCTACTCTTGAACTGGGTAGCAGGCTTCCTTTGGTCTCCCCCGAAGGTCTGAGCTTCCTCCTTTTATCTGTTTCTTTGTTCAATCTCTCCAATTCGTATTGAAGAGGGTTAGAGGATAGCTCAGCAAAGCTAGGTAAGCAACCAGGGAATAGAGTCCAGATAGACTCCAAGTGCCGGCTGATTGCTTCTTTCACTTTGCCATGCAAGTAATATCAAGGACAAAGGAAAAGACAGGGAAAGAGCATGATATGAGATACCTTTGCTTTTGCCCTTGATGATATGAGATACCTTTGCTTTTGAAGAAGCGGTGAATGAATCAGCACATGTATTTGTGGTGCTGTTTCCTCCTGGGTCATCTGTACTCCAGGCATCTGGTATCATCTTTGGGGAAGAAGAAAGAATGGAGTATTTCGAAAGGCTTTGCTGGGAGTGCGCCCTCAGAGGTGAAAAAGAGTTGGGCATTTTCTTCAGTTCTGCTTTGCCAAAAAATGAAGGTCGACATATATAGGGAATTCAATAACAAGTGGTGGTACTGTTCTTTTACCGTTGTCGACAAACGTTTTGATCCCGCAAATCCGGCTTTTTGAAATAGTGACGACTCTTCGATCTTTGAATTTGCCTCTTCGATTTCTGAGCAGTCGCCCCTTCGATTTCTGAACGATGCCCTTCGCTTTCTGAACGACACGTAGCAGCGCGGATGCGGCTCTGTCTGAGATCTTTTGACAAGTGGCACGCGTTTTCTGCAAAGCCGGGAGTTTTCGACAAATATGCACACGCTTTCTGGAAAGCCGGGAGCTTTCGGCTTTGTCTCCCACATTTGTCAGCTAAAGTGTGCAGCTGATTTCTCGCCTTCCACGCGTCTTCTGAAAAGCTGGGATTGCGTCTGACGAGAAGAGTGGTGTCTCTTCATTCTGAATTGGTGAACGCCTCTCCTTTAATAGAGGTGATTGATCACCTTCTAGCATGCACACTTGAAAATTGCCCAGAAATCGTCTCCGGCCCGTTTGAAAATCTACTCCGTCCACCCCTTCTCTTTTAACTTTGTGAACAATGGCTAGCTCATCCAACCCATCGAACCTTTGCTTAGATTTGAGTCTAAGCAGTGATCCGGTCGCGTCTCGTCAGGGTAAGGTATGGTGCCCGTCTTTCTTATCTTCCCATGGCCCTCTTACAGATGAGGACTCTGTGATGACGAATCCCACAACGGCTACGATAGTGGCTCGGAACCTCCTCACTCCCAAAGACAGTCAGCTGCTTTCAGGACGGTCCGATGAGTTGGCCGTTCAAGAATCCTTGGCTCTTAGCGTTCAGTGCGCTGGCTCTGTGTCCAACATGGGCCAACGCCTTCTTGCTCGCTCCCGTCAGGTTGAATCCTTGATGGCGGAGGTGGAGAGTCTTAAGCAGGAGATCAAACAGCTTAAGTACGAGAACCGAAGTTTGCACGTGCTTGCCAACAATTATTCGTCAGGCATGAAGAGGAAGCTTGACGAGCTTGATGACCGTCAAAAGCTTGCAGCTTTCTTCCAGAGGCACCTCTTTCCTGGGTCATCCAGCGTTCCACCAAGGTTTGGGGCCTTGAATGATCTATCTTCGGTGCCTCCTGCTCCGATGCCTTCCGCTCCGATTCCTCTTGCTCCGATACCTCATGTTCCGATGCCTTCCGCTCCGATGCCTCTTGCTCCGAGAGTGTTGCCACGTAGTGGGGCCTCAAGTACACAACCTTTGTGAAGACTCCATCTTTCTGCCATGTTTTTTTTTTTTTTTTTTTTTCATCACTCGGAAATCAATAAACAAGCTTTATTCACTGTATTGGGTTGCCTCCCAAGTAGCGCTTGCTTTAACGTCGTACAGCCGGACGATGAACCTAATCACTCCAGGATATGTTCACGAATCGGATGAGAACTCCGAGTCATGAACTAGTACCTAAAACAAGAAACAAAACAAATTTAAGAATCTGGAAAAATAAAAAAAACAAACGAAAATAAAACAATCCAAGGGATTAGCAAAGTTGCTAATCCCCGGCAACGGCGCCAAAATTTGATGCGAGTTTTATACGCGCACAAATTAAACCCTCTTTTTGACAATTGTAGTATAAGTATAAGTAGGGATCGTTCTGGACCGGGGATTAGGAGGGATTGTTAACCACTTGGATTTTGACTCAAAAACGTAAAAACAATATAAAACACTAAACTAAATTGATTTCTAACTAATTTGACAATAAAGTAAAGGGGGGATTGTGTTTGGACGAGATTAAATTAAATGGACAAATTGTAATTAAAGGCAAAACGTAAATATGAATGAGATGAAAATATGGATGATGGAATAGCCAAGGGGTTCATCTCCACACATGTTATACTTGCATACAAAATTGATTCTCAGTTGGTCTTTCGATAAATTATGAAACTCAACACTCCGGATTAATTAGGTCCGCTTAAATTAACCGTCAAGTTTTCTTTAAGTTAATGAATTGGATGGGTTTGCGCAACGCAATTCACAACATTCTCCAAAAGTCCTTTACGTGAACAGCACAATAAAGATACAATCAAAGATCATTAAGCATTATGAAAACTATAAGTGTTGACGAGGCATTCGTTACTATGATGAGCATGAAACTCGTGCCAAGAATTCATTTAACGCGATTGTTTATAAGCAACCTCCACTACTTGTGAATATAAGTTCATAACAATTAGGTGAAATTCACTTATATTCTAGCGTCATATTTATGCATGAAAATTAAGCGCGCATTCTTAATAAACATTCATAAATAAGTTATCAATCAAACGGTTAAACAAATTGAATCCACAACTTATGAAATTCCAACGAAAGTTAATCAATTCATATTGCAAATATAAACATAGTTTCGAATCACCCCCTAGCTAAAGGGGGTTTAGTTCCTCATAACTTTGAAATCAAAGAAACACCTAAACATTCCAACAACTCAAAACTTGAATTGTATGAACGTTTAAGCACTCTTCTCTTCCATTCCTTATACGTACAAAACAAAGAGAATTAAAATGAAACTTTGAAATCAAAGAAACACCTAAACATTCCAACAACTCAAAACTTGAATTGTATGAACGTTTAGGCACTCTTCTCTTCCTCGTTGTTGTAGCACAAGGTTTAAGGATAAGTTGGTTGGGGGGATGGAAGTGTGGAATGGAGTGGAAATGGAGAAGATGGAGAAGGGGAAGTGTTTGTGTATTACAATGGAAAATGAGATGATTTGGTGAATGGAATGAATGGGTATTTATAGGAAGAGAATGGGTGTTAATGGATGTTTGTTTAAGGTATTTGGTGGATGGGAAAAGGTGTGGATGGTGGGAATTATGGTGGATGGATGGTTTAGTGGATGTAATTTAGGGTTTATTTAGGTGAATGTGGATGCATGGTTTAGTGGATGTAAAGGATAATGGGATGGTGTGGAATTAAAAGCTAAAAAAAATGGGATAATGGGCATTTAAGTGTGAATGGAATGGTGGGATGCACTAATGGAAATTATGGAATGGAATGGTGGGATGCACTAATTAGGAGGAAGAATTAGGGTGAAGGGCTTAATGCATGGATTTGGGCCAATTAGGGTGAAGGGCTTAATGCATGGATTTGGGCCTAAAATGCCCCCCCTTGCATGGCAAGGGAAAGGACTTGGGCTAAAGCCCACGGCATTGGTTGGAATTTGGGCTAGGGCATTCGTTTTGTGTCCTAAAGCACCTACAAGGACTTCAAAGTGGCTAGAAAATACGGACGTTTAAGATTTAGGAAAGGTTACCAAAACGGGAAACTTAGGGTTAACTTTCCTAAAATAGGAAACCTTGTTTGAGTAGGATTCCTCGTTTTGGTAAGAATTCATCGTTGGAGTAGGAATTCGTCGTTTCTTCAAGTCTTCAACTCATTCATTCCTCTTTCGCTCCAAAAAGCTCCACTTTGCATCTTCTTGCACACTTTGGCCTTATAATATGAAAATACACAAAAGTGGCCTTAAACACTGAAATAGATAAGTAAACACAACATAAATGCACGAGAACAAGCTATATAAGTCGCATGAATATGCTCCTATCACCTTGCCGACCTCTACACGACGTCACTACCGAAGTCAACCTTTTAGGAGCTTGTCCGAGGAATTGGTATGCCTAACTATTCATATGCAATGCTTATAGTTCTCATTTGGAAGTTTTGTCAAACTTAGGGGGAGTATCTAGAAGTATACTCACTTAGTCGTAATGTACTCTTTTTCTCTACGATTAGAAGCATTTTTCTCACTGGTTTTTTGTTACCTAATTAGGTTTTGAGGAGGCACCCATGGTGAGCTGGTCATACCTTTGTGAGCTATTCTACTTGCATCCAGAAGATGTTTAGTTTTGACTTAATACAAGTTCTTACCTTTTGCCTTAGTCTATAGGTTTTTATCCCACCTTGGGTTTTACCATAACAAGGTTTTGTGAGTTTTACCTTTTATGCATTATTCCGTTGATTTGAGACTCACATTCGCTCATTGTATTGACAACTTCATCAATTGAGCTTACTTCATCGCTGAAGACCTGATGCACTATTTGTTTGAGTATTTAACACTCAAGGGGGAGTGTTGCAGTCCTATTAGATTAGGAATGTGATTGTGTAAATCCTATCATATTTTGGATATCCTTATGGGATTCTATCATATCTCTCTTAGACTAAATATTATCCTAGTAGAGTTGTAATCCTATTGGGGTAAAAAATTTACCTTCCTTACTACTATAAATAAAGACACAATAGGGTGAGATAATACACACCTCACAATTATACATCTCTCTCTTTCTCTTTACGGTTGCCGCACCCCTTCTCTCTGTCTTTTTTATGATTTAGTAAATTAGACCTACAACAGAAATGATAGTTTGCCAACATTTTTTAAATGTTATTGATGCAACCCTCCTAGATTAGAAGGAAATTTCTATTTCATCATGAATAATGTTAGGGAAAATGATAAACACATACTATTTTTTTCTCTTACTTGCTCTTATGAAATTATGTGTGTTGTTTTTATTTGATTTATTCAATTTATGGTCAAAAACAAAGATGATGTGTGTGAGAAGTTAAAAAGAGTGCGAAAATCGGCTCCCTGCCTAAATTGCTTATAATTGCCACATTAGTTTGTGATTTTATCTCAGTTGATTTTATTTCATTGAAAATTGAGTTATTTTATTGAATGATAATTCATCACATCACATATCACATCAAGTAGCATGGAAAAAAAAATGATAAATATAGCAATTAGAGGAGCAGATGAAATAAATAAGGATTTTTATTCAATATTTTTTTAATTGACACAAAACTATGTCGTTTTGTTCCATTTCCTTTAAAAAAATTGAGCATGCTAACTTCTCAAATACGCACAAGGTCTTCCAGTTCTTCACGCCAGACTCTGCGACTCCTCCACCTGCATGACAAACTTCATATCGTCGAGTCAAATTCCAAGTATCTTCGTTGTTCAAGTTTAATCAGGCACTCCAACCGCTTTTTTTTTTTTTTTTTTTGACAGGAAACGATAGTGTATTTCATTAATCAACACGAACCATTACAAGGGTGTCATTGGGTATATAACTTTAGTAACCAATAAATTGATGAATTACACAAATAAACAAATAAGAGGAAACCACTAAACGATAACCACAAAAGCTAACACACAACTGTCAAGTATATAAGAGCTACCAGTACAAATCTATTACAATAAACGATAGCAGCAATAGAGAAATACAACTACACTTGGTTGTACTATATGAGAATCCCTAATTTCCAATCATCGGTATTTCTTTCATCTTAAATCTATTGGGATTTTTAGGTTTTCATTCATTTCCAATTTTGAACAGGTGGAAAGAAGGGATCAGACGAGGAAACAAAACTTACAAGGTTTGAGAGTGCAATCATCTCCATTTATAATATTGGGCATGAAAAAAAGTGTTGAATGTAGCATAAGTTAGTCAAATTTAGGTATTCATTTGGTGCATATGGTCACTTCGTGATTGTTTATTCCAAATTTCATTATTTAATTTCAAATACCGTTGGATTTATATCATTATATGTGGTAATTGGGAAATGGCTTTTATATGGTTCATGATCGTTCAATTTACATGGCTTGAATATTTTCTTTATATGAATATATATGATAATGAATTGAAGACTGAAAGTGCCGAATTAGACTTTTTATTGCTTATAGTTTGGTGGATTCAGTGATTGTTAATTTGATCAAACTTATGTTATGTTGACTCGTTTTCTTTTGTATTATTTAAAATGGTTATGGAGAGGTATTTTAAGAGAAAATCAACAGAAGATACTCTTTCATCACCCTCTACAACAAATATTCATGAAAGTTCAAATGAAAGTGACATAGATAGTATATTAACAAATCTTACAGGAGATCCTGGATTCGACTTTAGATATCAGAATATGATCTAAATATTAGAGATCAAGTCCGAAGAGTTTATTTACAGAGGGAATTGTTTCAACCTCGAAACCATCAATTTCCGTATACATCATTTGCAGTAGTACAAGGACGTTCCAATCCTAAATGGTTCGATGACTTTTCTACTTGGTTGGAGTATGGCAAATCCAAAAATACTATTTTCTATCGAAGTTGTTATCTTTTCAAGCTCCAAGTTCCAGACCAAGCAGGTAGTGACAATTTTACTCACAAAGATTTTTATAATTGAAAGAAAAAAGCCAACTCCGAGTTCATGTTGGAGGCCCTAATAATGCTCACAACCAAACTTTACTTCATTGTGAATCTTTAATGAATCAAAATCCACATATTCAAACAATTGTCCACAAGCATTCGGATTAAGCACCTATTGATTCGATTGATAATGATGTTGTGATACGACGTTTTCAAAATATGAGAACACGTCCTGAACAATTATAAATGAAAGTACAATCGAATTTTTAAAAACATTGTAAATTTGTTTGCTCCGCCACTGGATATAGCATCACTCTTGATCACTGAAAAAAGAGGAAATTGGGCGTACTAGCCCCTTACAAATACATCAACCAAAATTAGCCATGTTCTCAAAATGCAATCTAATAGCCCTCTTTGACAAAATATCTCAAATTAAAAGTCTTTTACTACAAAATATTATGTTGATAATGTATCAATATTGTGTCGAGAATGTATTAATATGTGTCGATAAGATATTAACTTGAGAGCATTTTCGTCCAAGAAAACTAGTAGAGATTGCATTGAGAGCAAAGCTACATTTTGTTGGTAAGTTTGTGTGAGAGCTCTAAGCCCAATTTCCTAAGAAAAAAAGAATAGTGAGTATATTGCAATGAGAAATGTTGGAAGCAAACAAAAATCCCACGTCAATAAAGTGAAAAATTACATATAATTTGTATTGAGTAATTTTACTTTTAATTAAACTAAAAAACTATTACATTACGTAAGTCATGTTGTACGGTCAGATGCAAGTTAAAGAACAATATCAATGTGGTTAATGAACTCAATTAGTGTGAAATCTCCAAAAAAAGTTGGAAAAACTGAAACCGCATAAGCAAAAAGAAGAACATGCTCCACACCACATTGCCCACCAATTTCACAATTCTATGGGTAATGACTTTGGATGCTTGTTGACTGAAAAACAATAAGACTTTGGATGTCAGCACTTTGCGGAAAAGGAGGCAAGGCCGTAATTTTTTCTCCCCCACCAAACTAAAATTCCTAGTACCATTGGATTCCAATTTCCAAATCTCCAAACCCCAAATCTTACAAATTGACTGTATCCCCAATAATTTTGGTAAATAATTCAAATCACAATCCCTGTTTGTCACAAAATCTCGGTCTTTTTTAACACCACATCCCGCCGTGCCGTGCCGTGCGTGCAATTAGATTTGAAGAACACGGTTTGCTTACTCAAAAGCCACGGCAGAAGAGACTAAATAGAAGCCACCAATTCTCCAGCAGCAGCAATTGAAGGGTAGTAAAATTACCAATGAGACCCAAAAGCGGGAAAGGGAATTGGAGCTCCAAGTTCAAGTTCAAGGGCAAAATTGGGTTACCAACTACTTTCATCTTCTGCTCCTTCTTCTTCCTTGCCGGCTTCTATGGCTCCTCCCTCCTCTCTCAGGTCAAATTTTCATTTTTCCTCTATTGGGTTCCTTCTTCCGATCAAGAACTTTAATGGGGTTTTTCAAATTTTCAAAACTGACTAAGATTATTTTTGAAAACTTTGAATTTTTTGCAGGATGTCAGTGGTGGTGGTGGTAGGCTGAGAGCTAGACTGTTAGAAACAGAGTACACTTCGATGCCTTATGGAGAGACCGGTGACGATTCTTTAACTTCCATTCCCTTTCAGGTTTCTGGTTTATTTATTTATTTGTTTATCTATTTGCTGGAATTGTTATGAACAGTTTGATCCATTTAGGAGTTGTGTCAATTTTGTGGAATCAAAGATTGAATTTTTCATTAGCTAAGCTAACCAGAAATGGGGGCATATGAATTGTTTAGGTCTTGAGTTGGTATCCCCGAGCATTATATTTTCCTAATTTTGCAACTCCGGAGCAATGCGAAAGCATAATTGGCTTGGCAAAGCCACACCTTAAACCATCGACTTTGGCTTTGCGAGAAGGAGAGACAGAGGAGAGCACAAAGGATATACGAACAAGGTACATTCTCAACATTTGGTGTGGCGAATCAGCAAACCCTTTTCAGGATTTGCACTATTAGTACTGGTTACGCGTCCCATTTTTGTGGTTGATTGTTGATGTAAGCTTAGAACTAATAGCATTAATGTGATCGGGTTCACATGTAAGAAGTTTTCGTAAAGATGAGTGGTTATGGATGCTACTTTCATGCTTACACGGTATTTTGAAGCAGTTCCGGCATGTTTCTTTCCGCTTCTGATGATAAATCCGGGACTCTGGATGCGATTGAGGAAAAGATTGCAAGGGCTACAATGCTTCCCAGGATACATGGAGAGGTACCATTTAGTTAGAGTTTAGAGCTTATGATTACATCCTCCTCATTTCCCTATCTATATCTATACAAAAATCATATTGACTCATCATGTTTCGTTGTAAGCAATACTTTGCGAAAGTTTCTCAATTATGTGCGCACTTGTAAGTGTAAATGTTCTGCAAGCACAAACTGGGTTAGGAAGGGATAATGGAGTTGGGGGAAGACGGTTGTTGCAAAATAATCCTCTGTTAGTTTATGGCGGAGGATGACCCTAAACAGTTTTTGCAAACTCTTTTCTTTTATTCTGTTTCTCACATGTCTGTGTGTTTCTGCTACGTTCCCACCATCCAATAGAAACATAATAAGTGAAATCGTATTGTGTTGCTGAAAGTCGTCGACCCTTTTGTTGAATTAGTTAACCTTTTATTTCAGGCCAGTTTGTAAAATTGTCTGAGCTGAGGATATCATCATGTTTCAGGCATTTAACGTCTTGCGCTATGAGATCGGGCAGAAGTATAATTCTCATTATGATGCATTCCACCCTGACCAATACGGTCCACAGAAGAGCCAAAGGGTACATCTTCAGCGTAATACATGCATTTTCGTTTGGCCTTTATTGGTTTCATGATCATAATGTTTGTGGTTGTGTATCACCGATACACTTGCACTCCCACATCCAGATAAAACCAGGCAAAGATAAACCTTAATGTTCTTTCCCCGTACATTTGCACAACTATTACAGTTGATGGAAAGCACAGTTGGTTATTCTGTACTCACTTCAAACGTATCAGAGTGTACTACCTGGATAAATTGGAATAGCTAGTTCGAAACCAAAAGGATGTGTTGGTCTTCATGTCTTATGTCACAAAAAGATGTTCTACGAGAACTAGAATTCTTTCAAATAGTGTGGATTTGATAGAATTGCATTGTTTATTTACCATAAGCTTTTAAAGAGTCTTATTTGAAATTGTGCAGGTTGCATCGTTCTTGTTGTATTTAACTGATGTTCAAGACGGTGGTGAAACCATGTTTCCATACGAGGTAAGATCAAGACCTCTGTTTTTCTTATTGCCCTTTTGGTTTGTTCATCATCGATCATCCCGTTTTTGATCCGCAGAATGGCTCAAACACGGATGGAACCTATGATTTTCGGGAATGTGTTGGCTTGAAAGTGAAGCCACGCAAAGGGGATGGACTTCTATTTTATTCATTGCTCCCAAATGGTACAATTGATCCGGTTAGTGTTGCTTTGCTTCCCATTGTCACTATTATTACCATCATTTCCAGAATCATCGACGTAAAAAATTAAGAAACGACGTTTTCCTCAGCTTGTCTCATGAAATTTATCCCGGCTGGTGCTGTATATCATTCCGACTGAGAGAATTTATTCGTTTATTTTGTTGGCGTACAATGCATTGTGCACCGAAGCAGTAACCGTTAAACGTTCCTATATATGACTGTTTACTCGTCCATTCTAATTTCGGAATTCGGTTGATGCCTCTGCAGTTAGCGTTACACGGAAGCTGTCCTGTAATCAAAGGGGAAAAATGGGTAGCTACAAAGTGGATCAGGGATCAAGAACAAGAGGATTAGTTGCAGTTGCTAATAGCATTGTTGTATAATGCTCAAATTTTCATCCTCACTCGAGCATTATCCGCACAACCTCAGCCAGCGGCGGGGGGTCTTTCGTGTATGAGCCTTCGTTTCGGTATGGATTGGAGTCTCGAGAAATTTTCCGTCGTGTTGACATCTTGTATCTCATCGAGCAATTCAATTAAATAAGTGAAGGAGGTTTCATTTGAAGCCAGATATGTGAAATGTAGCCGGTACAAATAAGATGTATCATGCAATAAAAGTAAAGAATTTTGACAATTTCATTCTGTTTCAGTTCCATGCAATAACAGCAAGTATAATGCTAAATATGTCACTTTAGGGCACAAATGTTACAACCTACACAAAAAATTGAAAAAATTGACCTTCGGGATGAGGAAGGCGGAGATTTGCAGCTCTCAGCTACCGTCGGTTTATAAATCCCTAAACAGCAACAATGCCGGTAATAAATTTGTAATATCTGATTGTAAACATGCAAATTCCTTGCTATTCTCCAAACCAGCAGACTTGTCCTGAAATTTAACAGGCTGAGATGGATTTGGCAAGCTGAATTGAACTGAGAGATGAGGAACCGATAATTGATTTCTGCCCTGCAGTCATTCAGTTGATCCCTAAGGAGTATACAAGACCATATCAATCTAATCTTACACACTTTTTTTTTTAATATTTATGTTTCCCGTACTTTTCTATAGTGGCATACCTCAGTCTGGATTCAGAGACACGTAAATTCTTCTTTAAACACGTTCATTTGTGATAGTCAGAGACTAAATGAAGTATTCTCCAACTCAGTCGATAATCTGGTGATAATTAGGCAAAAAAAATCACAATTTGTGCCAGTTGTGATACGGTTGCTTCCCCCATCGCTTCAAGACATGCATACAACCTGCTGCTGTGAATAGCCCAAGCGCAGCAAACGCTATGATTGTTGAATTCCCAATGTTATAGTAGTATTTTCCCTGCATCAATAAAACAGTAGCAAGAAAAGTGAGAGGATGGGATGGATAACTAATCAATAAAACTACATGGTCGAATTTATCAGTTAAATAAGAACTTCTGTTACTATGGATGCTCTCAACAACAGGTAGCCCACGTCAATACACTACTGAGCCAGGCGGGGATGCTTAACCGTATGTTTTCTTTTCTATGTCAAAGTGATCCTAGGAAGAGAAACTCACTTGCACCAGAAAAAGCAGAATTGCTGCATTTGCAGGGGCTTGAGAAAGGCTTATCATCCCTCCACGCAGTGCATTAGGGACATACCTGTGAACAAACAAGTAAAAGCAGGAAAACTATCAGATAAAAAATCCATGTAACAAAAATTGAGAGACAAATCAGCTAAAAGAAAGAAAGAGCATTTGTTTAATTTACATGGTCCTCAATCTGGCAAGTGAAGGCAAAACCACGCCAAGACCAGCGTGAAATATGCAAAATAGTGTCGTTAAAACTCCAATTTCCTGCATATCAACAATTAAAATTTTAAACTTCTGAACAACTAGCATCAAGCAGGACTGATGATTATCTTTCTTAAATTTCCAAAAACATCTTCACCTGATAATCATAAGCTGTTACAGATAATACAAGCCCGAGCATGATGAATGCATATACTAGGCAATCCTCAGTTCTAAGGGATGACAGTCCACTATTCAGCCACGGAAATACAGTGCTTCCAAGCATTCTTGAGCCCATAAAACATGGATATATCAACCCTAGGTGCACTTCCCGTCCATCGGCCTAAAATCATGTTAATAAAATTTCGAGAAGAAACTGAAACTCACTAGTCTCAAGAGATATCTAAGGTCCAAAACTTAAAATCCATTTTTAAATTAACTAGGATGGAAGAAAGAATTCTTTGTTCAAATTATGGAGGACAGAAAAGAATCACATTAGTGTAAATTTCAAAGTCCTTAAGATATTAAGCAAGGTGACTTTCACTTCTATTAAATAGTTTGATTTAAATTATTAGATAATCATACCACTATCGTAGGGGCCCATAGTATCCAGAAGACTGTTATGGAGAAGTGAAGACAAGCTTGTGCCCATGCCAAAAGCCATATTCTTTTATCTGGCCATCGTATAAAGTTGCAACAGTAAGAATAAACCAAAAATTCATATGATAACACATCACATAATCAAACCTCTAACCAGTAAATAATCAGTCATGAGAAACGGGGACCTTTATAAAACAAAAGTTTCACATACAAAGTGTGAAAATGCTCTACAAGCACTCATCCTATCAGAGAAAAGATGGCATCACATCAGTGACTTAACTCTTTAAGACGGTAAAGAAATGGTGAAACATAAACAACGAGTATCAATGGAGGGGCAAGCATAGAGAGCTGAGTATCAATGGAGGAAAATGTAAACAACGAAATAAAGTGCAAGCAAATCAGCATTTGGTCCTCATGAATGGAGGCAAGCATCTAACTTTGACAAATCATAAATGATTAGATATTCAATCTCAATCAAGCTCATTTAATAACTGATTAATTTTGATAACGAATGTATTGAAGCGGTATAATTTGTTTTGAGTATATTAAGAAGGAAAGTAGACATACATTTATATACAAAATGCAACACTTACCACCAAAAATATATGCAGAGAAAGACGCTCTATACTCCTTAAGAGCTACATTTTGTGGGGTTTGTGTCCATCCTCTGAGGAGGCAGACTAAGCCTATCATTGCCAAGAAGATGGCTGCAGTAGAATGTGAAGCCATGTTTTTCTCCAAATTATCACCAATGAGCCAATTTGAAAGCACCTGGCTTCCAATAAGAGACGCGGACTCAAAGAAACTCATTAACCAAAACGTCTCACTCAACATATCTTGCCTATGCCCTTGCTGCAAACACAAAGCCTATATATTAATCACTTCGTTTCCTAGAATAATTTCTACACACAAATCAAATGTGAAATACGACATTTCTTAACAACCTCTTCATGTTGAACTACCATCCACGTCTCAAAACTGAACGAAAAACTCGAAGCTGCAAGTGACAAACAAATTCTCGCCACCAAAATGCTCGGATGATCAGTAATTCTCTTCCACAAGCCGACAAAAAGGTGTAGAATGCAAAAGAGGATGCAAACTTTCTTTGGACCACTACACAAAGTACGAAAAACAACAATCGGAAATTGATAAGGGTTTAACATCAAGCATTTGAGTACCAAGCAAGAAACAAGACTGAAATTTTAGCTAAAAATTGACACTCACATTAAATCCGAAAGCACGCCTAATAAAGAACCAACACACAGAGACGCAGCAAATCCAACACAGAGAGAAAACATCATTTGCTCCCTGCTGAAACCGTAGTAAGCTAATTCGAACTCGCCAAATACAGACCACACTCCTTCCATCACTGGCATCATAGAGTGAAAAATTATCCGATCATTGATTGCAATTTAATAGCTAAATTACTAATCAAAATGCGATTTTTGGTTTAAAAATCTAAAGATGAAGCTTTTCTAAGTAAGTTGAGTTCAATTTTCTCGGCAACCAAACAAGCTAAATTCAAACTTAAATTACGAAACAGAGGATCTATCTGGAAGTGGAAGGGAATAATAAACGACGTCGTTAGGAGTACGGACCTGAGGCGAGAGAATAGATGAGAAGGAAGTTGCGCTGGAAGCGAAGAGAGGAAGCGGTGGGGGAGATTCCATGGTCGAAGAGCGACGGAGCTTTGCCAGAGCTGCCGCCGCCGCTGCTGCTGGAAGCGTAATGGAAGACGAGGATGGAGAAGAGTGAGGCCAGGAAGATGAATATGTTTACGCCGGGATTCGGTTCCCAAACGGAGCTCTCAATCACCACCGCCATTGATTCCGATTCGGAGCTTCTTCGAATCGATCAGAGCGAGAAGCTTCGGATCTCGGAGATTGGAGGCATTGGTGCGGATTGGTCCTGTGACTCTCAGTAGTACAACTGTAGACGAAGCTGGATGCGTCGTCGTTTCGGGAGGAAGTTCGGTTATCCGTCGGCACTGCAACAGTTCAACTGAAGGTAATTACCGCGCAATACGCAGACTCTTCTGTTCATGGATCATGACGGATTGTCCCCTTTTTTCTTTTTTTTCTTTTTTCTTTTTAATTACATTTCCACCCCAAAATTTAAAGTCATTTTTCAAAATGTACCGATCTGGTAATTCTCATTTTCTAACTCTTCAATATCGTAGTTTTCAAACTTTTAAAGATCAAGTTTTTTTCCATCCTAACGTCATACATAAAGTGAGAATTATAGAACACTTTTTGTATATTTAATAGGTTTTTTTATGAGAACATTTATTAACTTGTATTAAGAGTCACGTGTCAATTTAATCCCACATAAACATTAAAATTAAAAAAAACCCATAATTTTGTAGCCTTTTTCTTGACCTGCACCATTTTGTGGGTTGAAAAAGTACCTAGCATTTATAATGTTCTCGCCCCATAGCCTTATATTGTTATTTATATTAATTATAATGAATTTTCTTGACTTACAAATAATACAAACTTACAAGGAGTGTATTTTCAAACTTATTAAGATTCTACTTTAAATTCACCCAATAACATCTCTAATTAATAATTCTATTCATAAAAATTATATTAATAATATCGATTTAAAAAACTAAATTTACCTGAATTAGACCAAACTAACGAAGCCGGTCGGTGTGGCTTTGAACTGGCATTGGGCCCACAAGCCTGGACTCCATTAAGACCGTGTGGGTCACGTAACATTGGTGTCACGGTAATTATAGATTCATTCGCCACTTTACCTAATTAGCAATCAATACCATGACACAAGGAAACTCATCCAGAAGTTTCTAAAGATATAAACTTGACCTATTCGCCTCCCACTTTCCGCCTAAGAGGCACAGAGCTCAATTGCCCAATTAGGGTTTCTAGCTCCTCATCCTTTTCTCTCGATTTACCAGACGCTATGGGAGGAGGCAACGGTCAGAAGGCCAAGATGGCCCGCGAGAAGAACTTGGAGAAGCAGAAAGCTGCCGGCAAGGGTAAATATTTCATCCTCTCTTTTTATTTATTTTATTTTATTATTATTATAACTTTATTTTCACAAACAAAAATTACGCTTTTCATATGATAAAGAAATCTAGAAAATGAAAATTACAAACTTTGTAATTCGAGTTAGGTTTTAGTTGCTTGCAAGCTTCTTTTGGGGATTATTGCGCGTAAAATTTCACTGAAAAATTGTCCGTCTGTGAGAAATTACAAGGAAAAAGAAATTAAACTTTTATGTTTAATAGCTCGTATTGGGGGTTGTGGTTAGATCTAGTTGTTGGTCTAATACGAATATTAATTTGGGTTAATTGTTTGATTTGAACAGGAAGTCAGCTTAAAACAAACGAGAAAGCCATGTCAATCCAGGTAATTACTTCAACTAATTGGTGATGATTTGCATCATGGTTAATCCATAAAATCGTTTATTAAGTGCTTCGATACTAGTTGCGATGGTTCGGAATAAATATTTTCATTCTTATTTGTTTAAATGGAATGTGATTGGAACTGGGTTTTCAGAGAGTGTTAAATTTGTGCCTTCCAATGCCGTGCGTTAATTTTTCTTCTTTGTTTTGGGGTACTTTGTGATCAAATCGGCTCCTTGTTTTACCGGTAGAATGATAAATTCAGCTATTTTGTCGAAAGTTTGAGGTGATAGTGATTATCGTATTTTGGCTGAGATGACTTTGCATATAGTTTACAAGAGTCTTTTAGTTTCAACCCCGAGAGATTTTCTTTTGGGGGGTGGGAGGATTGTGTTTCAGTCACAAATAAAGTCTGTGCCATCAATTCGCTTATGCAGCGGTCTCAAGAGTATGCTATTGTATAATGTCGATAGTTGGATAGGTTTTGATGAAGGCCTGGTTGATCGATATATGTGAGTTTCCAATGTAATCAAATCTAATTGTTCCTCAGGCAAGCTAGTGCATTTTCTCCTTCATCTGGTTTAATATGACGATGATTATATGTTGAATGCAGTGTAAGGTGTGTATGCAAGCATTTATGTGCACCACATCGGAAGTGAAATGCAGGGAGCATGCTGAGGCAAAGCATCCCAAGTCTGATGTCTACGCTTGTTTCCCTCATCTCAAGAAATGAAAGAACATTTGGTAAGAAGTCGCAGGGACAAATTGTGAACGTTGTGGCCCTCTATAGTAAAGCCTGGAATGAATTTACTGAGTTCTTCTAGAGCGATAGCTATTTAATACTGCTTGTGGAGTTGTTTTTGTGTGTATGTGATGTGTGTGAGTGAGGGAGAAAAGAAAGAGATGTATCTCCTTGTTGAAACGAAACTCGGTCTTATATGATTGTGAATGTTGGTGTAACTCTTGAAAAGAGTGTGTTTCATGGAACCTTGGTTCACGGCGTTGTGTTGTCTATACGGGTTGAGTGTTGAGTTTGTGGAACTGCTGTTTGTCAGGCAAATTCACACCAAACCTTGCCTCTTTGGTAATTAATTTGTGTGTCGAAGGTTCTGTTAAGTTTCTTATTTGGTTAACAGAAAAACTCAGTTTTGTTTGCCGTTCTGCGAAGAACCCCTTTTGCGAATTTTGCCGGGAATGGGAAGACTGGTTGCGGGAAAACACTATTGCCATTCCATTGTTTGGTTTGTGCGGTATTGGGTATTAATGTTCGTTTCATCTTCCAAATATCATCCATTGTATGGAATGTGCTTCACCAAACCCGGAACGAACGCATGTTATACCTTCACATATTTTTCTCCATTTGCACAATGTTCAAAGACCAAAAATAGACAATGGCTTAGAAGAGGAGAAAAGGTGAGCCGGAAGATCACTTCCCATTCTGAAACTTCTAATCTATGAACCAAACGGGCCAGAGATTTACAACCGGCGTCAAAATTTTGTGTCAATATTGAATAGAAGGGATGAGGATCTTAAAAATCCTTACATCTTATTCGTTCATTGTCCATTGCGCGGTTAGTTTTTTGACAAGTACATTTTGTGTTTAATTTTAGATAAAATTTCAAAATAATTTTTAACCGCATAATGTACGATAAACAGATATATGATGATCTAAGGATCCGGATGGAATCCAAATCCGAATCAAGGATCCTGGTTGTGACACATTGGTTCAATTTGGTTTATAGAATTAAGCAGAAATATTAAAAGAAAGAAAACTTGTTTAAACGACCATGAAAACATACAATCAGTCTCCAACATACAACAATTGACAATGGCAAACCGCAGTGATGATTTTCGGATAAATAATACACTCCCCATTTCAAATAGCATATATAGCATGGACCTCTAGTTTATGTAATCGACCAATTACGTCCGCATCCTGCTGCTTTCTGCTGCCCTCACCTGAGAGAAATACGGATGGCCCTGCAGAGTTATCGCCAAAAGACATTTAAGCATAGAACAGAGCTCGTATTAAATAAAAGTCGGTGATTAACTGATGTTGGTAAAAAGGAAAAGAAAACGAGGAAAGAACCGGGTGTCACCATTGTTCAGCCTGACTACAAGACAACTAAATGCTATATTATGTGAGCTCGTGCAGACTTACCATTGCCTCTTTTGCAGTTAATCTGTCTTGATGATCATACCGGAGAAGTTTATCAAGAAAATCAATGGCCTGCATGTCAAACACCTTTGAAAAATCAATGACGATTGTAGGAGTTGAGTGACAGATAATAACTAAATTAGTGTAAATAATCAAGAAACGGTGACCTCTGGAGAAACTAGGTGCTGATTATCTGCATTAATAAACTTAGACAAGGGCTTCCTGCTGTGCCTGCAGTAGTGTAGCAACGCATCAATATACATATAGAGATACTAATTCCACGTTATTTGTTATGGCACGATTTCAAATGCATTTTTAACAGCAACGCCTTTTTATTTTGTTTGATAAGTTAAACTGCATTACTTCCACGTGGAAGATGAAACCACGGCAGTGGCATGCTAAGATATTTCCACAGAATTTCACATTATAACAAAATTGACCTATTACTGGTTTGCAGAGAATTGACAAAACTTAAGAATACTGGTTTACAGACAACTGACAAAACTTATTACAGCATTTATGCTGAACATACCTCCCGACCAGTGCATCAAGTTGAGGATCAAGCTCTAAATGATACTTGTTCAGATATGCATTCAGCTCATCAGTCCCTAGAACCTGGAAATGCATATGAAATACCATAATCCGTTAACACAAACATTACACCAGATACTGTTTAGACCATATATATGTATATACTAAGTCATTAGGCCATATGTGCATGTATGTGAGTTGGGGCATGTCCCTGCCTATTGATGTAAAGCTGCTTTAAGTTCTATAACACACGTCGTTGTGTACTATAAACAGAAACCACTAATTTGATTCTTTGCAGGAACTTTACCAGGAACTATATCATGCATACAGAATAAGTCATGCCAACCACCAATGAAGTACCGACATTACCTTGGCAATTTTTACCAGCTGATCATGGTTGTCATGACCATAAAAGAAAGGTTCCTTGCGAAATATCTACACCACAAAACAAGTATAATGAGCAATCAACAAAGATTATA
Organism: Pyrus x bretschneideri; assembly: GCF_019419815.1. Classification (NCBI taxonomy): domain Eukaryota; kingdom Viridiplantae; phylum Streptophyta; class Magnoliopsida; order Rosales; family Rosaceae; genus Pyrus; species Pyrus x bretschneideri. The sequence continues at coordinate 4,024,012 of NW_025999820.1, read as the reverse complement.
TGCTTTTTGAAACACTAGCACATTCTAAAACTGGAGTTAAAAGTAACTAACACCAGAATACAGTAACTGTAATTCTTACCATTCCAGCAAACATACAACCAAGGCTCCACATGTCCAAAGAATAGTCATAATCTTGCAGGTCGACTAGAAGTTCAGGGCCCTTAAAGTATCTAGAAAAAAACCAAGGAAAGACATTTCAGTTATTCCATAAAGATGAATATACAAACTGAAGGTTGCAAGGAACTCAAAGGAACCCTCACAATGCTAAAACCATTAAAGAGATTTTCTACTCTAGCCTTAAAATTCTGGAAATTATTTTAAGCATTTGACTACCCTCTAACTGCAGATGCCAATAAGCATGCACACAATGTTCAAATGTAGTGCCAATATGGTATTTTGAAAAAAAAAAGAACCTAATTAAGATAATTTTCATCCTAGCCACCTAAACTGATCAGTACTAATTTAGGCGATATATTCGCCCGCTCGAACAACTCCTGTTTCAATGTTCATTCATTAACATGCATGCTCTTTAAAGGGGACCACTATCAAGAATACGCATTGGTCCTATATTGCTGTAAATTATTACCTTGATGCTACACGGACATTATATTCTTTGCCAGGATGGTAGAATTCAGCAAGACCCCAGTCTATCAAGCGAAGTTTTCGCAATTCATGGTCTATCATAACATTGTGAGGCTTCACATCTCTATGCATTATTCCTTGTGAATGGCAGTAATCTAATGCCTGCAACGTAAAGATAATTAACTTGTGAAAAGGCACAATTAAACACTACTTGGAAATTAAATTCACAAGTACTTAAAACAGATCCAGAAACAGATGTTGATCCAGCATTCTTAACATCCAGAACACATAGAAAAGTTGATAGCAATGCTTTGGACTAAGGCAACTAAGGTAGATTGACATTAAATTGCATATTGTTGAAGGAGAGTGTGAAACATTTCTTACAAGTTAACATACCATCATTAAAAACAAAAGCATACAAAAAATAGCCAAACTACGTCAACATAGCTAACAAAACCTTTTAGCTTCTGATAACACAAGATCTCAAGTGGCATAGTAGTCATTATGCAAACCTTTACATGGACTGAAATTAAAACCCTGAGTAACTTGGAACAGCCACAAAGCATTTTAAGGTCCATAAGATTAAAAGCTAAGGCTACAGATACATTAGATGGAAGGTAATTTAAATTACTACAAATAATGAATCATTTGAGATCCATGTTTTTGTTTTCCTTCCTTTTCTTCTCATAAAAATTATACATATCTATGTCTTGTAAAGGTCCTATGACTTCAATCCAACAATTTACAAACATATTATCAACTAATTCCCTAAATTTGAATCAGTCATCTCTCAAGTGATTAAATTCCTCCTTCCTGAGAGAAAGCAACAACCATTCAAGAAGGAATGCAAAATTTAAGAAACAACACATTTATACAATTTCTAGAAAAGTTAGAACAATTATCTGTGGAAACAGCATAATCTCTCGTTGCTAAATTCAACTCTCCTCTCATTCAACAAAGTGCACCATTGTGGACCAGCAGAAAAAACAAAGATTGAACATGACTAATTCCTATCTAGTATCTACTCATCGCCCTACCAAATGAGCTGGGGAAGAAGGGAAGGAGCACAAGCAAGTTACAATGTTTACCTTGAGAAGCTCATATATGTAGTAGCGTATGTCATAATCAGTCAGCGTGGGGTACAAAACTTTAAAATCTGTACTGTTCACAAACTCAAATATCAGGCTTGGGGTTTTCGAGTGCTGATCTCGAACAATGTCAAGAAGCTTGACAACATTCGGGCCCCCACAAAGGTTCTGGAGAATTTTGATCTCTCTCTTAATCTGCACAAAAGACAACAACAAGGTGTTCTAATGTTGCCATTATGCACTTACTACAAATGCATATTAAAAAGTGCGGAATGGGGTTATTGGCAACTGATTCGAACAAAACATCAGAACCGAAAACCCTAATCTCCAAATTTCCTAAAAGGCAATTACTTTACCTTTTTTTTCTTAACAGGCTTGAGGATCTTGATTATACAGCGCTCGTTGGTATTGACATTTATACCTTCGAAAACCTCGCTGTACTTCCCCCTTCCGACTTTCCGAACAACTTCATAATCATCTTGATCACTGGAAACCAAAAAAACCCCACAAAAAGTTGTAACTTTTAGAAATTAAAATTGAAAAGGAAGGGGGTAGGGTAGGGCACCCATCATTGCCGCAGATAGCACAGTAAATACACAATTAAATCCCTAATTAATTCTATATTAATCTTAATCAGCTTACTATTGCTTTGTATCTTAACTCTACTACAAGCTTACAGAAATCCAAATCATAAATCAGCAATTTCAATTGGATTGAATAATCGAGAAAAATCAATAAAATTAGAGAAAAAATTAAACAAATTAGGGAGGTGAAAATGGTTACCCCCACTGGACGGTGAGGGACTCGTAATCCCAGTACTCCTTAGGGCGGAGGACATTGACGTCGGTGTAGACGCGAGCTTTGGACATGGCTTCTGCTGCTGCGGCCGCGGCGGTGGGATTGCTCGAAGCCGAGATCTGGCGAGGAGTGGTTTGGGTGGTTGTGGGGATCTGCGTCTCGAGGGGAGGGTTTGGAAGATGGGGGGAGGGAGTGCGCACGATAGGAGGGTGCGCGACCGGCGCACGCAAGGCAACGAGGGCGCACACTAGCAGGAAGCGAAGGGGTATTCCTGGATTTGTGCGCATATATCATGTGCTTGGGAGGAAATTGTGGAACGACGACAACGTTAACGTCAAACGACGCCCCAACGAAAAACCTGCGTTTTGGGGGTTGGGTTGGGTTGGGGGTTGGTTTGGTTCGTAATTTTGGTTACTTTGACGGTTAAATATTCGTTGGCGGGCAGGTAATGGTTGACGTGGAAAGTGGTGAGTGGCCAATTGTTTAGTGATTTGTAGGCCAAATTGCACCAAAATTCCTGGTATTATCACTTTCTTCCTTTTCGTTTTTGCCCTTGCACTTGCAGTTTATTCCGATAACACCGCGTCAAATTAGTCAAAATTCCTTCAAGGTTAGGTTTTCCAAATGAAAAGACAAAAGTAAAAACATAATACAAGTGCAACTGGCCCTTATCAAAGTGGTGAAAATGAATTGAGCATTTGCATAATAATGTGTATTTGAATCTTATTTGTGGTTAATTTAAAAATAAATAAATAAATAAATAAGCTGAATGGAGAAGTCTCAAGATAAATAAATCTTTGCTAATCAAAATGTTAGGTGACAAAATCTGAATGGGTAATAATTAATAAAAAAAAAAAAGAAGAAGAATTAGAATTATGTTGTAAGTTTATTTGATTGAACTATATTTAGGACTAAAGAGGGAGAGATGCCGGGGGCAAAAGAGAGAAGAAAGAGATTTAATTGTGAGTTGTATGTTGTATCACCCCATTGTGCCTTTATTTATAGTAGTAGGATATGTTAAATCCTTACTAATATATGATTACAACTCTAATAGGATAATAACAACTAAGGAGAATATTCTAAGATATCCCTAGATACACTAGGATTTACACAATCACATTCCTACTCTAAATATAATTGCAATACTTCCCTTTGAGTGTGGAAATACTCAAACAAAACATCGCATCAGATCTTCAGCAGTTAAGGTAGAACAATTGATGAAGTCGTTGGCACAACGAGCAAATGCGAGTCTCTAATATTAAAAAAAGTATGCATAGGTAGTAAAACTCACAAAACATCACTATGGTAAAACTTAAGGCAAGTGAAAACCCGTAGACTAAGGAGAAAAATAAGAAGTATGCATAGTATCTTAAACAAACGTCAAACAAGACGAAAGTAATAAACTTAACAGAGTATGATAATCCCAGGATGGGTGCCTCATCAAAATCTCGTTAGGTAGCAAAAACTCAGTGGGAAAAATGCTTTTAATCATAGGAAAAAGATTACATAAAGAGCACGTAAGTATGCTTCAAGATACTCCTCCCGAGTTAGACATAACTTCCAAATAAAAGAACTACAAGCAATTTAATTCAGATAATTTATGCATATCGATTCCTTGGATGAGCTTCTGAAAAGTAAACTTGGGCAATGACTTGGTAAAAAGATCAGCCAAATTGTTCTGGGAATGGATTTGCTTGACTTCAATGTTCTGATGTCGTTGTTGCTGGTGTGAATAAAAGAATTTCAGCACTATGTGCTTGGTGTTGTCTCCCTTAATGTATCCTTTCTTTAACTGCTCGATACATGTTGCATTGTCTTTAAAGATCGTCGTAGGAAGGTCAATGACGGTAGTAAGACCACTAGTGCTTCGAATATGTTCCATGACCGCTCTTAACCAAAAGCACTCACGCGGTGCTTTATGCAGGGCAAGGATCTTAACATGGTTTGAAGAAATCGCAACTAGCAGTTTGCTTGGTAGACCTCTAAGATATAGCAGTGTCTCCAACGGTAAAGACGTAACCCGTTTAAGAACGTGCCCTATGTGGATCAAACAGATAACCAACTTCTATGTAACCAACAAGGCAGGAATCAACCTGAAGACCAATGAGGGTAATTACTCCTCTCAAGGATTCGTGGGTGTAGAACAAACCCAAATCTGTCGTGCACTTAAGGTAGCGGAAAATGTCTTTAACATCATTCCAGTGTCTGCATGTAGGCGCATTGTTATATTTAGCCAAAAGATTAACAGTGAAGGAGATGTCAGGTCTAGTGCTTTAAGCCAAGTACAATAAAGCACCAATTGCACTTAGATATGTCACTTCAGGCTCCAAAATCTTTTCCTCATCCTCATTGGCTAGCCGTTAGTGTATTGGGCCGCATGGAAGGTACGGTTACCCCACCTCGGAGACGGTTCGGCCTTCCCAAGCGATATTACATCGTACTCTAGGTATGTCGATCCTTGCAGATGCATTTGCAACAGGTACATATGATCTCGTCACATTTGTTAGATCAGTAAAGACATCCAGCATGCTTTAAGCGATGCTCTAAGATCTAGAATACATCGCACTTCAGTTTCAAACTGGACAGTACGGGGATCTAAACGAGACATAATGGGAGCATACCACGACAATTTGCGATGTTATACAGGAACGTTAAAGTTCTTATCTCCCCCTAATGACGGGAAAACTGTCTCATCAAAATGGCAATCCGCAAAACGTGCAGTAATGAGATCTCATGTCAAGGGTTATAAGTAGCGAATAATTGATGGCGAATCATAACCAACATAGATTCCTATTTTGGTACATAGTGGCTGCGTTGTTGGCACATAAACTGTGTACCTAAACATACATAAATGCAAAACATCAGGCTCGTATCTAGTAATCAACTTTAACGATGAATAAGGTTGGATAACGATAGGCATCAGGTAGACCAACATAGCTGTGTGCAATATTGCATAGCCTTAGGCAGATACTAGTAGTTTGGTTCCCATGACCAAAGTCCGAGCTATTAATTGAAGGCGCTTTATGAAAGTTTCTGCTAGGCCATTTTGGGTGTGAACATGTGGTACAAGATGTTCAATTTCAATCCCAACTTAAATGCAATAATCGTCAAAGGTCTATGACGTAAACTCTCTGACATTATCCAGTTGAATCGACTTAATCAGATAATCAAGGTGGTGAGCCCTTAGCTTAACAATTTGTGCTAGGAGTTTCGCAAATGCAGCGTTGCGTGTGGACAATAAACAAACATGTGACCAACGTGTCGATGCATTAACCAACACCATCTAAACAGTCTGCATGTTGGTTGGATAAGTTCACAAATATCCCCTTGAATCATTTGAAAAAACTTATAATATTTGTAATTAAGGGTTGAGTATTCAACTTTCCCAAAGAACAAGCTTTGCATGGTAGGAATCCAACGTATAAAGGTAAATGATGCCCATATGATGATTTGAGAATATGGCACATCATGTCACGTTCGGGATGTGCCATACGATCATGCTAAAATAGCAAAGTGCCCTGGAACTTGGACTCATGGCCAGCCATATGGTGGGTCTCTATGCTGCGAATAGTTGTGATGTACAATCCACTCGGTAAACGTTCAAGCTTTTAGTGAATACGCTTCTGGCCATACTCGTTAGAAGTGATATAAAGAAATTCAAAACCATTCTTTTTAGTGATTTCAACATGATATTGATTATCTCGAATGTCTCTAAAGTTCAGCAACATTCTGGAACGTGGAGAATAGATGGGTTCTTTAATGGTTAAGACAATACCATTAGACAACATTATACGGGCCTTTCCGTATCCTTCAATCATGTTGGATGAGCTTGAGAGGGTTGTCAGAAGTGCATTCTTAGGTATGAAGTTAGTAAAATAGTGTCACTTACACAAGATGGTGTACGTAGTAGCACTATCAACCAGACAACTAAATTCCCCACTAGTCATACCTAAAAATAAATTAATTGAATTGGTCACATGTATAAATATAATTCTATTCATTCAATTAATCAATCAAGAAATAATGTCCATAAAATAATTATCCATAATTTAAAACAAATCAAAACCAAACAAATTATTCAAAGACTTAGAAAAATTGTCCAAAAATTAAAACATAAATCTAAAAAATAAGGGGGTTCGGCCATTCCTAGTGGGTTCAGCCACTAAGGGTAAAAGCACCCTAAAAAACATGTCTAGAAGAATAAAACTTATTCATCCATAGAAGCTGATACCTCCTAAAAATCTGATATCTCCATGGATGTAGTAGCATCTTTGGGATGTTCCATGTTGGCAAAGTTAGACTCACGACGGGAATAATACTTGGCAATAGCCTCGAGGGTAGCTCTACATATGTGTGACCAATGATCTTTTGATCCACAACGGTAGCACATGTCCATTTCAGTGGAAGTCGATTGAACGGTTGTTTTTCCCTTGTTCTTGAAGTTTAAGGCCTTAGGTTCAAGGGGTTGGCGCTTCTGGGTCAAATTTCATCCCTTGGGTGGGCCTTGGCTCTGTCAAACTTGGGCTTATGGGTGGGCTTGCCGCCCATTACCATAGCCACAATGTTTTTTCCGTTATTTGTTGTTGCTAGAATTGGTTGCATGTTCTTCAAGCGGAACGTTTGAGCTTGTGGGTCAAGTTTGATGATTTCTCATCAAAAGCTAGTTCTGCTTTTCAGCGGGAAGTAAAACCGAGATCAAGTCCAAAAATTTGGTGAACTTCTGTGCCCTATATTGTTGCTACAAGACAATATTGGTTGCATGGAAGGTCAAATAGGTATTCTTCAAGAGATCTATATCTGTTAAGTCCATTTTATAGAACTTAAGTAGTGATCGGATTCTACAAACTTCAAAGTTGTATTCATTCACAAACTTAAAGTCTTGGAAGTGTAAATATTGCCAATTGTATCTTGCTTTAGGCAAGTAAATGTTTGGTGATTAAAACGATCAGCCAGAGCAAGCCAGAGATTGTGTGGGTTCTCCTCAGCGAGGTACTTGATTTGCAATGCATCATGGTTGTGTCTTCGAATGAAGATCATTGCAGTAACTTTCTAAGCTTCATCGACGGGGTTGGCGTCGGTAGGTTCCTTGATGGTTACTCTAATACCCTTTGCAGTAAGATGAAGCTTCACATCTTGAACCCACTTTAGGTAGTTTCTTCCAAATACTTCCAGAGCGGTGAAATCGAGCTTGTTCAAGTTTTACATGTCCCTAAAACGGAGAGTACACTGAGACGTGGTTAGTTATATGGTAATCCATAGACATTCATTGTAGAACATTCATGGTTCTACATACATGTATTGGTTTAATTTAAACATGAAAGCCACATGTTTCATGTGGTAAGTTTTGAATGAAAACTTCGGGTTTCAAAGGTACTAAATATGAAACTACAGGTTTAATTTAGTTTTATGAATGAATAGTTCATAACAGAGATGTTCCTGCAAGAACATAGAATGCAATATGCTGATTTAAATGTAGTGGATTTTAGTTGCTTTGGGAATTCAAGTGTGAGAGCTTCAGGACTACGAAAGGATGTCAACGGTTCAAAGTAGAAAAATAAATTATTGAGTAAGTGTCCAAAAGTGATGTTCAGGTCAATAATTTTGGATTAATTATCATATTAATGGACTGCATATCACTTTTAATTAATTCAATAGATTGAGACCAAACGGGGTAGATCGTGGAAGCAATATAATGACAGATGGGTCATATTAGGCTCGATTGGTGATATACCAAGTGATAATTATATTAGAATTAATTGGCGTGCCCCAAAGCACCCAAAAAAAATTATTTAGGTATGAGTTATAATGCGGGCATGCCAAAAATTAACATTGGGTCAAAAGTAAGGATGTGGCCCAACAAAAAAAAGGGGCTGGTAACGGTGCGTGGACAGGCCCTGCAGTTCTGTTGCAGGTCATTGGTCCTCAGGAGGGCTACATGCTATTGGGTCGTGTGGTCTGTGTGAGCTCAGAAGCAAGTGCCACTGGTTTGGGCCAAAAACAAGGCATGAGTGTAGGCCCAACGTTGCTAGCCTGTGGTTTGGTGAGGGGAAGCCCAACCGAGGCTGGGTTTCAAGTTTTTGGACCGGAACAAGTTAAGCCCTGTAGCAAAAGTTGCTGGTGACTTGGGCCGAAGCTAGGGGGAAGCCTATCAAGCAACAGTTGCTGCGGGTAGGCTTGGGCATGGGCCATGAAAGGCCCAACAGCTATGGGCTGCTAGAGTTAGGCCAAGGAAGCTTCAGGCCTTTTCGGTTTGGGCTAGGGGCTTCAGGCCTGTGATTACCTCATTAGGCCTAGGGCCTGGGTTGTTTGGCGTAAGCAGCAAAGTCCAAAGGGCTGCTGTCGTGTGGTCCATGGCTTCAAATGATGATGTTCCTATGTTTGCTCCATGCGGTTAGGCTACAGGCCAGCTGGAGTGGTCGGCAATGGTGCCTACAGCTGCTTGGCGGAAAGTAGCAGCCATGCTGTATAATTGATAGGAGCATATTTAGGCGACTTACTTAGCTTGTTTTCGTGCATCTATGTTGTTAATTCATAGTTATTTTAGTCATTTATGCTTCTTTTGTGTGTTTTCAGGTTCTAAGGGCTTAGGGAGCAAGAAAGTGCATTTTGAGGCTATTTGGAGCATTTTTGTGCATGGATTGGATATCATATGCTTGGAGCCAAGAGGATGGACGAAATTAAAGACTTGAAGTAGGAAAGTTAAATCCTAAAAGACCTCATGTTTAAGCATCATTGAAGACTCCTACGTATTTTAGAACACAAAAACAACATTCCTTGCAACCTTAGGACATTATCGTGTGTTTCCTTGTGTCTCCCTTCCTTGCCATGCAAGGAAAGGCTTTGTTCCCTATTTTAAATACTTAAAGCATTCACTTATCATATCATTCACTTAACATATCATTCAATTATCATATCATTCACTTATCATATCATACACTTATCACTTATCACTTCCAATCACTTATCACTTCCATTCACTTATCACTCACCACATATTATTCATTTATCACTTAACATATCATTCACTTATCACTTATCATAACCACTCACTTATCACTTATCATACTCATAATCATCTACACATTTCCACCATTTAAACATATGCATTTCAACTCACATGCACACCCACCTCTTTCCACTTAATCCACATGCTTTCATAACTTAAAACACATGCACATGCACCACTAATTCCTTCATCATTCAAACACACTCTCCCATTCTCCCTTGTGCCGTGCATTCCCCCTAATTCCATCCTACATTCCACAAACAAGTCACATGCATTACACCCCACATCCCTTTAATCCTTCAAACATGCATCCATAATCATTTCTTCATCCTTGCACATGCATTTCCCCCTTTAAACAATCCCATACCTTGACATTATTCTTTCATCAACCATCACACTTCATCATTGCAACCATTTCACCCTAATTGTCAATCACATACTTTTCCATTGTATAATTCATTCACATGCATCTTTAATCATGCTTTCACAAGCTTTCACAAACAACCATTCACCCTTGCCGTGCAAATTCCCTAACATTTCCAGCTTTTCTTCATCATTATCCCCCCTACATTCCACCTAATCCACATGCTTTCCCATTTCATTATTCATTCAATTTGCATTCATTCAATTCAGCAACATGCATTTATTCTTTCATCATTGCACCACCAATGCAACACATGCATACACACACCAACAACATCTTCATTGCCGTGCATTACATATCCATCCTAGCAGCCAATTCTATCCCATGCCGTGTATCCCATCCCTTTTCCAACCCACATGCCCCTTTAATCATTCAAACATGCACCCTTTATTCCTTCATCATTCATCACACATCCCTTGGCATGCAAAACAGCACCCATTTCAGCACCATTCCCCCAAACCCGTGCATACACAAACCATCCCTTTTACATCCACACATGCTAACATATGCATTTCCAGCTTTCCCTTTTATTTCCACATGCAATTCTTCATCATTGCAGCCACAAACACCTTAAACAAATAGCCATATACATCTCCACTCCACCTATAAATACCCTTGCATTCATTCATTCACATATCATCTCATTCACAACACAACACAACACCACAAACACATCCACCTTCCTTAGCCGTGAGTCTCCCTTAGAATCCAAAAACCATCTTCCATTTCCACCACTCCTCATCCATTTCCATAATTTCCCAACACTTCCATCCCCCCAACCAACTATCCCTAGACCTTATGCTACAATAAAGAGGAAGATAAGAGGGCCTAAACGTTCATACAATTCAAGATTGAGTTGTTGGAATATTTAGGCGTTTCTTTGATTTCAATGTTTAATTTCAATTCTCTTTGTTTTGTACGTATGAGGAACTAAACCCCCCTTAGCTAGGGGGTGATTCGAAATATATGTTTATGCTTGCAATATGATTTGATTACTTTTAATTACGTTTCATAAGTTGTGAATTCAATTTGTTTAACTATTTGATTGATATCCTATTTATGTATGTTTATTAAGAATGAACGCTTAATTTTCATGCATGAATTTGACGCTAGAATATAAGTGAGTTTTACGTAATAGTTATGAACTTATATTCACAAGTAGTGGAGGTTGCTTATAAACAATCGCGTTAAACAAATTCTTGGCATAAGTTTCATGCAATCATAGTAACGAATGCCTCGTCAACACTTATAGTTTTCAATGTGCTTAATGATTCTTGCTTGTATCTCTATTATGCAATTCATGTAGGGAACTTGTGAGGAATGCTTTGGGTTGTCGTATGCAATCATCCAATTCATTAACTTAAGGAAAACTTGACGGTTAATTAAAGCGGACCTAATTAACCTGGGGCGTTGAGAATTCATGGTTTATTGAAATACAACTAGAAATCTTTTTATTATGCAAGTGTAACATGTGTGGAGATGAACCCCTTGGCTAGCATCCATTCATTCCATTTCATCAATTTCATATTTACATTCTATTTAGTTTATTTACTTGTTTCGTTATTTCAATTTTTGTCCAAATCCAATCCCCCTTTATTTTGTTTAAGTCTTAGTCTTTCTTACTTTTAGTTTTGTATTCTTCGCATTGTTTTTACGTTTTTGAGTCAATCATGTTAAATCCTCCATCGGTAGGATCCCACTTTTCATCAATTGACAAAAAGGGGTTAAAGTGTGCGCATATGCTCAATAATTCCTAATTTTATTTATTTATTACTTTTTTCTTCTACTTTTCTAGGGTTTTAAGAACCCTAAATTGCTTCTAATTTATTTATATGCTTTGACTTACAAATTCCACATAGAAAAATAATTGTGTAATGCATGAAGCGTATATATATTGATAAATATATGAATCATATACAATATATATATCGGAAGGAAAATATAAATATAGGGGGTTCATGCATCATGGGAAATGTTTTCATGCTTCGTGGATGTTGCAAATATCTTACTTTATTTTAAGCGTACCTAATTAGCAGAAAACAAATAAAAACCTTTGAATTTTGTAGAAGAAAGCCTCCTCCTACGATCCTTCAGTTCCTTAGCTTCTGGCAAGAGCATATTGATAATGTGTTGTAATCCTATTTGACTGAATTGTATTTAGGACAAGAGAGGGAGAGAGGATGGCGGCAAGAGCGAGAGAAGAGAGAGATTTAATTGTTTGGTATGTGTTGTATCACCCTATTGTGCCTTTATTTATAGTAGTAGGATAGGTTAAATTCTTACCAATATAGGACTACAACTCTAATATGATAATATCTACTAAGGAGAATATTCCAAGATGTCCCTAGATACACTAGGATTTACACAATCACATTCCTATTCTAAATATCACTACAACAAGTTAGACTTTGCCACTAGGATTTGGAAAGAGAAACTTTCTCTCTTTCTTCTTCGTTGAAACTAGAACGGCCATAGAGGAACGACAGAAACAGACCTGGATTTGGATGGACAAAAAGCCCAAGTGAATGCATGGGCGCGCCTCAGCTGCCTCGGCACACCCCAATGCCACCGTACACCACCCCCACAAAACAGAGGCGAAAACCCAGAAGCCCCGCCTCCAAGGGCACCTAGGCCAGCCCCGAGGCTAGTTTTTTAAAACACTGCTTAGAATGCTCTTAACCAAGTATAAACTCCTCGGATTTCAATTTGTATTTTTCATCCACATTATAGCGAATCTCATCTCATTTTATATCACATTAGTGTTGTTAGATATCGCAATCACATGATTCAATGCATGTATAACGATTAGAATATGAATCTTTCATCTTCACAGAGTCACAGCTTTAAGTTGGGTTTGCTCAAAATCGAAAACCTCAAACATGAGGCGTCCTACATGCGAGGCCATGAAGGGCTTGTTGAACAGCAGCATGAACTGGGTCGGGAAAGATGAGAAACTGATGGAGACGCTTCTCTCTTAAATACCTCCCGCAGAATTTGTTCATGAGAACACGGCGATATCTCTCTGCTAGCCACTTTCCAGGAGCATCTAAATCTTTAATCAACAACCTTTCCGCCATCACAACCACAGAACTGTCAACACATCTAATTGGTACAGGAAAAGAAAAATACGAGGTCTGCTACACAATTGGCCAACATATTCTGATGGCTCGTAAGAAAATCGAGGATGCTCAAATTTGTGCTTCGACGGATGCAAGAAAGATAGCTGAATGCAAATAAGAAAGCAAATAATACATAAAGATGCAGGGCCTGAACAGACTATAAACACTAACAAATACGTGTAAGTATTTTGAATAGAGCATAACAGACATAACCTATCCACATTTGGTAGTTCTAAAATCTTGGGATAGGATGATCCGCCCTAGTAAACTTTGAGTGTGAGAGAACAAATACTAGCTAGAAATCTGGCAACACATATGGAAATGGTAACATAGCACGTCGGCATGTTGCCTTTGTCTTCTCTTATTTTACTTCAACCTTTTCCAGATTATTCACTACGTTATATTACGATTAGCTTAAATACAATTGCATATTGCAGGGAAATGCACATATAGAGATGGACAGTGAGGGAAACACCTGTAGCTTAAGTCCAAGTTCGATGTTCCTCGCTACAGTAATATCTGGAATTCTATCAGTCATTGCCAAGGGATATCCCAATGTCCGCATGACTTTAGGTCGGCTTTCATAATCCCATACATTTCCTTCAGAACCGATGCATATCTGGTGGAACACAAGCCCTAAAGAGCCTTGGATGTGCAAAAACTGGGGCTGTAGATACTTCGGAGCTTTGATAGTTACGTCCCATATAATGCATATGACCAATTTTAAGGGTATACAAGTCAACAAAATGTTGCATCTATAAGAAAAATTTGTAAATACTTGGAGCTTTGATAGTTGAGTTAAGAGAAAATTTGAATAGGAATTGAAATTTACACATTTATATCATTTCTCCAAATTCTGAGGCTTCTATTGTACAAAACGGAGGAAAATACCTTAATATGACGGAATAACTGAAATTACAAACTAAAACTTTAAGGGGCTCATAACTGAAATGAAAATTCAGAGGGCACAATGAAACTAGGCTTATAATTCTTGGGCATTGCCGACAAAGAAATGCTCTATAGTCGTAGGAGGTGGCGATGTAAGTCAGTCAGTGTGCCAAAATTAACATTCTTTGTCACAGGCAATTCACCAAACATCAAAATCGGATTATTGGAGACTTGGAGTTGTTATTCTTTTGCACGAGTTGAGTCCAAGTTCTGCGTTGGTCAGCGCAGTAAACTTGATTGCTTGGATAGAATGAAAGGACTGCTTTGGATAGAACAATGATCCAAACAAAACTTGACAAGGATAATGTTGGTCATCAGTCGATGTAATACAATCCTTTTCTTTGATATTTTATCATATCATGATCTAATTAGGCAGCAGTCAATGTAATACGATTGTTTTCTTTGCTAGTTTTGTCATGTCGTACCCGAAAGGAAAAAATAAAAAGAATAAACAAATTAGGGTTTAGGGTTGAATATCGCATTGAACCTTGAAGGTTGTATGAAGCAGCTGCTATTTAGTAGTTTATTTTGCATTTGGACTTAACAGAAATTCTTTGTGCAGTTAGTCCTTTTTCTGTTAAAGAAGTTTTAACTATTTATAATGTCAATACTGGTATATCCTTACTGCCAATATCAATGGCATTCACGTCGGTAAGTTTGCAGCTGAAAATTGTCCGTCCTTTAATAGAGAACGAACTTCATCTTCAGAGAAGAGCTGTTTGGATTATCTACATACAAGAGTAGCATGACATAAATGAATACAGACAATAAAGAAAGCATGAACTGATTCATCACATTGTAGTTTAGTGACTCCATCTCCATGGTTCAGTATTCTAATGATCCCGTGTGCGTTTTACTCAATAAACAGTAGCAGAATGAATTCAATCTGCTGATCAATTACTGAGTCAGATCTCTCTCTCTCTCTCTCTTTCTCTCTCTCTCTCTCTCTACTTCTTCCTAAAAGATTCATCTACTTCTCACATGCGATGGGGCCGTCACTTGTATATATGGTCTTACTCACAATTGATGGTGTTTCTTTTGTGGCTAAACTTCCCCAGTCAGTTATGTGCGGTCTTACTCACAATTGATGGTGTTTCTTTTGTGGCTAAAACTAGCAGGCATTTTCAACGACACCAATCAACAAGGACACATGCATCTTGGTAAGTAGTGACAGGTCCAAAACAGCATAAACCCCAGACGACAAGTTTTTCCTGTAAGGTACAAATAAAAACCCATCTGGAATCTTAAATACAGTAATGCTTCTGAAAATTATTGCCTTTATCGTATATAGCTCTTACAGTAGCAAGAAACTTTCTTGCACCCGCTACATGCATTCAAATGTTAGACACTTGTTTTATGCAACAGGTGCTGGAAAGTTTTCTTATGTGTAGTGTATGGTCATAATTCATATGACTGTTGAAGAATCTAAAATCCTCAAATTGGAAAATTTGGTCGAGTTAAATACAACTTATTCCATGGTTTCACCATTATCGATGTCTTTTGTGTAAAACTTCACACTTATTGAATTGTACAATTTAAATTAACTGATTAAGTTGGAGACAATACGGATGTTGATTAATAGTGGGTTATTGGACAGACTCTAAAACATTAACATGTTAACTTACATGTTGTCCTTTGGAGAAATTTCTTGCATCCATCACTGGCTGGACTGACTCTAAAACTTCCAATGATCACATCTATTAGTAGGTGCTGACTATGAAAATTCCCATAGAATTTTATTTATTTGTCCTCTACCCACACTCAAAAAAATTGTTGAATGAAATGAGATGCTCCTATTATATTGTAAATCACACCACCTTTTATCTTCATAATGAAAGCATTTTAGGCTCCTAGCTGCTGCATATACCATGACTAGATGTGATCTAAATTCTAATATTGTAATTTCAGATTTGCTGGCAGATACTACAAATAGAAACAGAGAAAAAAAAAAAGGAAAGCTAGAGGCCAAGGATTGTTTTGCTATAAAAACCAAAGAGAAGCTGGGTGCAGCTGGGTAGGCTGATTGAGGGCCCATCAATGACTTTATTTTCTGCATTATTTGATCTCAGAATCCAATGAAATTAAAGAGGGGGGTGGGGGGGGGGGGGGGGGGGGTGGTGTTGCAATTATTCCAGAGAGATTGAGATCAATGTTTTGATTTGGTGCCTAATGATCCATCACCACGGTGAAAGGCTCTCTTCATTGGCAAGATGTGAAGGCACATTCTATGTGGAGCCATTTGATGTCTGTAGGTTCTGTTCTTTCCTTTAAGTTTTCAAGCATCATTTATTGCTGAGGAAATTTAGTGAACTCAAGTCACTCTCTATGCAAACTGAGTATTTTCATTACAAATACTCTCAAATCTGATGTTTGTATCCCGTAGAAGAAGTAGGTGACTGTGGGACATATATTAGGCTTTCTTCTGCTAAATTTACCAGGAATGGAAAAATAAAGAGGTTCTGTCACTTTCTCTCAGATACTGTTTAGGAATTACAGGTTTTTGACAGTGAGGGTTCATATTGTAAAGGTTCTATTCTTTTATCAGCATGTAAAAGAAAAGAACGAAAATGGAAAAAAAACAGATTTTAGTTGTGACCTATGCGTGCAGTCATACTGGAAAATCATTGTAGCACTGAAATACAGTCGCGCGATATAACGAATTTATTGTTACATGAGATAGATGGATGACAAGTTTATGCTTTAGATATATAGTACTAATGTCAATCCACTTGTTATAACATGACGCATAGGTTATACCACGTAAAATCTTTAGATAAACTTTTCATATAGGAAAATTGTTGTAATACTGAAATGTAATCATGTGATATAACCAATTTACACATCATATGAGATAGGTGAAAGACGAGCTTATCCTTTAGAGTATGTTAATTATCAATTCATCTGTTATAGCATGACTGAGTTGATTATACCATGTAAAGCCTCCAAATAACCATTAATAATTATTCTTCTATGGCAATCTAGGTTTTATCAAGAAAAAGCCCCAACAAAAGCCAATATATATGTTAGGCAAGTAACCCTACTGATTCATCCATTGATATGAAAGGCATGTTACTATTGACCTCGTGAATTTTGAAGAAGAAATAAAGCATAGAAAAAGAAAGGGTTTACGAAGATGAGGCACCTTTTTTGTGGATGGGAATGTTTCTTCTCCCACGTCCCACGTTGATTTCACACCGTTGGCTGCCACTAAAAACATGAAAAAGCCATCTCATCCTCTCGACCCAACTTCCCCATGCCCATACACCACACACACCATAACCCCTACATCTTTTTCTTTTTCTTTTACCCATCTTGCCTCCCAATAATATCACAAATGCCACTCGTTCAGTTCCCTCCTCCTACCCCTTGACTTGTATTCACTCTCTAGTTTCTCTGCCCAAAGAGGAAGGCATTTTGGGTAATTCATTAAGTCTGATGATTACTTGTGAGGGTTGAAGCTGGATAACGCAGGTTTATCATTAGAGCTTCGATATTTTCTGTTCTTATTATTGCAGAATGATTGTTTCCCTTCTTTATATATTCAAGTAAGTTTGAATGATAAAGGTCAAAACGAAACAAAAACGTACTGAAAACAGCGTACGTAGGGTTTTTGCTTCACTACAGTAAAATTGCAGCAGCTCAATCTTTCTCTCTCCTCTCTCTCTCTCTTTCTCTCTGCAATTATTTGATGTACTATATGATGGAGATGGAGAACTGAACATGATAAACATTCAACTGTTGCTTCCATGGCGGATATCAAACGTGGCGAGGAGAGTACTGCACCCACTACCACCACTACCACTGCCAACATGTCCTCTAAGAAGAAGGAGCTTCTTTCTTCTGCCTTGAAGAGAACTAGTGAATGGTTTGCTTCTATCTTTTCCTTTCTCTCTTTAATTGGTTCAGTGTGTTTTTTCTTTATTCCTGTTTTTGATACAAGTGATGTTTGGGGAAAGTTATTCAAAAACAGGGCAGATATAAACGCTCTCTGCTCATGAAATATTTCTCTCTCTCTCTCTCTCTCTCTCTCTCTCTTGTAGTTCCATAGATTTCTCCTACAATATATGGATAAAGACTGATGAACGTATCTTGAAACTTGCAGGATTTTTTCGCAGGAGATTCCGAGCGATATTAGTATTAATGTTGGAGGGGTTTCCTTCTCATTGCACAAGGTAACTTGTAGTGTTTATTCATGTATCAAATTATGTGAGCGGTAGCACTAAGAACAATTATTAGGTCCAAATTAAATTTTGTGACTAATTTTTGTTGTTTTAATGTATGGATGAATTAAACAAACATGGAAAGGCTTAAAATTTATTTAATTTTAACATGACCTACCAAAATTGCAGTTCCCTTTGATTTCGAAGTGTGGACACATAAGGAAACTGATATCAGAATCTAGTGATGCTGCTGATCTATCTATCATTGAACTATCTGATGTTCCGGGCGGATCAGAAGCATTTGAGCTTGCAGCAAAATTTTGCTATGGAATAAATTTCGAGATAAGCACAGAGAACATCGCAATGCTCCGATGTGTGGCAGAGTATCTTCTGATGACTGAGGACTATGCGGTTGGAAACCTTGTGGGAAGAGCTGATGCATACTTAAATGAAGTGGCATTGAAGAGCCCAGCAGGTGCAGTTACTGTTTTGCACATGTCAGAAAGTTTCCTCCCAATGGCAGAGAAGGTAAAATTAGTGAACCGCTGCATAGATGCAATTGCTTTTATAGCCTGCAAAGAGAGCCAGTTTCAGTGTGTCCAGTAGGGCTGATGGAGGCAATGAGGGTGTGGTTTCTTCAGTTGTGTATCATCCAAAACCTGTTGTGGATTGGTGGGCTGAAGACTTAATTGTTCTTAGAATTGATATGTTCCAACGTGTTATGATTGCAATGATGGCAAGAGGGTTTAAGCAATATGCTCTCGGACCAGTACTCATGCTCTATGCGCAGAAATCGCTAAGAGGTTTGGTGAGATCTTACTCCACAATGTCATAATTTTCAGTTTAGTAGCTCATGTCTTGACATATAAATCCTCTCTTGGCATAGGAAATATTTGGAAAGGGGAGGAAGAAAATCGAGCCGCGACAAGAGCACGAGAAAAGGGTTGTCTTAGAAACAATTGTGAGTCTACTGCCAAGGGAGAAAAATGCAATGTCAGTTAGCTTTCTTTCCATGCTTCTTCGTGCTGCGAAAACCCTGGAGACAACGGTTGCTTGCCAGCTAGATTTGGAGAAGAGAATGGGGTTGCAATTGTCACAGGCTGTTTTAGATGATCTCTTGATTCCATCATATTCCTATACCGGGGACACATTGCTTGATGTCGACACTGTGCAAAGGATTGTGACGAATTACCTTGAATATGAAATGCAGGGGAGCCGTTTGGGATATAATGCAGAGGATGATTTTGGTTCTCCTCCACCAACTGACATGGAACGTGTCGGAAAGCTAATGGAGAACTACCTAGCTGAAATAGCCACTGACCGTAATGTATCTGTCTCAAAGTTCATTGGCATTGCTGAACTAATTCCAGAACAATCAAGGGAAACAGAAGATGGCATGTATAGAGCCATAGATATCTACCTAAAGGTGCACATTTTCGTGTATATCTTTCTTAACATCAAATGCTACATGTATTTACAATGGTTATTTAAGCTTTTTATGTAGGGTAGTGAGTTTCACACTCCCCTTTTCTCCTCCTGAACTCCTTCCTTTTTTCTAGCCTTGGATTGTATAAATCAAAGGAGAATCAAGGAACAGAAACAAGGGGAGGAGTGCAAAATGAGAATACAGAGTGTGAAAATAACTACCCTTCTATTGTAATAGAGATGAAATTGCCATGGGATCAAAACATCTCTCAGCTGGATTCAAATGACATTTTCTGATACAAATTTTTACGTTAATTCACCTATCTTGTAACATTTCACAGGCTCATCCTGCTCTGAGTGATATGGAGAGAAAGAAAGTGTGTAGTATGATGGACTGCCAGAAACTTTCGCGCGAGGCCTGCGCTCACGCTGCGCAGAATGACCGGCTTCCTGTTCAAACTGTTGTACAAGTGCTATACTATGAGCAGCAGCGTCTTCGAGACGTCATGAATGGAAATCCCATAGGTGCTGAATCCTCTGTTCTTCCATCCAAAGGGAGCTTATACTCCACTGATATCCACCCAGTTCCTGATGAGCTCACCATCTTGCGCAGACAAAACGAAGAGCTGAAAATAGAGTTGGTGAAGATGAAAATGAAACTGAAAGAACTCGAAACGTCTACTACGAGAACAACAATGATCAGTCCAATAGGAAACACTTCAACATCTGCTGACAAACCTCCGCTGCCTCGAAAATCATTTATGAACTCAGTATCGAAAAAACTTGGGAAACTTTCTCCCTTTGTGCGTGCAGATGGAGTGACACCTACCGGTGCCAAAGGCCGAACAAAACCTGCCAAAGATCGACGACATTCAATTTCGTAAAGCTTCAGTGTGTAACTGAGCTCTATGCTGCTTTATGAGAAATCTAAATTCAATTGCCTTTTGTTTGCTTTGTTTAGGCTTGGGATAATTTGTAACTTGAATTTCTAATTTGTTCCATCCTTATTGTGCTTTGTGTGATGTCATTGTAAGTAACATTGCCACTTTGCTTTGAATAAGATTACACGATTTAATGGCATTGAGTATAAAAGAGTGGAGAGGCTGAGTATAATCTTTTTCAGTTGAAGTTTGTTTATAGCAAAAACTAAGCCATAGTAATGGGCTTCATGTTGCAGTCTTGAAAATGTGTGTATGTGACACACCCCGAATGAGATCAGGGCGTGTTGGCCGTCATGTGGAAGTGACGTAGCCATGTGCACAGTGCGAAAGCTAATAAAGTAGTAACGTAAAGGTACGAATAAATAAAAACTAGCATACATAAAATAAAAGTAATAAGTGCTAGCGTACGTGAGACACAAGTTCAGAGCAGAAAGCCTAAAACAGTCCAAACGAAAATGACGCTACAACAGTACACCCGAAGGTGGCCCTACGCTGGTGATCGTCTGTCAGAAATGCCCAGAAAGCCCTCTGGGAAACCACCGAACCTGCTAGGTAGCTAGAACCTGGAGGGGCGCAAAACAAAAGCGTGAACGGGCAAAAACAAGGCTTTTCGAAAACCATTTCAAAAACAAGATTCTAACCCCTCGCCGTAAAACCTGTATACTTCCCAGAAAATAAACGTATGTACGTATATATATATATATATATATATATATATATATATATATATATATATATATATGCCAATCATGCTCAAGAATATGCCATGTCGGAACCTCAGAATGAAATGCAAGTGCTCAGGTATAAATCACATCAATAACATATAATCTGGTAGCCGGAGTCACCTAACGTGACCTGTACGGCTGCATCTAGAGCTCAGATCTCAATCACTATAACTGAACCTGCCCACGAGTCGGAACCACCTAGAGTGGTCTGTACGACAGGCCTGGGTGTAATATATAGAAACGCTCTAGTGCTACGATCACGTGAAGGCTGTGCGAATAATCGCGGGTCACCTACGAGTCGGAACCACCTAGAGTGGTCTGTACGACAAGACTGTGCACCTAACTTGGATCCAGGCTGAGCGTGTGGTGCGGGAGGTGAACAACACGTGAAGGACTATGCCCTACTCTGGGCGGGAGCACTAACACCGGGGTGCAAGTTATGAGCTCTCTAAGCATCACGAATCGCTACTGAATGTAAACATGAATAACACTTACCTGGCACTTACCTGTGCGTCCACAGAACCAAATATGCATATGTATATAAATATATATATACGCAAAATAATGCAACTAATGATGCATAAATGACGATAATATAATGCATGGCATATAACAAATAAACATTTAATTCAATTTCTGGGAAAATATAAGTATATAGGTATATACGGAAAACCAAAAGCCCACTCACTGATAAATGGAAGGGTCGTAGCCCCCCTGCCTCGAGTGACCACGCTCGTCCTCGGGATATGTCTCACCTATATGCGAAATAACTATAAAAACGTTAATTTTAAAGTACATAACCAAACTTTAGAAATAACTTCTCATACAATGCTCAAATGGGGTGTATGAATACACCAACGTGATCTACTCAACCTCACGAACATCCCCAAATTTTTAAAATAATTTTCCACCGCTGCACGCGCCCCCACGCGCCGGCCACGCGCAGGCACGTGCCTGGCACGCTGACGGTGTCAACTGACGCCGTAGGGAATATTCCGTTATCCCTAACGGACTCCGTCAACGGCGTCAGGAATATTCCGTCAGATTTGACGGAATATTCCGTCTTCTTCCCCGGCGAGCCTCCGGCGCCGTCGCCGGCGCCGAAAAATTGCGAAAACTTTAAACTTCTATATCTCCTTCGTTTTTCATCCAATTTTCATAATTTTGGTACCAAAATGAAGCCTAGGACTAGAGGAACACAATCAAACAACTTTCAAGGGTTAAAAACCACGAAATCTCACCTGCAAAATCGATCCAACTCCGGCCAACTTTGAAACCAACGATCCCGACGCCCAATTCCTTTAAACGAACTACTCCGAGCTTCCTTGGGACCTCACCAAGCTATCTACAAGCTTCAAATTTCCTAAAACGTGAGAAATCACGTGTGCATGAATAGTACCTCAAATCGGACATCGTTGAATCGACGTGAAAACGATGGAGTTCTTACCTAGAAATGGTATGGTTGGACTCGTACGAGCCTCACGAGCTTGAATA
This sequence comes from Pyrus x bretschneideri, assembly GCF_019419815.1. Classification (NCBI taxonomy): domain Eukaryota; kingdom Viridiplantae; phylum Streptophyta; class Magnoliopsida; order Rosales; family Rosaceae; genus Pyrus; species Pyrus x bretschneideri. Next base: position 4,001,302 of record NW_025999820.1, on the reverse strand, counting down.
TGTGCTTGGTTCCTTCGATCTGTGGGTGTTTTGATGGTTTTGGGTATGTGTCTGTACGTATATGGTGAAAGGGAAGGGAAAGGGGCTCCGGACAGAGACAGGGAAAAGGATAGAAGGGTATGCAGGTGTGGGAGTGTGTGTGTGGCCCAAAACATGCCAACACAACACAAAAACAACCAATAAACGTAATGAAATCGAACTAGGGGCAAAATAGTCTTTTCACACGTACGTATTTGATATTTTCGGGACGGGCTATCACAGTATGTATGAACGTTTGTGGTAAAATTTGATTGCTATATCCATGTAATCTCCAACTAGTTTAGTGCATTTGGTCATTAAGAAGAAATTAAAGAAAGAAACAGAAAAGGCTCACTCTTATAACATGTTTACTGATAAGTCACATTTTGCATACATTTATATCTTCCTTATGTGGCATTTTTGTGATTGTTTTGGATTAAACTAGTTGCATTTTACATTATTTGGTGTTAGTGTGCAGCCAAGGGTGAATTTGGATCAATGGGAAAGCAAATGAAGCAAAAACATTCCAGAAAAGATGTGAAGTGTTAAGAAATGCAATTCGGCCATATTGGGTGATTCTAAACAAGGCAAAATCAGTGAAGTTAGCTATGTGATTCCAACGCCAAAAACATGCATCCACATGCATGTCACAACCTTGGCCGTGTGTTCCCATATCATTCCATCATTTTATGCAATTCTAGCACCAAATCAGATATGCCACAACCTAGCCGTGCATTCCACTACTTGTTCATCTCCCTTTTGCGCCAAAAACACCCATTTCCATTACTTAAACATTCAGCCATATTTCCACCAACAAACACAATCATGTCATGCAAATCCCATGTGGTTCCAAGTCAGATTATCCACTTCCATTACTTAATCAAATCAGCCACACCTTCATATGCATGATTCACATCCATTCCGTGCACTCCATTACATGTCTACACTTCATCTTTGCAGAAATTCACATGCATTGTGATTAAACAAGTAACTCCTTGCAGCCATCATTTCAGAAATCCAACTCATCTCCTTGTTCAAACCGTGTGTTCTCTTCCCCTTCTAGATTTGTATAAACAATTTCTGGTGGTTTAAGTCACCTTTGCAGACTCCACTAACTTGTTGCAGCAAGAACACATGCATCCTTGATTAAATAAACCACATACCTGTAGTTCTTGTCCATCCCATGTGTCCACTACCTCAGAAACCCATCATTCCATCTGATTTATGCTCTGCCATCTGATTTAAACAAATCCCATCCAATCTCAATGTTGGGGACACATTCTTTTCCATAAAACAAGTCTCATTTCTGTCCCAAGGGAGATCCGCACCTTTCTTCTTCATACCAGGCCATTACACACTCAAAAACCTCTCCCATTTCACTCCATTCTCTGTCCATTTCTGTCCCAAGGGCAGAAACCATTCAAACCAAGCCAATCTAGTTCATCCGCACCACAATTGGAGAAGCAACATCAAGGAACTCTTCAAGGACTTCAACATCAGATTTGCTTCAAGGGTTCATGCTTATCAATTCTATGTTCATTCATGTTTTATATTTTTATGTCAAATCTCTTGTAAACATGAATTGTAACTAAGCTTCCTCTAGGGATTCGATGTAACCTTGCAAAGTTTGCCATGTAATTAAGTTAGAATCTCAGTTTGTCTATCTAGTTCTTGCTTCATTCTCTGTTATAATTGTAAATTTGTGAGTTGATTTGTATGCTTGATCTCCATTTGAGTTAACCACAAGTTATTTAGCCAAGATTAAAGCATACATCATGTCTAATTTTGGTGGATTTGTGAATGAATGAAGGGAAAGCTTGGCAAACATCCTGCCGAGTGTTCCCTTTGGTTTAGTGAACGTTTCTTGTGCATTACATACTCTAGATTATGAACCAAAGTTGCACATCACAATTAGGTTCAAGATTAGAGACATTTGATCAAATCCACACATCATATGGTTGATCATAACCAAGTGAAACAAACTCAAGAAATAGGTAGATGAATGAGTATAAACTAACTTAACAAACATGGACTTAGTTGAGCAATGGTGAAATCGAATCCCTAGCTTCATTTCCATTGATACTATTCCAATATATTAGTTGTTGATTCATTGGTTTGTGTTTATTTCATTTTCTTATGCTTTCAAGTTACAATAACAAATCTGCCTATTTAGACTAGTTTGATTCAATGACAAATCTGCCTATTTAGACTAGTTTGATTCAATGACAAATCTGCCTATTTAGACTAGTTTGATTCAATAACAAACATGCCTAGTTTGATTAGTGTGATTCAATTCTAAACATGCCTAGTTTGATTAGTGTGATTCAATTCTTAACATGCCTAGTTTGATTAGTTTGATTCAGTTCTTAACAAATCTGCCTAGTTTGATTAGTTTGATTCATTTCTTAGAGTTCTAGCAAAACAAGTAATTACATAGGTACAATTAGTCCCTGTGGATTCGACACCCTTGCTTGTGCCATTATACTAAATATATTCTAGCATTAGGAAGGAAATATACATCAACATTTACCTATCTGGAATCAATATTAAATAGCAATAGTCCGTTGGCACGCTCATTTTGAGCTTACATTCCGTATTACTAAATAAGACGTGTACTCTGCATAGATTATGAACAGGCACTTAAACTACATTTACTTTAGAAGAACATGGTATTTGTTTACATCCACCCCACTAGTTTGTCGGAAAATAATTTTTACACACCATTTTTCTTCTTCTGCTCAATTCTTCTTTGATTTGTACAATCTAAAGGTAAAAAATCAACAGAGTGTGTAAAAGAAGAAAAAGAGTGAGAATCACTCCCTAGTTTATTAGTCAATTATGAATAAGTAAACACACCACAAATCTTAACCTCCAACTAGTATAGTCCACATGCATCCTTCTGTTTCAATCCAAACAGTTGCTTATGTTTGTAGCCAGGAGCCTGTCCTGAAACCAAAATAGACCTACTGCACCAGACCATTACTGCGTTTGTGGGGTCTGTGCTCAAATGATTAAACCCTTTGTGAAAAAGTTAAAGAGTAGCTAGACAGACAGACTATCAGTGCAGCATGTTGATCATGTCGGGGGTAAAATTATCATGCAACCCAAAAGAGATGCTTTCTATCATATGTGATGACTTCATAAAAAGGACCCATGACCTTAACCAAACCCTGAAGTACTGACAATATCGTTTACTTTGAGTCTTTGTGAATTGAAGGCCATAATTAATATTTGATGAACAGAGGTGGGAGAATTCGGACTTGCGAATGAATGAATCGTTGAGAATTTACACGTTCTTTAAGTTGTTTAGATGACTTTATTTGCAGATAATTTGATGCAAACAAGGTTTTTTTTCTTCTTTGCATAACATATCATTCAGTGATCAGAACAAATAATTCAAATTTTGAAACCCCTGCAGTAGCATGTAACTTCAGATTCCTCAGTTTTCCACTTTCTCCCATAATTATAACCATTGTTTTTACAAATTATGAGAAGGTGCAATGCAACTGTCCAGACGGTAAGTCACCACGAGAAGAAGAAAGAAATCTACATTTGGTCTCTTCTTATTCTAATCATGGATAATAACTTATGCTTAAGGAAATCCTCCTTAAGAATCCTTTCGTTACTTATGTGTTAATAAACTTAGAAATAATCATTAATTGGAATAATTCCAATACTTATTGTAAACAAGAAAAATTCCTGAAACAAGAAACAAGAATACGTGAACAAAATAATATTTTTGTGTTTAATGATTTTGGGGTTACAACCTCTTTGTAATTTGATCCTCTGATTCTATCTTCGTAGGGTGTAGGTTTGTGGATGAGTTGTTGATCCAAAGGGTCGTCGGGGCTTGATCTAAGGATGAACAGTTGATGAACGGATCTTCAAGAGGCGTTGGGCTTGATCTTGAAAAATGGGTGTATGGGTTTGTTGAGGTTGTTGATCCAAAGGGCCATTGGGGCTTGATCTTAGGATGAACGGATGATGAATGATGAACACTTTCTTCAAGGGGCCGTCGGGGCTTGATCTTGAGTTAGTGGGAGTTCTTCAAGGGCCGTTGGGGCTTGATCTTGAAAGAGGATTTGACAAAGAACGAAGAGTGCTTTCTTGATCCTTCGGGATTTTCTTGAGAGCTTTAGAACTTTAAGGCTTCAAGGTTTTGGTGTGTGTAGGGAGTATTCTCTTCCATTTTGGGAGTAGAGAAATGTATTTGTGAATTGGTGTCTCTTCCTCTTGATGGAGAAGCCTATTTATAGGCTTTGAGAGTGAATCACCACCATTCATTTTTTTGGTGAAGTGAGTGGATGATGTAGGTGAAGTGAGTGGAGGTTGTAAGTGAGGTAAATGGATGATGTAGGTGAAATGAGTGGAGGTTGTTGGTGAAGTGAGGGAATGATATAGGTGAAATAAGTGTTGTATTGGTTAACATTTATTTCACTGAAATTTCGATGTCTACAAATGCCCCCACTTCAAGGCGCGTCGTAGACATGTGCTTGTCACGTGTAGAAGATGCGTTTTGAAGTCCCTTAATGTAGATGTCAACCCAAGGGCCATCGAGGTTTGATCTTGAATTAGGCTAGAAATTTCTTCAAGGGCCATTGAGGCTTGATCTTGAGTTCGACTGGAAGATTTTCTGGTTTCCTCCAATCGTTGATTTTCCACAGGCTTAATTTTGAACTGGGCTGGAGGATTCTTTTGGTCTCCCCCGAAGGTCTGAACTTACTCCTTTTATCTAGAGTTAAATTTGATTCAAGGGTGGTGAACACTTGATTTTGAATCGGACTTGTGATTTCTTCAAGGGCCATCGAGGCTTGATCTTGAGTAAAAATAGGACCATGAGCGGTTTCAGGATTCAGACACATGGCAGGCAAGCACGAGGTGGAGGTGATGACCTGTTTCTTTGTTCAATTTTTCCAATTTATATTGAAGAGGGTTAGAGGATGACTCAGCATATGCAGTTGTTGCGTTTGCTGACGATCCACAAGATTGATGTTTCATTATCACTCGTCTTAGCTGTTCTCCAAGTAGATGTGGTCCCTTCTCTGGAAGTGTATCAACCGTTGAAGATGACTACTTGAGAGCAACGCTAGGTAAGCAACCAGGGAATAGATTCCAGGTAGTCGGTTCCAGATCGGAAGACTGACTCCAAGTGCCGGCTGATTGCTCTCTTTCTCTTTGCCATGTGAGTAAGAACAAGGACAAAGGAAAAAACAGGGAAAGAGCATGATATGAGATACCTTTGCTTTCGCCCTTGATGATATGAGATACTTTTGCTTTTGAAGAAGCAGCGAATGAATCAGCACATATATTTGTTGCGCTCGTCTCCACATGCTTCGATCTACCGTTTCCTCCTGCCTCATCTGTACTCCAGGCATCTGGTATCTTCCTTGGAGGTACATCAATGGTTGAAGATGAGTACTTGAGAGCAGGGCTGGATAAGCAATCAGGGAAGGGATTCCAGGCAGTTGGCTCCAAACGGAAAACTTGATTCCAAGTGCCGACTGATCTCTCTCTCTCTCTCTTTGTCTTTCAGGGAAGAACAAGAACAAAGGAAAGGATGAGGGAAAGGCATGCTATGAGATACTCTTGCTTTCGACCCTAATGATATAGGATACGTTTGCTCTCGAAGACTTGGTTGAATAGGTGTTCTCAAGGGAAGAAGAAAACTGAGCATGTTGAGAGGTTTGGTTGCAGCTACATTCTCAGCCAAGAAGAAGAGTCATGCGTTTTTGGATGTATGCCTTGCCATGAATGTTGACATATATAGGAATTTTAATGGCAAGTAGTAGTGCGGATGCGGCTTTGTCACCCACGCTTGTCGGCAAAAGTGTGGTAGTTGGGATAATGACCTCCACGCGTTTTCAACTTTGTCAGAGATCTTTGACAAAGTTGCACGCGTTATCTGAAAAGCCGAGATGCGGCTTTGTCACCCACGCTTGTCGGCAAAAGTGTTGTAGTTGGGATAATGACCTCCACGCGTTTTCAACTTTGTCAGAGATCTTTTGACAAAGTTGCACGCGTTATCTGAAAAGCCAAGATTGTGTCTGAAGAGTGTTGACGAACTTGACGCAGGAAAATCCGGCTTTTAAGATTTGAAGAGTGGTGTCTCTTCAATTTTTTTGAATCGGTGGTTGTGTCGCCTCTCCTTTTATAGAGGTATCGATCACCTCCAACATGCACACTTTGAAGATTTCCCATTCGTGAAAATCGTCTCCGGTGTATTTTGTTTTAACGGCCCTTTGAGATTTTACTCCATCCAACCCTTCTCTTTTAACATCTTTGAAAATGGCTAACACATCTAACATTTGCTTAGATTTGAGTCTCAGCAGTGATACGGGTGCGCCGCGTCAGGGTAATATATGGTGCCCGTCTTTCTTATCTTCTAATAGCCCTCTTACAGGTGAAGACTCCGTGATGAAGGATGCAACAACAGCTACGATAATAGCTAGGAACCTCCTCACTCCTAAAGATAGTAGGCTGCTTTCAGAACGGTCTGATGAGTTGGCCGTTCAAGAGTCCCTAGCTCTCAGTGTTCAGTGTGCAGGCTCTGTGTCCAACATTTTGCTCGATCCCGTCAAGTTGAATCATTGATGGCGGAGGTGGAAAATCTTAAACAAGAGATCAAACAGCTTAAGCGCGAGAATAGAGGTTTGCACGTGCTTGCAAATAATTATTTGACGAGCATGAAGAGGAAGCTTGATCAGCTGCAAGAATCTGAAGGTCGAATTCAAAGTGACCGTCAAAGGCTTGCGACTTTCTTCCAGAGGCACCTTTTTCCTTCGTCATCTAGCATTCCACCAAGTATTGAGGCCTCGAATGATCTATCTTCGATGTCTCCCGCTTCTGGAGTTTTGCCAAGTAGTGGGGCTTCACGTGAACAACCTTTGTGAAAGCTCCATCTTTTTTTTTTTTTTTTTTTGTACGCACTTGTAATTTCTCGGAGATCAATGGACATGCTTTATTTTATTCAGTGTATTGTGCTAAATATAGATAAAACATATATATCACCAAGATGTGTTATTTCCTTTCTTTTTTTTTTCTTTTTTGGTGATTTTGATGATGATTTTGTCGTACACAGTTTATGCTCTTGCGGGCCAGGAGCGTGGTGCGTTTGCTTTAGGGGTAGTAGCGCTTCAAAAATCTGCCGTTGATGGGGCCGATCTTCAAGCCGTCTCTGCCATGATTAAGTAGGCGCCATTGGTGTAGACCTCTTGTATTACGTAGGGTCCATCCCACTTTGATGTGAACTTGCTTTTAGTCTTGTGGGTTGTAATGATAGGCCTACGCAATGCCAGCACGAAATCTCTGACTTGGAAAGACCTTGGGCGGACTTTCTTGTTGAATGCCTTGGATAGTCGTGCTTGGTAGCATTCCAAGTGTTGTTGAGCTTTGAGCCTTCTTTCATCCAGCACTTCCAACTCTTGAAGGCGCAACTTTGCATTTTCTTCATCAGTTAAGCCTTCTTGTATAGCCATCCTTAGTGAGGGGATTTGACTTTCGAGCGGTAGCACAGCTTCCACGCCATATACAAGAGAATAAGGCGTAGCTTGGGTGGAAGTCCTGTATATAGTCCTATATGCCCAAAGTGCTTCACTTATTCTTTCATGCCAGTCTCTCTTTGTTCGGCCGATTACCTTTTTTAGGAGGTTGCACAACGTCTTGTTGAATGCTTCTGCGAGGCCGTTGGCCGGAGCATGATACATGGAAGACTTGTGCTGCTTGAACTTGTATTTGTCGCAAAGCTCGTCCACGAGTCGGTTGGAGAACTGTTTTCCATTGTCAGTGATAATGTAGCGAGGCACACCATATCGGTGGATGATATGCTCCTTGATGAAACGAACAACAGTTTCCTTTTTGACTTCCCTTAAAGGTATGGCTTCAGCCCACTTGTAGAAGTAATTTGTTGCAGCTAGGATGTAAGCTTCTCCTGCAGATGACTTTGGCGTAATTGGTCCTACAACGTCCAATCCCCATGCGTCAAACGGCCATGAAGCAACTGTAGGGTGTAATGGTTCAGGCGGTTGATGTATGAAGTTGGCGTGGAATTGGCAGGCTTGGCACCTTTTGGCGTGTTCCAGGCAGTCCTTCACCATGCTCGGCCAGTATTAACCCATTCTTTTAAGCTGGAAATGTAGCTTTGGTCCAGACTGATGTGCCCCACACACACCTGAATGTGCTTCTTCCATGGCTTGATTAGCTTCTTCCTCACCTAGGCATCTCAGGAGCACTCCTTCAAAAGAGCGTCGGTAGAGTGTCCCTTTGTAGTAAAGGAAGCGAGGTGCTCGTCGACGTATTTCGGAACGATGTCTAAGATCATCTGGAAGCTTTCCGTGCTCTAAGTAGTCGATCAGCGGTTGTCTCCACTCTTCAGCATTGACTGGAAGTATTGAGATGACATTTGTATCATCTAGTGACATTTCATTAACGAGCGGAATCACCCATCTTTGGCAAACTGGCACGTTTGCAGCTTCATCTTTTCTTAGTGTCATACTCGAGGCTAGATTGGCAAGAACGTCTGCCATTTGATTTTCCTTTCTTGGCACATGTTCTAGTGTCACGGCCTCGAACTTTTGTAGCAGTTGAGTTGCCAGCCGGAAGTATGGGACAAGATCATCTTTCCTCACCTCATATTCAGTTAAGAGCTGATTGCTTATGAGTTTAGAATCGCCATATACCTCAAGAGCTGTGATTTCCATGTTGATTGCCATTTGGAGCCCGATGATCAATGCTTGGTACTCAGCAACATTGTTGGAGCATAGCTCACTCAGGTGGAAGGAGTAAGGTAGTATTTGCCTTTGTGGCGACATGAATACTACTCCTGCCTCCGCTCCGTTTGCTCGTGCGGATCCGTCGAAGAACATCGTCCATGTCGGGAAGATGTCGATGTAGAACACCTCCTCGTCAGGCAAGTCGTCTGAGATTTTCCAATCAGCCAGGATTGGATGATCGGCAAGGAAGTCTACTAGCGCTTGTCCCTTGACTGCTTTAGCTGGGACGTAGATGATCTCATATTGATTAAGAAGCAAAGCCCATTTGGCGAGTCGCCCTGTTAAGACTGGCTTGGACATGACGTATTTGACAGGGTCGGCTTTAGCAACGAGGTGGATGGTGTAAGCATGCATGTAATGTATGAGCTTCTGAATGGCAAACACCAAAGCGAGGCACATCTTTTCTATTGGGGAATAGTTCAACTCAGTGCCGGTGAGAGTTCGACTGAGGTAGTAAAGTGCTCATTCTTTCTGGGATTCATTCTCTTGCGTCAAGAGTGCTCCGATTGAACTTTCCTGAGCAGCAATATACAATATGAGCGGTTTCCCGGGCACAGGTACCCCCAGGACAGGTGGACTTGACAAATATTTCTTTATGCTTTCAAAAGCATTATGGCATGCTTTGTCCCATACGAATGGAACATCTTTCTTCATAAGGTGACTAAACGGTTGACAACGCCCTGCGAGGTTGGAGATGAAGCGTTTGATGAAGGCTAGCCGTCCTTGTAGACTTTTCGGCTCGTGCAGGTTTCTTGGCTCGGGCATGCTTTGAATGGCCTTGATCTTTGATTGGTCTACTTCAATACCACGGTGCTTAACGATGAAGCCGAGGAATTTTACGGAGGTGACGCCAAATGCACACTTTAACGGGTTCATCTTGAGGTTGTATTTTCGCAGCCTTTCGAACACTATTCGCAGATCCTTCAAGTGGTATGATCTTTTCTTCGTTTTAACCACCACATCATCTACGTAACATTCCATGTTTTTGTGTAGCATATCATTGAAGATTTTCTGCATTGCGCGTTGATACGTAGCTCCAGCGCTCTTTAGACTAAAGGGCATTACCTTGTAGCAGTAGATACCTTTTGGAGTACGAAAGGCTGTTAGTTCCTCGTCTTCGAGGGCCATGCAAATTTGATTGTACCCAGAAGAGCCATCCATGAATGATAATGCCTCATGGCCAGTGGTTGCATCCACCATGATTTCAATGATTGGCAAGGGGAAGTCATCCTTTGGGCAAGTATCGTTGAGGTCTCGGAAGTCTATGCAAACACGTATTTGTCTTGATTTTTTAAGGACAATGATGATGTTGGAGATCTACTTGGGGTATTGCACTTCTCGAATAAAGCCTGCTTCGATTAGCTTGTCGATCTCGACCTCGATTTGTGGGATAAGCTCAGATCGATAGCGTCTTTGAGTTTGCTTTATCGGTCGTGTTCCAGGACTGACCGCAAGATGATGAACAGCGATGATAGGGTCTAAGCCGGGCATTTCTTTGTAGGTCCAAGCAAAGACGTCTTTGTACTCTAATAACAGCTGATAATACTCCTCTATCTCATCCGTACTTAATAATGCACTTACGAAGATAGGTTTTGGTTCCTTACTTGTACCTAAGTTGAGTTCCTTGAGATCATCGACCATGGCTTGCCCCCCATATTCGAGCTGTGGTGGTGCAGCAGTGACATCCTCCTCTGGGATTTCATCTTCTTTACCTTCTTCAACCGTGATGTGGAAAGCATCTTGGACTTCCTTTTTAGTGTTGTCTTCTCGAGCTTATTGGCATAAGGATTGTCTGGTGTGGATGATAGTACGCCTTCTTACTTTCAATGGTCCCTTTGTGTCGACCTCTAGGATTGCTTGGCGTTTCATCCTTGAAGGAATCAAGCTTCGAACGTCGCCTTTTTCTGCTAACCCATCGAACTTTTCTTCCTTTGGTGTTGTCTTCCTCTTTCCAAAAGGCTTCTCATTATCTTCAAATCTTTCTAAAGCTGATCGTCGCAGAGGAGAGATAGCTGTGTCGCTTTATTTCTTAAGCTTTAACAACCTTTCAAAAACAGAGCTTTGGGATGTTGGCGTGTTAAGCCTTTTGAAGACAGAGGTTCGGTCTTGACTACCAATGCGATTAAGCACTGAAATTCTGGAGCTTGAATTGCTCATCCTATCGAAGACCGACGTCCAAGGGGCGGGTTTAGGCTCTTCTTGGTCTTTTTAAATGCTCACGCTGACGTATTGAGTGCTAGTGTTTTTCTTTTTGTTTGAAATCATCACAGGTGCATTTGGTGTGAAGTCAAGTTTGGCTTTGTTGTTGTCAACTCCGTAACCATGCTCCTTCAGCTTCTTTTGAGTTTTGATGAGGTTACGTTCTTTGTCATTGACAGTGTTTGAAACCTTCTTTCCAGCCACCTCAGAAGAAGCGAAGTCATACCCGGCTTTTGACATGAGTTTGTAGGCATTTGGGTCGAAACCTTCCTCGGTTCTCTTGGTTGGAAGAAAGCTTGATTCCACCTTCTTTGGTAGAGCTTTTATGAAGCCTTGTGGTAGTCTTGCGGCCTTAGCACCCCTTAGCTGTGTCAGAGGCAAAATTGCATTCGTCTTGAGCAATTTTACATTATCCGTGTGCCACTGTGTGTCGACTTTTCTTGTTCCAGTTTCGAATGGAGATTGACCATTCTTTCTTCTTGACATCAGGATATACCGGAATATGGGTACGTTCGGTCCTTCTGACGGCATCCTACTCCCTTTGGTTGTTGCAGGTTTAGCAAACTCGTCACCGTCTTTGCTTGAAGATGGCACGGCCTGCTCTTTTTGCTTTTTAGGCATGGCTTGCCACTCCTGCTTTTTAGGTGCTGCTTTGCCCGTGGATTTGATCTCTTCCGAAAGAGCTTCGAGTACCATGTCTTCGTCCATGTAGAACTTGGCATCTGCAAAGTGTGATTCGGCTTCGGTGAATGGCTTGGTGTCACCTTGGATCACCTTCACTCATTCTCGGTAAAATTTTAGGCATTGGTGAAGGGTGGACTGTTGGAAGTATGCCCACAAAGCCACTCATTTGATGTAATAGCTTTTTGGAATACTTAATGTATTAAACTTTTATATGTTTAATGGAGGGCAAAGCTTATTGTTAATCACTATTTATTGTATCTTGTGTTTAAGCAATAAGGGAATCCAAGGAATGTATTTGATCTAAGAGATAAGTGATCTAAGTAAGTTTGATTTTCGAGACCTTTCTCTTATGATCATTCCTAAAACGTTCCTAGCTATAGGGTTGCCAATTGGGCATTGACAATCCGCTAAGGTTAGTATGTGTTATGTCGACTCAAGTATGGATATGACAAGTCTCAAGTCATTTAGTGTTGGACACTAAGACAAACACATAGGTGCTCGAAAGAGTAATCGAGTACACTGAACTATGATCAAAAGAGAGTTCAAACATACATGTCATGTAAGAACTCGATGGTTACAATATGCAAAGTAGTCCTTTGACCTGAGGCATCATAGATGTCTAATGGTTAGGTCCTTGATCTTTGATCGTGTCAAATGGCATTCCTTTGGAGTGTCCACGGCATGGTTGGGGTCAAGCTATCTAGTCATGTGGGCATATGAATGCACAATAAGGGATCTCTAACCTTCCATGGTGGAAGGAGGATACTCTAAGATATGATTCGAGAGTCTTTGACCAAAGCATATGAATATGACTTAGGAAGTTTGTACCAAATCTTATTCAAGCGAATCATATAGGGAAGTATCACATTGGATAGTAGACATGAAACAAACTATCACTTCAACAATGTGATTAAGAGTATTGTATTAGAGAAGGACCGTATTGCATTGTAGTTGTAACTGGATAGGTTCTCCAACCACTTCTACTTAGCTTGGCTAACCATGACATGCTGCTAGGTGTCACTCATGGCTTGTGGAAGCCCTAAAGATTAGCAAACACTAATCTTAAGGGATAATTGAAATATGGTTTAAATTCACAATCGATAGTTAAGAGTAACATCGCCCACTGCCTCGTTAATTGGAACCTAATGGATCGTACACCGAGTAAGAATGAAAGTGAGGTAATTAAATGAAATGGATAAGCAATTAAATGGTTAATTGAAGTATGGTCAAAGTTAATTAATTAGTTAATTAGTTATACGAAACGTTCGTATTGGACTTCTAAGTTGGTTTTGGGTTTAGGGGCCCAAAAGTGTTTTGGTCCACAAGGCCCATTATGTTTAAGTTGTATGACAACTAAAACAAAATGGGCAGTTAGCCCAAACACTTAAGAGAGGCCGGCCATGGATAGTGAGGGATACCAAACTTGTGTTAATTACAAGTTTGCCACTCACAAGAAATGAAGTATAAATTCAAAATTATAACTTTATTTTGTAATGGGTTTTTCTTGATGAAATTATTCTCTCTATTTCAACAAGGGAGGCCGGCCACTTAGGGAGGGGATATCTAGCAATTTCCTCTCCCCTAAGTCATCCACTTTTATCTTCACAATTAATCTTTGGTGTAGAGACTTGGAGACATCAAGCTTTTGGTGTTTTGGAAAACATATCCTCAAATCCTCAAGGAAGCAAAGGAGGTGACTTGAAGGCCCTCCACTTGGGTGAATCCCTTGTGTAATCAAGGATGAACTACAAGGGTAATGATTCTCTAAATCCTTTCTTCTCTTTAATGTTGTTAAAGAGTTATGGTTCACCATATACTAGGCTTTGAAAGTCATGGGTTTTATGAATTGTTTTTGGATGCATGCCTACTTTAATTTGTTAATAGTTTGCATATGTATTCAAATGTTCTTTACATGTTCTTAGTAAAGACATAAATTTTCCTTCATGGACGGCACTACCCCATTTGCGTGGATCCAAGGTCTTCCTAAGAGCAAGCTGTTGGAAGTTCTTGCATCAATCACGTGGAATATCGTGCTTGATTTGAGCTCACCAATGGTCATCTCTACTCGGATCATGCCCATCGTCCTTTGTCCTCCTTGGTTAAAACCTTGGATCAGCAGACGGCTCAGGGACAGTTCATTCACCTTGATGCCGATTATGGTCATTGTTGATTTTGGCATGATGTTTATGGCCGACCCACCATCCACAAGCATGCGGTTGACTTTGTATTCCCTTACGTACCCTGAGACGAAGAGAGGACGGTTGTGAGGCTTTGATCCCAGCAATAGGTCTTCGTCGGTGAAGTTAATTGCGTCATGGGTGGCATAACATGTGGCACATTCATGTGGCTGAAACTTCAAGCCTTCGTCATTACTTTCTTGCACTTCGTGGTCGCCGGGACCTGCCAGGACTGCTGCTAATGCTCTTCGTATCTTTTTTGGCAATGGTAGCGCTTCCTCGATGCTAAAGTGTGTTGGCAGACCTTCTTCAGGTGTGAGGGTCTTTTCTACCTCAGTGGCGATAGCTTTACCTTTTGAGGGCTCTTCTATTTCTACTTCAACCATGTGACAAGCCACAGTAGTGCACTGTTGAAAAAAGTCATTCGGGAATTACTCATGCAAGGAAACGGGAATGCGTGGCTCCTGCTCCATAGGTTCTCCAGCATATGTTGTCTTATCATGCTTTATGTTTCTTTTAGGCTTCACATTGTTGCGGCCGTGGTGATTTCTTCTTTGTTCCATCTTTGGCTGTATGACTCGTGGTCTTGGTTTCCTTGTCTTTTTGTAGGTTACCAATATCCATTCTTCTTCATCATCAGCATGTGCATCTTGGTCGCTTCCCTCCAGTGATGGTTGTGTAGGAGGTGCCGTGCAACTTGAGCATTCACGGGAATGGTCAGGTGTCGTTTGGAGAGGCACAGGATTAAACGATCCAAACGCAATTGTAGTGGTATGCGTTGCAGCCGTGTCCTCAAGGTCGAGCTCAATTTACCCTTGTTGTGCTAACTTCATGATGAGTTCTTTAAGAACGAAGCACTTGCCAACAGGATGGCTCACAATACAATGGTACTTGCAGTACCTAGGATCGTTTGTGTGATTCATTTCTTCAGGACGCTTGCATTCGGGTAGCTCAATCACCTTTTTTTCCAGCAAGTCATCTAACATGGCAGCCATATCAGAGTCAGGAAAAGGGTACGTTTTCTGTTCCAACTCTCTTGAAGTGCTCTTGTATCTGTCTTGGGTGCGAGAAGGCTCACTTGTCTTTATCTCCTTCGCTTTCTTCTTGGAGGAGATCTTGATAGGCGCTGAGGTGGTCTTGATGAGGGTAGTGTTGACGATGAAAGCTTCCTTAGCGGGCTTCTTCCCAGTCTTGTCTACATTTGGGGCGAATACTTTGTCCTTCTTGAAGTTAGTAATCGGCTCATTTTTCCCGTGATTAGCGATACTCAGCTCCATGTCGTGGGAACGAGTTACCAGCTCTTCGAATGTTCTTGGTTTTATGCCTTGGAGGATGTAATGTAAACCCCAGTTAATGCCTTGAACGCACATCTTAATGGCAGAGGTTTCAAAAAGCCGATCTTTGTAATCCAGACTTAAAGAACGCCATCTATTTATGTAGTCGACGACAGGTTCATCTTTCCACTGTTTCGTACTGGTCAGCTCTAGCATGCTTACAGTACGACGAGTGCTGTAGAAGCGGTTGAGGAATTCCCTTTCTAGCTGGTCCCAACTGTTGATAGACTCGGGTTCGAGGTCGGTGTACCAATCAAAAGCGTTACTTTTCAGTGAACACACGAACTGTTTGACGAGGTAGTCTCCCTCTGTCCCAGCATTGTTGCAAGTTTCAATGAAATGGGCGACATGTTGCTTCGGGTTGCCTTTTCCATCGAACTGCATGAATTTTGGGGGCTGATAACCCCTTGGCATCTTCAAAGCATCAATCTTCTTGGAGTAGGGCTTTGAGTACAGTACAGAGTCATGTGCACTTTGATAGGAGCATATTTAGACGACTTACTTAGCTTGTTTTCGTGCATCTATGTTGTTAATTCATAGTTATTTTAGTCATTTATGCTTCTTTTGTGTGTT
Source organism: Pyrus x bretschneideri (assembly GCF_019419815.1). Taxonomy (NCBI): domain Eukaryota; kingdom Viridiplantae; phylum Streptophyta; class Magnoliopsida; order Rosales; family Rosaceae; genus Pyrus; species Pyrus x bretschneideri. Next base: position 3,985,549 of record NW_025999820.1, on the reverse strand, counting down.
TTCAGGTTCTAAGGACTTAGGGAGCAAGAAAGTGCATTTTGAGGCTATTTGGGGCACTTTTGGGCATGAATTGGATAGCTTAATCATGGAGCAAAGAGGATGGACGAAATTGAAGCCTTGTATACTCTTTGGGGACATCAAACAAAGGGCCTAGCCCAATCAAACAAATCATTTGAGCCATGGAAAACCTCTACCCCAATCAAACATATTATGCCATGCAAACCAACCTATTTTAGGCCCATTCTATGTACTTAAACCCTAGCCCTTTAAACTAGCCTTATTATCACTTACATTCACTTATCACTCACCACATATCATTCATTTATCACTTAACATATCATTCATTCATCTCCTTATCATAACCATACACCTATCACTTATCACTTATCACAACAACAACCTAGCACATGCACTCCCATTCTTTAACCCAATTCCTTTCCAACATCTCACATGCATTTCCACCTTCCTACTTCATCATTTCATCACATTCTCCCTCTTTAATTCCACATGCATTCACTTCATCATTACACCACCATTCATTCTTTATTCCACATACACTCATCATCACACAACCTAGCTAACCCTACATGCATTATTTATTAACTCTTCATCATGCATAAACATTTTAAATCATAAAAAAAACCAACCAAAACCGTGCATTACTACCATCACTTTCCAACATTTCTCATTTCATTATTCATTCACTTTGCATTCATTCAAGTCTTCCACATGCACTTATTCTTTCATCATTGCACCACCAATTCAACACATGCATTCACACATCAACAACATCACCCTTGTGCCATGTTTCCCCCTTTGTTCCCACCCATCACATGCATTTCCACCTTGGTCATGCTTTCCCATTTCATTATTCATTCACTTTGCATTCATTCAATTCCACCCCACATGCACCCTTTATTCTTTCATCATTCACAACACAACACAACACCACAAACACCTTAAAAAAATAGCCATATACATCTCCACTCCTCCTATAAATACCCTTGCATTCATTCATTCACATCTGATCTCATTCACAACACAACACTCCTCAAAATCATCCATTCTCCTTCCTAGCCGTGAGTCTCCCTTAGAATCCAAAAACCATTCTTCCATCTCCCCTCCATTTCATCCATTTCCATAATTCCACACTTCCATTCCCCCAAACCAACTATCCTTAGACCTTATGCTACAACGAAGAGGAAGATAAGAGGGCCTAAACGTTCATACAATTCAAGGTTGAGTTGTTGGAATGTTTAGGCGTTTCTTTGATTTCAACGTTTAATTTCAATTTTCTTTGTTTTGTAAGTATGAGGAACTAAACCCCCCTTAGCTAGGGGGTGATTCGAAATATATGTTTATGCTTGCATTATGATTTGAGTACTTCTAATTACGTTTCATAAGTTGTGAATTCAATTTGTTTAACTATTTGATTGATAACCTATTTATGTATGTTTATTGAGAGTCGACGCTTAATTTTCATGCATGAATTTGACGCTAGAATATAAGTGAGTTTCACGTAATAGTTATGAACTTATATTCACAAGTAGTGGAGGTTGCTTATAAACAATCGCGTTAAACAAATTCTTGGCATAAGTTTCATGCAATCATAGTAACAAATGCCTTGTCAACACTTATAGTTTTCATGATGCTTAATGATTCTTGCTTGTATCTCTATTATGCAATTCATGTAGGGAACTTGTGAGGAATGCTTTGGGTTGTCGTATGCAATCATCCAATTCATTAACTTAAGGAAAACTTGACGGTTAATTTAAGCGGACCTAATTAACCCGGAGCGTTGAGAATTCATGGTTTATTGAAAAGCAATTAGATTCGTTTTATATGCAAGTATAACATGTATGGAGATGAACCCCTTAGCTAGCCATCCCATCCATTCATTTCTGTCAAATCCATATTTACAATTTGTTTTATTTCCAAGTTTCCATTTTAGTTTAAATTCGTCCAAATCCAATCCCCCCTTATTTTGTTTAAGTTTTAGTCTTAATCTTTCTTACTTTTAGTTTTGCATTCTTCGAGTTTATTATAGTGTTTTAAACTTGTTTTTACGTTTTTGAAGTCAAATCCAAGTGGTTAACAATCCCTCCTAATCCCCGGTCCAGAACGATCCCTACTTACGTACTTACTACAATTGACAAAAAGAGGGTTTAATTTGTGTGCGTATCGAACTCGCATCAAATTTTGGCGCCGTTGTCGGGGATTAGCAACTTTGCTAATCTCTTGGATTGTTTTATTTTCGTTTGTGTGTATATATTTTTAGTTTTATTTTAGACGCAGGACATGGCACTTGATAGTGCTTCTCTTTTGTCACAGCTGATGGAAGAGTACCAAACGCAAAGAGTTGGTACATTTGATCATAATCAATCAAGGAACGACGTGTTTTCCAATACTTACAATTCGGATTGGAGTGATCATTCAAACTCTATGTGGTGGGAACCTCAACATATTCAACAAGAAGGATATTGGCAGCCTTATGAGGAGTTCTATTCAACGTCTATGCATCCACCACAACCTCATACTCAATATGCCCAACCAAACTCAAGTTCGTCAATAGATTATAATCAAAAGCTTAATGAATTACTTTGTTTCGTGCAGGGCTCACAAAACCAAGTCGAGGAGGCTCAACAAAGGGAATATTGGCAACCATATGATGAGTTCTATACGACACCTATGCAGCCACCACAACCTGCCCAAAGCAATGTAAGTAATTCAAGTGATAATGATACGATTTTTCAATTACTTACTACTTTGACGCAGGAAGTCCAAACTCAAAACAAGAACGAACAAAATCAAGACAAGAAGTTGGGTAAATTGGAGGAGCAAATTGGGCAGATTATGGAGTTCATGAAACAAATTCAAGAACAAGAAGTGGATGAGGAGCTGCTAATTGAGGAAGAGGAACACACGCAACCTATGGCAAGAGTGGAAACACCTTTGCCAGAGGCACCTATTGCTCTTACGCCATCCAATTTAGGTAAGGTTGTTCCAAAGTTAATTATTTCTAACCCCGTTCCACTGAATGTCCCTATTCCTTGCAGGTTTCTGAATTCCAAGGAAGAAGAAGGTGAGAAAGACATCTTGGAAGCCTTTCCAAAAGTGCATAGTATGGAATATCAAGAATTCGTCAAAGAGGATGTTCTGGAGGCAAACAATCCCAAAGAAGTTGAATTTGACGACATTGGACAAGTCATAACCATCACATGCAATCTGGCCAAGTCCAATATCCCTGAAACTTTCAAGGGAGTGGTGTTTGTCATTGAGTTCTTGTCGGAGCACACAGGTAAGCCGCCTCCCCGAATTTCAATTTTCTTTTATATTGATATGTTGTTAATGATCCAGGCACCCACTCTAGAATTTAAACCATTACCGGATCATCTCAAGTATCACCCGCCATTCAGAGATAAAGTCCATGTCATGGGTCCTAAATGAGCCTAAGAAGGTTTCGTCCGGCTGCAAGACGTAAAAGAAAACGCTACTTGGGAGGCAACCCAATACAGTAAATAAAACAAAGCTTGTTCATTGAATTTTTTTCAATAAATTACAATTGTATCTAAACATGGCAGAAAGATGGAGCCTTCACAAGGGTTGTGTACGTGAGGCCCCACTGCGTGGTAACACTCTCGGAGCAGGAGGCATCGGAGCAGGAGGCATCGGAGCAGAAGGCATCGGAGCAGAAGGCATAGGAGCAGGAGGCACAGGAGCGGGAGGCACCGAAGATAGATCATTAAAGGCCCCAAACCTTGGTGGAACGCTAGATGACCCAGGAAAGAGGTGCCTCTGGAAGAAAGTTGCAAACCGTTGACGGTCATCAAGCTCATCAAGCTTCCTCTTCATGTCTGTCGAATAATTGTTGGCAAGCACGTGCAAACTTCGGTTCTCGTACTTAAGCTGTTTGATCTCCTGCTTAAGACTCTCCACCTCCGCCATCAAGGATTCAACCTGACGGGAGCGAGCAAGAAGGCGTTGGCCCATGTTGGACACAGAGCCAGCGCACTGAACACTCAGAGCCAGGGATTCTTGAACGGCCAACTCATCGGACCGTCTTGAAAGCTGCTGACTGTCTTTGGGAGTGAGGAGGTTCCGAGCCACTATCGTAGCCGTTGTTGGATCCGTCATCACAGAGTCCTCATCTGTAAGAGGGCCATGAGAAGATAAGAAAGACGAGCACCATACCTTACCCTGACGAGGCGCAACAGGATCACTGCTTAGACTCAAATCTAAGCAAATGTTCGATGGGTTGGTGATATGAGCATATTTAGGCGACTTACTTAGCTTGTTTTCGTGCATCTATGTTGTTAATTCATAGTTGTTTTAGTAGTTTAAGCCATTTTCGTGTGTTTTTAGGTTCATATGGCTAAGGAAGCAAAAAGATGCATTTTGGAGCATTTTGAAGCAAAATTGGGCTTGGAATGGATAGCATATGATTGGAGCCAAAGTGTTGGACGAATTTGAAGGCCTTGTATTCATTTTGGACATAAAACAAAGGGCCTAGCCCATTCTCTCTTAAACCAACCCCAAGGCCATGCATTTCCTTCCAATTCCAAAGCCCACAATCACTTCAAAAGCCATGCAAAGAACCATCCATTCCATCAAAAACAATCCATCAATTCACATGCAAAACCACCATTAACACACATGCACCCAAACAAAGCCAACCTAGCTAACCCTACATGCATTCTTTATGCAACTCTTCATCATTCCACCATTCATTCTTTATTCCACAAACAAGTCACATGCATTTCCACCTTCCTACTTCATCATTTCACCACATTCTCCCTCTTTAACTCATTTCATTATTCATTCACTTTGCATTCATTCAATTCCACCCCACATGCACCCTTTATTCTTCATCATTGCAACCATGGCACATTTACACCAACAAAACAACTCCCATGCCATGGCCTACTCATATTCCCATTTCCTTTCCAACATCTCACATGCATTTCCACCTTCCTACTTCATCATTTCACCACATTTTCCCTTTTATTTCCACATGCAATTCTTCATCATTGCAACCACAAACACCTTAAACAAATAGCCATATACATCTCCACTCCTCCTATAAATACCCTTGCATTCATTCATTCAAACATCATCTCATTCACAACACAACAACACACCACAAACACATTCCTTTCTCCCTTAGAATCCAAAAACCATCTTCCATTTCCACCAATCCTCATCCATTTCCATAATTCCCCAACACTTCCATCCCCCCAACCAACCTATCCTTAAACCTTGTGCTACAACAACGAGGAAGAGAAGAGTGCCTAAACGTTCATACAATTCAAGTTTTGAGTTGTTGGAATGTTTAGGTGTTTCTTTGATTTCAAAGTTTCATTTTAATTCTCTTTGTTTTGTACGTATGAGAAATGGAAGAAAAGAGTGCTTAAACGTTCATACAATTCAAAGTTTTGAGTTGTTGGAATGTTTAGGTGTTTCTTTGATTTCAAAGTTATGAGGAACTAAACCCCCTTTAGCTAGGGGGTAATTCGAAACTATGTTTATGTTTGTAATATGATTTGATTACTTTTAATTACGTTTCATAAGTTGTGAATTCAATTTGTTTAACTGTTTGATTGATAACCTATTTATGTATGTTTATTAAGAATGAACGCTTAATTTTCATGCATGAATTTGACGCTAGAATATAAGTGAGTTTCACGTAATAGTTATGAACTTATATTCACAAGTAGTGGAGGTTGCTTATAAACAATCGTGTTAAACATATTCTTGGCATAAGTTTCATGCAATCATAGTAACGAATGCCTCGTCAACACTTATAGTTTTCATGATGCTTAATGATTCTTGCTTGTATCTCTATTATGCAATTCATGTAGGGAACTTGTGAGGAATGCTTTGGATTGTCGTATGCAATCATCCAATTCATTAACTTCAGGAAAACTTGACGGTTAATTTAAGCGGACCTAATTAACCCGGGGCGTTGAGAATTCATGGTTTATTGAAAAGCAATTAGACATCGTTTTGTATGCAAGTATAACATATGTGGAGATGAACCCCTTAGCTAGCTTCCCATCCATTCATTTCCGTCAAATCCATATTTACAATTTGTTTTATTTCCAAGTTTCCATTTTTAGTTTAAAGTCGTCCAAATCCAATCCCCCTTTACTTTATTGTTCAATTTAGTTAGAAATCAATTTAGTTTGTGTTTTTAAAGCATTTTGAGTCTTTTAGTTTGTCTTAGTGTTTTAACGTTTAGTTTCACATTCTTTGAGTCTAGTTTAGTGTTTTATATTGTTTTTACGTTTTTGAGTCAGTTTCCAAGAGATTAACAATCCCTCCTAATCCCCGGTCCAGAACGATCCCTACTTACGTACTTACTACAATTGACAAAAAGAGGGTTTAATTTATGCGCATGTAATTTTCGCATCAGTTGGATGAGCTAGCCATTGTTCAAGAAGTTAAAAGAGAAGGGTTGGATGGAGGAAAATCTCGACAGGCCGAAGATGATTTTTGGGAAGTCTTCAAAGTGTGCAGATAGAGGTGATCGATCACCTCTATTAAAGGAGAGGCGTTCATCGATTCAGAAATGAAGAGACATCGCTCTTCAAAAACCGGATTTCCTGGCGTAAAGATCGCCATCTCTTCAGACGCAATCCAAGCTTTTCAGAAAGCGTGTGCAGATTTGTCAAAAGTTCCCAGCTTTTCAGAAGACACGTGGAAGGCGAGAAATCAGCTGCACACTTTAGCCGACAAACGTGGGAGACAAAGCCGAAAGCTCCCAGCTTTTCAGAAAGCGAATGCCACTTTGTCAAAAGCTCCCAGCTTTTCAGAAGACGCGTGGAAGACATTGCCGCATCCGCACTGCCATTTGCCATTACAATGCCTATATACATCAACATTCATGGCAAAGCATATACCCAGAAGCGCATAACTTTCCTTCTCGGCCAAAAATGTAAGCTGCAACCAACCCGCACAAACATGCTCAGTTTTCTCCTTCTCTTGAGAACACATTTTCAACCATGGATGTATCCCCCAAAGAAGATACCAAAGGCCCGGAGAACAAAGGAGGCAAGAGGAAACGGTGGATCGAAGCATGTTGATTCATTCGCTGCCTCTTCGAAAGTAAAGGTATCTCATATCATAAAGGGCGAAAGCAAAGGTATCTCATATCATGCTCTTTCCCTGTCTTTTCCTTTGTCCTTGATATTACTTGCATGGCAAAGTGAAAGAAGCAATCAACCAGCACTTGGAGTCTATCTAGACTCTATTCCCTGGTTGCTTACCTAGCTTTGCTGAGCTATCCTCTAACCCTCTTCAATACGAATTGGAGAGATTGAACAAAGAAACAGATAAGAGGAGGAAGCTCAGACCTTCGGGGGAAACCAAAAGAATCCTGCTGCCCAGTTCAAGAGTAGCACAAAGGAAAATCAACGATCGGAGGAAACCAAAAGAATCTCCAGCTCAGTTCAAGAGTAGCCTGTGGAAAAACTCAAGATGAAGCCTCACTGCAATCACCAAGGAGAAGATGGAACGAACACTCCATAACCAGATTTGCATCTCTAAACTCTTCTCTTTGTTAGATACATTCTGCCATGATTAGTATGTTTAATTACTGTTTATATGTTTGTTTGTGTTTAGTGTGGTTTTTAACATTGAGGACAATGTTTGATTTAAGTGTGGGGGAGATACTAAAGTGTTTTGATGCAAATTCGTAGGGTTTTATCCACCATAACTTCAAATGTTGTTTCTTGCTGTTTTTAAGTGTGTTTAGTGTGTTTTGACTTAAAAATTCGAAAATCACATAAAAATTTGAAAAACATGTTTTGAAAAGCCTAAAAAGAGTGTTTTGAGTCGTTTTTGTGTCGTAGGTACCTTCCAACACAATGATAAGGATTTGGTTTGTAAGTGCATGACTGTTAAAAAGAGTTATAAACATAGAGAAAAGTTTGATTTACTCTTGGTATATGCTTGGTTATGGTTATAATGTATGACTTCACATGCAATCATAAAAGAAAAATTCGTTTTTGTAACATGCTTGAAGGAAGGAACTCAAACAAACGCTACAACCCTGAGAGACTTGAGCCTATAACGTTCTTTGGAGAGTATAATCTGTGATTTCTTGTTTTCTAAAGTCGTTGCATGATCTCATTATTCTTTGCTTGGTTACTACTTAGAAGGCGTTTCATCATATAGTTCCAAATGCTAGAACTCATGCCCATTTCATTCAAAGCATATTATTGATTTGCATAACACATATTCAAGATGAAGTTGTGTAGTGACCACCATCAAAGCCAAAAAGCCATGTGCCCTTAACTCATTTTGTGTTTAAGTTTAACCCCATTGAGCCGTGTTAGCCCATGTTCTTTGTTAACCCACTTTATCCTCACCTAACCTAGAATATGACCGTCCTTACCCTTGTTCTTGAAGCATAGTAAGCAATGAATTCCTTTTGATTAAGGTATTGCAAGAAAATGAGTGTGGGGGAAGGAATGCTTGTTCTTACGTTTATATGTATGTTTTGAGATTCAAAAAAAAAAAAAAAAAAAAAAAAAAAAAAAAAAAAGTGAAAATAAGTAAGAATGAACTCACGAGCGTTGATGGTTGAAGAAAGGGTCCAAAAAGTGAATATGACCCTAAAGTTTTGTGTGACTTTCCCTTGGGTGTTCAAAGTTGACTTCTGCGTTCTTAAGGGAATTCTAAGTGCCTGATTCAATACTTTGCTCACTATTGCTTTAAGAATGTTTGTTTACCCTTCACCTTTCATTGTTAGCCAATACCCTAGCCCCGTTACAACCCTTTGACTTCTATCTTGAGTGTTATGTATTTCAATTGTGGAGTTTGAATTTGGTATGAGCATATGGTGTCACTGGTTCTCGCGTCTAAGTAGTAGCATTCCATTCATGAGATCATATCTAAACATGCTTATTAACTCCAGAAATTGCGATACATATATGTGAGTGTTCGTTTTCATGTTTACATCAATCTTCTCACATATGACTAGATTAGGGTGTGTAGTTAGAAATTCTGAGTGAAAATCGAGTGCATATCTTGTAAGGAATTGAGCAAATTCTCTAAGGCATGTTACTACATTCAAAACATGGTTTTAAATGCTTAATTGTGAACTAGTATATGGTGACTATGATTAAGAATGTACTTAAGTGTGAAGATGACTAAAATCTGTGAGAATGATGATTTTTAACATGTCATGTGCATTGGAAATCCCTAAGACGGTTGTTGGAAGGTGTAGGTTGTGTTTTACGTGTTTAGTGTTGTTTTGTTTATTTGTTTTTATTTCTGTTTTGCTCGAGGACTAGCAAAAGTTAAGTGTGGGGGAGTTTGATAGGAGCATATTTAGACGACTTACTTAGCTTGTTTTCGTGCATCTATGTTGTTAATTCATAGTTATTTTAGTCATTTATGCTTCTTTTGTGTGTTTTGATAGGAGCATATTCATGCGACTTAATTAGCTTGTTCTCGTGCATTTATGTTGTGTTTACTTAGTTGTTTTAGTATTTAAGGCCACTTTTATGTATTTTCAGATTATAAGGCCAAAGTATGCAAGAAGATGCAAATTGGAGCCTTTTGGAGCGAAAGAGGAACGAATGAGTTGAAGAAACGACGAAATCCTACTCCAACGATGAATTCTTACCAAAACGAGGAATCCTACTCAAACAAGGTTTCCTATTTTAGGAAAGTTAACCCTAAGTTTCCCGTTTTGGTAACCTTTCCTAAACTTAAACGTCCGTATTTTCTAGTCGTGGCCTCCCATTAAGATTGGACTCTAATAAACCATTTGATTATGCACCCAAAAATCCCATTAATTCCATTACACTTTCATCCCATTTTATTCCACCATATTCCTCCATATTCTAACCAAAACCGTGGCATCCATTCCTCTTCATTTCCCATTAATACATCCATTTCCCATTAATCCATTCATTTCCCATTATTTAACCCTAAACCGTGCATTGCCATTAGGGCTAATAAACTAATCAAACAATTTCAGCCACCATAAGCCAATAATCCATTTCATCCGTGCAATTCCCATTAAGCTACCATATCCCACCATTCCACCCAAAACCGTTCACTTCCCATTAATATATCCATATCCCATTATTCTAATTCCCACCCAAAACCCGTGCAAACCATTTCCCATTATTTTTCTAAACCATTTCCCATTATTTTTCTAAGCCATATCCCATTATTCTAATTCCCACCCAAAACCCATGCATTATCCATTATCTTCCACCATCCCTTAAACAAACATCCACTTCATCCACCATTCCGCACTAGCCATTATTCCATTTTTAATCATCCATATCCCATTATAAAAACTCCATAATCCGAGCACAATGGGGGAATTAATCATTCATCCATCCATGCAACATCATCCCATATTTTACAACCTGTCCGCACAATTCTCCCATTATTATTCCAGCCATCTTCCATATACAATCCAATCTTGCCGCACCACTAAATCCATCCCCAACCCAAAATAACATCCAAATCATCCATTTAACCAATCTGCCGCAGAAGGAGAAGAGGAGAGAGGAGCTTCGACGCGCACCAATTCACGTCGATTCGTTGGGCGTTCTAGGTGTAATCAATCCTTTGTGCTTTATGTTTAAATTCATTTGTAATTCTCTTTTTGTGAACATGAGAGGCTAAATCCCCCTAGTTAGCTAGGGGGTGATTCGAAACCATGATTATACTTGCAATATGAATTGATTACTTTTGGTTGGGATTTCATGAATGTTGGATTCAATTTGTTTAACCGTTTGATTGATAACTTATTTATGAATGTTTATTAAGAATGCGCGCTTAATATTCATGCATAAATCTGACGCTAGAATATAAGTGAATTTCACCTAATCGTTATGAACTTATATTCACAAGTAGTGGAGGTTGCTTATAAACAATCGCGTTAAATGAATTCTTGGCACGAGTATCATGCTTTTCATAGTTACAAATGCCTTGTCGATGCTTATAATTTCCAAAGAACGTAATGATTCTAACTTGTATCTTTATCATGCTGTTCATATAGAGAACTTGTTAGGAATAATTTGTTTGCGATGCATATTCATCCAATTCAATGATTCTAGGGAAATTTGAAGGTTAATTTAAGCGTACCTAATTAACTTGGAGTGTCGAGTTTCATAATTTATCGAAAGACCAACTGAGAATCAATTTTATATGCAAGTATAACATGTGTGGAGATGAACCCCTTGGCTATTCCATCATCCATATTTTCATCTCATTCATATTTACGTTTTGCCTTTAATTACAATTTGTCCATTTAATTTAATATCGTCCAAACACAATCCCCCCTTTACTTTATTGTCAAATTAGTTAGAAATCAATTTAGTTTGTGTTTTTATAGAATTTTGAGTCTTTTGGTTTGTCTTAATGATTTAACGTTTAGTTTCACATTCTTTGAGTCTAGTTTAGTGTTTTATATTGTTTTTACGTTTTTGAGTCAAAAATCCAAGTGATTAACAATCCCTCCTAATCCCCGGTCCAGAACGATCCCTACTTATACTTATACTACAATTGACAAAAAGAGGGTTTAATTTGTGTGCGTATAATTATCGACAACGAACTGAAGAAAATGCCCAACTCTTTCTCACCTCTGAGGGCGCACTCCCAGCAAAGCCTTTCAAAATACTTCATTCTTTCTTCTTCCCCAAAGATGATACCAGATGCCTGGAGTACAGATGACCCAGGAGGAAACAGCACCACAAATACATGTGCTGATTCATTCACCGCTTCTTCAAAAGCAAAGGTATCTCATATCATCAAGGGCAAAAGCAAAGGTATATCATATCATGCTCTTTCCCTGTCTTTTCCTTTGTCCTTGATATTACTTGCATGGCAAAGTGAAAGAAGCAATCAGCCGGCACTTGGAGTCTATCTGGACTCTATTCCCTGGTTGCTTACCTAGCTTTGCTGAGCTATCCTCTAACCCTCTTCAATACGAATTGGAGAGATTGAACAAAGAAACAGATAAAAGGAGGAAGCTCAGACCCTCGGGGGAGACTAAAGGAAGCCTACTACCCAGTTCAAGAGTAGCACAAAGGAAAATCAACGATGGGAGTAGCGCAGTTCAAGAGTAAGCCAGTGGAATTATTCAAGATGAAGCCTCACTGCAATCACCAAGGAGAAGATGGAATTTACACTCCATAACCAGATTTGCATCTCTAAAACTCTTCTCTTTGATAGATACATTCTGCCATGTTTAGTATGTTTAGTTGTTGTTTTTATATGTTTTCTTTTGTTTGATGTGTTTTAAGCTTAAAACATTGAGGACAATGTTTGATTTAAGTGTGGGGGGGGTAACTAAATATGTTGATGCAAATTTGTTGGATTTTATCACCCATAACTTCAAGTGTTGTTCCTTGCTGTTTTAAAATGTTTTTAAACTGTTTTAGTGTGTTTTGACTTAAAAATTCGAAAATCCCATAAAAATTTGAAAAATTGTTTTGAAAAACCCAAAAAGAGTTGTTTTAAAGTTGTTTTTGTGTGTTTGTGTCGTAGGTCACCTTCCAACGCAATGATGAGGATTTGGTTTTTAATTGCATGATGGTTAAAGAAAGTTACAAACATGGAAGGACGTTTGATATACTCTTTGGTTTATGCTTGGTTGTCGTTATAGTTTACGAATTCACATGTAATCACAAATGATAAAAATTAGTTTTTGTAACATGCTTGAAGGAATGAACTTAAACAAACGCTACATCCCTGTGAGACTTGAGCCTAAACGTTATTTGGAGAGTAATAATCTGTGCGTCATTGTTTTCTAAAGTCGTTGCATGATCTCATTATTCTTTGCTTGGTTACTACTTAGAAGGCGTTTCATCACTTAGTTCCAAATGCTAGAACTCATGCCAATTTCATTCAAAGCATGTCATTGATTTGCATAACACGTATTCAAGATGAAGTTGTGTAGTGACCACCACCAAAAGCCAAATAGCCATGTGTCCTTAACTCATTTTGTGTTTACGTTTAACCCCATTGAGCCATGTTAGCCCATGTTCTTTGTTAACCCACATTATCCTTACCTAGCCTAGATTAGGACCTTCCGTACCCTTGTTCTTGAAGCATAGTAAGCAATGAATTCCTTTTGATTAATGTGTTGCAGAAAATAAGTGTGGGGGAAGTATTATGGATGTGAGTTTTTGTGCCATAGGCACGGTTAGAAAAAAAAAAAAAATGAAAAAGAGTTCTAAAGTATTGGTTGTTGAAGTAAGGGCCCAAAACAATGAATTAGGCCCTAAGAGTTGTTTGAATCTCCCCTATTTGTTTAAAAGTTGATTTCTGCATTCTAAGGGAATTCTAGGTCTTAATTTCATTACTTTACTTATTATTGCTTAAAGAACGTTTGTTTATCCTTACCTTCCCTTGTTAGCCAAAACCCCAAGCCCCGTTACAACCCTTGACTTCTATCTTGAGTGTTGTGCATTTCAATTGTGGAGTTTGAATTTGGTATGAGCATATGGTGTCACTGGTTCTCGTATCTAAGTAGTAGCATTCCATTCATGAGATCATATCTAAACACGTTTAATTACTCCAGAAATTGCGATTCTTTGTTATAACATATGTGAGTACTAGTTTTTCATGTTTACATCAATCTTCTCACATATAACTAGTGTAGGGTGTGTAGTCATAAAATCTGAGTGAAAACTGAGTGCACAACTAGTGAGGAATTAAGGGAATTATCTAAGGCATGTTACTACATTCAAAATATGTTTTAATTGATTAAATGCGAACTAGTGAATGGTGACTATGATTAAGTATGTGCTTAAGGGGAAGTAAGACTAAAAGTTATGTGCGTAATGATTTTTGACATGTCATGTTTCATTGGAAATCCCTGAGGCAAACGTTGGAAGGTTTAGGTTATGTTTTGTTTGTTTTGTTTCGTATTGTTTACTTTAGTTGTTTTGTTTTGCTCGAGGACTAGCAAAAAGTTAAGTGTGGGGGAATTTGATAGGAGCATATTCATGCGACTTAATTAGCTTGTTCTCGTGCATTTATGTTGTGTTTACTTAGTTGTTTTAGTATTTAAGGCCACTTTTATGCATTTTCAGATTATAAGGCCAAAGTATGCAAGAAGATGCAAATTGGAGCCTTTTGGAGCGAAAGAGGAACGAATGAGTTGAAGAAACGACGAAATCCTACTCCAACGATGAATTCTTACCAAAACGAGGAATCCTACTCAAACAAGGTTTCCTATTTTAGGAAAGTTAACCCTAAGTTTCCCGTTTTGGTAACCTTTCCTAAACTTAAACGTCCGTATTTTCTAGTCGTGGCCTCCCATTAAGATTGGACCCTAATAAACCATTTGATTATGCACCCAAAAATCCCATTAATTCCATTACACTTTCATCCCATTTTATTCCACCATATTCCTCCATATTCTAACCAAAACCGTGGCATCCATTCCTCTTCATTTCCCATTAATACATCCATTTCCCATTAATCCATTCATTTCCCATTATTTAACCCTAAACCGTGCATTGCCATTAGGGCTAATAAACTAATCAAACAATTTCAGCCACCATAAGCCAATAATCCATTTCATCCGTGCAATTCCCATTAAGCTACCATATCCCACCATTCCACCCAAAACCGTTCACTTCCCATTAATATATCCATATCCCATTATTCTAATTCCCACCCAAAACCCGTGCAAACCATTTCCCATTATTTTTCTAAACCATTTCCCATTATTTTCTAAGCCATATCCCATTATTCTAATTCCCACCCAAAACCCATGCATTATCCATTATCTTCCACCATCCCTTAAACAAACATCCACTTCATCCACCATTCCGCACTAGCCATTATTCCATTTTTAATCATCCATATCCCATTATAAAAACTCCATAATCCGAGCACAATGGGGGAATTAATCATTCATCCATCCATGCAACATCATCCCATATTTTACAACCTGTCCGCACAATTCTCCCATTATTATTCCAGCCATCTTCCATATACAATCCAATCTTGCCGCACCACTAAATCCATCCCCAACCCAAAATAACATCCAAATCATCCATTTAACCAATCTGCCGCAGAAGGAGAAGAGGAGAGAGGAGCTTCGACGCGCACCAATTCACGTCGATTCGTTGGGCGTTCTAGGTGTAATCAATCCTTTGTGCTTTATGTTTAAATTCATTTGTAATTCTCTTTTTGTGAACATGAGAGGCTAAATCCCCCTAGTTAGCTAGGGGGTGATTCGAAACCATGATTATACTTGCAATATGAATTGATTACTTTTGGTTGGGATTTCATGAATGTTGGATTCAATTTGTTTAACCGTTTGATTGATAACTTATTTATGAATGTTTATTAAGAATGCGCGCTTAATATTCATGCATAAATCTGACGCTAGAATATAAGTGAATTTCACCTAATCGTTATGAACTTATATTCACAAGTAGTGGAGGTTGCTTATAAACAATCGCGTTAAATGAATTCTTGGCACGAGTATCATGCTTTTCATAGTTACAAATGCCTTGTCGATGCTTATAATTTCCAAAGAACGTAATGATTCTAACTTGTATCTTTATCATGCTGTTCATATAGAGAACTTGTTAGGAATAATTTGTTTGCGATGCATATTCATCCAATTCAATGATTCTAGGGAAATTTGAAGGTTAATTTAAGCGTACCTAATTAACTTGGAGTGTCGAGTTTCATAATTTATCGAAAGACCAACTGAGAATCAATTTTATATGCAAGTATAACATGTGTGGAGATGAACCCCTTGGCTATTCCATCATCCATATTTTCATCTCATTCATATTTACGTTTTGCCTTTAATTACAATTTGTCCATTTAATTTAATATCGTCCAAACACAATCCCCCCTTTACTTTATTGTCAAATTAGTTAGAAATCAATTTAGTTTGTGTTTTTATAGAATTTTGAGTCTTTTGGTTTGTCTTAATGATTTAACGTTTAGTTTCACATTCTTTGAGTCTAGTTTAGTGTTTTATATTGTTTTTACGTTTTTGAGTCAAAAATCCAAGTGATTAACAATCCCTCCTAATCCCCGGTCCAGAACGATCCCTACTTATACTTATACTAC
The DNA here is from genome assembly GCF_019419815.1 of Pyrus x bretschneideri. Classification (NCBI taxonomy): domain Eukaryota; kingdom Viridiplantae; phylum Streptophyta; class Magnoliopsida; order Rosales; family Rosaceae; genus Pyrus; species Pyrus x bretschneideri. The sequence goes on along the minus strand of NW_025999820.1, from coordinate 3,969,475 downwards.
AATTGACAAAAAGAGGGTTTAATTTGTGTGCGTATAATTATCGCATCATGTTTTCAGGTTCTAAGGGCTTAGGGAGCAAGAAAGTGCATTTTGAGGCTATTTGGGGCACTTTTGGGCATGAATTGGATAGCTTAATCATGGAGCAAAGAGGATGGACGAAATTGAAGCCTTGTATACTCTTTGGGGACATCAAACAAAGGGCATAGCCCAATCAAACAAATCATTTGAGCCATGGAAAACCTCTAGCCCAATCAAACATATTATGCCATGCAAACCAACCTATTTTAGGCCCATTCTATGTACTTAAACCCTAGCCCTTTAAACTAGCCTTATTATCACTTACATTCACTTATCACTCACCACATATCATTCATTTATCACTTAACATATCATTCATTCATCTCCTTATCATAACCATACACTCATCTACTTATCATAACCATACACCTATCACTTATCACTTATCACAACAACAACCTAGCACATGCACTCCCATTCTTTAACCCAATTCCTTTCCAACATCTCACATGCATTTCCACCTTCCTACTTCATCATTTCATCACATTCTCCCTCTTTAATTCCACATGCATTCACTTCATCATTACACCACCATTCATTCTTTATTCCACATACACTCATCATCACACAACCTAGCTAACCCTACATGCATTATTTATTAACTCTTCATCATGCATAAACATTTTAAATCATAAAAAAAACCAACCAAAACCGTGCATTACTACCATCACTTTCCAACATTTCTCATTTCATTATTCATTCACTTTGCATTCATTCAAGTCTTCCACATGCACTTATTCTTTCATCATTGCACCACCAATTCAACACATGCATTCACACATCAACATCACCCTTGTGCCATGTTTCCCCCTTTGTTCCCACCCATCACATGCATTTCCACCTTGGTCATGCTTTCCCATTTCATTATTCATTCACTTTGCATTCATTCAATTCCACCCCACATGCACCCTTTATTCTTTCATCATTCACAACACAACACAACACCACAAACACCTTAAACAAATAGCCATATACATCTCCACTCCTCCTATAAATACCCTTGCATTCATTCATTCACATCTGATCTTATTCACAACACAACACTCCTCAAAATCATCCATTCTCCTTCCTAGCCGTGAGTCTCCCTTAGAATCCAAAAACCATTCTTCCATCTCCCCTCCATTTCATCCATTTCCATAATTCCACACTTCCATTCCCCCAAACCAACTATCCTTAGACCTTATGCTACAACGAAGAGGAAGATAAGAGGGCCTAAACGTTCATACAATTCAAGGTTGAGTTGTTGGAATGTTTAGGCGTTTCTTTGATTTCAACGTTTAATTTCAATTTTCTTTGTTTTGTAAGTATGAGGAACTAAACCCCCCCTAGCTAGGGGGTGATTCGAAATATATGTTTATGCTTGCATTATGATTTGAGTACTTCTAATTACGTTTCATAAGTTGTGAATTCAATTTGTTTAACTATTTGATTGATAACCTATTTATGTATGTTTATTGAGAGTCGACGCTTAATTTTCATGCATGAATTTGACGCTAGAATATAAGTGAGTTTCACGTAATAGTTATGAACTTATATTCACAAGTAGTGGAGGTTGCTTATAAACAATCGCGTTAAACAAATTCTTGGCATAAGTTTCATGCAATCATAGTAACAAATGCCTCGTCAACACTTATAGTTTTCATGATGCTTAATGATTCTTGCTTGTATCTCTATTATGCAATTCATGTAGGGAACTTGTGAGGAATGCTTTGGGTTGTCGTATGCAATCATCCAATTCATTAACTTAAGGAAAACTTGACGGTTAATTTAAGCGGACCTAATTAACCCGGAGCGTTGAGAATTCATGGTTTATTGAAAAGCAATTAGATTCGTTTTATATGCAAGTATAACATGTATGGAGATGAACCCCTTAGCTAGCCATCCCATCCATTCATTTCCGTCAAATCCATATTTACAATTTGTTTTATTTCCAAGTTTCCATTTTAGTTTAAATTTGTCCAAATCCAATCCCCCCTTATTTTGTTTAAGTTTTAGTCTTAATCTTTCTTACTTTTAGTTTTGCATTCTTCGAGTTTATTATAGTGTGTTAAACTTGTTTTTACGTTTTTGAAGTCAAATCCAAGTGGTTAACAATCCCTCCTAATCCCCGGTCCAGAACGATCCCTACTTACATACTTACTACAATTGACAAAAAGATGGTTTAATTTGTGTGCGTATCGAACTCGCATCACACTTCCTTCGTACTGTGTCTTGATAGTGCTTGCAATCATCTCCTGTAGTTGCTGGATAGAGAGAGATCCCATGAACGCCGTTGCTTGGCCTAGCTTCAGCTTCTCTTCGACTTTCTCTGCTGGAGGCTCCTCTTCTTCGTCGACTTCTTTCTTTACTAGGCTATCATTTGGGTCGACTTTCATGTCAGACCGTGCATCTAGTTGGTTGACGAGTGCGGCAATCTGTAAGTCCTTCTCTTCCACAATCCGTGTGAGCTTTGCGATTGCTTCATTCATCTGAGCTAGCTGCTCCTCGATTGAAGTTGCTCCAGTGGTCATGACTTGCATGGTTGTACTGCCGCTCGAATCAGCGTCGAAGAGTAGGGACTCTGAGTATTTCCTCGGGCTTTCCCCTCTTGATGCCCTTAGCGAGGCTAGGGTGATCACATGCTCATGCCTCAGGTGCTTTTGTTCCTTTGACAGAGTTAATGCAGGGACGGAAGCCGCGGCAAAAAGAACTCTTGCCTTACTTCGGGTTATGATGCCCGAAATATCACCACTTGCGGCGATGATGTTCTTGTTCTTTGCTTTGATTGCAGGAACAGCTTGATCCTTTCTTGATGCCATTTGCGTTTTTCAATGATTTGAGGATAGAGATGAGAGGTAGAGATGTCCCACTAGGCGTGCCAAATTTGTAAACACGAAAAATTCCTGAAACAAGAAACAAGAATACGTGTACAAAATAATATTTTTGTGTTTAATGATTTTGGGGTTACAACCTCTTTGTAATTTGATCATCTGATTCTATCTTCGTAGGGTGTAGGTTTGTGGATGAGTTGTTGATCCAAAGGGCCGTCGGGACTTGATCTAAGGATGAACAGTTGATGAACGGATCTTCAAGGGGCGTTGGGCTTGATCTTGAAGAATGGGTGTATGGGTTTGTTGAGGTTATTGATCCAAATGGCCGTTGGGGCTTGATCTTAGGATGAATGGATGATGAATGATGAACACTTTCTTCAAGGGGCCGTCGGGGTTTGATCTTGAGTTGGTGGGAGTTCTTCAAAGGCCGTTGGGACTTGATCTTGAAGTAGGATTTGACGAAGAACGAAGAGTGCTTTCATGATCCTTCGGGATTTTCTTGAGAGCTTTAGAACTTTAAGGCTTTAAGGTTTTGGTGTGTGTAGGGAGTATTCTCTTCCATTTTGGGAGTAAAGAAATGTATTTGTGAATTGGTGTCTTTTCCTCTTGATGGAGAAGCCTATTTATAGGCTTTGAGAGTGAATCACCACCATTCATTTTTTGGTGAAGTGAGTGGATGATGTAGGTGAAGTGAGTGGAGGTTATAGGTGAGGTAAATGGATGATGTAGGTGAAATGAGTGGAGGTTGTTGGTGAAGTGAGGGAATGATATAGGTGAAATAAGTGTTGTATTGGTTAACATTTATTTCACTAAAATTTCGATGTCTACACTTATTTCACGTAAGTAAACGTGCCATTATCCCCTTTCGACAATGTTGCTAGAAAACATTTGAGCTTGCGTGTGGACTGTGGAGGATAAGGTTTGACAAGACTATCTCCTTTTGTCAGGTAACTAGAAGATAAACTTTTCTTTTGTCAACAGCGCAGCTGCTTGAACACGCAGAATCTTAAGATGAAAAAAGCATCCCCTTTTGTCAAGTTGTCCTTGAATCATGATTGAGTGTTCACAGAAGCATCATCCATCCAATACATGGTTATCACGTATTTAAGAAAATGCACACTCGAACAATACTTTTGTCACGTGATGAATTGATAACAAGAGAATATCTTTGCTGATCAAAGTGAGTAGAGCATAATCTTGAGTGTAGTGTAATTACGAGTACATCACTTTTCTTTCTCTCTCTCGTAACGCCTATCAGTGGCTACTCATCTTCATTTCATCATATATTCATTACATTTCTTTATAAAACTGAAAATGGAAATAAAGCAACGGAGACAAATGATGATCTTTATACAAAAACTCCACCCATCACAATAGAAAATTAACCAACTATTTAGAAGCCCACCCAAACATCATCAATCACATATTAGTTAAGAAGTAAGAAGAAGAGGTCTAAAAATCATATCAGATCATCTCAAGTCATGTTCAAGCTTAAAACTTGGAAGAGCCAATGAGGCAGTTTTAGCCTCTCATCCTGTCTTAACTGTTCTTCGCCACCATTAACATTGTTGCTGCTGATTTTACTCCCTCCACCTCTTCTGTACCCACCTGATGCCATGTCAGCAGGCAGCAGCTGCCCATGTGTACTACTCTGATTGGTCCTCCCGGAGAAACTACTTTTCCTGTTTATTGCATGGCTTGATCCTGTAGAACAAGAAGATGAGAAGCTACTTGGACCTGCTGAATCTGATAACGTTAGTGCTGCTGCCTCTCCTCCTCTCTTCCTTCCGTTGCTGTTGTTGTTGTTGTATCTGGTGGGGCCCAGAGTCAACTCAATCTCACTCTCATCTATGATCTCGAGCACCCCATCATCTCCATCTGTGTCTGCAATGAACTCTTCTGCTCCTGCCGCTGCAGGTTGTTCTAAATCTAGTTTCCTTTGTGGGTTAAATTGTGCCTCTTGGTTCTGATGATAATTTAAATTCCAACTCTCTTGTTTCTGTCCGTTGGGCCTGCTTTTCCCGACCGAGCTTTTCATCAATATGTTCTGCATATGATACAGCCTATGAAGTTCATATACCTGCAGCACTAACTCAAGTTTAGAGACAAGCTAAAAACAGAAAGGAGTGAACAGATTGGAATAGAGTTACAGAAGTGATTTCCGCACTTCCCAGGTTTCTTTTCCTGGTCTTCAGACTGAATAAATCAAAGGAGAATGAATAGACGGAATTAAGGGGAAGAGTGCGGAAGGAGAAAACGGGACTGTAAAAATCACTACCCTGAAATTATTATTTATTACCTGCTCCTTGAAAGTTTCTTCATGCTTTAAGATGGCCATCCTCATATACTCCTTATCATATGGCTTCAGAAGCTTCTCCATACCTAGAAGCTTAATTTGGCAACCTTGTGCAAGAATATATCCTGACTTGTGAAAGTCTGATACTGTTGTGCTCAAATGAAGGATAAAAAAGGCAGAAAATGTATTTAGATAGTAAGGAATGAATAATGTGCTAGAAACATGATGGTTTCTATTCTGCATAGAAACAAAGAGAGCACTTGCTATGATGAGTTGCAAACACCAATACAAATGGATTATATCAGCAAACTGCTTTTTAGTATAATTTGTCTGCTTCAGCCAATTTTGGACCACAACAAAAATATCTTCCAGCTTCACAGGGCCTCACTTATATCAGCAGCACAGTACTATATCATCTGTTCCTAATTAATACTTTTGTAAATTATTTTATGCTTTTACTGATTTTTCTCAGCTACCTACTGTTGAATTTTGTTTTGTTTTTAACCCTTTTCATTTAAGTGGTAATTAAACATCCTTTTTCTGTTCAAGTTGCCTACCTCCCAGATGATGACATCACAGCGATGTACAGTTTCCATATAAAAATCAGCCTCCAAAATCAAACTTGTTTGCATTCCAAGCAATTTTTTCTTTGATTCGAGTGATAGTTTAAACTAAATTAATCTAAACCATGAGAGAGATGGCTCAAACGTGTGTGCATAGGAGGAGCATACGGTTGTAACGGTTCTAACCAACTTAGATAAGTTGAGCATTCCGAACAATATCAAAACCCCAATTGCATGCTTTTGCAATAACAGTAAAACATCTAGACAAAGAACAAATCTATATGACTGAAAGAATGATCAAGTTTGAATCTCTGACCTGCACGTTTCAGAAAGAGGCACTCAAGAGCTGATGGGATTAACTACAGCTTGTGTTCTTTTGAAGAATAAGCAAAAGCCAACAGAAATAAAAGCACTGTTTCAAAGAAAGGCAAAAGGCTCTTCAAACATGCAAATATATACAGCAGCAAGGCTTGGCTTCTGTTTTGTAGAATATGAACTTGCCTTCACATTCCCTATCAGGATATACTACAGCTTCAAGTACATTTAGAAAAATTTTAAAAATAATTAATTTAAGAATCTCTTTTTCACACACAGAAACCAAACTGCTGCTGTTGCAGTTAGGTTTTGAGGCATGCCCAACAAATCCCAGTGCTCTTAGCCAATGTGATTCAAGGTTTGTGAAAGAGATGCCTCCCCAGACAAGTCCAGCAACGCAAATATTAGTTAATTAAAATATATAATATAGAGATATTGATCAGTTTGTATTTTATCTAATCTCTTTGTGATTAATTAGTTTTATAATTGTTAAGGATCATCAACTAGGTACATTGCTCAACTCAAAGACAATCATTAGAATAACAGCTTAAACTTACAACACAGTGATTCACATGCACCCGAGAATAATATATCCAAATCTACAGTAGTCTCGATTATGTGTTCTAATTGTATAATTTGTACAACAGTACAAGGCATGTTAATATGAAAATGAGAAGAGTATCGTGGCATGGCCTGGCCTGCCGACAATTAGATCACGACCGTACAATAAGCATGTATCTTAAGAATATTATAGCAAAGAAGTTTGTATACGGTTGAGTGATATTGATATCCTCTTTACTTGTAAGTAAGAAATTTTAATTAGAATATCATAAATAAAAAATTTGATATCAACTTATTCATCTACTTCTTGATGTTAATATATCGATGTATAAAAAAAAAATTAAAAAAAAAAAAAACTTGTATACCGAAATTCCTATTTAAGTATTTCTCCTAAAGAATGAACATGAGAAATCGATCAAATCCAGCACACTACCACAGAAGCTTTAGATCATTGTGATTCTCCTTTCTATTATAATTTAGCCTTGTCATTTTCCATTTTAATTTAATTAAGGGTAAAGTTTAAGAAACCATGCATATATTTTCTATGTAAGCGTACATTGTAAATCATCAAATGTATGATGGTTGGGGCTGAGTTATTAGATTCTTCGAGAATTCTTTTTCGTTCATAGCATAATTTCTTATCTTACACATAATTTCGTATGTTATTATGTAATAAGCTAGACTGAATTAAGATCTAATGTTTTAGAATTCAAATTTTGCAATGAACAATTGTAAATATGTATATATTTTAAGGTTGAATCATGTATGAAGATGCAGTGATCATCTATTGTATGAGAACATAACAAGCCACATCATTCATCGTTATATAAACACACAAGTCTGGGTAGATGCTCAATAACTTGTTAATGAAATAAGATTATTATTATAATAAATCATTTCTAAATGACAACTGTGACATCCCACATCGCTCAGGGGAGTGATCCTTATATATATATTCTCATCTCTACCTAACACGAGGCCTTTTGGGAGCTCACTGGCTTCGGGTTCCATGGAAACTTCGAAGTTAAGTGAGTAGTGCATAAGAGCAATCCCATGATGGGTGACCCACTGGGAAGTTGAGCGTGAGTTCCCAAAAACAAAACTGTAAGGGCTTGGTCGGGGCCCAAAGCGGACAATATCGTACTACAATGGTGGAGCGAGCCGGGGAAGTGATCCGACTCGGGCGGGGATGTGACAATTTGGTATCAGAGCCTAACCCTGGCCGTGGTGTGCGGACGAGGATGTCAGGCCCCTAAAGGGGGTGGATTGTGATATCCCACATCGTCCAGGGGAGTGATCCTTATATGTATATTTCCATCTCTACCTAGCACGAGGCCTTTTGGGAGCTCATTGGTTTCGGGTTCCATGAGAACTTCGAAGTTAAGTGCGTAGCGCACGAGAGCAATCCCATGATGGGTGACCCACTGGGAAGTTGCTCGTGAGTTCCCAAAAACAAAACTGTGAGGGAATGGTAAGCCCAAAGCGGACAATATCGTGCTACGGTGGTGGAGTGCCCTGGCCCGGGATGTGACAACAACTAAATTCAATAATGGCTTCCATAATTAGTTATTAGCACATGGACACACACAAAATAATTTATTTATTTTTTTTTTAAATAGAAGGAGAGAGGAAGAGAGTGATAGAGAATGTGGGAGTGAGAAGTTTTATTTTATTTATTTATTTATTTTTTAAATTAGGGGTATGTTAGGATTACATGTAGGTGAAGCTTTGAAAAAAAAAGTAAAATTTGGTTGTGTGAAATTACATTTTTGCCCTATATTTTTTATTCATGTTCTGTTTTAATTAGAAGGTTAAACTGGTAATTTCATAAAATTTTGGTTGACAATGAGTGTTTTATTAATTAGTAGAGATAATTATGCATGATCGTAAATATAAGATGTCACATCCCGGCCCAGGGGGACCACTTCTTGGGCCCGTTCCACCACCGTAGCATGATATTGTCCGCTTTGGGCCCCGACCACGCCCTCACGATTTTGTTTTTGGGAACTCACACGAGAACTTCCCAGTAGGTCACCCATCCTGGAAATGCTCTCGTGCGCTACTCGTTTAACTTCAGAGTTCCTATGGAACTCGAAGCTAGTGAGCTCCCAAAAGGCCTCATGCTAGGTAAAGATAGGAATATACATATAAGGATCACTCCCCTGGGCGATGTGGGATGTCACAATCCACCCCCTTAGGGGCCCGATGTCCTCTTCGACACACCACGGCCAGGGTTAGGCTCTGATACCAAATTGTCACATCCCGGCCCGGAGGGACCACTTCCCGGGCCCGCTCCACCACTATAGCATGATATTGTCCGCTTTGAGCCTCGACCACGCCCTTATGGTTTTGTTTCTAGGAACTCACATGAGAACTTCCCGGTAGGTCACCTATCCTGGGAATGCTCTCGCTCGCTACTCGCTTAACTTCGAAGTTCTCATGGAACTCAAAGCCAGTAAGCTTCCAAAAGGCCTCGTGCTAGGTAGGGATAGGAATATACATATAAAGATCACTCCCCTGGGAGATGTGAGAACTCACACGAGAACTTCCCAGTGGGTTTCCCATCATGGGAATGTTCTCGCGTGCTACTCGCTTAACTTCAGAGTTCCAACAGAACCCTAAGCCAGTGAGCTCCCAAAAGGCCTCGTGCTAGGTAGGGATGGGAATATACATATAAAGATCACTCCCCTGCGCGATGTGGGATGTCACAATCCACCCCCCTTAGGGCCCCGACGTCCTCGTCGGCACACCATGGCCAGGGTTAGGCTCTGATACCAAATTGTCACATCCCGGCCCTGGGGGACCACTTTCCGGGCCTACTCCACCACCGTAGCACTATATTGTCCGCTTTGAGCCCCGACCACGCCCTTACAGTTTTGTTTCTGGGAACTCACACGAGAACTTCCCAGTAGGTCACCTATCTTAGGAATGCTCTCGCGCGCTACTCGCTTAACTTCGGAGTTCCCATGGAACCCGAAGCCAGTGAGCTTCCAAAAGGCCTCGTGCTAGGTGGGGATGAGAATATACATATAAGGATCACTCCCCTGGGCGATATGAGAACTCACACGAGAACTTCCAAATGGGTTACCCATCATGGGAATGTTCTCACGCACTACTCGCTTAACTTCGGAGTTCCAACGGAACCAGAAGCCAATGAGCTCCCAAAAGGCATCGTGCTAGGTAGGGATGAGAATATACATATAAGGATCATTCCCATAGGCGATGTGGGATGTCACATAAGACGCTCAACAAATTACTCGAAATTAATTTTTCCTAAAACCTAAGCTCGGCTTCAACATCCAAGAAAACAAAAAGAAATTAGGTTCCCATCCCTTCTTTCGCTACTACATTGATTAAAACTTTATTCCTTTTCAAGTTTTATTTGTACCCATATATTAATTTCTTTTTGTGCCCATATTTTTTTAAGTTTTATTTGTATTTGTATGTCACATCCCGGCCCGGGTGGGACGACTTCCCAGGCCCGCTCCACTATCGTAGCATGATATTGTCCGCTTTGGGCTTACCATTCCCTTACGGTTTTGTTTTTGGGAACTCACGAGCAACTTTCCAGTGGGTCACCCATCATGGGAGTGCTCTAGCCCCCTTCTCGCTTAACTTCGGAGTTCCTACGGAACCCGAAGCCAGTGAGCTCCCAAAAGGCCTCATGCTAGGTAGGGATGAGAATATAAATTTAAGGATCACTCCCCTGGGCGATGTGGGATATTACAATCCACCCCCCTTAGGGGCCCGACGTCCTCGTCGGCACACTCACTGCCAGGGTTAGGCTCTGATACCAAATGTCACATCCCGGCCCGGGTGGGACGACTTCCAGGGCCCGCTCCACTACTGTAGCACGATATTGTCCGCTTTGGGCTTACCATTCCCTCACGGTTTTGTTTTTGGGAACTCACGAGCAACTTCCCAGTGGATCACCCATCATGGGAGTGCTCTAGCCCCCTTCTCACTTAACTTCGGAGTTCCTACGGAACCCGAAGCCAGTGAGCTCCCAAAAGGCCTCGTGCTAGGTAGGGATGAGAATATACATTTAAGGATCACTCCCCTGGACGATGTGGGATGTTACATTGTACCCATGTGTTTTCCATCACGTGACATTGTATAATTAAATCAATGATAGAAAAATTACATATGGTATATTTATTTTTTGTGGCCAAACTTTGTATCATATATTTATATTTTTAGTTTGTACCCACTTTTTTTGCAACCTTTTTTTAAATTTGTAGTATTTTATTTTTAGTTTTAATTTATACCCATGTATTAATTTCTTTTTGGGCCCATATTTTTAAAAATTTCATTTGTACTCATAATTTTTTAATCTTTATGTGTACCCTAATTTATTTATAATGTACACATTCTTCTTTATTAATGTACCACTTTGTTATATGTGAAATGTACCAATTTTTTTAGAACTATGGATACATTCTTTTGCCATTTATTATTTCTTATTGTTATATAGTTTTTATCCATTTATCATACGTGTCTTAAATTGATTTTGACCATCTTTATTTATAAGGTGTCTCATAATTAATCGCACGAATTAGCCCACGCACGATCAATTTTATCATTCATATCTCATAAATAATAATCAGAATCAGCTCATACACGACTCATTCTAACATGGTTTTTTAGCCAAAATGATTCATGAGATTTGCATAACGCATCACTTTGGTCCCTGAGATTGTCCACCATCCATTATTTTGGTCATTCCGTTAAAAACTCCATTAAGTGTCTCAGAGCTCTTGGCCGGAAGTTTGGGCAATTTTCAAAGCTTCAGAACTCAATCGTTTCTTAACAAAATTCGACCCATAATATATCAAAATGAAGATAGGAAAGTGTACCTATTTGGAAGCCCAATGGTAGCCGGAGATGGCCGAAAAATAGTCTAAAAGGTGATTGGTTCGTGGGAAAACTAGAAAACTCGTCGGAAATTGGGTAAACTTTAAACGGTCATAACTTCTTCAATACTCAACGAAATCAAGTGATTTAAAAACAAAAATCATACTTCTCAACGAGACAAAGAGAATGGTACTTTTCTCAATGGCTAACTCGCCGTGATTTGGCCGAAAAACGGCTCAAAAGTGGGTGTCTTGGTCTCGATTTCGTTTTTGAATCACTCAATTTCGTTGAGTATTGAAGAAGTTATGAATGTTTAAAGTTTACCTAGTTTCCGGGTAGTTTTTCAGTTTTCCCGCAGACCAGTCACCTTTTAGGCTATTTTCCGGCCATCTCCGGCAACCATTGGGCTTCCAAATAGGTATAATCTTGTTCTACACTTTCTTATCTTCATTTTGATATATTATAAGTCGAAATTTGTTAAGAAATGATTGAGTTACGAAGCTTTGAAAATTGCCCAAACTTCCGGCCAAGAACTTCAAGATACTTAATGGAGTTTAACGGAATGACCAAAATAATAGATGATGCACAATCTCAGGGACCATTTCTATTGATTTTCAATCTCAAGGATTAAAATGATGTGTTATGCAAATCTCACGGACAATTTTAACTATAAAGGCTTCTAACATTCGCATGAGCTGATGCTAACTTTCCACCTAATAAGAATAAGCAAAGACCAAGACCTAGTAGAATGATTAATATAGCCGTGGGTTGGACATGTGAGTGGGGGGGTGTTACCAAAATCAAACCGTCCAGAAGTGGACCCAAATATTGAATATATGCAATGGCTACAAAACACGCGAAAATTTGATGGCAAAAATGGAAGTATAATTGATAAACAAAATATGCTTCTGGTTTTTAATTGGTTTAGTGGGTTTTGTCATTTGCTCAATGATATTGTTTTGTTAATGTTAATTTGTCGAGAGACAGATTGGAAAAGAAGATCGAATCCAATTATCCATGGCCATGAAAATTATGCAAGGTAAAGGGATGGATGGAATATGTATTTGGTTGCATCATCATGCATGTTAAGCAAGATCACTATAATATTAATTTTTTATATCAATTGTAAAAAATAATAATAAAATAAAAAGTGGAGTGCGATCAAATCGATCGTCTGTGACGGTCTCTGAAGTCGTGGTGATCAATAAGATGTGGTGTTGAGTTTCGTGATCTCCAGGTATTTTATATTTTTCTATTTCGTATGATCTCGTGATGTATTATTTATTTTATTTTATATAAAGATGAGAGAAAGAGTGGCGGGACGGAGAGAGAAGTGGGGACGGAGTCAGAGAGGGTTGGTGGGTGGACACGGAAGCACGCGTTGCCGGTGCGTGGAGGTGCAGTTGTATGGGGCCGTGGGTCCATCGGGGTTGCTGAAAAAGCATGAGCCACGCCCTTGTACTGTTCTCTGGTCCCACGTACCCACGCCCACTTTATTCATGTACAAATCAGAACAACTCAAACAACGCACTAGCTCAATCCAAAGGATAGTATATTATCCAACAATTAAATAATAAATGAACAAATTATACTTTTCATTTAAATTTTAAAATTTTATCAATATTAATCAAATAGTTAAATAATTATTAAATTTTAAGAACCCTTTATAGAATTACGATTGTGTTTATGATAGCCATATAGAGTTTTACGTACTCTATAACTTGTTTGACTATACAAATTCATTCCACATCAAATTTTCATTAAGTAATGTTCAATGACACCTATGTATTGTTAGTGGGGATCAATAAGAAATCATACAAAAAAAAAGTGTGGAAAAAATATGCAAGGACAACTACGAAATAAAAAATTAATAGTAATAGCCAAAAATAAAAAATGTGACCCAACTCCAATTATCCATATAGTACTGAACACCTTGAAGGGTATGGCCCATTACTTTCCATGACTATGTGTATCAATTTATTTTTTAAGATAAAGAAAATGCGAATAGAAATGGATTAAACTTGTATTCCCTAATAGAGCATGTACATATTTCACTCTTCCAAATAATGTATCTTCATCGGATAAGTTCTATGTTTAGAACAGTTTAGCTTTTTTAATATTTATTTGAATATTATCTTTACTAAAGAATCATTTGAATTGTACATTGTTTAATCATTTAAATGTATTAAATAGATGAGCACTATTCATGATGAATATATTACTTGGTATTCATACTATCAACTTATTTCATACAGATGGATGCAATAACTTATTTATAAGCGGTATAATATGTGCATTTTCTTTGACAAATGTTATTTGTAAGTGGTGTTATATGTGCATTTTGTTTTGATAAACGATAATATTAGTGAATTAAATTGTTAGTTATTGGAAGGGAGGATAATTGGTAGTAATCGAATCCACACGAAGATGTATAGACATAATTATTTTATACCACTGTGATAAAACACTATTTGCGCGTAATATGTGCATTCCTCCAAATGTTATCATATAGAAATTAGCTTTATTAAATATGATCTATATAGCCACTTAATACTACTGTCTAGTGTTTTTCCTTTTCACTTGTAAGTAAGAGATCTTAGGTTAGATTATCGCCAAAGACAAATTTGAACCACATTATTGCTACTCATTATGAGGCTAAGTACATCTTCCGTGTAAATAATATCGTAAGTTAAATGAAATGATTTATAGAAATTTTTTTGGTCAAAAGAACTTTTTAAAAAGCCCAAAGGCAGCCAAAAGACAAACAAAAATTAGGATAAATTACATTTTACCCCCTCAGGTTTCGATGCAATTACAATCTCATATAATATTTTTAAAACATTTCAATCTCATACATTTAATAGTTTTTTTTCAATTTCATACAACTGTTAAAAAATTTATTAAGTTAACCTTTAAGTGATGACGTGGCAAATATGGGATCCCCATTTGTGCTGACGTAGCTGCCACATTTGTGCCACATGGCTAAACACTTAATAATAATAAAAAATATTAAAATAATTAATTAAAGGAAAAAAAAAAACAAAAACAGAACCCTCCTTCGTCTTCCCTTCCACCCCCTCCACAGCTCTACCCCGTTCCCCCAGAAGTAACAGAACCCCCTTCATCCTCACAGCCACACTCATGGCCTTAATATGCCTTTGTCTCATCCTCTGCCATCTCATACTCCGATTCTTATGCCGGACATCCACTTGCTAAGTCAATCCGGTGACCTTGCCCACCTTCCTTCTCTTCACCTTCTCCTCCATCACTTTTCAACGGCATGCTCTCCTCCGTCGCCTTCCTAACCTACCATTGTATGATGCTCTTAATCCACACCCGTCGCAAGCTCGACTCCCTCCACGGCGGCGGCCTCTCAAAGATCGTGTCTTTCAGCGACCTGGGTTTCGCCATCTGTGGCCTAATCGGCCGGTTCTCCGTTGACGTCATGATCGTCCTTGCCCAGACCTGGGTTTCAAAATTCATCAAATTTCTGGGTTTTTTTTTTTTCGGACTAAGAGAAAAAAAAAATAGAGAGATTTATTACGGAGATTTGGGGAAGAAGAAGAATAAGAAGGATTTGGAGAATTAGAGAATGAGGGTTTAGGGATTGGGAGGGGTGGTGTGTTGGTCGTTATGGAGATTGGAGGAGATGGAGGGTCGAGTGGAAGAAGAGGGGGTGGGCCCCTTTTCATTTTGTTTTAGTTTAATTTTGTATTTAAGTTTTTTTTCTCTTGTTATGACGTGGCAGATGCATATCTGCGTGTCCAAGTTTTGGAGAGAGTGGGCTTACGTGTAATAGGGTTCACTATTACCACGTCAGCTCTTAACTGACCAATGAATGGAAAATGTAACGGAGATATTATATTGAAATAAAATAATACGTGAGGTATGAAAGTGAAATTTTTTGAAAATGTTGTATGAGGTTTCAATAGACCTTAAACCTGAGGTGGTAAAATGTAATTTATCCCAAAAACTAGAGAGCAAAACTAGGCAGCAAGGCCAAAAGTAAGGAATAGCATGCTATACATATGCTCTTTGTGAGAATCCTAAAGATCAATTCATTCTATTCGTTCATTAGTCATGTAAAAACACACTAGAAATACTTACCCAACATGGGATAGTCGCTAGCCAAGCTAACAACATAAAAGTTATTTTAAAACATCATGCATCACTTTCCACGGGGATGGGGGTGGAAGAGGAAGGCCATCTCGTGAGAGGAAATAAGCTAGAGAAGTTGGAGGTTTATCGACCCAATTGTTGGTGCATAACTTCTTACTGGCAAGCTTAGCCAGACAATTAGCGGACGGTTTGCTTCACGGGGGTTACAAAGACCATTTGATGGAAGATTTCCTTCTGTTTATTAGCATTATTGGGATTTTTTTTTCTTCTGTTTGTTAAGGGCAGTATTGGGTCATTGTAATTAGGGCAAGGAAGGGTTCCGGCGGTTTGGAGTGTGTCTCAAGAATTGAAGACTTGACTCAGTGGAGGAATCTAATGGCTGCCATGTCGGTGTCCACACGACCCTTAACCAGCATCACCACAATAATATATGCAGCCATCACCTCCACTTTAAGTAATTCGTACGAACAACTAGCTTTTAAAAAGAGGAATATTAAGTTGTAATCAGGATTAGGCTAAACAAAAGATTGCGATCTACAGGTTCAAAATTCAGTGATGATTCTGGCTAGCTATATAAATATATATGCACCGTCGTGCATGTACGGTAATATTATTGATGGTTTTACAGCTGGATAATGCTATAGAGACAAAATGTTCAAATCAAATTTTATAAATCATAATGTGGTTATTGATGATTGAATTATTATTTAAATATTGATTAACATGCTTATTTTCTATTGGTGACAAGTCATCTGGTTTACTTAAAAATAAAAAAAAACCTGATTCTTAAGTAAGTGTTGATTAATATTTATGTTCTAACCCAAGACATAAAAAAAACGAAGATAATATTTCTGAAACAAAAAGACTCTCGAAATCATACACCAACGCATACTTCACAAGCAATACATTTACCAAGCTCAAAATGGTGCTTCTTTGCTCATCTGCAAACATCTATACTTGTTGCAGAGACATCATGCATTTGTATCATGGAAAGTTAGAGTCAACCACCTTGCATAAACATGAAATCTTGCATAAACATCAAATAGGTAATTGTATAGCCTCTGCATCCACAAACTATAGTGTGGAGCCAAAAATAATCACAAAGTGATACGTGGATTTTTAGGTAAAAGAGGATAAAAATACCTTTGAGGCATACTGGGATTCCTACATGCGAGCAACAGGCAATCATCACTCAACCAAGTCAAAAGTGTCCAAAATAGGTAATAATTCAAAACCTATTTCATCCATCCTCATGCAATCTTTTCCACAAGGTAACTCCCAAATCTTCCCTTTTTAAATATATTGATTAGCTAATCAATTAGGTAATTATTCTAGTAATTATTCCATAACTCCCAATTTAACACAAATCAAGAACCTAGCCCACAAAGGGAGCTAGGTGGCCAGTCCTCTTTCACCCAAGGAGGCCAGCCATTCTCCTATTTAAACCCCATCATTCTCCTCAAAGTGAAAGGTCTACACCCTTGCTAAATACTCAAAATTCTTCAAACACTTTTCCCTCAAAATTCTAACTTTGGCATAAGAGGTTCTTCAACCAAAGCCCCACCATTCATCGTGGGCGCATGAGGCTATTGGCCTTGACCTAAGATGTTATTTGTTTTGTAGGTGCAATTTTGTCCAAGAATAAGGAGGAAGAAATTTGCATCCACAAATTGGTGCTTTCATTGAGAGTTGAGTCCCACACTCGTAGAAGACTCTTGCATCCAAGGTTTTTCTATTTTCTTGTCCATTTGTAGATTTTTCGTACATTTTTATTATTAGAATTTTTTATTTGCAAAAATTCTTTGATAAAACGTAAAAGAGAAGTGCAATGGCTAGAAATTTAGAAAATTCAACAAGTGAAATTTCCAATATTCAAGAGATGGGACCGTGGCGATCCACAAGGCTAAATGTGACAATAAGTGGAAAGGCACCACCACCACGAGTTTCCACCACGGAACCACCACGGTGGCCATTGGCGAGGTCCATAGTGTCACCACCACGACCCGAACCGTGCCATCTAAGCAAGCCTAAGTCGTGACATCTAAGGCCCAATGCCCATAGCACCAAAGCCACGGCCCAAGCCATGTCACTCCAAGCCCAATGTGTTGCCAAGCCGAGCCTTTGCCTCGCACCCACATGCGCCACACGCCGAGCAGCCCACTCTAGTGGCCTAGCTTGCTTCGACCGAGTAGCCCACTCTCGTGGCCCAGCTTGCTCTCATCAGGCAGCCTACTTTCGTGGCCTAACCTATTCCCGTGGCCTAGCCTGCTTTCGCAGCCTAGTCTACTTCCGTGGCTTTTCAAGCAGCCTAAATCAATCCAAGATTAGTTCAACCATCCCGGCTCCAAATTTCAAGACCGACGATCGAACCGAGAGCATTTTCACCACATTTTTTTTGTGGATTTGACATTTCCCAAATCTCACTCCTGGAGTCTACCACACTTCCACTGCTCAAGGAGACACATTCCTTCCAAGCTATTCCAACCCAAATGGAGAACAACACTTGTCTTAATAAGTCATAGAGTTGACAAACACCTTCACACAGTAGATGACCTTGGTGAACCAGCTCTTGTAGCGCACCGAGATGCAACATGCCCCAGATGAGGTGTCCCGAAGTAGGACAAGGGCAGATAAAGAACCTCTCCAGCAGTGTCCCGGCAAGTAGCCACTCGACCAGCCACGAACCGAGCTTTCGAGCAGTGTACACTCCCGATTAGGCCTTTGAGATAGTGTATACTCCCGTCTTAGCGCGCAAAGGAGTGTGCACTCTTGATTAGGCCCACAAACGAACATACATTCACGGTTGGGGTCACACTCTGATAGTTAACATAAGCAACCTTCTAGGCAAATTGTTCATTCGCAGCTAAACCCATAAGGAGCATTATCCACCTCATATCGGAGTAGGCAGCATGATGGATAGAGAGAAGCAGTCATTCAATTCGGCTCAAGTTCAAACGGTAGCCTGCGAAGAACTCGCTGGCCTGCTAGGAACACACCACATCCGAGGCATAAACGAGCCAAACACATGGAAGAGTAGCCTAGACCAGCAAGTCACAATTAGGGGCAGCCGAAAGCTCCATTATGGCAACAAAGGCAAATTTAGAAGGAAGTAGAGAGACTCTTGACCAAGCGATTACGCGATTTTCAACGAGGTCACTGACGAAGCACTACGACGAGACATGACCAACATAAGCAGGTCACCCTTCATGGATAAGATCGAACAAGCAGAGCCTTCATGCGAGTTCAGCATGCTACATTTCACATCTTTCAAAGGGGATGAAGACTCGGAGAGACACCTAAAGCACTACCGAAGCATAATGATCGTTTATTGAAACAACGACGATCTCATGTGCAAGATATTCACCACCATTCTATAAGGCGCGGCGCAAGATTGGTTTTCCACCTTGCCGCCACAATCCATTCGGAGTTTCGATGAACTTTTTTCGGTTTTCACCAAAGAATATTCATCCTATCGCTTAATAAAAAAGAAGTCTGACCATTTGTTCAACGTCAAGAAAAACCCAAAGGAGTCGCTTTGCGACTATGTGAAGAGGTTCAAAGCAGAGAAGGCAAGGATAGTCGGATGCAACGACTCGATAGCTAGAGCAGCCTTCCAAAAAGGACTTCCAGCAGACCACCAACTATTTGAAAAATTGATCATGAAAGACGATCTAACTTTGGTAGACTCTTTCACTCTTGTAGATAAGCATGCACTTTAGGATGAGGCTCGCCAATGCACATTTAAGGACTTAAAGAAGTACATGATATCACCTCCCTACTATCCAAACCCGAAGCAGTGGATGACTTATTCGCATGTTTGACTGTATCTAAAGCAGCAATAAGCTCTACCATCATGCAAGAAGAGCTGGAGACTCGATTACCCGTATTCCACAGTTCAAAAGCTATTCTCGATGTTATCAGAAATTCAAAAGTTAACTTTGTCGACAGTTATTGGAACCTAGAAGCTCAAGTTTTACCTTCAAACGCGCGCAGTCATCCTTATGACGCACTATTCCGCCCAATCCAGACGCGCAACGATAAAGGCATAGACCTTGGTAGATCTAAAGTTTTCTGATGAATGTAATAACTAGGCCCAAAAGACATGCCAAAGGCAGATGAACACTGGAAGGACATACTCGGAAGCAAGTTTTGTCCTCGTCGCCCCAAAAGATTCTACATAGGAGCAACATGTACCAGCAGTTGAGCATTTCCTGCTACGTGTCACACGGCCCTGGTCGACCTTTGCTCCATAATTCAACTTTAGAGTGGCCTAATACTAGCAGTTGAGCATCTCTTGCTGTGTGTAACATGGCCCCAGATCCACGGCTCTCTACCACGCATTCACGACACAACAGAACGGCCCAACAACGCATTGGAGGTAGCCGAGCACGCCCTAGCCGCGCATGCTCCATCCGATGAAGACTTCTGGCATTTGAATGTCCATGGCGCATTTAACTACAAAGGTTCGAGAGCAAATATGGTCTTTGTCACCCCAAACGGCTCAATGCTCGAGCAGGTGATCACTATAGGTTTCAAAGCATCCAACATCGAAGCAGAGGCCCTATTAGCAAGCCACCGAATGGCAAAAGACTTGGCGGTGAAGAAACTTGTAATTCATTCCGATTTCCAGCTAATCACCAACTAGATTACTGGGGAGTACATGGCAAAACATCCAAGGATAACGCAATACTTAGAGAAGGTATGCAAACAGCTTGAGGCATTTCAGACTTACACTCTCACTTAAGTTCCGCGGGCAGACAACGCCTATGAAGATGTGCTAGTTGGCTTAGGCTTCTCCCTCGACCATCAACTCAAACGCTCTATTCCGGTGGACTATCTAGACAAGCCAAGCATAGAAACGAAGCCGACAGCCAAAGTGTCACAGGTTAGTATAACTCCTAACTGGCAAAGTTATATTATAGACTACCTGGTCAACGACACACTCCCTTCGAAAAGATTAGAGTCTAGGAAGCTCCAAATCAAGGCAGCACACTACTACATGTGGAACGGCATTCTCATTTGAAAAACCTAAACCGGACCACATCTTCGCTGCCTAGCACCTCTCGATGACTTGAAGGTTCTAAGCTCAATGCACAAAGGCGTATACGGAAATCACTCCGGAGGTTGATCCTTAGCACAGAAGGCTCTTAACGCAGACTACTGCTGGCCTACCATGCACCGAGGTGCTAAGAAGTTAGTACAAAAGTGCGACCGTCGCCAACGCTACAAGCTGGTACCATCACTGCCTGCCAGCAAGCTATACCCTAGACGAATCCTTGGTCGTTCATGCAGTGGCAATTGACTTGGTAGGACATGTGCCACCTGCTACTGGGAGCAGAGGCATAATGATAGTGGTAACCAACTACTTCACCAAATGGGTAGAAGCAGAGCCCAAGACGACCATGACTTAGACGGACGTATAGCACTTTATATGGAGAAACATCATTGGCTAATTTGGCATCCCTCAATCAATTATCATCAACAACAGCCTGTAATTCGTGGGCAAAGATATGGGAAAGTTCTTCCAAAAGTATGGCATCAAGAAGCACATATCCACGCCGAGATATCCTCAAGGCAATAAGTGGGCTGAAACATCCAACAAGATAATCCTCGACTGCCTTAAGAAATCCCTCACCAACAAAAAGGGAAAATGGCCAGACGAGCTCCTCAGATGTCTATGAGCATATCGCACCACCAAAAGACGAGCAACTAGTGAGACTCCTTTCTTTTTGGCATTTGGCTTAGATGCAATCGTTCATCCTAATGTCATCAAGTTATTCATCGCTCTACTACCAAGCATTGAGCAGAACAGTAAGGAGATAGCCATAAGCTTAGATCTGGCAGAGGAGAAGCGCGGGCAGACCATCACCCGCATTGCAGCCTACCAGCAACAACTCATTTCCAATTACAACAAAAAGGCCAAGATCCGGCAGTTCCAGCCTAAAGATCTAGTCCTAAGAAAAACCTTCATCACTGCCCGCATAGAAGGCTCCAAAAAGATGGATCCCATCTGGGAAGGTCCGTGCAAGATCAGCAGAGTAGGCAGCAAGAGTAATTACACCCTCGCCACCATGAAACGACAAAAAGATAGAAAAGCAGTGGGGCACCTACAATCTGAGGAAGTACCATGTGTGACCTTCCACTGTCATATCTCGGCCAGGGGCGGATCACTTCCCAGGCCCGTTCAACCATCGTAGCACGATATTGTCCGCTTTGGGCTTACCATTCCCTCACGGTTTTGTTTTTGGGAACTCACGAGCAACTCCCAATGGGTCACCCATCATGGGATTGCTCTAGCCACCTTCTCGCTTAACTTCAGAGTTCCTATGGAACCCGAAGCCAGTGAGCTCTCAAAAGGCCTCGTGCTATACATTTAAGAATCACTCTCCTGGGCGATGTGGGATGTCACAATCCACCCCCCTTAGGGGCCCGACGTCCTCGTCGGCACACCACAGCCAAGGTTAGGCTCTGATACCAAATTGTCACATCCCGGCCCGGGGCGGATCACTTCCCGGGTCCGCTCCGCCACCGTAGCACCATATTGTCTGTTTTGGGCTTACCATTCCCTTACGGTTTTGTTTTTGGGAACTCACGAGCAACTTCCCAGTGGGTCACCCATCATGGGATTGCTCTAGCCACATTCTCGCTTAACTTCAGAGTTCCTACGGAACCCGAAACCAGTGAGCTCTCAAAAGGCCTCATGCTAGGTAGAGATGAGAATATACATTTAAAGATCACTCCCCTGGGCGATGTGGGATGTCACACCCACTACATCAAAGCCCTAAGACTTAAGCAGCTCGACGGGCACCATTTCACAAGCCGATGACTATCCAGTTGTTATGCAGTTCCTACCTTACATCTAAGTTCTTGTTTGTTTTACTCATTTTTTAATGAGGAATTCAGAAGTAATCACAACTTGGCTTAGTTGCATGCTTACAACAACTGATCACTCATACACTTCAAAAGAAGATTGCTTCCTTCTTAAGGACTCATCGTAGGAATTTAGCCCTTCAAGGGACTAACTATGCTCACCAGGGCTAGAGGGAAAACTAATTGCTCTACAATGAGAGAGGGTAAACCAATTCCCTGACACCTACATGGGTCAGCTCTTCAAGACGGGATGATAAACTCTACTATCTGAATATCCAGATGTAGATGAGTCTGGCTGCCGTAGTATAACTAGATGCACGATGGCTTGCGTTGAGGTTTCTAGAAGTAGCCACAATGGTCCTTTTTAAGGCTTAGCTAACTGAAAGATTTTGGGTTTCTTGACTAATCCGCGGGGAACCGGGCCCTAGAGACAGAGAGGGCACATTATGCAGTACACCCTACAAACAGCTGCCTTAGAACCCTAAAGCTGCTACCAAGTACATTAAGGTAGCTTATGGTCTCCGGAATACTGCCTACGGCTTGCTCTTCGAGCAGTAAAACCACATTAGACTTATATAACCGCACATTCTTGTGAAAGTTTAAATGAGCTAACGTGCATATACGAAGCTTTATCCACTACCGACATGCTACGTAGTCGATAAGCTTCACCTCTGCCAAGCGCGGAACAACCTACACCAAGTCCTAAAGTGTTATGATACTTGCTATGCAACCTACGAAATTGGAGAAAGCCAAGGTTAATAGCCTAATGGTTACATGAACTTGTCTGCTTCTGTAAGTAAGGCATCCGACTGTCAACCCTATGGTTAACAACTTTGTAAAGTTCTACACCAACACCTACGGCTACATAGACTATGCAGGCCTGTCTGCTTATAGAAAAGTAGCACGCCTGCCACTGGTCTATAAATTCTAAAGGTTAGGGCATGAACAAAAGAAATGAAAATAAAGAAAAGCGAAGGAAGCCTGTTTATAAATAATTAGCAAAGGCCGAAAGAGTTCAAGAAAAACAAGAGTTACAAGGAAAAATAAAGAAAATCCTAAAGGCTACCTAGAATACTACACTTTAGCAGCTTATACATCCCATGACTACTCGTTCGCCACACCTTCAGTAGCCGCGATGCTTTTTGCAATGACATCATCCAGCGTTTCACCCTCAGCTGCCCCAGCCTGGGCACCAACTTTTCCAACTACTTTACCAATGGAAGACTCAAAAGTAAAAGCAAGAAAGTCTTCTAGAGAAATAGAGAAAGTATCGAAACCTCGAGCCCATCCTTCGTATCTTTCAGCTGCTCATCTTCCTCGAACCCATCATTTTCACCCTACAGCTCATTCATTTCCTTCTTCAGACTTTTGTTGATTTTCAGTACCCCTTCAAGTTCCAACACTTGAGGTATAAACAGCAATCAAACTCTTCATCCTTTGCATAAGCAGGGAAATGAAGCTTAGAAACTGCAAATTCAAGATCGTGAATCTGAGGTATATAACATCTAATCTCCTTATATGAACTTTCATACTTAACTTGGATCGCGTCAAGCCTAGTCTTCAAGTCAACGATTTCTTTGCGAGCAATCTCAAGTTGCAAAGAAGTGGAGGCAGAAGTATTAGACCCATTTAAAGCAACGAGCTCAGAATGCAACCTCTTGATCTCCTCGGTCGAGGAATAAGCTTCAGTTGTCATAGTCTTCACCACCTTTTGGCAGCCTTGCTATATCTGCATCATAGCAAACAGAGCAGTCATTCTGTATTGGGTCGTATGCTTTGCAAAGAAACTTGGACAAACAACTTTTCTAGCACCATCAACAAAATTGGCACAAGCGTCCATGTCTTCAAGCAGATCTGGTTTTAAAAGCACACAAATCTCAGCATCCTCCCCAAAAGCAGGCTTAGTGGATTTCTCACAGATGCCTACACGAGTAGTTTCCTCCTTCCCAACAAGTGAATCAGTCTCAGCAGTAAAGGGAGTGGGCCTTGGCGCCACTTTAGCAACAGAGTCCACCTTATCGCTCTTCATAATAGCAAGCCTCTCTAAAGGTGAATCGGACTTAGCTCTCAACAAACGTCTAGGTACAGATTTCGACACTGGGGACATGACATGACCTTTACATTGAGCAATCTTATTAGCAATCGTACTAGCCATTCTCAACATGGTAGGCGCCACATGCTTAAATCTAGTGATGCGAGAATTATACGCGCACAAATTAAACCCTCTTTTTGACAATTGTAGTATAAGTATAAGTAGGGATCGTTCTGGACCGGGGATTAGGAGGGATTGTTAATCTCTTGGAAACTGACTCAAAAACGTAAAAACAATATAAAACACTAAACTAGACTCAAAGAATGTGAAACTAAACGTTAAAACACTAAGACAAACCAAAAGACTCAAAATGCTTTAAAAACACAAACTAAATTGATTTCTAACTAAATTGAACAATAAAGTAAAGGGGGATTGGATTTGGACGAATTTAAACTAAAATGGATAGATTGTAAAGAAAACAAATTGTAAATATGAAATTGACGAAATGGAATGAATGGATGCTAGCCAAGGGGTTCATCTCCACACATGTTACACTTGCATAATAAAAAGATTTCTAATTATATTTCAATAAATTATGAAACTTATCACCCCGGGTTAATTAGGTCCGCTTTAATTAACCGTCAAGTTTTCCTTAAGTTAATGAATTGGATGATTGCATACGACAACCCAAAGCATTCCTCACAAGTTCCCTACATGAATTGCATAATAGAGATACAAGCAAGAATCATTAAGCATCATGAAAACTATAAGTGTTGACGAGGCATTCGTTACTATGATTGCATGAAACTTATGCCAAGAATTTGTTTAACGCGATTGTTTATAAGCAACCTCCACTACTTGTGAATATAAGTTCATAACTATTACGTGAAACTCACTTATATTCTAGCGTCAAATTCATGCATGAAAATTAAGCATCGACTCTCAATAAACATACATAAATAGGTTATCAATCAAATAGTTAAACAAATTGAATTCACAACTTATGAAACGTAATTAGAAGTACTCAAATCATAATGCAAGCATAAACATATATTTCGAATCACCCCCTAGCTAAGGGGGGTTTAGTTCCTCATAACTTTGAAATCAAAGAAACACCTAAACATTCCAACAACTCAAAACTTTGAATTGTATGAACGTTTAAGCATTCTTTTCTTCCATTTCTCATACGTACAAAACAAAGAGAATTAAAATGAAACTTTGAAATCAAAGAAACACCTGAACATTCCAACAACTCAAAACTTGAATTGTATGAACGTTTAGGCACTCTTCTCTTCCTCGTTGTTGTAGCACAAGGTTTAAGGATAGGTTGGTTGGGGGGATGGAAGTGTTGGGGAATTATGGAAATGGATGAGGATTGGTGGAAATGGAAGATGGTTTTTGGATTCTAAGGGAGAAAGGAATGTGTTTGTGGTGTGTTGTTGTGTTGTGAATGAGATGATATGATATGAATGAATGGGAATGCAAGGGTATTTATAGGAGGAGTGGAGGGAACATATGGATGTTTGTTTAAGCATTTGTGTGAAGGAATGATGAAGAATTGCATGTGGAATTAAAGAATGAGTGGTGGTGTAATGATGAAGTGAATGCATGTGGAATTAAAGAGGGAGAATGTGGTGAAATGATGAAGTAGGAAGGTGGAAATGCATGTGAGATGTTGGAAAGGAAATGGGAATATGAGTAGGCCATGGCATGGGAGTTGTTTTGTTGGTGCAAATGTGCCATGGTTGCAATGATGAAGAATAAAGGGTGCATGTGGGGTGGAATTGAATGAATGCAAAGTGAATGAATAATGAAATGAGTTAAAGAGGGAGAATGTGGTGAAATGATGAAGTAGGAAGGTGGAAATGCATGTGACTTGTTTGTGGAATAAAGAATGAATGGTGGAAATGTGAGTGAATGATGTGCATGTGTGTGAATGCATGTGTTGATTTAAAGAATAGGTATGCATGTGAATTAGTTTGGAAAGAGGTGGGTGTGCATGTGAGATGAAATGCATATGTTTGAAATGTGTAGATGATTATGAGTATGATAAGTGATAAATGAATGATATGTGGTGAGTGATAAGTGAATGGAAATGATAAGTGATAAGTGAATGGAAGTGATAAGTGATAAATGGACTAGTTTAAAGGGCTAGGGTTTAAGTACATAGAATGGGCCTAAAATAGGTTGGTTTGCATGGCATAATATGTTTGATTGGGCTAGAGGTTTTCCATGGCTCAAAGGATTTGTTTGATTTCCCCAAAGAGCATACAAGGCTTCAATTTCGTCCATCCTCTTTGCTCCATGATTAAGCTATCCAATCCATGCCCAAAAGTGCCCCAAATAGCCTCAAAATGCACTTTCTTGCTCCCTAAGCCCTTAGAACCTGAAAACACACAAAAGAAGCATAAAGGACTAAAATAACTATGAATTACCAACATAGATGCACGAAAACAAGCTAAGTAAGTCGCCTAAATATGCTCCTATCATCTAGCAGCCTCATTTTTCTTCCCATTGGAAAAGGTTATGTCAATTATAGGCCTATCGGCAGCAGGCAGACCCTCACAAGCAACGGAGGAAGTCTTCAGTTTTTCTCAACTGGCATCTCTTCAGCAAGCGAGGAAGATCTCTTATTTCCACCTCTATTCATAGTAGGCTCCACGACATCGTTTAGACGAGCCAATACATCCGCCTTGATCCTCTTTACCTCATATTTCGGGAGCAGCTCATCTTTCTCCCAGTGAAGAAGATTAAGCAGCCAACGACATTCATAGTATTCAACAAGGGTGCTCAACCCATACCAGCTTTTCCCTCATTTTTATCTCAGACTAGCAGGCAGAAGGCCTGCATACCCAACATTTCAGCAACCTATGAGGCACGTGGCCTCCTCGTTGTTTTCAATTGCTGACCTGGCCCGTATCAGGTACAAGAGCCTAAAGGATATGAGTCATGCGGCTTGCCTAGCACCGTGCCCCAACGCCTCAATCCGCGACCCTAGCCGCACAAGCTGCCTTTGGCTTTAGCCAAGCCATGCAGCCCAAGCAGTGGTCTTTGTCACAACACCTCTTTAGCTTATGCCGAGCCTATTCCTAGCCCCTACCAGCTGACGTGCCGCACCACCCGAACAGCTGCCCCGTGACAACACTATCCAAGAAGAAGACAATGAAAATTAAATTTTTCTTACCTCGGTGCAGCGCGGAGAAGACGAAGAAAGCAACGAAAGATGGTTCTTTGCAAGAGCAAGATGTAGAAGATTGCTAGATGAGGGGAAACAAATATCCTCTTAGCTCTTTCTCTCTTTCTCTCTCTCTCTCTCTTGTAGGGTAGAATAAATTGCTCTCCAAAGTTGATTTAATAATCCACTCAAGGTGGACTTAAATAGGTTTTGAGAGAAATTTATTTCCCTTTCCTAGAAGGATCTAATTTCCAAATAAAGAGGGAATTAACATCAAAATAGGAAGCAGTTCTAAGTTTCCTAAAGCAAGAAAATCTCTACACCTGTTATCCTTTTCTACGAGTAGCCCAACATGTGTGGGGGCATTTGTGGAGTAAAAAATAATCACAAGGCGACACGTGGATTTTTGGGTAAAAGAGGACAAAAATACCCTTGAGGCACATCGGGATTCCTAAGCACGAGCAGTAGGCAATCATCACTCAACCGAGTCAAAAGTGCTCAAAATAGGTAACAATTCAAAACCTATTTCATTCATCCTGATCCAATCTTTTCCACAAGGTACCTCCTAAATCTTCCCTTTTTTATTATAATGATTAGCTAATCAATTAGGTAATTATTCTATTAATTAGCTAATTGATTAGGTAAGTATTCCATAACTCCCAATTTAACACAAATCGAGAACCTAGCCCACAAAGGGAGCTAGGTGGCCCGTCCTCTCTCACCCAAGGAGGCCAACCACTCTCATATTTAAACCCCATCATTCTCCTCAAAGTGAAAGGTCTACACTCTTGCTAAATACTCAAAATTCTCCAAACAGTTTTTCCTCAAAATTCTAACTGTGGCATCGGAGGTTCTTCGGCCAAAGCCGCCCCCCCTCCCCCCCAATTCATCGTGGGCACGTGAGGCTATTGGCATTGACCTAAGATGTTATTTGTTTTGTAGTGTAGTTTTATCCAAGAACATGGAGGAAGAAATTTGCATCCACATATAGTAAGTGATTGAATCATTCAATAATAAAAAATAAAAAAAAGATTATTCGAGTGCAACAATCATATGAAAATAGTAATCAGAAACACGTAGATTTGAATCTGTAAGAGCCACTTGAGTTCAAGAAATTCATTGTCTAGACAACCATTCAAAACTCCACAGCCATGGACGGTACGATAACTATATGGTGATATTGTACACCCGTTTAGTTGCATCAAAGCATAGTTGCTATCTTGCACTCATTGATCTCTTGTCTCCTTGTCCCCAATGTTCTAAAACAAAATAAGAGAACATCGTGAATCAAATTGTATTTTCATTCTCATTAAAGTGCCTATTTATAGGCTTAGAATTTACTAGAAAATGACTAATACATATTGACCCAGAAGTGAACATCCATATAATAATAATATTTACAACATTTCTTATACTTGTCAACGAATCACATAATTATTGGCATTTAGTTTGAACATCTAAAGAAATGAACAGCCATTCTCTCTTTTTCATACTAAAACCCTAGAACTAAAAACTCCATAGCTGTGTGTCCGTTGCCCTGACTTGGGGCTGACAGCAGCCCTTCTCCTTCTCCTAGCTTTCCTCATTCCTCTTTACACTGATTGCTACTATTTGTTTTTCATTTTAGTATTTTTGTCGATAAGTGCCTCATCGGTGAGGTTTTTAGTATCTCGTAGTGATTATTTTAATTTAGTGTATGTGTGTGTTATGGGCTCTTATTGGGTCTACTTTGCTGCTTATTATGGTTTCACAAACGATGTTGAACAGTAGTTGGTTCTTTGTCAGTTCTTCTTCAGAATTTATTCTGCTCGTTGTCAAAGAGTGTATATTCATTATATTGCAATTTTTGTGCACAAAATTTCTCGAGTGCCCAATCGTGAAGTGTTTGACTCTTTTAGCTTGAATGGAATTCCTTAGACTTTGGAGTGTCATCTCAATCTTCTGAGATTGGGTTTGGATGAATTCAAGACTTGGATACTTTCTCTTGCTTATTTCAGGCATGTCTCGCTCTCAAATTAATCCACCACCATACTAATTTGGCCAATTAAGTTGTTTTATGTTTTGTTGAACTCTCTTTGGATTGAGGATCTCTTGAATTTTGTCTAGAATGTCCTTGTTCATGTTTGTATTAGCTTTTAATATTATAATAAAACCGCTATCCCTTGTCTAAAAAAAAATTGTAGCTACTATGTCTTAATCACACGAAGATGTGAAAGGTTAATTGTATCTAGAAGAAACTGCTAATCTTTCTTTGGCGTATTAGGCGTCTTTTGGAACTAAATAAGACGATTTATAGAGACTTGAAGGTACAAGTGGACGTCATGTAAATTTAAACGGTGGATTAAGACATAGTATGTAAAATGCATGCGTGTTGACTTAATAAGATGCCAATGAAACACATAAAAGTTTTAGATGCGAGAAAGGTAAAAGAGTAAAGCTACACGATCATCATATTTTCTCCTTTTACGACTTCTTTTTACTCAATTTCTCTCCATCAAACTTTTTCCACAAAGTTGTTTTATACAAGAGAGTAGCACGTATTAGTCATGAATGTTTGAGGTTTCGCTATAATGATACATACTATTTAGTGATTCGAATTTTATAAAAAATTTAATCATTGCAAAAATTACTAGATCCTTTTTTGAAAGATTTAACTGTTAATTAATTTTCTAGACTAGTTAGTGGTATGTACCATGAAAAAATTAATTAAGATTCTTCTTGAGACGTTGGCACGTCATGGTTTTTATTTTTATTATTTTTCTACTGAGTTGGAGATTAAGAAGTATCACAACTCTCTGTCAATGCAAATTATTAATTCTGTTCATTATCACAGCCTGAATTAATTATAAAATCAGAAGTGCCAACAATAAACTATGGTGTAATAATTTTCCTTTCCATTTTCCAGGGAACCAAACAGAAACAATAATCTTATAAAATCGGTAATGCTAATGATGATCTATGGTGGAATCTTCGATCCTAGTAATGTTAAATTAATAGGGTTTTTCTTTCGGTCACTGTGAAAAGCTATTCGTGTATTGGAGTTAGTGGTTGCAACACGTGGTGTTTTCTCTCTCACAGCTGATATCCTGATGGCAAACCGTCCACCGCTGGTGATT
Source organism: Pyrus x bretschneideri (assembly GCF_019419815.1). Lineage (NCBI taxonomy): Eukaryota > Viridiplantae > Streptophyta > Magnoliopsida > Rosales > Rosaceae > Pyrus > Pyrus x bretschneideri. Next base: position 3,938,686 of record NW_025999820.1, on the reverse strand, counting down.
TTTGGAGTGCTAGCTTATACGCAGTTCAAGTTGTCACTAGATTGCGAAAAGAGAATGTTGATGTTCACTGTACGTAGGGCTAGTAACGGTGGTTTAAAATAATTTATTCTTTTTTTATGAGGTCGGTTATTATGTTAAATGGTACACCAATAGTTGATAATCGTCAACATATACGTATATGAGGATAGTTTTTAACAGTTCTTCTTAAGATATAAAAGTGTATCTAGTTAACACCATTTCTTAAGTGGATCCCCTTACGTGAAAAGCCAGAAAAAAATTAAGTAGGCTGGAGATTTTAAGTTCAAAATTTCAACTTTTTTAAAATTGATGCCACATGTCACATTATGTTAGATAGTTCGGAGTCAGGCTATTATGTTAGATAGTTAGGACCCATAAGTTAATTTGGCTGTTAATGCCATACATGCAATATTAAGTTCACCAATATGGAAAGAAGGTGAGTCCAAGAACAAGAAAATGAATGGTCCAAATGTTTCTAACTTAAATTTTTACCATGATTTCACACACTTTCTTTTCAAGCTTCAGAAGCATGATCCAACTGATACCAACCCTAGCTACCGTAGTACACTAATAATTCAGCTGGTCCATGATAATATTATGGCATTGCGTACGTAGTAACCCCCACCAATACCTTATCAAGGCTTTTTAGTTTATGAGATTGACATAACTCTTTATTTTGATCTCTAATGAAAATCGATAGAAGTGGTTGCTGAATTTATCTACCGAAAATCATTTTGATTATTCGATTATAAATTTGTCAATATACGTGTTAAGTGGAGGGGTTGGTTTGATAAAACTATCCTTAAAAGATGGTCACGTGGTCATTCACGTGACAATTTTGACGAGGATATTAACAGATTTTTCATGGAATGATCAAATAATTTACAGTGGACAAACTCATCGACCATTCTATCAATTTTCATTGTCACGGGCAAATTGAGAAATTATGTTAATATCAAAGACAATTTTGAATAAATTTAATCCCGAAATATCTATTCATCTATATATGACCTTTTATGCGTAACAAAGAATCTTACATGTCTTGTAGTAGTAGCACCATCAATCATGGGTTGTACACTTACCCAATGTTGCTTACTACTTTTTTCACATATAGCTGTAGGTATCGACAAATAGTGGTACTAGCTAGAACAGTAGTACTACTTTGCAATATGTACAACTTTTTTCACTATTCTTTTAAACGTTATAAAAAAATGAACGATTGAAATAAAAAATAAAAAATTTGTCAATTGTAAATTTTTTAAATCTAATAGTCAAAACACTCGTAGCATTGAGTGTTATATAACATTAAAGTCATATCCTTCTCTTTTTTTCCCTCCATAATATCTTCTATTGATGGTCATGTCTCTGTTACTTGAAATTCAGGCCAAGATAATGCATGTTACTTCAATTGAGTATTCTAAAATAGAGCACTTTGGATTAGATGTGGGGACCTTTAACGTTTCAAATGATATGATGCTTCAGCCCTTTAGGCAGGCGTCCAAAGAAAACCATGTTACCATATTTCCTTCTTTTGTGGCAACACTAGGTCAGAATCAGATTGCTAACACAATACACTTCAAATGGGCTGGACTTTTGGAGTTTAAAGATAAAGATTTGATCTACTAATAGTCCTTGCATTATATAAACAAAGAATCAGTTTCTGCTTTCATGTTGTTTGGATATCTCATCATTTAATTGATAATATAGCGAGTATGTCACCTATTTATAAGCTAATAAGTAAGCCACATTTTCACCGATTATATGAAAATAAACTCATCATGGAGCTTTGGCTTTTCCAAAATCGATGTTTTATTTCCCAAATCGACATCATTCACACAGTTTGAACCAAACTGTACAAGTGTGCTCGGCTTATACATCTAACCCAAAACAGATCCTAGTTATATGACGCATCATCACTTTAACATAATATTAGATGATCAATCAGATAGTAAGTATAAATTGATACAATTTCAAAATCTCAAGGTGCAACAAGAGAAAATTAAAACCTAATTAAACACCTCAATTGATCTGAAATGTCAAATTGGAGTGAAAGTGAATTTAGTTTATATAGGTCAAATTGATTGTTTGATTCATCATTAAGGTGATGATATGGTGAGCTTGAAACTCATACATGAGTTAACGTGTAAATTACGTTGGAACCATATTAAGGGCCAGTTTGGAATTGTTGCATTAAAAAAAAAACAAAAACTGCTTATGTTGTGCTTTAGGAATAATCGGAGGAATAATCATTTGTAAAATAAAGCAGTTGAGCGTTTGATAAAATGTATTTTTAAAAGTGTTGCGAGTATGAAAAGCAGTGTAAAAGCGTTTGGCAAAATTTAATGTAGAAGTGATATAATTGTATATAGTGACAAAAGTGGACATTGTAGTGGGCGTGGTAACAATGACAGCAGTGGCGAAGGCAGTGGTAGTGATGGTTGCGACAGTGGTAGTGATGGTAGCGACAAAGGTGGGATGCCAACATGTTGCTTTTAAAAGCTTCTATATGAAGGCCATTACTTTTAAAATAATAATGAGATTTTCTTTTTACCAAACACTTTTTATTGTTTAGCTGTAAAGTGAAGTAGTTTTTTTATGAGAAAAAGTAATATCAAACAGGGCCTGCGACAAATATATATAAAATAAAATAAAAAATCAAAACATCAAATGTGAGAAAATTTAAGTTCATACCCATTTTAAGAATTACCTCAAACTTAAATCACGTAAAATGGAATTGGCTCTTATTTTTAGGATTTGTAGAGAATCCAATTTATATATTATATTCAACTAAAAGAGTAAAATGTTATTTCAATTTTTTTTTAAATAAATAAATAAAAAGGTTATAAATTTGGGTTTTAAAGCCACTATCTCACATCCATGTTCTCTATTGGGCTTCGAAAAGTAAAAAACACTTTCCAGTGGGCTGGGTTGGGTCTGGCCTTTAGAAACTCAAGTTTGAAACTCTTTCTTAAACTAGTGCATGCTCTGTATAGATTTTTTTTTTTTTTTTTTTTTTTTTTTTTTTACAAAGAGCAACTTAATTCTTTAATACAGTACAATATACAACATTCTTTTCATAAATGGAGAAGGATCAAGTGAGACTAACTTTTTGGCAATGATCAGTGTGCGAGACACTTACCCTCCCCTAAAGGAGTGAGGACCATTACACCCAAAAATCACCCACTTATCCCTCATCCACTAATATTAATAATAATACAAGTAAACGAAAAAGATACAGACGGGAGACTATGCCAAGACCTGCAAAGACAAAACAATCAACGGAATTTTTAAATGAAAATAAGGACAAAATGAAATGTTACAAGCATGAGTAAAGGCTATAAAATCTTGGAACCGTAGACCACCATTAATAAGCATAACTATTTGCCTCAAACGAAGCTAAAACATTTGCAACCAGATTTCATTCTTTATAAATATGTGTACACATAAATGCATTTGGCGAAGTTGGCAAAGACAATCTTCCAGTCCACCATAATGTGGAGTAAAAAATAATCAAGAAAAATATGGAGCGCGACACTTTGGATTTTTGGGTAAAAAAGACAAAATTTCCCTCGAGGCACACCGGAACTCCCACGCGCAAGCAGTGGACAATAACGGCTCAATCAAGATCAAAGGTGAACAAAATAGGTATTCATTCAAAACCTATTTCATCAATCCTCATCAAATCCTCCCCACAAGGTAATCCCAAATTATTCTTTCAAATTAGGATTAATTACCAAAATTAATTGATTAATTTCTTAATTGATTGCAAGATATTATTTTGACATAATATCTTGCAATTAGAGCCAAGAAACCACCATAAGTGGCCGGACCCCTTTTCTCTAAAGAGGGCCGGCCACACCCCTATAAATAGCCCTCATTTTCTCCAAAAACCTAAGTCCAATTCTCTTTTAAAATTCTCTAAATTTCTCTAAACACTTTATCATTTAAATTCTAACTTTGGCATCGGAGGTTCTTCGGCCAAAGCACCCCCATTCATCGTGGGCACGTGAAGCTCTTAGCCTTGACCTAAGGTGTTAATTATTTTGCAGGTGGATTTTCGTCCAAGAAAAAGAAGGTGGAAATTTGCATCCACAAATTGGTGTTTTCATTGAGAGTCTTGATTCACACACTCAAAAGGTTTTTCATTTTCTTGTTCATTTGTAGATTTTTTGTACGTTCTTATTCTTAGAATTTTAATTTATAAAAATTCTTTGATAAAACGTAAAAGAAAAGTACGATGACTAGAAACTCGGAAACCACAACGAACAGAATTTCCTACGTTCAAGGAGTTGGACCACGACGATCCATGAGGCTTAACACAACGGCAAATGGAACGACATCACCCCCACGAGGCAACCACCATGGCAGCCACCACGGCAGCAGCCACCGTGGCAACTCACGGCGAGATCCGAGCCTAAGAAGCAGGCCTCACCTCATAGCCGGAAGCCCAGGCCTATGCCATCTTGCAACATCGAGCCTAGGCCCGCACCACAAGGGAACCCAGCTCGACCTAGCGTAAAAAGGCCCAAGTGAGCAAGCCCAAAATCAGGTAGCCACGACAAGAACAGCGACCCAAGCCTCGCAGGCCCAAGGTCATCGCAAGCCCTATCTACTCCAAGGTCGAGCCCAAGACCGAAGGGTTCAAGCCATGCCATTTCAAGCTTCAAGGCCCATGCCCAGGATGAGCCAACCCGAGCCACAACCTAGCGTAAGCCCAACGCATACCCAAGCTAAGCCTAGGCTCAACTACTACACATGCCACACGTGAAGCAACTAACTTCCGTGGCCCAGCCCACTCTCGTGGCTTCCCAAGCTGCCCAAACCGATCCAAGAACGGTTTAACCATCCCGACTCCAGATTTTTGGACCGAAGATTAAACCGGGGTATTTTCATCTTATTTCTCCACAGATTTAACATATCTTAACTTAAATCTCGCGCCCAGAGTCCACTACACTTTAACTACTCAAGGAGAAGCATATCATCCAATTTCTTCCAACCCAAATGGAGAACAACACTTGTCTCTAACAAGTCATAGAGTTGACAAGTACCCTTGCACAACAGACAACCTTGGTGAATAAATTTTTGCAGCATACCAAGATGCAACATGGCCTAAACGAGGTGTCTCGAAGTAAAATAAGGGCAGATGACGAACCTCTCCAACAGAGCCTCCGCAAGCAGCCACTCGACCAGTCACGAACTGAACGTTCTGGCGGTATACATTCCCAACTAGGCCCCCGAGATAGCGTATACCCTTATCTTAGTGTGCGGAGAAGTCTGCACTCTCAGTTAGTCCCATGAACAAGCATACACTCATGGTTGGGGTCATACTTCGATAATCAACATAAGCAATCTTCCAGGCGAAATGTTCATTCATAACTAGGCCCGCAAAAAGTATCCTCCACCTCACATCATAATATATAACACGACAAACGGAAAAAAGCAGTTACTTAATCCAACTAAATTCAACCGACAACCTGTGAATAACTCGCTCGCCTATTAGGAACATACCATATACTCCGTAGCCACCGTATAGACGAGCCGAACACGTGGAAGAGTAGCCTGGACTAGCAGGTCACGATTGTGGGCAGCCAAGATTTCCGCTACCCCAATAAAGGCAAATTCAAGAAGAAGTAGAGAGGCTCTTACCGAGCGATTACGTAATTTCCAACACAACAAAGTCACTGATGGAACATAAACAACATAAGCAGGTTACCCTTCATGGACGAGATTGAGCAAGTAAAGCCTCCACACAAGTTTAGCATGCCACATTTCGCATCTTTCAAAGGAGATAGAAAGTCAAAGAGACACCTAAAGCACTACCGCATCGTAATGATCCTCTATCGAAAGAACGACGATCTCATGTGTAAGATATTCGCCACCACTCTAGAAGGCGAGGCGCAAGATTAGTTCTATACCTTGCTGCCACAATCTATCTGGAGTTTCAACGAACTTTCTTTGGTTTTTACCAAAGAATATTCATCCTATTGCTTGATCAAGAAAAAATCTGACCACTTGTTCAACGTCAAGAAAAACCTAAATGAGTTTCTTTGCCACTATATGAAGAGTTGGATGTAACGACTCGATAGCTAGAGCAGCCTTCCAAAAAGGACTTCTACCAGAGCACCCTCTGTTTGAAGAATTGATCATAAAAGAAGACCTAACTCTGGTAGACTTTTTCGCTCTGGCAGAAAAACATGCACTTTGGAATGAGGCTCGCCGATTCACATTCAAGGACTTGAAGAAGTATCCGACATCACTTCCCTACTATCCAAACCGAAAGCAGCAAATGATTTATTTACATGCTTGATGATATTTAAAGCAACAATAAGTTGTACCTTTATACAAGAAAAGCTGAGGGCCCGACTACCTGTATTCCACAATTCAAAAGCTCTCCTTGATGAGGAAACCAGTTACCAAAAATTCAAAAGCTAACTTTGGCGACACTTGTTGCAAATTGGAAACTAAAGTTATACCTTTAGATGCACGCAGCCATCCTCATGATGAACTATTCCGCCTAATCCACACGCACGACGATAAAGCCCAGACACTGGCAGATGCAAAGTTTTTTGATGAATGCAACAACTTAGCCCAAAAAGCATGCTAGGGCAGACGAATACCTAGAAGGACACACTCAGAACCAAGTTTTGTCCTCATCGCCCCAAAAGATTCTACATAGGAGCAACATGTAACAACAGATGAGTACCACATCCTGCTGCGCATCACATGGCCTCAGCCGACCTTGCTTGATAATTCAGCTCTAGAATGGCCCAATGCCAGTAGTTAAGCATCTCATGCTACATGAAACATAGCCCTAGCTTCATGGCTCCCTACCGCGCCTTCACGCCTAGTCTAGGTGACGCAACATAATGACCCAACGACACCTCGGAGGTAGCCAAGCATGCCCTAGCCATGTTTGCTTCACCTGATGAAGACTTTTGGCATTTGCACGTCGACAATGCATCCAACTACAAAGGCTCGAAAACAGGTTTAGCCCTTGTCACTCCAAATAGTTCGAATCTCGAGAAGGCAATCATTCTAAGCTTCAAAACATCCAACAACGAAGCAGAATACGAAGCTCTACTAGTAGGCCTCCAAATGGAAAAAGACTTGGTGATGAAAAAGCTTGCAATTCATTCTGATTCCTAGCTAATCACTAGCCAGACTATTAGGGAGTACACGACAAAACATCTGAAGATGGCGCAGTACCTAGAAAAGGTACGCAAACAACTTGAGGCATTTCAAACTTACACATTCACTCAAGTTCTGTGGGTAGATAATGCCCATACGGACGCGCTGGCCGGCTTAAGCTTCGTCCTCGACCACCAACTCAAACGCTCTATCCTGGTAGAGTATTTAGACAAGCCAAGCATAGAGGTGAAGCTAGTAACCGAGGTGTCACAAGTTAGTACAACTCCAAACTGGCAAGATTCCATTATAAACTACCTGGTTAATGGCACACTCCTCTTGGGAAAGTTAGAGTCTAGAAAACTCCAAACAAATGCAGCATAATGCTACATATGGAACGGTATTCTCATTCGAATATCCTACACTGGATCACATCTCCGCTACCTAGCGCCTCCTGATGGCCTAAAAGTTCTAAGTTTAATCCACAAAGGTGTTTGTGGAAATCACTCTAGAGGCCGATCTTTAGCATAGAAGACTCTTAATGCAGGCTACTATTGGTCTGCTATGCATCAAGATGCTAAAGAGCTAGTATAAAAATGCAACCACTACCAACGTTACAAGTTGGTACCAGCACTACCTGCCAACAAACTACACCCGCAGACTAGTCATTGGCCGTTCATGCAGTGGGGGCAAAAACATGATGATTATGGTGACTGATTACTTCACTAAGTGGGTAGAAGCCGAGCCATGACAACTATGACTCAGACGAACATAGAACGTTTCATATGGAGGAACATCATTTGCCAATTTGGCATCTCTCAATCCATCGTCACAGACAATGGCCCTAGAATTCCTAGGCAAAGATTTGGCGAAGTTCTTCCAGAAATATGGCATCAAGTGGCATATGTCGACGATGAGGTATCCCCAAGGCAATAAGCATGCCGAAGCATCCAACAAGATGATTCTCGATTGCCTCAAGAAATCCCTATTTGACAAGAAGGGAAAATGGCTAGAGGAATTCCCCTGACAATGGGTGTATCGTCTCACCAAACAACGAGTAACTGGTGATACTCATTTTTCTTTGGCATTTGGTTCAGAAGCAATCATCCATCCCAATATGATCATGCCAATGTATCAACACTCTACTGCCAAACATCGAGCAAAATGAAAAAGATATGGCCACCAATCTAGATTTAGGAAAGGAGAAGTGCGAGAAGGTTATCACCCACATCACAGCCTGCCAGCAGCAGCTTATCTCTAGATACAACAAAAGGGCCAAGATCTAGCAATTCCAGCCTGAAGATCAAGTCCTAAGAAAAGCCTTCATCATTGCTCGCAAAGAAGGCTCCAAAAAGATAGAATGCCTACAATATGAGGAAGTACCATGTGTGACCTCCTGCTACATCAAAGCCCTAAGACTCAAGCAGCTCGACGGGCACTACCTCACAAGCCGAGGACTATCCAGTTGTTATGCAATTTCTACCTTACAGCTAAGTTCTCGTTAATTTCACTCGTTTTTCAATAAGGAATTCATAAGTAATCTACAACTTAAGCTCGACTGCATGCTTACAACAACTGATCACTCATGCACTTCAAAAGAAGACTGCACCCTTCTTAGGGACTTATTCTAAGAATTGTACCCCCCAGGGACCAACCATGCTTTCTAGTGCGAGAAGGTAAACTAATTCCTCGACACTCACATGAGTTTGCTCTCAGATGCGGGAAGATAAACTTTACACTCTGAATATCCAGACGTAGATGAGTTGGGCTACCCTAGTATAAGTAGGTGCACGATGGCTTGTGCCACGATTCCTAGAAGTAGCCACAATTGTCCTTTTTCAAGGCTTAGATAACTGAAGAATTTTGGGTCTCTTAGTCTAATCCGTAGGGAATCAGGCCTCAGAAATGGAGGTGGCACATTACGCAATACACTCGATAGACGACTGCCTTGGAACCCTAAAGCTGCTACCAAGTACACTAGGGTAGCCTACGATTTCCAAAAGATTGCCTACGGCTTTGCCTTTCGAGTAAAAGCTACGCTAAACTTATACAACCACATATTTTTGTGAAAGGTTAAACAAGTTAGTGTGCATATACGAAGCTTTATCCACTGCCGTCATGCTACATAGTCGATAAGCTTCACCTGTGCCAAGCGAGGAATGATCATTTAGATCTACACTAATTCCTAAAGTGTTGTGATACTTCCTACTGCAACCAATGGAATTGGTTACATAAAGAGCAATGAGTTCTCTTGGACATTTTCTTACGAAATTCCATACAACCATGTACTCTTGATACGAAAGGTTAGCGAATTGCATAACCCAAAATCTCTAGTATGTTGTGATGCAGGCCACACAGCTCAAATGATTGAAGAAAGCTAAGGTTAACAGCCAAGTGGTCACGCGGACTCGTCCGCTATTGTAAGTAAGGTGTTTGGTTGTCGACCCTATGGCTAACAACTTTGCAAAAAGTTCTACACCAACACTTACGGCTGCATAGGTTACACGGGCCTGTCTGCTTATAGAAAAGCAGCACGCCTGCTGCTGGCCTAAAAGTCAAAGGTTGGGTGTAAACAAAATAAGCAAAGATGAAGAAAAGCCAATAAAGCAAGTTTATTAAATTTTCTAGCAAAATTGATAAGCAAATAGAAAAGGCCAAAGGAGTTCAAGCAAATCGAAAAACAACAAGGAAAACAAAGAAAATTCTAAAGGCTACTTAGAAGACTACTCTTCAGCATCTTGGACATCCCACGACTACTCGGTCGCCACACCTTCAGCAGCCGCGAAACTTTCAGCAGCAGCATCATCTAGTGCTTCATCCTCGGCTGCCCCAACCTGGGCACCAATTTCTCCGACTACTTCACCAATGGAAGCCTTAAAAGGAAAAGTAAGCAAATCTTCCGGAAAAATAAAGAAGGTGTCGATGTCTTTCCTAGCAAACTCAAAGTCAGATGGCAAGATGATTTACATAACCCAGCTCGTAGAACTAGGCCTAACTCTGAACAAGTGAAGCCTCAATCCCAGCCTTCTCACCCTTTAGTTGTTCGTTCTCCTCGAGCAAACCAACACGGACGTGCTGTTGCTCATCCACTTCTTTCTTCAGACTTTCGTTGATCTTCAGTGCACCTTGGAGTTCCAACACTTGGGATTCAATTATATCAACGATCTTCTTGAAATGGATCACTTGATTATACACAACAATCAACTCGTCATCATTTGCGTAAGCAGCGGAAAGAAGCTTAGAAACAGCACACTCAAGATCTTGAATCTAAGGTATGTAACAACCAATCTCATTCACTGCATTTTCATACTTAACTTGGATCGTGTTAAGCCTAGTCCTCAAGTCGACAATCTCCTGGCAAAATAGTCTCAAGCTGCAAAGAAGTGGAGGCAAAAATATTGGACTCCTTTAAAGCGACGAGCTCAAACTCCAACTTTTTGATCTTCTTGGCAGAAGAATAAGCTTCAGCTACCATAGTCTTTTGCCATCTCCTTAGCAGCCTTGGTATCCTCTTAGTTAAGGAACATAGACTCGGCTGCCAGAATTGTTGTTTTCTACATCATAACAAGCAGATTAGTCCTTCTATATTAGGTCGTATGTTTCACAAAGAAAGTTGGGCAAATAACCCATCTAACGCCATCAACAATCTTGCCATATGCGTTTATGTCTTCAAGCAAATCTGGCTTCAAAAGTGCACAAATCTTAGCAGCCTATTCAGAAACAACTTGGGGGACTTTTCACAACTGTCTACGCGAGCAATCTCCACCTTAGCAGCAAAGTCTACCTTATCGCTCTTCATATTAGCAAGCCTCTCCAAAGGTGAATTGGATTTAGCTCCTAACGGACGTCTTAATACAGACTTCAACACTAGGGGCATGACAGAACCTCTATGCTGAGCAATCCTATCAGCAATCGTACTAACCATTTTCGGCATGGTAAGCGTCGTAGGCTCGAAACTAGTAGCTTCATTTTTCTTCCTATTGGAAGAAGTCAAGTCAATCATAGGCATCTTGGCAGCAGGCAAACCCTCACGAGCAACGGATGAAGTTTTCAGTTTTTTCTCAACTGGCATCTCTTGAGCAGGCGGGGAAGATCTCTCATTTCCATCTTTATTTATAGTAGGCTTCACAACAATGATCAGATTAGTCAATACATCTGCCTTAATCCTCTTTATCTCTTCTCTTGGGAATAGCCCACCTTTCTTCCGACGAAAAGGACTAAGTAGCCAACGCTATTCATGGTACTCAACAAAAGAGCTTAACCAATATTGGCTTTGCCATCATTTTTTCTCTCGGACCAATAGGTAGGAGGCCTCCATCACAAGCATTGCAGCAACCTATGAGGCCCGTAACTTTCTTATTTATCTCAATCGCTAACCTAGCCTGTGTCAGGTCTAAAAGGCCAAAGGACATGAGCCATGCGGCTCGCCTAGCACTACGCCCCAACTCCTCAATCCGTAGCCCCAGGCGCACAGCTGCCCTTGGCTTTAGCTAAATTGAGCAATTTAAGCAGTGGTTCCTGCCACAACACCTCATCGTCCTATGCTGAGCCAACTCCTGGCCCCTGTCAACCGCCGTGCCATGCCATCTGGACGATTGCCCCGCAGCAGCACTATCCAAAAAAAAGACAAGGAAAATTAATTTTTTTCTTACCTCAGTGTGGCTTGAAAAAGACGAAGAAAGCAACGAAAGACGGTCCTTTGCAAGGGCAAGTGTTGAAGATTGCTAAGAAAGGGGAACAAATATCCTTTAGCTTTCCCTCTCTTGTAGGGTAAAATAAATTGCTCTTTGAAGTTGATTTAATAATTTAATTAAGGTAGACTTAAATAGACTTTAGAAGTAAATTATTTCCCTTTCCTAGAAGGATCTAATTTCCATTTAAAGAGGGAATCTACATCAAAACAGGAATAAATCCTATGTTTCCTAAAGCAAAAAGATCTTTACACCTGCTGCCCTTTCCTGTGAGCAGTCTAACAGGTGTGGGGGCATTTTTGGAGCCAAAAATAATCAAGAAAAATATGGAGGCGACACGTGGATTTTTGGGTAAAAAAGACAAAATTACTCTTGAGGCACACCAGAACTCACACACGCAAGCAGTGGACAATAACGGCTCAATCAAGGTCAAAGGTGAGCAAAATAGATATCCATTCAAAACCTAATTCATCAATCCTCATCAAATCCTCCCCACAATGTAACCCGAAATTATTCTTTCAAATTAGGATTAATTAACAAAATTAATTGATTAATTTTCTAATTAATTTCCTAATTGATTGAAAGATATTATTTTGACATAATATCTTGTAATTAGAGCCAAGAAACCACCATAAGTGGTCGGACACCTTTTCTCCAAAGAGGGGCGACCAAACCCCTATAAATAGCCTTCATTTTCTCCAAAACCCTAAGTTCAATTTTCTTCTAAAATTCTCCAAACTTTTCTAAACACTTTCTCTCTGAAATTCTAACTTTGGCATCGGAGGTTCTTAGCCAAAGCCCCCCTCCCCCCATTTCATTGTGGGCACGTGAAGCTCTTCGCCTTGACCTAAGGTGTTAATTGTTTTGCAGGTGCATTTTCGTCCAACAAGAAGAAGGCGGAAATTTACATCCACAATAAGAAACCAAGGAACCACATTAGGAGCCTTAAAAGACAATGAATAACCAACATGGAGTCTGTTTCAATCCATAAATGTTTTAGTTCTTTAACCCATGGTATACGCCCGGCCTCAATGAAAGCAAAAATTTGTGCTGCAACTAAACTTATAAATTTTGTGTTTGATGCAAAATCCAAAAGCCCCCTAAATCTAGCACGTTCGTCGGCACAATACACATTGATATTAACCTTGAGCCATCCAGCTTTTGGTAACCTCTAAATGTTTGGAATAAAGGATAGAGGTGCAGTCGCAATAGAAAGCGCTGAGATACCCAATATGGAAAAAATAGGCAACACTAAAAATAAAAAGCTACAACTCAAAAACAAGCTAGAGCCGAGTCACGAAACCGAGCTGCTAGCTAGCACTTAGCATAATCCAAGAAAACATACTTGCCCTCATAGCGAACTTGATTACGAAGAAGCAAAATGTCCCATATAAAAGTACAAGTCATTATAATCTAAAGTTTTTAAGTAAAACCAGAAAAAGTTATAAGAAATTTTTCAAAAAAAAACTTGTAACACTAGAGAATGATGACGAAAAAGCTCTAACATCAAAGGCAAAGGCTCACAGTCTTAGAACATTCTAGAAAAAAATGTGAGAGAGAGCCTTAACAGCTGAATTACAAAATGAGCGACGAAAAGCCATCGAAACTCTCTTATGTTAGAGTACTGTATTAGTGAAGAGACGACCTTGTAAAAGTTTCCAAACAGTTAGACTTTTCCTTGGTTGAATTCGATTAGACCAAATGATTTTACACCAAAGCATTTGGATATCAAAGTTAAGCAAGTGAGAATAAGCCTTTTTTGCTGTAAGAATACTAGAGAGAGCCATACTAACATAAAGGGTCTGAAGATGCCTGCAACTGAAGATGATTAGATGTAGTTAAAGCAGCAATTTTAGGAAAAATAATAATGAAATCCAATAGCAATTCCCAATGAGAACTGCATAACTACGGCTCTAACCATATGAGCAAGAGCATTAGGGATGTTAAGTTAGGAAATCAAAGGCAAGCTCAACCAATTATCAAACCAAAAAGAAACTTGAGAACCATGACCAATAATCCAAGTTGAATGTGAAAAGATAATAGGGAGAACCTTTTTAAACCTAGCCACACAGAGAATTTTTTTATAAGTGGGAAGAGGAACCGAACCTCTATGCAAGAAGCGAGCACACATGAAAATATCCACTAAAAAAGAAGAATCCACTATATTCTAACAATGCTTTAAAAGAAATGAGCGATTTAGAAACACCAAATCCTTTAATCCTAAGCTACCAAGATGCTTTGGGCGACAACAAAAACGCCAAGAAATCAAAGAAGTACCTCGAGTGTCCAGACCACCTAACCAGAAAAAATTCTTTACCCGACGTTGAACTTGGTTTAAAAGAAGACAAGGCTAAGCTTACAATTGAAAACTATAAATTAAATGTTTTGGATGACATATGGGATAAGCTGTAAGTGACCCAATTGAGAAAGCATAAGGCTCTTCCAAGTTGAGAGTCTACATTTTACTTTATCCGTAATGTCCTGAAAGTAATACCGCAAAAACCAGGCTTCGAAGATAGGAACACCGAAATGTTTGAATGGGAAAGATCCCACTCGAACTCGAAGAAGATTCTTGATAGATCTCTGCCTTGGTTGGCGTACCTTTACCGAAGAAAACAAAAGATATTGATTTGTTGACTACTTGAGCTGAGTTAAGCCCATATTTCATGATAAATCTCATAAGGTGTCTAAGTTCAGCACGGGTACCACGCAAAACTATCATAATATCATCAGCAAATAAGACATGAGAAGGGGCACACATAACCTATTCAGCATAGAAACCAACTCACTAGATGAAATTAATAACGATAATCCATGGCTCAAAACCTCCTCCCCCAAACAAAATAATAGAAGAGACAAAAGATCACCCTGTGGAACACGTCTACAATAGGAGAAAAAGCTAGAAAATTGCCCATTAACTAAGAAAGATAGATAAACAGATCGTAGAATCTCCTCCACCCAATTAACAAACACATGGGAGAAACCAAAAGTTTTCGAAAGGCGTAACAAAATAGACTAGCCTAAAGTGTCAAAAGCCTTTGAATATCTAATTTGATTTCAACATTACCTCTGACACATCGTTTATCAAAGACATTCATGCACTCAAAAGTGAGAACAGTGCATCAGAAATGGTAGAACCTTTAGAAAAACATGTTGTTGAAGCGATACAATCCTTGAACTACTTGGGTCCAATCTATCTATAACTGTAAGAATGTGAGTGATAATTTTAAAGATAAAATTGGCCAGAGCTATAGGACGAAGTTGGAAAACTGAGTTTGTGATGAGTCAATCTCATATTATATATTTTACCCTATTCTTAGTATGTTTTGGGTGATTATTTTGGTAGAATTTTAATACTTTGTTTTATATTTTAAATGTAGGGCATTTGACATTCTCTAGAGCAAAACATGACCAAACGGATGAATTTTGGAGTAATTCAAATTGGAAAAGGTTCGTGTGTCTCTTGGCGTGTTTGTATCAAAATTTGGGATTTTTTTTACCAAGCGGTTATTTTCTGGCAATGGAATAATGGAGCAGTGTGCAATGCAGGAAAATGACGTTTTTGCACTTAAATTGCATTTTTGGAGCCCAAGATGACCTTTGATGGGTTCATGGCCTTGTGGAGAAGTGTTCAAAATATTCCAAACCTTAAATCCAGCTATATTGGGCCAGTTTTAGAGCAATTTAGGGATCCAAAACGTGGTTGTTCATATTTTAGGCGAATTTTACCATTTAATTTAGGGTTATGTTTCCTATTTTATTCTAGTATTTAGTTTCCTAGTTGGATTAGAAGACCTTTGTTTTAGGAGGATTTAATTTTTCCTAGGTTAAATAAGAGCTTGGCCGGCCCTAGTCAGCCTTCTTCTTCTATGTGCGTTCTTGAAGAGAGGAAATTGGTCAAGCGTATAGATTTTCAGACTTTTTCATTCAAGGTGTTTTCGATCTTTTTTGAATTCAATAAAGAACTTCGTGATTTTTATTATGAATATACATAACTAATTCTCTTTTTGCTAGGGTGAGGCTACAAGCCTCAGCAAGAATATGTAGTTTCTCTTCAATTTGCTTATGATTATATGCATGCAAGTTTTCAAATTATTAATCACTTGGTTTAAACTATCTAATTGTCTTGATGCTTAATCACCATTAGGATGTCTAGAAAAGTAATTTGATGCAATTTTTGTCGAAGGTCAGTCCCTAAAATTGATGAAGGCTTCTTGTCATTAATATATGCAAGTTCACTTAGGATGAATATCAGCGTCTAGGGTTGCATGGTTTTTCAAAAGGTTTCACAAAACTTAATGAGTCATGCTTGTTTAGATTTGATCTGAATATCACAGACAGATTGTATGTTTGACATACGCTTTATATTAGGGGTCAAGTAAGCACATATTAGGAAAACCTAACCTTTGAAATATGCATTTATAAATCATAAGTAATTGGGAAAACTATATAGGATTGTTAAGATGACGACGAATCCCTAGTGCTTTCTTAACTTGATCTCTACAAAACTATTTCCTTTTTCCTCATCTTTAGTATTGCAGATCGGTTTACTTTTATTAGTTAAATTCGTTTTTATTAAAGTAGGACATAAAATCAATCATCTCAAATTTCTATTTTACAATAATTAATTGGAATTTGGTTTGCTTCAAATTATTTAATAATTACTGTGAAGAACGACCTTGCGAAAACTGTTCATACTACAGTAACCTTGTCATTCTTGCAAGTATTATAGGAGTTTTTAACCCTTTTGTGTGTGGTAAAATCCCTATTAGTCTGCACCTGGAACCTTAGGAATAAGAACTGTTAATGCTCAAAACTTGTAGATTAAGTAATTTAAAATAATAAATACTTGTAGGAATTTCAGATATAATGAAAGATGAATTGGACTCAGAGATGTAAGTGGTTCAACTTTTAAAACTGGGCTACTTTCACTGTGGTACTAGGATTTATATTGATATCAAGATTAAAAATAGTGATCGGCTAATACAAGTATGTTATCCCTCTTTCAGTCATCAGACCTCTATTTGAGAGGCCTCCTCTCCTTTATATAGGCCCTCAATTAAACGCCTCAGCCTTAAGTTAGCCCAATTGCCATTTAATGTGCCACATACGTAGCATAGGGTGTTGACAGCATTTCTGTTACTTGGTCCTAACATTTGGCAAGGAAGTGACATCTGCTTAGCTTAGATATCATGTTTTGTTAAAACAGTACAAGTCGAGCACATGTGCAGCCTCAGTAATCCAATCTCGCCGACCCGAGCATCATTCTGACTGCTATTATGTCTTACCTAGGCATCCTTATCACTAAAAGGTGGTCGTCAAATGGCCTAATTGTCATATGGATAGATATGTCACTTGGAGTACGTGTCTTAAAGTTGTCAGTCTACCTACATTTGTGCGGTTGTCGTAATCCTTCGTACACTCCTCGGTCAGCCGTTGCACTTGGGCTTGTCCTCTTTTAAGCGCTCTGGGCCTCGAGCTTCACATTCTGGCTTTTTAGGGTTCCTTTCTCGGCCAACCCCACTCTTTGGGCTTCAAAGAGTTCAACATTAACAAGAACAACTAAGTTAGAATTAAATTGAAGTGGAATTTTCTCATGAATGAAAAAACTCTGAATAGCCAAAACTATATATAGACTAATTATGCTCAAGCAGGTAGTATAGAAATATCCATTGAAACCATCAAGACTGAGAGAACTAGAAGGATCTAAACTTTTAACTTCTGTATGCACCTCCGATAGAAAAGGCACTCTAAGTAAAGCCACATTCTCGTCGTCAGATGCCAAATTTGGAATTACTCTTTCAACTAGCCCAATATTCACTGTATTATCGCTCAAGGAGAACAAAGTCTTGTAATGTGTCACATTGTGATCTTGAATGGAGACCGGATCATCTAACATTTGGGAATCAACATAAACTAATACCAAAGATTGATGAAGCTTATTGAATTTCACCATAAAGTGAAAAAAGTTTGTATTTTTATCCCCAGAGATAACCAAAACTCGAGAGTTATTAGTAAAAAAAAAATTATGTAACCTAAGGGCCTCATGTACATGACCTTCGGCTTGCTTTCTCTTGCAAATCTTTCATTAAAGGGACTAAGAGAAGCACTTTCCTACTGTATTACATCCAAATCATGCAAAGAACTATTCACAACAAAGTTGACATCTTCAAAAGAAGACCAGAAGCTTACCTTTAAGAACTCGTAACTTAGCTGCTAAGATGACACTAGATCCCAAAAGTTGAAGCTCACCCCTGTGTCTGAAATCAAAGACATAAAATCTAAGCTTTCTAACCTCATTCTCTAAAAGCGAAAAGGAACTTTTGGCACCATAGATACCCAACTAAAAGACAAGAGAAGTGGGCAATGATCTGAAGATATATGAGACAAGGTACTGCTTAGTTTGAAAATGAGACACTTTGTTGGAAAATGAAGCACACCACAAGCAATATAGATAGTTTGAAATTCAGAGCAAGAAATACGGCTGGGCAGAACACCTCCTTTTTTCATGGGACCCAAAACTCAATTAAAATATCCACGTGCAATCCACAATGCGTGACCGTGAAAAGAGGAGATGGCCTTGAGTTCTTCCCGTAAAACTCGTCGCTCAACATCTAGTTGGTTTTGGCATACACCCAAGTAAAAACACAATAAAAGGAATCTAAGGCACATGAGATGATCAGTTGGTGTGAAGAAATTGAAATAACTTGCACCGACAAATTATGAACACATAAAAACCAAAGATCGGGCCCCAAGGGACCCTGATTGTTAGTAGCCACATGGAATAAATGTAAAGAACGCCAAAAAGAATGATGGATAGCTGACTTACCAACAAAGGGCTTCGAAATACACACTAATGAGTCGATTTTATACCATATATTTTACCCTAATCTTAGTTATAATTTATTAGTTATTTTGGTAGAATTTTGATACTTTGTTATGTATTCTTAATGTAGGACATTTGACTTCCTCTGGAGAAAAATATGATCAAACGGATGAATTTTAGAGTGGTTCCCATTGAAGGATGTTCGTGAGTCTGTTGACTTGATCATATCAAAGTTTCATAATTTTATACCAAGCGATTTATTTATGGTGATGAAATAAAGAAGCAGCATGCAGTTCTGTCAAACTGACGTTTTGGGTTTCTTTGGGCTTTTTGGCGTTCAAGATGATGTCTTTTGGGTTCGAGGCCTTCTGTAATTATGTTTGGGACATCTTAAGCTTTAATTCTAGCCATTTTGGCCCTATTTTGGAGCCCTGAAGATCCAGAAACGTGGCTGTTTTGAGACTATGTAGATTTTGGGCGAATTTTACTAGTCAATTTAGGATAATGTTTCCTAATTTATTTTAACTTATTTGGTTTCCTAGTTTTATTCTAAGACATTTTCTAGTAGTATAAATAAGGCTTTTTAGCCTTTAGGGTTTTTTAGAGAAGACGGAGGGAGAAAACGCACGCACACTTTAGAGAGTTTTTGGATTCAAGTTTATTTTCAAAGTGTTTTCTATCCTTGTTTTACATAATATTTCGTTGTATGATTGCTAGTAACTAAATTCCGTTTGCTAGGGTGAGGCCATGAGTCTTAGTAATAATATGTAGTTTCTTTTCAAATTGCTTATGATATTATGCATGCAGGTTTGAATTATTAATCACCAGTTTAAACTATCTAATTGTCTTAATGCTTTGCTACCATTAGGATCCTTGGAAGAATAATTTGATGCAATTTTGGTTGGAGGTCAGTCCCTGAAATTGACGAAGGCTTCTTGTGATTAATATGTGCAAGTTCACTTAAGATGAATACCACGTCTTAAGGGTTGTATGGTTTTTCAAAATGCTTCACAAAGCTTAATGAGTCATGCATATTTAGATTTGATATGAATATCACAGACAAATTGCATGTTTAATATACACTCTATGTTGGCTGTGACAGCCCGTCCCGGACTTTTCGTACCGTAGGGGTGAAATGACGGTTTTGCCCCTAATGGATAATTGTTGTTTGTGTGGTTGTTTTGGGTTCTTGGTTGGTTTCATCCCAGCCACACATCCATCATCATCCTCATTCCCCTCTCCTGTTCACCCTATCTATCCCGAGACTCTCTCTCTCTCTCTCTCTCATTCCTATCTTTTTGTACGGACAAGACCACAAACCTTTGAAATCGTCACAGATCGAAGAAACAAACTACATATTCGTGCTCGTGAGGTCCTTAGAAGTTCAATCATACCCATTTCAGGTGAGGATACCTTCATTTTCACGTCGAACTCGGGATCCCCCGATTTGGTCACTGTTCATGCACACGTTAATTCTTGTGTTTTTGGGAAATTCAAGCTTGTAAGAAGCTTGGTGAGGTCCTTAGGAGGCTCGGGGTGGTTCGTTTGAAGGTTTTGGACGTCGGGATCGTAAGTTGCAAGTTTGGCCGGAGTTGGTGGTGTTTTCCCGACGAGATTCCATGGATTTTAGTGCTTGAAAGTGGTATGGATTTGGTCGGAGTTTGGCCAGAGAAAATGACGGAATATTCCTAACAACGTTAACGGCATCAGTTAGATTTAACAGAATATTCCTGACGCCGTTAGTGTGCTAGGCATGTGTCTGCGAGTGGGCAGCGCGTGTGGCCATGCCTTGGCCGACGCGTGGGGGCGCATGCGGTGTTGAAAAATTATTTTAAAAATATAGGGTTGTTCGTGAGGTTGAGTAGATCACGTTAGTGTGTTCCTACACCCCATTTGAGCATTGTATGAGAAGTTATTTCGTAATGTTGGTTATGTGCTTTAAAATTAACGCATTTATAATTGTTTTGCATATAGGTGAGACCTATCCCGAGGACGAGCACGGTCACTCGAGGCAAGGGGGTTACGACCCTTCTACTTACCAGTGAGTGGGCTTTTGGTTTTCTGTATATACCTATTTACTTATGTTTTTCCCAGAAAGTGAAATGAAACGTTTATACGTTTATATGCCATGCATATTGTTTGTCCATTTAATTATGCATTATTAGTTGCATATATATATGTGTGTGTTGGTGCTGCGGACGCACATGTAAGTGCTAGGTAAGTTATGGTTTATGTTTATGTTCAGTAGTGATTTGAGATGCATAAAGAGCTCATAACCTGCACCCCCAGTGTTAGTGCTCCCGCCTAGAGTTGGGCACAGTCCTTCACGTGATGTTCACCTCCCGCACCACACGCTCATCTTGGATCCAAGTTAGGTGCACAGTCCTGTTGTACATACCACTTTAGGTGGTTTCGACTCGTAGGTGACCCACAATTATTTGCCTAGTCTTCACGTGATCATAGCACTTGAGCGTACTTATTATACACCCAGTCCTGTCGTACAGACTACTTTAGGTGGTTCCGACTCGTGTGCAGGTGTAGTTAGTGAGTTGGAGATTTAAGCTCTAGATTCAGCCGTACAGGTCATGTTAGGTGACTCCGGCTGACAGATTACATGGCATTGTTTGGCATTACCTGAGTACTTGCATTTTATTTCGAGGCATTTGGCATGGCATATTTTTTAGCATGGTTATTATATATATGTATATATTCTATTTTCTAGGAAGTATACAGGTTTTACGGCGAGGGGTTATAACTTGTTTATGAAATGGTTTTTGAAAAGCTTTGTTTTTGCCCACTCACGCTTTCTGTTCTGCGCCCCTCCATGTTCTAGTTTGGCTAGCACTCTTAGTGGCTCCGCAGAGGATTTCCCGGCTTATCTGACAGATTATCACCAGTATAGGACCACCTTTGGGTGTGTTTATTTAGTGTTGTTTCTCTCGGACTGCACTAGGTCTTTCGTGCTCTGAACTTTGTTTGTCACACTTACGCTTGCACATGTATGTTACTTACTTTGTGTATAGCTAGGTTTGTTTTTATTCGTACTTTTATTATTATTTATTAGCTTCTGCACTGTGCACATGGTTACGTCACTTCCACATGACGGCCAGCATGCCCTGATCTCGGTCAGGGTGTGTCATTGGGGGTCCAAGTAAGCATATATTATGAAACCTAACCTTCAAAATATGCATGGGAAATTGATAAGTAATTGGAAAAACTACATAGAATTGTTAAGATTACAGCGGAACCCTAGGCTTTTACAATTTAATTTTCAAAAATTGTTTTCTTTTACTTTATTTTATTTTGTCACTTTATTTAATTTTTTATCTGTTAAATTCGTTTTTATTATTTGAAATCACAAAATCACATTTTTCCAAAACTTTGTTTTAAGTAATTAATTAAGATTTGATTTGATACAAATTATTCATTCAATCTCTGTGGAGAACGACATTGCTAGATCCAATTATATTACAATTACCTTGTACTCTTGCAAGTATTTTAGTATTTTTATCATTACATTTGCAGATGGTAAAAATTTCTATCACACACCATCGCTGGCGCATGAGACTTCCCCAGTTTCAGTTTCAGTTTCGTTCATACCTGACGAGTGGAATCATTTCCCAAACCTCGGGCATTCCAATGAATAATTTTCATTTAAGTTTTGTGCTTACCACGTGCTTCCTTGTGACGAAGGCTACAAACTTAGTTGATTTCTTCTTAACATATCCCTACAACAGATTCTTAATCTTTGGACGGTTTGAAATCAAAGTGAAACCCTCTTCATCCACATAAACGACTAGAGTGGATGCAGAGGAGGCAGAAATAGTATTAGTTGGCATTGAAGGGAGCTCAAAATCAAATCCAAGTTTCTCGACTAGAACTTAAATATGAACGGTGTTGTTAGAGAGATCGAAACTTGGTGCTGGGCCATCCGAATTGACAGGGAAACACCCCATCCCTGGTCCAAAAAGACCGCGTCATTGAGTCCTACCATATTACTGAAGCCACAAAAATAAACACGAATCCGGATCCTCTTTGTAAGAATTCCGGGGATATGTGAATTGTGTTTGTTCATCGTACAACATACTGTCAGAAATCATTTTACATATTTTAATTTAAAATTAAACACAAACATTATCTAACAAAAACTGATTGTACAATGTATGATGAACAGACACGATTTACGAATTTCTAGGATCCTCTGGAGAGGATTATGTTGGAATAGACACAATTCACTTTCCCAGTTAGAAATTAAATTAAAGGTTTTGTTTTGGTAAGAGCAAAAGCATCGTCATTCTTATATAAAGTAGTTAATTGTAAAGGTAGAAGCACATTCTTAATCTTAGGAGTCAGAATTGTGATAAATTAAGGTTGGATTTTCTTTGTTTGTTTCTGTGAAGTGATGGCAACTAGGGATGCTATACCCATCAAACTGAAGCCATCGGTGTACCCTCATCCTTTGTTTGTTTTAAGACAAGAATATACAAGATCGATTTTGGTTTTAGAAGAAGACAAGATGTAAAGATAAGAGATGTTATTCCCTAAACAAATTTGTATAGTCAATGCAGACAATTCTCATGATAATTCCCTTTGGCTTTTAAAACAAGATTATATAATACATGATAAAGTCCAATTATTATATACTAATGATCTCCCTATAAGTCGCATCAATCACAGCAAATAGCATGGAATAATATAATTCCCAAGTTAGAAGAGATTAGGTAGTTTAAAATCTTACCTTGGTTGCGGTAAAATGCTCTCTTCTACTAAAAGTTACAAATTCTTACTCTGCACATTATTTTAGAAAAATATTAGGAGATCACACTTTGGTAAACTACTTTTATGTAGAAATAATTGTTTTTAAAATAATATTATATACGTTATCTTAAGTCATTTTTATGATCATCCTAATATATGTAAAGTCACACAACCAACATCTTTCAACACATTACACTAACAGCACTTCAACGTCTTTCTAGTTTCTACAAACACTAAAATATTTATTTGCAGTAGAATCTGAGTTAAATGATTCTTTTCATTATTTTAGCCATTGAATTTCAGTTTGGATCACTTTAAATCATCTAACTTACCACTGGACTTGATCATGTTTGGTCTTAATTGTTACATTCAGTACAAAAGAATTAACTGAAAAAAGATATTTAAACCGTGACAAACCATTGGATGAGAAAAAAGTTGTTGGCCCATTGCACAAGCAGATGACACAAGAGCCCGTATCAATTAGCCCGTGCATGTGCATTTCGGGCGTCGGGTCAGACCCCTGTGCGTCAAGCAAATTGAGTGCGTCCACTCGCGCTATGAGTCCTATTCAGATTTAGGCTAGCCTAAGTTTTCATTTAAGTTTGGTTTGGGTTTGAGGTTGGAGGAAGTTTTACGTGTACATGCTAAATTCTTAAATTTTAGGATTTAGCCCTCTCCATTTACTAGAGACTTAAAAGTTGGTGAAAATTTTATGCATGATGAGACATATGTCCAATTAGGCACTTGCATGCCAATAATTAAAGATCATTCCCGATCCTTGCGGTGCAGAAGTTTCTGATTTTGATTCCTGAAATCCAGATCACAAGCATGTAAGAGCATGTTCGTAGCAGCTGCATGCAGCTGTACCCTCATATACATAATTCAGCCGTAACATTTTCTCACTATTAAACATAAAACATGATGTATGTCGACGAGATGATTACTTAACTTTTAGAGATTTTAATACTGTAAAATTTATGTAATTTTTTTTTATGTTTAATTATAATTTTTATAGAGATATTAGACATAATCGTGAATAAACGAAATGCACATTATAGTGACGGAGGCTGAAAATGAACGGAGATCTTTAAAGCTAAAATTGGGGTTTGGGACCTTGTCTAACCCTAACCTTTTAGCCTTTTATTATCATAATAATCTTTAAACCATTTTTTCTGGTCACAAATCTAACAAAATCTATCGTTTAACAAAAAAAAAAAAAAACAATAATGCCACGGAACAGAGTAGAAGTTCAGACATAATTGAGCAAGAAGCCAAATTAAGATTCAGCCATACAAGCACATGACACTTTATAGCAATGATAGGAAAGCAATCATACATATGCACCTTGGTGCGTGTTCAATTCCCACCAGTTCCTCTTCCTCCCAACAACTAACTATTTACCACACTACTGTTGCTATATGAAAAAAAAATTTGGTCATATAATGCTGGTCCTTTTTTTTCATTCATTAATTAATCATCCACCATCCACCATCCTTCATCTTTTTCCTTTACTTCTTCTTTTTCTTTGTGATAAATAGTCTAATGTTTTTCACTGCCTTGGTCTTACACTTACCATTGACAACATCCTCTTTAATTGGTTAATTTTAACTGGTATTTTGATTTATGCCTCGCTATTGATGTAGAAACAACAGTTTTTTCTTTAGGTTAATTGTAACAGCTAGCGGTCCAATTTTGTGTGTGTGGTGGCGCAGGGGTTGGGGAGAGAAGTCGATCGATTACATGCATGTTGAGACTAAGTAATCAAAAGGAACGTTTTCTGCTTTAGCAACTTAAAAAATGTAATTACCTCGAATTCTCATCAATCTTAATTTATTCTCTATAAAGCTTTACAAAGAGGAGTAAAAATACATGAAAAAAAAAAAAAAAACCCTAAGGTAATTACCAAAAAGAAGATAAGAATTGACCTAAAGAACTATATATATATATATATATATATAAGCTAAAATGTAACTGGGTGCTTGCTGATAACCCGATTGCTACAGCTGGCTCATTTTTAAAAAGAGTATATATTTAGATTCCAAAACTGACCTGCTCTTTCCTACCTTACTATTTTTGTAAGTTTCTTTTTGTTTATAAATTGTGCAATTAACTAATAACTTTTGGGGAAGCTTCCAGTCCCCATACACAGATCAATTCAATTTCCCTTTAAATTATATAGCAAGTAAACAAAGACTTTTGTTCAAACCAGAGTAACAACCTGCCCTAGGTCAGACATGAAATTACGGGACGGTGCAACTTTACAACTGAGCCATCGACACATTGAATGAGAAGTCTGCTGGCTATAGTATAACATATACAAGTAACGTGCATGAATAATCATATCCGGTAATATTCCCTTGGAACATCTCAAACCTTGACTTTGCATGTTTAATTATTTCCAAGGCCATACAGCAAAGCTAAATAATTAATTTGGAAGAGAGATGCTTCTTATGTTATTTAATGGTTCTAAGTCAATGTAGGGATTTGTGGTTTTAGCTATTAGCAGCGTTTATTTATTTATTTTTTGAAGAAATTTCTATGGTACAAGGAGATTTTATTAAAATAAAAAAGTTACACCTAAACAGCGAAGATATAAATCTTCCCCTCATAAAAAAAAATAAAAAATAAATAAAACAAGCAAAAGAGGGGGAACATAAACCGAACTAGGGTGGGTTCGAAAAACCGAAAACTAAAAAAACCGAACCGAAAGTGTAAAACCAGATCGAACCGAATCTGGTTCAGTTCGATTTGGTTTCTGGGGTTCGGAAACCAGACTGAACCAAAGTAAGGCAAAACGACGTCGTTTTATATTTAATTATAAATTAATGATTTTTTTTTTTTATCTTGAACAGCGTCGTCTAGTCACTCTATTCAGTCTTCAATCTGAAACCCTAAACACTAAACAGATTGATCGATCCATTCCCTTCCCTTTCCCTTATCCCTCTCCTCTGTACTTTCACTCTGGACCATCTCCTTCCCAGCTTCTCCGCTCTTCCGCTTTGTCTTTTTCCTTCCCAGCGACCTGCAATCTGCGACCTATCTCACACATCTCACCAACACGACGCTGTCTTACTCTCAGTTTGTCACCCCCGTGACTCGTGACCTGGCGTGACCCACGACTTCCTCTTGCCGTTTCAAGTCTCGAGTCTCAACCCATAAATTCCCTCCTTTGCAAGGTTAGTCTCTCACCCAATCACCCCTGTGATGCGTTGTGCAGATTTTTTTTTTTCAATTTCATTGGTTCTGATTTGTAGACATTTCTATTGGGTATGCTATAACTATTGCTTTAATTTGGGTTATAAACATTGGGTATGCACTACAATAGACATTGGGTAACCTTATTCAGACATTTCTAATTTTGGTTATAAACATTGGTTCCGTTCTAATCTGTAGACATTTTTTTGACATTTCTATTGGGTATGCTATAAGCATTGGATAATTTCATTTTTGAACAACACTATTAGACTATTAGTTGAGGTTTGATTAATTTGTGAGAAATTGTGGTTATGCACTGCAATTTGTTTTGGGTATTCATTGCTTCTGATCTGTAGCTTTTCAACTCATTATTTGATATGCAGGATGGGAAACTGAAATATTCCTACATGTGAACTCTTTGTTTTGTTTTTAGAACAACAGTTAGTAGTTACTGTCGTTTTCTTTGTTTTAGCTTCAGTTGATCAGTGATGCTTGCTTGTTCTGCTATGTGCATGTCTTTGTGCGGTTTGTTGATGCCTGATGATCTGATATTTCTGTTAATAAGAAAGAAAACATCTCTGTACGGGAGGTGTACCTCCCCAAAGAAAACATCTTGCTCTGCTATGTGCATGTCTGTTAATAAGCCTCACACCCTCTTTTAATTTTTATTCTTTGGTGGTCAGTCGTCTATTGTTGATGGCATCATGGCCACAGATTGTTTTATAATTCATGTTGATAGCATCAGAAAACTTAATTATAAATATGTTCTTATAATATTGTGAGGAGCATATGGAGTCCTTATGGTTGGTAGCTAATGCTTATTATATGTTTTGTACCTCAGTTCAAGCTCAAACTCAATGAGATCATCAAATAGCTCCCGTGAAAAAATAAACTCATCTACTTCTACTCCATCGTAAGTAAGTTGTCATCTCTATACTTTCTCTATGGTTCTTATGTCTCAATTTATTTAATAATTAATTGTAATGATTCTCTCTCTTATTTTTGAAGGACATTGTTGGTGAATCAACTCCACCTCAACTCCCCATGGTGGCAACTCAACAAACTCCTCTTACTCATGGTGGATCCACAAATTTATCCGATGCAACTCCAAAACAAGGTGGCTCAAGTGATCAAGTAAGTAAAGAAGACACTCTCTTGGATTCACGAAAAAGTCATTCAAGATCTACAATTTGGGAGCATTTTGATAGGATAATTGAGGGATGTAGAGTTAAAGGGCGTGCAAGTATTGCAACAAATTGTATATGGCCGACACGGATAAAAATGGTACAACTAGCATAAGAAATCACTTAGCTAGATGTAGGAGCTATGGTCCTAATAAGGACATATTTGCCGCAAATAGGCAAAAGATCTTAACCTTTGCCGGCACAAAAGATAAGTTGGAAGCTATTGGTTTTTCTCAAGTAGAAGTTACTAAGGCTTGTGTTGAGATGATAATTATAGACAAGTTACCTTTTTCTTTCGTCGAGGGAGATGGTTTTCGTCATTTTTGCATGCATGCATGTCCTTTGTGGAAAGTACCTAGTCGTAAGATAATAGCTAAAGATGTTCTTGGCTTGTTTTACTCCAGAAAGGAGAAATTGAAAAGTTAGTTGAAGACATTAAGGGTGTGTCTAACAATGGATACATGGACTTCTATTCAACAAATAAATTACATGATTCTCACCACTCATTTTATTGATGATGATTGGATGTTAAATAAAAAGATTTTGAACTTTTGTGTCATTCCAAATCACACAGGAGAATCCATTGCTTAACTTTTGGAGAGGTAGGGCATAGAGAAGGTGTTAACTATTACGGTTGACAATGCTTCAGTTAATGATTCTGGCTTAGGGGATTTGGTGCACCAAATAAGTGGGTGGGGGATTCCTAATGCATTTTTGCATGATGGAAAATATTTGCACATGAGGTACGTTGCTCATATCCTTAATTTGGTGGTGAATGATGGGATAAAGATGTTGTATACCACCATACAAAGCATTCGTAATGCGGTTAGGTAAGTAAGATATTCCCCTCAAAGGTTGGAGAGCTTTAAAAGGTGTGTTGAGAGAGTGAGAATAGAAAACAAAGGGCTTATGATTTTAGATGTCCTTACTAGGTGGAATTCCACATTTTTAATGTTGGAATCGGCCTTGGAGTTCAAGATGGCTTTTGATAGGTTGAAAGTAGATGATGGTCATTACCTTCCTTACTTTACTAAAGAAAATCATGATAATATAAGGGAGGGGCCACCTTCGATTCATGATTGGAGTAAGGCGGTAATATTTGCATCATTTTTTAGACCCTTCTATAAAGTCACTTTAAAAGTGTGTTGTTCTAATACTCTAACAATTCATACTACTTTTGGTGATTTGTTTAAGATCAAAATTCTCCTCCTTGAAAACAAAGATAATGAATTCTTGTCTATGATCTCTATGTTGATGCAAGAAAAATATGACAAATATTGGGGTTCAATTGATGATATGAATCAATATGTTTTTGTTGCACTTGTGCTTGATCCTTGCCATAAATTGGAGAAGGTGGTTGATTATTATGAGATACTATATGGCGAGGACGAGAAAAAAGTTGAAATTGCAACCAATGCGGTGAAAGATTTGTTGTTTGATCTTTACAAGATTCATGAAGAGTCGTCTTTTGATACACAACAAAGCACAAGTAATGGTGGTAGTTCTCAATCGGCAACTACAAGTGGAGATCCTTTATCAAGTATGACAGGGATTAAAAGAAAGTTGAAAGAGAAAAGTGAAATGAGAGAAGCAAAGAGAGACCGTATTGTGCACAATGATATGGATAAAGTATCTTTCGGATCCTAATGAAGGGGAAGAAGAGGCAAACTTTGATATCTTGAATTGGTGGATGGTGAATGGGCTTTCTAAGTATCCTATTTTGGCACGAGTTGCAAAAGAGATTTTAGCTATTCCCGTATCAACCATTGCTTCGGAATCCTCCTTTAGCACAAGTGGACGAATAATTAATCCATATCGTAGTTCTTTGAGTCCAAAAATGGTGGACGCTTTGATATGTACACAAAATTGGCTTAGGTCAATTCATGTAGCATTACATCATGAGCCAACCATTGAGGAGATTGAATTTTGCGAAGAAGTTGAGAAATGTAATTTTACTTATTGCATTTGGTTTTGTTAGACTATTTTAATTAGATGCTAAGTTGCATGCTTGCTTTACATCATGTTGTTTCTTTTTTTATTTGTATGTAGAAATGGCAAGTGGAAACTCAAACAAAGTTGCTATGTTGCCTCTTACGCCGCCTAAGCGTTGAGCTTGAACTTGAGGACTTGGAAGATTTTATTTGTGCAAGACATGAGTGATGAAACCTTGAAGGTGTATTTAACTTGTGTGATGTTTATTTTAAATTTGGACTTTGGAAATTGGAAGACTTGATTGATGATTCTAGTTGGAAGACTTAAACTTTTTCGGTAACGTTGGCATATGTCAATCTGTTGCCTTATTTTTTGTTGCAGACTTGCAGTGTTCTTTCCTATAGTTGGTGGATCGTGGAGCAATTTTGGATTTTCATCATGGTTTTGTTGTTGAATATGGTCTAAGGTTATGATAGTAGTACCACTTCTCAAATGGCATATCTTTCCTTTTCTGCAAAATGTAGATGTGTAAAATTGATTTCATACTTGTAGGTTTTCATGTGGATGACTCTGAAGTGACTTTGAATGTGAACTTTCATATTTTCAATTTTTTTTTCTTTGGAGGATGAAAAAAAAAACCGAACTGAGAAAAAACCGAAAAAAATTGAACCGAACCAAAATTTCGGTTCGGTTTAGGTTCGAACCGCTAAGAACCGAACCCAACCCTAAACCTAACTACTCTTGAAAAGAAACAATAAGATACAAATAAAAAAGGGTGGGAGATGAAACTTAACTCCTCTCAAACACAACGTAATTAATAGGTAAGAACCTACAAGTGAAGATGAAAATAAAACCACACATGCCACATGTAGAAAAAGATATAATTTGTGAAATAAAAAGGAAAATCGAAAATTCAAGTGGCTTAAGTTGAAGTAGCTAATTTTGAAGTCACAAAAAAAAAAAAAAAAAAAAAAAAAAAAAAAAAAGCAACCAATAGAGCGAGAGAGTCAAAGTTGAAATGATGATTACTAACCTTGTCTCTCATTCAAAATTGTGCATTAGACGTTCATGTTGCATGACTCCCAAATGATAAAAGAAAGAACTCATTTTTGTTTATTACCTTCATCACATATGTACAAGACCAAATTCATTTGATTTCTAAAAAGAATAAGCGAAATGCAGTAGCTAGCTGTCTGCTTTTGAGTTGAGTAGTAAGAGTCAGAAAGCAATATCAGTCATTCTTAGAATTAGCATTCTATAACCCAAGACTCGAGTGGACAAGAAAAAAAAGCTCTTCATGATCCATTTGTAGGTCGATTTTCTGAAACCACAAAATTCTTATTTAGAATGAGATTTCAACTAAAAGAAAATTGATATATTCACCTATAGTATAGATAATTGTTTACTGTAGTCACTAGGCATAGACATTATATATCATTGTCTATATCCGATAGATAATGCATAATTCCATTTGTTTTATTATCTACCTAGAATTAATTTGGGAAGGCACTAGCAATTTAGTCAGCTCTTATCCACAAACCGGGTCCATCTTGGTTGGCCATTCCCCATCATCTTA
Organism: Pyrus x bretschneideri; assembly: GCF_019419815.1. Taxonomy (NCBI): domain Eukaryota; kingdom Viridiplantae; phylum Streptophyta; class Magnoliopsida; order Rosales; family Rosaceae; genus Pyrus; species Pyrus x bretschneideri. The sequence continues at coordinate 3,907,381 of NW_025999820.1, read as the reverse complement.
ATCATATAGACAAAACTTTGTTGTCAATCTGTTAAAAAGCTCACGTTATTAACCTTAAACAAACAAAAAAACTTTAAATTATACACAACAAATTACAAACCCTATTGTCATGAGTCATGTTTTATAACACTGGATCTATGCCAAGTGGCTGGTCCATTACACTATTCTGGTAGAGAAAGCCACAGCTAGGCCACAGGAACCTTAACGTCCAGTCTACGATCTAGTTGTGTCTACTTTAGCAGCCTCCAAATCCACTTTTAGACCACGTTTTCATCTTTTCTCAAATCATTTTTATATAAGAAAACTAAAGAAAAATGTTTAAAAATTTTGAGCTTTAACGATAAGAATAAAATAGAGGGTAACGTAAATAGTACCAAAATTGATTTTTTAGTATAAATTAGTATAAAAAATATGATTTTTCGTTAAAATAAATAGTACCGATAACTTTGCGTTAAAGTTCATTTTTTATATTAGGGTTGTTACCACGTATTTAGATTAAAATCACTATATTTTATTATTTTAGTGCAAACTCAAACATTCGGACAAAGTTGCAGTGCAGTAAGAACAAGGTAAACAGGGGCGGCAACTGAAAATTTGACAGGCCCCAAATCAATGTCTCTTTCGAACACACGATAACTAGTCTACGTTCAAATGCATTTGCTTTAATATGAACCTACTTGTCTATATTAAAAAAAAGTAAAGATTCCTCAATCCAACTGGCCCATATAGACTTAAGCGCCCTCTTCTTTTTATATATTCCTCCACCCTACCATTCAAAATCTCAGTCTGCTTCTTCTTCTCTCTCTCTCTCTCTCTCTCTCTCTCTCTCTCTCTTCATATCTGTGTTCTGAAAAAATAAATTTTTTGTCGAATGGGTCGATTTCATCTTATTCTAGTATGGTCACTTTGCGTCGGTCTGTGTCTACTCCTTTGTCCCACATCGGCGCAGCTCAAAACAAACTACTATGCCAATATCTGCCCCAACGTTGAAAGCATTGTCAAAGATGCTGTCACTAAGAAATTCCAGCAAACATTCGTCACGGTTCCGGGAACGCTCCGTCTCTTTTTCCACGATTGCTTTGTCGAGGTAATCACTTAAACGCTATCTAAACCCTAAATTGTAGAAATTATAACAAGTTTCCTACACGGGTTTCCAAATTTCGATCAAAATCTTAGCCTTGTTTTGTTGTGTTGTGAAATCAATGTATAGGGATGTGATGCTTCTGTTATAGTTGCTTCCACTGCAAACAACAAGGCAGAAAAGGACAATCCAGATAATCTGTCATTAGCCGGAGATGGGTTTGATACGGTGATCAAAGCGAAAGCAGCCGTTGATGCAGTTCCTCAATGCAAAAACAAAGTCTCTTGTGCTGATATTCTTGCCTTGGCCACCAGAGATGTTATTGGTTTGGTAATTTGTTATCACAAGAACTTTGTTTTAATTGATTTTTTTTTCTCTATAAAAAAATATTTTTTTTGCTTTTTGATATTGGAAATTTTCGTTTGTCGCTAGATTATGAATTGAAATCATGACCTGATCAATCAGGTTAACGTTTATCAGAATGTATGGTTTAAATTTAAAGTCCGACAATATAAAGGGCATTGCTCTATTATTATTTTGCCATGCAGGGTAGTTGTGATAACTACTTACATTTTTATTACGGTAATGTTAATTACAATCAAATGTGTTTAACTCTGCAGTCTGGGGGACCTTCATATTCTGTTGAGTTGGGAAGATTGGATGGACTAAGCTCAACTTCTACAAGTGTAAATGGGAAGCTACCCAAGTCAACCTTCAATTTGAACCAGCTCAATTCCCTGTTTGCTTCCCATGGGTTGTCCCAAGCTGACATGGTTGCTCTTTCAGGTAAGACGTGTTTTATGCTCTCGTCAATGGGACACATCATACACTAAAACCTAAGACCTATGCTAGTGAAAGTCTGTCTACTTACTTTGATAGCTAACAATCATCCGCATGAATTAACGTTCTTAATTAGCCTTTTTTTCTAAACATACACAATACTTGCAATATTTAGAATTTAATTGCTAGTTTTTAGATGATTTAAAGTGCTTTTAAAATTTTTATTATCTTTCAAGAAACATTGTTTTCAACTCAAAAAAATATATCATCGAAATAGATAATGTGTATTGATATTAGAGAATCATACTTTGTGATTCTTGAATAAGTATTTCATCAATTATTCTTCGTCAAACTTTGTTGGAAAACAATCGATCATATCCTCGTATTGATTTGCTACTAAGCGGCATTATGGTTCCTTGACATGCACTAATTAAAGGCACTAATAACTGTGTTTAATTTGCAGGGGCACACACCCTTGGGTTCTCTCATTGCAACCAGTTCTCAAATCGGATTTACAGTAACCCAGTGGACCCCACGCTGAACAAAACGTACGCAACGGAGCTTCAACAAATGTGTCCCAAAAATGTAGACCCCGACATAGCCATCAACATGGACCCAACCACGCCCAGGACGTTTGACAATGTATACTTTCAGAATCTTGTGGAAGGGAAAGGATTATTTACTTCGGACCAGGTCCTTTTTACGGACAGCAGATCCCAGCCCACGGTAAGAAATTGGGCCAAAAACAAGGCGGCTTTTAACCAGGCCTTTATTACCGCTATGACCAAGCTGGGCCGTGTCGGAGTGAAGACCGGCAAGAACGGTAATATTCGTCGAGATTGCAGTGTTTTTAATTGAGAGGGAAAAAATGGAAATTGGTTAAACTGAATGTTGATCAAATTCAGCTTCAGTTCATCTGTTTTCTTCATCAGGAAAAAAAAAAAAAAAATGGATCGGAAATAAACAAAGAGAGAGGAAAATGAAGAAGTTAAAAAAATAGGAGAGATTTGACTCTTACAATAAGGTTTGTAACTCCAATAATCTAGATTCAGCTGGTTCTATGTGAAATAATCGATAGGATGACATTGTGTCAAATATCCTAAGTGCAACAACATGATGGCCCAATTCATTTTTCTTTTTCTAATTATTTTGTTTCTTTTCATTGCACCTTGAAATAAATTAGTGAGAGTTTAAAGAAACAGATGTTATACTTTTTATCAGACAGCAACCACAATAATACTTCGGTGCACCTAAACTCACAGATTTGTAATCATACCCTAAATTTGGATCGGAGAAGCTTATCGAATGCTCTATTATCATCCTTTTTTTATTTCCTTTTACTTCTTTAGTATCCACCATTGGTTGTTTAAAAAATGGTGCTAAGCAAGCATAGTAAATGAGTTAAGCCGAACCAAATCAACTGTCACAGCTTTGTATGCGTGTGTACCCGGTTTTGCATGCTCGACCCATATGTCTGGAGGCGCTAGATTAAAAGATCAAGATGATTTTGTTTGGGCCTGAAAAATTTTGGTTTCAGCCGAGCTATTAGAAGTCAGCCTAAAAAAAAAAAGGTTGTGAGTCTCAACCTAGTAATGCATTGTTGGTGACATGGCCGAGTCCTAGGCAAAGTAGGCTTGTTTGAGGATCAGGATTGACTTTTGATGATATTTGACTTAGATACTTGAGGATCCGGATTGGATTTTGGATGAAAAGGTCATGATTGGTTTCTAGATTAAATGGGAATTGATGTTGGAGCAATATTATAAAATATGAAAATAACAATATAGTTTCAATGATAATAATCATAAAGAAATTCATAACATCAATTATACATGAGATTAATATAAACAACTAAAGAGAATGTTAGAAAAACTGACAAACTTGGAGATTGAGGCTTGCATTAATGCAATGTCCTAAAGACAGAATTTCGCCCATACTCTTGTGCTTGTAGTTCGATAGGCGTCCGTCTCCCAGGATTCAACAATCTATAATCCGAAGTCAAAGCACTTCAATCTTCGGACTCTAACGAACTTTATATATTCCTTACTCTCCAGACACGACTCGGAATTTGACACACGAAGCATGAGAGAAACAAAGTGGGGAAACCCTATTTCTCAAGAGTAAAAATTAACTCTAATTTTCTCTATTTAATACCAATGGTTTTATGGGTTTATATAGAATCCAATTTCTACTTATCAAAGAGATGTAACTTTTCATCTATAAGTATACATCACTTATCAAGGAAATACAACTAAACAACATAACCCTTCCAAGAAATTGGTTAACAATATTTTTCATTCAATTATTAAAATTATATATTATAATATATAATATATAATTTCCAACAATCCCCCACATGAATGAAAAATTAGGAAGAATTTGAGAGTACAGGCGGACAAGAGATGCATCGGGAGAGGTGTCTTTTGGACTTGAACCTACCCTAGTGAATACTTATCGGATTTACTTGGTGACGCAGTGAATATAGAATCTTGGACTGTTCACCACAGTAGTAAACCGAAACAATAAGCAACACACACCACTAATCCTAATATATTCCGATTCATACGGTTGTGTTCATTTTGGTCCTGAACAAATCACGGATTCATGAAAGCTTTAGAGAATTTAACCATCTCATACTCATAGAAGCGACTCACTTCTACTCTCACATAGGTGACCACTGATTAAGAATAGTTTACTTCATTCCTCTTATTTATAAGATATCACTGTCATTAAGTATAAATATACATCCTAAAACTTTTGCAGACAACACACTTCTTCTACCATAGGAATGAGGTATACAGTGTGTTAACTTCTTTGAACCATGCCCAACCAGTTTGCCTATTAAACTTAGACCATGGGATCTCCAATCAACTAAGTTAGGTTTCCGCTCGACTGATTCATTAGTTGTGTTGGCTTTAGCCACATTCCCCTCGATGTTCAACTTACTCTCTAGTCAAACCTTTAATAATTGGTATCACTAAGGTTGACTCTTCTTATGGTGTGCACTTTCATATTATGAAATTATATTTCATACGAGAGTAGTTGTTTGACATTGTTTGAAATGTCAAGTCTTCAAACTTTATATTAGGACTTAATTACTAAGTAATTTACTAACGATAAGCACTTGGGTAAACTCCCCCACATTTAAGGTATTTATAAGAAGATCTCTAAGCTTGCCATACCTTAAACAATTACTCATTACAAGAGATGACATCTTAAATGTCATTCAATTAGCAAACGACTTTTAACCAACCCCTACAATTCTTTCATAATTGTAGTTTCTTTTAATGCTATCATTAAATCGATCACATTTTCCACTTCAAGAGGTAAGGAACAACAAAGATAGGCTCAATCTATCCTTTTAGGCCTTCATGCCTCACTAGAAATTATGACAAAATCACTTCTTTGCTTTTATTCTTTCCTTCCTGTTACTAACAAGCATGACCCAAGGGCCATGTCCATTCATACGCTTACCTAATAAGCATCATTACGTCGAATTCAAATCTGCAAAATGTCTTTCACATTTTCAGTATGATCTTGTCCTTTCTAAAAGACCCCCACACTTTCATGATTATTTCTTTATATTAATATCACTTTAAATGACACTCAATATCATCTTGGGTCTCTTGTAATTTATAAATGTGTATCACTTCGAAGAAAGCATATAAATGATTTTGCAACATTATTATCACTATATGATAATACATCCAGTCAGTATGTAAAAGTTTACATACCAGCCCATGAACACATTTGAATATGTCAATGACTAGTTAGGAAGGTCCTACCCTTTCACTGTCAAAAGCAGCACTTCAAATGGCATGTTTTTTCTTTGAATCTCAAATGGCAAATTTCAATTTTCAATTCCGCCACATTACAAAACCATCCTTTAGTTAAATAGTTGCATCTTTCTGCGACTTAACCGCCACATGGTTCAATATAAGTCTTGGACCTTGACCCCATAATTAAATAAGCATCTTTCGACGTTGATAGATAACTCATCTAAAATGAGTTCAGTTTATCAGTTTATTTTTGTTGCTTCTCAAAGCCAAATTCATCCACTTTCTGGGTTCTTATCATGACTGAACATGACTAAAGATTAAACCCAATTTTGCATATACACACATATGCCTGAGTAATTGTTCAATGTCCTTCATATGTATTCCATTCTTTCCATGAATAAATATGAATAATCTGCACTTATCTTATATTCTATGATACCATGGAAGTTGGATTCATATCTTTTACTGGAGTTTTCCAAACTGTTTCAATACAAATTTAAAACAACCCCATTTTATTTGGGTAGTCACTCTTCATCAAGAGCTTTCGCTGACATCTTTATGAATATAAGCGTTTTCTCAACAAAACCCGATTAATCATCCTCGTACCCAATCAAATATTGATTTCAATTGTCCCAAGAAAGAACATTATTGCCCTTTTAGATTTGAAAATAATGCAAATTTTTTAATCAAGCCATTTCAATTAGCCTTAACCGTCACCTCCTTTCTAATAGAAAAGTCAATGCCAAACATACTTGCCAGATATTCATGAATGATGCAATTGAATCATGAGAATCGCATATGTGAAACAAAAGATTCATGATTGCAGTGTAACATATATTATCAATATATCCATGTTTTCTCTGAAAGAAACGCTTTGGGCATCAGCCTATATGACAATTCAAATTTTAACATGGTGGTAAATGGCCAGAGACATCAATACCCTATCACTGTCATATGTAGAAATATCTATTTATTAATTTTCTTATAATCTCATACGCATGGCAGATTCATTTTAGTGAGAATAACCAGGCCAAGAAGGCATATATGCTGTAACATACATATGCAGACAATGAAAGCACACATATAACTGCTAGATGAAAATCGAAAAACATCTTCCAGTATATACACAATGCAATTACCACTAGTGTGGCAACATACAAACATTATTGTATATATCAAGCACATCAAATAAACTAATACACATCAATATACACATAAAATCCAGCCCCATAAATTTTCCAAAGCAAAATCAGAGTTTCTTCTACTTAGCGTTTAGGGCTATGTTCAATGTTATTGATTTTAACTTCTTCTATTATGTACTCAGACTCATACTCTCTAATATTCCACGAGAAAATTCTGTCTTTAGATTGTTGGAGCAATATTAGAAAATATGAAAAATAACAATATAATTCCAATGATAATAATTATAAAGAAATTCACAACATCAATTATACATGAGATTAATGTAAACAACTAAAGAGAATGTTAGAAAAACTGACAAACTTGGAGATTGAGGCTTGTAGTTCAGGATTCAACAATCTATAATCCGAAGTCAAAGAACTTCAATTTTTGGACTCTGGCGAACTTTATATATTCCGTACTCTCAAGACACATATTGGAATTTGACACACGAAGCATGAGAGAAACAAAGTAGGGAAACCCTATTTCTCAAGAGTAAAAATTAACTCTAATTTTCTCTATTTAATACCAATGGTTTCATGGGTTTATATAGAATCCAATTTCTACTTATCAAAGAGATGTAACTTTTCATCTTTAAGTATACATCACTTATCAAGGGAATACAACTAAACAACATAACTTTTCTAAGAAATTGATTAACAATATTTTTCATTCAATTATTAAAATTATATACTATAATATATAATATATAATTTCCAACAATTAGTTGCATAATCAGTCTAGGCTCATAATCTTAGTTTGTGTCGAAGAAGGCGAGACTCGACGGTGATACGGTTTTAGTCAAGGATAATTTTGACATACCGAGATAACAAGCTGAGGAGTTAGAGTATCAGAATTCTATGACTCGGCAGGTTTAGGCCTTAAGTACTTTCCAACAAGCGAAGGTAAACGTTTAAACATAATAAAGCCAACATTAATGGCTTAATCATATTTAAAGGTGGCAATGTTTGGATTGAAAATATGTATTGGGGCCTAACCAAGACCCAACCCATTCGTTCCCATGTAAAACACTAATAGGCATTTAAAGCATAAGAAACAATGCACCAGCCTAACCAAGTTCAAAAGTACTTTACACATAGCAACAGAGTCGGTGAACAAACCTTTCACACTAATAGGGAAAGAGATCCTCTTTGGATCTTTCCCTACAAGGTCCAAGGATAAAGTGATCCGAGCCTTTAAAATTTGATACAACGGCTAAAAATAGAGAAGTTAGTAAAAACTTTTAAAAGCTATAATAATTTTTGGCCATTAGATCAAATTTTAAAGGCCCAGATCACTTGATCCTTGGACTTTGGAGGGAAAAATATGGAGATGATCTCTTTTCCACTAATAGAACACTTCAGTTGATTTAAACAAAGGAAAACTACTTTCTGGGGGCAGTTTGGGTATTCTGGAGGAAAGAAAGCCCAGGTTGAAGGATAATATCTTCTTCTTTGACCGCTCTCACGTCGCCAACTTGACTCAGGGAGGATTAATTTGAATAAGGCATCAACTCAAAGTCGGCTTTTCTCTATAAAAAACAGACATAAAAACTGAAGACTAGGACACTTAAATCAAACAACCTAAAAACAACTTTGCTCTCTTTCCAGTCTACTTTCTTACAAGTCCCTTTCATATATTTAGCACCTTCGTGTTTCCTTACATTTATCTTTAAAGCTCTGCTACTTTACATGCAGTATTTATTTTCCTATTTTCAACTTCATTTTGAAGCACATCTTTTAGTGTCAAGAACTTGGCCGAATGGCTTGCAAACTTGCCTGAATAAGTTTAAACTTGCTCGAATGCTTGTGTTTTATATTTCCCTTTACCTTATTGTCTTGTACCTTTAGTTACTATTATTTTGTTCAAGTTATTTCTCTGTCGTAAGTATTTAACAAGCACCTAACTTAATTTGACAAGTATTTACCTTCCATTACTTTCAGTCCTTTCCTTCTTTTTTTTTCTTTTTTTTTTTTTTTTTTTATCTAACATATATTCCTTTCTGCCTTTACATTTACAGGAGAGTTGCAAGCAAAGTTTGACCTAATTCTGATCATATATCTTGTATTTCCGGTTACCAAATACGATTTCAAATATCAACTTCTCCCATAATGATATCTATCTACCTAGTATCATTATAATATCAGCCAATTTCATTCTTTTAATTAACTGTGGAAAAATTTGCAAATTATAAAACCTAACGGGCGGATTTTCCATCTCCAAGGAAAACCAATATGATCCCCTATGAGAAAAATGTCCCGATCCTCCCTTTTGGGCTTCAACTCTCACATAAATCGATATTCACAATGGTAGGATACCGTTGGTATGGAATTGGGTTAGCAAGTTATAAGGGAGTTACAACTAACAGGAAAATTGTTGCATGAAATTAGTATATAAGGTGATAGAAGCAGCTTATGCTTTTCAATGTTTTTTACTTCAATACAGCCATTAGACTTTTGATACAAGTAGTACTAATGGAAGAAGAAAACAGAATTTAAAATCTCAAATGCATAAGTAAATATTCTTCACTCTTTAAGCTACAAACTCATTACAACTGTAAAACTTCTTAATGAATAAAAATGTTTTCACCCTTAACCTACAAACTCCTTACGACTATAAAACTTATTAACGAATAACTTTGAAACTTATGTTAATGGACAACCATGAATCAATTAACAAGAAGGGCTTCCTAATAAGGATTTTTGGGTGTTAAAAACAACGTTTATTTTTTTACCTGAGCTCCCATACTTCATAGTCTCCCCTCATACAATACAAGGAAGATATATAGCTATAACTAAAGAGTTTACCGACAATGGGATAATGGGTGTTCATTATTGACATGTTAAGATGGGGCACTTCCATCATCAGTGTTAGTGTGTACAAAGTTGCAACCCAACTTAAACCTTAATCCCTAAACCACAACACAGAAAGCTACCACTTCCAGGAAATCAGTTCAGGCACTTGATATGTATAACATTAGAGATATTTGTCAGCTTGCCCGCTGAACTTGTACAAAGCTACCAATTACCCTCCTGAACTTTAATTTTAGCCGTTGACCCTCCTGAACTTTTATAATTAGCTAATTTATCCTCTAAACTTTAACTTTAGCCGCGCACCCCCTAAAATTTTATAAATAGCCAATTTTGCCCCTAGCTTTAGATATTAAAATTTTCCATCCAATTTTCCATTCTTTTTGTGTGACAACCCGTCCTAAATTTTATTATTTTATAAATTTTATAATGTGAATTTACAAAAATGCCCTAGAGGCGAAGGTTTTGACTTTCATAGATCAACGGGTTGTGAGACGTACTAAATATTCTTTTAGTATATTCCTGAAGTACTCGACGATATGAACGAGTAAGCGCAAGCAGAAGTGAATTTGGAATTAAGAACCAAAAGTATTTTGAAGAAATAATTATTCTATTTATATTATTTTAATGTATGCAAAAAAAAAGAGGATAGTGGGTGTGTAAGTGAGTGTGTGCGTGTGTGTGAGAGGAAAAAACAGGGAAGAGAGCAAAGAGGAAGGAAAAAAAAAAGGGGACGGACTGCCTAATGGCAGCAAAGGAGAGGAGAAAGTGGAGAGTTGCAGGAGGGAAATGAGGAAGATGGGAGGAGGACCAATCAGAAAAGGAAGAAAGGAGGGAAGAGGAGAGGAAGGGAGAAGCAGGGGATCGGGACCCGGTTCTTGGTGACCCGACCCAATCGACGCCACACACACATTTTCGACGGATTTTCACCCCGTTTTCCGGTGAATTACACCAAATTACCACTTGGAAACCCCTCTATAACCTTCCCTCTTCCAATTATACCCCAGAAATCATAGATTTTAGCATGGAAATTCAGGAAACATCGCACCGGTGGGTACGGCGGGTCTTGTGTCGATTCTCCCATTTCTGAAACAATTTCTTCCAATTAACACCACAAATAGACTCCCCTCAACCTCAGGAACAAAGCCCAAACACTTGTGGAGGCATCGGAGTGAGCATGGAGGTCGAATCGAAGCACACCCTCTTTAGGGTTTCCGGCGGAATATTGTAAAATTGAGGTGTTTCTCGGAAAAATTAGACTTGTCCACAAGTATAAAGTTTACTCTACTCATTGATACCTACAATTTTGTAAATTTTGGTAATTTTTGGAAATAGTGAAATTTTCCGACGAGTGGGGACGACCGACCGCCACCAGCGGCGACGCATGGTCAGTGGGCCACCAATGCTATTTTTAGGCTATATTAAATGTCTTGAATTCATTTTTGATATTTGAATGATGTAGGTTGATCATTGGAACCTAAATTCGGTACGATATGTTAATAGGTATTTATATGAATCGATGATCCGACTGTTGGATTGTCACCAAACTTTAATATGTTATAGTACGTAACATTTGAGCATCATGGAAACTTATGGATTGGAAATTTGATATGCGGATCTTCCCAAATTGGATTTGTAAGTTTATAAAGTAAATGTTAATCGCCACTTGATTTTGGGCAATTGGCGAAGATCCGACCGTTGGATCGTAATGAAATTTTGGTATGTTATTCTAGAAGCATAATGTGAATCTTTGGAAGTCGTGGATTGGAAATCTGATATGTGAATCTGCCGGATCGACGGTTAACTTTTGGTCAATAAGCCTCAAACTATTTTAGAATGTCTTTGAGGATGTGTTTTATGTGAATTACATATTCTATTAATAAGAGTTCTGATATATGATTCAATAATTGTTCTAGGTGCCAATCATTCGGGACACCTCGATACATGTGCTAGAGAATCATAGCGTTGACTCCAGGTGAGTGGGTCTTTTCCTTTTATCATAGGCATATACTTAATAGTTCCATAAACGCTTTTAAATTGATTTATGCATGTCACCTACAATTAATGGATGTGAACTACGAATGGCTTGATCCCTGTTTAGGGTACATAGGCAGTCTAACAAGACGTTAGATGCAGCCATACAATAAACGAGACTAAAGAATTGAGACAATAGCCTTGTTTAAGGAATTGAATAGTGTGAAGGAGTTTGGTAGAAAATGCAAGATATAACCTTTGGTTTTGGTAGTTAAGTGTTGGTCATAAATTAAGATGTAAAGAATCAAGAAATTGAAGTAAGGAAAGGTAAGTAATGATAATTAATCTAACTAGTGTCTAATTAGACTTATCATCATTGATTACTCTCAAAAGTAAATAGTTTGGGAGTGAGATGCTACAGTTTATGCATGTCATGCCATTTGTATATATGTTTATATATCTGGAAGTATGATATAGTTGAATTTCAGATTTACATCATGGCATATTCATGTGTGTATTACCTGAACCTAACCATTGTGAATGCTCTGAAGTGCTAAATGATGCTGCGGACGCCAGGTAAGCTTCAAGTGAGTACATGTTGATGATAGTGGTGGTAGTGAGTATGATTGTGTTGAGATATATTATAGCTCATAAACCTGCACCCTGGTGTTAGTGCTCCCGCCCTTGGCCAGGGCACAGTCCTTCATGTGATGTTCACCTCCCGCACCTTATGCTCACCTTGGATCCAAGCTAGGTGCACAGTCTTGTCGTACAGACCACTTTAGGTGGTTTCGATTCTTAGGTGACCCGAGATTATTCGCCCAATCTTCACGTGATCGTAGCACTTGAGCGTACTTATTTACACCCAATCATGTCGTACAAACCACTTTGGTGGTTCCGACTCGTGTGCAGGTATACTTATTAAGCTATTGGCTAGCATGTTATTGAGTTATTGGCTAGCATGATTGATGAGATATGTGATGAGATATGTGATGAGATATGGATAAGTCGTACAGGTCACTATAGGTGACTCCGACTTATATGCTAGCCATGATTGATGAGATATGGATAAGTTATATAGGTCACTATAGGTGACTCTGACTTATATGCTAGCCATGATTGTTGAGATATGGATAAGTCGTACAGGTCACTATAGGTGACTCCGACTTATATGCTAGCATTGATTGATGTGATATATGTGTATAGTTGTACAGGTCACCATAAGTGATTCTGACTTGCATGCTGGTACCGTTTATTAAGCACGTGATTATTTATATTGCTAATGAGATGCTAGATAGTGGTATACTTCTGGGTTTACTTTTAGTACACTTTTGATTTCATACTTTAACGTAGTATGATTTGTTGGAAACTATACATGTTTTACGGCGAGGTGTTACTATCTTTGATAATAGAAATGATTTTGAAAATCTTTGTTTCGACCACTCACGTTTTCTATTGTTGCACCTCTCCAGGTTCTAATAACAAGTTCTGTATCAACGAGGACTTATGGCACTCCCGATTCAGGTGGCTCCTTATGGCAGTATAATCATTATCTTACCTTACTGTGCTTATTTATGCTCTGTATCACGCATGAAATGGGTCCATACCCACTCGCCGCGTATTTGTGTATATAGGCACTTTTAAGCTTAAATTTATTCATTTTTTTTTACACATTATCACCTTCTATGGCTTCGTCACCTTCTAGGTGTCGACCAGCACAGCTCGACTTAGAATCCTAGTGGACTTTTTGGGTCGGGGTGTGTCATTTTGCCCCAATACAGTTGTCATGAGTTGTCCACGTGATCAAACTGGATGAAAATTATTAAAATATAGAGTCTGGAGGGGATTTGGATATTTATAAAAGGTCAAAGGGTAATCGGCTAAAATTGAAGTTCAAGGAGAAAATTGGCTAATTATAAAAGTTAAGGAGGGTAAACAGCTAAAATTAAAATTCGAGAAAATTTGACAGCTCTGTACAAGTTTAGTGGACAAATCGACAAATATGCCATTATATTCACCCCTTGTTTGTGCGGGTCCGTCTACTCGTGTTATGTCACTCTTGGCATCAACATAAAGAAAATATAGAGTCATTGGTGGCAACTTATAGAAAAGAACTTAACATAGATTTAACTCGTCTATGACACAATTCTTTGGTAAGAAACTCGATTTACTTGTGGTGCAAGCAAACGTTCTAACAAACAACTACTTCGTAATCAATCTATTGGTCTAATCCAATAGTGGCATGCCTGAAAACAACAATCTCGTTTAAAAGAGCTTAAAGGATTGCTCAAGGCTTCCCCAAGACACCTTTAAACTAACATAGAGTTCGCACACTTGCAGGGAGAATTGTGGGCGCCAACATAATTTTGACATACCCGATGGGACCCTTTAGATTCACTTTGGATACCATTCGATTAGATCTAGTTGGTTGTAGAGTTTAAGTTATATGGTTTCAAATTAATGTCGAGGAGGATAAAGGTAGGAAATGTTGGTTGGCAATGAAGAACAATAACTCTCACTGCAGAGAGAAAACAAAATCTACAGTACTGTTAGTTCATACATTTTTGTAGTCGGACTCACATTGTAAGGTTGCGATCAGTATATTTTTCTTTATTTCATCAACTGAAACCAATCATAATTTGGTTGAATCTTTTCAAATTCCATATATACTTAAAGCCTAACAATTAGTCCCCTGAAACTTGGACCAGCTTAAGAAACTACGACTAGTATATGAACAACATATATATGCACACACACACACAGATAAGTTAAAAAAGGCCAAATCGTATAAATGGTACTCGTGGTTAGAAGGTGCTTAGAAGATAACTCATGTGGTAAAAAATTAGAATTTAAACCCTGTGATGAACTCTATTAGGATTTATACCCAAAATTAATTTTTTTGTTGTTTCTCCATTAGTAGCCTATATGTGAGTGAGGCTAAGATGGTCATTTCATCTCTTTCCCTTTCATCCCTTCCATAGTATTTGCTTCAAAACAATCAAACACTAGCTATTTATCTTAGGAATTTGATAGATAAACATATATTGGGAGTTACCATGTGAATTAAAGAGCATTCATTTTTACCTTGTTGAGAAGAATTTCAAGTATAATTATGAGCAAAAATTGGGAAATTTGGAAATTTTGGATTCTGGGTACCATTTTTGGACGGATTTGATCTTGCCTATTTCAAAAAATTTGCCTTTGAATGATGGGTTATGGTTTGAAATCCATAATTCGACCAATACACAGTTGAAGGAAATTGTGATTTTGGAAATAGTAGCTTGCCCCTTGTTATTTCATTGGCTTCCAATGTCAATGGTTTAAAGGGCACATATTTTACAAGGGTGGGCAGGTATGTGTCATCAACTGGATAGGTGAAGTCCTCTTATGAGAACTCACAACTGATGTAATTCAAAAATTATATTACAGTAATACAATGGTCATGAGGAATGATTGTGCTTCTTCTAGAATAAGCAGTTCAATCAAAGAACAGGAAGCAACTACGAAAGGGACGAAATAATCATCTTAGCCTCACACGTGAGGCTCCCATGCAGTTACTAACAGAGGAATGACAAAAGTTTCAGTTTTGGGCATAAATCTTAACATACTTTACCACAAGAGTTTAGATCTAAATTTTTTACCACAAAGGCTATCTTTTGAACAACCTGCGACCATGGGGACCATTTATCCAATTTGGCTAAAAAAAAAGGGATTGCAAAGTTTCCCAAATGATAAATGGAAATGCAATACACAAATGGGTTATCTAGTTATTTACAAGTTAATGGTTATTTTCGATTTTCACCTTGTTGAAAACTGAAAACTAAAATCTTGTTTTGTAACTTCTTTCTGACACATCCAGACCTGGAATGTCCACCTGGACTCCAAATCGAGTTGTGCTTGCCGACACTAGGAAGGTGACAAAACCATAAAGTGTAGTGATGTGAAAAAAGTGAGTAAATTTAAACTTATAAGTGACTAAATGCAAGAGTACACATGTGAGCGGGATTGAACCCATTTCACACGTGATGTCAGAGCATAAGCATAGTATAGTAAAAGTGAAAGAAGAATTATACCATCAAAAGTATTCTCCTATAACAACATTTGCCAAGAATCCTCGTTAACACGAATGCTCCACCACTAAAACCTGGAGGGGCAAAAAACAAGGATGAGTGGGCCTAAAAATAAAGCTTTGTAAAAGATTTTCGAAAACGTAATAATCCCTTGCCGTAAAACAAGTATAGTTTCCTAAAATAGCATACTACGTATAGTATGAAAACACTTACCGTAAACAGTAAGATCACAAGAATGTAATAATTCACAATATTCAGCATATAAAACACATGAAAACCGGTAATCACAAGAACTCGAATAAACGAACATATAATATCGGGTGCTCATCGACATATGCTGACACACGAGATCATGCAGAGATATTCTAATATGAACATGACTAGGTGTAATATGATTTACACTCTAATACTACGATCATGTGAAGATTGGTGCTAAGCGCATCACATGAGTCCTAATTCCCTATAACAATCTAGGACTAGGCTGGCACCTACCATGGATCCAAGATGAGCGTATCGGTGTGATGTGAACATACAGATGAAGGTTAGCCCTGCCTTGGCTCGGGCGAGTACAAATGCCAGTTAAGAACACGATGAGCAGATAACGTAAATATGATCATGCAACAGTAAATTGATCATTCTAGTTAACATAATACTATTCATGGCCATAAATATAATTAAGGCATCCCGTAGGATTTATAATGATCTCATAATTCTCATCATTATGACTTTTCTCATAAATGTTAATTTAATTATGGCATCATATAGAAAATTTATTATTAAATATATATATATATATATATGGAAACTAAATAAATATATATACTACACAAAGGAAAAGACTCACTGGCAAATACTTGCAAGATCACATCTGTTTGAGCTAAGAAAGACGGAGCCTCTGATAGTAATCCCATCTAAGCATAATATTGGATCTCATTAGTAGAACTCAATTAAAATGTTTAAATTTTGAAAAACTAACGTCGGATTCAGAATCACGACATCGAAATACACTAAAAATGGTCCCAGGCAAATTTTTTAAAAAGTTAACGGGAAAGTCAACCGATCAACCAAAAAGTCAACTAAGCCGCCCAAGTGGTTAACTATGTTAAAACCTTGGAATTTCACTAAATGGATGCCAAAAATGAAATCAAGGCATCTATAAAGTCTAGTCTTAAGTGTTTGGCTTTCCTTGTCAAATATTGTATTTGTGTACCACATGGTCAATTTAGTTTTAGACTATATTCTTTGATTATGGGATGCTGCTACTATGATTAAACGTTCAAAGTCATGGTTCACCTCACTTCAAAAGGTTTGTTCATGCATGTGCATTTCATATCTTTATTTGTGTTTCATTCTGTCTAGTTTAATTGTCTAGTCGGTTTTGCACGTTGACTTCTAGCTATCTAGGCACAAAAATTAAGACAGCCCACAAGGGCTGACTGATACCTTTCTGTTGGTAGTCAGCTTCTGGTCGTTGATCTGCTTATATTTCTTTTGCAGTCCACATGTAATACCCTGAAGAAAAAAAAATTAAGTATATGAATTTGATATTCATAATTATGAATATGTGGGAAATATCGAAAATAAATCTATTTATGGTTATGAAAGTTTAATTGAGAAATTTTATAAGTTTGTTACCGGAAATTATTATAATTTACGTCATAAAATTTATCGATAAGTGAAAAAGATAAAAATGCCCCTAGTTGGTTTAACGTAATTATAAGAGGATGTATTTTATCCTCATATATATTTTATCATATCTCCTGATATTTTGGAATAGAGGATGACCCTACGAGCGTGTAGGCACAAACCGTTCGACAAACGAAGTTATAAAAAATGAGTTATTAACGTTTAAAATTAAGGACATTTTGGTAATTTTTCTTCAATCTAGAAGGCTCCAGATTTTATGGAACAATGAGTTGTGCCACGTTTGTGGCTGGAATGAGAAGGAGGAGAAAGCAGAGAAAGGAAGGAGAAGAAAGAGGAGAGGAACTAGGACCCTCTTCAACCCGCCGACACAACCCAACTCCATCTCTCTATTCCAACCACCGTTAACAATAGGGCCAGTGTCAAATTACTCCTCACTTCGAACCCAGTCAAGCCTTCACCTTAATTTCCCATGTGGATTACCATATTTGACAAATAAAGCCCGAGAAACACGAAAACTTGCTGAAACCCTAAAGCTGTCACATTTCTTTTCGACAATAATCACAGTGGCACACCACTAGGGCGTGGTAGCTCTTCCTTTCAGGAGTAAAACCCGAGAAGAATCTTAGTCATCAGACCTCCAACAAGGGAACGGCGAGGTTCTCTAATTTACGGCCACAAGGTCTTTTCAAGGCGGTTTCAAGCTACTTCCCGGTCGAATTTGACTTTGGCTCAGGTATGAACGTTGTTCCTCTCATTGAACTTTACTTACCTGTGAAGTTTGGTAATTTTTCGACTCCGTCAAAAAATTAGGTTTCTGTTCGTTGGAAACCACCACGTGCGGCGGCACGTGGCCAATCCACCGATGCTACCATTTTGTGCAAATTTTGATATTCTAAATACGAATTTTGTATCCATTTGATATGTTTGAATTATTAAAACTAATGTTGGATATTTCACTTATTTGAATATAATCATAAATGGATTAAACATGGATTGTGAACTACGATGGGCTTGATCCCTCCGAAGGGTACGTAGGCAGTCTAATAAGAAGTTAGATGCAGCTATAAAATAAAAAAAATTAAATTTTAGTGGAAATTCGTCAAAGAAAGAAATTTTAGAATGGTTATTAACATCTAGGGGTAACTATGACATTTTATAGCCTACCACTAAATGTAAATTCCAAAATAAATTGGCAGGGCAGGGCTTTACACCATAAGTGTCCTTAGGACAAGTTAATTGGTGAAAATTCTGATTTCCTTGGGTAATTTGTTCTCTAGGGTTTTAGTTTGAACCTAAGGGTTTAAAATTTATTTTAGAAAGAGATTGAGTGCCTTCAAAGCTTTAAGCTTGCCTCTTTTTCATTTATAGGACCCTAGTTGCCAAACCTTCTTCATGCATTAAAAACCCAATCATTGCATATTAGGGTTGCATTGTTTTAAGGTTTTTCATTAAGTTCTTGGTCTGGTTTTAAGCTTTAAATTCATTTTTAGTCCAAGCTTTTGGATTCAAGTTAGATTGTTCCTTCAATTGTTTGACTAGAGAATCTAACTGGTCGTTTGAATCCAGATTTTATATGCATATCATAACATCATATCATTTCGTGATTCAAGTTGATATCGGTGCCACAAGGTGAAGAGCTCAAGATGAGCTGCCACTTAGTGAAGACCGAATGAGTTCATCTCGTGTAAAGCAAGGTTGCACAAAGGTAAAACTGAAGGAAGATTTGTTAAAAACATGTTCATTTAAGCAACATCAATAGCATGCAATTAACAATTAAAGGCGGAATCATGCTTGTATGCACTTAAAACAAAACATTTACCCATGAAATTCAAAGCCTAGTAGATAGGTGAACCAAGACTCAACTCAAAACAAAGTGAGTTGAGAAATCAATACCTTTGTAGATTCCTCTTTGCATAAGCAAAGGCTAATCACCCAAAGAGAGGGCCTTCATTCCTTGCATCTTAGATCCATGGATTTGGATGGATGAAAAGGTTTCTCCAAGTTCCCAAAATTGAGAACCTCTAAGTCTCCACACCAAGGTATATTGTAGAAGAAAATGAGTGACCTTGAGGAAGTAAGATTGCTAGATGTTATCCTCAAGGTGGCCGGCCATTTCTAGAGAGAAAGGAGAGTTTGTGTTTCTCCAATTTCCCCAAAAACAACCCTTAATGAATTTTGGCTATTAAGTCACACTTATACCTTAATTCATTTGAGTGGCAAACTTGTAAATAAGTCAAAACCCACTATTTCTCTAACATGGCCGGCCTTAGGGATTTATTGGGCTATTTGGGCCCTTGTGAATCATTATTCATTAAGTTGTCATACAACTTAAGTCAATGGACTTGACGTTCGAAGCCCATTGGGCCTTAAGGTCCAAAACTATCCCGAGGTCTTTTAACGAACTTATTCGTTTGATTAATAATCATATTAATTAATCCTTGCCATAAATAATTAAACCATTTAATTATTCTTACTCATCTCCGTTCAATCTTCCATCTCTACCTTACACGGTGTACGATCCATTAGGTTCCTTTTAGCGAGGCAGTGGGCGATTCAAACTCTTTCAAATCGATTGTGAATTGAAACTTACTTTCAATTCTCCCGTTAGTGATAATACACTTTTAGGGCTTCCACAAACCATGGTTGACGCCTAGCAGCATGTCATGGTTACCCAAGCTAATCAGAAGAGGTGGAGAACCTATTCAGTTTTAGGATTACAAATGCAATACGGTCTTTCTCTAATACAATATTCTTGACCACATTGTTTGGTTTGATAGTTTATTCATGTCAACTATCCAATGTGAATCTTGTACTTATATGATTACCTTGAATGTGATCTGGAACGCATTCCAACATCTCATTCATACTCTGGCCAGAGATTCTAAATCATATCATAGAGTATTCTCCCTCAAACAGTTTGAAGGTTAGAGATCCCTTGTTGCGCATTCACTTGCCTCCATGGCTAAGTGGCTTAACCCCAACGATGCCTTGGACACCCTCCTGATGGAGTGACTTTGACATAATCAAAGATTAAGGACCTAACCACAAGACAACTGTGATGCCTCAGGTCAAAAGACTAATTTGCATTATCCCAACCATGAGTTCTCATGTGACATGAATATGAGAACTCTTCGTTGATCGTGTTCAGTGAACTCATTCTCTATTGAGCACCTACGTACTTGTCTTGATGTCACACACACCAATGACTCGAGACTAATCACTCTCCCTGAGAGAAGACATAGCACGTACTGATCTTAACGGACTGTCAATGCGCAATTGACAATCCTATGATCAAGAACGTTTAGGATGTGTCAACGAAAGAATGGTCTCATGAATCTAACTTCTTTAGATCGCATTCTTCCAATCACATATTCCTTGGACTTATCGTTTAAGCATATAACATTTATATGAGACGGCTCAAAAAATAATCTTTGCCCTTTACATTTAAACTACATTAGTTTGAAATGTCCGTAAAGTATCATCATATGATTGGTTTTAGGGCACATTTCCAACAATCTCCCACTTGCACTAGAGCCAATCAGCTTAGTCATCATTGATGATACCTCTTCTGTAATTCATTTCATAAATGGCTGAGTAGTAGGCTTAAACAATGGATATCTATATGTTATCCATAAAAGCAACCTTGAGAATAACGACGTCACCATTATACATGATTCTCAATCATGTGGTTCAGTCTCTCATTTGAGTTCGAACCTTGATGAGACCTTGATTCCCTGGCTTGAGCTATCGCCCCATTAGTGTCATACACTTTCTGGTTGGAACCGAATAAAGAGTTCATGAATGAACTTTCCCATCCAAACAACAATGTTGTAAGCTTCTATATGGCAATATATTTTGCATACATGATGGAACACATTAAAGTCATTTACTTTTAACGTTTCCACCCAAATATCTCTTTAGTCATAATAAAGAGATATCTTATTATCACTTCATTCATAATGAAGAGATATTCTATGATGGATTAGATTCATAATCTAATACATTTACGCTTCCATTACGTTACTCTAATTCTTCCTCATTCTTGAGGAATCCATCCTTAGTATTTCTTAAATACCTAAGGATTCACTTGACAGTTGCCATGGTTCTGATCCTGGGCTTGCACTGATATCATCTTGTACCGTTCTAGGTACGACTTATATCAATGTTTTCATACAATATGAAATACATAAATCACCTTTCTGCGTATGCATAAAGGATTCTATTTACGCATTATTTCTTTGGGAGTCAAAGGGTACATTCCCTTTGAGAAGAACAACTTCCTAGTCTCACTAGAATTGTCATTCTAATTGAAGTTTATCATCATATGAGAAACTTCCTAGCATCTCTTGTCTATTTTAGGGATTGATATAATCCAATTATATCTTGAAATCTATCATTATAGATTTCCATCCCATGTATATAGACTATGTCTCCCATATACATTCTATCATTATAGAATGTTTAAAGTCATAACTTTAACGATAAAGAATTCCTTTCATTTTCAAAATTAATATATATCATGTATATATATTCTAATTTAGGAATATGATCAACTCCCACTAATCTTTTGTAAACCTAGTAAACAAAAGATTCATTTACATCTTTATGAGAAATCAAACAATTGATCTTTTCTCATAAGATGCTTATAGCTCCCACTAGCTTGCTAAGATCCATGATGGATGGATCTCTACAACTAACATGTCTTAGAAGTATATATCATATATATATGGGTAATTGATAATGTCCAACGAACTAAATCTTATTTATGTTCATTCTTCTCCTAATGGAGAAATTCATTATCTTAGGATGCTACTTTCCTTGATATTTTTCAAGGAAATTAATCTAAAGTGTTACTTTTTCCTTGGATCAAATCTAAGGAGGTAAATACTTTAGACGTCTTACTCATCTACTTACATTTCTTGAATTCTTTGAAACCTTTTGCAAAGTATTCGAACTTGTGTTTATTCAAAATAAACTATAGTTCAACCGAGAGTGATCTTCGGTGAATGTCATACAACATGAGTAGTATTATGTTGTGGACAAGTGCCACTAACATCTAAGTGAATTAACCTCAACAACTTTGTGATTCTTTCTTCTTTCCAAAAGAATAAAGATTCGAACATTTCGCCTCTATACAATTTTAACAAGAAGGCATTGGATCTGGATCTAACGATCCAAAGCATCCATCTATGACCAACTCGTAACTTATGTTTTAGAGGCATCACAACTCAGTTGGGATTAGTCACTACCTTGCAACCTTTTGGGTTTTAAGCATCGTTATATTCTTAAACAGTTAACACTACCACATCATCTCTACTACAGAGACAATTAATTAGATTACCATAATCTAATCATTCATTAATAAAGAACTATGTTTTGTCAAACAAAACATTCATCCATCTCTACAACTGTGACGGAATTATGTTCCTTTAAAATTGGGACATAAAGACAATCTTTGGTTTTTCCAATTTCTTTGGTAGTTCATATGAGGAAGTAAGTACAATCCGCTTTCGCAGAGATCTATATTCGATTCACGTTTGGAATGTGAAGTACTTTCTCTTCTCTCATATATCTTCTACTTCTTATTAGCACATTTTTACAACAATTGTAAAACATGGTTACTAATACAGAATCATGCATTCAAGTAGAAGAACCAACTGTTATGAACTTTTCAAGAACGTTTTACAACACCTTCAAAAGGTGTGTTCTTGGCACTTGCAAGACATTTCTTGCAAATACCCCTTCCAATGTCCATCCTTTCATAAAGAAAGTTTGTTCCCTTGGAGTTATTTTGCCTTCTTCATTTGACTTCCCTTTTGATTACAATAGTCATGGTCCCTAAACTCCCACTATCTCTCTTGAAACTCATTTCAAATGTGCTATACACATCAAACGATTTGGAGAGCGTGCGGTTATTGTTCACTATATAGTTTACAATAAACTTAGTGAACCATTAGGATAGGGACACAAAGGTGAAGTCCTTGCCTAGTTTCCGTCTCGTTAAGCGGTTTAACACTTCAACACTCAATGATTCAAAATCATCATAAGTCCATATAAATGGACTATTTTTGTCAACCAACCATTATGTTCTAAACATAATAACAAACTTTCAAGAGTTGTTCAAGGCAACTCTCATTTCTTCATACAACAATTTGTAAGTGAAGAATCATGGCACATAAAGTGTCCATGCCCTTGTGCTTACTTCTCAAGTTCCTTGTTCGTGTAACAAAGAGACAAGCACTAAAGTTTGTGTTGATTAAGGGTTGTTCAAAGTAACTCTTATTTCTTCATACAACAATTTGTATTTGAAGAATTATGACATTAAAAGTTTTGTCCTTCTCATGTTAGACTTATCTAACATATTCTTCCAATGATACATTATCAATAGGAAGATTGTGAGGATGAGACTACTTAGTTACATCTACAAGCCATTAAAGACAATCTATGGGATTGTAGAACTAAGTCCGGAAATTAAAGCGTTCAGTTTTTCTTTGTCAAGTTTTGGATAGCGTTTGCAAATATATATTGGTAAACAAATACATAACGAATATAAATTGATTGATTTTAAGCCATTTGATTCGGGTCTTTAAATCAAATAGCACCACCCATTATTTTTGGCAAATTCCATATCCCTCATCGGAATTCGAGAGTTTTGTTGAACTCTTAGCAGGGTATGGGAGACTCACCATTACCAAGCCCACCTCACGATTATACGATGTTGGTTAGCAAAAATAATGATGAGAGAATAACGCTTTACTCATTTACAACTCTTGTAATTACCCATCTAGTTTGGCCTCTAGAGAATGAATGCCTCAGAATTATATCATGTTGGCACCATTGCACTTAGTTAAGTTATTCCCACCATGCTTAGTTTATGTAGAGGTTCAAGCACAACCTCAGAATTATATCATGTTGGTCATACTCGTTGTCTACACTCACCTCATCATATGCGTATAGACTCCTCCTGAATGTAAGCATGCACTTTGTACTCCCCCATTATAGGGTGAAGCCGGTGTACAAGTCACAAACGATTGGAGCCTACCACGGTGGAAGGCCACGAAGAGATATTCAAAGCATCTCTCGCTTATCAACTTAATATTGATTTGGTTGAGGGTTTTTAGGTCTCATCACATATAAACATACATTTTAATCCAATTAAAACATTTTGGTCCTATTACAACTATTGGTCCATTTGATTGATTTAGTTGTATATAATACTCCCACTAAGCTTTTAAAACGGTTTTTAAAGCAAGAGTATATGATACTACTAACATAAGGTTTGCATTCATTGATGGACTATATAGTTGCCTTAGGGCCTTAGGATGACTATGAACCTTTGATTCAATTCAAACACAAGCCTAGTGTTGAATCTCGGTCTAGGGATGGAGATTGATTTTAGTTACGCATTTAATCACATTAAGGCGTGTTGTCTTATTGGGCGTTGGACCCAACTGCTCCAATTTCATGCATATCGAATAAAACAAGAAAGGAGTACTTCAAAGTAAATAAGAGCTTATGCTCTTTTACAACAATTGATCAAATCAAATTACTTTAAAGTAAAGAAGAGCTTATGCTCTTTTACAACAATTGATCATATCAAATTACAACCAAAATTTAATCTACACATTCCCATGGTTCAAACAAATTTGAAACGGCCTTTCACATAGCTCAATTATCGTAGGCTAAGGTTCATAATCACCCTTTCTTTAATTAATTAACGCTTTAACTAATTAAACTTGAATGCAACATTTTCATTTGGTTTTTGTATCCATAGAATTGATTTAAATGGAGCTAAATGAAATGAAAATCCAATTCTCATTTAAAGAGACAAAACAATTTTGTTCTCTACCTAATTTGGGCCAAAATGCTATGACCTCAACTTGTTTGGGCCATAGTGCAATTAACCTCAACTTTTGGGCTATTTTGCAAAAACTTAAACTTTTGGGGTCACTTTGTAAAAACACAAAAGTCCACTACTTCATGTAATTACAACTAGAACCCAAAATTTCCACAAAAAAATAAAACTTCATTAAAGGAGCAAAACAATTTGTCCTTTTAGTGATTTTGGACCTTTACGTAAAACCGTAAACTTTTGGGTCAAAATGCAAATACACAAAAGTATCAAAACTTTATATAATTGCATAAAAGCCCCACAAGGACCCTAATTGAGTAGGGTGGCCGGCCATTGAAGCAAAGTTTATAAAAAAATTTCAAAGTTTTGTAAGTGTGTGTGTAATGGAATAAATCATTACACACCAAACCCACTAAAATTTCTTTAATTTTTCAAAATAAATATCTAATATATTTAAACATAAGAAATATTTCAAAACAAAAACTTTATGAAATAAATCAAAACTTTGAATCAAAACACCAAACCTTTTGTTCTTGGCAAGAACATATCAAGAACAA
Organism: Pyrus x bretschneideri; assembly: GCF_019419815.1. Taxonomy (NCBI): domain Eukaryota; kingdom Viridiplantae; phylum Streptophyta; class Magnoliopsida; order Rosales; family Rosaceae; genus Pyrus; species Pyrus x bretschneideri. The sequence continues at coordinate 3,881,652 of NW_025999820.1, read as the reverse complement.
TGAAGAACATTCATGAAAACCCATAAGAGCTCCATGAACATTCTTCACCCAAAAACATACCAAAACCACTCAAACTTAAGGGAAATAACATACAACCATACTAGGGTACATAGGGGTTCCAAGAGTCACTTTAAAACACTTTTAACAAGTCAAACAAGAACCCAAAATTCCACCCTTTGGATTTGGCCGAATTTCCCCAAAAACATGGCACCAAATTTTAGCTCCAAAATTCATGCTCATATGAACTACATCTACAACATTTGAGATGGCAAATTTTCTAACAAAATTTACATTCAAAGAAGCAAGAATAAAGCTTGTAACAATTACAACATTCAAATCACAAACTATGAACTACAAAACCCAAAAGGATTCACCAAATACTAGACTTAGGCTCTTGATACCACTTGAAGGAAGATTTGTTAAAAACATGTTCATTTAAGCAACATCAATAGCATGCAATTAACAATTAAAGGCGGAATCATGCTTGTATGCACTTAAAACAAAACATTTACCCATGAAATTCAAAGCCTAGTAGATAGGTGAACCAAGACTCAACTCAAAACAAAGTGAGTTGAGAAATCAATACCTTTGTAGATTCCTCTTTGCATAAGCAAAGGCTAATCACCCAAAGAGAGGGCCTTCATTCCTTGCATCTTAGATCCATGGATTTGGATGGATGAAAAGGTTTCTCCAAGTTCCCGAAATTGAGAACCTCTAAGTCTCCACACCAAGGTATATTGTAGAAGAAAATGAGTGACCTTGAGGAAGTAAGATTGCTAGATGTTATCCTCAAGGTGGCCGGCCATTTCTAGAGAGAAATGAGAGTTTGTGTTTCTCCAATTTCCCCAAAAACAACCCTTAATGAATTTTGGCTATTAAGTCACACTTATACCTTAATTCATTTGAGTGGCAAACTTGTAAATAAGTCAAAACCCACTATTTCTCTAACATGGCCGGCCTTAGGGATTTATTGGGCTATTTGGGCCTTTGTGAATCATTATTCATTAAGTTGTCATACAACTTAAGTCAATGGACCTGATGTTCGAAGCCCATTGGGCCTTAAGGTCCAAAACTATCCCGAGGTCTTTTAACGAACTTATTCGTTTGATTAATAATCATATTAATTAATCCTTGCCATAAATAATTAAACCATTTAATTATTCTTACTCATCTCCGTTCAATCTTCAATCTCTACCTTACACGGTGTACGATCCATTAGGTTCCTTTTAGCGAGGCAGTGGGCGATTCAAACTCTTTCAAATCGATTGTGAATTGAAACTTACTTTCAATTCTCCCGTTAGTGATAATACACTTTTAGGGCTTCCACAAACCATGGTTGACGCCTAGCAGCATGTCATGGTTACCCAAGCTAATCAGAAGAGGTGGAGAACCTATTCAGTTTTAGGATTACAAATGCAATACGGTCTTTCTCTAATACAATATTCTTGACCACATTGTTTGGTTTGATAGTTTATTCATGTCAACTATCCAATGTGAATCTTGTACTTATATGATTACCTTGAATGTGATCTGGAACGCATTCCAACATCTCATTCATACTCTGGCCAGAGATTCTAAATCATATCATAGAGTATTCTCCCTCAAACAGTTTGAAGGTTAGAGATCCCTTGTTGCGCATTCACTTGCCTCCATGGCTAAGTGGCTTAACCCCAACGATGCCTTGGACACCCTCCTGATGGAGTGACTTTGACATAATCAAAGATTAAGGACCTAACCACAAGACGACTGTGATGCCTCAGGTCAAAAGACTAATTTGCATTATCCCAACCATGAGTTCTCATGTGACATGAATATGAGAACTCTTCGTTGATCGTGTTCAGTGAACTTATTCTCTATTGAGCACCTACGTACTTGTCTTGATGTCACACACACCAATGACTCGAGACTAGTCACTCTCCCTGAGAGAAGACATAGCACGTACTGATCTTAACGGACTGTCAATGCCCAATTGACAATCCTATGATCAGGAACGTTTAGGATGTGTCAACGAAAGAATGGTCTCATGAATCTAACTTCTTTAGATCGCATTCTTCCAATCACATATTCCTTGGACTTATCGTTTAAGCATATAACATTTATATGAGACGGCTCAAACAATAATCTTTGCCCTTTACATTTAAACTACATTAGTTTGAAATGTCCGTAAAGTATCATCATATGATTGGTTTTAGGGCACATTTCCAACAAAAACTGCTTGGTAGATAGGGATCTAGGAATTGAGCTTGTGTGGTCTTCGTATGAATCTTGTTTACACTAGTAGATTAGACTCAGTGGAGAGTTCCCAATTTTTTAACCCAGAGGTGGTTTTTTCCGGCCAAAAACATCTTGTGCAATTTATCACTTTTTAAGTTTACTTATCTTACTATTTGCTTGTGATATGTGTTCATCATTATTGCAAATAGATAATTTCATGCAACTAAGATTGTCAGAGTTAAAATATGCACTGAACTGGATCTTAGTAACTAGGAACACTTGAGTAAACTGAGCCTTGAATTGACTACTTGCGCTGTGAGTAAACTAACATATATGATCTTAGTTGTTGAGTGTTGCTAACTAGTCAGACAAGCACGTATACAGATTTTAAATTGTAAGTTATTAGGAGAGAAAATCTGATATACCAATTTACTAAAATACCCTCAAGTTTCGTAATTCCGTAAAATCTTCATCGAAACTCCAATTTCAATTCCGCTTGCAGCCACGCTTCGTAACATTGAGTACTACAAGGATGCGCTAAAAGAATGTTTCGTATGTCTCGCTATACATTGGTCAACGAAAGTCAATATCCTAGCCTCTATGGGCATTTTGGTCAATTCACACCTTTAAAATTATAAAAATCATAAAATTAGGGACGGATTATTACACTTTTAGTTTTCAATTTTTTTAAAAAATGAAAACTAAAAACCAAAAACTGAAACTTTCTTGGGTTTTCAAATTTAGCCTTTTTAAAAAAAAAAGAAAAAATGACAACTTGTGGTAAGCCACGGTTATCCACCCCTTCTAGGGGCTAGGAAGATTCACAAAGCCATTTCAGCCTTCTCCTGGCCACAAGTCTGACTTCCACACTAGCAACGGGTTTCAAACCCAAGGCCTCCAATTTTCAAATTTGGCCTTAAGTTTTCATTTTAAAAAAAAAAAAAACTAAAAATAGTTACTAAACAGGATTTCACTTTTCAGTTTTAAAAAAAAAAGTGAAGAGTGAAAACCAAAACCAAAAACTGAAAATTAAATATGAAATGGTTGTCAAATGAACCCTAATAAGATAGTTTGCCTGATTGCTCCATGTCCAAAACACAAAAGACAAATACTTGGCTTCACAAAATTGTAGAGGAACTCCTCTTAAAATAGTTTGTCGCGATTCTTAAAAGTACGTTCATCCAGTTAATGTAGCAAATAGATAGATTCATAATACTTTTATGGTTATGACTGTTTTTATACAGTTCTATAACTAAATAGTCTTATATTTTATTTATTTTTTAATAGACGATTATAAACCAAAGGTTTCTTGAATCACCCATTAACTACTTTTGCGTAGAGATTTCTTGGGCAATGGGTACATTCATTTCAAAGTTTCTGTAATATTCATACTAGCAAGAAATTTAAAACCACAAAAAAGTGAAATGAAAAATTTAACATAATGTACTTTGCAGAAAAAGAAGAGGAAGATTAATCTGTAGGTTACTGCAGACCACAGAAGATTATAACCACAAATGCATGGTTCAAAATTATTCCAAATATGACACAAACCCCACGTTAATTAAAATTTAAGGTCTCAACTACTAAGTAAAAATTAGTTGTAAAACATGACCATTAACTAATTTATAAGCTAGCTACTAGCCAAAGAGATCAAATAACAGACCAAAAAAGAAGAAGAAACAAAAGAGAGATTCTATATTAATTAACTGGTCAGATCATTTTCTTGAGAAATTTCAACATGTGAATTTCAAGCAGGTATCCAAGCGGTGGCAAACACAACATTGTGCCCTTTCCATGTAAGTACAACATCTTCTTCTTCTCTCTTCAATCCCCAACCGGCTGCATGTTCATCAAGCATGGCCTTCACTTCCGAAACCGCATCTTCCCCGAACAAAACGCTTCGAAAGTTGGCGTTTCGCATCCGCTGCACCCACCTGCATTTCGGCTCCAGCCTCTCCACCCTCTGTAACCCTTCGTAGGCTATCACGTTCTCAATCTTCCAACACACATCCGCCTCATACCACTGCCTCTGCTTGCTTCCCCGGGGAAAAAACGTGTCCACGGTGTCGTAAGGTATCCACAGGTAGTTGAAGGCTGACCTCAATCTACACACTAGATTATTCGATGTCAAATCCGCATCTTCGTCTACTAAAACCACAATCGTTGGGTCCAAACCCCGAAGCGCTTTCAGAAACATTGTCCTTAGCGATGGAGTAGTACTGGAAGAGGACAATGCTACATCGAAAGCATAAGAGCTGGTCGAACGACTACTGCTTGGATTCGGATTGATTAACGGAAGTGTTGATGTCTCTTCAGGAATGTAGTGAAGCATCATGTGACAGTTCACGACAAGCGCCTCACCACTCTCCGCATATACTAAATTTTGCACGCGGAGTTGTTGAATTAGGTTGGCAAACCCGTCGGTGTAACTTGACGGGATGACCCTAAACTCTAAAATTATATTTCTGGACCTGGCGAAATTAACCAACTTGAAACCTAGTTCCTCGTACGAGAGGTCCAGCATTGGAGGGATGTCCTCCGTGGAACCTGCCACAGTGAGCTTCAGCAACGGAGGACTCACATTACCGTCCTGACGGCTGGCAATGGCGTCGACGAGAGTTGGGATTTGCATGCAATGCGTCAAGCTCAGGTCAACAATGTGAACCACAGAATACCCTTCAACAGCTTCTAGAATTGCTGCATTTGCGGCAGTGAATCCAAACCTGTGCCACGGGGTCAAGTCGATGAAGGAGGCGAGCTCAATGACGGAGAACTTGTGAGTGTGTATTGTGAAGTTGGCTTGGGAGTTGGCCATGGCTGCGAGGACCTTGCAGCTTCCGATTCGGGCTGCACGAGCTATGAGGGCACGGAGAAAAGCGCAGGCGAGGCGCTGGTTGGAATCGCCGTCTTGTGGGGCGATATTGTTGAGGACCCAGAGGATCTGCTGCGTGAGGGTGGCATCGTTGGTTTCGATGGCGTTGGCACAGTGGACAAGCAGCTGCTCCATGCAGTTAGCGTCGCCGAAGTTTGTTCCGAGGGACTTTGGGGTCGGGAAGCCGGGCCACGGGCGCGTACGGTGGGTTTGGTTTTTGTTCATCATTTGGAGGTTATTGGAATAGGGTGCGGGGATAATTTGGTGCAAGGACGTTGGTGGTGGTGTCTCAGTAAATTGCATCATTGGGAGAGAAAAGAGAAGGGAAGACAATATAGAAAAAAAAACGGTAGAAAATTTTGTTGCTTTAAAAGAAAAGATGGAATTACTGAGAGGAGTTCAGAAGGAAAGAGACCAGACTGGTAGTGGGTAGATTTAGCATGGGGAAACTTAAAATTTTTAGTAGGGTTGGGAGAATTGTTCTGCAAATATTATGAATGGCAACAAAATAGAGAGTTCAGCTTTCTTTTCTTTCCTTTTTTTCTGAAGGGAGGGAAAATTAATAATTATATATATAATTTATGGTTCTTGACATGGGGGGAGGAAAAGAGACTGATCAGGAGGAGTGAACTCGCATCCCCAAAAATGAAACGGAAAAAAAGTGTAATTGGAAGTCCAAATTGGGGGAAAAGAGACTGAACCTAACAGTACTCAGGCTTTTTTCTTCTGCTGTACAATCAGAAAAGAGGTGGATGGATAGATATAAATCAGAAAAAAGGCAGGTAGAGCAATAAGGCGATAGAAGCAGTTCTGATTCGACAAACCTTTTCACGCTACAAAAGGGTCTAACCCCTTTTCATATGGCCTTTTTGCTGATTTTTCTTGATCAGGTCAGACAGATAGAAGGCTAGCTGATATATCATATAAAAGGGAGAGAGGAGAGAGAGAGACAGCGTGTGTGGTGTGGTTTTAGTGTGTGAGTTGCGTTTTGGTGGCATGTGAAGTTAGCCGGCCAGGGGATTGTTTGTATGCGGAAGTTGAGATTTTGTCATTGAATGAGGGATGGGGATCGCAAGCAGTTACTAATCTTTTGGTTCAAAGTTCATCAGTACTTTTTACCAATTGATCACGCGCCACCATATATCATATGATCATATCACGCATATCATGAACAAATCATTTTATCAGAGCAGTTTTTTTTTTTTTTTTTTGGTTGATATGAATCATTCCTTTCTGAACAGTAGTGGCGTTTTGGCGCAATTGTTTTTAGTAAAAAGTACGTTTCATTTTACTAATAGTTTCAGAAAAGTATTGTATTATTTAGATATTTTGGTTAAAAAAAAAAAACTTTTTGCATGCAAAAAGTCAAATATTTATTGTCTAAATACTCAAATATGCAGAGAAAATTTATTTCAGACTATAAGACCTATTCCAACTTTGAGTAAAACTTAAATTTTAGATTCTAAATTTAACCCAACTTGCTCCAACCCTTGGGGCAAATATGAGTTTTAACCGAAAACTCATTTATGAGGCAAATTTAGCATAGGATTCCCCCTCGGGTTAATAAGGCTGAGCCACTATATATGTGCACATTTTTTAGTTTTATATTTATAAATTCATTGAATCCAATGACTAAAATCAAATATGATCAAATCCAACATTAAAAAAAAAAAAAAAAATTCTAACGGTTCAAATTTAAATCCAACGGCTAAAGTAATTTAAAAAAAAAATTTATGCGTTTCGTATTCTTTCATAGCGTTTCACGAGTTTTATAATGTCAGTTTAGTGATTTTTCATTATCTATCGAAATCTAAATATTTTTAGGTTAAAATGTTCATAAAATTAAATTAGAATAATCTACATATTATATTAAAAAAGTTATTTTAAGAACAAAATCATCCTAATTTCATTCTTTAATAATCTCAAGCTAAAAATTTAACCCAAAAGGGTTGGAAGAGAAAAATTGTTTCTGGGTTAAAACCTAAATTTTGTGGGTTAAAAATTTTAAGTTTTAACCCAAAGATTGGAGATGGTCTAAAGACACAAAGTGGATAATTGGTAAGCTTCAAAATATAACGTAGGTTGTCACTTACACACATCGTTGATCAATCGACTTTGTGTTTGGCATAAGGTGGAGGATGTTATTGCACTGCAATAGTTGGAATTCTTATCCGAAACATAATCAATAACGTGTCATCCGAAACAAGAAACTTTGAGGAAAAAGGTGATAAGAATTGGATTGTATCTTAGAGTTTCGAAGGTCAAATACATTGGATTTTCGAGCTAGAACTAGTCACTTAACAATGAAATAAATAGGATCTAATGACTAACAATAGGCCTTTTTTCCTTCTTTTTTTTGTGTGTATACTTCTTGATGCATATCTTGATTAGGGATGGACAAAGAAGGAGGGGTAATGACGGTTATTTACCCATAACAATTTAAGTTCTTACCCACATAACCCTTTACTTGTTAGGTAATTGCATAAACGGGTATCCTCATACCCATAAGTGTTTATAATTGGTTAATCGTACTTATATCCACATCCCCATTTAACTATAATAGCATACCCGTTTGACCATTTACCCATTTACCCAATTTTTTTTGCCGTTTACCCTGTTTCTTTAGCACATTGAAAGTGAAAAAAAGTGTCATAATTTTCTTTTTCTTTGATAATTGAATGCTATTATAGGTGAAAAAAATTGGAGCTCCACCATAAAACCAATTGGCAGCAAGGGGAGTAGCCCAACCTCTTATAAGCGCTTGCAAAGTTTTTCCTTTCACATGTGTCGAATTTTCAAGCCAAACACGTACGTGGACAACATGAATTGGGTGACATGGGTTGGGTTTCACACGTGGGCCAATCTGCTCTAGTATCATGAAAAAAGTTCGAGTTCCACCATAAAACCAATTGGCAACATGGGGAGTAACCCAACCTCTTGTAAGCGCTTGTAAGGTTTCTCTTTTCACCAGTGTAGAACTCTTTTACCTTCACATTCTCACAATAGGTACATTAAAACGTATTTCTGTATTCAAATCCTTTAAATCCTCATACCACTACAGAAATTGAAATAATAGTATACAGATAATATTTTTAGTTGCACTAGGGGAGAGAGATATTTGTTTTTCCTTTCCTTATAGTGGATGCGATTTAAATTTCTCTACAGATTTAAGTTAAAGGCCACAACAGTCTAGGAATATTTTTATTCGTCGTAACTTCCTAGTTCTTTTAGACAATTTAAATAAATATATTTCGCGAAGTTTATTAACAAGTAAAAAAGCCCTAAAAAGTAGGCGTTATTTAAACCGAGCGAAATTTCTTCGTGCCGCAATAGCAGACCTCTCAGAGGAGAAATTTTTTATTATGACGGAAACACAAGTGATATATTACGTGTTTTTATGTAGATGGTAGGAAATTTTATTTTTTAAGTTATTAACATTTTAACACACATATCTCACCATTTGTATAGTGACACGTGGTGTATCAACTCGTGTGCCGGTCACACCAAAAAATCTCTCCTCTCGAACGAATTAAGACCCCTCAACTACTCTTTGTGGCGTTTCAAAACCCTAAAACTCGCCATCCCAAGGGCTCCGAACTCTCCTCCCTATTAACCTCTCACTAAGCTTAGTTATTCTGCAGCTCACTCATGGCTTGGAACTAATAGCAGAAAAAAGGTAATTATTGAAAAAAAATTTAACTCATGATGGACCAATGAAATAAGAAGTCATATGATCTCATGATACTGGGAAATTAAATATTTATATGATTTAAATGAACTAAAATGTTAAAACAAAGAAATCAATAGAAATCATGAGCGAAATTAACTCATTATATTGGGAAGGGTCTCAGTTGTCCACTCGTCAAACAGTTCTTAGGGTTTTCAATTTTGTTTTTATAAATTTTACAGATAATACAAATTGTTAAATGGGTACCCTTTTGTACTTGCACGTAGTATCTGTGTTCACCCATATATATTTCATGGACAAAAATTTATACTCATAACCGTTTATTTATTTAAATAATTACACATAACCGTACCCGTTAAGTATAATTGGACGAATAACCGTGGTTACCCATACCCACAAGTATTTTGCCCATCCTTAAATCTTGATAGAGGCACAATGTAAAAATTAAATTGATTTATAATAGTAAAAATAATGTTTTTGTACCAAAACATAACAAATTTTAATTGCATCTTCATATAATTTTAATTGGTTGTTTGTCCACATAGTACAAATTTGACATCTCATCAGTAAAAATGTGAGACCCATAGCTAATGCGTCATAATTTAATGGACAAATTAACAAATTGAGTACAGAAAGGCTCACATTACAACGAATTCATAAGTTAATATATGACATTGCAACGTTTAAAAGATGAGGTATGATTTTGTTATGCGACCCAATTTAAGATGGTAAAATGTAATTTATCCCCCTTTTTTAAGTTGCATCATATATTAGAAGAGTAATCCTACACTTATCACATTTTTCATATCACATTTGTACCATCTTTGTAATAGAGGTAGAGCCCACCAATACATATGAGTTTCATCTTTATTAAAGATATTGTACAAGTATAGTATGAAAAATGTGATAAGAGTAGCAATTTTTACATTAGAATGTGAAGGAGAAACCACTTAGTTTGTGCATGCATCACTTTCCTTTCAGGTGAACTTCATTATTACAATGTTCCTATATAGCAATAGTTACACATGTATGCAACAGCAACAGATGTTGTACTGAAATATTTATGAAAATGAATTTGGAAAAAATTCATGGTCCAAAAGAATAAAATCGACATGTGTATGAAAATGGATCTAGGCTAGTTCATTGGTCATCTTTATTTTGGAGAGTGAGAGAAGAAATCATATGAAATACCTCATTGTCGTCGACAATGACCATTCCTTTGTCGCATCGATGCGTGTAAAGTTTGGTGGTTAAGACTACTCTCTTTCTGTCTCTCTCCATATATGACATTAAGAGGATAAGAAAATAATGAAACTTTTAGATGCAAAAACTAGTAAATTATATGATTATTTTGTCAATCTTCTAATGGATTTAATATTTAATGATGCGCATGATCATATTTATCCAATTTTTAAACCGATCCAGTATATACAACCAAAACTATAAGGTCATGAAGATGTATGGTCGTATTAGACAAGTAATTCAAATACGTAGTACACCATAGTTTGAGTTGTTAGGTAAGTGAAATGATCTAACGGGTACACATAGAGTCCTTATTAGACAACGAATCCATTATAGTGTCTTTTAGACACCACATTCCAATCGTCTGAAGACTTGAAAAGAAGTATTTCTCCTTGCCAATTTCACGCACATGTATAACTGTGATTAATGTGTGCTAGAACCAAATTTTCACACTTCGTATACGATTAAGCATAAAAAATCTAGGCACCGATGTGGTAGCTTAAAGACTCTCTAACAATCAAGTTGGTAAGTTAGTACTAGAATTCTGGCAGCATGCTTAAGAGCGATTATATGCGATAGCTTTAGAGAGAACCTTAATGAGTCTATGTGTATTTTTAAGGATAGTAATCATTGATTAACGAAGATAATCCTAGAGGAAATCTACGAAGAGATTTCCTCCTCTTACTATTGTGATTACTTAAGAGTTAAGACGCACGCCAATTTCATCAAATCAAGAATGAATGAAAATCGAGATGTGTTTCTAATTGCGGTTCAGTTATATCCCCCTCGAGGAAACATATCCCATTTTCCAATCTGGTGCACCTCGAAATTACTTGTTCAGATGGCTTAGTCCGGTGTGCCTGGTTCAGCTGTTACTACACACTTCGGAGCTTGCTGGCCATTCCGGCCACTTCAAGTGCACATGTCAGGAACCAAAACTCATGGTCCCGAAGTGTAGACAAAGAAATGATTCCTTAAGTGTGATTGGTACCTTAAATATTTTTGTAGTACCAATAAAGAAATAGAAATTTGAACTTGAAAAGACTTTGCCGTTAAAACAAAGGAAAACAACCAATCTAAGGGCTAGTTAGTAAATTGGACAATTGTTGAACTAGTGCAGCAAAAAATAGAAGATAGTACTCGAGCACATCTAAATCTTGCCCAACACAAACCAATAAATTCAATCTAATATATTTAGTCTTTAATACTATATACCTTAGATTGCAAGTGTACGCTATACAAATGGGGATGATTTGTGCTAATAGCCACCTTTGTTTTTGTCATGTCCTCACTAATTATAATAAATCAATATTGTCATTTGTCACCACACAAATTAAGACAGAGTTGATTAAGGCAATGCATGAAAGAAACATAAGCTTTCCACCCCTCATTTTATCACTACTTGTGTCTCCTTCCCCGGTCATCTTCCCCATCGTATAGATTAAGGAATTCTCTAATATTCTTATTCTTAATCAAACTCTTCTTTTTATACAAGTGATTCCATTTTTGTCAGCCATATATATACTCTGCCCCACTCGATGCTCTCTGGGGAATACATATATATTTTTCAACATTCTCCATCCTCTCTCTCTCTCTCTCTCTCTCTCTCTCTCTCTCTCTCTCTGGATTGCATATTTTGCAATTTGCACAAACAAACTGGTGGGATCTTATCCACCAGGACCAGTTATGGATACTCACTGGTAATTTGAATGTAAAATATCGTGCATGTGAAGGGGTTAGGGTCCAGGGTCCATCGTGCATCTCATACCTGGCCTTGTTTTGCCTTCAATATGCACATGTGATATACAACTCTCTTTTGTTTTCTTATTCAAGGATTTGTCACTGCTATTCCTTCTAACCCTAGGCCCACCTTAAATAGACTACTCAACCTTTACAACCACAAAGAAATCACTCACAGCTAGCTCGAAATGTACACCACGTAATTTACCTATTTCCTTTTTCTCTTGAGATTTTATGTTCTATTTTGTTAGGGGTGTGTGGATTTTATGTTCTATTTTGTTAGGGGTGTGCTATCCACACACCCATTTTTTACTTCTCACACACCCCTTGTTCATTTCTGTCATTTGATCTTCTTCAATTCATCTGATCTAAAGATTGAAAATCAGAAGGGTGTGTGAGAAGTAAAAAGGAGTGTGGATATCACACCCCTTCTTTTATAGGCAACAAGAAAAAACCCTACAGCTGATAGATCAGTTCACTTCCCATCGAGTAAAAACCTACACCTCTACATTTCTTATCAAGTATAAACCTTAATAAAAGTAAGTCTCATCTCTATCAAAGATATGATACAATATTGTCTCCTTAGCACTTTTCTCTATAAGACATCAAGCATTACAATTAAATATTAGTGTGCCATTTTGTTTTTCTACTTTGCAAATATTATCCCTATATCCTCATGTTCATTACAAGCGCTAATTATTGATTCACATACTAATTTATTCACTCGTTAAAATATAATAACGTGGAATTAACAAGTAAAAAGTCATGCAACTATGAACAAGTAAAACGAAAAATACATAGTTTATATCTAATAATCTATACACAATTACACATGCATACATCCACTTTAGATGCAAACATTCTTAGATAACAATATTATACAACTCTCCCATATTCATAGGACTATCCTTTTAACTAATTTATACAATTTTCTTCTACGAACAAAACTAATGTACTTTTCATTTTAATTATTAATTACTTTTATTTTGATAATAAGGCTGGCATCTACAAACTAATTCAAAACTGTTTCTTGAAACCTTTTTGAAGTTCTTTCTTTCTGGGTCAATGTTTCATTTTATAAGGCATCTGCATCATAAAATAACAAAAAACCATGCATGCATATAGTCCGTTACCAAATCAAGCTCTCAAAAGGTCTCAAAAAGGGTTTTTCATGTTTTCTTCCCGGCGATGGTGTTTATGCTGCCAGCCTTAAACTCTTGCAAGAGATTGAGGAATCTGATTAGACAAAAAGTGATCACCTTTTCTCTGTTACCTCTTCTTCCCAAATGCAGTTAAATATTTTAGGTTATCATTTCCAAGCTTTCACAGTGGCTTGCATATAAAGAAGAGAGAGGAGAAGAATCCAAGGGAAGCACATAAGGAGAATGATGTAAGTTAAGGAAGTGAAATTTAATACTTGGATGTTTGGAGTTTTGAGGAGGATTCCTTAACCTGAGAAACAAGGACTATACGACATATTGGCCAAAGCAAATACATGAAGCATTTTTTTGGAATTTCTCATTAGGGAATTCTCTGGCACCTATGCTCTCTTTTGTTTTTCTTTTATACGACAACACAAAAAACAAAGGTGTAAGCATGAAACTAGGAATGTAACCATGTGCTTGAGATACCCAAATTAACTAGGAGATTTTTGTGTGTTTTAAAATTTGCATTATAAGCACACTGTCTTAGGATAATAGTAGTTTAACGGAGGAACTTGCCCAAAAACATAGCAAAGCCAAAAGTACAGAGACAATTGCTTCGAATGTTGAGCTACGAAAAAAGGACATGCAACTATATTACCTCTTTAAACAGATTTTAGAGCTGAGTATTGCGATGCCGCCCAATGATTACTAAGAGCTTTGCATCCTCCTCTGGGTTGGATGGATTTAAAATATATGCCATGCGGATAAGCATGTGATTTACTTGCAAGCATCTAATGGGCTTTAGCAATAATAATCCAGTTGGTATTTGACGTTCAGGCAACTTGTACAACATGGAAAATTATAAAAGGGATTATTAGAGAATTTGACATTTCTTCCCCTTAAATACAGGATTATGTGTGGTTGCTCCACTTACATTGTGTTAAGGCTCACCCTCTCTAGGGCCTCTACATGTTTTCGTTAGATAGCTCTGGCAGTTAATAGTTTTGACAAAATAACCATTACACCTCATGGCTATGTAACATTAGTAAACAATGCTTCCGAGTGCTTAAGGCTCGCTTCCAATTTAAAGTTAGTAACAAATTATCTAAATAGAAAACAAAGAAGCATACCTATTAAGATATTGCTTTTGTTTCCCCAAAAATGAAACTAGTTGTCCCTCTATTTTGTGGTTAACGTATCTTCACTCTACGAAAATCATAATACGAACCGTTCATTTACTTAACTATCATATAAGGTCATATATGCAAAAAAATTATTCCATTTGGAGATCGTTTAGCCATTCATGCATGTCAAACCAAGCAACAATTTTGATAATAAGTAGCATACTTATGATTAACCGTACTATTTGCTTGATGCATATGAATGGCTAAATAATCTTCAAATTGAATGATTTTTTTCAAATATGATCTTTATATGGTAATAAATAGAATCAACGGTTTCAATTATGATGTATGTATGATGAAAATGCGTTAATCATAAGTTAGGAGATAAATAGGTTCCACATGAGGGAAATACAAGCATTATCCTACCTATTACATGTTGTACTTTGTTCATTTTCATTAGAAAGCAATAAAAGAAATAACAGAAGGATTAGAAGTACATGCGGTTTTTGGTTTGCCATTATAAGTTTCCAATCTCATCTATAGAGGGAGGGATCCCATACCAAGTGAGAGCAACTCCCAATTCCGATTTAACCCACTTCCAATTCCGAAGAGGCTTAAATCGAAATCGATAAAAAAAAAAACTTAGATGGAAGGCCAATTAAAGGCCCGTTTTAATTGGATTATAAATTTCTCTAATTAAAATTTTGTTTTATTTTTTTATAGATAAGAATCTTCTTAACATTTTAAATTTACAAACAAACCCTGATAACCAAATGATTGAACAAAAGAGGCAAAGTACATCTAGGGAAAAATTTGTTCCTTTCCAAACATAAGGACAAACTTTGATCTAAACATCTTTACTATCATGGGTTCAACAATTGCAGTCAATTCTATCCAACATTGGATACTTGATTCAGGAGCTAGTTATTATGCGTGTGATACGTTACACAACATGAAAGTGGATATAAAGATGATCATTGAAGAGTGCTATTTCATTCTGACATGTATTTATATTAGGGTCTTTTATAACAAATGGTTCTTGAAATTGACCCACCATATCAAGATGGTCACTGAAGTTAAAAATTGATCAATTATGTCCCTAAAGATAGGTATAACAAATTAATATTGTCATCCTGTCTGAATTTCGTTAAAAATTAGTGTGCTGACGTTGCACATTATGAACCCCCAACTCCAATATTATGATGCCTTGTGGATTAGAAAAACAAAATTAATTTTTAATTTAACCCTTGTATAATTGCATCTGAAAACAGCGTCATTCCCTTTCTTCTTCGTATGAACCTTCTCGAAACTGCAATTTGTGAATTGGGTTTCGAACTTTCCGAACTACCGTTCGAGGCATGGTTGGTAGCGTTAGATTCGTATCGAGATGGACTTCGTCTTGGTGTATGATCTTCCCCAGCTAGACCTAGTAATTTTTTACACGGCATGTTAACACGACACAAAAATGACACAAAAATAATAGGTTTCGGATCAACATGATAACTAATCGGGTCGTTATCGGGTCATACGAAAAGAACCCGTTGATAATGGGTCCCTAACAAGTTTAGACGAGAGTGACACGTGGGTAACCCGTTTCAACACGTTAAGGAAAAAGTTACTTTGATGATTTTAATTTTTTAACTACTAAAAAAAACTTACCATAAAATATTGAGCATATGTATATATTATATATTAAATATGTATTATTGTAATAATTCTATACAAACTTGAAAATTTTAAGTTTTATTTATTTATTTATTATTTTTAATAGTATACTATAGGCAAAGAGTGAGATTAAAAAAAATTATAGGACACATTAAAAACAAAAAATATCAAGTAATTTAAAAATAAGAAACACATTAAAAAATTATAATAATTAATTCATAAGTGCAAAAAATATAAAGAAATATGCAAAACACTCGTGATCGCATCTACGCTTTGAGGATGGGTACATCGTCATTTGAATTTTTAATACTATACAAACCTTCATAAATAGTATTTTTAAGGGAGTTTAAAATAAATAAAATTCATAATCATTAATGTACAAGTATCTTATTTTGCATATCCTTGAACATTTGGTATTTTGTAGTAATATACTTATGATTTTTCATTAGGCTCTTATTTGAGGTATGCAATACTTGAAAGACAAATTTTTTTTTTTTAATGTTTTGAAGTAATATTTATGTGACATATGCAGATACTAATTTAGTATTATGTTTTCTATTATTTTTTGGGAACTGTTATTGTGACAACCCGTCCCTAGTTCTACGATTTTATAAATTTTAAAAAATCGTAGAACTAGGGAGGGGTTGTCACAATAAAAAATCTCCACTTGTGAAATTACCGCGATGCCCTTACTTTCAAAATTTCGTAAAAGCTTCGAAATAACTCTAAATTCGATTCTAATCGCGCCTACGTGTCCATACCATCGAGTACTTCAAGAATACGTTAAAAAATATTTCATACGTCTCACTATACATTGGTCAACGAAAGTCAATACCCTCGCCTCTAGGGCATTTTCGTAAATTCACATTTTAAAAATTTATAAAATCATAGAACTCGGGATGGGTTGTCACAATTATTAAAACTCCAAAAATCTCATTCTAAACTCCTCACAAGTGTAATTTTCCTACAAATTATAGAAAGTTCGGAGTGCAAAATGAGATTTTTGGATGCCAATAACAATTCCCTATTTTTTAGTCAAATTATGTTTTTCATTTTCAGTATTTATTGATTTAAAATATATTTTCTCTAACGGGTAACGAGAGGTGGATTTCAAGTCGGGTCATATTAGTTGTTTACTTTAACAGGTGCTACACGACACGACCTGTTAAGATATCGGGTATGTCATAAAAATAACACGAACATGAAAAAAACGACACAAGTACCAGGTCTATCTCCAACGGCCAAAGCTTCACGGCGGCGCAGTGTTTCTAACAACGTTGGCAACTTCAAGGTTTTGACGTCAATTTCCGGCGGCGATTTATCGCCGTCAATACTCATTTCTCTCAATCTTATTATCTATCTCAATTGTGATACACCCAGCATGACTAATCTTCCTCGGCCTGGCTCTTCCCTGTCGAACTCCTCTTCATATAAGAAGTCCAATTCATGCCCAATTCCTTAATCATGGAAGTTTTCATCCTCCTTAATCGCGATCATTATTTTAGTTTTTGTTTTTCTTCTTTTTTTTTTATTTTTTATATGTGAATCATTTTTTTTTTTAAACGAACTTGCTCTTATTCATATGGCATCATAATATTGGAGTGAAAGGCCCCACAATGCGACATGTCAGCACATTAAACGATTTTGTAACAGAATTCAAAGGAAGGAAGAAATTGATTTGTAACACACATTTTCAGGGACGACATTGATCATTTTCAACTTCAAATACTATTTTGATGGGGTGTCACCTTTAGAGACTATTATGTTGATCCTTTATGTGGATTTAAACAGGTACTTGTAATCCATGGTGATTCAAAATGTGATATCACATTTAAGGATGAAATGACACGCCATTATATAGTGTAATGTAAGTGACAATTATTAACATCAGTGAGAAGCATACGCGTTGAGGTCAAGTTAGTGAGAAGCATTTAGAATGCTTGGATAATGATAGATTAATCATCTTAAATCTTATAAACCATTCTCGTCTTGTGAGCCTTGTCTCATGTGTAAAATGGCTCGAGCTCTATTTGATGGAGTTAATCAACGGGCTAGTGAATTTACAAGCTAATACCTGGTGATGTATGCGGGCCCAATTAGCACATTTGCAAAAGGTGGGTATAGCTACTTCATCTCCATTACAGACGACAAGTTGAGGTTTGGATTTGTGTTCTTATGAAACCCAAGTCTGAAGCCTTTGCATAGTTCAAAGAATTCAAAACCAAAGTGGAATTGCAAGTTTAAAAAAACAAAAAGTATAAAGATCCTTAGATCAGATCATGGAGGTGAAAGCTTAAGGTTTGAATTCACAACTTACTTATTGTCACAGTAGATGTGGAGCCAAAAATAATTCATAAAATCCTGAAGCTGATACGTGGATTTTTATTCACTATTGACGAGGATGCCCTCATTAAATTGCCAGTGCCCGCATTCATTCCGTGCGTAGGTCAACTAATGAGGAAGACCTAAGCTGCTGACTACAATATCTCCAAGCTCCTCTGCTCGTGGCGAGGAGATAAGGCAAGGGAATTAAAAGTAAAATTAATAACTAATTACTACCTTTAAGCTTTCCTAATTAAAGACATTCATTTATTCGAGGTACAATTACATCTAACCAAGGGTTTTCCAAAATATTCTTAAGATTTTTATTAATTGACTTTAGAAATATCTTCAAAGATTATCATCAGTACTGTCACTACACAAGTACAATTTCGTTCATCGGATACACACAGCTTGGCCAACTGAATGCCAACACGTAGCGTGGGATTCCCAACCTATGTTGTCAGCGATGCTCCTTATAAATATATCATTCTTCACACTTCTCAATTAAGTTGAAGTTGATTCTACGCAATTTAACCCTAAATTTATCTCCGAGTTTCATTGGCCAAACCCCCCCCCCCCCTTTCTTGGTCCCTTCACTGGACGCATGACTTTGATTGTAACCAAAGGTGCTTAATTTGTTTTGTAGGCACAATTTCATCAAATCCAAAGATAGCAAAATTTTGCTACCATAGTGGACACCTCTTGGAACGTTGCAGTTGAATGGACGGGGCTGAGACTCGCCAGCCGCCACCGCTATAACAAAAGCATCGTTGTTTGTCAAATGGAGCTTTTAATTTAGATCCAGTTAATGGGATGAAATGTGGAAAAACCCCCCACATGGGTTTTTTGTCCATTAACTTTTTTGGTTTAGGCCCTAATCATTTCTTTCATATTTTTAGGCCCATTTTGCCCATTAAATATGACTTTCATGTTACCACCCTCGATGACTTAGCCCATGAAGAGGCCCACTCCTGTCCATCTCCATCCACCACACCCGGCCCAACCTCCTGTGAAGTAACATCCTCCGCCACAGTGATCTTATTCCGTACTTGATGGTGCTGCTCGTGATTGTCCGGTTTAGCGGGTTTTGGGGCTATTTTTTGAAATTTTGTTGGCTTACTTTAGGCTGCTTTAGAGGCTGAAATATCTCGAGGTGGGTTTTATTTATGGATTGAATGTGACTCATCATTGGTTGTTCACTTCTTTTCTTCTTCAACTTCATTGGTGCCACAACGTCTTAGTGTTCGTTGGTCAAATTGTTTAGCTCTCTTAGCTAAAATGTGTTCTTGTTTTTCTCATATTTTGCGAGAGGGCAATCAGATTGCTGATCCCTTCTTTTGCAACTTTAGCTTGTTCTAGCGATTTTTCAAACGTTAAGCCTTGAAGGTGATTGTGAACATGCACCATAGCGTATGATGTTGAGCAAAAATAAAACAAAAATGTTACGTTGTCTTATTGATTAAATTGCAGAAATAATAAAAACATACTGGACGTGCTGTAAAAGCTAGCAAGCTAGTGCTTGATCAACTTGTGGCCTTCACTGTGTACTGATCAGTAGCGACACTGCTTCGTACAACAATCATAAGGTGTACAATTTCACTGCCATTTTGCTGCTTTGGGAACCAGCACAAAGTAATACAAGTAACTAAACATGGACAACAAACATGTACAATTTAAAGCACTGTTCAATGATAGATAGTGTCATGATATCACGTACGGCGAAGTAGAAAGGTGTTCTACCACATTCTGAAGTATTTTATATACGTTGAGGTTTTAACTATTACGTCTTTGATTAAAGGTACGACAGTTAAATTTTAACGATTAAAAATTTGAAAGAATTTCATAGCACTATAATTTTTGCACTGAAAAGCAGTGCATACTGGCTTTTTTAATTGATAGGATGCCCCTTAAGACTTCAGTGTTAATATTGATGATGGATCTCCTTATGCATCAACGCATTTGGTTAACTAATTATCCTTTTGTTTAACTTCAACTATGCATGTCCAAATTTGCGCTATTCTCGGCAATGGCTTAAGAGCACGCGTTTGAATTTTTATCATATATATTCAGTTTTGTACGTATCTCGAAAAGTACTAAAGCATCTAATAAAGACGATCAATCACACAAACCCACACATTATTTGATTGGTGCAACAACTTGACTTTAGGAAGTAGTACAACCATTTAGCATTGGTGTAGGGAGCGGAAACTCCTTCTTCAATCTCGTCTGTCTAAATTTTCATGAGTGCTGAGGATATGAACAACATGATACACTGTAAAGTTGCAACCGAACTTAATGTATCAAGTTTTATTGACAACCGGAAAGACCTTGTTAGCCCTCCGAGCCTCCCACTCTAGGGTATGTCTCTACCGTTTTCATGTTCAACGTTTTACTGTGTGTGTTAAGGAACTGACAGAGAATTCAAAGACATTCAGATTTGCAAAAGTTAATCCTTGCAGAATGAAAGGAAAATTTCACATATAACAAGAACACTGATGGATGCTTGATGTCCAACGAGGCACCTTCAGATTGGTACCAAGATTTTTTTTTTTTTTTTTTTAAGTTAGAAATAAGGAATTCTAATATATACTCTACGCACCCTCACCATAGAGCTATAGACGACTAACCCTAGTGGCTTATACTAGGTTTTTCATTAGCCTGAAAAGTTACTAGAGTTTTAAGTGGCCCTAATTGTGTGGTGCTTCCATTGCGCTATTCATCATGAGGCGTTTCTGAGGTCCACACCTTGCATTCGGACGAGAACCCAACGGTTATGAGCTGACGAGCTCAGGCGTAGAATCAGGTTGTTGTGATCCGATGTAATTCATACTTTTTTTTGTTAATTGTGTATGTTTTGTCGGAGAGAGAGAGAGAGAGGGAGCTGGTGTGAGGAGTCAATTTCAAGTAGATTGAAGCTCTGTTATTTGATTGTGACCCAGTAATCCTTTGCCTTTTTTTTTTTTTTTTTTTTTTGTGTTCATTGGGTTTGTCATATTGTTTAATTTTTGGGTTTTACCTAAAACTGGCTCAAGGAAGTGGGTGTAAATCAAGTTTTCTCTGTATTTATTTCTACTGTCCTCGCTTATGCTATCTTATCCACCAGTCTAGCATAGTATTGAATAACGTTATCTTATGGTAAAAATCAACTTAAGCGAAAAGCACCAATAACAATATTTATAGACATAATATTATATTGTTTCATGAGAAATCAAATTATCATCATATATTAATTAGTATCTCGTTTGCTAATGCCAAGCTTATACAGCATTTGGAATCTCATAAGGCCAGCATGATGATTGATGAGTAGCAAATAAGAGCACAACCATGTCATCCCCATCCACTTTTCTGGTGCCCCCAAAGTACCAACTTGCCTTTACCAACTTAATATTGCACATAACCAGAGATTATTTTTTTTGTTTCCAAAGCATGTACATATCCACTAGCTAACTAACCAACCACTCCGCTAGTTAATATCTTGTGGATCGATAGCACGCTAAATATTCGTAATGGATAGACATCAAAAACATGAACTTGTGGAGATGAACCAGTCAACCACGCTTGGTTAGTTTTAAATTCGACTACAACTCCAAAGAAACTGCTGGTAAATTGGTAATGACTTTAATATAACAAATAAACAAACTTTGGAATTCTTTTTTGTTTTCTTCAAGTTAAGGGTTTAATTACTGTTCTCCACCTTTTTCCTTGGCAAATTCAGGGAATCAATTAACCTAATCAGGATCCTTTTTTTTAATGCCATAAATGACCTGGCCGTTGGACAAGTCGCAAAGTTTTTGTTCCACAAGAAAGCGTTGATCAGAAAGCAACAAACGGTAGAATTTTTCAGGTCGACAGATTGAGGGTCCACTCCAACAACATTGATATTATCCTCACTTTACCATCTGCTCAATCCTTATATATGTGATTTTATCACAAAAGGCCTCACTGTTCGTTAGAGTAGGGGTAATTTTATTTAAAATACTCTTCTCTTCTCCCTCCATCCGATGTGGGACAAATAGGGGTTCCAACACTCCCCCGCACGTGAGACCTCATTTTATGGATCAAACATGGAAATCCACATTGGCAACCACTTAGAGCCATCGAGGGCTAGAATTTTTTTGGGAATTTCTTATATATATTGGAACCCTCATTTGTCCCACATCGAACAAAGGGAGAAGAAAATAGTACTTTAAATAGAATTACCCTACTCTAACTAATACTGAGGCCTTTGTGATAAAACCCCACATCTGAGGATTGGGTAGGTGGAAAAATGGAGACAATATCAGTGTTGTTGGAGTGGGCCATTAGCCCGTCGACCTGAAAAATTCTACATGGTATCAGAGCAATTCGCTCTTGGTAACCTGTGTGCTTTACAACGCCTTGCTATAGTACCATGAACAGTATTCTGGTAAATTGTTGTCATTCCACTGCGTATCTTTTCTGCTCACTTTTACTCTACGTATTGTTATTTTCAAGACATTCAAACTCAGAAAATAATTGGTCATGGTAAAAGAATAGGGGGTTTGTACATCTTGAGTACGGAGGATATTGTTGTTTCCGGTTTCAAGTTTTACGTATTAAAGTGGATGACAGACATCAAATTTGGTTGTGGCGTCAACGATTGGGACATCCATCATTCAGTTATATGAAGCATCTATTTCCTTTTTTGTTTCGCACTTGTAGTGATTCAGAGTTCAAGTGTGAAACATGTGTCATGGCTAAAATTCATCATGCTTCATTTCCCATAAGTGATTCTAAAGCTGCTTTGCCATTTGATTTAATACATTCTGATGTGTGGGGTCCGGTGAAGGTTACTTCTAATGGATTCCGTTGGTTTGTTACTTTTATTGATGATTGTACTCGATTTACTTGGATGTTCTTGATGAAGAATAAGAGTGATGTTCCTTTGCTTCTTCAAGAATTTTGTGCATTGGTGTCTACTCAATTTCAAACCAAAGTTAATGTCTTCAGGTCTGATAACGAAGGAAAATATGTGAATCACACTTTGACATTTTTTTTTGTGATCAGGGTATTATTCACTAGACTACTATTCCGTTTACACCCCAACAAAATGGTGTGTCCAAATGAAAGAATCGTCAAATAATGGAGGTTGCTCACTCCTTGATGTTGGATAAATGTGGTCATAATCATTTGTGGGGTCATGTTGTTTTGGTTGTTGTGTATTTGATAAATTGTGTTCCAAGTAGGGTTCTTGATTTTCAAACACCGCTTGATGTGCTATAAAAACATGTTTATCTTGTTTCTGTATCAAAACTTCTTCGAAAGTGTTTAGGTGTATTGCGTATGTGCATGTCTACTCTTATCAGCAAAGTAAACTTGATGCATGTGCTCTTCGATGTGTATTTATTGGGTATGCTAACAATCAAAAAGGCTATAAGTGTTATCATCCTGCAACTTAGAAAACTTATATTACCATGGATGTCACCTTCCACGAGGAAGTTTCATATTTTGTGAAGCCCTCTTTCAACTCTCCACTTCAGGGGGAAAGTGGGAGTGAAGTGCAAATTCAAAGAGATGGTATGGATAATGTGTTACAGGTAGAGTTAGGGACAGAACCTATTATGTTGCGTGATACTGATCAGTCAGCTATAGATAGTGATCGGTCACTTGTCATTCCCGAAACTATTTCTACTGATGACAGATCAAACATGCCCAACGAGTTGCTTGTTAAGACGTCTCATGAATTACCTTCTGATGACCCGTTGCCTGCTTCTGGTATGTCTAACGAGTTGCCTGATGATGTTCATCCAGTAGTGATTCTTCTACAGTTTGGTACAAGATGGTGACATACATAAGGTAAATTACGACGATTCTCTACTTATCAGTTGCCTCTATGAGCTAATCGTGGAAAACCTAAAGTACAATATGAGCCTGATTTGCATGCCAAAGCCAAATATCCTATCAACAATTATGTGTCTACTTATCGTTTGTTCAAACCATATGAATCTAACATATGTCAGCTATCTAGTGTATCAATTCCAACAAAATTGCACGATGCTTTGTCTGACCCTAAGTGGGTTAATGCCATAAGAGTTGAGATGGAAGCCTTGTAAAAGAATTCTACTTGGGATTTGATTCCTTTACCAAACAAGAAGAAAGTTGTTGGATGTAGATGGGTGTTCACTATTAAGCACAAAGCAGATGGTTCTATTGACCAGTATAACGCCAGATTAGTTGCTAAGGGTTATACTTAAACCTATGGGATGGACTATCAGGAGACTTTTGCTCATGTTGCCAAACTTAATAATGTGCGTGTTCTTCTATCCTTAACAGCAAACCAGGATTGGCCTATGTTGCAGTTTGATGTTAAGAATGCTTTCCTTCATGGTAATCTCAAGGAGGAAGTTTATATGGATCTCCCACCTAGTATCGGACCATCTCCTGGAAAACATGTGTGTATGTAGGTTGCGAAAGGCTTTGTATGGCTTGAAACAATCTCCTAGAGCGTGGTTTGGGAGGTTTATAAGTTCAATGAAGAAGTTTGGGTATGTCCAGAGTCATTCAGATCATACTTTGTTTCTAAATCGACAAAATGGTAAGCTAACTGCATTGATTATTTATGTTGATGACATGATAGTGACTGTTGATCAGAATGAGATACAATGTCTTCAAAAGTACCTAGCTACTGAATTTGAGATGAAAGAATTGTGAATTGAAGTATTTTCTTGGAATCGAGGTTGCACGATCCAAGCATGGTATTTTCTGTCTCAACGGAAGTATGTTCTTGATTTGTTAACTAAAACAGGTATGTTAGATTGCAAACCTGTTGATACTTCGATTGAGCAAAATCATCGTCTAGGTTTATTTTCGGATCAAGTTCTTACTCATAAGGAACGGTATCAAGAGGCTTGTAGGAAGATTAATTTATTTGTTTTACACTTGCCCTAACATTGCTTATGCAGTTAGTGTGGTAAGTCAGTTTATGCACTTACCTAGTAAAGCTCATATGGATGCAGTAATCCGTATTTTGAGGTACTTGAAGATGGCTCCTGGCAAAGGCCTGGTTTTCTCCAAGAATAGTCATTTGAATGTCGAAGGGTATGCAGATGCAGATTGGGCAAATTCTATCACTAATCGGCAATCTACATCTAGATACTTTACGTTTGTGGGTGGTAATCTAGTTACTTGGAGAAGCAAGAAACAAAAAGTGGTGGCTAGGTCAAGTGCTAAAGCTGAGTTTCATGGTATGTCTCATGGTGTATGTGAGTTGTTGTGGTTGAAAAAATTGTTGAGAGATCTTGGATTTAAACCCAAGGGTGCTATGAAACTCCATTGTGATAACAAGGCTGCTATTGAGATTGCTCATAATCTAGTGCAACATAATCGAACAAAACATGTGGAGATTGATCGACATTTCATCAAGGAAAAATTGGATGCTAGAATTATTATGTTTCCGTTTGTGGGATCTAAAGATCAACTTGCTGATGTACTTACTAAGGCTGTGTCTAATAGTGTGTTTTCTAACTCGCTTGACAAGTTGGGCATGCGTGACATTTTTGCTCAAACTTGAGGGGGAGTGTTGCGAGTTATATATTAGTTAAGGTGTAAATAGTAGTCTATTGTCTCACATTGATGAAGTGTATATGTAATACCAATTGTAACTCCTATATATACTTCACTTTGAAGATTAATGTATATATAGGAGTTATAATTGATATTACAAATACACTTCATCAATGTGGAACAACAGACTACTATTTATATTTTAACTAATATATAACTCGCAATACAAACCCTAAAGATTCAGCATTGACAACGCAGTTTCGTATCTCTATAATATTATGTGGCGTTGTCTTTTTTTTTCATATTTTAAAAAATGAAAGTTTATTGAGTAAGTTATCGATAATATAAGTTTGGAGAGTAACGTTTGGGGTTGTGTGATAAAATAATGGGGATACAGCTGCACCAAGAAGCTTGGAATTTCTGGTGGGTGTCTAAATTCAACGAAAGAGAGCGGTGGTGAAATCCGCGTCACGCTTTCGTCCTCCTGTTGCTGCTCCACAATTATTCTGCTGCCCACTCATTTTTTTTATTCAGGTCCACGTTTCCTCCCATTCTTTTTAGCTTATTATGCAACATATTTTTTTCGTGTTTTTTTTTTTTTTTTGACTAAATACCCAAGCGAGCAATTGCTGGGAAGAATCCTTATGTAATGTCATCACGTCGACGCATAGTATATTATTTTTTCAGTGCAGATATGACGTCTGAAACATAAAAATTAACTTTGTTACAATAGTAACAATGTCATTTTGTGTTGTTAATAATAACTTACAATTACTATGTAACGTCAAAGTGTAAACTGACGAGTATAATGTAAAATAGTTAAATAATAGACAGATGGTCACCGCATTTCAGGAAGAAGTGAGGATACGAAAACTCCCTCCCTCCCTTAATTTGCATGATTGCATCCATGTGAATAAAGGGTTGTACTTCACACCACTTGGCCAATGATATAGGCAGCTGGTCATCCCAATTCCTCATTGACCAATTACCAAGAGCTAGGTTAGATCACCTCTGATATGATAGGTAAAAATAAACTTCTCACCCAACAGGTTGTCCACAATCCAAAAGTTGATAACGAGTGCTTCCTCGAACCTTCTATGATCTTTATCGGTGCGCAACCAATGTGGAACTCAAAGTATCACAACCACACACTCAGCCACAACAGGTTCGTGTGTCAACCCCAAGTACCACTACTGGACAAAGCACCTAAATTGACATGAAACAATAGGTCAAGTTGCCTGTATAAATGGTACCGTGTAACCATCCAACTACTTTCCCCAAGAGAAACATCAGCTAGAGAGGCTCCCATGACCCAGTGTGGAACTCAAGCTAGGTATCACATAGGTTAAGTACCTACAACACCATCTTTGAGTTTGTTATTCGAGAAAGGAGAGAGGGCAAGAGTTGGATGTTTTTGTGATGTCTGAGTTGTTGAGTATGAATTCCTTATCGAGAAAAGAATGCACCTTGTATGTGCTTTTAAGAGCAAAGTCACCCCACTAAGACAATAATTGCCCCCTCAATTGGATGGCAAATATTGTCTTAATAAATAGTAACTACTTAAATCTAGATCTATCGTCACCCCATAAATGAATTGTCCGCACTATTGGTATTAAAAATTATTTAAAACAATTAATATTATGTTTAATTTCGAATAGAACTTTTAACCAATTCTGTCATGTCATATGGCATTATCCGAAATCACAATCCTGGTCCATCACGCCACATTTCATATTCTCTTTATTTTATTTTATTTTTTGCAATCCAAATACCCAAATTGTGCCACGTTATGACAAAGGCTTTTTTTCATTTTTTTTTATTTTTTTTAAATGACAAATTAACATGGATCATCAAATTTGGATAATCCAACGGCTCACGTGCATAGATGGTTGCAATGCAGACCCTAGCGACAGGCTTGTCAGCTCACTCGCCCAACTTCACGTGTGTGATTCATGCGCCTGACGCAAAATAAAAAAGTGGTTGACATCAAATCAACTGGGTTGGGCTATTCATGCTCGATTGAGCAGTCATGATTGATTGGGCTTGGGTATAAAGGATTTTGTGGGTTGTGGGAAGATTCAATAACCCAATTGATTGCTGGGAGGGGTGAACTTGCTCTGAGTAATTAGACTACTTCACATATTGACAATTGGTTTTACGGTAGAACTCCAACTTCTTCATGTATTAGAGTAGGTTGTCCCATTTGTGGAACCCAACGGCCACGAGTGCTCTACATCACCCAATTTGCACGTGTTGTTTACGTGCTAGGTTTAAAAATTCGTCACACATTAGGGGTCCTATTGAGAGTATCCATACATGTGATTATAAGTAAGTGGACTACTAGGCAGATTACCAATTAATTTTACAGCAAAACTCCAACTTCTTCAAGTGGGAAGTGATCAACCACTAAAAATATAAACCCTGACGTTAATATACTTTATTATGTTAAAGGAAGCCAAACTGATTAGCACTAGTTGGTGTGAGTTGTGTTAGCTAGTCATCCATTCTCTTCTTTAAAAAGTTAAATATTGGAAATAAAATTTTCATTAAAGAACCCTAAGAAGGAACAACATGATCTCTTAAAGTTTTGTTAGCGCTTTAATCTTCCAATTCAGATCACACCATATGCATATATTAATTAAGCACTGTAATACACACACACACACACGCACACACGCACACACATACATATAGATACAGAAAGTACAGATCATGCTTTAATTTGCTTCTTTGATCATTTGATGAGTATTATATGCAAGTAGGTAGCTTAGAGAATTGGTGCTTGCTTGGGTGAGGGCATCAAAGAGACGAAGACCCAACAACACCAAGTCCACCGAGTGGGTTGGAACATGGACAGAGCCATGGGAGACTGAGGCACTAGTCGAACTGTGGAACCCATACTGTTGGGGGCGAGGAAGGTTCCGTGGGCTCCACTCCAAATGCGGCGAGACGCGGCTTTGCAAGTTCCCCTAGTGACTCCACCACTCACTCCTTTTCCCTCTCTTTTTTTCGTTTCTTTTATTTGGTGGCTGACGTCAAATATTCCCTCCAAAGAAACCATAGTTAAATATTTAGACCTCGTTTGTCAGCTTGGATTGCACTGACTATTTCTGTCGGATAGAATAAATAGCCACCGGATAGTACTGACTAAATTAGTCGGGTGTTTGGTGCAGTATCGGATTAGTGACCGTATTATTTATACTGTGTTTGATATTATACTATATAGGAGGCATCAAACTTTAAAAAAAAAAAAAATTTAAAAATGAAATCATTTTTTGTTCCCAGGTGTCTCCGCACCCCCCAAACACCCTCCCTCTCTCTCTCTTCTTCTTCCCCGACGGTAGAAGAATCCCAAATAATTGTTCCCCAACTCTCTCCGCCACACCCACCAAACTCCCTCCCTTTCTCTCCCATATTCTTCTTCCCCGACTAAATAATCCGGACGTTTTGGTTGGTTTTATTAAGCGGGTGTATACCGTATTATCCTATCCGACCGGTTAAATTAATCCGGTGCTTTTAGTACGAGTGAACGCCAAACACCTGGGTCCGTATAACTAATCATATCCGATCTTTTATCCGATTTTGCCAAACAGAGCCTTAGGAAATATGTGGAAAATAAAAGTAAAATTTGTGGTGGTGGTGCTGAAGTGGATCCCACCCACTCCCAAGACAGGAGGAGGAGGTAATGCTGATTAATGCTCAAGTGGATGGAATTGTATAAAGGAAAATGTGGAACTAAAATATCTAAATACAAAAATGCTACTGTTGTTATATATTTATATCATCATTTATATCATTTTTTTTTTAAAGATGAGATCCACATGCGTTAGCAAACCTTATCTTTATTAGAAAGATGGTACAAATATGTGATAAGAGTAGTATTACTCATCCAAATATGATTTTATTTAGCATTATAATTTAGAAATATCTACTCCTTACTTTAAGTTTTGGTGGTTTTAAGTTTTAACTAATCACTTGACTTTGTTGATGAGTTTACTACCTAATTAGTATATTAACTTGGGGTATCTCAAATTATGCTCGCTTTAAAATAGAATACGGCTATGCTATTGACACTCTTTATACAAGCTTTCAAATTTAGAGAGTACGATAAATTTTTTAGAGTATTAATATTAACTTATACACTAATATTATTAAACATACAAAACAAAATCAAAATAAGGAATTTTATTTGGGGAAGTGCTACCAACCTTTGTATTTGGATATTTTCACTTTTTTAATTGATACGTTTATTAAAAAATAAATAATAATAAATAAAAAAAAATTTGCTAGGAATTAACGATGAAAAATAGTAAATATAATTTCAAAGACATTAAAAGTCTTGTTTGTTGCATAACAAATGACATGTGTCATTTGAGGTAGTGAAAAGGTTCAAATCCAAAAGCTAGTGCAAAGGTTGCAAGTATTTCTATATTATTTATACAAGTAAAGGATTGTCCTGATAACTAAGGCATTTATCTTCAATTCATTGGGTTTTATATTGAAACACAACTCTTCTCAATAGTGTAAGTTATTGTAAAATATCACTGGTAATAAGACAATATGGCTTCATATTTATAGTACAGAAATGCTAAAAGGACCTTTTCAAACGTTCAACTCATTGGGTTTCATATTTAAACACAACTCTTATCAATAGCGTAAGTTATTGTAAAATATCTGTGATAAGACATTATGTCTTCCTATTTATATTAATAAAGAAATTCTAAAGGAACTTTATCAAAAGTAAGACTTTACATGGATCTTTGTCATCTCATATTTTTTACACAATATTTTATAACATTGACACAAAAAATAAATTAAACTGTGAGCATTAAAACTCATAAATAATTCCACTTGTAAAAGAGTCTCATTAGAACATCTTCAAAAAAGATGTCAAATCATAAATGAAATGTCATGTAATTAAATTTGAAAGTAGGAGTAAGCTTCAACCGATATGTTAATTCTATGTGGATTGACATATAAGTTTTCATATGTCAAATTTGATATATGAAAAAATATGATGTCAAATAATTTTTCATTATTTTGTTGTATGAATCTCATTAATGCACTAATTATATATCTTGAAAATTTATTTTTAAAATAGGTTCTACAAATATCATTATAACAAAAAAAATATATATCAATTCAAAAACGAAAAAAATTAATATTCTACATCAAGCATCAAATTAATATTTGATATTTATGTTTTGATATCTTTATTGAAATAGCATTTCACTCTCTTAATAATATAGTGATAGGACAGCCAAAATCGACGCTGACAATGGTCCGTACTATGTTGGCTTGCCATTGGGTGAAAGAGACGCACAAACTAGAAGCGTCGTAAGCAGTGGGTCCCGCCAAACACACCCTCTTTTGACTCCTTCTGCGTCTCTACAGTTTCGTTTCTGAGTTTCCCTCTGTCTATTAGATTAATATTTCTCTCACTTCCATACGCCCCTATCTGTTCTCCAAAAGCCGCCTCCGCCGAAAGCCGCCCACAACTCCATGTAGCCAGCCTCAACTTTTAAGCTTCATCTCATTGCCTTTGTGTAATTATGATTTTTGGATTATCTTTTTTTTTTTTTTCTTTTCTCTCTTCTTTTATTTGAACGATCATGATTAAGCTACGTTAATATTTTATATTAAATTTTTATACAAAAAAAAAAGATAAAATAGAGAATGTGAGAAAATAGAGTAATATTATTCATACCATATTTTTGTACCATATTTTCATACCACCTTAGGTGACATTTTATGTGAATAACTACATCATTTGAATTAATCAGATTTTTAAATTTAGTTTATTGTTTAATAAACTAATAATTAATTAAATGATAATTGTGGTATACGATGAGTCTTTCTTATTCATTTCTTTGGGTTTTGCAAATTTTTCAAATAATGTGACTGTCTATATCAGATGTTATCTAAGATGGTACAGAATGTGGTACAAAAACATGGTATGAATAGCAATACTCGAGAAAAGGGGATGGAAGAGTATGGAAAAATGAAAGGAAAGAATCCTACTCCATGATTTTTACCCTTGGCTATTCAGGTTTTACTGCAAATATCATGTGTTTTTTTTTTTTTTTTTACTGCGAATCTAGCATGATGATCATAGGTTAAAATAAGAATTTTACTAGTGATGAAATCAGCAGCTTCGTAGTTTGACTCGACGTAATAAGTTAGACTGTTTAACAGGTAAGTAATGTCTAATATTCTATCATAAGTACGTTGACCTGCAATCCTAAAAATCGTGGCGGTGATCGATGTTGCGTCGGAATGCAAGGTCTCATTCCATGTACTGAGATGAATGATGAGTTATATGCTTGATTGTTCATTTTTTTTACCCTTTGATGAATGATGACCGTTGTACGTAGGAGAAGAAAATTAATTGACCTAGGGTTTGAGAGTTGAATGAACGAAAAGGACCTGAGAATATTTTAGGAGTTCTCTCCAACTACGCAAGCATTCATGTAATACATAATTGTACTTGATCAATCAACTGCAATTCCTTAACCAAATTTTCGGTGTAGACCATTGGGTACAACTTAATTGATCATTCTAATTTCTAATTCCAAGTTAGAGTTTCTGCGTGTTGCAAACAATTAAACCCAAAACGTCAATCATCTACAACATTTTCGTTACACTATTGTTTATTAAGACACATGGAATTGAAAAAAAAATGGGGATTCTACCTCAAAGTACCGAATTCAATACCTAAATGCACTAGTTAAACCCATTCATTTTTCATTTCTCAATTAATGACTTTCCCAATTCAAAGCACGCAAGCGTCATAAGAGTAAAAATGTTGACACTCCTAACCATCTGCAATTCAAAGTGATATCTTATTTTCTTTACGCTCACATTACATAAACATGCATAATGTAAAAGGCGAGTGCTAAAATTCCAACCTCATTACCTACGCAAGAAGCGGATTGTTTTGGGATACACGTAAGAAGTGAATTCCCCTAGTAGATACAAATTGATTCAAAACCTCTCATTTCGTAATATAGCTTAAAATAATAACATCACTTTTAAATTTCTCTTGGGGCTTTAGGTTTCACCTAAATTATTCACCAAAATGTAATAAAGAGAGGACCAAATCAAAAGAAAGACCTAAAAAAAGGGTATAATCCCCTGCATTCGTTCATTCACAGCCCGCCAGAAAGTCTCTCGTCTCAGAATTCGGAAAGTAGAAACCGAAATTGGACAGAAAAGGATATAATTAGCATTAATTATATGAATATTTATTACTGTCACACAGACACAGAACTCTGAGATATAGATTAGCTAAAAACAATAAAACGTAATTAAGAAGCAGATTAAGGACCACCGACAAACTCTCATTTTTCTCACCCTTTCTTTATCTCCATAAACAGTAAGAACAAAAAAAGGAGAGAGAAATCCTGTGCCGGAGATCACCAAAACTCGCCGGACATGGATTCCGGGAAAAAAAAAACCCAAAGAGATAAAACTAGGGATATTACAGCAGAGAGTATATCCGCAGGCGTGACCGTCATATTCACCGACAAAAAAATGGCGGAAGGGAAGGCTCCTCAGGGGAACAAGTTGAGAAGCTTTCTCTCCGGTCCCACGGCGTAAGAGGACGGATGGTGATCCACCAAGCCGCTCTCGAAGCACGTTGTGACGCCGGACTCCTCCGAGTTCATGGACGGGGTTCCGGGTCGTCGGGTCTCGGGTTTGGGCTTGGGTTTGAAAGACAGGGTTGGGGTCAGCCGGAGATCCAGATCCGCTTGGTGCTGGAGTACCTTGGTGGACGACTCGTCATCGGCTGTGGACCGCTTGCGTTTCGGCGAGGCCCTGGCGGACCGGGAGGAGGAACCGGAGTTGTGACTCGGATCTCGGAGCCTCCACATGTCCGTACAGTTGATGACGCCGCCGATGTCGGCCTCAGAGGCCTCGTCGGGAGTGGACCTTCCGCCGAGGAGCTCGGGAATCGGCCGGAGCGTGCCGCCGAGGAGGACGGTTTCGACGGCGGCCTGGCAGACGTGCCAGTTGCCGGTCCAGAGCAGCCCAACCGCTCCGTTGACCGGATTGACCGTTCGGCCGCAGGCTTCAAACAACAAGGACTGAAACAGAACTGAAAACAAACGAACAAAAATCAGAAACGAAAACATGGGGAAACGGAGTCGTGAAAACGAAGGGTATAATCGGAAAAATAACGAACCGGGTCGTTGGGAATCGGGGACGGCGGAGATGAAGGACATGAGGCCGGCGCGGCCAAAGAACTTGGCGACGAAGACGGTGGCGTGGCCTTGGGCTTCGGGGGTTTCGATCCACTGGAGGCAGGGGCGGAGCATGCATGACTCGCTGCAGCCCTTTCGGAGAACTCGACAGCCGTTGCAACTCATGATAATAATCCTTGTTCTTGTCCTTCGGAGATGTCTGCTTGTGGTGTTGAATCACTCAAAATTTCATGAGATATCTTTCAGTCCAAGGAAAGTACAGAGAGAAACAGAGAGACTGGGGGAGAGGGAGTGGGGGAGAGAGAGAGCAGGGGAAATTAAACTAAGCTGGCCAAGGAGGGCTGGGGAGGGTGTTATATAAGTGGAGTGGAGAGAGAGAGAAAGAGTGAGGTGGTGTGTTGAGAAGTGGGGGTGTTTGGGTACGGGTGTGAAGAGAGAGAGAGAGAGAGATGAGGAGATTCCAAGGAGTTGGGCGAGAGCGGCTCCGTGTTTCCGCGCAGGATGTTCCTCCGCCGTTGGATTCTTTGCTTTTGATTGTGGGAACACTAGAGAGAGGAACGTGGATTATATTGTGATGGGATTGGATAATGGGTAATGGTTGATGTTAGAGACTCAGAGACTGTATATTTAAATCATAATTTGTAAAATTACATCGATTGATAGTTACATTTTTGTTTAAATATTTTTAAAAAATAAATTTAACCAACAACCGCTACATTATATAATCTATAAATTAAAAAAGCCACTAGTTGCTTTTCTTTTCATTTCATTTTTGGACCCTTTGATTTGCCCTTTGGCCTTTGGCTTTTCTTTTTATAATCTTCCACTTGCAACAAAGGGTTGCGTCCCTCACAAAATAAACAAAACCAATAATAAAAAATGTATGGATAATTGGATTGGATTCTTCGTTTAACAATTTAAATGAAGGGAAAATAATTTCCAACCGCTCTTTCTATACTTTTCTTTATTTTTGAATTTGGATTACATAAATTAAAAAAGAATTGAGAAATATAAATAATAGAGATGTGCAAAAAGAGAAAATAAGTGTGTGGAGATCATTTCGTCATTGTTATTTTTTTCTCTTAAAAAGAGAACAACTGGTGACAAGTTACAATTATCTACTAATTTTGTCATTGTTGACGTTCAAGAAAAGAACATTGCTCGACTCTTCACTTGCAAAGCATATTTTTGAGTCATTACTTGCAAATTGCATTTTTCAATCATTATCCGCAATCCAAGATTTAATATACACCAATAAATAATAGATTAAAACTAAAATTTTGAATCGTATGTCGAATTGTGATTTGCAATTAGAAAGCCAAACATTTGTCAAATCATAATAATTAATTGTGATTAGTTTCATTATTATCAAGAGAATGAAATGGATTGGTCCATGACTGATTCCATTGTAATTGTATGGCATGGGGTGCACATGTAGGGATAATATTTAACCATAGCATCTAATTAGTTAATTAGAGAAGATGATTAATTATTGCCTATTTATAAAATAATATTAGATGGCATTTGGTAGTGGGGGAGGTCGAAAGGGATATGGTATTTTAAAAGGGGATTAATCATTGAGGGCTTTGCTTTGTGCGAGATCAGGAAGCAGAGACACACAAATAAGCAATATCGGCATTGTTTAGGGTTTCGACGAGTTTTTGAAAGCTGCAATTAAAATTAAGCATGTATGACATTGCCTGGGTGGGGGTGGTATGGGTGCAAGTCAGCACTCAGGGTTCGTATTTTGGTGTCACGCTACCAAACATGGAGTAACATGGAGGGAGGGAGGTGCATATGATTTAGATTCTCTCAAGCTTTAAAATCTTTTCTGTCTTCCATAAATTTTAAAGTCACTTTATTCTTTTTGAGGTTTCAAGTAATAACAAACATTTAAATGAGTTTTTAAGAACATCTTGGAGTCTTTATATAGGGACAACTACCGTATAAAATGAGTATAAAACAAATATAGGGACAAAATGAATCTTTAATGGATCGGAAAGTGAGTCCCTAAAGTATAGGAACTTGCCGAATACTTGGTGTATGTACCCACATATAGGGACTCTATAAAGACTCTATAGGGATTGAAATGGTGGACCCAATAGGACAATTTAAGTGGAAAAACAGGCGTAGATCTTATTCACATGGCATTGTCTTTTTTTTCTTTTCTTTTTAACCGTTTAAAATGGAGGGTCCAGATTGATTCTTGCTTTTCAAATTTTTTTACCATTGAAAGATCACCGGTTTCAATTAAATAACTGTTTCAATTTAGGTTGCCTTCTCATGTTGGTTTTCAAATTGTTTTGTTTTCTCTTTTCATAATACCCCCGTTGAAATATTAATATTTTCAATTTGGGTTACTCTTTCATTTTGTTCTCTCATCATTCCTATAAGTACCAAATTATCTAACCAAAACTTACCACAACTTCATCTTCACTCGTACTCAATTCACTCATTCTAATTACGTTATTGTGAAGAAAAAAATTAGTGTCAGAATTAGAATTTTCTTTGGTAAAAATGTTCACAAAAATATTTTACGAGAACGTAATGTTAACATAAACAAAAAATGCGCACCTAATCAAATTATCACATAAAATTGTAAAAACTTCAAATTTAGGGATTCTACTATAAAGACTCTCCCATTGGTGGCAATATTCCTTTAGGAACACAAAAATTCCCCTTAAATCCTTAAATGAATACTCAAAATTGGTGTTAGGAGTCATTGGAAATGCTTTAAGTAGTTGTTTGGACCTGAAATATAGGATTTGGACCGCAGAAAGATAACTAGTTGGAAGGCTATGAGTCTCGACCCAATGTTGATTTCTCAGACGAGTTGGGTTTCAACCCCAAAAAAAAACATGATTTGACCGAGTCTTAATATAAGAGGGTTGCTAAGGGATTAGACTTAGATATGGCTCGGCCAAGTCCTTGTTGAATTAAATTTACCAAAGATCATGTTAAGTTCTGATAAGATTTGAATTATTCCAGGAATCGAAACCTATAGTTTCAAGTGCCCACCCCTTTTTGGAATTAAGATTGGATTATAGAATATCATTGTCAATAAAAATAACCTAGGGATATGATACTTGAGTGAAGCAAATTCGACCAAGATTCTAGGTGGGAATTCTTTATGATGATCTTAGAGGACATTAATATAAATTTTATGAGATTAAATATAGTACTCTTCAACACATGAACTTTGACTCGAGTGGGTGTTTGGTGGAATGGGTTAATTAAGGGTTAAATCTATGTAATATCAATCTTGATACAAGGAAAACCAATATGTCAAATATATTGAAGGATCAACTATCTAGAAAATCTAACATTATTAGTTGGTCTAATTAAATATCCAGTCTCTACTTTATTGAAGTCGTTCTTAAGTTCAAATCTCATAAAAGATAGTTGTTTAAAAAAAAAAAAAAAAAACTAATTAAAAATAAATAAATATTAGGAAATTCTTAATTCTTCTATATCGGGAAGGGTGAAGTTA
The DNA here is from genome assembly GCF_019419815.1 of Pyrus x bretschneideri. Classification (NCBI taxonomy): domain Eukaryota; kingdom Viridiplantae; phylum Streptophyta; class Magnoliopsida; order Rosales; family Rosaceae; genus Pyrus; species Pyrus x bretschneideri. Next base: position 3,844,425 of record NW_025999820.1, on the reverse strand, counting down.
AAATGCTTAAACTTGCACGCACTTCAATCCAAAGAAGTTTACAAAATAAAAAACTTTGGTAAGATGCATGCATGCATGATAGCAGCTGGCATGTTTATATATCCTCCTACACGTAACACTGCGCTTTTCCCATCCATCATGTTTTAAGTGCGACGTTTTATCTTAAAAGACCTAACTTAAGACTTACAACTTCTATATTTATGATGGAACAATTATACTTGAATCTTGATCCATAATTTGTTACAATTACGAATGGGAAGTGTTATTAGTATTCTAAAAATCTCATTCTACACTTCCTATAAGTGTATTTTTTCTTTCCTAATATAAAAAGTTTAGAATGTAGAATGTGATTTTTAAAGTACTAATAACAATTCTCTTACGAATAAGATATATACCAAAACAAACTTTCAATTTTGTATATATGCTGTTATTTAATTGACTTTGTTCTCTTCAAAACGCAGTGCCTTCTTCGTCAAGGTTTCCGCATCATCGCCGCAGCCTCTAAAAAGGTAAGGGCATCAAATTATAACATGTAGAAACATATATAATAGTTCTCTCCTTAAAATATTTAGAAGAAAAAAAGGTTCATTTCATTTAGAAGAAGAAAGCATCTAATTCGAAACTAAAAATGTTTTGTTTCATCAGTTTGAAATTGAATAATATAAGAATTCCACTTCTCCGATTATACCGTGAGTTGGTTGCACACTTATCATTCTGACATTTTGACATCAACTTGAGTCATAACACACCCTCCATCCATAACCCAGCTTTTAAGTAGAATTAATTTTTCTGTAATTAGCCAAATTTAGCTAAAAGAAAGCTTGGATCCTCAAATATGGATGAGGAGGAGTTCCTCCTCAAGATACTTTGTGATTATTCTAAATCACTCTCTAACTATTATCTCTATAAAAATAAATTTAAAATAAGATCATTTAGTCAATCAGCTGTAGCAAATAGATAGATAATTCATAATACTTTTACGATATCTGACCAAATGAACGATAACTATCTAAATTGTTTTTCGTTATTTGGACCTTGTTTAATGAATGTTCTCTTAACAAAGAAAAAGACTTGATTCCCCCTACGGCTTTGGTCCTTTGGTGGGGTATCACATCAGCACAGACCACAATTTGTTCAGTATATTTATGGCACAAAATCCAGTTCTAGCTACCAACAAAATGATCAATTTATTATTGTCCTCAGTCGAGATACGTATCTTTTTATGAAACATTTTTCTGCACAAAGGATCTGCACTGTTTTGGAAAAATCTACGTAGCTGAGCTGGTATAAATGATCAATGATCAATTGCTTCGATGAGATTAGCCTAGAAAAGGGGCACCAGTTGGTATTTGTACTCCTGCAGGCAGAGGGCACCTGCGCAAGCCATGCATTTTCCATGAGGGGTTCTACACAGATGACCCCAAATGACCACTACCCTTTACACCACTCAATCTCCTATTGATCTCACCCGGTGTAACAACGGTTTTAATCATGAATCATGACGCTTTACCGAAGTGCATTGCATCATAGGAGAAGAACAAAAAAAATGGTGCTCGCGTCACTTGTCTTGTTGGACACCGCTTACAACCACATGAGATCTTTTAAATTTTTGTCTCACATAGTCTCACGTTAGTTTCACTTAATGTGAAAACTACCATAATCAAGTGATCATGTTGAGGTGCATTACATAATTAACAAAAATAAAAAGTACGGAGCCTGACAACATTATCCATCAAATACCTCTCATAACAGTATTAAACCTCTTATATTTAGTCTCACACTATCTCAGACCGATCTCACTCGAGATAAGAACTATCTTAGTCAACTGGCCTCATCGAGCAATTTCTCTCACATCAAAGGTATCAATGATGGGGACAAGGTTCTAAAAGGTGTTGGGTGTAGTTAGGCAGCAGTCAAAGGCCTAGTGCTTAGGCGTCTGAACGAGGCTTAGGCGGTTTTTTTAGTTTTAATTATAATTATCATATACCATATAAATAAACGTTTACTTATGCTTAAAATACGTAATTATATTAGGATACGTAATTTTCAAACGTCTAAAAATTAATCGAAACGGTGATTAACCGTTTAATACTTAAGAGAACCTAAACAATAATAGCGAAAATTTTTAGAACAGTAGATATGCACCTAGTAGCTCGAATTTTTTTTCAGCTAGAAAATTTTGGATGCTGGGACATGCGATGTATTAATTTAACACTGCTTCCTTTATAGTTCTTAATAGAAATGAAGTGATTAATTAAGCAAATTAATAAACAAATTTGACAAGGACTTGAACTGTGATTTGACATGTAAATCCATCCAATCATTATTGGTAACCGGTAAGAGTGAAAGAAAATGTTACCGAAAAGAAGGGGTAGTCTGATGAGACGTGGCGTTCTTATCCCTAGCGCGAGGCATGTCACCCTCCAACTTGCTGGTGCCGACAATTTCCAAGCAAATCACAACATGGTACAAACACCAGATTATCCGATATAAATAAAAGCATATCTATTAAGATTTTGCCGTTGTATTGCGAAAGCAATTTATATAAAACAAATTTATTATTAAATGACGTTTTAATTCAAAAGGTATTGTCATTTATTATGTAAATTTTTTTTTATACATAATAATATATTATTTGTCTGAGATATGTGGAAAGGGCGTGTAATTTGGATGAGTAGCTTATGTCTATTGCAACATTCAATCATAAATCTTCTTAATTTTCTATCGTCATTCCAATGAGTTGAAGAATACCAAAAGAAAAAATGTGGAAATGGCGTGTAGAATTTCCACCCTTTATTTATACAAAAATAGAAACAATTGATTAGCTTAACTCCTCCCCTCCCTAGGGATGTCACTTTCGAGCCTAACTTAAGAAACATTACTCCTGCAACATTGCAAACAAAACAAAACAAAAACAGAACTAAGAGGAAGTCAAGGTTAGCGGGAAGGTTAATGGGTTATTTTTAAGGAAAACTAATGAAAATGGTTTGAAAACATTGAGTTTTAACGATAAAAACAAAATAAAAGATAAAGTGAATAATACTAGGATTGACTTTTTAACATATCAAACAAACTTATTACACCGCGAATGTCACTCTAGTAGTGTTCAATCACGTAAAACCAACTCCAAGGCAAGACTCAAAACTCAAATTTTTGGCTTTTGGACGCGAACTGAAACCTAAATTTGGGTTTGTATTTGGCTAACTCAAATTTTTTGTGCCCCGCCATTTTTAAAAAAGCGACGGCTGGAGAATTTGATTAAGTGGCCAATAGTTGGGTTCCAGCTGGCAGAGGGCCCAGCTGCAGAACGGCAACGTTTTAGGGGATTGCAAGTCATTCGATTTCTAGTTCGTTAGCATCTTTTTTGTTGGCAATCTTTAGATTTTGATCTCACAGTTTATATTTGTTTTTTCCAAATCCAAAGTAAAAAAAAAAAAAAAAATCCAACTGTCAAAATAATAAAATAATTTTTTTAGAACCGATCCACTTTAAAAAAATTATTTCAAACTTTATTTATATTATCATTTATTCGTTGGTTGGTGTGTGCATTGCAGTTTGGTTGGTTGGTTTGTATATTGAAGTTTGGTTATTGAAGTTTGATTGGTTGAGTGGTTGGTTGGTGTGATTTGTTCGATTTTGAAATTTTTATCGGAATTTAATTTTTTTAGGTTAAAACATTAGTAAAAAAAAAGTTAAATTAAGATAACATAACTCAAAGATACAAAAAATAAAAAATAAAAAAAATAAAAAAAATAAAAAAATAAATCCTTACCTAAAAAAACTAGGGTTAAAACCATTCCACAACAATTAATCAATTTTAAGTCTTAAAGTTTAGGTTTTGAGGCTGGGTGACATTCAATGTTCACATACCTAAATTCTGTAGTGGACCTAAATATTTGGGTTTGGATTCAAGGATTGAAGTTGGTCTAAAGAATTTTTTAATATGATGGTGCTTTTTTTGTATTTATGTATCACTTGGTCTATATGCAATGACTAGACTCTTTTGTGTGTGGGTCAAGCTATTCACTTGGACTGACTACCAGACACAAAAATTTCTACACTAACGTATTATTTTGCGTATCTATTTTACCATGTAAAGTTGATGATTAGCTTAAAATACTACTAAAACTTGCATGAAAAGAAAATTCCCTTCTTGTCATGGGCTTGAGTTTTGGCCTTTGGCTATCCTCAAAAGAATCTGCATGTTAATTTAGAAATTAAACTCTTAAGCTCAAATTGGACTTGTCACTTAGTATTACGATTTAGTGATATTCCTCTTTATTTGTAAGTAAGAGGTCTTAAGTTCAATTCTTGTCAAAGGTGAATTTGAACAAAATTATTGCTAACCCATTATGAGGTTATCGATTTAAACATTTGAATGACAACAATTCCAAGCTTATGCTGCCATGCATTTGAAAATCTTATATTTGTCATCAGTTTTATTTGAAAACTTAATGCACTGGGTTGTTTATATATGGATTTTGGACAAATGTTGAGTGTAAAGGTTACAACTGTGATACTACTAAGAATTGGATTAGAGAAGCAAATTCACCTTTTTTCTTATTGTCTTAACCATGCGAAAGCAAGGAGGTGAATTGAACATAAGATTTCAAATATGTAAATGCTCTTAACAATTTGAGCTACAAATTCTTGGTCGAGACAAACTAATTTTATTTAGGCCCCCTCTTTGACATCACTTTTTCTCAATTACAATAGTGGATAACCAAAGTTGTCATGGTGACCTTAGCATTATTGAATTTAATCTTAACCCTAATTCTTATTATTTGTCCTTCAAGCCTTGTTAAGAAACTAGAAATTCAATATGTATGGTCTTGGAGATAACACGTATTGAAAAATATGGAAAACATGTGTAGGAGCATCTAATCTAGTACTTACAAGTCCAATGAAAAGAAAGGTGAAGATTGGTGATATCATCGTACTCGATTAGAACATATTCGGATTAATGTTATGAAGAAAATCTACAATATTACCTTGTAGTCAGGTAACATAAAATCAACATATGAGATTAAGAAGAAAAATCATACATCTTTATCATCTCGATTAACATAAATTGATATTAAGCTTCATAAATGGTTTTTTTTTTGTACCACGTTTCTTCAAAGTGAAATTGATCTTCTTTGTTCATCCCCATTCACTCGATTCCTTTTGTTTCATCAATTTTGTCCGTATTCTCTTTTTATTCTAAGAAAAGAGAAGGGAATGGATCTTCATCAATGGATCTCTCTTATTCGTGTTTAGTCCCCTTCGTTTCGGAAGTTGTTTCTAACACGACTATGCTATAATATACAATCGGGTCAGCCGCAAAGAGTGAAGAAGTTGGACTGTGGTCCTGTTGGTCAGTCACAACAAAACAAAGAGAAACTCTAATTTGGTGAATTGATTACTTATCTCTCGGTAGATAGATAAGGTATTTGACAACAAAAAGTCGAAGTCCTTACACATACCTAATCTATGAGATAATGTTTGACATGTAGTTTACTATTGTTGAGCTTAGCAGATCGAGCATGAAGAATAAGTTAAGCGTATGAGAGATTCATTATCACGCTCTGCTTTAATGCCAAATTAAACGTGTTTAAGTCCTTAAGTTTAGTATGCCACAACCCACTACAATTAGGCGCGTGCAAACTTGAATGTAGTTTAATATCTATTATTTTAATCTAAAGGATATATTCACATTAAGACCAAACCCAACCCTGGGCTATTTGCCAAATTTCCCCATTTATTCTCTCCCAAACCTAACCCAACCCAAGCCAAATGCCAAACAAAAGCCAACTACCCCCTAAGAATTAGCCCAGGATTTGGTGTGGACCCCATCGGTGTGATTGAAAAGTGGGTTATGAAGCCCACTTGCCGATCCCTCACTTGTCAACGCACGGAACACGGCAGAGACAATCACAACGGGATCCCACCCACGTGGGCTTGTCCCCCGTGTGTCGGATAGCCTAACGGCTACATTTGTGATCCAACAACCAGATTAAATGGGCCGTTGGTTAATCTAACAGCCTAGATTCAAACAAATTTTTTTTTAGTTTTATATTTATATATTTATTGAATCCAAAGGCTGAGATCAAATATAATAAAATGTAACGGTAAAAAAAAGATTTAATGGTCCAAATTTAAATCTAACAACTCAAAATAATTAAAAAAATTATTTAACTCAAGAATAATTTATGAGATAATGTTTGAAATGTAGTTTACTATTGTTGAGCTCAGAAGAGCAAGAAGAATAAGTTAAGCATATGAGAGATTCATTATCATGCTCTGCTTTAATGCCAAATTAAACGCGTTTAAGTCCTTGAGTTTAGTTTGCCATACCCCACTTTTATTAGGCAGGTGCAAACTTGAATGTAGTTTAATATCTATTATTTTAATCTAAGGATATATTCACACTAAGGGGGTGAAGATCTTGGCAAACTTGATACAAGACGAGTTGACCACAATACTTTGATCATACTTATCATCTACGATAATCAAATCTAAAACCTCACTTACAAGTGAAAGAAAAAATATCACCAGATCGTAATACTAAGTAAAACGCAAATTACTATTAAGTCTTATCTAATATTTCATGTATTATGATATAATTGACGCAATAAATATATCATTTTATCATCCATCACTCATTAGGATAAGTGGCATGCACCATAAAAAATCTAAACAAAAATTAAGATAATATGATGTAATAAATAGAATGATGTAACATGTCGAATACTAAGATAAGATTCTTAGTCTAATTAATCATGTCAGTAATCCCAATTCTCAGTAGTCTACACATCATAATCCAAATTCCCAATCAAATTATTACAAAAACCCTACAAAACAGCTGTTGGGACCAGCCAGAAAAGTAGAAGAGAGTAACAATTTCTCTATAAGAACAAACCAAACCTCAATTCATCATACACAAAATAGCAGCAATATCCTTAAGATTCCGATTTGTAGGGTCCTCTAAGAAGGCAACTTGAGCTAGCCAATTCCCGTCCAAACCCGAAAATTCAAGAGTGCACCAACATTTGACATACATTGCCGAATTTAACAGTTAAACGTGCACTCAAGAATTCATGGGTTAATATAATCCACTAATACATAGTAGGACTCCGAAAACTTATCAGATAGGAATCTACAGTACAAGATTTCAAAATCTTTTAGATGTTAAATCAAAGACCACAAAAAATTGAGCAAGTAGAGTAGAGGGGATTATTCTTTAATTGGTGGCTAAACTTCTTCCATAGTACTATAAGCAAAATGTTCTTATTCTCAAGCAATCCAAATTTTCAAAAGCAACTGTGACAAAATCTCAATTAGTTCAAAGTGGTCCATCCACTTGAAGGAAAAGAAAAAAGAAGAAAAGTAATGACTAATTAGTGGTTACTAACTCCTTTCATGGCTGTCAAATTTCCATCTTAATATGAATTTTGAATGTTTCAAATGATTTTATCCACAAGAAAGAATCTTGCATCTAATTTTACCTTGACTTTCCCAATTGCATTCAGCAAAGATCAAAACATTGAAACTCGGAGACTCGCCAAGTAATGGCATTTTATGGACCGAGACTGGTTGTGCCTATAGACGTGAAGAAGCCATGGGAACAGAAGCTTCCTCTTCACAACCGATGGCACCCGGACATACCACCAGTGGCAGAAGTGGCAGCTGGAGAGGTTTTTCGGTCGAGATGGTAGATTTCAGTGGGGGTGGTATTACCAAAGAGTACACTGCAGAGGACATCAAATATTTCGATCCCTCCATTGTAAGTTCACCTTCATGTTCATGTGTGTTTTGTATCTTCACTTCTACTGAGTTCCATGTAGTTTGGAAGAGCAATGGTTAAAACTGAGTTCCATAAAGTTCGGAAGAGCGAAAAAATGACATGAATTGTATGTGCAAAGTATCATGCAGTTCTACTTTGCAAACAAACAAGCTCAAACATAGTATGATTGCATATCTACATGTTTCTGGGGGAAAAATATTAAATGCTGGATTGGTCAGCAAAGTAAAAATTAAGCAAATTGTTCTGTTGTATTTGTCCTACGTTGAAAACCTGAAAGGTGTCACTCCATTTGTCCCAATAGATGTTATTGAGTTGTCCTAATTGTATAAAACATACTTCCTATGCTCCCTGTTTTTCCACTAGTTCATCAAGAGCTATGTATATAAAGTTATAAACTAACACTTGAAATAGTTTTAAACCGATAGAAAGTCCAATAACATGTTATAGGATCGAGTTAAGATCTTGAGTCTACAAATTATCCTGATCAACATGACGCCACTCATGTATAATCCTATCAGGTGTATGAACAAGAACATGTAGAATGATAATTTAATGTAACAGATAAGAAATTTCAAACTTGTGCAGGCTCACCTCAGTGGGCCAATAAGAATTTTGGATACGGATGGAATTCCAGCACAGCCAGGTGATCTTCTGGTGGTTGAGATATGCAACTTGGGTCCTCTCCCAGGAGATGAATGGGGTTTCACAGCAACATTTGACAGAGAAAATGGAGGGTGTTTCCTGACTGACCATTTTCCTTCTGCAACCAAAGCTATTTGGTATTTCGAAGGGATATATGCCTACTCGCCTCACTACCAGGTGAAATCTCAACCTGTTTCCTTTTCTCATGCTAATAATGCTATTAAACGATTCATAAAGGTACTCATCCCTAGTGCTACAAGTGATGCCACTAACGTACTCTTGTATATGCATGGCAGGAGTGAGATTCCCAGGGCTAACCCATCCTGGACTAGTTGGAACAGCACCGTCAATGGAACTCCTGAATATATGGAATGAAAGAGAGAGAGAACTTAAAGAAAATGGACTCAAGTCTATGAAATTATGTGAGGTTTTGCATCAACGACCATTGGCTAACCTACCATCAAAAAAAAGGTTGCCTCCTTGGAGGGGTATTGCTAAATTGAAAAATATTTAGTTAAGGGTATCAAATTAACAATGAAAAACCTCCAACACGACTAAATTTCTATAATACATTTGCTGCATGCTAAAAGAATTTTAACTTCTGCAGCCTACTGCACCGAGACAATAACCATGCTGTCCAATTTTTACCTATGAAATATTGTTATATTAACACATAATGGTTATTCATAGATCAAAGAGGGCACTCCTGAATGGGAAAAGATAGCCATGGAGGCCGCAAGAACAATTCCAGGAAGAGAAAATGGAGGCAATTGTGACATAAAAAATCTTAGTAGTGGTTCAAAGATATACCTTCCAGTATTTGTTGAAGGAGCAAATTTCAGTACTGGTGACATGCACTTTTCCCAGGGTGATGGTGAAATCTCACTCTGCGGGGCAATTGAGATGAGCGGTTTCCTGGAGCTCAAGTACAAATTTCACATCTCATCTCGATGTTACTATATCCAAACCAGGGGCTTTGTGACGAAAGGCTGGAGCTGGTTATAAAAGCTAAACTTTCTACAACACAACATGCAGACATACACACACATACTGATAAATAAATACACTGCATGATATGTAATACAATTCAGAGTTTACCCTATACGATTATGTTATCAGGTGTGAAATTATAAGAGGTGGAATGAAAGAATACCTCACACCAATGGGGCCAACTCCTCTTCACGTGAACCCAATCTTTGAGATAGGCCCGATTGAGCCAAGATTCTCAGAATTGTTGGTGTTTGAGGGCATCAGTGTTGACGAGAGTGGGAAGCAGCATTACCTAGATGCAACTGTGGCTTACAAGCTAGCAGTACTCAATGCTATTGACTACCTCTCTAAATTTGGATACTCCAAAGAACAGGTTTTCGACCTCTCTCCTTATCACATAGACGATTCCTCACAAACGCACAATCACAAGCATACACCGAGACACCGAAAGACATGCCTACCTAAATATATTATTGTAGTCTTCCATACTGATATGGCATATGTCATATATAAGAGCTATCTTCTGTTGTCACGCTGCCCATGTGAGGGAAGAATTTCAGGAATAGTTGACTCTCCCAATGCTGTTGCAACCTTAGCAATCCCAACAGCTATCTTTGACCAGATAACCATTTCTGGCAAAGCCTCCTACAGATTTATATTACCCTAACTAATACTACAACTATACCATCTGCAAAAATGAGCTCTTCTAGTCAAATCCCAAGTATTCCCAAAATATAAGAACTCAATTACACAGAACAGTTATGGTCTACTTTAACTCGGATGATCCCTCAATCCATATTGATAAGAGGACTCCTAATGCTCAAAAAGGTCTAAGCTATTGACAGAAGTCCGTAATTGATCAAACTTTTTCTGTGTACACCAAGGTAACTAATGCAAGGCTAGAAGCATAAGGAGGCAATGTGCTTTCCCATGACAAAGCTCACAATAAATTATTTATAAACAGAAATGGTTTGTCATAAAGCCTATTGATATGTTTAAATTATTTTCTCTAAATGCACAGGATATTGCCCAAAAGAAAACAAGGTTCCTGTTGGTCCCCGGATAGTGAGGATGCCAGATGTCCTAAAATGTACTTATGATGGAAATTTGCCAACGACAAGGAACCCTAGCTCTGCAACATAACTATCGTCAAGAGTGCTCAGTAAATAAAGGACATTTCAGCGTATATTTTTCATTGCTACCAAGTCATGCATGTATTGGCATAATAGAAAGTAGAACTGAATTGTCAAAGTAAACCATCTACATTCTATATAAGCAGTGCAAGTATTGTACTTGGGCAAAAGGATCACGAAAAAACCATGCAGCCAAAAGTTCAACCCTATTTAGCCTATCAGTATCACTTCAGCTTTGAATAACAAAAAACTATATAGCAGCAGCATGTAAATATTTAGACTGGAGCTGGAAAATCTGAACAAGGCATTAACACATACAATATGCTTTCGTCATCACTCTGATTCAACCATGCTGCTTCCCCTGATCAGCTGAGTTACTTACACATCACTATTGGCCATAATCTTAGGGTTGTTTTTCACTATTCATCTTCTAAACTGCTAAATTGAAAATATATAATAAGTTTAGTAATACGTCTCTAAGTATTTATACCCATTTATGATTGGAAACACACGGACTGTCAAGATAGAACTAATCTTCACAGGGTAGATCAGAGCCATGATATAATTTCATACATGGATGGTAGTTTTTACTGCATATATACCAATTTGAGGAACAGACACCTGCAGAAGTAGTGTTTAAAACTCGACTCTGACTTGAAGTGAGATTTAGTGAATTCATAAGATAATAATAAGAAAAAATCATGCACCAATACGAAGAGCATATCTCTTATCGTGCAATGCAATTCTATGATCACACGGGAAATACTAAGCACCTGCTGCCATATTTCAAGAGCCATATAAAATCGTATGTTCAATAAAATGAAAGCAAAAATTGACACATGGTAAAGAAGTATCAGTTGGAAACTACATACTAAATCATTTAGTTACCATAACCTTCCTATTGATCTTCATTTGTTCAACAATTAAACTAGTTGCACTATGCCAAATTATAAAAGCCGCAAAATTTGCGAAAGGAAATAGGATGCCAGAACTTGTTTCATACTCATCCAAAGACTTTAACTAGAAACTTCAAAGCCAAAAATTTTCCTTTCTCCCAAGGACATATATAGCAAAGGAGTACAATGAGATATAGTGCACTCAATAATATATTGAGAGGGTGCGATGGTGTTGCAGACCAGGACACTGAATGCCAAATGACCAAAGCCAAAGGTCTAACTCAATACTCAGCACCTGAAAAAGAAACCCCACAAGTAAAATCAAAGAGACTTGATTGAAATGATTAAAAAAAAGAAAACTGATTCAGGATAAATGTTCAACGCAGTTTCTAGTGCAGAGAATGACATGGTCCGACAACAGTTCACTTGGGTGAGAGTAAAACTGGTGCAGGACACTTAGGTAAAAGAAAAAATCTGAATTTTCATTACATTAATGCAGCCACGGAAAGAATTTAAAAATTCAAGTACAACACATTACACACTATGACCAGGACTAAAAATAAACCATACCTTCTTGCCTGATTTCATACTGATCAACTCTTCATTTTCTCCACAGCATATATGGAGCATGCTCGCAGTTCAACTTCCTCCTCACTGCCTGCAACTATTTGGCTGTTAGCCTCAATTGTGCTGGCAAGGGTTGAACTATACTTCAGCACACCCAGCTGTCTAAGCACGGCTGGAACAATGTAGTCTGCCATAATAGTGATGGAGCCAATGTCATAAAATTCTCCATATCCTTGGCCGCCGAATGCTCCCCATAAATCTGATGCAAATATCTGAGCTCTTTTATACAAAAATACTTGGTGGCCTTTGTATATTGAGTGGTCTCTGAAACCTAGAAAGTTTAACTAATTACAGTCAACATGCCTGTTTCCTGGGGAATAACAACTACAAACCATGCAGTACAAACCATACAGCTATATTTAAACCCTAAAATATACCAGGAAAGTGACGAGTAACAAGAGCTACAAGCTTAACCGCTGACTTTCCACAGGACTCCACAAGGTTGGATGCTTTGCCGTCAAAGCTTCTCTCAAGCTCAAACCCAACCTAGGCCATAAAAGTTAGCAATAATAGATAGGGCACATCATTAGTTACAGAACCAGTAATAAAAAAAAATCAAACAAAAGTAAACCTGGAGAGCATTTATTAACAGAAAGAAGATAAAATGCAAGAATAAAAGCTTTGGTAAATGTAAAGGTAAATTTCACCTCATGCAGCAAACGAACTCTCTCATCCTCCAAAGGTAATGGCCTAGGCCATTTCAACAGCTCCCGCAGTTCAGAACCTTATAACATAAAGCATTTTAATCAAATTACTGGCCGGTAAAAAAGCATCACCTAAGTCAGAAATTAGGACGCCAAACTTGTTTACAAGAGCTCAGCTTCTCATCCATAAATTTAAGTTTCTATGGAGGCAAGAGTACATTATCTGAAATCTCTTTTTTTATTAATAACATTCATTTTTCTTCTACCAACTGGGACAAAGAAGTATGCTTGATATATATCCCAATTACCGCGTAAATGGCATTGTGTGTGACATAACATTAGTATGAACACAGAGATATGCGTTCAAGAATATAAGTACCGGTAGTATTTCTGCAAACGATCAGCATCAAACACAGATTTGTCATTTTGTATTGCTTCCTTTAGACCGGCAGCCAAATTGTCGTAATTTAAGTCCTTATCTGTCAACAAAACAAAGAAACAATTTAGCACAAAAGTTTTTGTGGATCAAACTACAGAAATTTGTATAAAAAAGGTATAAGAAAAATGAATCTATAACTTGCTCAGACTTTTGTACTAAATCTTGATGATTATACTTTTGCTGCTCTTATAGTTCGATTTTGCTGTCACTGAATCTAGCATTTGCTGACAGTGATATATAAAATTATTCAATGTATAGAATGACCGATCTGTTTCTTCAACCGCATACAGAAAAAGCACACTGCAACAAACACACAGTGCCTATACATGGAAAATTTTAAATCTTGATAACTTTGGGCAGCACATTTATAAACAACACTCTATCTGGCTGAATTGCCGCAACTTGGCTCAGCAAAGGAAAAATGGAAAGTGCAAAAGTATAAACACACAGGTATATATCTTGACCAGAGAAAAACAAAGCCTTGTCATATCACATAAACCCCGAAACAACGGCATTGCATCCCGGGTTCAAACCCTCCCCCTTCCCCTTAGTTAGCTTAGAGCTAGTAGTACTATTAAACTAATCAAGTGCTCTGCATGACTAACAACAATAAAATCCGAGCTAAAAAATGACAAGGAATTACATTGACATGTCCAACAAATTAAAAAAGAATGAAAAGAAATGGATACAAATACCAGGCCAAAAGCAGAAATTCAAAGCGTCCAACACAAGGAGATACTGAACGGTGAGAGGCCCATTGTCGAAATAGTGTATTCCTTCGAAATCCCATTCCACCTTCGGAATTGTGTCTATCGTCTCCGCCACTTTCTCAATCCCTTTAAAAAATTAACAAAATAAATAATAAAAAAAAAACCTAATTAAAATAAGCAAAAAGGAAAGCTAGAGAAACAAATTAAAAAAATGAAAGAGCAGAATAATCAAAATGCGGCATTTTGCTCAGTTGCTCTGAGACAAAAGTGTGGAGAGACCTGAAGAGTCGACGACGACATGAGAAGAATGGCTTGCGACCCAAGCAGAGCTTGCCCTAACGTCGTCCATGGCTGCTTTCACACGGCGGCTCTGACGGCGGCTCTGTGTTCAAACCCTAGAGAGAGAGAGAGAGGTGTACGTGGTGGGGCTTTTCCTGGTTCGAAGTTTCCCGCTTTTGCTGTTGTCTTTTAATAATTAATTAAAATAATATTAAATGTCCTATCAGTCTCTCTGATTATCCTATTTCGTATTTTTCTGGAAATAATAATTATTAAAATTTCCATTTTAGCAGTTGTGGTGGAATCCCATTCCGGGCCACACTCTTTTCCATGTATAGCCACAGAAGGTCTCACGTGTGAAAAGAACCAACTACAAGTCCACAAGTAGGCTGACGACTGAAATCCGAATCTTTTTTGTCTTGTGTTTTTTGGTCGAGTGAATCTTTATCTATTGGAATTTGGTATTTGGTCGGGCGCATTTTCTGCTCAAGTGGGTGGTCTAAAATTGAAAGCCAATCACCGGTAATACTTTGTTATGGCTGTTTCAACTCTAACCCTCGGACCCAAATTCAAATATTTAGGTTTATTAAAAGACATCATTTTAGTTGTGAACAGTGAATGTTACTGTTGCACCTAAAAACTATCTAGTCTACGTGATGCGTAGGCCGAATAGCTAATACGTCATTCGGTTGAATGCGAGGAGTGCCAACTCGTTGGCCAAGCTCGGGCGGAGAGTGAATGAATGTTGATGTGGTGTTGGGCATGCTGATGACTTCTAAATCTTACGACTGCAGCCAAGGAAGGAACACGTCTCGGCCTTCGGGTTCTAGAGCCTGAAGACAAGGCTACTAGTTTTGCGAAGTTCACAAATTGTCAGCACTAGGTTCAGCGACTATAATTATATTTGTGAGAATATAAGTGCGCTAAATCGTTACCAGATTATAGGGACACA
Organism: Pyrus x bretschneideri; assembly: GCF_019419815.1. Lineage (NCBI taxonomy): Eukaryota > Viridiplantae > Streptophyta > Magnoliopsida > Rosales > Rosaceae > Pyrus > Pyrus x bretschneideri. The sequence continues at coordinate 3,829,327 of NW_025999820.1, read as the reverse complement.
TGTACCCGAAAGAGATATGTGTCTTGATTGTAAATGTGGTTCAACCGTCTGAGTGTTGAACTCTGAAATGCACTTGTGAATATCCAATCATAAAATACGATTGGCTTTGGGTGTGCTAAATGTCGTAACCTGGTAACACCCTACTCCGCCAAGAAGGCTAATAAGATGACATATTCCAACAAAGACTCAGGAAACCCTTGCTGATCGAGACTTGGATAAATAATCAGTCAGTCGTGAAGCAATGCTATTTATCCAAATTAAAGGTGCTTCTCGGTTGGTTGATTCTACGGCTCTAGTGTTGTTTATCCAAACTGAACATGTTGCATGTTGCCAAAACAATGTTGTTTATTCAAGTTGCCAACACATTGCTGTTTATCCAAACTAAAGATGTGTTGAAGAAAAAAAAAAAAAGTAAAATAAAAATCTCAAGGTGCTTGAGAGGTTTCGAGTAGAGCAAGAGTTTGTGTAAGACAGTTTTGTGTGATGATTTGGAAGGGCTTTGAATGATGCACTCTCTCTATTTATAGTAGCAATTTCTCATGACCGAAGTAGAGTTTCATTTGGACTCCAATTCCTTAATCAAATCTGAATAAGCTTCAGCCAGTCTTGGTCCAGTGCAAGACTCTAAATCTAACTCTATCCTAGACTCAACCCTTGATTCTTGGCATTTTTCCTTATTAGAAGCATAATTGGTCTATGAGGATTCCTTGTTATACTAGCACTTGTCCGTCCCCTTATCCATGAAACCTTTTCCTGATAAGACTAGGCCGAATTCCATTGGGCTAGGCCCTTCTTGAGAATATTTGAAGATTCCCAATGCCACATTCATTGGGCTAAAATTAATTATGGGTCTAACCTAAAATGTCATTTTGGGTCCAAACAGTCACACAACCCTCAAGACTTGAATTTTAGGACCTAAAACGTATTATTAATTGTTGTGGAATGATTTAACCCTTTTTTTTCTTTCTAACTTTGAGTTATGTTATCTTAATATAATTTTACAAATGCTTTAACGTATAAAAAAAAATTAAATTCCAACAAAATTTTCAAAACTGAACAAATCATCTTGGATAGTTCATAAACATAAGTAATTTTTTAAGGGAATTGTTATTGGCATTCCAAACTTTCTAAAATTAGAAAGAAAAATACACTTATGATGAGTGTAGAATGTGATTTTAGATTGCTAATAACAGTTCCCTTTTCAAATTGGGTATGTTCTAAAATTTATTTTATTCTATTGACCATTGGATCTAAATTTCAACAATTGGGTTTTTTTCATACCATTGGATTTGAAAAGGAGTAATGCTAGGTAGGCCAACTTTTCACACCATATTGTAAAGTATGATAGAAAATAAGCACGTTAATCAACACTTGGGTAATAATCAAACCATCAACAACCATGTCATATGGTTTACCAAATATGATTTAAATAGATGGTCTCTCTAGCATTTACCCTTTGAAAAAAACAAATATGAACAAAAAAAGGGTTTTAATCGAGATCATTGATCACCAACAGTTGTGTTGGCCACCTCAATACATCATTTTATGTTGTTTTTTAATAATAGGTGGGGCCCTGAAAATTTTGGGTTGCCCAAATACAAATTCAAATTTGGGTTTAGTTTGGGTCCAAAATCAAATTTTTTGAGTTTAGGACTCTCCATTAGAGTTGGTCTTAAGGGCTCTGTTGGAGTTTGTTTAAACTCAAATATTTGAGTTTAGGCGTTGCTCTTGGAGTTGGTATTTAGGGCTCTGATGTGGTACCTAGATTACATCATTTTGATTGCCTTGAAAGCCAATTATTAGATGAAAATTTTGGAATAATACAAATGATTAGTCAATTAATCTAGTCATAGGGGTAAGATTACTAATTAAGGACTAATCTCAATACTCGTCATAGCCCCAAATACTCACTCATGACCTGTGCAACTGTAGAGCATTGATTACAATTGTCTACATTAAAAGGAGAATAAAATGAGTGTTTTAAAAGGAAAATTTAATGCAGTTGAGTTGGTAAGTTGATAGCGTTCCACTTGGGAAATGAGTTCAAATCTACTAACACTATTTAAACAAAATAAAAAAATAAAAATTTGCTAAATCGATTCTAGTAGTTCTAGTCGCTCATTGTCACATTAATTAAAACCCTCATACACCAATAGTATTAATCATTGAGATGAATATAAAGTAATGAATATTTTTTTAACAAATGATATTATCTACACTAAAGGGGTGGAGGACTGGGTTAAACCTTCATAGACTAGCAATAATGTGGTTCAAATTCGTCTTTGATGAGAATCGACCTAAGACCTCTTACACTTACAAATGAAGAGGAATATCTCTAGATCCTAGTACTAAGTGTCAAAGTAATGAATATTATTGAGTAGAAAGTATGAAATTGTTGTAGCATAATTTACTAAATAATAAAAATGGCATAAAGAAGGGGTGCAACGACATAGAGAGAAAAATAAGAAATGTTTAATTGTAAGGTGTGTGTTATTCCACCCTATTATACCTTTATTTATATTAGTAGTGAAGGTAAATTCTTACCCCAATAGGATTAGAACTCTAATAGGATAATATTTTGTCTAAGAGATATGGTAGAATCTCATAAGATATCCCAGATATGAAAGGATTCACACGATCACATTACTAATCTAATAGGACTGCAACACTCACCCTTGAAAGTGTAAATACTCAAACAAATGGCGCATCAGGTCTTCAGCGATAAAGTCAGTACAGTTGATGAAGTCGTCGACACAGTGAGTAAATATGAGTCTTAAATCAACGGAAGAATTCATAAAAGTAAAACTCACCAAACCTCATTATGGTAAAACCCAAGGTGAGATAAAAACTCTTAGACTAAGAAGAAAAGTAAGAAGTTGCATTAAGTCAAAACTCTACGTCTTATATACACAAGTAGGAAAGCTTACAAGGGTATGATCAACCTAGGATGGGTGTCTCGTCAAAACCTAGTTAGGTAGCAAAAACCCAGTAGGAAAAACTGCTCCTAATCGTAGGGAAAAATAGTACATTAAGATTAAGTGAGTATACTTCTGGATACTCCGCTTGAGTTTAACATAACTTCCAAATGAGAACTATAAGCATTGCATATGAATAGTTAGGCATACCAGTTCCTTAGACAAACTTCTGGAAGGTTGACTTCGGCAATGACATCATGTAGAGGTCGGTAAGATTGACTATGATGGCTTGCTTGACTTCAGTCTCCTAATGCTTTGTTGTTGTGATGTAGACGCAATATGTCTTAGTGTTAACTTTGTTAATATATCATGTCTTGGTCGGGTGGATACATGCGGCATAGTCTTCATGGATCGTCGTTGGGACTCAACGATGGATGAAAATAGCAAGTATTTCGAATATACTCAACAAGAGCTTTCAACCATGTCTCATGTATAGCTTAGTGAAGTAAGGTGAGTCTTGGAACAATTCGAAGATTTCGCAACTAAGGTCATATCGTAGGACCTCCAAGATATTGCGATATCCCTAACGATAAAGACATAACCATTTTGGGGATGTGCCTGGTGCGGGTTTGATAAGTAATCAATGTCAGCATAACAAGCAAAGCAAGCATCATTTTTTAGGACCACGGGGGTTGAATCTGTTCGGGATGCATTGGGATTAACCCAAATTCGTAGTACTTTTCAGGGTAACAGAGTAACGTCTTAATACTAATTTAGTGGTTACATGTAGGCGCAATGCTGCATTTTTGCCAATAGATCAACAACGAAGAACATGTCATTTCTAACGCAATGAGCTAAGTACAACAAAGGGCAAAGTTGAACTCAGTTATAGAACTTCAGATTTCATAACCTCTTCATAGGTCTCATTTGCATATAACGTATGGAAGATCATAAGTATACTCAAAGGTAACACATTCGGGGTGTAGTTCGACTAGTATACCAAAGTACCGTTAGAACAACTCTTGAACTTTAGGTCAAGGTATAAATGAGTTTTCCCAAGATTCACCATCTCAAATTTCATCTTTAGGTGCGAGGCAATTTTCTTAAACTCTTTCATAGTCTTAGTGAGATGCATGTCAATGACATAAACTGCAACTTTAGCAAATTGGAATAACTTTATAGTTTAACATGCAAGGGCATAATTCATATCCCTAACTGATCAAATAATCACTTAGATGAATATACCATATCCGCTGGATTGCTTCAATTCATAAGTGAATGCCTCAAACGAGTTGAGAGGGTGTTCCGTGATTTGGAACTATTTGAATTAGTCTTTGTAATTCTTCAGGAAGTTACATGTAAATCTCCATATCAATATCACCATGGAGAAACACTAACCACATTTCATAATACTGCAGTCAATCACAGGGCAGTTTGAGAGAAACCTTGTGCCATTAGGCATGCATTACTTTGCACTATTTCATTCATCTCATTACGTTTCCTTTCCCACTTGTAACACAACAGGGTTACCTTAGGTAATGTATGAATGAAAGGTCCAAACACACATTTTGTAAGGAATTTTCGCTTGATTGTTTTCGGTCGTCCAATCAATTCTAAGTTGTCACTAATCAACTGGAACACGGTTCGATATCATCGCTTTTCATTTATGTCGGTAGCTACCATATAAGTGAAAACATCACCGATGATAATATCATTCCAATTCCATTATACCATCCAAACTAGTATACTGGACTAAAAATTTCAAGTCTCGGGACTAATCCGAAATAATCTCATGAGATGGAAGTGATTTAAGATAACGATCGAGTATGGATTTATTGTGTGTCATGATCTTCCTCTTCTAGGGAAATGAATCCTATGAACTAAGTGATTTGTCGTGCATCAGGCCGAAAACATATTGATTGGCTATCCGCCGGTGTACCGTACCATTCAACAGGGGTGGCCAAATTGTCATTTAGGGGCGGCACATATTTGCAGCTGGTATATGATCGCGTCACTTTAACTATATTAGAGGAATGCGTCTGGATCAACATTTTGCAAGCTAGAATACATTGCACTAGCGTATCAGACTTGTGCGGTATGGAGATCAATATGAGATATAATGGGCAACGTCCACACAAATTCGCATTGGTCTATAGGAACATTAACATTTTTATCTCCCCCTAAAGGCGGGAAGACTGTCTCATTGAAGTGACAATCTACAAATAAGCGGTAAAAAGATCACATGCAAGGGCTCTAATGAGAGCTAGTGTGAATGAGAATCATGATCGACAAAGATTCACATCACGTAACTTGGCACATGGAATGCACACCCAAATATGTAAATACGAAATGTAAAGTTCGTACCCAGTAACCAACTGTAACGTCGAAAAGGTTGGGTGGCAATAGGCCTTAAAGAGGACCAACATAGCTGCATACAAGATTGCATAGTCCAAGGCAGAAACCAAAAACTTGGTGCGTTCACCAAGGTTCGAGCGATCAATTAAATTGCGCTTTATGATCGCTCTACGAGGCTATTTTGGGGTGAACATGGGAATTTGATGTTTAATTATAAACCCAAAGAAATGCAATACTTATTGAAAACCATTGATATAAACTCTTCGGCATTATCCAGTCTTCTAGACTTTATGGGATAATTGGGATGGTAAGCCATTAAAATTAGCCAGGAGGGTTAGTAGCAATGTGTGTGGACAAATATGTGACCAGTTTGTCGATTTATCTACCAAAACCATAAGTATTATATATGGTCCGCATTTTGGTTGAATTAGTCCACATATATTCCCTTGAATCCACTGTGAAAAAAGGTCGTTTTGTATCTTTGCTAGGGATGATTTAGAAAACCAATTTCCCCCAAAGATCAGGCTTGGCAAAGTGTGCTTGTATGCACAAGATCATTACTTCAAGTAAAAAGATGCGTTGTGGCATCATTGTTCAACCTAAGTGTCTTAAATGGTCCTGTCAAGGCAAGTAAACTGCTTAATCACCAGGCTCCAAGCCTGCCACATGTAGCGTGTTCCTAGTTGGGAGGCAACCCATTAGCCCCAAAACAAAGCTTCAGACTCATTTTTGGAGGTGGTGCAAAAATATTTTACTCTATTTTCCATCAGTGGTTTCATTCATGATTATTGTCATCTCGAATATCCTTAAGACTCAATGATGTTCTTCTAGAATGGGGAAAATATAAGGTCTCTTAAATGGTAATTTAGTACCATTCATATAACGATGATCATGCCAATGCTCTTAATTAGGTTGGATAGACTAGAAGTCATTGCTAGAGAGGTGATTTAGGTATAAAGTTAGTGTGTGTAGTTTCGCATTCATCTAGACAACTAACTTTCCCATATTCGTACCTAATCACGTATTTAATTGAATTCGGTCACATGTATTAGAAACATGATTCAATTAACTCATATTCGAGGACAATATCGATAAGATTATCCATAACGAAAAATAAACACCAAACTCGAATCCAAGAATATAGAAGAATGTTCACAAAGTAAACCAGAGTTAGTAAGGGAAATGCCAACAAGGCCATTGTTAAAATTCTGCTATTCTAATGGTGTTTAGTGGAGCAAAATTAGTCTCACATATTGACTACTAGAATGGTACTCCTCAACGACATTGGTAGGGGCACAAACAGGTGTATAACCAATAATCTATTCCGTTGAAATGGATGTAGATGCTACAAGCTTGAGGTGCAGGAACAATATCCCTTATTCTTGAAGTTTTAGATTTTGGGTGCCAAGGATCATACTTTGGGCGTGATGCCACACCTTGGCAAGCCCTAATTCTAGCATAGATAGTAAAAACAAACTTGAAATTGGATGGTGAGAGAAACAGACCCAGACTTAGGTTCGGAAGGTTCCAGCTGAAGCTGGAGAGGTTCGTTCGGTATGCCTCTGTTGAAGCAGAGCATACATTTCGATAGGCCTCGGCTAAAACTAGGAATCACCATTAGGTAGGTCTTGACCGAACTAGGTCGAGGCATTCGGTAGACTCCAGCAGAACTGGGTCTATTCCGTTCGGTAGACTATAGTCAGAGCTGCGTCTATACCTTTTTCTCACATTTATGGTAGTAATTAGATCCAAGAATTTGGTAAATTTTCGCTTTATATTGCTGCTTCAGGAGCAAGTTAGAAATAAGGAATAACGAGAAAAGTATTATCCAGTCAAAATTCGATCGAATTTATAAACTTTAGAATCGTACTCATTCATGGAGTAATCATGGTGTGCTTTAGGCAATATTGTTCATAATTTGACAGTCCGTAGGAGCGAGCCAAAGAGCCATAGAATCCTTGTTCGTAAGGTATTTCCATTTGTAATGCTTTGGGCATAAGTCTTCAAGTGAAGATCATGGTGGAAGTTTATTCAGCTCTTCCGTGCCATTGTTGGCTTCAACGGTTTCTTAGCTTCTTGATAGTCAAGTGGAGATTCGTGTCTTGTACCTATATAAAATGGTTTCTCTTAGAAACGTCCAACTCAGGGAAATCGAACTTGTGATAGTTCGACAATCCACTAAATGAAGGGAACAAGATTGTGAATAGTGATATGGAAAATACAACATCCATAAGCATCTAAGTTAGAACATTCGGGGTTTTAAGACCTGATTTACATGAAAAACATCGGGTTTTCATGGGTGTATTGTTTTATGAAAAGTTTAGGTTTCAAAGGCACTAAATTCAAAACTATAGGTTCAATTTAGTTTATGAACGTTTAGTTCATAACAGAGAAGTTCTTGCAAGAGCACAAAATACAAGGTACTGATTTAAGTGCAGTAGATTTGAGTTACTTCGGGAACTCAAATGTGAGAGCTTTGGGAATACGAAAGGATGTCAACTGTTCAAAACAGAAAAATAAATTATTGAATCGTTAATATCCAAAAGTGATCTTTGGGTCAATAATTTTGGATTAATTATCAGATTAATGGACTGTTGATCACTTTTAATTTATTCAATAAATCGGGATCAAACGGGGTCAATCATGGACGCAAAATAATGACAGATGGGTCATATTAGCTTCAGTTGGCGGGGGGCCAAGTGATAATTAAATTAAAATTAATTAGCGTAAACCAAATTACCCCAAATAAAATAATTGGGTATGATTTATAACACGTGAATGCCAAAAATTGGCATTGGGTTAAAAAAATCGCGGCCCATCCAAAAGTCGGCTGGCTGCGGTGCGAGACTAGGCCTTGCAGTATGACTGCAGGCTATTGGGGCTTTTCTGGGGTGAGCCTAACAGGATGGGTTGCTAGTTGGTGCCAAAACGAGGCATATGAGGGATAGGCCCAACACAAGGCTGGCTTGGGTGTACGGGGAAGCCCAGCTGAAGCTGGCTTACGGGTTTTGGGCAAGCCCAACATCATAGGCTTCTAGCAAGTTGGGCCTAGGGATTAGGCGAAGCCTAGCAAACAACATGGCTTGCTTTAGGCGAGCCTAAGGCATGGGGGAACCCATCAAGCATGCGGGTTTGCTATAGGGTGGGTCGTGACTTGGGACAAAATCCAACAACACATGGGTTATTGGTGTTGGGCCAGGTCTGCTTGGGAGTGAACCCAACAAGGCTGCAAGTCTGCTGGTGGGCTCAGGGCAACGGGCCCATGAAGGAACCCAACCCAGGCTAAGGGCTTGGATGTTTACCCAATAGCAGAAGGCCCAGATGGCTGCTGCAAGAAGGTTCAAGGCGTTAAACGACGCCATTCCCAAGTGTGCTTCACGCAGCTGGGCTGCAGGCTAGCGATGGAGCCGCGGATTATGCCACAAAAAATCCCCATAAAATTTATTTTTTTTCAACTTTTCTAGGGTTTGAAAAACCCTAAATTGCTTCTAATTTATTTCGATGCTTTGACTCACAAATTCCACATAGCAAAATAATAATTGTGTAATGCATGAAACATATATATATATATATATGTATGTATGTATGTATGTATGTATCGGAAGGTAAATATAAATATGGGGGCTTCATGCATCATGAGGATTGTTTTCATGCTTCATGGTCTTTTCAAATATCTTCTTTTATCTTAAAAGAACATGATTGGTAGAAAACAACAGAGCCTTTGAATTTGTAGAAGATCCTTATCAGAAAGTCAGAATTGCATCTCCAATGCGTTGTATCATGTTCAACATAGAAAAATTAAATTGAATCAATAGCACGTAGATCAATTCAATAAAATAATAAATTAATCATAAAAAGAATGATTAAAACGTAATACTCCCATGATTGAAGAATAAACTCTCTTTAGCGCAGCGTCGAGAGAGTGCGAGTGTGGCGGCATCAAGAGAAAAAAGAGAGAGATGTGTAATTATGAGGAGTGTGTTATTCCAACTCATTATGCCTTTTTGTGACTAAGACTATCTCCAACTTAAAGGTGGGAAATCTCAAATTTTAACTCCATGTTTCCAACTATTCATAAAAGGAAGGTGATGTATCCTTGTGTTTGTGTTTAGAGTCGAGATCGTTATTAGAATTCTGCGAAGCTTAAGAAGAAGTTGAGCTTGTTTGAAAACGAGGTAGCGGTTATCGAAAACCTTTTATTATTACTATGAATATTACTTTTATTTGTCAATTTGATATCATAATGTGTTGAATGTAATTTGAATGTGAATAATGTTTTAAAATGCTTATTGAATATAATTATTGATTCTGAATGCGAATTGGATGAGTATTGTTTCTATGCTTATCATTGCTATGTGCAAAAACAAATGAAATTTTGACTACATATGATGCGAGAATGGTTGGATTATTGAGGAGGGAAAGTCTGAAAATTTTGGTAATGGCTAATATTTTTGTGTAGTTGAATCCGAGTTTGGGTAGGTAATAGATTCTTATGTCAGCCCACAATGCACAAAATTTTTCTATAGTAGTTCGAGGCTGGCGACAAAGAGTTAAACAAGATGATAAGCAAAAAGAAAAAAAAATTATGAATGGTTTGGGCATGGGTTAGTTCATATAGTGGTACAGTTTACTTGTTAAAATTTATTAATTAACGAAATATTAAAGGAGTTTTGAGAATGAATTCTTCGGCTCACCTAAACTGAATTTTGAATGTTTCGAACTAGAGAATTAGATCTCTACTTCGGTTGATGTGTGATATGTAATCCTTGTGTATGAATGTTGCAGGTACCTATAGCAGGTTTGAGGAAGATGTGGCACTAGACGCTTAGATGAATAACTTGTGTGAGGGATGCATACTATAATGGTTTATTTGTAGTTATGTTCCTTGAAACTCGGTTTTAATTTTACTTTGCTCCCTGTAATTTAAAAATCGTCACTTTACTTCCTGAAACGCAAAATTCACTCCACTTTACCTCATGAAACTTGATTGTGATCCCATTTTACCACCTAAAACTCAGAAGTTGTCTCTATAAATCTCAAAGTTCTCTCCAAATTGTCTTGTTAATTTCTTATATGGGTTTGATTTGGGTGCACTAGGCTAATCAATTTTTTTTTAAAGTTTTTTCGCCTCTTCAATTTCTTTTAAACTTAATATTTTTTAATTGTCGTTAACGTATAATGGAGATTTATAATCTAATTTAGTGCATATGTGGTATAGTCTTATTTGGTGTTGAATCCCACATATGTTTTAGGATTTGGCCTATGAGTTTAAGGGAAAAGAGAGAGTACACGAGTAAAAGTGGAATAAATTTTGAGTTTCAGGGAGTAATGTAGGTGACTTTTGAGTTACATGGACAAAGTGAGATCGAAGTTAAGTTTCAAGAAGAGTAACTAAAAATAAGCCTAATATAATTAAGGGATTCAATATTCTACATTCATCAAATCTAAAGTATGAGATAAAGCTTCGAACTCAAATCCTTCATGCTCGCACAAGTACTCCACCCAATATAACTTTGTCACGTTCACATAAAAACAAAATAATTAAATTAGATAAGGTTATTTAATTAACACCCTAAATATTCTTAAATAAACTCCACATAAAAACTTATTATAAACTTACTTGTAAAGGACTGTTTAACCCATTGTGCATACAATATTATTGGAAGTGATTAACAAAAGCTTTCTTCTTTGAACTCAAAACCTCATATCTTCCAACTAAAATCTACCGTCTACAAATGTATTGATGCCGCCATGGTTTCATATGAGAAGGTGAAGGCAAGGTCTAACGCACAAGTGGCTGTATACATACGGAACTTAAAATTTATAATTGATAGAACCCTGTAATTGATAGAGAACTAGAACTTAGAATGAACAAAAAGAAATAATCTACCTATAGTACAAACGTCATGCATGAAATTGAAAATCCATGAACAACAAAAAAAATCATCTCAACAATCAAGAGCATTGCGATTTTTCTTTCTTTCTTTCTTTTGTTGACGGGGAAGAGTTTGATGTGAGATTTAAGTGCAGTATCTAATGTGAGGGTGATATTGAACATTATGTTAGATGTATTAGGATAAATTTTGATTAAAAAAATAGATATAAAGTGTATTAAGTATGTGAATGTGTAATCAATAAAATACGGAATTGGCATAAAATAACCCTTAAATACTTCATTTACAAGAATATTGTAGTTCATCCCTCATCATTGTTCATCATTGAATCATTAGTAAATCAAACTATTATTAAATATACACAAATAACTGTTCCAAAGCCCCAATTATAAAAGTCAAAATGTGAAATTTAATCACAAACAAGTGGAATATGTCTTTCTTATTAAAAACTGTTTGTCATAATTAATATTTAAAATATTAATATGTAGGAATATTGATATGCAAATTTATAGAGAGATTGATATTGACATTGGTTTTCTTCAACTGAAATTATAAAAATTTGTAAGGGAATGTGTATATCAACTCATTCATATTTAAACTCCTAATAAAAAAACCTCATTCATAAATCGAAATTAGAGAAAATATCTCAAATAAAAATATTCAAAATTTGAAATCTTCAATGAATTATGGGCTAAATCTTTATAAAATTGGTAAATATCATTGACATTTTATTATTTTTGTTTACATCTCGACGATATAGAGTGAAGTTTGCATTTCACTCTCATTTCCATATGAATCCTTAATTTTTTAGGTATTTCAATGAAAATATTGACAATTTCATGAATATTTTAAAATGTCTTAATCTCAAACAAATTAAAAAAGGAACAATACTTTGGTTACTCAGAGATAAGTAACTACTCAAAAATTTTTAAAATTGTTCGTTGTCAATTTATATAACCATTTAGTCCTCAAACTATTTAAAAATAAATGAACGGTATTGATAAAAACATTACGAACCCTTTATGAATTTGCTAGATTGACTAAACGACTTTAGTTTTAATTCATTTTTTGCAGAGATGATCTTTACTGATTTATAGTATGAACGGTTTTGATCATAAGTATCAAGTTCTGTAATTAAAACATAAAGAATTTTGAATAAGAGTTCTACTCATCTTTGATTATCAAATATTATTCTTAAAAAAAATTTAAAAAATTATAAAAGAATAAACAAAAATGGAACAATGAGAGAGAAAGGGATATAGAGAGAGAGGGACTGGGGCATCGGTCCTTCTGCTACTTTTTGTATTGGGCGATTTGATTGATGGCCATAAGGCCCTCCTTGGAATTCACCGTCTCCTACCACCACAACCTTCTCTCTCTCTTCCTCGCGCGCCGGCACCCTCCTCCGTCTCCTCTCTCCTTCTCCTCCCAGCCACTTCCACCCTTCCCCGCCGCCTCTAGTCCGCTGCATCGCATCCTCAGCAACTCCTCTCCCTCACCGCCAAACGACCTTTCACCGCCCCCCGAGGCCGCTTCATCCTTATCACGAAACCCTGGCGCAGAAGATCTGTAAATCGATTCGCCGCCCTGGCGCCGCCTCCAAGGCTAGGACTTACGCCGATGTCAACGTCGTCCGACCCAAGGACTACTGGGACTACGAGTCCCTCACCGTCCAATGGGGGTAATAAACTGATGAAATTCTCTTCTTCTTGTTTGGATTGTGAGAAAATGGAGGAAAATCTGGTTTGGGCTGGTGGGAAAATTGAATTTTGATGGAGAAATGTTTTTGCTTTTTTTTGAATTAATTGTGATTAATGTACAGGGAGCAGGATGATTACGAGGTGGTGAAGAAGGTTGGGAGAGGAAAGTACAGTGAAGTGTTTGAAGGGGTTCACTGTACCAATAACGAAAAATGTATTATTAAGATTCTCAAACCTGTTAAAAAGAAGAAGGTAAGTTCTGAATTGCGTTGCTTTTACCTGTTTGATATTTTGTTTTTCTTATCAGTTGGGTAATTCTATTTGTTTCGTTCTTGTTATCATGTATGCCGGATTAATATTTCATGTAATTGCGGATTCTGTACTTGTATACGGCTGATGTTCTCATAGAATTAAGTTACCTTGAGTGGAAAGTTAGTGTTCTTTCATTTGTTAGATACTTAATGAATAAGGATAGTGTATTGGAATAGTTTGAGTGAAATCCTATCATGATTTTTTGTCCTGAAGTGTTGGTGCAACCTATTCACTGGAAACTGAAAAAGATCTTTAATTTGGAGGTTTAACCAACCCCAAGAAACAATTTTGACTGCCCCTGGCATATGAAGTAAAAGTTTTCTTCTGTACAAGAGCTTTGTATTGAATCACTTTGGTGATGCTTACTTTTCTGTTTGGTTCGAAATGCAGATTAAGAGGGAGATAAAAATATTGCAGAATCTCTGTGGGGGGCCAAATATTGTGAAGTTGCTTGATATTGTCAGAGATCAGCAATCTAAGACCCCTAGTCTTATATTCGAATATGTGAATAATACAGATTTTAAAGTCCTTTATCCGACACTCTCAGACTTTGACATACGATATTACATCTATGAACTTCTCAAGGTAAGCTTGCTATTCTGGTTCAGCAGTTCCTAAAATGATGAGTTGTGTGACTTTAACTCCCTTAGAATAAGCATGGATTATGTCTCCATAAAGAGGTGATAATTAAACTGAGTTAATTGTTTACGTTTGCAAGGTTTGAAAGGTCAGTTTCTTTTCAAGGCCTAAAAATGGTCGATTTCTTTCTCTTTGGGGTTTGTGGTGATGGTTGGGACTAGAAGCTTCACTGCATTTTTCTTCTATGCAATTTTTGTTTCTCACTTTACACTGGGGAAAAAAAAAAAACAATTTCATAACTGAAGTGTGAACCTTTTGAAGAATTTAATTACAGGCAAACTTGTGGTAATGGGAAATAATTTTGGGTTGTAGTATGGATCAAGGATTTATTCGGCTGACTGCCACTTAGTTTATGTTCTTTTGGGGAATGGCCTAGGTACTATGCTCACCTTTATGCATCTCCACCAAGGATGGAAACAGGTGGGATGGTCTAGCTTAGGCATCCCTATTTCCATTCTCAATCCTCATCCCCACACTTGCCTTGCTTCCTTAAAGAATACAGAGATTCCCCACCCTGCCCCACAAGAATATTAGTCCCTCTTCACTGCTACCCTTTCCTTAAAAAACAATATTTTGGCTATTAGATCATAAAAATGAAATACATTGTTACAACCATAACAAAATATAGTTCACTTTACACACAATATTTGTATGACTATATAACATCATAAAATAGAAAAAGTTAAACATTGGAATTAGCATATGTGATTCGGGGATTGCCATCCCTATCCTCACCCTGAATGTGACGTGAAATCTCACCCCCAGTTCGGTTGCTATTTATTCCCCCAAATCCGCCACATTAGGGCAGGGCTTTGCACTCTGGCGCTTTGGGTTCATGAGATTATACCCATCACTAATCTCCACCCACAAATTTGGGTGGAAGAAAATATTGACAGAGGTAGATGATTCCAATAAGCCAGGAGAAAGCATATTGTCTTCAAAGTGAGTAACACTAAAGAGTCTCAATGAAATTTGCATGATGTGGTTAACATTTCTGCTTGTGATTATGTGAGTATATGGTAACAGCATGCTGATCGGTTATGGTTTTACTACTTAGCAGTCGTGGTTGAGCCACCTGTAGGACTCAGATATAGGCAGCATCCTTTTTTAATCTTCTTTGTTAAGTGTTCTTTATGTTGGATCTTTTTATTGGTGAACTTTATGTTGGATCTTGAAATCCACTGTCCTTATACTAAAGGAGAAGTTCATTCAGATGCTTATTTCTCAGTTATACTTTCTATTAATAGACACTGAACAGCTCAACTCACAGGAGTTATATAGGACACAACCATAGAAAAAGAAGGAAGGGAAGATTCATCTCTTCATACTTGAGGCAATTGGGCCTTAATTCTATACAATCTTGAAATTTAAATTTTGGAGGTCTCTTGTGATCTCTGTTAATTATTTTTCAGTTTCTGGTTGAACCAATTGGAAACAAGAGCCAGGTTGTTATTGATGCAGTTCTATGTTCTGTGCTCAATGCTTAAAGTGTGCACTTTCATTTTCTAGCTCAAGGTAAAGTTCCAGCTTGTAAGATCTGCTAACTCGGTCTTTTACTGATCTCCTTGTAGGCTTTGGATTATTGCCACTCACAAGGTATTATGCATCGAGATGTGAAGCCCCATAATGTTATGATTGATCATGAGCAGCGTAAGCTTCGCCTTATTGATTGGGGCCTTGCTGAGTTTTATCATCCTGAGAAGGAATATAATGTTCGGGTTGCTTCAAGGTTATTTTCATTTGATCTTCTACTTCACAAAACACAATAAGATTTGTCGCGTTCCATATGTTGTTATGTTAGCTGAAACTTTCATAACTTTATTAATTTTATTGTGGGCTTACTATGTTTGAAACCATGTGCCTCAATGCCCTTATGGGCTTCATTCAATTTGCAAAGGAACTGTTCAATTCTTTGTTTGGCTATGATAAGACATTATGTGCATACTTTAAATACAGACTACAGGAAATCATTAATCATGGATCTCATGCTGAAAAACTAATGTGTTATGGTTTTTGAGATGCCTGAAACATAAATTTCTGAAGCACACGATGATGTAAAGTTATATATGCTGAAATGTAACCAGGAGTTGGATTATCATCGATAAGAGATTAAGTTTTTATTACTTTTCTTTTACAAAGGAGGGGTTGAAAGTTAACTGACTTGAGGTGGTATTCTGGACGAGGATGGATGTGGTATGCAAAATGTATAACAATAGTGCAAAATCATACCTGCAATTTATTTGGGAACAGAGGAGCAATAGTAAAGAAGCAAATAATGCACAATGAAGGAAAGGGGACACTTTTTAGTTTATACTTTGTATTATATGTGCAACATAATGCTTTAAATTGAGTTTTCATTAGCTACCTGCCATTAGCATCAAGAGTCTTGTTTCATGTTTATAGTTTGACGACAACTTAATGTAAATGAGCATTGAGAAACCTTTTTGCTTTAAATTTGGTTTCTACAAATTTTCTTCAAATTTGTCTTATGCTCTTTCCCCATTCACATTTGATTGCAGGTATTTCAAGGGTCCTGAGCTTCTTGTTGATTTGCAAGATTATGATTATTCTTTAGATTTGTGGAGTCTCGGTTGTATGTTTGCTGGAATGGTGAGCATTCCCATCTTTCTGTTTTATTAACTATTAAGTTATATATATCAGATACTCCTCCTCTGACTATGTTTATGCTGGTATTTTGGCCGGGAAATATCAAGTGTTGTGTATCCTGGTCATCCCCCTGCCCAGTATCACCCTGTGATAACTGACACTTGTGCATCTGCTGGGGGGTGCTTAAATATGAGAAATAGTTTTTTGTGTCCCAAAATGATTATTTTAGGTGTGCAGGATAAACTTTTTCTTCTTCTTAGTATCCATGGACAGTGTATCTTGATCTGCTTGCCTATTTATCCATGGGTGGCAGATGGCAAGGAGGTTCAAAATTTGATACCATGTCAAAGTATGTGATGCTCTCTTCTGATGCTTATTCTTGAGCCTTGTGCTGTACAGATATTTCGTAAGGAGCCATTCTTCTATGGGCATGATAACTATGATCAGCTAGTCAAAATAGCAAAGGTATTCATTCTTATAAGAGAGTTCAGTTCTGTCGTTTGTTGTTGTATTTATTACACTGAAAATAGTTTTAGTCATATGCTCTACTCTGTCAAAAAGATTTTTGTGTTGTGTATGTTTTGGAGTATTTCAATTCGTGTAACAAATGTGTGTGTGCCCTATTATCTGTATCATATCTGTATCATATTTAGTGTTGTTTTCAAAAAGAAGAAAAAGCACTTGAAATCTAATTTAAGTCTTGGCATTTTCTACTGCAACAGGTGCTTGGGACAGATGAATTAAATGCTTATCTGCACAAGTACCGCATAGAATTAGACCCACACCTTGCAGCTCTAGTTGGGAGGTAGGTGGTATTTTTCATTGTTTGTTTCTTATTCCTCTATTACCAGCAATGCCGACTTTTGTTTTTGGTTTTTGTTTTGTTTTTTTTTTTTTTTTTTAAAAATGCTTTCTGATGTAGGCATAGCAGGAAACCATGGACAAAATTCATTAATGTTGATAATCAGCACTTAGCGGTTCCTGAGGTAAATTCTTGTCATTGTGTTTAATACTACTTGTATTAAGTATTCCGTAGTCTAAATTTCTTCTGGTGCCTTTTTCTCTAGGCGCTTGACTTTGTAGACAAGTTGTTGCACTATGATCACCAGGAAAGACCAACTGCAAAAGAAGCAATGGTAAAATCCTAGTTTTTCCTCAACCTAGACTATTCAAAGCACGGCCCTTAAGTAGGGGCTAGTGCTGCATGGTCTCTGCCCCACAGGGCCTACATTCAGTTAGCTTGCAGATTTGGAGTTGGTTGTTTCTACTCGTTACAGGGAGTCAGAAATTTGTTTGTGCTTACATTCCAAATTGTTACACTATCACTTCTTCCTCATATGAGAGATGGTTGGAACTGAAGCTATAATGTTTCCTTCACATTAATGGACAGGAATTCATTTGAAGAGGTACTACGTTCTTCCAATGACAAGCTATTACCAAACAAATAGAAGTTATTTAAAACTTATTTCCTTTTTAATTTGGTAGCCATAGTTTACACCAAAAGGTATTTTGGCAGTGGGATGAAGAGCATAATCTTTTGGTGTTTGTGTGGCTAACAGATTTATATCTTTTCCTCCAACCAAAAGAGAAAACGAAAGAAGCTTATAATTTCTATTGGTTCCGTAATTGCTTGTCATTTGAAGGTAGCATCACTCTTTGAGATGCTTTTCCTGTCCATTACTGGGCAAAGACAATTATCATGTTACAGTTCTTTCCCGTCTACCAAGCATGTGAGGAAAAAGTAATGGTGTACCAAGTTGGAACAGTTCATACAAATAAGTTCAGACTCCCCACTTTGAAAGAGCCAGTCCAGAACACGGGCACTATGCTCATTACTGGGAAGGAACTTTAGGACTTTTTCCAGGGCGGCTGTGCTTTGAACAGTCTGGGATTCTTAATCCCTGTAGCATGGGCACTAAGCTCGTTGTGTTGTAATGACATAAATAACCTTATCTACGTGATGCAGGCCCATCCTTATTTCTACCCGATCAGAAATGCAGAAAGCAGCAGAACTCGCGCCCAGTAGATTGAGTTCTAGATGCTTGTCGAATCATGCTCTGTTTTGTACTCAGTTGAGCCCTCCCTCTGTAATCTTACCTCAGTTTTTATTGCGGTGGTTGAATTCAGATGTAGGGTTACCAGCGTTTGCGTTGTTATAAGACTGCCAGTTGTATTCCCTCTTTTTGGTTCATTTTTACCGTTGTACTTCCAATTTTTACTTGTTAGATTTCTGCGGGACTTGCTTGTTTTACTTGTCATGTGTGCCTCAAACTTGTGTATGCATTTGTAATCTGATTTCAGGCTGGACTCTGTAATCTGATGATATACTTGCCTACCCTCTTTTGAAGTAAGCAGTCTCTTGACCAATTCTGGCTGAAAATTTACCTAGCGCACACTTTGAACTGGTGATGTTTGGTGCAAGTAAATTGAATGAGTCTTGGAACTCAGCCATTCTATTGCTCCTTTTTATCCGTCCGAAAAAGGGATATGTATTTACATTATTTTCAAGTGTGTAGATTGCCATGTTGAATGGGGCATTTCTCAACTTACTGCATTCCGAGTTTGAATTCGCCATTTTCTTACTTATTAACAAAACTCTCTGTCAATTTAAAGAGGATGAAGAAAAAAAAAAAAAATCAAATTAACGATGTCAATAAAACTAAAGAAAAAGAATCAAAATAAAAGTTATGGGCAATACATTAAACACAAAATAATTTTACTGTTTTTATCAAAGCCTCACAATCAGGTAATCATATCAGTTGACCTTATTTTTTCTTCTATATTTTTCTTCCAAATAAAATAAACTTTTAGTGACAAAATAGTTATTAAGAAAATGTTGCTAAAGATATGAACAACTTCTTTAGCAAAAAAATTGTTTGTGGTTTGTTATAAAAAAAGCTTTAGCAGTCCTTTTTTATTTTCGCTTTTTGCAAATTTTATTTTCAAAATTTTAGTAAGTGCATGCATAGGTATAACATGTGTATAATTTCTAGTTTAGACTAAAATTAAGACGAAGAATTTTTCTAGAAGGATTGGATTAAAAAAGTTATGGAGAAACTTAGATAAGCATGACATATACTAAATCTTAGTCACCACATTGGAGTAACTCAAAAGGAGTAACAACTACAAAAAGGAAAAGGAGGAAAGGAGAGGAGTACTAACTTTCCTCCTCCCTTAAGCTTAATGTTATTGTGTTAACTGTGTGTTACTTGCTAGTATTTATGTTTAACTTGTTTTGTTTCGTTTTTGGTGCATTTTTATGGGTCAATTAAAATTTTCTGTTTACTAGAAAAAAAATTCTTTATATTACTTGTTGTCTCTCCTTTGCTTCTGTTTTATAGCTTCGCTTCTGTCTGGAGGCTGGGGTTTTTCTATTAATGTAGTGTCTCCATTTCGAAAAGGTTTTGCTCGGATCGTATATGTATTTTTATTTTTAAAAACAAATCATATTATCTACACGAAAAGGAAGGGGTAGGTTTAGCATCGTAATAGATTTAGCAAAAATATGGTTTAAATGCTTCTTGGGCAAGAATTGAACCTAGTACTTCTCATTTATAAGTGAAGAGAAATACCAATAAACCGTAATACTAAGTGGCAGATGGATCGTATACGTATTAAACCATCATATTAACATTTGTACGTCCTAATAAACAATCATATAACATTTAGATCATCATATTCAATGTCAATATATATATATATATATATATATATAACTTCTCTCTCTAATCCACTTTCCTTTTTTCCCCATTTCTCCTTCCCATTTAAAAATAAAAATAAAAAATATTTTCACATACAAAGTGTGGGACATATGCTAGTATCGTTTTTACGAAAACCTTCTCACTTGTACGGTTATTTCTCAACTTATCATCATTTTTTTTCCAAAAAATTTAATTTTTGCACCTATCAAACTGCCAATGTCTTGCTCCTACTCTTATACAAAAGATATTTATTTACTCTAATTTTTGCATTCTTATAGTTGTTAACTGGGAATCGTTTTATCTAGAACCATATAGTATTGTAGTCCAATTTATATATTCGTATCAATTTGCATATGATTGCACGTCTATTTCAGGTACCTGCAACCTGGAAGAAGCAAATTAATTCATTAAGTAGGCTAAATGAATATTTTGCTTCAGGTTCAATGGCCTTTCTTCAATACCCTAACATGTTTATGATCTGTATTGAATATGTATACTCATTCAACTGATGAATGATGTAGATTTTTTTTTTTTTTTTTGTCAAAGGTAAACTTTATTAGATTCTAACAGAAACGTTTACATCTTGAGCAAGAATATTAAATAAAAACACCGGCCCCATTGCATCCCAACGAAAAGCACCTCCATGTGAGGCCACATATGAGGCCACGACATGCGCAGCAACATTTCCACACCGCTTAACAAAACCAAATGTCACTCTTCCAAATTGAGATACCAGAAGACGTATATCATGTAAGATGATGTAAGGTGTTAAGTGACTGTTAAGAAAGCTGTTAGTAGCCGTTGGTTTGTTAACTCTGTTATCAAAAGGTTGTTAGGTAGTTAGTTCTGTTAAAACAGATATCTTGTGTAAGCCATGTGTGGCTATATAAAAATGTAATAAAGTAATACAGAAATACAATTCACATTCTCTCTCTAGGTTTCTCTGATCTTCTCTCTCTCAAGAGTTCTTCTTTCTTCTTTGCTGATTATTACTTTCTCTGCAACATTGTTACATTCTCTGCAATTCTTCACTTCCGTTATCATGGTATCAATCACCAGAAGGTCTTCTGTGCCGGTCTTTCGCTGGGTTCTTTGAGCATTTGTGCTTTTTTGTGATTTGGGTTAAGATTTCGACTACCATCAGGTTCTTTTGTTTTTTTGGTTTCTACAATGCACATCATCTGTTTGTATCAATGTATAAGTGAAAGATTTCATGAGTTATTGCTTAAAATTCAAGGCCGCTAGCCAAGATTAAGTCTTTGAAGTAGTGAGTTTTTGATAAGGCCGACAGCCAAGATTAAGTATGTAAAGTACAGAGTTGGATAAGGCCGATAGCCATTTTTCTCTGAAGAATTCGATAAATTCTGGATTGTTGCACTTTTATAAGGCCAATAGCCAAAATGTATTGTCTGATAAATCTTGGGTTCAATTGGGTGCTGGATATAATTTGCAGTTTGTTTAAAGATTCTTGAAATATCATAATGTCTGAGTCTGTGAAAATTGAGGGGTTGCTAGGAATGCTTACAGTTATGCTTCAAGATGGAAATTTTGTGAAGTGGAGCTTTCAATTTCAATCTGTTTTAAGAGGTTATGATATGTTCGATTTCTTTACTGGAGATTCACCATGTCCACCGAAGTATGTGATCAATATAGTGACTGGAATTACCAAGGAAATTACTACGGCTTACAAAGATTGGGTGAAGAAGGATCTTGCTTATCGCTACTCTTTCCGATGATGCTATGGAGCATGTCATTGGATGTAAGAGTTCACAAGAAGCCTGGAACTGCTTATGAGAAAGATTTGCATCACTATCAATGGTTCGTGTGGATCAACTGAACACATAATTCCACACTACACAGAAATGAGGAGATTATGTGGACAAGTTCATGCTCAGACTCAAGGGGATTAAAGATCAGTTAATTTATGCTGGTGAAAATATATCAGATAATGATTATATTATTGCTGTCTTATCTGGATTGCCTACTAATTTTGAGGTAATCAAGACAGTGATTCTTGCAAGGGACTCTACGATGTCACTTAAAGATTTCAGAGCACACTTGTTGGGTGTAGAAGCTAGCATTGAGTTAAGAATGCAATCTTTATCCAATTCCATGTCTGCCATGAATGTGCAAGGAAATGGGGCAAGTTCCAGCAGATTTCAAGGAGGACATCAGAATTATGAGCATGAAGAGAGTTCAAATTCACAAGGGTATAACAATGGCTCAAACTTCCAAGGAGGATCTGGTGAGCAATGGGAACAAATTTCAACAAAGAGGTAATTTCTCAGGCAATAACAAAAAGTTTAATGGGAGCAATGGAGCCAATTTTTCTGGGAATAACAACTCAAAATCTTTTTCTGGAAATTTCTCAAATAGATCTAGAAATAATTCATTCTCTGGAAATGGAAAAAGTTCTCAATTCTCTGGTAACAATTTGTTCAAGAAGGATCTTAAAATGGCAATACTAACTACAAGAATGCTAGCTCACCCGAGTGTTAAATTTGTTCAAGGAGGGGGCACACTACTCCAAACTGTTATCATAGAGCTGACAACAATGGACAATATTCAGGTTTTATGACCTATCAAATTTGTGGAAAAAGGGCCATATTGCACTTGAGTGCTATCATAAGCACAATTTCTCTTATCAAGGTAATCCATCAGCACCTTCTCTTATTGCTTTATCTGCACAGACCAACATGAGGCAATCAAATATCAATGTAGTCAATGACAATGGTTTTAATGCTGTTAAAACTTGGGTTCTGGACACTGGTGCAACATACTACATAACTGCCAATGCTATCAACTTGAATCAAGCTGCACCAAGCAACGAAGATGAGAAGATCATTATAGGCAATGGTCAAGGTTTGATAGTTGAGCATTGTTTCCTCAGCCATTACTACTTCTTCAAACCACTCTTTAATATTGAAAAATATTTTACATGTGCCAATGATAACTGTCAACTTATTATTTGTTAAGAAACTATGCAAGAATAATGGTTGTTGGTTCATATGTGATGATGTGATGTTTTTCATACGGACAAGGCCACGAGGGAGATTTTATACCAAGGAATGAATGATGATGGGGATCTGTTCAGAATTCCAGTCAAAACTTTTTCAGATTCATTTGCTGAAAGGTTGAGTAGATGTGCTGCATTCATTAGAAAGAAGGTCAGTACTTTAGTTTGGCATCAATGATTTGGACACCCTTCATATGAGGTTTTACAAGATATGTTGAAGACTGCAAACATATCTATTAGTATAGATACATGTCCAACCATATGTTCTTCTTGTATTCAAGGAAAGATGAATAGGCAACCATTTCATGTTAGACAACATAGAGCTAGTTATCTATTTAAGAAAATACATAGTGATGTATGAGGTCGTTCTCCAAGTCAATCTGTACAAGGTCATAGATACTACATAAACTTTGTAGATGAGTATTCAAGGTTCATGTGGATATTTCCCATGACAAATAAATCAGATGCTTTCTCAATTTTTGTCAAGTTTCAAGCTTTTGTGTTCAATCAGTTTAATACCACTTTAAAATGTTTGTAATATGATGGTGGAGGTGAATACATGAGCAAAGCATTTGTTGATTTCTTAGCAAGTAAGGGTATTACTCATATGATTTCTTGCCCTCACAACCCATAGTAAAATGGGCTTGCTGAGAGGAAACATAGGCATGTTGTGGAAACTGCAGTTACATTAATGTCTCAAGCCAATCTATCTCCAAAGTTTTGGTATCATGCATGTGCATATGCTATTTTGTTAATTAATAGAATGCCATGCAAGGTGCTAAATATGAAATCTCCATATCAGTATGTATTTGGTCATAATCCTGAGGTTCAACAATTCAAGATATTTGGGACTGCAGTGTATCCATTCTTACGATCTTTCAATAGTAACAAACTTTCAACCTAGATCCACTCAATGTATATTTCTGGGATTTTTCATTGGTTATAAGGGGGTGATTTGCTATGAGAAACAAACTGGAAGATTGATTGTGTCAAGACATGTTATACATGATAAAGAAGCATTTCCATATAAGTCTACAGTAAAGCCACAGAACAGTAATCAGTGTAATTCAGTTTCTAATAAAGAAGTTCCTTTTATGATACAAATGCCAATTCCAAGTGTACATTAGTCTCAATCAGTAATCAGTACAGTTCAAAATCAGGATTCTAGTTCCATGTCTATAATAGAAGGTGAATTGCAGTATACTAATATCAGTATCTAGATCATTATTAATGTTAGATATTCATCCCCATCACCATCACTTCACTACAATAACATATATATCACCCTTGTTGCCTGTCCATCATGACTCAAATCTTGAGGTACTTCTTCCCATATCTTCAAATTCTACTGATGTAAATATCAATTCTTCAGTGTCAAATTCAAATTCTCAGATTGAGGTTGTTTTCTCTGCCAATCAAGGATACTTTATGTTTGATCTTTACATGTTCTTCTTTCTTGACGTGTTCTCCACTCATTAATGTCTGGTAATGAACATTGGGTGAATGTCAAGTGTTCTTAGCTATATCTCAGGTGAGTGGTTTACGGGGATAAGATGACCTACCGACATTTATCCAGGGATTACAAAGTCGAGCAAAAGGTTTTCATCTTAGAGGTGGAAGATAAGTCTTTTGGTGAAAGGATTCTGTTAACAGAGAGAACTAGATACAGAGGGTACCAGATTTCTTTCGATTTGGGCTGCGCTGCTTGGCTCATTGATCAGTTAAAGGAGGCGGTAGTTACAAGCGAAAAGGATGGTTTTGTCAGGAATATCTTCGTTCCTAAAGGAAGTAACTTTTTCGGCTGGAGAAGTTTGGAGGACCTACTGTCTAAAATTCTCCGAGGGGGAAAGAGAGCCGGGGCTTCTCAGAGGAATGTGAAGAGGGATGGAATTGAGCTTTCGAGCAGCCACTCGGGGATTGGCCCTCAGGTTTCGTATAGAGATGCAGTTCTTGGAGGCAAGAAGTTGACAAATGGGGCACCCCTTCGAAACGCCAGAGAGGAAAGATGGATCAAGAAAAACTGGAATATGAGAGATACTTCCACGGAATCCTATAGTTGGGGGAGTGTAATCGTTTGTGAGAGACTTGTGGTGCATCAGCCTTGGAGAGTTGTGGAGGCCTCACTTCAAAATCTGCTGGGAAAGAAAATTTGGCTTTCACCGTTCCAATGCAACAAGGCCTTGTTTGTTTGTCAGAACGAAGAGGAAGCAACAAAAATTGCACAACTTGGAGTTCTAGCCATGAATAAGTTACCAGATGTGGTGTTGTCTGGATGGTGGGACAGTATCAAATCAAACGACAGAAAGGTGGTTAGTTATGGTGGATGGGTTGCTCTGGAAGGTTTACCGCCGCATCTTTGGACCAATGATTTTTTCCAAAAGATTGGCGATGCATGCGGTGGTCTGGTAGAAGTTGATCGTAGAACTGCTAACTTTGGTTTTTTGATTGAAGCAAAGTTAAAAATCAAACCCAACAACACTGGCTTTATTCCAGAGTTCGTAAATGTGGTAGATGGAGAATCAGTATTCAGGGTAAAAATCCGTCAACTTTCGCCAGCAAAGAGACCTATTCTTTCGGCGGCTGGTTGTGGAGTAACCACAATAACAAATGGCTCTTTGAAGACTGAATCGAAGTTACAAAGGATCATCGGAATTATCCCTCCGGCGAAAGCAGATTTTCAGCAGAATGCCCCTATATCAGGGACACGTGTCTGTTTTCAGATTGGAGATTTTGAATGCCCTGTCATTGTTGGATCTGAAAGAAAGCAAGGTGAAAGCATGCGCGTGACAGAGAGTGTGCGGGTCGAGAAGCCTGTAATTAATGACTCTACTTTTTCTGTAAGAAAGCAAGGTGAACAACAGAGAGTAGGTAAACTGACAGGAGCGGTGGAAATGACAGAAGCGGTGGATTTATCAGAAGGAGCAGAAAAAGCAGTTGCAGGGGATTATTTTAATAATTCAATAGAGAAAGGAAGTCAGAAAGAAGTGGTCTATTCGGATAAAGGCAAAGGCTTGGAGGCATGCGGGACAGTTGGTGGTGGTGGTATTCCCACCGAAGGAGCACAAAAATCAACGAAGGGGTTTTATTTTAATAGGACAAAAAGGGAGGTTAATCTCAAAAGTGGTCTATTTTGGAATAAAGAAATGGTGGTGGAGGCATGTGGGTCTTCCATTAATAAGGAGAATTCTTTATTTCACTCTGCAAGGATGGTGGGTCTTGAACCACATAATCTTTTTGCTGGGTCATGTCTAGGCCCATGTAATCTAAAATTCAAGGGGCCGAGATTTCAACTACAAGAAGGAATGGTTTTGTCAACCATGGATAATATGCAGACATCTTTGTTGGCGGAATCAAAACACTCGAAGTCGTTGACAATTGGAAGCAGCATTTCAAAGTATTCAACAGTGAACATTTCTCAATGTCCTTCGGCTATGAAAGCTCATCACAAGGGTGTTTCAAGTAAAACTCCAAAGTGTTTCAATTTAAATTTCCTTGGGAGATTTGGCGATTCTGATATTTGTGGAAAAAGACTGAAGCATGTTCTCCCAGATGAGTTCGGATCCTATCTGAATCCTTTCGAGAGGCCTAAACTGAAGGAAATTCAATCTCCCAATCTCACCTTCTTAAATAATGTTTGTGAACAGATGGATGAAAAGGAGAGTGATGTCGATGATGTTCCAATTAGGCCATCGGGCAGGTTGATTGAAGAGGAATCATCTGAACAAAGGATGAGGTTGACAGAGGATCTTGGTCTGGATTATTCTCAATTATCAGATTTTGGTGAAGACGAATACATGTCACAATCATCAGTTTCAGAGGAGGAGTTTGGCGATTCTTCACAAGACGAAAAAGAAACTTTCGATGTTTTTGATCGCTTTAACGATGTGTTTCACAATCTCTTCAATGATACAACAATGGAAACAAGGACGACGTTGGATGAGGTACCTTCTCAGTCGCATCATATAGCAAATTTAGACACTGTGGAACAAGTTGAATACAAAGATACTGGAAAAAACAAGAAACTGTTAAAGTACAGCAGAAGGAAAAGGTCGGCTAGCGTATCAGTCAAACGTGAAGCACAAACTAGAACTACCAAATTCATGTCAAATATGAAAGTTTCTTTGGTGCCACTGAAAAGGTCTTTATTTCTTGAGAGGAGTACTGGGAAAGGCATTGCTAGCAAGCTTGTGGGTGGAAACAAGGCAGAAAAGAAAATTCAAGGGGGCATTGTCAGAATTAATGAAGATAATTAGCTGGAATGTTAGAGGATTGGGAAGTAGGCAGAAGAGGTTGATTTTGAAACAGCAATTCAGGCGATTAAAGCCCGACATTATTATCTTACAAGAAACAAAGAAAGAAACAATTGACAGATCGCTTGTGGCTAGTGTTTGGGGAAGCAGATTTAAAGAGTGGATTTACGCCCCTGCTCAAGGAAGATCTGGGGGTATAGCTGTGATTTGGAACACCAAACATATCTCGGTTATTGAATCTTTGGTTGGAGGTTTCTCTGTCTCCATAAAAATTAAAGCCCTCAATGGGTTGGACTGGTGGTTATCTGGTGTCTATGGTCCCTGCAAAAATAGAGAGCGAAAGGAGTTCTGGGAAGAAATGGCTGGCCTTTACGGTCTTTGCGGACCAAGATGGTGTGTAGGAGGAGATTTTAACGTGGTGAGATTTGTAAATGAGAAATCAAATGGGGGAAGAATGACTACAAGCATGAGGAATTTTAATGATTTCATCCAAGATACAGAACTCAAGGATTTGGAGTTGCTCAATGCTCAATTTACTTGGTCAAACTTCAGAGAAGAACCTGTGTGTCGGAGGCTAGACAGATTTTTGATCTCGGTAGGTTGTGAAGAGATTTTTCCAGAGGTAAGACAAATGGCTTTGGCAAGGGTCACTTCTGACCATTGTCCAATCCAACTAGATACTAACAAGGTGAAATGGGGGCCAAGTCCTTTCAGATTTGAAAACATGTGGCTACAGCACCCAGATTTCAAGAACAAGTTCAAACAATGGTGGCAATCTGAGCAGGTGGAGGGTTGGGAAGGGTATAAATTTTTGTACAAGTTAAAAGCTATCAAAAGAAAGTTGCAAAGATGGAGTAAGGAAAGTTTTGGTGATGTCGAGAAACAAATTAAGGATGCTGAGGCTAGCATAGAGGATTTAGATAGGAGAGAAGGGTTGGAAGGGCTAGATGTTGCGGCTAAAAGAAAAAAGGAAGAGTTACTTTTCCTTGTGGAAGATCTAGCTTATAAGGAAGAAGTGAAGTGGAGACAGAGAGGTAAAGTGGAATGGGCTAAAGAAGGGGACGGTAATACTAAATTTTTCCATAGAATAGCAAGTGGAAGAAGGAAGAGAAACTATATAGAAAGGTTGGAAGTGGAAGATAGGGGAGTGGTAGAGGATGCAGAAGAGATAGAAAAACATATCGTTAACTTCTTCAAGTCCTTGTTTAGTAGTAACGAAGAGGTATGTTGGGGCTTGGAAGGCATCAATTGGGCCTCAATAAGTGAATCTGAGGCAGCTTGGCTTGAGAGGCCTTTTGAGGAATCGGAAGTACAAAGAGCAGTCTTTGATTGTGGAAGGGATAAATCGCCAGGACCAGATGGTTATTCCTTGCAAATGTTTCAACACTGTTGGGAATTCTTGAAAGTGGATATTTTGAAGGTCATGGAGGAGTTCTTTGAGACCGGAATAATAAATGCGGTGACAAATGAAACATTTATTTGTTTAATTCCGAAAAAGTCAGATTCTTTGAAAGTGACGGACTACAGGCCTATAAGCCTAGTTACTGGTTTATACAAAATTGTGGCGAAAACCCTAGCTTCAAGATTAAGGGAGGTAATGGGCAGCACAATCTCTCCGCATCAAGGAGCTTTTGTTAAAGGCCGTCAAATTTTGGATGCTGTCCTTATTGCAAATGAGGTGGTAGAAGAGGTGAGGCAGAAGAAAGAGGAGGGATTGGTGTTTAAAATCGATTTTGAAAAGGCTTATGATCATGTCGAGTGGAGATTTTTAGACGAAGTTTTACAAAGAAAAGGCTTTGGCTTTAGATGGAGAAAATGGGTGCAGGGATGTCTAAATTCTGCAAATTTCTCCGTTTTGATCAATGGGAGGCCTAGGGGAAAATTTCATGCTTCAAGAGGTTTGAGACAAGGCGACCCACTGTCACCTTTTCTTTTTACCTTAGTAGTGGACGTCTTGAGTAGATTAATGGAGAAGGCTCAAGAAAATCAGCTGATCAAAGGTTTAGGCATTGGGCAAGAAAGGGTGGAGATCTCTCACCTTCAATTTGCTGATGATACTATATCTTCTTGGCGGATGATGAGGAAGTTTGGAACAATTTATTAGAGGTGCTCAATTTATTTTGTACTGTTTCAGGGTTGAAAATCAACAAAGCAAAGTGTTCTTTGGCTGGAATAAACTCAGATTGTGAGAAATTAAAAAGGTTGGCAGATTCTTGGGGTTGTGAGGTGGGTAGTTGGCCAATAAAGTATTTGGGTCTCCCTCTTGGGGGTAGGCCAAGAGCACTTAGTTTTTGGGATCCAGTGGTAGAAATAACGGAGAAAAGACTTCAAAATTGGAAGAAGGCATTCTTATCCAGAGGAGGCAGATTAACTTTGATTCAATCTGTTTTGGGAAGTTTGCCAATCTACTACATGTCCTTGTTCAAAATTCCTAGCGGGGTGATTGGACGCCTAGAAAAACTAATGAAAGGATTTCTTTGGGAGGGGGTGGAGGAAGGAAAGAAAAACCACCTGGTGAAATGGGAGATAGTTATTAAAAGTAAGGAGGAAGGGGGTTTAGGAGTAGGGAATTTGAGGAATCAGAATGAAGCGTTATTGGCAAAGTGGTTGTGGAGATTCCCAAAGGACCCAAATTCTCTCTGGCACAAGGTGATAAGAAGCAAGTATGGGCTGCAGGATAATGGGTGGAATGCAAATCCTCCATTGCGGGGTTCAAGTTGAAGCCCCTGGAAAGATATTTCGTGTGGTCTCCAATCATTTCTACAATGTTGCAAGTTTGAGGTGGGCAATGGGGAGAGGGTGAGGTGTTGGGAGGATGGTTGGTTGGAAGGGGGACCATTGAAAGAACAATTTCCTAGATTATTCTTGCTATCGAGAAGGCACAACCAGAACATCGCAAGTTTTGTGGATCTTTCTATCAATTCTTTGAGCTGGAATTTTGATTTTAGGAGAAATTTGAACGAGGTGGAGATAGAAGAGGCGGCTAGATTACTACAGAAAGTGGAAAATGCTCGATTGTCTCAATCAAGAGCGGATGACAGAAGGTGGAAACTGGAATTATCAGGATTGTTCACTTGCAAATCCTATCGCTCTTTCTTGAGCAACAATGGGATTGTGCAACACTTTCCACCCTCTTCTCAGATTTGGAAATCAAAAGTTTCGCCGAAGGTCAAAGTTCTTGTGTGGCTAGTGGCTATTGGGAGGCTCAACACTTGTGATCAAATTCAAAGGAGAAGTCCTTTTATTTGCATCTCTCCCCATTGGTGCAGTTTGTGTAAAGCAAAGGAGGAAAGTGTTAACCACATTTTTCTTCATTGTTCTTACACGATTCAACTGTGGTGGAAATTGTTTCAGGAGGTTAGAGTAAGTTGGGTCATCCCAAAAGGTTGATCCGAGCTTCTAAGTACTAATTTTGAGGCTCTAGGAATTGGGAGGAAAGCTAAAGCTTTGTGGGGTTGTCTGGTGTCGGCAGTTTTTTGGAACGTTTGGTTGGAGCGTAACAAAAGAATTTTTGAGGATTATACTGGTGTGGGGGTAGCAGATCTATGGGGAAGAGTAAAATATTGGGCAGCATTCTGGGCTTCAGTTTCAAATGAATTTAAGAATTACTCTCTTTCTCACATACTGTGGGATATGTTAGCAGTTGTAAAATGATTTTGGTTGAGGTTGTCCTACTTGTAATCTGATCCTCTGGAGAGTTTTTCTTGTTCTGTTCTTGGTGGATTTCTTATCCACTTCTGTGTATTACTCTTTTCTTTTCTAATAAACTGTTATAGTTTCTTCTCAAAAAAAAAAATTCAAATTCTCAGCATCAAATGCTAACAAGATTAAAGAGTGGAACTATTATAAAGAAAAATTATGCAACTTATTTGGCTACATTCCCTGAGTTACAATCTTTACAAATTACTGAAGATGAGCCATTCTCTAATGGCTTCTCATTTGTTACTGAAATAAGTGACTGCACAAAACCTTCTTCATTTAGAAAAGCTTCTAGTATACCTCAATGCCAACAAGCCATGTAAGAGGAGTATGATTCTCTTCAAGCTCAGGGAACATGGAGTCTTGTTCCATCACCGTCAAATAGGTCAATTGTGGGAAGCAAATGGGTGTACAAAGTGAAAAAGAATCCAAATGGCAGTGTGTCTAGATACAAAGCTAGGTTGGTTGCTTAAAGTTTTTCTCGTAAGCATGGAGTAGATTATTCTAAAACATTTAGCCCTGTTGTTAGACATACAACTATGAGAATTATTTTAGCATTGGCTGCAATGAATCACTAGGAATTGAAACAATTGGACATTAAAAATGCATTTCTACATGGAGATTTGCAGGATGAGATTTTTATGAAACAACCTCAGGGATTTGTTGATCCACAACATCCAACATATGTATGCAAACTTATAAAATCTTTATATGGTCTAAAGCAGGCACCAAGGGCCTAGAATTCAAAATTCATAAGTTATTTCCTTGCTATGGGATTCACTGCCTCATTGTCTGATACAAGTCTGTTTACAAAGAATGAGTGATCACTCAGATATTGTCATTCTTTTACTCTATGTTGATGACATAATCTTGATTGGATCTAATCTTGCAACAATTCAATTAATGATCAAGGAATTGTCTGAAGTTTGTTACTTGAAGGATCTAGGAAAGTTGCCATATTTTCTAGGATTGTAGGTTCAATATCATGACAATGGAGACATGTTTGTGAATCAGGCTAAATATATCAAAGATCTCATTCACAAAGCAGGAATAGATTCATGCAAGCTTGCTCCAACTCCTTTCAAAGCTCACAGTTCATTATTGATAAAAAAGGAACACTACTTGCAGATCCCAATCTTTATAGGAGATTAGTTTGATCATTGCAATATTTGACCTTTACTAGGCCAGATATTTCTTTTGCAGTAAACTTTGTATGCCAATATATGACAAGTCCAATTGATATACACCTTGGGGCAGTAAAACATATTATAAGGTATTTTCAGGGTACAATTCAAACTAGTGTTGACTATTCAGCCATTGCAGAACCATGTCTCAGTGCGTTTTTTGATTGGGATTAGGTTGTTGATCTTACTACAAGGAGGTCAGTGACTGGATATGTTGTGTTCCTTGAACCCTATTTGTTGGCAATCTAAGAAGCAAAACTCAGTTTCCGGAAGCTTTACTGAGACTGAATATAAAGCTCTTGCACATACAGCTTTTACTATTGCTTGGGTGAGGATTATTTTGAAAGACTTTGAGGTTTTTCTACCTAATCCACCTGTGATATTTTGTGACAACATGTCAGGCATTGCATTAAGTGAAAATCCGGTGTTTCATTTAAGAATTAAACATCTGGATACATATTACAATTTCATTCGAGAAAGGGTTCAATAAGGAGATTTGGAAGTCACATATGTTCCAACTGATGAACAAACAACTGATGTGCTCACCAAAGGTCTTCACAGTCCTACTTTTGTCAAGCATTGTTTTAATCTCAAGCTGGGAAATCCAGTTGTGATTGAGGGGGGATGATGAATTATGTAAGAAGATGTAAGCTATTAAGTGACTATTAAGAAAGCTATTAGTAGCTGTTAGTTTGTTAACTCTATTATCAAAAGGTTGTTAGGTAGTTAGTTCTGTTAAAATAAACATCTTAGAGTGTAAGCCATGTGTGGCTATATAAACAATGTAATAACTGATCATTTCGATTAAGTAATATAGAAATACAATTCACATTCTCTCTCTCTCTCTCTATAACACACCCTAACCTAAAATGTCCACTTGGACTCTGAATCGAGCTGTGCTAACCAACACCTGGAAGGTGACAAAGTCATAAAGTGTAAAACGGTGGAATATGTGAATAAATTTAAACCTAAAAGTGCCTAAATATAAAAGTGCGCTTGTGAATGGGAATGAACCCATTTCACACGTGAGCATAAGAACAGTAGAGTACAGTAAGATGTGGTGAGAATTATATCATTGAAGGTAATCGTCTGCACCAAGATTTGCTAAGAATCCTTATTGATAAGAAAGCTCAGCTACTAAAACCTGGAGAGGCAAAAAACAAGGGTGAGTGGGCCTAAAAGTAAAGTTTTATAAAAACCTTTTGAAAATGTTATAACCTCTCGCCGTAAAACAAGTATAGTTTCCAAAATATGCATACTATGTATAGTATGAAAATACCTACCGTAGCCTGCAAAATCACAAGATTTCCATACGTCGCAATATTGCGTTAATGAACATATAACAAGCCATAACACATAATCTTGCCTAAGCAAACATATCATATCGGGTGCTTATCAATCTATATTGACACACGAGTCAGAGTTGTCTAACGCAACCTGTACGATAAGACTGGGTGTAATCATAATATACGCTTTAGTGCTACAATCACGTGAAGAATAGCGTTATTCCCGGTCACATACGAGTCGGAGTTGCCTATTGCAACTTGTACGACAGGACAATCACCTATTTGGATCCAAGGCGAGCTTGTGGTGTAGATGTGAACATACACGTGAAAGACTGGCTCTGGCCCTGGGCAAGCACTAACATCAAGTGCAACAATGTATGATAAGCAAATAACATAACTATAATCATGCCACAACCATTCAACAATTCTAGCCAATATTATACTATTCATGACCATAAATATAATTAAGGCATCCCCTTATAGTAAGCTTACCTGTGCATCCCGTAGGATTGTTTCATCATTTTCCAACAATAAGGCATTTCTTACAAACATTAATTTAATTATGGCAATCACATAGAGAATTTATTAATAATTGTATATATGGAAACTGACCTATATATATATCAAAGAAAAGACCCACTCAAAGATCATGTTGTCGAGTCGAACCCGCCTCGTAGCATCAAGAGTCCTTGCGAAGCGTTTCACCTAGAAACAAAACCATTTAGGTAATTACAACGTACTAATGTAATCATGCGTTTTGTACAAGTATGGCTAATAAAGGAACTATCTTAAAATAGTTGAATTTTGGAAAATGGACGGCGGATTTGAAATCAGGGCGTCGAAATATGCTAAGGAGGGTCCTCGGCAAATTTTACAAAAAGTCAACGGTTAACCCTAAAAGTCAACTGAGACGCCCCGGTAGTCAACTATGTTAAAACTTTGGAATTTCACTAAATGGGTGTCAAAAATGGACTTGGAACGTCGAAATTAGCCTAAGATGGTTCCCGAGAAATTTTGAAAACGACAATAGAAGGAATATTCTAGCCCAATTGGAACCTAGCTAGACTAAGGGTTTGGGCCGAGCTTTGGGCCTAAGGCCCCCAATTTTGCTGTTTTTTTTTTCTCTTCTTTTCCGGCAGGTCGTCGGATTCTGAGGAAAAATTTGGCCAGGAAATTTCAAAGGGCTACATTATGTTCATTTCTCAAACAAAATAAAAAATTCAAAAGCCAAAGTAAAGCTCAGGTGTTAGGGAATCAAAATATACCAATCTGGTGTTGAGTCATGACCGGAAATGTTCGGAAATGGCCTACACAGTGCTGGACTCTCGCCGGAAAACTACGGAGTTTTCCCCCGTGTCGTTTATGCACCAAAACTCCTACTAAAGACCTTAGAAAAAGCTAAAAATACAAACCAAAACACGATCCACTAAGTTTTGGGTTATTTTCAAGACTCACCCACACAAAAATCTGAGAGGTCCTCATCAGAAAATATGGTGGTCAAGTTCTAAAGTTCGAGTTTTAACCTTGGTTCTAGTTTTGTGTTGGAATGTTGATAACCTTCATCGATGTGGCAAGATTCGATGGCAGCTTGAAGGTTTGGCTCGCCGAAGACGACGAGTGGTGACAGTGGCGAAGCCACGTGAGAGCGAGGAGTGGTGGCCACTACTCCCCTCGTCGGAAAAACAAGACTGGAGCGTTGGTTTTGCCCCTCCCCTCGCTTGAAAATCCACTGGTTCTGCTACTGCTCTTCGTCCTGATCTGTTTGGATTTGCTTTGCTCGCAGCAAAGCTTTCATTTTTTTTTCTAAAACAACCAGGCCAAAACGACGTCATTTTGGTCCTGGTAAAAAAAATTAAAAAAAACCAGAAACGGTGCTGTTTAGATTAGTTGGAAAATATATATATATATATATATATTTTTTGGGGGACCGCGTGTCCCCTATTCTGTTTTCAACCCCCAATCAGAACAGCAAAAGGTGCAACCTTGCTCCCCAATTTGAAGCGGAAAACGGAACAGAAATCCCAGTCACCACCTGGTCCACCCACCCACCGTTTGGCCCTTAGGCAGCCATTCTCCACTCCTGCCACCGGCTTCTAACCTTCAAAGTCACTCTTTAGGTAAATTTTTTAATTCCTAAATTTATAATCTCTAACCCTAATTAATTATTTAAAACGAATTTTGTTTAATTGGTATAAAATCATATGTTAATGCACTCAATGCACTAATATGATTATTGGTTATTGGTTATTGATATGATTCTATGATTATTGATATGAAATTATGAAATTATTTTTTAGGGTTAAAATAAAAAATTGAATTCTTGATTATTGATTAATTAATTGAATGTTACATAATGTATTATGTATACAATTATTCATATGATTAGTTGAATTGAATTTTTATTTATCGAATAATTTATATGCTTATTGGTATTGATCAATTGAATTGTTGGTTGGATTAGTTAGTAAGCATACTATAGTATAGTCTACTCTAGGATTAAAAGTCTAAGAATGTTTTTTTCTTTCCATTTTACAGTTACGTAGTGGAACGATAATATAAGAAACAATGCTTAAATCCTCCTTCAAACATTTCGGGTAGTCATTCTCCTTCAAATATTCCGAGTAGTCCTCCTCCTCCTCCTTCAAATATTCCAAGAAGTCATCCTTTGAATATTCGAGTAGGTCACAACAAAGTGAGGCCACTGAGTTGGATGAGATATTGGCTAATCTTCTTGCAGACCCTGCACATAGACGTCGAATGCTTGATTATTCACCTAATTATCGTGAAGCAATTCGTAGATACTATCTCCAAAATGATCCTTGTCAACCTAAAGACCACATTATGCCAAGAAAAGTTAGCGACAAACGATGTTTTATCATTGGTTGGTTTGATAAGTTTAAGTGGTTGGAGTATAGTACATCAAAAGATGCTGCATTTTGTCGTTATTGCTATCTTTTCAAATGTGATTTTAATCAAATGGGTAGCACTGGAAGTGATGTCTTCACTGAGAAAGGGTTTACAAATTGGAAGAAATGACCCAAAAATCTTCGAGTCCATGAGGAGGGTGTTGGAAGTCTTCATAATAAAGCTGTACCATAAGCTAGAGATTTGATGACACAAAAACAACATATTGAAACATTTGTGATTAAGCAAACCAATGAAGCTCACAATAATTATCATACTTTATTAAGTGCCTCACTTGAGTGCACAAGATGGTTGTTTGGACAAGGTTTGCCTTTTCGTGGCCACGATGAATAATTGAAGTCAAGCAATAGGAGTAATTATTTGGAGCTTATGCAATTTCTTTCCAAGCATAATGAACAAGTTAGGAAGGTTGTATTTGAGAATGCTCCCAAGAATCTTAAGTATACTTCTTCCGATATTCAAAAAGATCTTGTTCGTGCTTGTGCCATTGATACTATAGATGCAATCTTTAAAGATATGGAAGGTGCTTTTTTTCTCTTTTAGTTGATGGAGCACGTGATTCTTCAACTAAAGGGCAAATGGTAATGGTATTGCGTTATGTGAACAAAAAAAGGAGAAGCAATTGAAAAGTTTTTGGGTGTTCAACATGTTTCCTCTACAACTAGTAGCTCGCTTGAAGAGGCCATTGAGAGATTGTTAGCTACAACAAATTTGAGTATGTCCAAGTTACAAGAACAAGGCTATGATGGAGCTAGTAATATGAGAGGTGAGTTAGATAGTCTTAAAACAAAGATTTTGAACAAATACCTTCAAGCATTTTATATTCATTGTTTTGCACACCAACTCCAACTAGCTCTTGTATTTGTGGCAAAGGAAAATGAAGATGTTGCCAATTTCTTCATCAATGCTAGTAGTTTGGTGAATCTTATTGGATTATCGTATAAGCGTCGTGATGCATTTAGAGAGAAACAACAAGAACAAATTCAGAAAGCTCTTGATCTTGGTAATCTTGAAACCGGTAAAGGGTTAAATCAAGAAGGCAGTCTCATGCGTCCATGTCATACACGGTGGAACTTGCATTATGTACTATAATTAGTGTTATTGTTATGTTTGAAGCCGTGGTGGAGGTGGTTGAGTGGATAAAAAGTCATTGCAACCAAGATAATCTCGGTAAAGCAACTAGGTTATTCAAAGACATACAAACTTTTGATTTTACATTTCACCTTTTCTTGATGACACTTATATTGGGAATTACAAATGAGTTATCACAAGCATTGCAAAAGAAAGATCAAGATATTGTGAATGTGATGACGTTAATGGAGTATGCAAGCAAAGACTACAATCTTTGAGATATGATGACTTTGGGGACTTGTTTCATGATGTAGAAAAGTTTTGTGAGGAGCATGATATTATCATTCCTAACATGGAGGATTTGCATTTCGAACTTGGAAAATCAAGGTGTAAAGCTTCAAAAATCACAAACTTCCATTACTATTGTGTGGACCTCTATT
This sequence comes from Pyrus x bretschneideri, assembly GCF_019419815.1. Classification (NCBI taxonomy): domain Eukaryota; kingdom Viridiplantae; phylum Streptophyta; class Magnoliopsida; order Rosales; family Rosaceae; genus Pyrus; species Pyrus x bretschneideri. The sequence goes on along the minus strand of NW_025999820.1, from coordinate 3,791,333 downwards.
TTCAAGTCCTTGACATGCAACTAAAGGAATTGAATGAGCGCTTCAATGAGGTAAACACCAAGTTGCTTCTTTGTATGGCATGTTTGGGTCCGGTGAATAATTTTGCATCTTTTGACAAAGCAAAAATTGTTCGTTTAGCCCAACTTTATCCTTAAGATTTTGATCATATGGACCTCATGAATCTTCCAATTAAACTTGACAATTACATTCATAATATGAAGATGCAGAGTTTTCATCATTGAGAGGAATTAGTGATCTTGCAAAAGCGTTAGTGAAGACTAAGAGGTGTGAAAGCTACACATGTAGTGTATAAGCTTCTTACATTAGCTTTGGTGTTACCGTTGCAACCGCTTCGGTGGAGAGAGCTTTTTCTGCTATGAAGATTATGAAAACACCATTGCGTAACAAAATGGGAGATCAATGGTTAAGTAATAGCATGATTGTTTACATTGAGAGAGATGTGTTTGCTTGTATTGATAATGAGCCTATTATGCGACGTTTTCATGACATGAAACCTCGCCGGCAACAATTGTAATTTGTTTGTATTGATTAATTATGGAAGACATTACTATATAAAAAGATTTAGTTGTTGCCGTTTTTCTTTAACCTTGCACTCTTTTAAGTTCGCCCCTCCTCTCGAGAAATCCTGGCTTTGCCACTGAGTGGTGATGGTTCAAGCGGTTGTACCCTCTCGGTGCTTGCCGAGGAAGAAGAAAGAGAGAGTTGAGAGAGATAAGTGAGGAGATAGAGTTGAGTGGTGAGGTGGCAGTCATCCATTGGGATAGTGAGGTGAAAGAAATTTGTCCGAGGAGTGGGAAGAAGAGGGCATAGGATTGGAGAAGGAGTGGGAAGTTCCACGTGGGTGGGTCCCACTGGATAGAAAGTTTAAAGAAAATATTAAAACAATAAAATACCCAAAATTCAAATTTCATAAAACACCCTTAAGTTTCGTAGTTCCGTAAAATCTTAGTTTTAGCTCAAAATTCGATCCTGTTTGCGCCTATGCGTTCGTATTATCGAGTACTTCGAGAATATGCTAAAATAGTAGCTTATACACGTCGCGAAAGGACGGTCAACGAAAGTAAAAAATCTCGCTTCTAGGGCATTTTCATCAATTCACGCTTTTAACACTACTAAAATTGTAAAATTAGGGACGGGTTGTCACACTTTAAGCTTTCTCTCTTCTTCTCTCTCTCTCAAGAGTTGTTCTTCTTTCTTCTTTGTTGATTACTTTCTCTGCAACATTGTTTCATTATCTGCAATTCTTCACCTATGTTATCATCAACATCATATGTACATTATAAATGATCTTTTGTAGTAACTTTCTGGCATATTGCAGTTTATGATTTTCTAATATGCTTCAGGACATTGTATATTTCAGAATTTTTGGTCTTTAGATTCTTTGTTAAGGATATAACAATGACTAAAATCTAACAGGAAAAAAATATTCAGAATATAAATAAAAAAAAAAAAATATATATATATATATATATATATATATATATTGTGGAGAATAATCAGTTCAACAACTAAAGGAAGGAGAAAGTGTATACATTCCTCCAACCAACAAAAATCCATGGTGCTCCGGAAGTTAATTTAACAATTAGATCTTGATTTTGTATTTTTAACCAAATTTTAATGATTTTAAAATTTAAGGTATCAGATAATTCATCCTTTCCTATTAAAGACATTTTGGTCAAATTTGAAAAAGAAAGGGAAAAAATAAATAGAGGGACATGATCATTGACCCTGAAAAGACAAAGATCCACCCATTCCCCAGCAAGTAATAGAAAGTGAAAGGACATCATCATATATCTAACGCAAATTTAGATTGAGGGGCATGCATGGTGTCCCTAGTCTCCTTAGTTTGATGGGTCCTTGATGCCTTTTTCAAGAATTTCCCAGCAAACTAACATTAGAAAAATAGAAGCCTTGGGGTCCTCCCCTAGTCTCCCTTCTGTTTCTAGGGTTTTGGGGTCCTCCAACCCCTCCCACAAATCCACCAGCTCAAGGGATTTGTCCCAATTTAATGTTTTCCAAAGGATATATTTCTTCCTTCTTTCAGAGTCACTGTTTCCCAACCTTACAACAAAATAATTAAAGTAAAATGACTACAGTAAACCTCAAATGGAGTGTATAATACCCACCTTGACTGAGGGTGGGGAATGGGGATGGAGCAAAACCTAATAATTGGAGACAAGGTTAAGACATAGGACTTAAGATTAACTAAGCTTATGAAACATTTGGCATATAATCCGATATCGGGAACTGTTATAGAGGGGACCATACACCATTAAAACTCATTGTCACACTATTTTTTACAATATCTCTATTTTTAATTTTTAATTTAGTGAGTAGTTATTTTTTCGTTTTCAGATGATACTCGATGCATGACATTATTAAGGATCAAGGCATCAAGCTATACACCAAACCAATTTACAAGAAGAAGAACAAAATTGTTTTCATTTTCTATTTGAATTAGGTCAAAGTATGAAGACTGCCAAGTTGGAACTACAACGCAATGCCGTCAAATTTCTGTTCAAAAATACTTCGTATCTTATAATTATGTACATGAGATAGTAACACAATTCTTGGAGCAATGCAATTTTCCATTAAATAAAAGGTTAGGTAGTTGTTTTGTTGGCATTACTATACTGTCCAAAAGGTCAAGGATTGGTTGGATATTTAGGTAAATCCACATGAAGTTTCACCAGTAATGTGTTAAAAATCCCATCATTTGGTGTAAAAGCTACTTAAAATATGTAACTTACTTGTTTATTTAGGGTAACTTATGCATGTTTCGGTGAAACAATGATAAAACCCTAGATTAATGAGTAGATCGAGACTTAACATTTATTAAAATGAAAGCTAAGCTATGACTAAATTTGTTTGCACCTACCCCATGTCGTTCATCCCCACTATCTCCATGCATGACAGTGATCATATGACGATGAGGGTGTCTGGTATCCATTATCCATGCATGGGAACTGATGATGATGCATGAGTATTGTTGATGGTGATGGTGTGCATGCATGCAAGGTTTAATATTTGTTCTTTTCCCGATACAGATATATCTCAACTCAATGTTTGATGTTCCATGCTTGCCGTTTCAGAAGTAGGTTTCGTTTTGGAAGGCAGATTGTCTACCTCTTTGGATGCCCTTCTCATTTTTTTTTATTTTGTGCAGTCATGGTTAAATCATATCAACATTTTATATTAATTTTGTTATAAAGATAATAAGATAAAATACAATAAAAATATAAAATATTAACGTGATTTAATTATAATCGTACAAATAAAAAAAAATAAAAAAGACACTTAAATAGAAGGGCAGACAATCTGTCTCCTTCGTTTTGTTTGTATGTTATACCTGTCAGCTGATGACCGAACAAAGGACAAAAGGAAACATTAGTATTTACAGGCACAGCCATACCTCATGTATGCATGCATGTCTTTCGGGTCACACTTTTGATTCACCTGTGAGCGCATATAACTTATTGCATAAACAATTATTGTTATTGAAAAGAAAGGAAGACAATAAAACAATAGTGAAAAGAAAGGAAGACAGTAATAGCTGTCACTGGCAGAGTGCAGTAATAATATATTTATCATTCATCAAGTGATCTGGAATTTTTTGATTCTGAATTGCTGTGCCCTAGTCAAAATGAACCCCCTTCTCCAGCTGTAGACGTTTTGATTGGACAGACAATCGATCGCAGTTTGTCTCAATTCCTTGAGGTTAGCAAAGGCAACTGCATTGCGTGTTTGTTTTTACAATTGTCATTTCTCTTGCTTGTAAGAAGATGAGAAGGTTATATAATGTAGTGAACCGCATCTACTCTAGGTAAATGGGAAGGGAATTTGAATCAATTCTAAATCTGAGTGAATATACATAAATGTTCTCTTCTAAAACTTATACTTGAAAGAATTAGAGTTCTACTGTAAAACTAATAGGTAACATGAGAGTAATTTAATATATTATAAACACATGTAACATCCTTGCTTTCCCAGATGTGAGATTTGCTCTCAACACGTCCCATTGCATGTGGCGTTTCAAGCTTAGTACGTGGACAATACAAACAGAGTGACATGTGATCGTTGGGATTTACACATGTGATAACCTGCTCTGATATCATAAAGTAATTAGGGTTCTACCTTAAAACGAGTTGACAATATGGGAGTAGGTCAATCTTTTATAAGCACATGCAAGATCCCTTATTTTCCGACATGAGATTTGCTCTCAACAATACTGCTATATAAATGATTATGTTATTAAATTATGAATCTAAATAATACATTTGGATACAACTCACAGCCTGAAAGTTAAGTCTTGAATTTTCCATTCCTTTTGTTTATATATCTATAGTCAATAGTTTGCAACTAATTACAGCTCCTCAGCCATCCAAATACGTACCCCGACCCTTACATGCACCCCAACACACACACCCTCCTACCCGCGCTATCAGTCTGATCCACCACCCAAAGCTGCAACCTAAACAAATTGACATGGCATTATGACAGGCAAAGGTTTAGATAAGGTCAAAAGAATACTGTTACTAGTTATTAATTGAGCAAGGGAACTACAGTAAATTTTAATAGTTTTTATTTAAGCATGTCATATTTGACTATCATCTTTTACCAATGCAGGATTTAAGCGACAAACTTGTACAGAGTTGTTACATATCGCAATAGTACGTATTGAATTTTTCTTTTTGTTAGTGTTGACAAACCATATAAGTATAGCAACTGGTATAATCCTTTCATACAAAATTTTCTTAGGTGATGATTAGGGTTTAATACAAAATCTTAAATCTTAGTTTATAAGATACGAATATTTTTTTTTTCTCCTTGGGTTTTGCTAGATCATATTAGGTCATCATATTTACGGATAGAAGATCAAGCTTCTAGCTTGCATGTCACCGACCCTAAAACACATGTTACGAGAAGAGAACAAGGGTCTGTTTAAGGTATGGCTTTATAAAATTTACATTTTCATGGATCTTTAGACCATGAAAACCAGTTTCACTGGAGTCAATGTTTAAGGTCTCGATGCCAAAGAAACCCTAGCTAGCTAGGTTGACCAACTTGACCAAGAATTTACCCAAATATACAGCACATAATAATAAAACTGAGGACAGTGAGGCTGCATGGCAAACAGAACCTCCATATTCCTCGAGCCACACTCTCCACTAAAGCATCAAGGGTCAACTTCAAATTCTACTTTCCAACTGTCTTAATTATTTTTTTTAATTAACCCCAATGACAATTTTGCTATTTGGTCGCTCCCATTGGGGCAAAAGACAATTTGGAAATATTAATTTTGAACTTATTTGCCTAGTTGCACAAATTTAATATGCTGCTAAATATCACTTAAAGCTTCAAAATTTTGACACGATTTCGTCCCTCTCGGCTCCAATTTCCCAATGTGATATCCAAGATGAGACATAATCTAGTTCTGCTAGGACTTGTTTGGCACCGGCCCTACAATATTGGTTGTGATTCACAACCCTAAGCCAATTGTATATGCAATTATAGGGTAAAAAGGCACGTACGGATGCCTAAGATTGTTCACAATGGAAGGGAACAAGATCCCTGAACACAAATATTTTCGAGGCATTTGTCTTGACATATTTGTCCCTAACTGTTTTCTTTCTCCAAATATTTTATCATCGTGGTGAAACATATAAACATGATACGTGTCGCAGACCCATGTACTTCTTTTTTTGACCAGCTAGCTTAATATTTAATCAAATATATTAAGTATATATTTTACAAAGTGATTTTGTAGTTTGCGCATGAGCCATGAGGAGGGCATTCTATCTCTTCAAACAACAATGTGGTCCTGCATTATATATGCCCTAGCTGCTAGGTAGCTAACTCTTGTTATTATTTACAGCTGATTGGCGAAACTAGAACAATCTGTTTTGAAATGAACATTGGTTTTGCCATCATTCATCGACCTAATCAAAATTATAATGCTTAATCAAGGAACTAATTGAGTTTAATATGCAACAAAAGCCAAAAACTTCGCACGAATCATGTGTCCACATTTATACGATGGTTACATTTATAATATGCTCATAATCTTTTCTTTCGTCATGGAATGAAAATTATCGAGATCGGATCAAAGCCTAATTCGTATTTGTTCACTAATAAATGAGATTCTATATAAAATTCAAAGTAAAAGACATTAATCCTGTGAAAAAGAATTATTCTTAGATTAAGTACTTAATTAGTCAATAATTCAAAAGTTTGAACACTTTTTATTAGGATGAAAATCAGTCCAATATTTCCTATGATTCCCAATATTCAATTGAGTCTCCACAATCGCATTGACAGAATAATATGGTGGTTACATATATATGTATAGTTGGATTCTTAGGATCAACTTAATTGAGCTACAAGGATAATTTAATGGTCAAGAGCAAGAGAATCCCATTTATTTACATCATTGTCACTTTATTCTAATCCCACACACATATTTATATACATTTTTTTTTCTCAAAAGACATACCTGTAATATGCTTCTTCTATTTTGACCACCAATCATTTGGGAAAATCAAACTCAAAATCATTTAAAATATTTTTAATTAGCTACAAATCTTAATAGTTAACTCATATTTTATGGATGTGTGTGACTGATATTCTACCAAACAGTCACGTCGTCGTCATCTTCTTCTCCTTCAATATTTCTAGATCGTAAGTTCATTATTGTTAATTTGTTAGCATCAATTGTCTTAACGATTTAATTACTATATTTCTAACCAAAATTGATAACTAAAGAATAGTTGATATCTGTACATTCAAATTGGAACCTTTGACAAGATTAGTGGCTATATGTCAAGATTAAAATTGAATATTATGGTCCATTGGTGCTTGTTCTTGCAATGTGTTGCATTCTATTAGGATTTGTAGTATATGTGGCTTGTGGAAATGTTCTGCCCTTAACTACAAGCAAAATCTAGATTTTTATGTGGCTTTAGAGAGGGGTTGGTATTCTGTTTGGATTGAGTGTGATTCTAGTGGCGATGCTTTTACTTTCTAATGGCTCTTCTCAGGTTTCTTGGCGTTTATTGGCTGATCGGGCAAATTGTTGCACCATTCTATCTTCCATGCATATTCGGTTTCCTCACATTTATCACAAAGAAAATAGGTGGTGGATTGTTTTGCAAATTTTATTGTTGATCACGTTGAGTTTCATTGGTGGGATTCTTGTCTGCCATGCATAGCTGCAGGATTTGCTGATAATCTTTCGAGGATTCCAAATTTTTGTTTCTCTTAGGAGTTGTCTTAATTGAATTTTGTTTCTAATAGTTTTCTTCATCTTGTTAGGGTAAGGCTTCATGTCTCCTCTAACTTATTGTATCTTTTTTTTTTTTTCCTTCAAAACATTCACAACAATAACTTTTTTTTTTCTTTTTTATGATAGTAATATTGGAGTTGAAGTGACATTGTCATTTTAATAAAAAAAATGGCTAGATTATTCTTCTATATTTCGAAGGATGGATGATGTCAAGTGCAAAAATTAGACGACTGAATAACATGCATCTTTTGCTGCTGTAATTGGAAAATTATCGAGTGATTTTTTTAAAAGAATATTACTCATGTGTTAGAATATATGAGAAAATACTAGTTATTTTACTATTTTTTAGTGAAATGCTTGGAATGCTACATTTGTAGGCTAAAGTTTGTAAATTGAATGAAATTGAAGTTGATGATTGGATTATTACTAAGTGTTGATTAACGTGCTTATTTTTTATTGATGACACGTCATTTAGTTTGTAAATTTAGTCTACAAATTTAGTTTACCTAGCATTACTTTTTTTTTTTTTAATATATATGCAAGTTGTGATGGAAAGTTGAATACAACCTCGTGTGAATGGGTAAGTATTCTTTGGCTAGTGCAAAATTCATCCTTCCAGAACCATCAACGACCTCCATGAAACCATAAAGCGGATGGTGGCAACGGGGTTCCGGAAGGAGCAATCGCACATACACATTAGCTATCGGAAATCCATGAAATGGACACTGCAACACAATGTCTGAATCTAAATGTAGAAAGCAGAACCAGAAAACGAACACAAAGTTACATCGTTTGAATCTAAATGTAAATATAGGAGTCGCGCGAGGTGTGAAGTGCTGTAAGATCCCACATCGCCTAGGGGAGTGATCCTTATATGTATATTCATATCCCTATCTAGCACAAGGTTTTTTGGCACTGGTTTCGGGTTCCATGGGAACTCTTAAGTTAAGCGAGTAGCGCGCGAGAGCACTCCCATGATGGGTCACCCACTGGGAAGTTCTCGTGTGAGTTCCTAGAAACAAAGCCATAAGGGCATGGTTGGGGCCTAAAGCGGACAATATCGTGCTACGGTGGAGTCGAGCCCAGGATGTGGTGGGGGCTCGAGTCAGGATGTAACAATTTGGTATCAGAGCCTAACCCTGGCCGTGGTGTGCCGACAAGGACGTCGGGCCCCTAAGGGGGGTGGATTATAAGATCCCACATCGCCCAGGGGAGTGATCCTTATATGTATATTCACATCCCTACCTAGCATAAGGCTTTTTGGGAGCTCACTGGCTTCGGGTTCCATGGGAACTCCAAAGTTAAGCGAGTAGCGCGCGAGAGCACTCCCATGATGGGTGACCCACTAGAAAGTTCTCGTGTGAGTTCCTAGAAACAAAACCATGAAGGCATGGTCGGGGCCCAAAGCGAACAATATCGTGCTACGGTGGAGTCGAGCCCAGGATGTGGTAGGGGCCCAGGTCAGGATGTAACAATTTGGTACCAGAGCCTAACCCTGGTCGTGGTGTGCCGACGAGGACGTCGGGCCCCTAAGGGGGTGGATTGTAAGATCCCACATCGCCCAGGGAAGTGATCCTTATATGTATATTCACATCCCTACCTAGCATGAGGCCTTTTGGGAGCTAACTGGCTTCCGGTTCCATGAGAACTCCGAAGTTAAGCGAGTAACATACGAGAGCACTCCCATGATGGGTGACCCATTAGAAAGTTCTCGTGTGAGTTCCCAGAAACAAAACCATAAGGGCGTGGTTGGGGCCCAAAGCGAACAATATCGTGCTACGGTGGAGTCAAGCCAAGATGTTACAATTTGGTATCAGAGCCTAACCTTGGCCGTGGTGTGCCGACGAGGACATCGGGCCCCTAAAGGGGGTGGATTGTAAGATCCCACATCGCCCAGGGCAGTGATCATTATATGTATATTCCCATCCCTACCTAGCACGAGGCCTTTTGGGAGCTCACTGGCTTCGGGGTCCATGGGAAATCCGAAGTTAAGCGAGTAGTGCGCGAGAGCACTCCCATGATGGGTGACCCACTGGGAAGTTCTCGTGTGAGTTCACAGAAACAAAACCGTAAGGGCGTGGTCAGGGCCCAAAGCAGACAATATCGTGCTACGGTAGAGTCGAGCCCAAGATGTGGTGGGGGTTCGGGCCGGGATGTGACAAGTGCGGAGGCATGTGAGTGATGGAAAAAAAATATAAAACCAAGAAACTAACACTGCATTAAAGTGTCTAAATTTGTGTTGACCTATTCCAAAATTTAAAAAATATGAAAAATGAGGAAGTTAGTTGAAGTGGGTGTCATTCGTAGTGGAAGATTTTGTAATTTTTGTTTATTTTAAATGCATTTTAAATAACACCTACATGATTGATGCTCTATTTATAATTAACATAAATCTTGTTGGTATTGTTTATATTGTTTATATTGTAACTTTTATTGATTTTATATAAACTCACTCTTAATGTAAATATATTTTGTATTAGAAAAAGAAAAAAAAACTTAATTTGAGTATGTGCATTAGAAATGATTAGAATATGACTCGAATGTTACTTTTCTTGTTAGCATATTTCCATGTTGGAGTGGACTAATTGAAACCCAAATGCAAGTTTCAATTTAACGCAAATGCTATGTGTAGGTTTTTAATTTTTCAGTTTGCAAAAGGAAAAATATTATAAACACTCTCGTACATTATAGGTTACTTACCAAAAAGCACATTGCACTACACGATCGAGCTACTATTTGACACTTAATTTATCTAATAACATATAAGAATTTTAGGCTATCTCCAATGTTTTTGCATAAATTAAAAGTGATAAAGTCATACTTGACTTTAAATTTAACTTGGAAAATTATACCATCTCTAATGTCACATTTTACTTTAGCTTTTAACTCTTCTTCATTAGAATTGGTTGAACTTAAAGAATTTTTTATTTTAGTTTTAGTTTATTTCGAATCATAAACCACCATAACACGTACATTTTATTCCATGACATAAAAATCCATCTTCAATATTCTCCTTGTTGATTCCACAAAGAAGAAGCATCTGGAGTGATACAAGTCATGCCTTACAAATAGCAATATCTTCTTCATGAGAAAATTATAGACCTCTTGGCTTCTTTGGTTTCCTAGCTCGAGTATTAGTGTTTTTCATATTGCATGTGATGAAGCTAATTGGATTGAATGTACTTTGAATGAGAATAAAGTTAAGTTGAGAATTTCTAATATATATCATTAATCTCTAAGGTGGAATATCTATAAGGATTACAAGTATTGTTACATGGATCTTTCAATGATGTGGGAGAATAAGCCTATTTACAAATTTACTAATATATACATACAACTTGCAATAATCTCACTCAAGTTGGAGCAAGGATGTCATGCATGTCCCACTTGTCAGGCGAACTCACTACTAGACACAACCTTAGTAACCATAGTAATCATGTTGCATCGAACTAGAGCTAGGAAACCAAAAGAGCCATGAGGAGCAACGTTGGAGCACATATGTCACATATGCCAATCAATCTCCACATGTTTTGTACGATCATGTTGCTTCAAATTATGAGCAATATCAGCAGTCGCTGTTGTTTTCACATTAACGATTCATAGCACTTTTGGGTTTGAACACAAACTCCCTCACAATTTCTTCAACCACAATAACTCATATACACTATGAAACATACTATGAAACTCAACTTCTGAAGTTGATCTAGCAACCATTTATGTTTTTTGCTTCTCAAAGTAACCAAATTACCACCCACAAAATTAAAGTATCCAGATGTAGATCGATGATCAATGATAGAACTTACCCAATCTACAATTGTATACCTTCTACATTCAAATGAACATTTTGGAGAAATTAAGCCTCCGTCAGGAGCCATCTTCAAGTATTTCAAAATACGGACTACTGCACCTATATAAGCCTCACTAGGCGAGAGCATAAGCTGACTTACCACACTAACTACATAAGCAATCTTAGGTCAAGTGTGAGACAAGTAATTTAATCTCCCCACAAGCATTTGATACTGTTTTGTATGAGTAGGAAGTTAATCCGTAAATAAGCCTTGATGATGATTTAGCTCAATCGAAGTATCAATAAGTTTGTAATCTAATATACCTATTTCAACCAACAAATCAAGAACATGTATTCATTGAGACAACATAAAAAAAAAAAAAAAAAAAACCCATGCTTGGATCATGCGACCTCGATTTCAAATTTATAATTTAGTTCACTTAATTCTTTCATCTAAAACTCATTAGCTGAGTACTTTTGAAGACGTTGTACCTCCTCTTGATCAACATCAATCATTATCATGTCATCAACATAAATAATCAATGCATTTAGCTTGCTAGCTAGAAGATTTTGAATGTCTCTCAGAGCGTCCCTAAGGTCGTCATGATTCAACAGCCTGCACTACTCTCGTTCTTTAGATGACTTCGATTCATCAAAGTCAAGATGTTAGGGTTTTGTGAGTTGATCTCGTGTAGTGTCCAAGGGATCGGAATTGTGTTAGATTCAAATCCTGTCTGCAGAGGTATGATTGATGATCTGGCCTTCACGTTTGCTCCGCGCGCATGTTTGAATTAGCAATCTTAGTTGGGATCGAAACGGATGTCCACGTGATTAGATGTACATATGGTACTCAAGTTCCAAAAAAAGAAAGATAGGGACTTAAGTTTGCAAAGTAGTCCCGGCTAAAGTTTTTCAAGACCTTCATTTGCCTTTCAATGTCCATGAAGTTAAGTGGTTCTCTACACGAATGCCATGTAAGTCTTTTGAAACTCTTCAACAAAGGCGTTGATCTTTAGTAAGGTCTCTTATATCTGATCCATAATGGGAGAGATTCTAGTAATGAGAGCACCGTTGTTCCCTGGAACGGTTGATGCGTCATGGACTTGATTGATTGCACCTAGGTTAGCAAGGGCATCAAGAAGCGGATTATTTCTTATCATGGTGTTAACTGAACTTTCTTCGACAGACATGATTGTGGTAGAGTAATTTGGTTGGGAGAATATGAGTTCACTCTCATTGAAAGCACCAATTGTTGGAACCAAAATTGCACACCACTGTATGTAGAGGACATGCACAAACTTGACTACCTGTAAAAGAACAAACGATAGTTAGATCACCATGGCACTGATAGGTGTTGGCCAAAGGTTCTTTGACGGTCAAGTTAGTGATATGTATAAGACTTAAGCAGTGGGCAAGAGAATAGAGTATACGATAATTGCCTAAGTATAGATGTACCCTAGATGGGTGTATTTATACTAGTCGAGAGAAAGACCTTTTAGGATATATATATACCATATTAAACCAGGAGAATCTAAGAGTATGTCTTGCATCATTTTATAAATCATTACTTGTAACACACCCCAATCACTAGATTGTAGATATCTCCAAGAATATAGGAAACTTATCTGATCCTAAGTTGGATCAGGTTTACGTATCATTCGAAACAAGAATGATCAATCTCCACGAAGTCGATGAACTTACCTACCTTTCCGAAACACAGGATGATGGTGGCACCGTTGGTCCGTTTGTGCAACTCAATTTGATCAGATTTGTTAAGTCTATAATCGAACTTCTAAAGTATTCATATTCCCATTCGTCTTGCTCCAGCTCCAAAAAATCATGTCCCACATCATTTTTTACATAAATAGTCATTGCTCTTTATAATCTAGTCACAAGCTTATAAAGGGATGAAACCTCTTCTGCATATAATTCATAGTTTGTGGCAATCGTAAAATTTTTCTTAAAAGTGCTAATAACAATAATTGATGGTTTTCAATGGTAGACAAATCCAAAACTAAAATCAACCCTAATAATCTCAAAGCCAACCTCCACTCCACAAACCCTAAAGTAGAGCCCCACATATATTCTAGACCAAACCTACACAAGCAGGAACCCATTACATCTTAATCGAATAATCTATTTCTTTTATTTTAATCGAATAATATGTTTCTAGTGATATTTTTCTTCACTTGTAAGTGAGAGGTCTTAGGTTCGATTCTTGCTAAAAAGAAATTTAAACCACATTGTTATTGGCTTATTGTAGGGTTTAGCCCACTTATGTATTATCATAGTGTGGATAATATCGTTTGTTGAAAAAAAAAGCCTCTCACACAAGTTCCGCGTGTGCAATTTGCTTTGTGATTAGAGAGTATATTAAGAGAAGGAATTAAAATAACATCCTTTTAAATTGAAAGACAAGGGCACCGTGTCTTTTTACTGGAATTTACTAGTCAAAACCAAGTTACAATTATTGGTTAAAAAATCGAAAAACAAGGGCGACTTGAGGTTTGTTGTTGCAGACAAAATGACCCAAGGTCAAGACTTTTTACTAAAATGAGTAATTTTCCCTTAACATAATTTCTTATTCTTAAGATTTTTATTAACTAAGGGTATTTTGGAGTTTCAAACTATTAAAATGACTGAATTGTCTTTAAGATATTTGATTGATTGTTAATGAGATTTTTATTGACCATAGATATTGAGTGATGCTATCTACACATATTTTTTTATCTCCCACACACTCTTTGTTAATTTATGTCATTTGATTTTTCTTCAATTCATTCAATTTAATGGCCGAAAATTGGGAGGGATGTGTAAGAAGTAAAAAAATATGCGTGAATAACACTACCTTAAGTATTTTAGGGTTCTGCCACTATTTGTTTTTTTATTAAGGTTGTTGGCTTTATAAAAACTTACAAAAAAATGTCTACATATGTCTATAGTATAAATTAAGTCTAGTGTACAAAATAATGTGTACAAGATATTGCCTCTGCGCCTTGCGTGTGTATTATTTGCTTTTCTCACATTTTTCCTCTTTCCCATGTTTTTAATTTTAATGTGCTCAATAATTTTGGCCCATTATCACAAAAGTAATAATATTATAGCAAACGAAACAAATTTGAAGAGTTTTTTATGCCCCACTTTAACTTCTTCCTCCGCAATCTTAAGTTGAGCCAAATAGGATAGAGAAATGTGCTTCACTATCTATACCAAAGTTTGAGTACCCTCATTGTAGTCTAAATGAATTTAAAATAGTTATTCTATAATCACTAAGTATTTCGGCTTAAGATATTTCTTTCACTTATAAAATGAGTGATTTTTAAGTTTAATATTAACGTGCATGACGAGTCCAATACTAGTTTATTCCTTTTTCCTATAGGCCTTTTGCAGTAAGCTAAAAAAAAAGTGAGCGTGAAACCAATATATTGAACTAATATAAGAATCACACTTCTATAGTGGATTAAAGACTTGAGTGTGATACCAATTTATTGAACTCATGAGTTCAATATATCAAACTCATGAGTGTGGTATAAACATATTGAACTCACACTAGTATAGTAGTAGTGTTATAGAAATCAAATTCAAGATGTCTGATTTCTATATATAGGTGTTACACTCACCTGAATTATTGTGGAATGCCTTAGACCTTTTACAATAACTCGAAAAAAAATGAGTGTGATACTAATATAATAAACTCATATAGGAATCACATTCTTAGAGTAGGCTGAAAATTTTGAGTATGATGGTAATACATGGAACTCATGAGTGTGATATCAATATATTGAACTCATACTAATGTAGTAGTAGTATTATAAGTATTAAATTCAGATGCCTGATTCTTATGTAAAATTATCACAATCATTCAAACTACTATGAAAGACCTTAATATATATCTGTCATTGTATACATACAAGATTATTCCCTAAACCCTAAACCTTGAATCATTTTGCAAGTTTGTCCAAATATAATTTTGGTTTATTGATCCATTTATAATGTTTTAAGAGAAAATGATTGAATATAAATGATTAATAAACCCAATATGCATTAATTTGCTGGCCAAATTTATGGCGACGTGTCCACTTCTTTCGAATTTCCAATCATTGTCGCGACGTTGCATGTAATCTAACGTTCTCTATGGATTGGAAACGGCAGCACTTGGATGCTGCGGCGTCCCATCCACCACGGTGCACACTAGTCGAAAAAAATCGAATCAACGGCTGCGAGATGATCACTTTATAAAAAAATCACTTATCATCATCTTTTTAAATCGGCGTAGGATGGTGGCTGCCTATCAATGAGTAGGACGGCGTCGCTTGGCTGCCCGTAGAACGATACTATCTCAGTCGTCCATCTGGAAAATATAAAATGTTATGATGATGATATTGATGTGGTTGTCAAAAGCGAAAGCCGCTTTTGCAGGAGTTGCAGCAGCATTACTCATCCACTTCTCGTCAGTAGTAAGTCAGCAAGTACAATCGACGGCCCAAAATCCAGGAAGTTGACTCCCTAAACAGAGGGCATGAAATGCGCCACGTCGTCAAGTTTCACTTGCATTAGATTTGGGAATATCTAAAACCAATTCGTTCTATTCGCTTGTTCTCTCGTCAGGTCATGCCGAAAAAGATTTAGATGTGAAGGACTATAAATTCGTTGTATTTTTTTACTAATATTACATTTAATTATGTAAATAACTCTTCGTATAATAATAAATTATTTTTTATCATTTAAAAAAAAAATCAGCCAATGATTTTGTTACCATAGTTTATCTTTTTGAAAAACATAAATACTTGCATATTATTGAATTAATAAATGTATTTATTTAAATTGAGCTCTCATGATGATTGAATTAATAAATCTATTTATTTAAATTGAGCTCTCTTACATACTGATGATGATGGGATGGATGGATGGATGGATGGATGAGAGAAGGGGGATTAAATTCAAAGGATAATGATTAGAAATGGGATGATGATGGCAAACGCATCCTTTCCCGTAGAAATAAATGATAAAAACTTCGAAAAAAACAAAACCAAGACTGCGCGCAGCCATAGCCGCCATTTCCCTTTTAAGTTCTTTTTTCTGCTATGATTTTTTGTTTGTTTTGGATTTCTGTATATACCCCCCATTATTCTTTTTTACATTTAACATCATTATTACTTTTATTATCTGATCACATCATTTTGAGATTAAAATTTGCAAAAACAACCACCATAGTTTTGTTTCCTTTAAATATAGAAAAACGAAAATTTTATATATAAGGAAGCACATGATGACAATTATGAAGTAGGAGTTATTATTAGTATTATTATTTTTATATTATCATATATAGTATAGAACTAGTGCTAGTGTGTTTTTTTTGGTATTGGAGGGGGGACGGAAAAGCTAAAATAGACGGGGACAGAAGAGAAAAGGGGCGATAAAAAGACATAAAAACAGACAGCACTTAGCAGCACCACCGAATTTAACAAAGCTTTCTGCCTTTTGTGCATTTTGTTAATTTAATAAAATCCAAAAAGTAGAACGAAAAAAACAAAGAGAAGGTGGAGAGATGAAATTCTAGAGAGAGCGAGGGAGGGGAGAGGGGGAGGGAAATAGGGGAAAGGAAAAGCCCAAAAAATCAGGTATTGAAGGGGGAAGGGGAATGGGAAGGGCACTTGTATCTCCACGATCATGAACTAAAAACGGCCCTCTCTCTCTCCTCTTCCAAGTTCCCCAACTTTTCGTTTTTCAGATTAATTCTAACTTTAAATCAGTGGGGATTTTCGAAATCTAATTCTAAATTGTAGGGGATGTTTTTTTTTTTAATGTTTTGGAGGATTTTAAGTGGGGCCCGCAGAAACCTGAAGCCTATATATGGTATTGCGATGATGGAGGTGAGAGGCACAGCTTACTCTGCTTACCCTTTCTTGCTTACGACTCACGTTATTTCCGCTCCCTCCTCCCTCTCTCACTCCCCCTCTATATAAACACACACCTTCTTCTTCCCTTCCCATTCACCTCCGTCCTGAAAAACTCAGGTGCGCCGAGTAACTAAACTTCGTTCTGATATACGCACCCCAATCTGATCATTAAATATGGGTGAGGATAACCGAAGGGTTTTTAGTTTGGTGGTGAGGGAGTTCGACCCGAGCAAGGACTGCGAAATGGTACAAAACGTCGAGAGGCGGTGCGAGGTCGGTCCCAGCGGCGGACTCTCCATATTCACCGACCTCCTCGGCGACCCGATTTGCAGGGTCCGCCACTCTCCTGCCTATCTCATGCTGGTACGTAATAACAAACAACCGGCCAACCGTATTTCATCAACTTCTTTTCTTCCCAAAAATTAAACGAAGAATTGATTGGTTTAACTTAGTTTACAAATATTTGGTGCTGATTATTTGAGTTTTTGTAGGTGGCAGAGCTGGTGGGGGAGGAGAAAGACAAGGAGATAGTGGGGATGATAAGAGGTTGCATCAAAACCGTTGCATGCGGCAAGAAACTCTCTAGAAACGGTAAAAACGTTACCGCTGATGATGTCACTCCCAAGCCCCTCCCTGTTTACACCAAACTCGCGTACATCTTGGGCCTCCGAGTCTCTCCTTCTCACAGGTACACTACTTACTACTCTACACACCCTCCTATTTTGTCACCCCACCCGAATTAGATAGACGGGATACACAGTTACAGTAACGTCACGTTATAACGTTCCAACGTGACATTGTGTTATTAACGACGGGTGTACCTAGTCATCCAAGTCCTTCTCAGCCCCACAGAAAATTAAAGAACAGAACCTTCATTTCCCTATTTTTTTAAATATTAATTTATTTATTTATTTTTATTCTGTTACAGGAGGATGGGAATAGGGTTAAAGCTAGTGCAGAGAGTGGAGGAGTGGTTTCGAGAAAATGGGGCGGAGTATTCGTACATGGCCACCGAGAACGATAACCAAGCCTCCGTGAACCTCTTCGTCGACAAATGCGGCTACACCAAGTTCCGTACGCCCACCATCCTCGTCAACCCGGTCTACGCTCACAGGGTCAAGCTCTCCTCCCGCGTCACCGTCATCCACCTCTCCCCCTCCGACTCTGAGGCACTCTACCGCCGCCGGTTCGCCACTACAGAGTTCTTCCCCCGCGACATTGACTCCGTCCTCAGCAACCGCCTCAGCCTCGGCACTTTCCTAGCAGTGCCGCGTGGAAGCGTGACGGCGGAGACGTGGCCCGGGGCGGATCACTTTTTGGCTGACCCGCCCGAGTCCTGGGCCGTCCTCAGCGTATGGAACTCGAAGGACGTTTTCACGTTGGAGGTCAAAGGCGTGTCGCTTGTGAAACGCATGCTCGCGAAGACGACGAGGTTGGTGGATCGGGTCTTTCCGTGGATGCAACTGCCGTCGGTGCCGGACATTTTCAGGCCTTTCGGGGTCCACTTCTTGTACGGGCTCGGAGGGGAGGGCCCACTCGCGGCGAAGTTCGTGAAGGCGCTGTGCGGCCACGCGCACAACTTGGCGAAAGAGCGCGGGTGCGGGGTTGTGGCGACGGAGGTGTCGAGCCGGGAACCGCTTAGGTTAGGAATCCCGCACTGGAAGAGTCTATCGTGCGCCGAGGATTTGTGGTGCATCAAGCGGCTCGGGGAGGACTACAGTGACGGCTCTGTGGGTGACTGGACTAAGTCGCTACCCGGCATGTCTATTTTTGTCGACCCCAGAGAAATCTAATTCCGTAAAGAATCCAAATTAGTTTCCAACTTTTTTTTCCTTTTTTTTTTTTTTTTCAATTTTATTTTGGGTTTTAAATTTTGGGGTTGCCATTGTAACTTCCCTGTGGCCCTAGGTGGGTAGACTGAGCAAATGTTGGGGGTGGGAATAGAAGAGATGAAGGAAGAGGAAAGGATATGGGTTTTGTTTTTTGAGTTGTAAAAAGGATATGCAATCCCCTCAACTTTATATTTTCCTTTTGTTAGCCAATGTATCTTTTTTGTAAATTGATGTGGCTTTTTAGATCCTCTGCTAGCCAAACGCAGCCTTTGGTTTCTTGTGGGGTTCATTTATCTTTTCTGGGTTTTGCTTTACCAACTTTCCAAAACAACAAATCTCTTCAATCTCCAAAAATGCGATTCAGACCAGAGTTGATTTCGACACATCATTTTGCTGCATATTCTTTTTTTTTTTTTTTTAATCGTTAAATCAAATCAAATAAAAAAAAATTAACGAGTGAAAAACAAGTGTGCATAAAGAGAAAATCCAAAAGTGGGTAGAGTCATTTATCAACGAGGAAATCTTGGGCTACGTGACCCTTGTTGGAATATCCCCTTGAATTTGTGCATGCAAAAGAAAAATTGGGAAAGCATATAAGCATAACTGAAGCTTTTTCCCAAATCACTTTTGGGGCCTTGATTATACCATATCATTTGTCCTTGATTATATGCTAGGTAGGAGAAGGGGATCCTTTTTCCTAAATTCTCTTTTTCGTTAATTATGTTCTAATTAATTAGTATCTTTCTAGTTATGGGCAGTGGGAATATGATAAACATTGTGACATTGACTAGACTCGAAATTTATGAGATGTACTAGTACTGATGTTACATTCATATTCACATGTAGGACAAGATGCACATATCATATAACTTAACAAACATTTATATATAAATAGGTACGAATTCATGAACCACTTTTTTATTTTGAAGTAGGTTTTTATGGGATTCACTTTGTAATATATTTCAACGATCTGAACCGTTTATCTTTTAGGTCTTCTTCCAAAGATCATGTTTACAAAAAATCACTCAAATTTAAAATCATACGATCATTGGATTAAGGGTTAGACTTTTTTGGTAGAACCAGTATTCCTACACTTTTTTCACTGCAAATGAATGTCCTAATGATTTTGGGTTTGTCTAATTTTATGCAAGGATAAGCATGAATAATGTTCTAAAAAATAGGTGATTAGGATCGATAACCTACACTACGGAGTAGGACCCACAAAAACGTGTACAAAATTAAGTAAAAAAATAGTGCCATCAATTCGCCCCCATATATATATATATATATGTATGTATGTATCTTATGCATTAAGCTAGCAAGCTTTTGAACAATGATTTTTGGTGTCACATGCTTCACCAAAAAAAAAGTTTGGATAGAAATGCCTCTCAAACCAAAAAACTTCAAAAGCAGTCCAAAATAATGCATCAAATGTGGCAAGAGTATTTTCGTCAATTTAATAGTGTTTTTTAAGAATTAATTTTTTTGTGCAGTTTTTTATTTTATATTTATTAGTACCTCATAATAGGCTAGCAATAATGTGATTCAATTAGTTGTTCATTAAATATTATTTTCACTATTTTTAAACACGTTCAAAACATCTTAAGAGGTGTGTTATGACAGTTATAAAAAAAGGTCTTTTGCACGCGCATAATAATGTGATTAAATTAGTTGTCAAATAATTTTTTTTTTTAACAAATGATATTAGTTGACTTTCCTTTTGTCAATTCACGCATATAAATATATTTAAAACGTATAAATCACGCGTAACACATTGTAATTCAAAAAATATCTTGTGTACCTCTGTGAACGCGTGCTTGAAAGCTAGTGTATATATATAATAGTGCCGTAGTAGTAATAGTAGTACACTACTCTTTGTGCGGATGAACTTTCAACTTTGTGGTTCGGTGGTGTCGGGGAATTCCTTTTTTTTTCTTTTGGGTTGTTGGTTGTATTTGCTTTTGCATAATGATGATGATGAAACCGATGTTTACTTGCACCAAAAAGATGATAACGAGAGCAATGCAAGCTACATATAAATGGAGGAAGGTGAAAAGAAAGTTTTCTCTAGGTCACCGTCACCTTATGTAACCAATTCATTCATGTTAGCGCGTGGGTTTATTTATAGGTATTGTAACTTAAAACGTAAATATGATTCGTATGCTTATATTATAACATATGAAGTAAAAACTTTACATAACGGTGTGAGAGCTAAATTTTTGTCAAAGTACGATCAAGTGGTGTGTTTGAGTGCTCCTTTTTCTGTTCTTGTTCCTCGTCCTTTCCTCCATAAGCATTAAGAGCAGCCATCACTTTCCCTTTTCGTTATGGTGCTTCTCATTTGGACTTTGGGACATCTTGGTGCGTGCATATCATGCCTTGGATTAGGACGTTTTCTATTGAAACTTCAATTATTGCTAGAGTTTAGTGACTCTTAGTGTCCCACATCGGGGAACTTTTAGTTCCCATTGCCATTTATATAGGTCTAGTCCTTTGTTCTAGTAATTAGAACTTGAACCATTTGGAAATGGATTGAAACCTTGAGCCTTATAATTGTGTGGATTAGGTGTGTATAATATAGCCTAATATAATTAATATTAATTAATCAAGACAAAGGTCTTGAGGCACTTGGGGCCTTGGAAGTTAAAATGAATCCAAGTTCATTAATTTTAATTTCGGATTAACTTGAAATACTTTTTGATTAAGAGACACATCTCTTAGAAAGAGTTTTGTGTTTTCAAATACATTCAACAGGTATTTGAAAGGGTGTGAAACAACTTATATATTTGCGATCATAGTTTCCAAATAGGATCATCTTTTTCTTCCTCTTTCTCTTCCGTACAAAAATTTCTAGAGAGTAAACACACAAAACAATTCTCTAGAATTCTATAAGCTAGTGCAGGTTATAGAATTAGGTAGTTGTATCCTGGTCGAGCAGACATTGTAGAACCACAAGCACAAGAGTGGGACCGAAATACTGTCGAAGGACATAATTTTTGCGCTAGTCTCTACTTATGGTTAATCAAGTTAGTATCAATTTAATTCTTGTATTTATTCATGTTATTTAATTATGTATAGCAAGTATTTTTCATTAATAAAGTATTTCAAGTTCTGTTATTTCTATTATTTTTATTTATTTCTGAATTGTTCTCCAACAATCTTTGAACTAAACCTCATTCTGAAAAGCCTGAGAAATTTAAGGGTGGAGACTTCAAAATATGGTAGCAGAAAATCCTGGTTTATTTAACAACACTGAATCTGGCTAATGTCATGCGTGAGACTGTGCCTAGTGCAAAAGGAGATGATATTCCTGCAGAAACTTTGAGGGCTATAGATGCTTGGAATCATAATGATTTCCTCTGCAAAAATTATATTCTCAATGCATTAGATGATTTGTTGTATGATGTCTATGTGGTATGCAAGACATCCAAGGAACTTTGGGAATCACTTGAGAAAAAATATAAAATAGAGGATTTTGGTTCAAAGAAATTTATCGTGGGCAAATTTTTGGACTACAAAATGGTGGATTCAAAGTCCATTGTCTTTCAAACTGAAGATCTCCAGAAAATCATCCATGACATTCATGTTGAAGGGATGGTGATCAATGAGTCTTTTCAAGTGGCGTCAAGGCAATAACAACTGTGCAAACCTGATTGAAAATGGTGTGGATGCATTGGCTGCAATGATTTCTTAAATCAACCTTGTATCTGACCATGTTGATTGGTGGATAGATACCGGTGCAACTCGCCATATATGTGGTGATATAAATATGTTCTCTTTATACCAGAAAGTCGAAGGGAACAAGCAGCTATTCATGGGAAATGCATCTGCATCTGTTGTGGCTGGAATAGGGAAATGTGTTATGAAATTCACTTCTAGAAAGGAATTAACCCTCCTTGATGTGCTGCATGTCCCCGATATAAGAAAGAATCTTGTTTATGGTCCTATCCTTAGTAATAAGGGATTCAAACTAGTTTTTGAGTCCAATAAGTTTGTACTAACTAAAGGGGGAATGTTTGTGGAACGGGTTACCTTGCTGATGGATTATTCAAGCTAAAAGTACTTGCTAATGCTATGAATGAAATAAATAATGATTCTGCTTATATTGTTAATTCGTCTAATTTATGGCACTCTAGGTTAGGACATGTAAATTTTCGTTCTTTTTTTAGAATGCATAATTTAGGTTTGCTGCCCAAACTTGACTATTGAGATAATGTTAAATGTGAGACTTGTGCAAAATCGAAATTTGCAAGTCAAAGCTTTAAATCAGTGCATGAAAAATCCAATAATTTATTAGATTTAATTCATAGTTACTTGTGTGATTTTAGATCATATCCAACTCGTGGTGGAAAGAACTACTATGTAACATTTATAGATGATTTCAGTAAGTATTGTTATGTTTATTTACTTCATAGTAAAGATGAGACCTTGGATATGTTTAAGACATATAAGGTAGAAGTTGAGAATCAACTTAACAAGAATATTAAAGTCTTAAGGTTCGATAGGGGAGGAGAATATGAGTCTCATGCATGTGCTGAACTTTGTGCCACACATGGCATAATTCATTAAATAACAACCCCCTATACACCACAACAAAACGGTGTTGCCGAATGGAAGAATATGACTTTTAAAGACATGATCAATTCCATGTTGAATAGCTTTGGGCTTCCACACAATTTGTGGGGTGAAACTTTACTTACTGCAAATAAAATTTTGAATCGAATTCCACCTAAAATGAGAAAGGAGTCACCGTATGAATTATGGAAAGGAAGAACCCCAACGTTTAAATTTCTTAAAGTGTGGGGTTGCTTGGCAAAAGTACAAGTCACATTGCCAAAAAGAACAACATTAGGGCCTAAAACTATAGATTGTGTTTTTATTAGTTTTGCATCTAATAGTTCAGCTTATAGATTCTAAGTTTTTCATTCCGAAGAAAGCGATATATATGTCAATACTATTATAGAATCTATAATGCAATATTTTTTGAGGAAATATTTCCATACAAAATGGGCAAGTCTAATATCTTGAAAAGGAGATTACATGATGATGTATTCGAGGTTAATAACGAACCTAGAGAACATGATGATGGTTCATCCTTATCTAGAGTTCAAGAAGAAGAAGAACTTGAACCTAAAAGGAGTAAAAGGACAAAAATTCGAAAAGACTTTGGGCCTAATTTTGTGACCTTGTTAACTATGACAGAACATCAATCATTCAAGGAGGCCATGTCCACTCCTGAAGCTCCATTTTGGAAGGATGCAGTTAACAGTGAAGTAGATTCCATTATGCAAAATCATATGTGGGAATTAGTCGATTTGCCTCCTAGCAATAAGCTAATTGGGTACAAATGGATCTTTAAGAAGAAATTAAAACCAAATGGTACAATTGACAAATATAAGGATCACTTGGTAGCTAAAGGATACCGTCAAAAACATGGTTTGGATTTCTTTGATACATACTCGCCTGTAACAAGAATTACTTCAATAAGACTGTTGATTGCTATAGTTGTAGTCCATAACATGGAAATACATCAAATGGATGTAAAGACTGCATTCTTAAATGGAGACTTAGATGAGGAAATATATATGGAACAACCCGAGGGGTTTGTGGTTAAAGGTTAAGAATACAAAGTTTGTAAACTTGTGAAATCACTATATGGGTTTAAACAGGCTCCAAAGCAATGGCATGAAAAATTTGACCGTATTATGATCATACATGGATTTAAGATAAATAAGTGTGATAAGTGTGTCTACAAAAAAACTCAAAATAATGCTTGCGATATGTTGTGTTTATATGTAGATGATATGCTTATAATGGGAACTAACAAAGAGATAATAAATTAGACCAAGAAGATATTGAAATCAAGTTTCGATATGAAAGATCTTGGTCTAACTAATGTGATTCTTGGTATAAAAATTAAAAGAAACCAAGAAGGCTATACTCTCACACAATCCCATTATATAGAAGCTACACTTCGAAAGTATGGTCATTTGGAAAGTAAAGATGCAATTATTCCTTTTGATGACAATAGCAAACTAAAGAAAAATAGTGGTGATGCTATATCTCAATGTGAATATTCACAAGTTATTGGAAACCTTATGTACATTATGAACTATACAAGGCATGATATAGCATACTCAGTGAGTAGACTGAGTAGATATACATGCAATCCTGGGCATGATCATCGGGAAGCTTTAATTTGAGTGTTGAGATACTTAAAGCATACAATGAATTATGGATTACATTATACGAGGTATCCCCCTATGCTTGAAGGATTTACTAATGCGAATTGGATATCTAATAGTACTGATACGAAATCCACAAGTGGATATGTATTTACTTTGGGATGAGCAACAATATCTTGGAAATCTTCCAAACAAACATGCATAGCCCGATCAACAATGGAATCGGAATTTATAGCTCTTGACAAGGCTGGAGAAGAAGCTGAGTGGGTAAGAGATTTTTTGGAAGATGTTCCCATATGGCCTAAACCTGTAACAGCAATATGTATACACTGTGATAGTTTAGCTACACAATATCAAGCTAAAAATCATGTATACAATGGGAAGTCTAGACAAATTAGACGAAGGCATAATACAATAAAGCAATGGCTCTCTAGTGGTGTAATTTCTAGTGACTATGTCTAGTCAAAAGATAATATTGCTGATCCGCTTACTAAAGGTTATCTAGAGAGCAAGTTAAGCATACATCGAGGGGAATAGGTTTAAAGCCAATAAAGTAAAATAAAACTGCCAGACGGAAACCTAACCTAGTTGATTGGAGATCCCATGATCTAGATTCAATGGGCAAACTAGTTTGGCTAGATTCAAAGAAGAAACACACTTACATACCCATTCCTATGATGCAATAAGTGCAGTGACTACTGATGGGTGTAGGATACATTAGTTTAATGATATTGATACTTGTAAATCAATTGGAACGGTAGCAGCCTATTCTTAATCAATATCACATATATGAGAGTAAATGTGGGGTCGCATTTATGAGAATTACATGGCTACATTCTCTAATACTCTCATGAATCCAGGATTTGTTCAGGACCAAAAAGAACACAAACATATGAATTTGTAATGTGTTGGTGTGGCATATATTTTGCTTATTATGTTGGTTTATTGCAGAGATGAACAGTTCAAGATTTTATATTCACTACATCATCTAGTAAATCCAATAAGTATATACTAAGGTAGGTTCAAGTCCAAAAGACACCTCTCCTGATGTATGTCACATCTATTGTTTACTCTCATATCTTAGTTTCTCTAGGACCACATAGTCATCTCAAAATGTGGGGTATTGCTGGAGTTTTGAGACTCCTAGTGTCCCACATCGAGGAACTTTTAGTTCCCATTGCCATTATATAGGTCTAGTCCTTTGTTCTAGTAATTAGAACTTGGACCATTTGGAAATGGATTGAAGCATTGGGTCTTATAGTTGTGTGGATTAGGTTTGTATAATATAGCCTAATACAATTAATATTAATTAATCAAGACAAGGACCTTGGGCCTTGGGGCCTTGGAAGTTAAAATGAATCCAAGTTCATTAATTTTAATTTCGGATTAAGTTTTTTAATTAACATATTAATTAAGAAATGTTTGATTAAGAGACACAGCTCTTAGAAAGAGTTGTGTGTTTTCAAATACGCTCAACAGGTATTTGAAAGGGTGTGAAACAACCTATATATTTGCAATCACAGTTTCCAAATAGGATCATCTTTTTCTTCCTCTTTCTCTTCTGTACAAAAATTTCCAAAGAGTAAACACACAAAACAAGTCACTAGAATTCTATAATCTAGTGTGGGCTATAGAATTAGGTAATTGTATCCTGGTCAAGCAGACGTTGTAGAACCACAAGCACCAGAGTGGAACGGAAATACTGTTAGAAGGATATAGCTTTCGCGCTAGTCTCTACCCATGGTTAATCAAGTTAGTATAAATTTTATTTCATTTTGTATAGCAAGTATTTTTCATCAATAAAGTATTTCAAGTTCTATTATTTCTGTTATTTTTATTTATTTCTGAATTGTTCTCTAACAATTATACTATATATACACACACTTATATAAAATAAGAAAATAAGGATATTGTGGAGCATTGTGCAGTGATCGGTTACGTGCCTCTTAACTCCAGCTCGCTATACCAAAAAACAGACGAAAGCTTTTGCATGGGAAAGTGATGGTACATTTACCCTTCAATATATCAAATATCACAAATTAAACAATGTAGTACTGTCGCGCATGCCCCAAGTGTTGTTAGTAAGTGCTAAAAGATAGCTTGGTACTAACAATTCTAATAACTCTCTTTTGGGTATGTAACTATCATTGTTTTGGTCCATTATCAACATCTTCAAAGTACTTTTGTTTGTTAATAATTATCGATATATTAATGCAAAGGATGACAAGTTACTATCAAGTGAGGACAATAAACAAACATGTTGGGTGGTGAAGAATCTATGAAAAATTAGAACTGGAGTGATTGACGGTATCGAGAGTTCTACAAATACACCGGTATGTAGTATAAATGGATTAATTGGACGATTAAATTTGCATAATCACATTTTAACAATTTTAATTCAATTGTTGAAATATCAATGCATTTCATACATTACTGTATTCTAGAAAAGCTCTGAGATTATATTAATTTGTTGCACGCAAAAAGGTATAGACATTGGTGGTAAGTGAGTGAGTGAGTCTTGTGGCCTTCGCGGAGTTTGTGCTATAAAATATCATATGATTCATGAACAGATCGAAGAGGATGGATTGGTTGAAATATGAAAAATTAATGTGAAATCTGCAGTATGACTTGCTCAGTGATTTCCAGGTCATGCATGAGAAAATATAAACCTATAGAATCTTAATTACCAAGTCCTTTATGCAAAGGGATTTTTATTGTTTTAAAAAAAAAGGGATTATGTGTGAGACCCACTCCATGTCGAACTTCAATGATCCGAATTATTTATTTTGTAAGTCTCGATTCATAGATTATCCTTGCAAAAATTCAATTCAATCCGAAACCATTTGCCTATTTAATTATCAAAATAAAATTTCATTGTTTCTTATATTACAAAGTATTTGTTAATTTTTTTTAACCCAATTAGATGTCTTAAATATTTCCGATTTGGCTAATATTTTGTAAGAATGATCTATGAGGTGCAACTTGAAAAATAGACGGTTTGGATCGTTAAAGTTTGATCTGGTGTCAACTCCACAACTAATCCCCATTTTTATAAAAAAAAATGAGGATCCCTTCCCTTAAAAGCTTCCTCAATGTAATTGGGGGCAGATTTAAATATTATATATGTAGGACTCACTTAGGTGCACAGTCCTGTCGTACAGACAACTTTAGGTGGTTCCGACTCGTAGGTGACCCGCGATTATTCGCCCAGTCTTCACGTGATCGTAGCACTTGAGCGTATTTATTTACACCCAGTCATGTCGTACAGACCACTTTAGGTGGTTCCGACTCGTGTGCAGGTATACTTATTGAGCTATTGGCTAGCCAGGATTGACGAGATATGGATAAGTCGTACAAGTCACTATAGGTGACTCCGACTTATATGCTAGCCAGGATTGACGAGATATGGATAAGTCGTACATGTCACTATAGGTGACTCCGACTTATATGCTAGCCATGATTGATGAGATACGGATAAGTTGAACATGTCATTTTAGCTGACTCTGACTGATACATCACTTTGTATTGATTTAGTTCATTTGGCCTACTTATTAATGTATGGTGGATGTGATGGCAAACCGTGGTTTTGGTCATTTCCGAGTATGGTTTGGATATATATATATATATATATATATATATATGTTGTATTGTCTTATGGAAAACGATACGGGTTTTACATTTAGGGGCATTACTTTTTGAGAGGTAGTAACTTTGGGAAGCTTGGTTTTATTGCTTACTCACACCTTCTGTTTGGTGCCCTCCAGGTTTTAGCTGTTGAGTTTGTATCGACAAGAATCTATGGCGAATCTTAGTATTGATGGATATTTTTGAGGGTATGATTCTTACCCACATTACTGTACCTTACTTATGTTCTGACATCGCGTGTGAAATGGGTTCGCTCCTATTCGTAGCGCACTCTGGTACTTAGACACTTTTAGATTCAAATTTATTCACTTTTTATGCACTATCACATTTTATGGCTTCGTCACCTTCCAGGTGTCGACCAGCACAGCTCGATTCAGGGTCCGAGTGGACTTTCTGGGTCGGGGTGTGTCAGTTTGCATTATAAAAAGTAACCCATCAGTTTGATCACTTTCAGAATGATTTAGAAATTGGGCAATGATCTATTGGGGCTGTTACCAACTATTGGTTTACTATAATCTTGTCAGTTAACAAACTGAGCGAGTGCGAATCGTCTTCTTTTATACAGATTAAGAGTGAGCAACAACAGGTATATGACTTGTTTGGTATACATGTGTTGAGTTTAGTATATAGAACTTATGTGGCGCGCAAGGTGAGTAACTACTAAACTAATTACGTTCTTCTGCGATATTGTCGATGCAGGTGTGCCAATTCGCTATTGATCTTGGACGGGGGCGAATAGGATGAATGTAGTGCTGTGGTGATGAAACGCGTTATTGACTTTTGACCAAGGAAGGAACACTCTCAGCCTTGGATTCTAGAACCTAAAGACAAGGCTATGCAATTCACTACTAAGTTTAGGATCTTCTGCTCTAGGTTTGGCTGCTTCAACTATATGTGTAAAGATATAGGTGTGCCGAAGGAATCAGGTTGTAGAGACAAATATGCTCAAAGGAAATGAGCATCTTTACGGTAAAAGTAATTTGGCCGTCTAAATGCCAAATAATGGAATTTTACTACCTGCAAAAATAAGGATAAAAACACTTTAACTTACTCGCAAGAGAACAAGGTAATTGTAGTATAAACAACTCAAGTAAGGTCGTTCTCTACAAGAATTGATATGAATAATTTGTAATTAAATGAATCCTTAATTAATTATTTGAAACAGATTTATAAGAAGAATTGAGATTGTGAAATTAAAAGATAAAAGAAGAAATAAAATAATCAAAAGTGAAAAAGAATTATGTTCGGCAAAAACAGAAAAAAATAAAATAGTTTTTGGAAAATTCAATTATAAATGGGACTAGGATTTACCGTCGCCATTAACAATTTTATATAATTCTACCAATTAGTTATGAATAATACATGCAAACTTTGAAGATTGGGGTTTTTAATGCATATTCTCCTCGTGATGTTCAAGCGAAAAAGTATATCTAACATGCAATTTGTCTGTAATGTTCAGATCAAATGTAAATGCAAGCCTCATTAAGTTTTGTGAAAACCCTTCGAAAGGCCATGCAACCCTTAAGAGCGTAATGTTTGCCTTAGGTGAAGTTACAATTATCAATCACAAAAAGCCCTCCTCAATATTTCAGGGTGATGTTCCAATAGAAATTACATCAAATTACTTGTCTAAATATCCTAATGGTGATCAAGAATTAAGAAATATATAGATAGTTTAAACGCAGTGATTAATAATTCAAAGTAAGCATGCATAGTTTCATAAGCAAATTGATAAAAGACTACATACTCATGCTAAGACTCGTGACCTCGCCCTAGTAAAAAGGAATTAGTTACGCATTACCATAATTGAAAAGAAAAAATATCATTAAGAAGAAAAGATAGAAAACACCCCTGAAAGAAAAATACAAATTGCCAAAGCCAACCAAGTTCTCTAAATTGATGCGTAGAGAAACCTTAATGGTCAGCTGTTGCTTATAAACAACACCTTATTCCTAAACCTACCTAATTAAGGTCTTCTAGAAAACAAGGAAACAAAATAACAAAAGGATAACTTAAAATTACAATCCTAATCTAACTAGGCAATCTACCTAGTCATAAATACTTCACGTTTTTGGACCAAACCAACACCAAATCTGGCTCAAAAGATTTTATTTTTAAAGATCAGGGCGTCCTCTACAACTTCGTAGAAGGGTCCAACTCCAGAGAACGTCATATTCATGCTCAAAAGTCACAATAAGTCCAATAGGTCAATCTGCCAACATTGAGCGCTGGTCCTTTAACTACTCCAACTAGAGATTCTCCAAAACTCCATCATTTCACCACTTTTTGCATATAATAAAGTCACATGTCCTACATTTGAAATATAAAACAAAGTATTAAAATCTCACCAAAATAATAACCAAAATATACTAAGAATATGGTAAAATATATAATATGAAATCGTCATCACCAAAATCTGTAATGCACTTGTGAGTAACTAATCATGGTACACCTTACTTCACTGGGAAAGCTGATGAGGTGACCTCTTTTAGCGAAAGTATCTGTAGGCTTTTCACCGGCTAAGACTTAGGATAGATAACTAATCGAAATGTTAGTGTTGTTTAACCAAACTAAAGGTACTCCTAGATCGACTGATTATAGGGCTCAAGTGATGTTCAACCGAACTAATATGTTGTCGGTTAGCGAACCTAGTGATGTTCAACTGAACTGAATGTGTATAGACAAAGGAGTTAGTGAACCGGTTAGTGTCTTATCAAATTTAAGAAGATTCCGTATAGAGCATTTGTATGTTGAGTTGAAGATCCTTTCTACATTGTAAAATCACTTGTATTTATATAGACATGCTTTGCCTTGGATGGTAAGTTGTAGAAACAATTTTAGTTCCGCGTAGAAACAATCTGGAGCTTCATCCCATCCTAATTTCACGAATCCTCGCAAATAATTATAACCATTTGATGGTGACTATCCCACCTTGATCCTGATCTTTATTTGAAGGTAATGATTATCTTATGAGAAGCCTAGAAACATCATCGGATGCTAGCCATGTATTTTAGCCAAGACCACGTGACAAATGTGTACATGCTAATCCCATCTTTTACCAGCCAAAGATGACCATCTTTTGTCTCATCTTCGTGCTAGTTCTTTGGCTGATCCCAACCTAAAGCCTATGTTCTCCCTGTTTGCATATCCATATACACCCAACCAACCTCATGCAGAGTAAAACTTCTGTCGCAAATAAATTGTATAGATACTTGTTGACATCTGATTACGTACTTATCTTCCTTTTGTCTGAAAATAACATCAAAATACATGGCAACAACACACATAAATTCCTTGCACCATTGGACTCTTCCTACTCGTCCGTTACGCAAAAGATAATTCCACAATATCATCATGATAATTCATCCAAGATAAAAATTTGAATTTCCCTCAATTAATATTCATCATTATATTCGATCCAACGACCTCGATTGCACGATCCAATTACATAATATTGAGTTCAAACAACATGATTGAACTGAAATAGAGAATTCTCAAATTTCAGGGCATACTTAATATGGAAGTAACGGTTTTTTTTATTTAGAGAGAATTAAAAGAGAATTGGCTATGAAAAAAAATTTCATCTCTTCTAATCTTATCATTTTAAGGAGTTGTTTTTTTTTTTTTTTGTCAACACATTTCAAAGAGAATTAGAATCGATAAGTTTTCTTCATGCGCAACTCACCTTCTATCCTTTAGGTGGCCATAATTTCGTATGTTATTCTCCCTTTAACATCTTTAAATTTGTGATCCATTTCAATGCAATTATGTGTACCAAACGATTAAAAGTGGTAGGATTAAACACTTTGAAATTTTTAGTACATATATTAATCTTTAATGAATATCGTTGATTTGCTTTTCCGGGTTGTGTTCTTGTAATAAAGTTCATGTGTTGTACACATCTCTTATGTATTGTTGTCTTTTTTTAAAGAATATCTTGATGAATAAGAGAAAGTTATTAACTATATATTTCAAATTAACCAACTATTTTACCCTTATTTTATTTATTGCAACATCTTTTTCAAGTGGGATTCAAGGAAGATTGTGAATACATAGATGGACAAACATAGGGAGATCTTCTCTTCATATTTTCCCCTCTCTCTCTCTCTCTCTCTCTCTCACACACACACACACACACACAAAGTCCAAAGTGAACTGGTACTGTACGTGATCTCTGTTGATGCATTGGTCTTCAAAAGTATCCTGGGTAATCCTGAGAAATGTTTCCATCCATCTTAGCTGACGGCCAATCAAAACCTAATCATGATTCAGTTGAAAATAAATGGTCATAAACGAAGAACCAACCCTGAATTTAAGCATCTCCATACTTACATGTACCCAACAAAGATAGATTATTGTAAGAAAGTTCGTATCGTATCCTAAATTCCTAGTTAGTTCCCACGTGTACGATGCTCATGAGCACGTGTAATCCAACTTAGCAACAAAACAGTAATCTTGGCATAAGACCGATTATTTTAGGATTAACAAGGAGCACTATAAAAAGAATTAGGCAAGTTGGGTTGAAAAATGTAAGGCAACTTCTAATTACCAGGGTCGTTTTCATTAATATATGGTAAACCAAACCTATTTGCATATAATATATTAAGATATCTAGCTTAGCAAGTGTGGAAACTCACTATCCAAGTCCTGTCTTTTTTAAGTTGAGTAGGAAAAGATGTTCAAAAGGAAAGGGATTTTGTCAATTTCATTATTTGGGTTGACACTGCCCCTAATTTTTTTTGGTGGAGTTGTGGTAAAAAAAGTTTGGTCGGCCTTATCTTTTGCTGGTCTTCTTGGCAAGTCAATGGCCGAACGGCTAAATTAAAGCCTTTTTTGCTTAAGTGGTGGTGTTTTGTGGTGTGATGTGAGTTTTGTAGAGAGCATCTTCTTTTGAGGTCTTCCCCTTTGTTTAAGTTTCAATGGACTAATTGCTTTTTCTCTTTCGATCGAATCCCACAAAAATTAAGGGAGATGATAAAAACCCACATTGACTAATTGCTTGCCTAACTCCTTCCAAACCATAAGAAAATATTTGAATTCTTATGTTTAGGGAATTCTCTTTGACCATCTAATCTAATATGCATTGTTTTTATATTAAAAGTTTAACTTATTTTATCAGATTAAATATTCTTATTGAAGTATAATTTTTTTAAAGTAAATAGGATATTCATTAAATGGCTACAAAATAAGATAGGGTGGCCTTGTTAAAAAAAGAAGAATGCTATGGAGACTAAATTTATAGATAAAATTTTATAAACTAAATGATGTGGAAGTTGATGATTGGTTTATTAATTAAACAGTTGATAAACGTGCTCATTTCCTATTGGTGACACATCATTTACTTTGCGCACTTTGTCTACAAATTTAGTTTTCCTATCATTACTCGTTAAACAATTATCAGAAATTTCAATCTGGTTGAAGAAAAAATATGTCATGCATGCAGCAGTAATGTTACATAACTACACAATCCTCTAACAACAGATCAACAAGCATGTCAGAAGGTTCTTCAAACTATAGAAACGCATGATCCTAAGCCACCCCATTCCGTGCTAGTTGATGTGCTTCCCCATTAACTATTCTTCATTCATAACCCATAGGTACGAGTGGTTCTCGGCTTGTTGCTTCAAGGTTGTCAACACCATCAACAAATCACTTTTTGAAGGTATATGATTTAAGGTAACAATTTGTCGTTATCACGTGTAATATATTTGATAAGAGAACATTATTTTTATGTTAAACTGGTTGATTAGTAATGAAACATATATAAGTTAGGCTAGTTGGCCAGAACCGTGTGTTCATCTCCTTATATTTAGCTGAATCACCCACCATATAGAATATTATAGTTTAGAGTATTCCAACTTCCTATTTTGTCAGTGTAAAACGATTATAGAGAGCATTCCGCTTCTAGTGTTGCAGCAATCTCCAACCCACTAGACAGTCACACCACCCACCGCCACCGACAGTTTCTTGCACCACCGATGAGCTTTCTTCTTCCCACCATCGACAATTTGTTACACTGTCAAAGTTTTGAGTTTGATTCTTCGTCCAATATCACTTGTATATAAACAAAAATTTAAGAAAATAGAAATAAAAACTAGTCTATGGCGATCTTTTTGGATAAGGCCTTTAAATACCAGGTCAAACATTCAACAAAGTAGGTTTTCAGCCTTTCACAACATTTGATAGACTGATATTGGACTGAGTGTGGCCAATTTAGGTTGAAAAATGGAAAACGTTTTTCTCGTTGCCATAGTGCGCTTTTGGTTGTAGCAGAATTTCTCCCCTGAGCACGTGCTGTGCAGGGGGGTTTAACACCCATCACATCCGTTCGTTTAAGAGCCTTAGAAGTGGAAGGCAAGGATTTGATTTCCAAGACACCATGCGCACATGTGAATAAGAGCCGTTAGATTACACTGATCAACCTTCCAGAGCCCCCAACAATTCAACACAAAACCAAATTATAATTTATACCAAAAACGAAGGCAAAAAGGAGAATTGAAAAAAAGGGTTGAGATGTTTACCAAACGAAAAAGGTACCATCTTGGTCTTGGCCCCTCAACGAGGATTGAAAAAGAAAAGTTCCATGATTAGCATAGACATTAAACAATGGGAAGAAGCATGTATGAAGTTTTGGGTCACAAGCAACATAGGATAACATTCTCTGGAAAAGATTAGTTTGACAATGTCACAATTTGCCAGACTCTGCGTCTAATCCATTGACGAGTTACTAACTAGAACTATATTTGTATCGAGTTCGATACCTAGTTAATGACTTGCGTATTGTGTGGCTCTATCTTCCTTCCCCTTATGTAGAATATTGTTGCCTAAATAATGATTTCATGAATGGTTTAGACTCACAGTGCTTTATCACCGGAGATATATTCGTTTGTCTCTACCGCGGTTATCATGTGACTAGACACAAGAATTTACGCCCGGTTGTAGCATAAATTTTCTCTATATGGTGAGATTACTGGACGGTATGACACTTGGATGCATATATAGGACATAGTCTTGCCTGAAGATCACCTGATATTGCAGCAGTTGCTCTGCTTAGACTAGAAGAGCAGATGACAATTGCCAATTTTGCACTAGAGTAAATTAAAGCCCAAGGAAGATAGATAGGCAATTACAAGAAGAAACTTCTACTTAGCTGTTAGAACTGAAAACCAACAGGTAGTCTGGGAACATAAATGTGATCATGAGCTCTTCTTACAAGAAATGAAATACCAAATCTCCTTTCTTCTCCAACAACACGACCTCTTTGGCTCAAAATCGCAGTGGAAAAACAGCTAAAACATGTCAGTTGATTCTATTCTCCTGATGTCAGATACGCGAGGCGGTTTTACAAGTCAACAGTGTATACTTTTAATCTACTAAGCATGCCTGTAACTAAGATACCGAATTCCTCCTACTCCTCGAACGGGTGAATTTTGTTTCTTCTGCATTGCTAGAAGAACCAGGGCTCTCTGATGTATTAGAACTACTGATTTCACCACTCCTTTCTTTGCTTGACCACAGCTTAGAAAATATCTTTTTCGAGATGAACATACCTTTCACTTTACCGGATGGAACTTTATCAAGATTTTTTGAAGCACCGGGGTTCCCATTTCTATCACTTCCAACTCCAACTCCTCCATTCACTTCGCCTAACCTTAGAGAAGAAATCTCACATTTTAAACCCTTGATTTCTTCTGCTGTTGGCACAGCATCCCAGTCGTCTTCTGTGTTGGTTGTAGACCTTGAGCTCCCATGAGACCCACCAGGGAGCAAGGCCCTGATGGAGCCTTGTAGATCAGGTGTACTGTTGCCACCGGATGCCGAAGCCCTAATCTGTTCAAAGAAAAGGACCTGCACAACAACTCTTAAGGGCAGCCGCTCATTTTGCACAGCGTGCATGCAGGCATCTACTGACAACTTCCTGCAGTCCATTAATTTGCACATTCTCTTCCTCTCACCCTTGCTGATCCCCGGGTGTTCCTGCATCAACACGCAATGGATCAGTTACATTTCAAAACTGAGAAAGCTCCCTACTGTTAGCTTTTATGTGAGTCTCACATTTAGACTTGAAATTATGTTTAGAAATTCAAGTGATTAATGATTATGGTAGTTGTGCAGGTTTCATTGGAACAAAGGTACACTGAAGCCTCAACAACCCAAAAAATGAAATGGGGGGGAGGGAAGAGTATCATGAACTAACCTTTAGATACATGTCAATGGCACGGTAAAGACCATCATGAGTTGGTCTCGAGAAGCTTGATACCATTTCAGCAAGATGGACAAACTTTGACACGGGTAAGTTGGGATCACGTGAAATCTCAGTAAGATAGCCGTCAACCAGCTTTGCCACCTTCACCTTGGAAGAATCCGATAACCTGGGACTTCTAATCTCCTGGAATTCACTTTCCATTGAAGGATCAGTCTGAGCACTTCGATCGTGTGTCACAAACTCTTCAATTAAGCTCTGCACTATATCAACTTCATATTTTATTGCTTCATCGGTTGGGGCTTGAATCAAAAGATCAGAAACTGTAGCCTCGTCAAGCTGCTGGCCAATTTTGCGAATTAACTCACATATTTCGACCTCTCCACATTCCAACAGTCTTGCTGCTTTTAACAATTTAAGTAAGAAACTGCAAGGAACACTGCCTGCAGGAAGTAAGTGGATTACAGTCTCCACCAATGATTTATTCTTTAGGACATCCCCCTGAATCATACCCTTGCTAAAACCTGACAACCTTCTGGTGGTATATGCCTTTAAGGCTTCCCCTATTACATCACCAGACATTCTTCCTTTGGTCTTAATTATTGTTATCACCCGCTTGTATAAATCAAGTTGAAGCCCACAGAGGTCTTCCACCCACCAGTCTTTTGGAACCATCTGTTGTTTTGCCACACCATTCCAGTGTGAATCATCCCCATTATTAGACGGTAGTTTTTTGTGGTTATATGTATATGACCACTCCACCTTTGAAGTATCAATGGTAGCCTTGGAAGCTATGGAATCGAGGCAGTGGCTCACCACCTTAACTTCCT
This sequence comes from Pyrus x bretschneideri, assembly GCF_019419815.1. Classification (NCBI taxonomy): domain Eukaryota; kingdom Viridiplantae; phylum Streptophyta; class Magnoliopsida; order Rosales; family Rosaceae; genus Pyrus; species Pyrus x bretschneideri. Next base: position 3,753,648 of record NW_025999820.1, on the reverse strand, counting down.
CGGACCATGGAAGAAGAGACCTCGTAGTCTGAAGAACAATAATCAAGTCTTTCCAGCTCCGGAAGATGCTAGAGTTTAGGAACACTTCAACCTTGTAGACTAGGTTTCCTTTATCAATAGTTTCGTACATCTCCAGGTACTCTGCTGCGCATCGAGTTGCAACCACATTGTATGCATTGAGAGTGACAGTCATGCCATAACAGAACTTGGCACATATTTCAAAAGCAGCAGGTCCGCCAGGAATATCATGGATGTGGATTTCATCGCTGTTTTCATTTGTGGTTGCGACCAGTTTCTGCAGGCGTGCACTCTTGGACAGAAGAGGAAACTACAGAAGCATCACAGATATATTAGAATGGATCATAACTAATGTTTTATATTAGAATGGATCATAACTAATGTCTTAAAGAGCCTAACAAATTAACTAACGAACTATTGGTATCCCGAAACACCATCAATGTGTCTAAATTCAATGCAAGTTTGGCTAGTTAAGTAGTTATGGCAATCAAACAGATGCCATTACTGTCTACCCCATCAATCCATAATGTTAGAAAACAACAAGCTACCGACCAAAAAGTAGGATCCTGTTTAAGACCAAACAGGTTTCATACCTTGTGCAAATAAAACGTCACATCTCCGACATTAACAGCTACATCAGTTGCCAACTCAGTTGCGACATATCTGGATGCACAAAGGGTCACGCGTCAATCATAAACTTGACAAAATATGCACTTAATTGAATTAGAATAACCTGAGCAAACAAATAACAAGAAGCAGAAATTACACAAGTAATGCTAAGCAGAAAGTTCACCCGATGAAATGTAAATTTTCTTATAAGTTTAACAGAGAGCACGGGCCATAACCTTTTTAAGACTACAATTTTAAAAATTTAGTTTAGAAAGCATTATTGAACATGAACAGTGAATAATTAACTTTCATGGAGGAAATGGTTTTGCCTTAACAGTGAGATTTCACATAGCTCTACAATTTTATTTAAACTGATATCACGTTCGAACATTTCCATCATCAAAACTTCAAATACAGTAACACCGTTGAATCATAAGATAACACTAAAGTCGCATTCAATGACCTTGCAGAACTTAAATCTTGGTTCCTCATGTACCTACACAGACAACAAATCTACACCAGAAAAGGCGAGCGAGTCTAAAACGTGAAACAGGATTATTCAGAAATTCCGAAAGTTCTAACTTTTACCTAATCCATGTTGAGTAAATGAGGTCAACTACATTGTGCCTCCACTAAGAGTAAACATCTAAATTTAGGAAGGGACATTGGTACACATCTCACAAACTATGGCAGAGGGCTAAATATACCAACAACCGGGTTAATAGCACACTTCGATTCATTTTCCAGCAAAAACTAAAGAAAAATAAACCATGTTACTCAGGTGGCAAGATCTGATACTAACCTTATATTGTCTCCATCGGTCTGAAAGAAATCCGGTTTCGATCCAAGTTTCATGAACTTCATTTTTGGCAAGGAAGAGATCTACTTCTTAGTTTTCTCTCCTCCACAATTCCTGATTCCTGCTAATGCTACAAATATTCAACCACTACTGCGAATTCGATACCAAAATACCCCCGAAAGCAAGGGGAAACTCCCCGAAAGTGGCGATTGAACAACTGACGACCTTGGATTTTAAGGGGGAAAAAAAAAAAAAAAAAAAAACAGATCTTAGGAAAACTCTGGTGTTGTTCTACCTAGTGTGACCGAATCCTTCCCACAAAATGTTCACTTCCCTTGAATGAAAAGAAGGGAAGGGGTTGCTTCCTGAAATGGTTACACGACCCAATGACTCCGGAGAAACAGGGCCAGCTCAGGAGACATTAGCCATTACCAACTGACCATCCCAAAACATATATAATTCTCAAAAATCCAGAAGCAAAGAAATTTTAAATAAAAAAAAAACCCCACTTGCTTAAAACTGACACCACCGCCCCTGGCCCTTATTTGTTTATCCTTCTCTCACTCCAGATATTTGCCTTCTCAATACTTTTATTCAGAACCCAAAACCTCCACAATCCACATTCCACCACCAAAAAATGTTCCTTCCTCTTTGAAATCAGAACACCTGCTGCAATGGCAATTAGCAAACAATGTCTGTGGTATTAGTTGAATTAAACCACCTGTAAAGTAGACAGAAAGCATCAATTTTTGGGGTGTTTAAGAATCAGCATCAAACACCACCAAGTAAGTGTGGGTGGTTTGGGGGGGGGGGGGGGGGGGGTGTGGGGGGTTGAAATAAAGATGATCAGAATTGGTCAGAATATACCATGTCGCTTACCAAAAAAAAAAAAAAAAAAAAAAGAACTGAAATTTCATCCCAAGCAACTCATGCTGCAGATTTTCTAGCATGCGACCACGTGGTTTTCTGGGAAGGATTCAATGCCCAAGATTTAACGACTAAAAATTCGTAAACATTTCGCCTATGCTGTGATACATATACTAAATGCAAGAAATCTAAACAAGCACAACTCAATATTAATTTTTGAATTTGCATAAATTTATTTAAACAAGAAAGCACCGAAAACCCACCTGAAATGAAGATCAAGGGGACCAAAACGAGCAAAAAGTTGTCAACTTCTAAAAACTGAATGATGGTATGAGCAAATGGATCAGAGTGTGTGAAGAGGAAGAAGAAGGAAGCGTGAGAGCGGGAAGTAGTGGGTTGTGGTCGGTAAAGTACAAGGAATCAAATATTCAGTGGCAGAAACAAACAAACGCAATGAGGCTGCACGATATATGAGTATATCCTTTATCAGAATTAGGCGGAGAGAGAGAAGGCAGCAGCTAGCAAAAGCTGAAATCAGCCCAGAAAGTAGAAAGTAGAGAGAAACCAGGCAAGCAGAAGCGAGAGAAAGAGACCATCCATAAAAAGGATGAGGTGTTGCTTATCTTTGACAGCCACCAGAGCTAGACAGAACACATAAAGCCAACCTCAGTCTGTTCCCACTTCATTCTCTCTCTTTCTCTCTCTCTTTGTTTTAACCCCTTTTGAATCAGCACCACCGCCCCCACCACGCACATCATTTTCCGCTCCCGACACGTCTAAACGGTTAAAGATGAAATCATGCAACTTTTTTCTTTTTCTTTTCTTTTCTGTAAACATGCGACCTAACTATAAACATGAACTCATAAATCGTCAAACATTACTTGTTGCTTTGTCGGTATTAGTTTAGTGGTACATACTAAGGGAGATGTAATTAGGATTAGAATGAAAGTTAGTTGCAAGTTAGGCTGAATTTCCACAAGATATTACTTGTTTATTGTTTATATATAAATACTAAATTTTATCATAAGTTGAAGTTGAAACATTTCACTTACAAGTAAGAAAGAATTTACTAAACCGTATCCTAATTGCAAGATGATTTATGTTTTTCATTTCTCAAACACTGAGGTGGGCCAGAAAACATAAGAGCCGATATCTAGCTCCACTATTGTTTATTTTCTTTTGACAACAATAGAGAAATCGATTTGCATATATTCAACTCAGTTCGACTCTAAAACCGATTTGCATATTTACAAAAGACCGATCGCCTCAACAAGCTTCATATTTTGATTGCCTTCTTCATTAAATTCGATCGATTTACAAACCCAATTACTCCGTAAGAACACTATAAAACACATCCAAAGAACTAGCTATATGCCTCACTCCCTCCCTTCACTAACACCATGTCTTCTTATTCATTAATTCCTCATTCTCTCGCAGCCACACCTCGTCTTCTTCCTTTTGACTTATTTCATTTGTGTCAAATCTTATAGGTTTAAGTACGAGGTGGGTTGGCTTTTTTGTTTTAGTTGGTACTTTGTTTCTCTCTATGAGTTGTTTCGTGCTTCTTAGGGGTTATTTTGCATGATGCATATGCACTTCTGTGTTGCTTCTCTTTTTTGTTATTTTCTTAAAAGAATTTGTCAAATATTGTTGATCATGTCGAGGTTATAAGAAAAGTAAGTAAGTTACCTCCTTTAGGAGCATTTTATACTTTCTCAAGTACTATCGAACTCTCTCATTCAAGGCACTAAACGAATAAGTTTTTTTCACCTCTCAAACGGATTACATTTTTTATTTTCTAATTTTACATTATTAACGTGGTAAATTTGGGATTTACATATCGGATTTTATTGAGCTCAAGCAAATTGAAAGCGCAACATCTGTTGCTTGAGCTAGAAAATAACCAACTAGGGCTACAAATATGGTCTGAAAACCAAATGCACATGAAAACCACGTGATCCATTGATGCATTCCATTGCTATATACTCTACTGATTCAGTGAACCTAGGGCAGGATATGACTTCAGTCAGTCTTGTTTTCTGGAAAAATCTGATTGGATAATACCTCAATTGTTTATTGTCTGGTCCAATCAAAATGCTGGACCTATTTTTCTTTTTATCTTATCCAATCTTTTATATTCCCTCACATGTAATGCTCCAATCCACTTCTCCAATGTCACTACAAGATTAACCAAAGTTTTATTCAATCACTAGGGTTAGTTTTGTCATATATCGTATATATATTCTCCTCTAACACACATCCCCAGATTAATGCTTTCATAGTTTAATTTTTAATGCATATATATATATATATGTATGTATATATTTCTTAGCATCGAGAATCCAATGACCTGCACGTAATACACACACACATATATATAGATGTATGTATGTATGCAGCAGACCGGAATATCAAATGTGAAAGAACGTTGCACCCTTAATTAAGATCTATATACGAAGATCCATGCAAGATGAGATTGATTCCTGAAAAGATGTCTGGACTCTCGACAAATTCTGAAACAAGATTTGAGTCACAAATCTTTGGTAAGATCTTCTCCATGAGAATTGGTCGGGTTGAGACAGGCATTATATTAGGGTTTAGTCAAAAGGGTTTCATTATATCGTCAGACATTGCAAATTTGCACAACATGATCTACAGGTCATTGGAAGTTTTTAATTAGGTCCTACATTATCAATGGAATTGGAATACCACAGAAATCTTATAGGGATGTGACCACAAGAAGAAGATAGGGGGAACATTGTGGATGCCAATTGTACTTTGATTGACTTATATATGTACACTGTGACCCATACCATGTGGCCTTGCTAGCTAGTTGAGTTTCTTTGCCCAACATTATCTAATTTATTTGTTTTTGTTTCTGATAAAATTATTTCCTTCGAGCTTAATAGAAAGTTCGCTAGCTATCAAGTTAAGGGACCACTTGAGTAACTGTAATTAAACCTACTTATGAACCTAGGTTGTGTGTTTGTGTGACTGAGATAGTTCAATTTATCTTCATGCAGATGATAGTGACTTTTCAGATTCTAAAACAACTAGATAATTTAGTGTTGAAAATCTGAATAGTGCAAAATAAACCAACAAACGAATTACAAAACTACGATATATTAATCAATTAACTGAAGAACAAAAAAACGCTACAAAAAGTCTAAGAAGATGCAAAACTCAAAGAGGCAACATCTTATCAGACTTACATCTAACTGAGTTACAAACCACCCTATTAAAAACAAGAGCCAACGCTAATCTCAATAAGTAAGGAATACAAATATTCACTTACAAGAAAATTTTAAGACATAAAATACCACAGATCCCCTTAAATAACTAATATTATTTTTCCAAACACTAGGGCTTGAGTGGATTTCATACGATCCAAAGTAGCTACTTAATTTACGTGACTTGTAGTCCAAAATCAACCAAATGAAAACCTGGGTTAAAGCAGAGATGATGAACTGGGCTTAAATTATTTGCAGACAACATTATAAAGAAGGGGGAAGAAGCGGTTTATGCGAATTCTTGTAATTATGGAAGGGCACATGGCCACAGATTGTTTTATAATTCATGTTGATGGCATCAGAAAACTTAATCATAAATATGTTCTTATAATATTGTGAGGACCATATGGAGTCATTATGGTAGCTAATGGTTTCAATATATATAAATATATAGCTTAATTAGAAAAAAATATTCTGACATTATAGTCTGTGATCTGTTATCTGTAATCCTTGTATTTTGATGCTGAAATCTTTTCCAAAGTTCATATATATTCAATATTGTAAAGCCGTTCCATCCGTTAAGCCGTCCTAATTCTTTCCTTTGGATCCCTAGCTAGCTACTTAGTTAGCTAGATCGATGTTAACAAACTAAATCATATCTGCCAAGATTAGACAACATACAAATTGCATCTAGAAAATGATAAGTTAAATTCACTGCCAACTAGTCTGGTGTTGATAACCCTAAAAAAACTTTAGAATCTTTCCCAGTTGGATTTCATGCATTTGTTAATTAATTTTAAGTTTAGGAGGTGTCCACTGTGTTGAGCACATCCTTTAGGAAGTACTACTTCTATATTTCATTAGCAAGTCAAAAGCATGAAATGATTATTTCCATCATTTCTAGGTTGAGTTTGGGCACAATATTATTCATTCCTATGGCTCGCCTGTTGGCCTAGAGGCTATCGTTTGGCTTAGTAACTTATAATCCTAAGTTTTTGGAACTTGTTTAACATGTTATCCGATCCAAGCCATGTTTCCAAGATGACATGTCCTATTACACCAACTTCTTGTTGGTTTGCACGTACGATGCGTAGTGAGGCTGCATCTATATGTTTATCTTTCGATTGTCCAGTTTTTACGTGCATGATGAAAGTGTAGTAGTAATTTGATATACATTGTTGATTTATTCCCTAACAACTTAAAATTTAGAATTATTGTTGTCTAGCAGTAATTAAGTTGGAATAACGGTTGGCTTAATATTAATTTAATACAGTGTGCATGTCAATGCCCCAAACGTCAAATTTTTTCTCTTTTGGTTGTAAGCATTCAAGTTTTTGGTCTACTGAACACTCCATGAGCAGCTGCTATTGAGCCCATGAACTCAAAACTAAAACAAGCATGTCCTACAACATGATTTCTGTATTGTTAATTACTTGGTTTCTTTACATTAACCTTAATTAAGAGTTAAAGATACTTTGTTGCGTGGAACTTGGTTGTGTGGTCCAAATCCTGAAAGTTAGGCTTTCGTTTTTCAGCTTTATAGCTTTTTGCCGAGTGCCAGCTGCCAAAGTACTTACCAAAATCATGAGTTCATGACCATGGTTTTGTTCCATAAATAAAGTACACAAAACCAAGTTCAATTTTTATGTATTCCGTTTTGGTAGTATGGCAGTTTGCCCGCATTGCTTAGAGGCCAACTCAAACTCAAGTCCATAAAAGTAAACATCTAAGAAATTCGCAACATCGTTCCATCTTGGTGCTTCTTTTGTCACCCTGTTTTTCCATAACTTAACCTGTTAATTCATTTACGAATTAAATTATTTATTTGAATAAAATTGTTTATATGAGTTGTGATAATGATATATTTACACTAAGAGGTGTGGAGAATAAATTGGTATCAAGCTCTCTATTCATAAGATTCGAATCTGAGATCCCTCACTCCCAAGTAAAATGGAATATCACTAGACTGTAAAACTAAACGGTGACTTTTGTTTTTATTTTGAAGAGATGCAACTTCTGTTTCTTCAAGAAAGGATACAACCTTTCTGAAGTGTTGCATAGGAGTGAGTTCGATTCCATTCGGTTCAGTTCAGTCTTAGTTTAGTTCGGCTTTTTTCAATTTTGTTAAGTTTTTTATAAAATTGGAAAATTATAATTATTTTTTAAAATATGAAAATTCGTTCTAGAGTCGAAGGCGAAGAGGCGGGAAGAGGAGGCCCAATTTCTGGGAAAATTGTAATTATTTTTTAATGGATTGTGTCATGCCAAACTTATTGAACAGGTAATGTGACCTGATTCGAACTTGATCCATTGAAATTAACGAGTAATATGACTCAACATGTTACCCGTTAAAGAAATTATATTTTACTTTAATAAATAATCAAATGAAAACCGTCATTCTAAATTAGTATCTACATACCACGTTGCACTAAAATAGTATCCACACACCCCAAACCTTAAAACCCTAATCCTAAAAACCTAAACAACAATGTAACCATTGTCAAAGCGTAGAGAATGAGATCACAAGTATCAACACAGCTTTTTCATTTTTTATTATGAATTATTATACATTTTCAACTCCACCTAAAAAATAGGGTTTGGAGGGTTTGAAAATTAAAACAACAATGTACCCATCGTCAAAGCGTGAAGGATGCGATCACGAGCGTTTGCATATTTGTTTCACATTTTTTGCACTTATAAATTAGTTATTATGAATTTTAATGTAATTTTATTTTTCCTACAAAATATAAAAGCACATTAAAAGAATAATTAATTTATAAGTGTGAAAATGTCAAAAGATATGCAAACGCTCGTGATCACATCCTCTACGCTTTGACTATGGGTATAGAGTTGTTTGGATTTTTGAAACCTTCAAACCCTCATGAACAGTGTTTTTAAGGGAGTTCAAAATAAATGAAAATTCATAATAATTAATTTACAGTATGAAAAATGTGAAAAATATACAAACACTCGTGATTACATCATTTACGCTTGAAGATGGTTACACCGTCGTTTCGATTTTTAATTAAAGCCCTCCAAACCTCATGAATAGTGCTTTTTGTCTGAGTGCAAATTAATAAAAATTCATAATAATTAATGTACAAGTGTGAAAAATGTATAATATATATATAGGTATACACACACAATACTCCTAATGACAAGCTCTACAACTTTCGTCGAGGGGTCAACTCCATAATTCGACATTATAATCTATAAATTCTAGATTTATATTTAATCGTATATTTTACGTTTATACTCCATTCTTCTCACTAGATTTTGTTTTTTCATATTTATTTTTGAAAACATGATCTTTTAGTTGATTCAAAAAGATGAATTATTTGGATCGTTGACATCACGTTCAAATTTTTACAATCAACGAAAATATTGCTCGAAGTTTATAAGATTTATAGAAATTATATAACATTGACTCATATTTCAGTTAACCATAAATATCGGAACTTGATATTAACAATCTGAATTGTTCGTAAAGGAAGCATTAAAGCATATGGCAAGGGCCATAAGTAGATAGTCTTCAATGGAGTCTGGAACTTCAAGACCTTAGAGGGCATTTGATTCAACAAAAAAACAATAATAACAACAATATTATTCCAATAACTACGAGGAGCATGTGATCCAATAAGTAAAGCACATGCAGTTTCAAGAATACGTCGAATTGTACCCTTGACCACACCATTTTGTTGGAATGTATGAGGGCAAGTCGTCTCATATAGAATGTCATGAGCCTCAAACTAATGTTCAAAATTGTGATTTACATACTCTCCACCATTATCAGAATGCAAGGCTTTTATTCTTAATTATCAATACGTATAAACATGTCATATGTGTGCAATCAACCACGAAAACGCAATGTAAAATGTCATCCTAAATTAGTATCTACATATCACGTTGTCACTAAATTAGTATCCACATACCCCAAGCCTTGAAACCCTAATCCTAAAAGTCCAAATGATGATGTAACCATCGTCAAAACGTAGAGAATGTGGTCACAAGTATTAACATTGTTTTTTCACTTTTTATTATGAATTATTATACATTTTCAACTCCACCTAAAAAATAAGGGTTTGAAAATTTAAACAACAATTTACCCATCGTCAAAGCGTAAAAGATACGATCACGAGCATTTACATATTTATTTCACATTTTTTCGAACTTATAAATTAGTTATTATGAATTTTAACATAATTTTATTTTTCGTACAAATACAAAAGCTCATTAAAAGAATAATTAATTTACAAGTGTGAAAATGTCAAAAGATATGCAAATGCTCGTGATCACATCCTCTACACTTTGACGATGGGTATATAGCTGTTTGGATTTTGAAACCTTGAAACCTTCGTGAATAGTGTTTTTAGGGGAGTTAAGAATAAATGAAAATTCATAATAATTAATTTACACGTGTGAAAAATGTGAAAAATATACAAACACTCGTGATTACATCATTTACGCTTGGAGATGGTTACACCGTCGTTTCGATTTTTAATTAAAGCCCTCCAAACATTTATGAATAATGATTTTTGACTGAGTGCAACTTAATAAAAATTCATAATAATTAATGTACAACTGTGAAAAATGTATATAAAAAAAAATACACACACAAATACTCCTAATGACAAGCTCTACAACTTTCATGAAGAGGTCAACTCCGAAATTCGACATTATAATCTATAAATCCTAGATTTATATTTAATTGTCGATTTTACGTTTATACTCTATTCTTCTCACTAGATTTCATTTTTTCATATCTTCATTTTTGAAAACATGATCTTTTAGTGGATTCAAAAAGATGAATTGTTTGGATCGTTGACATCACGTTCAAATTTTTATGATTAATGAAAATATTGCTCGGAGTTTATAAAGTGTTTATAAAAGCTATATAATATCGACTCATATTTCAGTTAACCGGAACCTGATATCAACAATCTGAACTGTTTGTAAAGAAAGCATTAAAGCATATGGCAAGGGGCCATACGTAGATAGTCTTCAATGGAGTTTGAAAATTCAAGACCTTAGAGGGCAATCGATTCAACAAAAAAAACAATAACAACTACGAGGAGCATGTGATCCAATAAGTAAAGCACGTGCGATTTCAAGAATATGTCGAATTGTACCCTCTACCACACCATTTTATTGGAATGTCTAAGGGCAAGTCGTCTCAAGTAGAATGTCATGAGCCTCAAATTAGTATTCAAAATCATGATTTACATACTCTCCACCATTATCAGAGTGCAAAACTTTTATTCTTAATTATCAATACGTATAAACATGTCATATGTGTGCAATCAACCACAAACCATCAGAATCCACGTGGTATTCATGTACTAGATTATAATTCCTCGTGCTCATGCGAGGTTTGGGCCGGGTTGTACACCTCAATAATATGGGCCCTCTTTTTCAGTTAACTTGGAGAAAGAAAGACAAGGCCCTGACTTGTAAGGCCCAATACCTCCTCAAACGTCAAGCGTTCCCCTCCCAGTCGTCGAATTCCTTCCGCGGTTGCGTCGATACTCTTGAGCCGCCGTCGAGGCGCATTTGCCCATCTGCTGGTAAGTTTCAGATTTGATGATATTTTTTAATTCCTGTGATTATTTTAATACCTTTAGTCGTTAAGCAAATTCTGATTTTTTTTTTTTTTAAATTTTAGATTTTCGGATCCTGATATCATACTTGTTAGGGTTTAGGGTTTACATAAAACCTTCAAAATTGTGCTAAGTTTCCATTGTTTTCTTCATCAACGCATGCAATTTTATAACTTTGATGATCTCGTGCTGTTTAAATCCTAAAAACTTTGGATATGAACTGAAACTTTCTAGCTAATCTTGAATTGGTGTTAGCATTTGATATGAACTTGTGATTGAATTTGTAATGTTTTATTGGATGAAATAGTTCTGGGAATTGAGATTGCATTTGGTTTCAAACAAAGCATTAGGAAATGTGTAACTGTAAAATTGAAGTAGGCGAATTTTTTTGACAGTCCCTTCAGCTTAATCATGGACCGAGCAACATTTCCCCGCTAAATATGGACCGAAAATATTCCGGGTCAAACTCTACATCTTCAAGTAGAGGACTTATTTACTCCTGCTTATATTCTGGCAGCTCATGAATTTCTATATCTTCTACCATCTAGGTGACCTTTACCGTCATGATTCTTCATGGTAAGTCAATAGCGAGCCAGGACGTACGGTAGCATACCATTAGCACTTAGCACTAGCAATTTTCATTTGAATTTAAAATGTGCAGGCTGATACACAGATCAAATGGCTAAAAAATTGGTATCGGATATTGAACACCGTCTGGCAGTATTCTCTTCTTTTGTTTCTCCCAGCTTTGGCATTAGACACTTAAATCACATGAGATACGGAACACACTTTCGTATTGGTGAACGGTACTGTATGGTTTCTTTTCTTTGATCATTTTGTTTTGCATCTTTCTGTACCTCGTAGGCTTGCTCTGTTCCTGCTTGGTTTCTCAGATTAACTGATTCAACAGTAACAGAAACTCTTTGTTTCTCAGTGACAATTTGATCGCATGCGTGGATAGCTCTTGATTTCTTGTTTCTTCTGTAATTAATTGGTGTTTACCGGACAACCTAAAAATATATCAATTCAGTTCAATACAAGATTATGATCGAGACCGGTCTGGTGTACCTAAAGGAGCCTAATTTCACTCCTTGTCCTGTGCACCCATTAGCAACTAGGATTTCAAAATTTGAACATGAACCCTAGTGTCAGCTCTTTTGTGGTACATTTGCTTTATTGTGTAGATTTGGGTTGTAAATTCATCATAGTTCTTTAAGTCATACCGTCAGCTTGTGTGATGGTGTTATAGTTTAGTATTTTCTGTTAGTAACTTAGTGCTGGATTTTATGTTCGAGTTCCATTTGAATCTGTCTCTGATTTCCTTTCTTTGCTTAATTGGTATTTGCAGGACAGAGCCAAATTATCTTGACCCAGTCCAAAACAACACCAGACAGACCCAGCCAAAGGTCCCTAAATTCTCAATCTTTGTCTTAAGCTCACATCAACATCTAGGATTACGAATTACAGATTATTAACATGGACCCTAGATACACCGGAGAGATTTTGAAGTAAGTCTTTCAATCATACATGAGATTTCACCTCATACGGCTCCTTGTTCAATTCTTTTGAAGTCAATTGGATCCTTTTCCTAGTTCAAGATACTCTTCCCTTCTTCCACTCCGTTCGGAAGCATAGCTAGGGCCAATTCGGTCGCGTTTTCATTCATTTGGAACCTGCGCTCTTTTCTTTACATGAAATTTAATTTTGATATGTATAACTTTTGTTTTTTGTAAGTTTATTTTGGTTTATTTTCTGTGTATAGGCATTTGGAGAAGCAAAATGAGCTCCTTACGGAAGCTAAAATATCAATGTCTGAGGAATTGCACCAACTGAAGGTTGTTTTTCATTCTACCAATTCTAAAACACTCTGAATTAAAATATGCCTGCTTGTTCATATGTGCCGAGTATAAAAACAATCTAATTTAGATTGCTGTACAATCTGCAGGTCGAAGAAGAAATGCTGATGCGTAAGTTTTATGAGATAATGTCAGCTCATGGTAAAGTTAAAAAGGTACAGTTCTTTCTTAATTCTGTCGTCCTATACTTCTGCTTACATATGTTGCGTAGTTCTGGAATCTGGACCAACTATTTTAAATGATCTGAGTTGTTTGTATATTTTGTTTTATATATATATATATATAAACGGTGAAGGTTGGGTTGTATCCAAATTACTCTTATCCCATTAGGATGTCAAAAAGAAACAAAAAATTCACCCAAAAAAAAAATCCACGTAGTGGGAATGGGGGGTCTAGGCGTGTGGCAAGGGCTAGTATTTCCTTTGGGGATTATAAGATTGCATTGAAATAAAGTACCAATATAGTCAGCATGTAAGGTTAACATTAATCTTTTCCGTTGATGATCTTTCCTCAAGTGAGTGGATACTTGTTGTTTTAATCCTGGCTGTTACTTCATGTAGTTATTTATTATGTTTCCGTTTGTCTGATTGTGTGCGTTTTTGCAGAATGAAGGTTGTGGTAAAGTTTCAGATGATGGTGAAATTGGAAGTTCCGCAGCACTAGCCGGTACAACTAACGACGACGAATGTTGATGACTTCAATTTCTGCTTTCACATTGTCGAATGAATGTGTATGTAGTACTGAATATTGAACCTCCTTTTACTACTTAAGCCAAGTTTCGATCAACGTTATGTTGTCAAACGGATCAAATAGTTGCAGAGCGTGAATGCTATGAGATAAATGCCGCATTCGGTTTCAAGATCCGAAATTTTTTGCATCACGCCGATGATGCTGGATTCTGCATCTGTTGTAGAGTTACACTTTCTTGTTTAGATCATTTGTTTGATGCGATGATATACTCTTATCTTACAGCAGCACCACTTTTATTCAATGTGCTTCCAGGCTGCTTATTACATTGGGAGGTTAAGTTTTGATTGAGCTCTTCCTTTTATCTGCCGTGTTCTTTGACCGCACACGACTCTAGCTTCGAGTCAGTGCTTGCGGTATTTTATGTTGCGGTTTTGCAAGATCATGCGACAAACATATCGTTCAGAAAACCAAAAGTTCGATGTTTGGACGGGTAAGCTGAATCTCTCCGGTTATAGCAAGAGGAGCAGGATTACATATCAAAAGAAACCAGATATTACTTGGAACTAAATAATGCTATACTAAATTAAACTAGTAACATAAACTAATGGCTGAAAAACTACAAGGTCACCTCAGAATCTGATTTCCCATCGTAGAAGAAGAGCTACCAGTCTCAGTTTCCGCTCCGACTGCATTCAGGTGAGAATGAATCGACACTGAAGATAACCTGCAATCGAAAAGATAACACTCCCTATCAGCAAGCTTGCAAAAGAGGAACATTTACAGACTAATCAAAATTGGGAGATGAAGAGGCTTTTTTACTTGGATCATTGTTAATCAACATTGCAGTGCCATCGAAGCTGCAAGTCCCTCCGGTCTTCTTGTTCTTCTGCCAGTAGCTGTTGAAGGCGTAGGAAGCATGTGCCACAACAGAATCGGGGCTGTAGCAGTTGCCGTCCGGCATGATCTCCGAGCAGTCAGCACCGCCGTCTCCGCAGGCGTAGTCCATTGCCACCTGCAGAGTGTCTGAAGGAACTGTTGGCTTGGCCACACACCACAGCTTGTTGTGCACTGCAGTCTGAGGGGCTGGGGTAGGAGGCGGCACGTGTGTCGGCCTGCAGGGTGGAAATGTGGCAGGGGACGGCGGAGGGGAATCATCAACAAAAGGAGGGCTTTCTGGGGCTGAGGAGAACCCCGTATCTGGTGGAGAAGCTATTTGGAGTGGTGGTGGAGAGGCTTTTTGTGCCTCTGGGGAAGGCAGTAGGAGTGGTGGCGGAGAGGCGGCGCTTCGGGGTTGTGGGGAAGGAACTTGGAGCGGCGGAGAGGCAGTTTGGGGCAGTGGAGGATGAGGATTTTTAGCCACATTGGCGGGAACAGAGAGACCAACAGTGGAGTGAAGTGGGGTTTCTGAAACTTTAGGCAATGGCGTCGGTCTCGCTGGAAAGGGGTCCGCAGAGAGCTTTCTGCCACTGGGTTTTCTCTCTCCGGAGTTGTCAAGAAGGACAGTATAATCGTCAAAGTTAAAGCTAACGCCCATAAAGTCTTCAAGGCTTTCGGAGTGAGAAGACACCAACGTTGGAGAGACAGTTTGAGATGCTCCCTTGAGAAAATCTAGGACAGGCCTCACAAATTTCCCAAAGATATCGGAGCTTCTGTCGAAACAAGAAGGAGCGAAGGCGGGTGAGAGTTTGATGTGTTCCTGGAGGCCCCACCGTGTGAGGGAGTGGTGCAAGTTCTTGACGGCCGGGAGGATGAGAGTGAGAGTGTGTTCTTGCTCTTTCCGGCAGAGAAGAAGAGGGACGCCGCCAACGCCGCCGACGACAATGGCGGTGATGGGGGTGGAAGGGTAGTGAGCAAGGACGTGGGTTTTGAGCCAAGTTTCTGCCTTTAAAATGCTGCTTGCAACCTCACTGAGATCTGCAGATTGTACAGAAACAATGGAGTCTTGCCCTTCACCTGCACAGAAAATAAAGACCCAGAAAATTTTCAGAAAAATAAAAGATAAAAAACCAAGAACTTTAATAACAAAAAGTGAGATTTATTTGAACTTGGTTGAACCTTTTTCTTACCAGAAACACCAAAAGAAAGGAGAAATAGAAGATGAAAGAAGAACACCATCTTCTTCTTCAACATTGTAGCAGTTGAAGATCCTTCAACTCTCTCTCTCTCTGGTTTTCCTTCCTACACTACTTGTTGGAGTTGGTAGTGTTGTAGAAAAAAAGCGAAATGGTGCTTTTGTAGTGAAAAGACCAAACTGCCCAGTAAGACTACGGAAGCAGACTATTTTGGCTTAGAGTCAAAGCAAGCCAAAAATTAACACAGGGGTAGAATTGTCCTTCGACCTATGGGCATATTTAGACGTGTGGGCCAAGAGTCCAAGACCCAACTAACAGAGTTGTCCCTCTGCCCCGTCTGCCCCCTCTGCAGATTCACTCTCCATAATTTTACATGTTTGTCTTTATTTGCCTTGAACGTGGAATGTATTATAGCATTCTCCCGAGTATTATATATTTTGAAGTTAAACTTTTGGTTAAGAATTAAATGATTAAAATTCATCGGCTAAAAACTCACGGTATATGATATCTCAAAGCAGGGGCAGGGAGTTAGAATTTCAGCCTAGGAAGAGTCTAAATGTCTCAATCTGAAACGCTTTTTTAAACTTACCAAAATTACTCTATCATGTAATGAGTAACTGACCAACGTTGTTCGGGTTTGATATGATGTCATCTCATCATCTTCTTCTTATACCTAAACCCCAAGCCTCTCTAACTTTCTTCTCCTCTCCTCCACTGATCCCCAGACTAAAGTCCTCCTCAAAACTCACAACCAACTCAGTGCCTAAACTACATAGGAGCTATCAACCTCAAATCAAACAGAAATAAATTAAAGTAAAAATGTTGGAATTGGGCCTGAGCCTACAAAAACCTTGAAAATCATAAGCATAACACTAAATTTTTATGACTGAAAAAATGTCATGATGGGCCTGAGACTATCCTGGTCCTTTCATGGCTCCGCCACTACCTCAAAAGATTATAAGTTTTTTGCAAACTATTAAGATATGACTACATTTTTTCTACATTATTGACTTTCTTAAAAACATTATTCTTTTTTAGTGTCATTTAACATTCTAAACCATTCAGTATCTAAATTCTCTTTGAAAAATTATCTACGTAAAAATTAGTTAGCCCTAATTGTTTAGTCATTGTATTGTACATACCATATAAACTTTATTTAATTGATTACAGATTTTTGCATGTTTTAATGATTAAATATTGTTGGAGTCGGATAATCTTTTACAAAAATGATCTTTAAATGATAATATGAAAAAAATAGACGATTCGAATTGTTGAAATACATAACAAAATAGTGTTAGAAAGGACTTTTTTGTTAGGACTATTTTGAGCAAAGTAATTAAACTAATGAAACGAAATTATCTAATCTTGCCTAGAGATTTTTAACTCTTACTTTTATTGGAGTGGAGTGAAGATGGCCGTTATCGTTGTACGACCAGTGGGACCATTATCATGTGGTAACAAAAGTTAAAAGGGCACAGGTTTAGTGGGGCCAGAGATAACAGAGGAGAAGAAGAAGATTCCAATTTGAAATGGGCCTGCACAAAGATAATGGGTTGGGCCTGATCTTAATATTAATTCAACCCCTTTATCTTGCATGTGACAATCACTATGAGTGTACAACCCATTGTAAGCACTTCAAAATACTCGCTATGCACTAATTTATTTTATTTTTTGGAAATTATTTTTGGTAATTCAAAATTTTATTTGTCAATTGCTCGTAAGAGATTTTTTTTAATATAAAATATATGGAGTACAAAATTAGATTTTTGGAAGATTAATAATATATATATATTTTTTTTGTCAATTAAATTGTTATTAAGTATTGGTGCCTAATCTTGGTTTTTTTTCTTTTAAAAACAAATGATATTATCTTATCTACACTGAGGGGGGAGGAATAGATTTAGTCTCACAATAGGCTAGCAATAATGTGGTTCAAATTCGACTTTGACGAGAATCGAACTAAGATTTCTCATATAAATAAAAAGGAATATCATTATACCGTAATAGTGGCAACCTTGGTTTTCTTATAGTAATTAGAATACGACTATTTTTCAGTGCCAAATAGTTCCTGGGCTTAAAAATATATTTTCTTGTAGTTAACACTAAATAATAAATTATTAAAATACAAAGTGAACTTTCTATCACAAATTATTATGGACCAAACTGAACTGATTCGTGGGCTCTTACCCTTCTCCCTTCTTATGGCCCAACTCTGACTATTGTACCATTTTTTTCATTCCTACACGATTTTCATCCAATTCCTTCTAGGGTGGGCATCAATATGGCCGAACTAATCAGACCGACCGATCCGGACGATAGTGACCGGTTTGCTTTGTTTTTCACGAAAGAAAAAGTCAAAGTGTTTAAAAGATGAATTGAATGAATTGGTTTGATTACAGATTGACCACTTACGAAATGGTATTTAAACGATTTTATTTTATACAGTATCTTTTTATGGGCAACTAGCAGGTATGATCACTTTTTGACATGCATAAATGATTATTTGTAATTAACGATCACATATTGATCATAGAATGACGACACAACAATAACATAACGATCACACAACAATGACACAATGACACCTGAATCCTTTTTGCAACAAAATATCAAAAAGTGATCAATTCTGCTAATTGTCTTTTTTACTGTTTAATAACTATGCAAGAACGATGAATTTGAAGGTTAATTGAACATTAAAGATCTTTGACTTGTAATTATTTTAGTTGTTAAACTTTAAACTTTGATGATGGATTTTAGAATGATTTGATGTGCAATAAGAAAAGTATGTAATGATTTGTTGAATTTTTGTTATTGTTGGGTTTACCATTTTGTTTTGGTTCTCTATTCTTAGTATTTTTGGTCAAAACTGAACCAAATCAAATCGTTATGTTTTAACTGGTTTGTTCTAGTTTTAGGGTGAAACCAATCCAATCTGGATCGTACACATATCTACTTATGTTTTCTTTTAAACTAGGAATTATGTGGTTAAAATAGGAATTATGTGGTGTAAACTTCACAAACTTTGAAATCTATGCTACTTGATATCATTTAAGCATAATGGTGGAAATACACATTACTTTGCAATTGCAATCTTGTGAATTAATCTATCTTTCTAATAATGTATATATGCACCTGAAAATAAACGAAAGATTATGATCTAATGCGACATACTTGACGTGTGTGTTTAGACCTTTAATGATTAAACCTTGGTGCTTGTTTTATTTCTGATTGCATGGCAATGAAGCAAAGCTAGATGCTTGACGTGGCATATGAGATTAGAACCTCTATACTCCACATTAATTACATGAATAATTAGTCCTGTTTGCATGCATAAGACATCTCGTTATGTGATGAGAGATGCAGATATAATCGTTGCATATAATAGTTTGTGTTAAATTTTTCTCCGGATTCTAATCACCTTGTCACCTAAACAGATGAAGACACAGCCGGCGCACACAACGGCTTGTGCTAAGTTCTTCTCTAGCTAGGTGGGGTTTTATGTACCATATGGCGAGTGAACTTCATTTTCTATCTCAATGGAAATTGGACTCACATTGGCAATTATAACTACGGCTTCTGACCGTTGCAAGCGATATTCTAATTACACTAAAGTAAGGAATTGGGGAAGCATGAAGTTGAAGAAGACGGCCCTAACCACGTTTTAAATTTTTTAGTGTGTTCCAAACACAACCACATACGTAAAATGTCATTATACAAGTGGAATGACATTTGAAATAAAAGCTTCTCTCTACTTGTATAATGACATTTGGCGTACCATCTCGTATTCCGAACATATTGAATAATCTCTCCAAATCACAAATCAATCCACCACCACACCCTTAATCTTTAATTAATTAGTAACATTTGCTTATTTGTTTAAACTTTAAAGGATATTCTTAATTCCTCTTGGAAACTCTGTTGCTTAATTATTTAAACCTCACTAATTAATTAATAAATCAAGTCCTTAACCATGAGCCTACTATTGCTTCCAAGCCAGTAGGCCCCCAAGTAGCAAAGAAATCACACTGCTTCGCTTGCCTCCAGCACATTCCATGATTAATAATTTATCTCGATTATTTTTCCTTTCTTTTGTTTGTTAATGCTGTCACAGAGTTGGCCTTTTCGATGATTTAAAGGGTACAGTTAGGGGAACGAGGATCCTCTTCGGATTCATTTTGTAAGGATCTCAGGAATTCATTAATGATGTATGTTTATCGTATATCTTACGGTTAGAAATTATTTAAATTTTATATTTAAAATTGAACACAAATAGTATCTGATAAAAACTAACCAGTACGATTTACAACAAACGAATACAATTAAAACATCTCCTGAATCCTCACAAAGAGAATCCAAAGAGAATCCTCATTCCAGTTAGGGCTTCCGTGATTAAATTTTAACAATAAAATATAGCCAATCACCATTTTAAAGATAAATCAACTCAAACAGCAAGTAAAATTGTCGGTCAATAGGATCTCCTGGCAACTAAAAGAGCCAATTAATTTTATGTGATTAAGGAGTGTTCCTTTGGTCATATTCCTAGTTTGTAACCGTTACACTATGTCAGAAGCAAACTCTACCATCCAAGATTCCAATAAAAAAAAATATATATATATATATATATATATATATATATATATATATGCTCTAAGATAGTGGCATTATGCATTATTTTATAGGATGCATCAATGTTTGAAACGTTAGATAGTGACTATTACAATTCAATCATTCACATACCTGCAATCCATACACAGATACATTTTACGAATTTTTTCATTATATGTAAGGAGTCGAATATTTCTTTCCTTATTAGAACCTAAATTGCATGGTGCAAGTTATTGAACTACATCAAATGTGAGAATTGGAAAAAGTGGTGTGAGAAAAAAATGGATTTTTGAAGCATCTTGAACATATCGTCTACATTGTTTTGTGGAGATTACATTGATGTGAACTGTTAAATTCATGTGGAGAATGGATGGTTTGAGATTACTGCACCATGACAAGTCTTTCAGCTTTTCAAATCTAGTAAATATAACCCTAAAATCTTAAATCTCAAACAATAATATGCAAATGGATGGTTTGAGATGCTTACATTAATCTCTATGTATTAAATTTCAATTCGTATTTTGCCAGCCCAGTAAATAAAAAGTCTTTTGGTTTGAATATTACGATTTTGATATCAATTTATGTATTGCAATTCTCAATATAAATATATCGTTATATAAAAGAATTTTTCAAAAAATTCAAATATTAATTGTATGATTCCTTTGGAGCATTGAATAATAGTATAAAAGAATAAATGAAGAGAGTGAATTGAAAAGCACAAATTTAGACAGCCTTAGGGCATTTGGAGATTGACATAATTTTTTACTTTGGTCACTGATAATTAAAATCGATAAAACTAGTCTATGAGTTTGTTCACTATCAATCATTTTGGTTATTCCGTAAAAAATCTTTGTTAAATAAGAAAAAAATAACAAAATGCCCTCAATTTTGGTCAAATCTTTTTGACCCAATGTTTAATATTGTTGATAATACATTGTCATTTTGATCCTTATTTAACAGAGATTTTTCAAGAAAAGACCAAAATAGTTAACAGTAAACAAACTCAGAAACCACTATTAATTTCAAATCTTAAGTATTAAAATGAGGATTTATACCAATTTTGAAGATCATTTTACAAATTTGTTTACTCGTATTATAGAACTAGAAACTATGTATACGAAGGACATATAGCATTGTATTGATTGTCCTACAAAAATACCATTACAAAAGAAAAAGTGACAAATAAAAGTGAGAAAGCATATGCCATTGGGCGTGTGCATGTCCCCCATCCACACCAAAGAAAAGGGGAGAGGTATACAGAGAGAGGAGTATGATTCTCTTCCTTCTTATTTTCATTTTTTTTTTCTCATTTCACATATTATTTTTTATCTTATTTTCTTTATAAAAAAAATTAATATAAAATACTAACGTGATTTAACTGTAACTTTTTAAAGTATAAAAGAAGAAAAAGAAAAGCGATTAAGAGATGAGAGAATCCTCGTTCTATAGAGAGTCGGTGGATATATCTAATCAGCAAAAGAAACTAAGAAAAGCACAAACAAACAAAACGTCTGCTGAGCAAAATAACCTAAGAAAAGCACAAACAAACAAAACGTTTACTTAGCAAAAGAAACTAAGAAAAGCACGAACAAACAAAACGTTAACTTAGCCCATTTGGCTTTGTCCTAAAATCACAAAAAGATTTTAGATTTTACGGTTACAATTATACGATAAGTTATTAATTTACGTGTTATAAGATAAATAGATATATAATGCATAAATTCCTTAAAAATCACATGCATGTTGCCTCACATACATAGGCTTACAGTGTCGTATTGTAAATACATATATTATTGAATCATTCATTATGTTGATTTTTCTTAGAAAAGACGTGAAATCTGACCGTTTATATTTTTGCATGTAGATGCAAAATAAATCGTGAGGATTTTACAAGTTGCGGAAAAATTTGTAAATAATGCCAACAATTTATGTGTACATTTGAAATTGTTTTTACAATGATTGAAAATGTTTTATTTTTTTTAATGAAAGTGTTTTTGAGTAAGCACTTGAAGTGCATTTTGAGATAAACACTAGTTATGTGCTAGGGCTAATTGCAGTAAAACCAAGGGGTGTGTTATCCATACATTCATTTTTCTCAAACACCTCTTGTTAATTTATGTCATTTGATATTCTCCAATTCAGTTGATCTGATGATCGCAAATTAAGAGAAATTTGTTGAAGTAAAAAGGAGAATGTAGATAATAAACCCCAAAAACCAATTCTTATTGTGAGTTAATTGATCAATAATTATCAACTAATGATCAAGATAAAAAGGGAAAATATTTCAGACCTCATTTGGCAACTCGAACTGCATTGATTATTTCAGTCGGATATGATAATTACTGACTAAATTGACCAGGTGTTTGGTACATTATCGAATTAAAGACTCACCTATTTAATATTGTGCTTGTAAAAGGTTTTCCATTTTGTTATTTTTTGTTTGTCCATTGCACCGACAATAATTTAAAAAAAAAAAAAGGATTGAAAATGGAAAACCCTGGTTGTCCTCTTCCTTTATTCATATCTTTTCCACCGGTAAACCCCATTGATGGACCTTCCAATCCAGTGAACCTAACCTCCTAGTTTCTCATACCACTCTACAAGAACCTTTTCCTCCGCGAAATCCAGAAAAACAGATAACATATACCCCGCATTTTCATGTCTGCAATCATCCATTGATTACTGAAGAACACTACAATACAAGCTCCAAATTCCAAAAATTTTCAATTTCCAGGAAACATGTTTCCCGATTCAATAAAATCCACTCCAAAATCTAGCATTCAAAAATGTAATGGCCACAACGGCCCGTAATTACCAAAAAGAAAATCAATATCGAATTTGATTGAAGATTTATACTTTAATTAAAACCCTCAACTCAGAAGAGTACAAAGCTCAGATGCACATGAAAAAACAAAAAACAAAATGTTTGTATTGAAATTGGTGCTGCAATAAAAATAAGGAAAACTAATGAAAAAGAGTATGAAAACTTTGAGTTTTAACGATAAGGGCGAAATAAAAGGTAAAATGAATTGTATTAGGATTGACTTTTTAATGTAAAAATGTGATTTTTCGTTAAAATAAACAGTACAAATTAGAATTAGAATTAATCCACCAAGAAGAAGAAGAAGACGACGAAGAAAAACTTGGTTAGAGAAGAAGACGACGAAGAAAAGCTTCGGCCGGAGAAGAAGAAGATTGAACATAGCAGGCGTTTTATATATGGAGTCGACTAATTATACAGACACTTTGGAGTGGACTATTTAGCAGGTGTGAAGGGATTTGGATCCTCTCCTGAGCTAGCTAATGGAGAGGATCCTTCTGATCCATCATCGTGGGTCGTTGGATTTTTATCCAACGACCACAAATAGAGGGATCCCTTTAAAGTTATAATAATTGTAGCCGTTGGATAAAAATCCGACGGTCTATGATAATGGGTCAGGAGGATCAGGAGAGGATCCAAATCCGTTGTGAAGCGTATTATTTAGGTGGGGCCAGATTATTAGTCAGGTGGCTATTTATCCGGTTGGGGCACCAAATAATTGGCTCCGTATAACTAGGCCCATCGAGTGCTTTATATGGTGTGTCAAACCAAGCCTAATGTAGCCTCTTGAATCAAATTTGTAAATTATGTGAAAATTTTGAAACACTTGACATCGTGTTAGCACACTGAAAATCTAGCTTATTTTTTTGATACGCCATCCGAAACTCGATTTTAATCTCACTTTGATCCCTATAACTCAAAAGTCGTCACTTTACTTCCTGAAACTCAAAGTTCGCATCACTTTGCCTCCTGTAAATCAATTTTGATCCCATTTTGCTCTCTAAAACTTGGAAGTCGTCTCTATAAAACTCAAAATTCTCTCAATGTTGCCTACATCTATTAATTTCTTATGTGGGTTTGATTTGAGTGCGGGTGTAGTAGGCTAATCATTTTTTATTTTTCATCTCTTCAATTTTTTATTTTTTTACTTAATATTCTCTATTGTTAAATGTTAACGCATAATGAAGATTTATAATCAAATTTATTGCACATATGACATAGTCTTATTGGATGTTGGGTCCCACATATGTTTAGGAGGCGACTTATAAATTTTAAAGAGAAGAGAGAGTCTACAAGTCAAAGTAAAACGAGTTTTGAGTTTCAGAGACTAAAATGATGAGTTTTAAGTTATAGGAGCAAAGTGAGATCAAAATGAAATTCGAGGGAGCGTAGTTAAAAATGAGTCTAAAAATATAGCTTAGTTTTTGTAAAGTGAGATCAAAATGAAATTCGAGGGAGCGTAGCTAAAAATAGGTCTAAAAATATAGCTTAGTTTTTCTCTATTTGTGATGGTAGCCACCTGAGCATTGGGGCTTTTTTTATAAGCGATACTCAAAAATGGGAGAATTGCGTATAGATTCTGAGAGTTCAAAGCACCAATTTTATTTACTAATTGAGTATTCAAGATATTAGAGAAAAAAAAGAAGACGTGAAAAAAGTTACAATAAAATAAGGGTAAATTACATTTTATTCTCTTAATTTTTCACTTAATTTCAACTTCATACAAAAAAATTTAATTTCATACAACGACTCTCTATTTCGTATTAATTTCATAAAACCGTTTTAAAATATATATATTAAGTTGGTTGGTGGTGTGTAAATTTGGTTCTAACAGATACCCTATTCTATTTTATATGATTCACACCGGTCCTCCTCCAATATTTGAGATTACTCGGCAACAGCGAATATGTTTTTCTTGAATCGATACTTCAGAATGATATTCAATTGAAGTTACTTCCTAAATATGATGACAACATCGTCCTGAAATGACTTATTTCATTTTTCAAAAGCTTCAATTCAATGCTTTTCTGTTGAATGTTGCAATTCGGTTCATCTGTTTAAAAGAATGCATTTAAAGAAAAAAAGGCCTACGCTAATGTTGTTGGTTCTGTTTTTCCTACAATATTTACAATAGGGTGATGCCCATGTGACATTTATAGAAAGAAAAAGAGGGAATGATAGAAGAGTCAAGTTCTAACTATTTATAATGATTTAAAACTCATGTTATTTGTATAAAAAATATAAAAAAAAAAAACTTGTGAAAAAAAATTGGGTCAAAAGAAAAGTCATTTTGGAGTTTTATCAACAATTTGTTTATGTAGGCAAAGGTCCAGTAATTTTTGAATCCTTATGTAAGGAATTACAAGAAAAGAACCCTGAATTTTATTATTATTATTATTATTTAAAATTCTTTTTATTTATATACAATAAGGTCCAGATATTGATACAATTCCTCTAATTATTCTTTGTAATACAATCCTTCAGGAAATTTGGATTAAATTATTTACCCCCTATTCCAACTAGGGAAAACAAGGCGTTCAACAAGGAGATTCCGAAATTGTAGAGGCTTGGTTCGATCAAGCCACCAAGTATTGGAAACAAGCAATAGTGCTTACTCCTAGTAAATATATTGAAGCACTTAATTGGTTGTCGTTTTATAGATTAGAATTTTTCAAAGAGATTTATGGAATTCTATGGGTTCTTGTTCGTATTTTGACTCTTGTAGTGGAAGTCACAATAGACGTACTGGTACATTAGCCTATGCCTAATAAACACAAATGTTTTATTGATTAAGTGAAAGAAAAAATACAATTAGTATAAACAATAAAGTTTTTATTAACTTTTAAATTACTTTATAAAATATCATTAAATCATAATTCAGATATAAAAGACGGTAAAAGCAGTCGGGATAGTCGGGATCCAACGGCAGCAAGTGGAAACATGAAAAGAATATGTGCCTTGCCTTGCCTTGCGTTGTTGGGCCTCGGCCTCGATGAAAGGTAAAATAAGAGTTAAAAATAAAAAGGAACAACTAAAGACACGATTGTGGCGCTTTATTAACATGGAAAAGATCCGGACCACTACGTCGTCATCAACGTCCATTCATTTGTTTGATAACAACAGCCACCAAACTAGATTCTCCTCACTACAACAACACTCTCATTCTTTCCTTTTCACCACTATAAAATAAACACTAACAAAGTAACACAAAAAATCGTTCCATTTGTTTAGTTTATACTGTTAATTTATATTCTTTAATTTATTCGATTCGATTGTCAAAAATTAAAGTGTCAGAAGGTAAAAAATTTATGCATAACACCACCATTTGTCTAATATAATGATAATTAAAATGAAAGTATTATTGTTAGTAATGCTGTTCACATTCTTTTATTCTCCCCTGTACTTTTATGTATTTTTAAGCTTAAATTTTTATTTCTGTCGTTTGTAATAAAAGTAATTCAAGTAAGACCATCTATATAATTTATAACGCAACGAAAGAATGTATATTACAGGTCTGAGAAAGTCATAGTTAAGTTTATTTTTAAAGAATTTAAATATCATTCCTCAATTAGATTAAAATGCTAAACCTTTTGGTGACTGTATTGTATAGTTGTTTAGGACTACTATGAAGTTAAGCTCTACAAATTTCAATAAGAAAATCCTATGTGGTATACCACATCATATAATAACTGCAAATTAATAACAAAAATAAAACTTCGTAACCTAAAATGCCTCTAGCAGAAGGTATAAACAAACCATTTTTTCTTGATTTAAAAGACGAATTTGTCTTTATAGAGGCAGAAAGTCTTTGAGTTAGCTCAAATGATGAATGCGAGTGACAAAAATGAGTCAGAGATAGGTCACATTCACGTAATAAGAATTTTGCATCTCTTTCTCTAAAACCCAAAAAAAAAAAAACAAATTATGTAAAGTATTATAAATCGAGATGTGACTCAAAATTTTCATATCTTCCATATCAACCACGATCGGTACCCTACAAACTCAATTTTATTTGAATCATATGACACGACCTTAACATAGTTCACAAGAGATTAATTTTTCTAGTGTTCTTGGTAGAAATTAGTTTTCTATTAGGGGATTATTTAAAAGAAACCCCACTAATAAAATACTTAGGTATAATTTGATTAATTCATATGTTAACTTTTTAAAAACTAATGAACAAATCCACATGACAAATAGGTGTAAAGAAAATTAAAAATAAAAAAAGGAAAAAAATAAAAAAAAGAGGGAATGCCGCTTACTGCTGAGGTCAGAAGGTACTCTTGGGCATCCGCATCCCAGATCTTGCAGCCGAAAAAGCTTCCCTTCCCCTCCAACTCACACTCTCTCTCTCCTCTCTCTCTCTCTCTCTCTCTCTCTGTGCCAATTTCTGGCTTTCAATCCAACCAAAACAAACAGAAAAAATCAAAATCCCAACAACAAAATCACTGAAAGAAGAAAGAAGAAGACGACGACGACGATGCATTGGGTTTATTTTGCGAAACAAAAACAAAACCAGAACCCAACACTCCGCCATTGAAACTCCACCATGAAATTGCGAGCTCCTCGTCACCAGCTCATCTTCTCCATTGTTCTCTCCCTCTCCCTCACTTCCCTCCACGCTCTTCGATTCCAATCACTAACTGCAATCCACAGAAGAATTCTCCACCAGCCCCTGTTTCCAGACAGCTCCTCCCCTCCGCCGGACGCCCCGTCGCCGCCGATTCCACCGCCGCCTCCGTCCGACAGTTCAAGCGACCAGCCCTTTTTCCATGAGTTGCCATCTGGGTCGACCCCAGATCAGACTCAAACCCCTCCGCCGCCGTCTAATGCCACCCCTGTGCAGAACCCACAAGCGCCGCAACCGACCAAGGGGACGAAGAAAGTCGCCATTGCCGCCTCGGTCGGAATTGTGACTCTCGGGATGCTCTCCGGCCTCGCCTTCTTCCTTTACCGCCACAGAGTCAAACACCCGTCCGAGTCTCAGAAACTCGTCAATGGCGGAGGACCCGATTCCCAGAGATACGCTGACGACCCAAGAATCCCACCCTCGAGCTTCCTCTACATTGGCACAGTCGAGCCCAGCCGCACGTCGACGACGAGCAGCGAAGCCGTGAGCGGGCCGACAACGGCGGAATTGAACCGGTCTCCTTATCACAGGCTCAACTCGGTCAAAATATCGGATCGGTACCGGCCGAGTCCCGAGTTGCAGCCGCTTCCTCCTTTGACCAACCCTCCTCAGAACCTCAACTCGCCGTCAGCCATGTCGTCCTCCGATGAAGAGAGCAACGAAACGGCGTTTCATTCGCCGAACTGCTCCTCCATCAGCTACGACGGCAGCTACTACACACCGAAGCAGTGCAGCAACAATGGAGTCGCCAATTGTGCTCCGATTCACGTCGCCAGTTCAATTCACAACTCGAAACGAACTTCTCCAAAATCCCGGCTTTCGGTTTCTTCCACCACAAGGAACCAGGCCGCGCCGCCGCCTCCTCCGCCCCTCCCCCGCCGCCAATGCCAATTCAGACTCAAACCCACGACGCCCAACAGAGAGCTCCATCGTTTTCTCATAAGAGGCCGAAATTCTCCTCCCCACCTCCACCAAATTTGGCGCGTGTATCTAAAGCCCCTGTTCCGCCTCCTCCGCCACCGCCGCCGTCGCGACCGACGATATTAAGGCAAGTTGGGGATTCAGAAAGAGTGGTTTCTGCAAGGCCATTTCAAGTTCCGGTGAAGCCACAGCCACAATCCTCCTTTGCAGCAATCCCGAAAGGGCCTTTCGAAAATGGGACAAGAAAACCTACTGAGCAAGTTGTTGAAAGCTTGGCGTCTGCAGAGAGTTTTGAGAATGAAGATTCAGGAGGGGCAAAGCCCAAGCTGAAGCCTCTGCACTGGGACAAGGTGCGGGCAACCTCTGACCGTGCTACCGTGTGGGATCAACTGAAATCGAGCTCATTCCAGTAAGTAAAGTTCAGCTGAAATCAAGCTAATTGAATAATGTGTGCACATTCTGATTTTTGGTAATGTCTAATTTGTTTGCAGGCTAAATGAGGACATGATGGAGACTCTTTTCGGGTGTAATCCGGGGAATTCAGTCCCGAAAGAGACTACTAGACGGTCAGTTCTTCCTCCTGTTGAGCAGGAAAACAGGGTTTTGGATCCAAAGAAGTCACAAAACATAGCTATACTGTTGAGAGCACTGAATGTTGCACGAGATGAGGTCACCGAAGCGCTTTTAGACGGTGAGTGATTACTCCTTTCTCATTTCTGATGATTACTTAACTCCTTAATTCTGCTTAGTGATATAGAAACTTTGTCATCAAATTGTTTGCTCAATTTACTGAAAGCATAGCAAGGTTAGGGATCCATTAGACTAAACATGGATATCATGAATTCTTAACTCGTTTCGGAGTAATAAAATTAAATGAGTTTCTAGTAACACAAATTGTTCGGAGGCACGAATTCTATATCGAGCCACTGTTTGGGAAAGGAAAGAAGACAAGGAGATAATGGAGGATTTCAAGACAAAAGTGACAGTTAAAAGCTTAAGCTGGAAGTCATTATTGTTACTTGGAAAATAAGAGTAAAAGCAACAGTATGTTCCACCCACAGACATGATCATGTCAGTAATGAATATGAGGAAGAAGAGAGAACGAACGCACTGTAGCACTATAAGAGCAAATTACTACCACGAGGACTCAAGCTGCTAATATTTTTTTTTTTTTTTTTTTTTTTTTGTAATATTCAAACTTTACTTTCTAATAATCCTGCAATTTTTCCAACAGAATTTTTTTGATTCCCTACAACCTCCCTTGTGAAATGACATACCGTCTTTAAAGTTTTCCGTTAAAAGAAGCAATAGGTTCAGGTGAAATCTTTGTCAACAGAAATGGATTGCCCTTTGAAAGTTCGATCACTTGGTGTCAATGTATCACAGCCACTAGTTAATCTTCTCTCGTTCCCTCCGTGTTTTGGTGGTATTTATATTTGCTACATCATGTGCATTATTTGTTTGTACATCAACAGGTAACCCCGAAGGCTTGGGCGTTGAGCTGTTGGAAACTCTGGTGAAGATGGCTCCAACAAAGGAAGAAGAAATTAAGCTTCGAGACTACCAGGGTGACGTCTCAAAATTAGGGACTGCTGAACGCTTTCTGAAGGCTGTGCTCGATATCCCATTTGCCTTTAAGAGAGTTGAGGCAATGCTATACAGAGCTAATTTTGATACAGAAGTGAAGTACCTGAGGAAGTCCTTTCAAACGCTGGAGGTACTTTGGCTGAAATTAAATATTTTGTTTTATGATCTCTTAATTCTATAAATATTGACATAAAAATTGATACATAATATCTTGTCATTCTTCAGGACGCAAGTGAAGAACTAAAGAGCAGTCGATTATTCCTCAAACTCCTTGAAGCTGTTCTCAAGACAGGGAACCGAATGAATGTTGGGACCAATCGTGGCGACGCTAAATCTTTCAAACTTGATACACTATTAAAACTAGTAGACGTAAAGGCAACTGATGGAAAGACCACATTGCTCCATTTTGTGGTCCAAGAGATCATAAAATCCGAAGGTGAAGTTGTTGATTCTACAAATGATAATGCTAAAAACATGCCTGCCAAGACCAAGGAAGATGGTTTCAGAAAGCAAGGATTGCAAATGGTTGCAGGGCTGGGCAGAGACCTCAGCAACGTCAAGAAAGTAGCAGGAATGGACTCAGATGTTCTAAGTAGCTACCTGTCGAAGCTTGAAATGGGGCTTGAGAAGGTCAAACTGGTTTTGCAATATGAGAAACCCGATATGGAAGGGAAATTCTTCAACTCGATGAAGGTATTTCTAAATGAGGCCAAGGATGAAATTCTTAGGGTCAAGGCTGATGAAAGAAAGGCTTTATTTCTGGTGAAAGAGGTCACTGAATATTTTCACGGGGATACAGCAAAGGAGGAAGCCCACCCTTTCAGAATCTTCATGATCGTGAAAGATTTTCTGAACATATTGGACCAAGTTTGCAAGGAAGTGGGGAGTATGCAGGATAGAACACTGGTGGGCTCTGCTAGATCATTCCGCATAGCATCAACTGCTCCTCTACCAGTTCTCAACAGGTATAACGTGAGACAAGACAACAGTTCAGATGATGAAAGCTTGTCACCGTAAAAATATGTACATGAAGCACGCGAAGACACATAAGTTAGAGGATAGTACCAGGGTCATCGACATGTCCAAACTGAAGAAGCGGCAGCACCAGTATATTTGTTTTGTTCTGTTACAAGCATGTAAAAGGAGTAGAAGAAACGCAGGAGGGAAGGCAGTTTTGAAAGTCTTCCAATATAAAGAACATCCCGATTCAGATCAGAGATTCCCCAGTCAGTTCATCAGGTAAGGCTCTCGGAGAAGCGAAGCAACAGATTTTGTATGAGAATTTCGGGTGCATTGTCGAAAAAGCTAAGCATCGAACGATACTTAGAAGAGCTGTACACTCATGCTAAAAGAGAAGAAAAGGGGGGAAAAATTGAAAGTATAAACATTTATAATTAGGATAGGATTCTTCATCCAGATCCAGAGAGTCCCACACATTTTGAAGGAAAAAGAAGAATGTTTTGGTGTTGTGGTCTGCATTAATTTCACAAATTAAATATAAATCAATAATAATTAGCAGCTATATATATTTTTTAATCATTGGCTTGTTTAATTTCTCCCCCTTACCCCACTTGAATAATGGAGTTAATTTATTATTTGGTGAAATAATTGAGGGGGAGGAGGAGACATATTGTCAATGTCTTCATATTTATGTTCTACTTTAAGGAAAGCAAACAAAGACTACATCGTTCTAAAGATCTAATCACCTTTATGAAAAGGCGAAATATTCCAGAAGTCATGGGTTCAATCTAACAATATTTTTTTGTTGTTACATTGGAGGGAATCAAGCTTTGTACGTATCTTAATTTCTAACTCATTACTTCACTCACACTCAACGATGTAATGACATGTTACTTGGTAAAGTGCAACGAGAAGGAATGTGAATGAGAAGTATTGGGTATGATTTTTTTGGTATGCCACCAGGATCAATATGGGACTCACTTATCTATTCATTTCTTAGGTTTTAGTAAACGCATGAATGAAAAATTTCCCGATTAGTTAGGCATCCCTTTTTATTTGTACGTGAGAAGTCTTAAATATATGAACAAGGAGTTCAATGCATTCACATATATACTTGAGCTAAACATTATCTTACATATTTTGTAGAACCAAAATACATATTTGAAATTTTGGTATTTGTGAGTTTACCGGAATTCCGGAATTTCATCTCCGCGTCTTATTAAATTACAGATTAAAGATTACAACGGAACACTGGTTACATTGATAGCACAACAAATTTGTAACACTAAAATCTGGTGTTCCATTGCGCGGGAACAAAGACGACGACTTCACTGCCACAAAGTGCTGACAAATGCCGATGAAACGAATGGCGCTCCGGCGATTCTCTTTGTTGTCAAAATCTTCTTCACTAACATTTTCCACATAATCTCGTCTTTCTTGCTCTGCTTTTGTATTCTCTCCTTAAAATTCCTGAATTTAAAACAGTTTCCAGAATTAGACACAGGATGCGTAAACAAAACAAAACAATCCATAACGTGAAATATGAAGCTTTCGTGCTCAAAACAAAGCAAATGTTTTTGCTCACCAACCCATTGATTACCGTTGGATGAATTTGATTTTATCTATCTACTAAGCATCGCCATCACTTACCTAAACTTGTTGCGTATAAAATCTCACATTGGGAACTCTCGAGCCTTGTCACAAGTCTCAAAATATACATGGTCTCGGGCCTCTCTATCTCATTGACAATTGGTTTTGGTTCGATGCTCCTATTTCTAAAATAGACAGACCATGTAGACCCGATATTGGGCTACATGACCTAATGTAAGTTGTCTACGTGATTGGCTCAAGTCCTACATGTGAGGAGGCATGTTGAGAGCATAGACTCACTTCAGGAATTCTAAAACTTGTGTCATTACAAGATTCTAAGCCTTTCCACCCATTGTCGGTTTATGTAAGATGGTCTAAAACTCAAATCTGCAATGCTTATATGAAACTACGTGGGGGAAAGATCGGTGCATATAGGTCTAGTGGTTGGAGCACTTACTACCACCACGCCCACACCAAGAGTTTGACCCTCGCGTCCCCCACCCTAGAATCAAAGGAAAAAGGAGAAAATACAAAGAAAGATTAGTAGGTACACCTGCACAAAGGAACCCTGCAGTTATGGGAACCAGAACAAAGGCGGGAGTGTAACTCCAGCAGCTGCCACATTCTCCTGCAATGGATGCAACCGCCTGGGACTCTCAACTTGCAGCCAGCAAAATGGCGAACGAGCAATTCCAGTCCCTTACAGGCTACATACTTACAAGGTGCCTGGTTCTCTTTAAAGTCCTTATCAGATGGTCCAATTGTTCGACAACCATCTTCATATATATGCACAAGAGCCTCCATTGCCTCGTATAAGAGCATATAAATTTTTCTCTCATTTATCTTTTTGATCCTCTCCTTTTGCCTCTGAAAATAAATTCAAGCATGAATGAGTTTTAGCATCACTTTCCATGGCCCTGCACACAGATACAAGGAAATGAAAGAAGAAGAAACCAAACGCATACAGATCCCTTACAGTATCTTCTTCAATCATTAACTCCACGAGTTCTTTTTCTAGTGTCGGGTGACTCTTCTTCATTGTTTTCCATCCTCGAGTTGTACAAACAGTTTTAAAGTTCTTCAGGATCATACGGTGACAAATGAGGCTAAGCCGAGGGGCATCACACAGTAGTGCCAGTTGAAAGATGTCGACAACATTATCTATAGTAAGCAAACCATGCTCCAGCTTCTTCTCACATTCTTGCTTCAAATGGGGAACCACATAAACATGAGCGAGCACCAACAAGTGCACAACAAAAGCCTCCATTTCCTTCATCTCGTAACTAAACACAAAAAACCAGTTACAATCAGTATACTATCACATTGTGCCATCTTACTATTACAACAAAAAACTCGTCGTAATAAAATTGGCATATGGATAAATGTTTTATTATTGCACTATGTTTGTGCAGGTTAATGAAGAATTCAAGCAGAAAACAGCCACAAAGTTGATCATTCAACATTCATTACAAATGCCAGCTAGGTACGGTAAAAGCTTTCACCGTTTCATAATTCAAAATGGGTTCTCCATGTAAACCTCCTAGGTTCAGGTATGAAATCTCACCCAAAGGCCACTTTTAAGGCATCAAATGCACTCCAAGAAATTCAGTAAAAGAGAAGCAACGCTAGGGGAAGCATTGTTACCAGGAAGAATACAAGAATCGAATAAAAACCCGAACTGCATCCACTGGAACTCCACGAATTGAGATTGATCGTTGACGACGAAACCGGTGTGATTGCTTCAACTGGGCTTTGATTACAGGAGAAGCCATTCCCTGTCACAATAGCATCAAGTTATAGCTTTAGCATAAACAGTAACTCCATTGTCACATCTTACTGACAGGTTACAATTTCAAACTGAAAAATCAATGTTTCCTTCTACAACCGGCACAACTATACATGTTTTAGAGTACTATATCATTTTGTGGTAAAACAATGTACAAATAGGTAAGCATATCAAATACAATTTTCCACATTCAGATAAGGGATGTCCAGTTGGATATAATAAGGGAGATAAAACCCCGACTCCTTAAATCTCAAGGAGAGATGAAACAGAAAATAGAGAGGCTTAACATATTGTAAACGAAGTTGAATAAAATAAACTTACAAGAATGTTAGCATGGGCATAAATAATTCCACCGTCATCAGTATTAACAGAAACATCTGCTTTATAACCTTCATCAAAGAGGCGATCCCACAAATCTCTTGTTGCTGTAGAAACACAGCTGTACCCCTTTTGTGGTGATCCATCATTTGATGACCCCTTATGAAGACTGTTTGTCACTGGACCAGGCCATGGAGGAACCGTTGGGGAAACATCCTTGTTAACTGGGGCTGGTCTCTCGCAGATGTTTTTCACCTTACACATTGGCGCCTAAGTTCCGGTTCTGCAGAATTATGATAGCTAGCTTAAGAGCTATATCAGATCAAAAGGATTCACTGATTCACGGTATACGTTAATTGCATTTCTAAAATATTATGGCAGGAGAGGGCTTATCAAATTTTTATTTATTTTTTTTTAAATTTGAGAATCAACTCAACAGTCATCAGAAAATTGTCTGTTTCTAAGATTTGGCTGCAGATTAAGGCATTGTTGCTAAAGGATAAGGGTCATCAAAAAACATCGATCCTACTTCTAATAATTCACAGTTGCCCTCATATATTATATACTGTAGAAACCGATAATTGAATGGTTTTGTTCATCCCAGTTAGAGTTCTACGTAATGCTTACAATAGCTATTGCAGAAATAAAGCTAATTAGAATCAATTATAGTGCAAATGACGAGCCTTACCGGTGGATCCCAGGGTTTGAGGCTCTAACACCATTCGGAACCAATGAAACTAAGCATACAGGAGTCAAGCAACGCAAATGAAAATATATCCAACACCAGAACAAGATCTCTCCCAGATACAATGCAGACTTATTATGTCTCTACAGAAACGAAATGCCGGCCCCAAAGCATAATCAAACATTCAACACACTTCAAATGCCTAACAAACAGACATTTCAGCTCCCATAATGCTCCTCAATTCATGGATCTGATAGTCCCAACAAAAACTAAATTATACAAATCTAGATATTAAACACACCTCTATGTCGCTTTCATGCAATTTGCATCACTTGAAGTATAAATTATCATATCAAAAATTGATAATTTCTCCATTTTCAATTCGATTCGAAAATTTAAAAAACCCACCTGTAATTATCAAGTTCTTATCTTTTGAGCTTAACCCAATAACCCATGAACCCATTTTTTCCCCAGTAATTTAATTGAATCTTCAGAATGTAAAATTATTAAAAAAAAAAAAAAAATAGGAACAATTTTCACATACCCTTTTGAAAAAACGGAATTTTGGGAGCGTAGCAGAGCAGTGGAAGAATCAGTTCCCCAAAGAATATGTCTGCGTTTCTCTCCCTCTGTGTTGAGAGGGAGGGTCGGGGCTTCGGGAACGACACGTGAGATTTCTGCAGCATTCAACAACCTTTATACAGAAATAGACGGCCGAGGGGAGGCGGTGAGAGAGAGGCAAAACGTGACCGTTTCGAGGGGGTCCATTCCGGTCCTGATGTACGCGCTTCCCGCGTTTTGCACCTCAACGTTCCTAATGACTTTGACCGTCGTTATCAAAAGAGGAAACAGTTTTGCATGGGATTTTTGTGTCGAACTCAAATCCAGCTCATTTTTTGGGTAGTGATCGAAACGAATGCATCAATTTAGGACTCCATTAGAAATGTTTTAAAAATGATCAAAGTTTTTGTGAGAAAATATTTTTGGATTTCAAAAGCATTTGAAGTATTTTATGTAAAAAATATCAGCCATGTGCTTTTTTTTTTATGCAAAAAAAATCAGTTATGTGCTTCTTCTAAGAAATACCAGTTGCATGTTTCTTTTAATAAGCATTTAAGTGTTTTTCCATGATTCACTTGAATTTTTACAGAGTATTGATTTCAAAAATGTTTTCACTAAAAATACTTTTAACCATTTTAAAAGTACTTCCAAATAAACTCATAATTAGTCTGATGGTCAAATTGCTGGTTGGTGTAAGATCTGTCTCATGTGCATGCATGCATTGCATGTCATGACCAATTGGCAAATATAATAAAAGTCGACGAGGGAAACATGTGACGTGCCTTATTATCAACCACATGACAAGGACATGTCACATTGGCAACAATATAAAATGACACAAGAGTCTCATGATATCCTGATTCCTAATATTGGGATGAGACATTATTTTTGGATTCTCTTGATGAGGATTTCGATGATCAATCGTGTCCATTTATTATACATCATGAAATCAGTTTTTATTAGGTACTATTTATGTTTAATTTTAAATAAAAAAAATTCAAAATGATTTTTGGTTGTACGATGTACGATAAGTGGACACGATTAATTGGTCCTTCAAATCTCTACAAAAGAGGATCTATATAGAATCCTAATCCCTAATATTGTAACTCTATCGAAAATTTTCAATTTCATATGAATTATTTTGAAATTCAAATAGCAGAATAATAAAATTGACGCTTTTTTTAGCCTCGTGAATTACTCTACAAAAGTTTATAAAAGATTTAGTTTAAACTGCAAATGGTTAAAAAAAAAAAAACTAAAAATATGAATTTAACCCTTCAAATTCAAAATTTTCCATATAAAACCTGACATAATTTTTTTACCAAAAAAAAACCCAGTGACTAGGATCCTGAATTCATTAATTACATATTACTTTACACATTTTACATTTTGAGATGCCTAAAATACCCCTATTGCATATTTGATGTGCACAATTAATTCTATGCATATTTGATGTCGAATTTTATATGAAAAAATAATTGAATTTGAGGGGTTAAAGTCATATTTTCAGTTATTTTATTCATTAATTTGGTTATTACTAAAACATGAATAAGAATAATACATATTCCTTTCAACTGCGAATTTTTTTTTAAGAAAAATGTCCAATTCGCTGTTAGGTTGTCCAGCTTTGCCGGTTTGGGGCTCAATCCACAAAACTAACCCATGGGCTCAACCCAATACCAACCAATTTTATAATTTCTTGCCAAAGTATTTTACAAGTATTCTTTTGAATCATACCAAAATTAAACCTAAATTCGCTCAATACCTTGAAAAGTTGCAACCAAGGCTTGTTGCAGAATTGCAAACTAAACAACAACAGTAGTGGAAAAGTTTCAAGATTCAACTAAACAAAAGCACAAAAACTTATAAGCTTGTTACAAGAGGCTTGTCGCACATGTAATTATATTTAATAATGCAATCAAGGTTTTGTGTTCGAAAATCCTCTTTCCGAATAATATTGAAGTTTAAATAAAAATAGAAATCCACCAGGGTTCATTATCCATTTATTTATTAGAAGTCGAGCAAGGAGTTGAACTAGGATTAGGTTAGTTCGAGGGGGCAAGGCCTGAACCCAAGCCAACTCGAAAATTGATCAGCTTGGGTTCATACTAGTTCTTACCTAATTATAATTCGTCCGATGGTGCTCGGCCTGATGGTGGAAATTGAGTCGGGTTTGGATGTATTCACGTTGATTGCAACCCATATGGGCCGAGCACCTATGTTCTTTGTAGACCTAAGTCACCATTTACTAGGCCCAAGTTTGATATTACACCGCCCACCCCAGTAGATTGATGAGGTGCAAGAAATAAAAGACTCCAAATTCAAGGTGAACTTTCTTTTTCATATTTCTCATTTTCCCGGCAAAATGACAGGACACTTGCTATTGGTTCTTCTTAGTGTAACTGGTGAATATATATCAAATTTCTATTGTTTTATGATTTGATTGAGAATTTTGGTGTTCTTAGGGTATCAGGACACTTATTGTTAGGGGGAGGTGTGCATGGATATGATTGCTTTCCACCACTTTAGTAAACGTAATTTGCTTGAGAGAATCAAATCAATGTTACGTCACATGTTAATAAAATTTAGCTTAAGTGATAAGACACGTGCGATGTCTTTGACTAACAAAGGTCCCTAACCAATGACCACAAATTTTCATAACTGTCAACTTATAGTAGCATTCTAACCAATCTATTTTGCAACTGCATTTAATCAAAACGTAATTAAATTAAATTTCACATAATCTGTGGGATTCAAGTAAATCCGAAATAAACCAGGATGAATTGAAGATTTGTCTCTCTTACTACTTGAGTTATTTATAATCCGATCTTGGTTTAGTTCGATACTTTATGGTAGATTAGATAGTTACCGGTTTAAATTCTCACCAAGAAAAAAAAAACAACAACAACTAGGTTATGTTTAGATGAGGTATTTGCAAGTACCAACATATTTAGGCTAAATAACTTAGAAATGCACTAAAAGAGATTAATTGAAGGGATTTGATCGATGCATTAACGGGAATTTGCAAATTAGTACTTGTCACTTGTAAATTCCTTGTTTATGTCTTTATAATGATCATGTAGATTGCATTTTAAATCCCTTAGTATAAGGTTTCGTAGCTCATTCATTTCTAAGTAATTTTGCTTGCATATTTTACTATACTGGACGGAAGAAATCATTTAAATTTGGATCAAAGTTGGAAAATTTAATTAACAAGTACTATTTTTTTTTTGTTTGGCTTTACAAACATAAAAATCGAGAAATTCTACGTAGAAAAAAAATATAGAAATTGGAGGTTGTAATTGATTAAATTCCAATAGAATGAGGTTTCACAGAGAAAATTAAGTCATGGAGGTGTGGGGTGAATTTGTCTCAGTTTATGGTAGGCCGTTGTACAATGTGGATTCCTAAAATTTGTTTCACGAAAAACTATTGGACCGTCTTAGGAACCAACAAATCTCAGGCAAGAATCACTATCAAAATTTTGAATTTTAACCATTTAAGCTGTGCTTGGTTATGGGACGAGTTCATTGGGGACAGGAATGCATTTGGGTTTTTAAATCTCACTTACTATTATAAACTCATTCGGTAACTACTTTCAATTTTCAATTAAAGGAAAAAAATGAAAAATACTTTCTTCAGTTAAAAAGAAAAAAAAAAGTAGTTACCAAACCGATTTTCAATTTTCAAAAATAAAAATTGAAAACCAAAAACGAAATTGTTATTGAATGGCTCCTAAATTTTTCATTATACTGCTTGAAATTGGAAATGCTACAGAATGATAACTAAGTAGTACACTTTTTTCCATTCTCATCTTTGGTTGTAAGAGTCAACATTTGTTCAGTATCTTATTAGACCATCTCCAACACTTGGGTTAAAATTTAAAATTTTTTAACACAAAAAATTTAGGTTCTAACCCATAAATAGTTTTTCTACTCTAACCCTCCTAGGTTAAATTTTTAGCTTGAGATTACCAAAGAATGAATTTAGGCTAATTTTTTTAAAAGTAATTCATAATTTAATTTTATGAACATTTTAACTTAAAAATATTTAGATTATTTTTTTGGGTGAATTTTGATTTAAATGATTTTTTTAATTGTTTAAGCCGTGGGATTTAATTTTGGGTTGTTAGGTTTTTTTTTTTTTTTTTTATTTTTATTTTTTTACTGTTAGATTTGATTATATTGGATCTCAACTATGTAGTTTAAATTAGATAAAAAAAATGAATATGGAACGTTGGATCAACCAACGATCCATTAATCTTGCCCATTCAATCTCGAAAAAGGCTGTTGGGAGGCTGCACGTGGCCAACAGATGCCCTGACAATAGGCCAATAGGTCCCCCACTGTCATGCGCTGTAGGTAGGCTGCAACTTTCTTCTTTTTTTTGGGGAGTCCATGCGCAAGAGTAGGCCAAGCCATTTACCCTGATCGGTTTCTTGCGTTAAATTTGCTCCAAAAATCAGTTTTAACCCAAAATTAAGGCCACGGGTTAGAGTAAGTTGGGATGGGTTTAGAAGCTAAAATTTGAGTTTTACTCTAAAGATTGGAGTAGATCTTAATTGGGGTGTACACAAAAGGAAATATCAAAAAAAAAAAAAGGTCAAAAAGTAACAATCATTAAACAGAAATGAGGTTACAAGCCAACTCAAAGGAAGGCAAAATAACCCAAAACACATTGGGGAAATGGATACACAAAGCCTAGCCCAATCAAATAAACAAAAACTCTAATCCCTAATCTCCAACCAAAGAAAGCAGTGCTCGCTTCCGTCGCTGCCATGAAAGTCTTGCCAACAACCATCGAGGGAGCAACACTAAAGAAAACGACCGAGTGGTCAATTCGACCTAGACATCGCAACTCAAAAGTAACAAACTTGTAACAAAAAATACACCCCAACCCAGAATGTCCACCTAGACTCCGAATCGAGCTGTGTTGGCCAACACTAGGAAGGTGAGCCAGAAAGTGTAGTGATGTGGAAAAATATGAATAAATGTAAACTTAAAAGTGCCTAAACATAAGAGTGCGCATGTGAACGGTATTGAACCCAATTCACATGTGATGCAGAGCATAAGTAAAGTACAGTAGAGGTACGATAAGAATTCTGCCATCAAAGGTAATCAACTATACCAAGATTTGCCAAGAATCTTCGTCGACACGAAAGCTCAGCTATTGAAACCTGGAAGGGCAAAAAACAAGGGTGAGTGGACCTAAAAATAAAGCCTTGTCAAAACCTTTTCAAAAATATAATATCCCTTTGCTGTAAAACAAGTATAGTTTCCATAATATACATACTACGTATAGTATGAAAATACTTACCGTAGCCTGCAATATCTCAAGAATTCAATACATCACAATATTTTGTAAATAGACATCTAATGTTCGGTAATCACATAATCTCGCATACACAAACACATCATATCGGGTGCTTATCGACATATGCTGACACACGAGTTCATGCATAGATATTCTGAGATGAACATGACTGAGTGTAATAATGATATACGCTCTAGTACTACAATCATGTGAAGACTGGTGTTATGTGCATCACATATGAGTCCTATTTGCCTACAACAATCTAAGACAGGACTGACACCTACAATGGATCCAAAGTGAGCGTAAGGTGTGATGCGAACATACACATGAAAGACTGGTCCTGACCCGGGCGAGTACTAACACAGGTGCATCAACTTTGAGTAGATAACGTAAAACAAAATCATATAATGGTAAATCAATAATTTACGTCGACATAATACTATTCACTGCCGTAAATATAAATAAGGCATCCCGTAAAAATATGCATACTTATGCATCCCATAGGATTCATAATAATCTCACAATTTCAATCATCGCAACAATTTTTATAACATCAATTTAATTATGGCATCACTTAGAAAATGCATTATTAATCTATGTATGGAAACTCAAATAATATATATATATATACACACACACACTATACAAAAGAAAAGACCCACTCACAGATACTTGTGAGGTCGTAGCCATTCGAACTAGGAAAGTTGGACTCTTCGATGGTAATTGCACCTAAGCATAATATTGGGATCCATTAGTAAAACTCAACTAAAACGATTAAATTTGGGAAAATAGAGTGCGGTTTTGGGATCAAGACATCGAAATACGCTAAGAAGGGTTCTAGGGATTTTTGTAAAAAGTCAACAAAAAGTCAACGGTCAACACTGAAAAGTCAACCGAGGTGCCGAGCCGGTCAACTATGTTAAATCTTTAGAATTTCACTAAACGAATGTCAAAAACAGACTCAGGGCGTCGAAATTAGCCTATGAGGGTTTCTGAGAAAATTTCGAAGATGTCAACATAAAGAATATTCCAAATCCATTTAGGAAATGGACCAAGTGGGATCCCAGGTTTGGATCCGAATCCGGGTTGCGGATCTAGGCTTTTTCTTTTATTGGGTCGGGTTGACTTGGTCCTAGTCGCGGTGATAAATTCCAGCTTCGATTAAGGTTAAAAACTCAACCATTTTCAGCGTATAAATAGTCAAATTGAAGCTAGGGAGATAAGGAGTAAGATTATACCATCGTGGTCTCTCGCCATGGCCGGACTTGGCCAGAAAAAAGTTGAAACTTGCGAACTTTGCCGGAATTTAGGAAATAGTTTCCCCGAGCTATTTTCTGTCATAAAATCAATCTAAAACACACAAGCATGCTCAAAATCGAACCATGAAAACAAAAGTATAAGATTTAGATTATTCCCGAGGCTTACCAAAGCTGTGAATGACGGAGGTTCATCGGGAAAATCATGGTCTCGACGAGAAAATATGGAAATCGAGTTTTGGGGTTCGAGTTCGTAACCTTGGTTCTAGTTCTGGGCTGGAACGTTGATAACCTTCATCAACGTGGCTAGATTTGGTGGTGGCTTGAAGGTTTGACTTGCAAAAGATGGCGAGTAGTGGTGATTCGAAGCGGTTGCACCCTCTTAGTGCTTGCTGAGGAAGAAGAGAGAGAGAGAGAGAGTTGAGAGTTTGAGAGAGTTGAGGTGGCAAAAAATGAGAGGTCCAAGAGAATGGGGGGACACGAGATAGGTAGAGTAGGGATCCCACGAGGGTGAGTTCCCACAAGACAGAGAAGAAGAAAAAAAATCTCCCCTGAAAATATTAGAATAATCATGGCATATCTACAATAGTGAATTTACCAAAATGTCCTCGATAACTGCTGTTTCGTATAATCTTCATCGAAGCTCCAAATTAGGTTTCGCTTGCGCCAACATGTTTGTATAATTGAGTATTACAAAGATGCACTAAAAGAATAGGTCATACATCTCGCTAACCGACGGTCAACGAAAGTCAACATTCTCGCCTTTAGGGGTATTTTCGTCAATTCACTCTTTTAAAATTTATAAAATCGTAAAATTTGGGATTGGGTTGTTACAACACATCCAGATTTCTTCATGAAAGACGCATAACCAAGAGATAGTCCTCCACAAATATATACAAGGACAATAACACATGGATAGAAGGAAATATCAAATGAGGGTCACTATTAACAATGTTTTTCCGGTCATCAAGTGGCCATAAAATCATGATTATTTACCATTAAATTTTATATCAATGATGAAGAATAAAATAATGTATTTTTAAAGTTCTACCCTCAACCTTTAAAATGGACCAAAATATTTTAATTTTTAATATTTAATTTAAAAATAAGAAACTGTGAATCATTAGTCACTAAATGAAATCCAGACTCCTAAACGCATTCCCAATGCATGAGAATTGCATACAAGGTCAAATCCCGTCTTCATTCTCATGTGTTACCTTGATAAAAATGAATACCAAATTATGGTCATATGATAATAAGAAGCATGAGAATTGAATAACCATTCCGGCTCAAGGATTTCGAGTTCTCATAATTATTGGATTACTAAACATCAGAATGTATTCTTTACATAGACTCTTGCCACT
This sequence comes from Pyrus x bretschneideri, assembly GCF_019419815.1. NCBI lineage: Eukaryota > Viridiplantae > Streptophyta > Magnoliopsida > Rosales > Rosaceae > Pyrus > Pyrus x bretschneideri. The sequence continues at coordinate 3,709,513 of NW_025999820.1, read as the reverse complement.
TGAGCAAAATAGGGGGATCCACAGTTGCCACTCTATCATTTAACGGTCAAGTTGACGATTTAACTAACAGATTTATGAAATTGCAACTAAATTATAAGTGTGTGTATAACATTGTAATATTTTAAAAATGATATATAAAATTGCAACTGCACCCAAATTTAAGCATGTAAAATATAACTTTACACCCAAAATTAAAGAAATGAGTTTAAGATGAAATCGATAGAAAATTGACAGAGGATGCCACAGTCAGTTGCAAAAACAAATTAGGGTCCGTTCAAGGGATAGTGAAAGAACAAGTAATAAAGAAACAAAACAACTCGCAATTTGATTGTATAAAAACCTTTATCTTGGAGCTATGATTTTCCCCACCTCTGTCTCTCTCTGTCTCTCTCTGTGCATGTAAGCAATACAACATCATATTAACGGTCAAAGCTAGTTGCTGACCGTTGCTGACCATCTTGGGCTTCGCAGCCATTGCACGCACAGTCAAGGGAATTCCTTCCCTACGTCTGTCTTAGCATCAGGACCCATGTTTTGCTCCCACCCATCTTCCAAACTTTCAATATTATTATCGTAAATAATAATATTGATCATTATATATTAATATCAACTAATTAAACAACGTATTATATATTTAACTAATTAATTAATAATATTCAATAATATCCATTGCTATGAGTGGGAAGCAATTGGATCCTCCTGAGAGGAGCGTCTTCTTGTTCCTTCTCCGCAGGTCCAACCTTTTTTACACGTGAAGACGCTCCTCCCCCCTCCCCCCCCATCTGCAATTATAATTTTTGTTCACGCGTGTTATGATCATATCTTCATCAATTTTTTTTCATTGTCTTGTTTTCTTCATAATTCCCTGGCTAGATCCTATTTAATTGTGGCCCAAACAATTCCAAAGCTTTGGTTTTTTCGGTCTCTTCCAATACAACTTACTGCTTTACAAGTGTGGTGGGACTATACGACTGTGTCTTGAACTTTCAAAGTCACAAGAGTTTGTATATCATTAGAGCGTGAAAACTTGGTCTTAATACGTAGTATTTATATTTTAGTTTTTTTTTTTTTTTTTTTTTTGGAAACTTAAGGAGAAGTTTTTAAGGATACCTTTACAAAGAGCCAACACACTTGCAGCACTATTATGCAACACTACAAAGATACTTTGTTCCCAAATCTATATATGTGGTGATATTGAGACCTTCATCAATTAAGTGAAGATTGTGGTAATAAATATCTACCGTCTTTAGTCTTGATGAATTTATACCTATACTTGAACACATTTGGTTAAGGTCAAGAACCATGCGCCTTGAGAAAAAGGTGGTGGAAGATGAAAACAATGCGATAAATCATTTCCAAAAAATATGTTATATTATGGTTTTGTCTATTTTTTTTTTCCTCATTTGGTGGTGATACAATTGGAAGCCAAATAACGAAAATATAAAAAGTGCCTTTATTGCGACATGTTAGACGTACGTATGTTACGATAACAAAATTGATTTAAGTAGTAAGAGGTTTGCAAAAAAAAGGATGCAATCAATCCTCAAATCCTAGACGTCCAGAATCAAGAGGGAAACGTATCCTTAACCGAAAAGAGCAAAAGGTAGGGAAAAGATGACAAGGTTAATAAAAATTATGTTTGGACCATAATTCTTTCAAAACTCGTCTGCTTATACGAATACAATTATATACGTATACCAAATTGGGTATGCAAATTTGCCTTATCTCAAGGTTAAAAAAGTTTGTGGAAGCTTCTTGCTTTGAGTTTTAAGAAGAAGCTTTTGTTAGCAGAACCGAACGTTTGACCTAATTTGATTTTAACACATACATTTATGCATTTACTACCACTCTAAATGATGGAGTTGAGAATACATGACTAAGAGAATTGAGGAGTCTAGAAACTCACACAATATGTCGTTTTGAAGAGAACAATTAAACAATCTATTTTTTTTTTATATATTTTTAATTTTCATATCGTTTGTTAGTTCATGAATAGGAAATGTGTTTTGTACCATGACAATAATTTTGCATGACAATATGACATTACAAAAAAAAGGCAGACAATAATTCCAGCTGGTACAAAACAAGCAAGCTACAAGGTGTTTTTCCCTCTTCTTTTTTATTTTAAATAAAATTAAAAATAGAAATTAACAATTTAAATTAAAAGAAGCAATATTGCATTTGGAATCTATATTCTTAACTTGATTTTTATATATTTTTGGTTCTACATGCTCAACTTCTTACGCAAACACCAACGACACACTCTGTCATCCTCCACACTCCCTCGGACCCTCTCCCTCGTCCCTTAAAGAAATATAGAAAGAGAAGGTACATAGAGAGAACTGTCGAGGACGATGAACATCATGAACCCTAGGACCGAAGTGCCAAATGAGACTCTTTAAATCATGTAGGAAAAAAATTCCCATCCTACAGCTCTCCAGAATTTAAGGGTACCCGAGAAGAAGTATACCATGTAAGAATAGCATAAATGTTCAAAGGTGACCAAACAAATCATGATCACTCACTCTTAGGTCATCTCCAACCGAGGGCTGACCAGAGGGCTCGTTTTAGCCCTCTGGCCCTACAAGAAATTAATATTTTAATGAACAATACATGGCCATATTTGCCTTCGTCTCCAACCGAGGGCTAAAGGGCCATAGGGCTCGTTTTAGCCCTGTCACAAAAAACCGTCTCCAACCGAGGGCCAAAGGGCCATAGGGCAAAACATAATTTATTATTTAAAACCTACAACTTAAATTCAAATCCAACGGTTAAGTGACGTCAGCTAGCCGTTGGTAGTTGACATCATGCTGACGTCAGCTAGCTGTTGGATTTGAATTTGTCTTTTGATATAAATAGGATGGATATTGGGCTATAATTCACACAACTTTGAATTCAATCTATTTCAATTCAATCTTTTTCAATTCAAGTTTGCAATGAATTCCAACTTTAGATCCCCTTCGGATTCCGACTGGGGGTCTTCATCCAATTCCAAATTGGAAGCAAAATGTGTGCAAATGAGATGAGAAGATAAGGAGTCTGATGAATAAGTTCAAGTAAGGCGCAACAAACAAAACAGAGTAGCAGCCATGGTGTGTCAACCAACTGAGGAACAACCTCAATGGGGTGGCTCTATTGCTGGTCGCCCAATGGAGAGTCTAATGACGACCAAGAAGATCCAAATAGGTCAAGAAGGAATCATGCAAAAATATATGATGGGCCTAATTTGCCTTTCAATCCAAGAACTGGTAGTATCTCTATAAATGAGTACATGAGGCGCTATAGAATGATACGTTCTCGTGCTACAAACAAGTACCTACAACAGAATCTTGTTGCACATCTTTAGGCCAAAAGAAGCATGGAGTAGGCGTTTTATGTTGTTAAATGTTTTTTAAAATGTTGTTTAAGTTTCATATTGTTAAATGTTTTTTTTATGTTGTAAAATTTGTATGTTGGTTAATGTTATTTAATGTTGTTTCATGTTACTTAATTTAATTTAATGTTGTATAAGGGCTTAGGAAGTTATAGGAAAAAATGGAATTTAAAAAAAAAAATATGAAACAAATTTTGTAAAATAAAAGTTATAGGAAAAAAAATAGAATTTAAAAAAAATGAAAAATAGAAATTATAGGAAAAAATTTGTAAAAAAATAATAATAATAAAAATATGAAAAATATAATCGACAGGAAAGATGATTTTTCTAGCCAGCCCTTCAGCCCTCTCTAATTCCGTGGGGCTCCCTCAAATTCCACAGCCCTTTGGCCTAGCCCTCGCTTGTAGATGGTTTTCGGGCTATTTTCGATCATCTAGCCCTCTGGACCCTTCGGTTGGAGATGGCCTTAGGTTTGATGTCGATGTATGCATAGTTATTCACCCTTCAATTTAATATCAAAACAAAGAATAAGCAGATGTGAGTGACCATGAATTCTATTGACCAATAAAACAAGACTCGTAAGAATAATACCTCTTTTTATATTTTGGGTTTCTTTATAAAATAACTAGTTTAATGTTATTTATCTTCACTTAGTACCTCTTTTCGTATTTTGCTTCAACCTTTAAGGCAAATATGAGTTTTAACACAAAACTGATTTCTGAGGCAAATTTAGGCCATGATTTTCCCTTAAGTTAGTGAGGGCGGCCCACTATGTATTTTTTTTAGTTTTATATTTATAAATTCATTGAATCCAACAGCTAAGATATAATATGATCAAATCCAACGGTAAAAAAAAGAAGATCTAACTGTTCAAATTTAAATCCAACGGCCAAAGTAATTAAAAAAAATTCTTTTACGTGTTTAATTTTTTTTTCATAGTGTTACACAAGTTTCATGGTGTTGGTGTAATGATTTTTCAATATTTATCATAATTTAAATATTTTTAGATTAAAATATTCATAAAATTAAATTAGGATAGTCTATATAATTAATCTAGGGCTAAAAATTTAACCTAGAAGGGTTGGAGGAGAAAAACTGTTTATGGGTTAAAAAGTTTAGGTTTTAATCGAAGGGTTGGAGATGGTCTTATAAGTGCAAGATTTTGGGTTTCATTTTCGTAAATATCGAGTTTGATATCAATTTTTTATGGTCAACCCATTGTGTGACTTAGCTGAAACCCTCCATTTTTTAGTGTAAATATAGTGAGAGAAATTAGGGAGTGAGAGCATGAGTGTGCAGTTTGAAATTGAATTACTATAATACTTTTAAAATAAAATAAAAAAGTCGTCTGACTATAAGCACTATGATGAGCATTTAACCTCCTTGATGAAAAAGATGATTATCTTAATATATGGTGCATAGCATAATCCATTTGGAAACTACTTCTACCCCTTTTTTATTTTTTATTTTTTTAATACCAATTGAGAATTCAAAATCGGATTTCAAACTTGATGAATGTAGATCCTTCCCTAATGGATTCGGGCTATTCGTAATTAGGGTTTCAAAATTGCAGCGTTATCCTCAGTGGTGACTAGGCGTCGTTAGAGCAGATAATCATGTACAACTTGAAATTTTTTCAAACATTAAAAAGAAAAAGTTACTTAATAAAAATTTACTTGAATGTTGGTAAAGATGTTGAAAAAGGTTTCTCAGAGTTTCCTTCAGGATCCTTTCATTCTCTCAGAGACATGTCGTGCTGATAACGTGTTGCAAAACTAACGATAAAAGTGGGGGAGAGAGATGGGACGACATAAAGAGAAAAGGGCTTGGCCTTGTACATTTATTTATACTAATCATGATGAGTTTTATTGCCTTGCAAGTAGGCCTGGCAATTTCTGACACGACCCGATAACCCGACACGACACGACACGAAATTAACAGGTGTTTGGGTCGACACGATAACGAATCGGGTCTTATCGGGTAACCCGATAAGCACCTGTTAAGATAACGGGTTGGGTCGGGTATACACGTGGGTAAACACGATACACGATAAGCAGAATATTATTTTTATAATTTTATAACCCTAAAAAAATATTGTAATAATTATATACATTAATTTTACAATTTTATACCCCTAAAAATTATAATAAATATATATATATATTAAATTAACTATAAAATTTATAATAATTATAATAATTATATATACTATAATAATTATACCCCCAAAATATTAAGTCTATCTATACTAATTATATTATATATATATATATATATTAAATTTTATAAAAACTATAATGCATATTAATTAATAATTTAATATGCATGATCATGCATTTGCCAACTTGCCGTCCTTTTTGAAAAAACAATGGAGGGAAAATGAAAATGTTAAGAAAAGTTGAAAATAAAACAAAAAAGTGAGGGAATTAGGGAAAGATGTTGGAGGGAAAAGTGAAAATGATAAGAAAAAGTTGAAAAGGAAACAAAAAAGAGAGGGAAAAATGAAAATTAATAGAAGTGGTGAGAAATTTTTTTTTTTTTAAGTTATTAACTTTTTATCACACACATGACTGTCATGACATATCTCACTATTTTTATAATGAACACGTGACACGTGATGTATGTACTATTCCGTGTACCAGTCAATAATAATTTATACGTACAAAATAAATAGATTTAAATCTACTTAATAAATATATATATATATATACACACACACACACACACGGAACTTGATTGATGGCATACGAATTCTCCAAAACTAATTTCAACGATCCAAACCGTCAAAATTGTTTGTATATGCTTGGAGATCACATCAGCAAAAAATCACAAAAAAAAAACATTCAGAGATCAAGTAACAGGACAAAGCTTTTCAACGGTTATAAACGAAAAATCACTATTTAACGGTTATTTTAACTCCGATTTTGATGATTTTTTATAACTACACTTCTTGACCCTATATGAATACAATGAATGAATTCGATCTTCAATTTAAAATATTTACACAAGTGGATACCACAAAATCTTATGTTATACTTAATAAAAGTATAAATAAACTCTAAGTGTTAGTCAATCTATCGTTTTACGAATTCTCTAAAACTAATTTCAACGATCCAAACCGTCAAAATTGTTTGTATATGCTTGGAGATCACATCAGCAAAAAATCACAAAAAAAAAACATTCAAAGATCAAGTAACGGGACAAAGCTTTTCAACGTTTATAAACGAAAAATCAAGATTTAACGGTTATTTTAACTCCGATTTTGATGATTTTTTATAACTACACTCCTTGACCCTATATGAATACAACGAATGAATTCGATCTTCAATTTAAAATATTTACACAAGTGGATACCACAAAATCTTATGTTATACTTAATAAAAGTATAAATAAACTCTAAGTGTTAGTCAATCTATCATTTTACGAATTCTCCAAAACTAATTTCAACGATCAAAACCGTCAAAATTGTTTGTATATGCTTGGAGATCACATCAGCAAAAAATCACAAAAAAAAAACATTCAGAGATCAAGTAACGGGACAAAGCTTTTCGACGGTTATAAACGAAAAATCAAGATTTAACGGTTATTTTAACTCCGATTTTGATGATTTTTTATAACTACACTCCTTGACCCTATATTAATACAATAAATGAATTCGATCTTCAATTTAAAATATTTACACAAGTGGATACCACAAAATCTTATGTTATACTTAATAAAAGTATAAATAAACTCTAAGTGTTAGTCAATCTATCATTTTACGAATTCTCCAAAACTAATTTCAACGATCAAAACCGTCAAAATTGTTTGTATATGCTTGGAGATCACATCAGCAAAAAATCACAAAAAAAAAAAACATTCAAAGATCAAGTAACGGGACAAAGTTTTTCAACGGTTATAAACGGAAAATCACGATTTAACGGTTATTTTAACTCCGATTTTGATGATTTTTTATAACTACACTCCTTGACCCTATATGAATATAATGAATGAATTCGATCTTCAATTTAAAATATTTATACAAGTGGATACCACAAAATCTTATGTTATACTTAATAAAAGTATAAATAAACTCTAAGTGTTAGTCAATCTATCATTTTACGAATTCTCCAAAACTAATTTCAACGATCAAAACCGTCAAAATTGTTTGTATATACTTGGAGATCACATCAGCAAAAAATCACAAAAAAAAAACATTCAGAGATCAAGTAACGGGACAAAGCTTTTCGACGGTTATAAACGAAAAATCAAGATTTAACGGTTATTTTAACTCCGATTTTGATGATTTTTTATAACTACACTCCTTGACCCTATATTAATACAATAAATGAATTCGATCTTCAATTTAAAATATTTACACAAGTGGATACCACAAAAACTTATGTTATACTTAATAAAAGTATAAATAAACTCTAAGTGTTAGTCAATCTATCGTTTTACGAATTCTCCAAAACTAATTTCAACGATCCAAACCGTCAAAATTGTTTGTATATGCTTGGAGATCACATCAGCAAAAAATCACAAAAAAAAAAACATTCAAAGATCAAGTAACGGGACAAAGTTTTTCAACGGTTATAAACGAAAAATCACGATTTAACGGTTATTTTAACTCCGATTTTGATGATTTTTTATAACTACACTCCTTGACCCTATATGAATATAATGAATGAATTCGATCTTCAATTTAAAATATTTATACAAGTGGATACCACAAATCTTATGTTATACTTAATAAAAGTATAAATAAACTCTAAGTGTTAGTCAATCTATCATTTTACGAATTCTCCAAAACTAATTTCAACGATCAAAACCGTCAAAATTGTTTGTATATGCTTGGAGATCACATCAGCAAAAAATCACAAAGAAAAAAAACATTCAGAGATCAAGTAACGGGACAAAGCTTTTCGACGGTTATAAACGAAAAATCAAGATTTAACGGTTATTTTAACTCCGATTTTGATGATTTTTTATAACTACACTCCTTGACCCTATATGAATACAATAAATAAATTCGATCTTCAATTTAAAATATTTACACAAGTGGATACCACAAAATCTTATGTTATACTTAATAAAAGTATAAATAAACTCTAAGTGTTAGTCAATCTATCGTTTTACGAATTCTCCAAAACTAATTTCAACGATCCAAACCGTCAAAATTGTTTGTATATGCTTGGAGATCACATCAGCAAAAAATCACAAAAAAAAAACATTCAAAGATCAAGTAACGGGACAAAGCTTTTCAACGGTTATAAACGAAAAATCACGATTTAACGGTTATTTTAACTCTGATTTTGATGATTTTTTATAACTACACTCCTTGACCCTATATGAATATAATGAATGAATTCGATCTTCAATTTAAAATATTTATACAAGTGGATACCACAAAATCTTATGTTATACTTAATAAAAGTATAAATAAACTCTAAGTGTTAGTCAATCTATCATTTTACGAATTCTCCAAAACTAATTTCAACGATCAAAACCGTCAAAATTGTTTGTATATGCTTGGAGATCACATCAGCAAAAAATCACAAAAAAAAAAACATTCAGAGATCAAGTAACGTGACAAAGCTTTTCGACGGTTATAAACGAAAAATCAAGATTTAACGGTTATTTTAACTCCGATTTTGATGATTTTTGATAACTACACTCCTTGACCCTATATGAATACAATGAATGAATTCGATCTTCAATTTAAAATATTTACACTAGTGGAATTTATATACTTAATAAAAGTATGAATCAACTACACTCTTTGACCCTATATGAATACAATGAATGAATGAATTAGATCAAGCCAAAGTTCCAATACAATTTCATGATGTTCGATGTAAATTGAAGATTTTGTAAATGGAGGTGTAAACTTTTAAGAAAGACTTACAATCTTAAAAACAAAAACTCTTTATCCTTGCACATTTAATATTTGTAATAGATTAGTAGTGTATGTATTATTTTTTTTATTAGGCTTTCATTTTCGAGTGTAGATATAGTACTTAAACGAGAAATGTTTTAATGTTTTCAAGTAATATTTATGTCGCAATGTGTGATATGTGCAAATTGTAAAAAAAAATATTTTTTTCTTAACGGGTCATAACGGGTCGGGTCACTTTACCCGTTGGGTAAAGTGACACGACCTGTTAAGGACCCGTTAAGATAACGGGTGTGACACGACACGACCCGTTAAGATAACAGGTGTTACACGAAAACGACACGAACACGACAGACACGACCCGTTTGCCAGGCCTACTTGCAAGTGATACAAACCTAAAAAAATTAGATTTCCAAATACGATTCTATTTAAGTTTGCATAATCACATTCCTAATTAATAATTCTATTAACAACTGATTTTGACTTTTTACCAAAATCTCCAAACATTTGGAGAGGATGAGCGAAATCTTAGGATTAGTATCATTATATAAAACAGTATAGTCTAGTAGTACTCTACGCACACTATACTTTCTTACCACTAATTTAACTTCCCCTCCCTCTCCCTATATCACATCCGGTTATTTTGGCGGCACCATAACCGCCACATTTCCATCACTCCTCGCATTCCTCTCTCTCTCACTCTCTCTCAATTTTTTTTTGCACAATATAAACACTGTGGATTTAGCATTTCTTTTAAATAAATCCGTTGATTATTCATCATAGATATTCGAAGAGATTGAGGAGGTATGAGGGACTTTGCAAAAACTTCATTCTCTCTCTCCACCCTCCTCTGCCAAGAAGATGAAACTTGTCTGAACCAATTGGAAGACGAATCTAAAACTTCTGTAGAATCAAATCCATGTTTTCTTTTTGATAACGACGATGAATATGTCGAAAACTTGATTCAGAAAGAAGCTCATTGCTTTGGATCCAAAGGGTTCAAGGATTGCCCGGCCTCTGGCATGAGCTGGTTGAAAACAACTCGATTGGATGCCATTGATTGGATTTTCAATGCATGTCACTCTCCCTAAAGCTCTTAAATTTCCCAGATTGTTGTTTCTTGTTCAGTCCCTAAAAGTTTGTGGATTTTGCAGACAGGGGCAGTTTTTGGGTTCCAGTTGCAAACAGCTTACTTATCAGTGACTTACTTTGATGGGTTTCTTTCAAAACGATCCATTGATGTAAGTAAACCAACACTTTCAATGTTTTGCAAATTGGGTTTCTGTATTTTTGTTGTTTTGCTAAAATATTTGGATTTTTTATGGTTTTTTTAAATATATAGGATAAGAAATTGTGGGCTATTAGATTGTTATCAGTGGCATGTTTATCCTTGGCTGCTAAGATGGAAGAATGCAAAATACCAGCTTTATCAGATTATTCGGTTTCGGATTACGATTTTGAAAGCAAGGTGATTCAAAGAATGGAGCTTTTGGTGCTGAATACATTGGAATGGAAGTTGGGTGCAATCACTCCTTTTGATTATCTGCACTACTTCATCAATAAGTTTTGTGCAGATCAATTAAGACCAAAAGAACTAGCTTCTAATGCTATCGGACTAATTGTGGCAATGGCAAAAGGTAATATGACCCCATACTCCCAATCTAATTAAATTTACATAATTCGTTACATTTCCTAATCGATATGATTTCTGTAACGCAGAAAATGATTTGATGGATACTCGGCCGTCGATTATTGCAGCTGCTGCAGTTTTAGCAACATCAGATGGTCAATTAAGCAGAAAGATTATGGAGCTTAAGATGAATGTGATCTCATTCTTGCAGTCCCAAGATTATGTGAGCCAACTAATGCACTACTAATTACACATTGTTCTTTTATTTACTTAAGTTAATTAATCTTAATCAAATTTCCATTGGAACAGGAATACATATATTCCTGCTATGATTTTATGCAGGAAATACTGGAAAGAAAAGATAAGACACCAGCTCCCAAGTTTTCAAATTCCCCTCTATCAATCCATTCAAACTCAATGGAAGTGCTTGAAACTTCACCAGTTGGCACTAAGAGAAGGCTTACATTCAGTGACTCTTCTGATCAAAGTTACCCAACCAAGAAAATTGACCAGCCATAGTTACTGTTGAGGTTTTTTGAATATTTGTTGGTTTTTTGATTGAATTATAGAGAGAAAAAAAGAATTTCTAGGAGATGGGGGGTTTAAATTATAGTTATAATGAGTGTCATATTTAATTTCTACCAATTTATGGTATATTTGATTTGGGATTTTGTTGATTGGGGTTCCAATTTCCAATACCAAACAAAAGATTTCAGCTGGTGACAACCAGGAGAAAAGTGAAAAAAAGAAATTAATAAAGTAACAAGTAAGAAGTAATTGACTGAAGTTTGTGGATAGTAATTTTCAGTAGTAGTATTTGCTTTCGTAGTGCCACTGTTGCTTACCAACATTTTTTTTGCTTTTGTATCCGTGGTCCGTGTCTACGACATTTTGGGGTAAATTGTTGTATTTTCGTTCGTTAATATGTTATATATTTATTTGTGTTTCATGATCGAGAACATTAAGAAGGGAGAGGGGGGTCTTGGGGTGCTTGGGATGCTTCCCACTTGTCTTTCAAAAGGCTGAAAGCCATGAGGAATGAAGAATTGTTTTTGTTTGATATGTGTGTTGTATTTGGGCCATTGCCAAAAAGTACATGTGTGTGTGTGTGTTGTAAATGATCGAGAGTCAAACTCTTGCCGTTAATTTGAGAATAAGTGCGTGTTTTACCATCGTTAGGTAGAGCGCATGATCTATTGTGGCAGATTTGCACCGTGCAATCTTCTGTGTTTGTTTATTGAGCTTTCTATATAGGGGATTTATTATGTTTGCTTCTAGTACTCAGCTGGCACACTCCTTGTAATCTTGGTGCATTCATGTTTCTATTATTAATGAATTATCGCTATCGCTTTGGTTAAAAAAAAGGTACCGCGCCCTATACAGCAAAAGAAAATGGATAAAGGGTAAGGGTAGGGGTCTGATTTACTTGCAAGCATTTGAGAATTGAGAGAAGTTGTAGGACCCAAATGAACCATCTTCGTGAACAGCGAGACCCAAAATTTTGGGGATGGGCGGTGGAATTTGGGGGGCATGAGATTCATAGCAAAAGTGGGGTCGGAAGGCTCCCACCCGTCCATATGCCTTCTTAGGGTTCATAGGCCAGTCTGGCATAGTACACCATTGTATTTTAGCCTCAAACAAAAGATTACACTTCCTGCTTTAGAAATCTGTTTTCATGTTATATTTGTGTAAAATTAAATTCAAAAGATAAATATTAAAAATGGAAATGATTTTCGCACTCACTTTTTTCCCTTGCTCTGTTCTGACCATCTATGGCCACCGGATTGAGAGAATCAAAAGAGGATAAGTGGACGGAAATAAATGGGAGTATGTAGAAGGAGAAAAGACGTGTATGATTTAGGGCTGAGAGTCTGTGATGCAAAATTTGGGGCAGACTGATCTTCTGGTCAAGAGGTATGAGTGGGGAGAAAACGAACCTCATCAATGAAAGTACATATAAATTTTGGTAGCTTTTAAAATGCATGCTGCAGAAATTGATGCTGTGGTTTTGGGTTATAAGTTTTTATTTGCAATTTTAGCAACTTTTTTTAATCCTCTAGGTTGAAGACAGTTCAGTAGATTCACCCTAAAAAAGCCTTGTATTTAATCTTGTGCAGAATTGGGGGTCAAATGCATTTGGTCACAATGTCCACCTAAAATCTGAACACTTACTTTCTTGGATTTTTATTAGCCCAAAACAGGAGAAACATCATGTGATTAGAAAAATACTAATACCGGAGTATATAGCCGGTAAACGAGAGTAACATTTTGTGATTTTTAATAATTTAATTAGAAAAGTCAAAACCAATAAATGTAGAGAAGACATAGATAACCGTGGGTTGCCATTGGTTGTCTCATTTAAATTTTTTTTTTAAGTTAATTAGAAAATTTTAGGGTCTCAAAAGTCAAAACCAATAAATGTAGGGAAAAGAAACTTAGTTTCATTATGTTATTTTTTTTACCATAAGAAGATGGTTATTGTGATTAAGTAATAAGGTAAGAGAAATGCTAAAGAGATTTTCTTAAAAGTAGAATTCTACATGAATTCTCTGTTATCTTATTTTTTTGGTACAATATTTTGTAATGTTGGTACGAAAATTAATGTTAAACTATTTGGTGATATAGAGAGAAACTAAATCGACTTTCACCTGCAAGTGATTCTTTATTATAATGATAGAAAAATGTTGATCTTTTATGTGATAGCATGAGTTTAAATTTCGTTGATGACTAATTTAATATCTAATTTGAAGAAATCTATCGTTTGACAAAAAATAATAATAATCTACTTTCAGCTAACTAGGAGCCTTAGGACTACCATGGCATTCCATTGTCACAAAATTATGGTGATTCCATAACGCATAAATGATTTCTAGTCACTTATATTATGCACATGCGTGAACTAGTGTTATTAACAAAATTCCAAACTATCTTAAGTTTTGGCGCTTTTAAAAACCAAATGAACCCAGTCGATAGTGACAACAAACAAGAACCACTTTTTTTTTTTTGGATAAATTACATAAAACTATCTCAATTATTTATCGAAACACAATTGTATATCTCATGTTTTAAAAATTATAGTGTTATATTTCATTTTACAAATTTGTTGCAATATCAGATATCCGTTAATTTTTCTATTAAATGCTGACGTGACTAGAGTCAGAATCCACCCCCTAACTGGATTAATTTTTTTATTAAATATTAAAAAAAATCATTTAAATATTTTTTTTAAAGTGTAGGTCCACCCATACAACCCCATCACGCTCACCCTTCTTCTCCAGCTCGCCTGACGACATGGACCTCACCTAATCCCCGAGCACCCTGACGGAAAATTTTTAGGTGTACCGGGTACACCAAATTTTTTTGGTGTACCCTCACTCATTATAATTTTTTTGGTGTACAAAAAGTGAGGGTGCACCAAATTTTTTTGGTGCACCCTCACCATTATGAGTGAGGGTACACCAAATTTTTTTGGTGTGCCGGGTACAACGAAAAATCCCTCCACCCTGACCTCACCACCTGCCTCTACCACACCCACCTCAACCTCGTCCTCTTCTCCCTCACCTGGTCCCGCTCCTTCCTCGAAGAAAACCCACCTTAGGATTCCAATTGAATTTTCAAAAGGAAGCAGCTTTTGGTACCAAAAAAAAAAAGAAACCCAATTTTCACAAAACGTCAACAAAGAGAATTATTCTTGGAAAAAAGCAGAAAATTAAACGACCACAAGAAAATTAAACCCAGATCTCCAAAATTCCAAAGGAACCAACTTTTTGCAAAATAAAAGAAATTCCCAAATGCACAAATGTTGGAAATTTCTATCAAGAATCAAAGCCTCTCACCGCACCACAGTTAATTGCCATACCGAATGCTTGAGCTCTCTTATCTCTTCACTCCCTCTCTCTTTCTCTCTCTAACTTTACTCAATCTACAAACTTCCACACCAATAATCAGGTAGGCTGGATTTTTAGCTGTGTTGAATTCAAATTGAACGTTGGGGTAGAGCTTCTTGGAGCCGTGCTTATTCCAGAAGAGAAAGGGCTTGACGTGGAGGTGGAAGGAAGGGGAGGAGAGCAGGTAAGGGAGGGGGGTCGAAGGAGGGGCGGAGGAGGTTGAAGTCGAGGGAGCGGCCGAGTAAGGAGCCCGGAGATGGGCGAGGTAGTTGGGTGGACTGGGGAAGAAGGGTGGGGTGATGGGTTTGTATGGGTGGGTCCCACATTTTTAAAATAAAAATATTTAAATGATTTTAGTTAATTTTTTATTTAAATATTTAATTAATTTTTTAATCCAGTTAGATTAAGAATTGGATCTGCTTCAAGTCACGTCAGCATTTAACAGAGAAATTAATAAAAAAAACTAACAGAGGTTTGATATTGCAACAAATTCGTAAGATGATGTATGTCATTATAATTTAAAAGACATGAGGTATAAGATTATGGTTAGACGCATAATTAAGATAATTTTATGTAATTTACTTTTTTTTTTTTTTTTTCTCCTTGTACATATATATCTATATTTTTTTGTTCATCGAGTTTAATAAATGAAAAAAAAAACAATATATATGATAAAACAATGATAAGTACGAAAAGAAAAGGTGTGTTTACCATTTTTAATTTGTATACACAGTCCAACATAGGGGTGGTTCGGTATGGGATCCCATACCGAAACCATTGTCCCGATTCCCAAACCGAAATTTTTGGGAATCCCAAATTCAATCCCAATCCCAAACCAAATTTTCGGGAATCCCAATTTTCGGGAATCCCGAAATAATTTCGGGATTTCGGGACAAATCGGGAATCCCAAAATGCTTTTAGGCTTTTGGACTAAAATTTGACATATTATGTTTTTGGGCTAAAATTTGACATATTATAAAGTAATAAATAAAATAACAAACTCAAAAGCAAAAATAGTAGTTACAAGCCAAGGTTTATAAATAAAGTAACAAACCCAAAATCAAAAAAATTAGTTATGAGCCAAAATTGTGTTGTATTCTCCTCACCTCCCAAATTAGCCGTGTCTAAAGCAATAAACCACAAATCATTTACATTGAATTATAGTCTAATAGATAATAAATACTAAGAAAATAAAAGAGGAAATTAAATTGTTTACAACTAATAAATAATGAATAATTCAAATACAAACTTTTCATATCACTAACTATTAGTACTAGTTAGAACTTAAACTACATCAAATATTAAGGTGCATCAATTATAACTATCAGTATACCCTTTATTAACCTCCCTATAGTGAATTACACCACATCAGTTATATTAATTAGTTTTATTAATGTACTAGTTTATCAATTAACAATATGCATGCACAATATTAAGGTACTAGTATAATATATGTATACTGATATATATAATCAAACTTTTCTGATGAACTTAAACTAATATCCAAAGATTAATCACATTAGTTGAGACAACTGGAATATAGAAACAAACAAAAGATTAATCATATTTATTTCAATTCGGTATGGGAATACCGAAAAAATGGAGATGGAATACCGAATCCCATACCGAAAATTTCGGTTTGGTTCGGGATTACATACCGAAAATTTCGGGAATTTTGGTTTGGGATTTTTTTGGTTTGGGATCGGGATTTTTTCGGTTTGGTTTGGGATTTTTGGGATTTTTTTCCAGCCCTAGTCCAACATACCGAACCGAATACGACGATTCAAGTTTGAACTGGGATCAAGAAAAGAAATGACTTCTTCAAAAGCTTAAAAGATCATCCACCACTTTTGAGTACTTATTTAAAAACTTAAAGGGAATCTTTGTGTCGCTAAATGAATATTGTCTCTAATAACAAAGTCCTTATAGTAGAATCTAAATTTGATGTTTTTATAATTTTATGTGATAATTTGATTAGGTGCAATATTTTTTTTTGTGTTAATTTTTTTTTAATTAATCTGGACCCAGGTGAAACAATAAAAAAAATGTCGATTAGAAATGCAGGGCCGACGCTCAAACGGTTGAAAAGAAAAGAAAAGAAAAGAAAAAAAATGGAAGACAAAGCCCATGTGACTGGGACCCACACTTGCAGCTGGCGTCAGCAACTGTCAGCGAGTTCAACTCAACCGGCGCGTCAGCAGCAAGTGGGAATCGTGCTGCATAGCAACACTCATTTTGGTGGGCTACCTTTTTAGTTCCTATATAGTCCTTATATGTGGATATATACACTAAGTATCCGGTAAGTCCATATACTTTAAAGACTCACTTTCTGATTTATTAGAAATTTATTTTATCCCTATATTTATTTCATACGATGATTGTCCTTATTGAGGGACTCTATGTTGTGAATAAGATCAATATCAAACAAAGAGCTTGCTCCTGCACATCAAGGAACAAAAGTAACGGTTGACATTTAAATAGTTCTCATTTAATTAAATCTCAACCGTTCACTTAGAAAATAAAATCTAAACGGTTAGGAAAACAAATGTGCGGGAAAGAATTTCCGATCAAACAAAGACACTTTCTTTAAATGGTGAGCCCGGTTATCTGCATTCGAAAATGTTGAGCCCGGTTCGTCTTCTTCCCAATCGGCGCCAAAAACTTATTTGAAAATTGAAAGCATTTAAAGTGGAACACACCGTTGCTTAGCATAAATAACAGACTAGTCATTGCTCTTTGATCATACAATACATTCTGTCTGATTTGTCTGTCAAATTGTTTACTATCACAGACGGTAACCGTTCTCCCTCGGTTCCTCCAGAAATCGAAACGCATAGGCATTTATAACTTCTGCAACGACGAGAATCCACTTCGAATTTCATCACGGGGAAAACTAATCGCCATGGATAAGCGGCTCCGCTCATCCCTTCAGTCCTCCGCCGACGAATTCCTGAGCTCCGCCACAAAGCAAACCCTAAAATCCTCAAAGCCCTCTCTCAAAACCCTAATCCACGGCATCAAGCCTTCCTCCGAGCTCTCCTCCTCTCTCCCTCTCGCTCTGTCCCACTCCATTTCCCAAGCTATACAATCCTTCAGGAACCTTCTGGAGCCCAACCAAAACCCTAACCCTAAACCTAACTCCCCGCGCTCTCCTCCCACCAAGCGGCCCCGGAGGTCTTCTAGGCGCTCCAAGACTCGACCAGAACCTGATTCAGACGACCCAGACGCTAACCCGGAGCGAGAGAGGAAACACCTTCTTTCGGAAATTCAAGTTTTAGCATTTATCGCACAATTGTGCATTTCGCATCCCCAGAACGCATTCTCGCCGTTGGATTTGTTGACCGGAGTTCAGGCGCTGCACGACAGTCTGATTATTTTGGAGTCGGACTCGGTGCTGGTTTCGGAGATCGCGGGTTTGTGCGAGCAATGGTGGAAGGAGGAGTTGCCGAGTCGAGAATCACTGATTTCTCAGTCGCTCCCTTTCTTGCTCTCGAGATCTTTGACTCTGCAAAAGAAGGCAGATGTTCACAGAGTCTACGCGCTCCGGGAGGCCTTTACTTGCTTTGATTTCGAAGACGAGAGCATTGAGGACTTGAAGCTCTTGTTAATTCGGTGTGTGATTTCGCCACTGTATCTGAAAGCAGAGGAGGGGAAGAAGTTCCTTGCATTTCTATTTGGGTTGAGTTTGCAGCTGTTGAAGGAAGTTTTGGCAATGATTCGATCTCAGGTTCCGTTTGGTCGAAAGTCAATGCTGGAGGCCTACGGGGACGTCCTGTTTCGGGCTTGGAAAGTGGCGGATGGCGACTCGAGAAGTGAGATCGAGAATTGGTTTTTGCAGGGTTTGATTGAGGGTGCAATACATGCCAGTTCTGGAGCTCTTGCTGCTTCGATTAGAAGGGTTTTGGGAGGGTTTATAAACCAGAGGACCACTGCTGGTGTTGAGAAGCTTCTTTTCCAGCTGTCTGAACCTGTGATATTTCGCTCGCTGCAGGTAAATTTTTGTTAATAAGTTTGTTAATACAATTGTCAAATGCTGTGTTTATGTTGTATCTGAATGACTGGTTTGTGATCACAGGTTGCGAATTCTAATGTTCGTCAAAATGCGCTGCATTTGCTGCTGGACTTGTTTCCTCTTGAAGATCCTGATTCCACAAAAGAAGTGAAAGATTCCTTGCTTGATAAGCAGTTCTTTTTATTGGAGAGATTACTCACCGATGATTGTCCAGACGTGAGAGTGGTTGCGGTGGAAGGGTCTTGTCGAGTGCTTCATCTATTTTGGGAAATCATCCCTTTGAGTACAATCACAAAGCTAATTACCAAAATTTTTGATGATATGTCACACGATGTATGTCATGAGGTTAGACTTTCCACACTGAATGGCATTATCTATTTGTTTGGAAATCCACAATGCCATCAAATTCTCAACGTTCTTCTGCCCAGACTGGGTCATTTGATGCTGGACAATGTCCTATCAGTAAGAGCTGCAATGGCAGATCTCCTCCTTGTTATAAGGGATATTCCAAATTTCCAGTTCCATAAGGTAAATGTTGCTCTTATAATTATGATAAGCTCTTGTTATTTCTGATGCCTTTTTTGATGGTAGTTGGTTTGTGTGCTTCATTTCATCTTTCACTAGGTGGTGAAATTAGATGTATTATTGTCGGACCTAGCAAATGATCAACCTCAAGTTGCTCAGAAAATTACAAAACTGCTTTTGCCATCATACTTTCCTTCAAAAGTGTCTGTTGAAGCAGCATGTAATCGTTGTGCTACGCTCATTAAAAGGTCTCCAATGGCTGGAGCCAGGTTTTGTGAATTTGCTGTGTCCCAAGGGGCATCTCTCAAGTCTCTGATGGAACTTGTTCGAGTATTGATTACTTTGGTCTTGCTGCCTAGTAATCTAGATGAAGATCAAATTGAAGGTCTACTTCTTGCTGCTGCCAACCTTTGCAATACCCTAGCAAGCGAGTCAGTTTTCAAGAATGCTCTTAAAGAGTTCTTCGATGGTGAAAAGTTGAAGTGCTTGTTTGCTGCTGCTTCTACTCGGTCTGCTCAGTCTTCTGTATTCAACATTGTCTCAACTGTCTCTCCAGATGATCTAGCTGGACTTCTTGACGAATGCATGAACCTGGTCACTAATTGTAGTGGTTTATCCAAAGATGCCGAGAGGCAAGCTGAAGTGAGGTCTGCTCACAAATTGTTGCTGTCTTGTGATGGGGTTGATGGTATTCTTGAAGCTCTAACAGCATTCCTGCAGAAAGCTGCCTATCGTTGCCATGTTAAATTTGGCAATGAATTACCAAATCTGAGTGTTTTCTCTGCAAAAAGAAAGAAATCAAAGTCCTATAGCAAAATTTCAGCTCGATGGAGAAATGTTGGTGGGAAAAAACCAACCAATTTTGAGAACGATTATTCAGTGGCAGTAGGAATGGCCTGGCAAATTAGAGATTTACTTGCATCTGACAACACTCGGAAATCTATATTGGGGTCTCAAGTTCTAGAGTCGTTATTTCAATCCTTAAATGTCATTTCGGAGGTCAGCATTGTGCAGTGCATGCATTGTGAATATATGGACACATCTCCTGTCTTGGCATATACAGCTCTTGCTCTGCATATGTCTCTTCAAAATGCCAGTTCGACTACAAAAGATTGCGGTACAAAAAGTAAAGATAGGACTGATTCCACAAGATCTAGTTCTGAGGCAAGTCATGTAACTTTTTTTCGCATTCATTCTTATTTGAAGTTTTTAAGCTGCTTTATTGTCTTAATAGGTTTTTATCTTACATATTCTTTAGCTCCATAACCATGCTTTGACTTTTTTAGTAGATATTGTTTAGCTCCATAACCATGATTTAACTTTTTAGTAGATCAATTTCTAAATCACTAAATGAAATTACGTAATGGAAAATAATTATTTTCATGTCCTTTTGTTTTCTGTGTAATTCAAGTTGTTTTTACCTTAAAAAACTCGAAGCTTTGGAACAAAAAGAAATTGGCAGAATGCACATGCTGACATGACTCATAAAATCTGGTTCAACATTCAGGAAATTACGTGGAGTTCACATTGGTTCTGTACCAGTTACATTGCATGCAAGATACTATTTGACGCATGGAATTTTGATCTTCCTTTCCTTTTAGTTATGTTTCATGAAAAGAGTTCATTTATTAACCAGTAATTATTTGTGTTTTCATTGACCGTTAACCAACTCTGTGATATATTATGTTCATTGTTAACCAGAAGCCTTGTTTTGATTTGGACAGATTCTTCTGTAACCTGTACTCTTCACACAACATGTGTCCTCAAAATTGTTGAACTTTGCGAGGACTTGACACTGATGTAATTCATCTGCCACAATATCACTGTTTAAAGTCTTGCTTTTCTTTTCTTTTTCAGCAGACTGAGCTGGAACATGCATTGGATCACCTGGGTAACTGTGCAGAGAAGCTATTTCGGGCAGATGATGCTGGAGGGTCTGGAAAAATTTCTCCACGACCTAAGCATTCTAGCAAGAAGTCTTCCAACCGTCGTGAGAAAAGACACAGAGAATCGCATACTGATGCCTCAAGTCCAAGCGATAGTGGTAAGTACTTATGGTTTATGGACCGCACACAAAGGCACATATCACATAAATTGAAGAGATAACTAACAGTAACGATTGAGTAGGAAACATAACTAGTTCATTAAAAAAGATTTTGTTTCCCTTTACCCTTTGGGATTGTCAGAAAACAATAATAATGGGGATGAAAAAGATGTAAATTATAATCTTCAGCCGTACCCATTATAACTATAATTCAACGCATCACACATGTACTGTTAATTATATGTACTTCTGCCCCTTTCATCAGGGTCAAACCGGGTAACAGGGCCTACATTCTGACAGAATATTAACATTTATGATATATGCATGCAGGATGCTATACAGAACCAAAGAAGTTATCAAACAAGGTGAAGATGCTTACTGCAGTCTTAAGGTTTGTGGTTGATGCCGCTACAATGGGTTCTGTTCCTCAAATTCAGGAAAGGTGCTTAAAGTTCACATCAGGTTACATAAGATATGTCGTATCTAAGTTGGAGCAACAATCTCAGGAGCCTTTTCAATTTGAGGAGGAGGATTTGAAGGATATGGTTCTCTGTTTGAAGAGCTCCTTCACATATGCAGCCAAGTTACTGAATCTAGCTCTTAAAGATGTTACTGAAGCTTCACCAGCACTCACTGAAGCTTCTGATCTTGCCAACGATCTGCTTGATTTAATCATCTCGATTGAGTTGTACTTGGGTTCTAACTACGTTGCTCATTTGGTGACAGGAGTAAAGTCTTGGCTTCCTGACTTGATTCTAGCATTAGGATCTGGGCACATTGTAGAACAGATTAAGGGAGAAGTGATGGAAATAACTACAGCTGACCGCATCAGACTTCGCTTTCCATCATGGCTTCTGATTTTAGCTAAAACTGAGCTCTCTGAATTAAGTGAAGCTAGGCCAGAAGATGGAGATTCCAAACCAGATGAGTTTCCTGCTTTTAAGAATCTTCTTAACATGATTGTTACATTGTTGAAAGGAAATATCAGCGTAAGGAACGTGTTTGGGGTAATTTTCTTGATTAGCGCGGTCATTGGGATGCAAAAGAAGAATTTCGGGTTGGTTTTGGGACTCATACGCTTTGCATGCCTGAAGGTATTCAGGGAAGACGAGAGAGAGTGGGGCAATATGATGTTGGCTTCTCTTCAAGAGCTTTACCCTCAGATTGAGAGAGAAATAGAAGAGGAAATTGAGGAAGACAGAAGGGAAAATCTGCGAAATGCTAAGGAATTGCTTGAACCAATTTGGATGTATCATTTGTATGAAACTGGGAAGGTTTCTATGGAGGACTAATTTGAGAACATGAGCACACTCGGATTGCATTGCCTCTGGTGTTTCAACAAAATGAAGGGCTGTTTGTCGTTGACTAGCTCTTCGGGTACTTGACAGTTCCATTAAGGAATGAGAAGAGTCCCAGGGGTAATCTGGTTTTGTTCTGTTTCATGTTCACTTGGTGAAAACAAGACGGCACTCTGCAATTGCTCCATGCCTGCAAAGAAAAACAATATATTTCATGTCCATTCAAGCAAAGCTAAAAAATAAACATATAAACTCCGGTCATGTAATCCTGCACCCTTTCTCTTTTAGTAGCAAGTTAGAAACTAAGAAAGTTATATATGTACCATGAAAGCGTTGAACAGTAACAACTTGCTGTGAACAGTAACAACTTGCTGTGAACAGTAACTGTCCAAGTGCATTTGCACTCCTAAACTGAACAACTCAGGCAATTCATATTAAAATATTAATATTATTGTAAAATCGGTGGTATATGTGGTGTGGAATATAAAGTAAATGAGACATAATATTTATAAGGTTCAGCAAGTATGCTTACGTCTTCAGGGCAGCAATAGTACTTTCTCTTATTATGTGAAATAATAGGAGTACAAAGATAACTTACTGTTTTTTCTCCTCTCTAGCTCAACTCACTGGTATTTTCTTATGTATCTCTTTTCTTTCTCATCTTCCTCTCCTTTCTCTTATTTTCTTTCTTACTTCCTTTCCTTCGTATGTCTATATCTCTTCTTTCTTCATTTGCTTCTTTTCAAGACTTGCCACCTCAACCATTAATTGATTCGACTTGGCAAGTTCAAGCAAGTGGATGTTGACCATGTTGACCCATGTTGGATACAGAACCCGTACACTGAACATTGATGGCTAAAGAGTCTAGAATAGTCAACTCATTAAACGTTTTTGAAAGTATTCTTTAATCTCAGGGAGTGAGAAGGTTCCTAGCTACTTAACCCACTATGCTTTGTCTATCACTAGCTTTACCTATAAAACAAAGAAGCAAATGAAGACAAAAAGAGATATAGACATACGGAGGAAATGAAGTAAGGAAGAAAGAGAGAAAGAAAAGAAGAGAGAGAGGAGGAAGAAGAGAAAGAAGATAGATACAGAAGAAAATACTAGTGAGCTGGGCTAGAGAGAAGAAAGAAAATAGTAAGAGTTATTTTTATACTCCTATTATTTCACATAATGAGAGAGAATATTGCTGCTACCCCGAGAACGTAGGTACACTTGCCAAACCTCGTAAATATTGTGTCTCATTTACTTTATATTCCATAGTACACATACAACCGATTTTACAACACGTTATCAGCTCGAGAAACTCTTATGTTAGTGGAAAGCACAACGCCATAAATCTGGTGAAGCACTACCTACCTCTCACCTCTGTCGGCTATAATTTCATAGATAAGAAAATCCTTATATTTTATTCTCATATCTCTGTACTACTAATTTTCTTAAATCAAGTATATATCTTGTTTCATGACTGTATATCATTATTTGCAAAAGCAAAAAGGGTACAAACTTCAAATTCGCAGAAAATCTGACAATCATGTTACGAACTGTAAAACTCCAACTTCTTGTTCTCAAACAAAACCGGAAAACCATCTTATGAGTGCCAAAACTCCTTTTTAGTAGCTCAGATAGAAATTATTTCTTCACGAAAGTTGGTCGGTATACTCTTATCCATATCATACTAAATTTGAGGTAGATTTAACGGTCTGATCTTCTCATAAGTTGCATGCATTACATTTGACTCTAAAACTTATGGGAACCATTTCGGCTTTTTCAAAACTTATTGGAGGAAGGACACCAACCAAACTTATTGTTAGTATTACCTCCTGAGTAACTAATAGGACTTGGAGATGTGAAATGAAAATAAAATAAAAAAGGATGAAACAAAAGAAAATGGCAGACAAAGAAAAACAAAAGAACAAAAGATGAAGACTTAATCATTGCCTTTTATGTTTTGGCATATTTATGTGAATAATGCTAGTTTAAAGTCCTATCACAAATTCTATTTATTTAAAGCAATTTATTTACAGTGGGTGAAATTATTACCCTTTGCTTTAAGCTTTGACATTTATGTGAATGATGTTGAATTAAAACCCTTGTCACAAGCTTTAAAATAGAACTTGTGATATGGCTTTAAATCAGTTTCATTCACATAAATATGCCAAATCAGAAAAGGCAATGATTAAGTCTCAATCTTTTGTTTTTTTTTCTTTTCTTTGTCTACCACTTTCTTTTGTTTCATCGTTTTTATTTTATTTTCATTTCACATCTCCAAGTCCTATTAGTTTCTCAGGAGGTAATAGTAACAATAAGTCTAGTTGGTGTCCTTCCTCCAATAAATTTCGAAACAGTCTAAATGGTTCCTGTAAGTTTTGGAGTCAAATGTAATGTCTGCAACTTATGAGAAGATCCAACTTTTAAATCTAACTCAAGTTTTAGTATGATATGGATAAGAGCATACCGAACAACTTTCGTGAAGAAATAGTTTCGATCTAAGATACTAAAAATGGAGTTTTGGCACTCATAAGATGGCTGTCCAGTTTTCTGTGGGATTTAAGTTTGTGGTAGTATTTCAAAGATTTGGAATGATACCACTGTTGGATCTTTCTGGAATTTTGATATGTTATGGGAGAGGGGATAATAAATAACTTTTGTAAAAGAAGTGTTTATGTTTGAGCACAAGAAATTGGAGTTTTAGAGTTTGTAATATGACTGTCGGATTTTTTGTGAATTTGAAGCATGTACCCTTTTTTGCTTCTATAAATAATGATATACAGTCATGAAACAAGATATATACTTGATGGGGTGTGATATTCACACATTTCCTTTTAATTTTCGACCGTCGGATCGAATGAATTAAAGAAGATCAACGGACAGAAATTGACAAAGGATGTGTGAGAAGTAAAAAGAGGTGTGTGGATAGCATATTCCTACTTGATTTAAGAAAATTAGTAGTACAAAGATATGAGAATAAAATATAAGAATTTTCTTATCTGTGAAATTTTAGCTGACAGAGGTGAAAGGTATGTAGTGTTTCACTGAATCTATAAAGTTGTGCTTTCCACTGACACAAGAGCTTCTCATGCTGACAACGTGTTGTAAAATCGGTGGTATGTGTGCTGTGGAATATAAAGTAAATGAGACACAATATTTACGAGGTTAGGCAAGTATGCCTACATCCTTGGGGCAGCAACAATACTTTCTCTCATTATGTGAAATAATAAGAGTACAAAGATAACTATCACTGTTTTCTCTATTCTCCCTAGCCCAGTTCACTAGTATTTTCTTTTGTATCTCTCTTCTTTCTCTTCTTCCTCTCCTCTCTCTTCTTTTCTTACTATCTTTCTTCCTTACTTCCTTTCCTCCGTATGCCTATATCTCTTTCTTTCTTCATTTGCTTCTTTGTTTTATAGATAAAGCTAGTGATAGACAAAGTTTAGTGGGATGAGTGGGCATCCACATTAAGTGACTAGAATTACAACAAATATTTTTTATTTTAATAAAATAATAAAGATAACTTTATTTTTAATATCGGAGAATAATAAAAGATTGGTTGAAAGTATTTTAAAATATTGAAATGTAGTGTAAAGTGGAAGAATATGGTTATGTGTTTGTAGAAAAAATTATAATTTTTTTTATAGGGTTATTATACGAAATGTTCCCTAAGATTGAAAATCGATAGAAATGGTCCATGAGATTGTCCACCATCCATGATTTTAGTTATTCCGTTAAAAACTCTTTGGACAATTTTCAAAACTTCGTAACTCAATTGATTTTTAACCAAATTCGACCCATAATATATCAAAATAGAGATAAGAAAGTGTAGAATAAGATTATGCCTCTTTGGAAGCCCAATGATTGCCGGTGATGGTCAGAAAATAGCCTGAAAAGTGACTGGTCCGTGGGAAAACTGGAAAACTCGCCAGAAATTGGGTAAACTTTAAACGTTCATAACTTCTTCAATACTCAACGAAATCGAGTGATTCAAAAATGAAAATCATACTTCTCGACGAGAGGAAGAGAATGGTATCTTTTTTTTTTTTTTTTACTGCTAACTCACCATGATTTGGCAGGAAAACTGCT
This sequence comes from Pyrus x bretschneideri, assembly GCF_019419815.1. Taxonomy (NCBI): domain Eukaryota; kingdom Viridiplantae; phylum Streptophyta; class Magnoliopsida; order Rosales; family Rosaceae; genus Pyrus; species Pyrus x bretschneideri. Next base: position 3,682,786 of record NW_025999820.1, on the reverse strand, counting down.
TAAAAGTGGCTAATTCGAAAATGGTTAGCCATTTTTGAGCTGTTGTCTGACCAAACCATGGCGAGTTAGCATTCGAAAAATGTATCATTCTCTTCGTCCCATAAAGAAGTATTATTTTTTTTTTGAATCACTCGATTTGGTTGAGTATTGGAAAGGCTCTGAACGTTTAAAGTTTTCCCAGTTTCCGGCGAGTTTTCCAGTTTTCCTGTAGACTGGTCATCTCCGGCAACCATTGGGCTTTCAAATAGGTATAATCTTATTCTACACTTTCCTATCTTCATTTTGATATATTATGGGTCGAATTGGTTAAGAAATGATTGAATTACAAAGCTTTGAAAATTGCCCAAAATCTTTTTTAACTGAAGGACCAAAATCACGAAAGGTGGACAATCTCGGGGACTATTTCTATCGTTTTTAATAATTTTTTAATAATTTAAATTATGACTGACGTCACCCTTGCATCACATAGGCCAGGCACTGAGCTAGACAATTATTGCCTTACTTTTCCATCGGGCTTGCCTTGAGCCCAATTGCCTGAGTGGACTGGAGTGTTTTTGGGATAGAAGGAGTGGATTGAGTTGCCTATACCCAAGACAATTAACAACGGTGGAGTTGCACTTAAAGGATTGAGTTGCCTATTCCCTAAGAAAGTCTTCCTACACTGGAAGTGCTCTAAAAAATGGAGAGAGAGAGAGAGAGAGAGGTGGAAGCGCGAAGTCATACGAATTTCAAAGGCGAAGAGATAGTGACCGCCTTTTTTTTTTTGTCAACAGACGACTGTTGGTGGTAGTAGAAGAGATCTAAACCGTCTATATGGATTCGAAAAGTTCCGCTTTAATGCTTGAAATAAATGGTTATTTAACTCAAATGCTCTGGTTTCCAAAAAAAAAAAAATCCTTTAAATTATATATATATATTTAAAAAAAAAACCCTCTTTAAAGTTCCGCTTTAGTGCAATTTTTGTTGTTGTTGTTGTTGTACATATCAATGTACAAAGAGTTGGATATCAAATAACTCTAGGGCTCCAATTAAAAGAGTCGCCTAGGGGTCCTAAATTCTCAGGGCCGACCTTACTTCTTTGTTCCAGATAACAACTCCAACACCCTTAGGTTTTTGTGACTCTCTACATGCACCATCAACGTTAATCTCAAGGAAACCAAGCGGTGGTCTGGACCACTTGCGACTTTGATGGGCACGAGGGGCCACGGTGTAGGCCGACTGTGAACTCTGCCACCAGCAAATGGTGTGGGCAACGATCATATCCGGTGTTTTTAATTTTCCTTTCTTAAGTTTCTGATTGCGAGCCTTCCTAATAGCCCACCAGACTATGAGTCATAAATCAAATTGGGTGTGGTTAAGATGGTAAACTAAAAATAGAGCCCAATCCTGCATAGAATTTAGGTTAGGGTCAGTTAGAGGTTTCCTAATAATTGTAGACAACCAAGCACATGAAGAAAAACAACAATCCATCACCAAATGCAATGTGGACTCATCATTGCCATTACACAACACACTGCTGGTCAATGCCAACATGTCTTGAGGCAAAAGATCCATGGATGGGGACAATATCACTGCAAATCCTCCAGACCCCAACTTTTACCTTTGGGGGAACCCGAGCAGACCAAATCCTTTTCCAAATCCCAGCATAAGCGTTGAGCCCGGCGGAGAAATAGGCTCGACTCGAATTATCCATTAGAACGCTGCAAGCAACGTGATACACTTTTAATCGTGAAACGTCCCCCGTTATCATAATGCTAGATAAACTTATCGTCGAGGCATCTCCAACTTTAGGACATATATATATATATATATATATGATAGCTTGGAACTCGACATCCGTAAATAAAGACTTGATAATGGAACCTTCCATTGGTGCGACTGTCTGAAGAGTTTGTCTTGTGTTGTGTTGTTTTTTTCTTTTCTTTTTGCTGGCATGGTTTTCTTTGTTTGCCTCACAAAGAACTATGAGGACATGTTCGTGAAGTCTCATAGCAGGATTTCTTTGTCGAAAAAGCATCGTCTTGTGCAAGTTCATCAGAAAGTGATGAAAGGTTTTGTCCTCATGAGTGTTATCTTTCTATCTAGTGAGATGTATGTGGGATAGATTTTGTATTATCTTTTTGTTGCGTTTATAATCATATCATTGTATTCCTGATATATAATGTTCTTCGTTTTATTTAATTAATGAAATACTTATTACCTTAAAAGAAATTCCTCATCCAAACATAATGTCATGAATTTTTTTTTTCAAACTTCAATTGTAATATTAAGGGATACCTACAAAATGGTCATCTTTGCAAAATCTTTACTTAGTAAAACTCTTTTTAATAATGAACATTGATATGAAAATTCTAGACAATTCTTTACCAATTGGTCATCTTTTACCAATCATTTTATTCTTTACCAAATAGTCATCTTCTACCAATCATTTTTCCTTGTATGTAACGGTGTATAAGTTGTATCTACTCTACAAATTCATGTACCCAAGTTGGCCCGGTTAGGTATATTTTCCATTTTTCCTACTCAAAATTTAAAATCCTTTGTGTTTTTACATTTACCATAAGGACTATTATGTTTGTTGAAAATTCTGTAACAGTTTGTATTGGAAGGATGAATTCGATCAGGCATGCCGACAAAATTACAAACAGATTTATTTACATGCATGTAGAGACGATCTAGGTATGTTGCATATGGTACGTTAATATTCAAATACAATTTTTATAGAAATTATTATGCCATAGCTATTTTTTGTAAATAAATAAAAATGAAAGAAATCCCATTTATCTCTCTCGCCCAATCATTAGTTTGCTACTGAATACAGAAAAAAAAATGTGTGTATCAGAAGGTGATTGAGAATTAGAAGGTGATAATAAAGAGAGAAAAGAAATTTATATATGGGGATAGTGATTGAGAATTATCTCAACCGAGTCATAACGATCAACTAAAATAACCGAGTAACCAGAAATTCAAATAAATGACTTTTTGTCATGTTGAAGTTTTCACTAAACCCAAGAAAGATTTACAATTTATTGCGAAAATACTATCCAATAGTCAATTAACTGAAATAATGAACAACTTTTTCTCTTGACATTTTTTGTTGGATACTAATAACGATCAACTAAAATAACGAAATAACTAATAACGATCAACTAAAATAGCGGAGTAACAATTATTATTGATTAACGATGTAATTCATCTCTAGTTAGACCATTACATTCAAGTGGTTAGGTCTTGAAGCTTTCATGAAAATAACCTAGCTAGGTTAATGTACGCGACCCTTATTGTTCCATATGCACTCTAGTAAGCCACAGAATTAAAGTGGAATACTATCCGGCTTCTAATTTCTTTTTATCACGAAATGGTAATAAAATTTATCCAACAAAAGGCAGTAGTCACTGAGAGGCGCGTAGTGTGACAGTGTGTCTCAGAGTGAGGCTCTAATTCTGGCTGTAACCGTACAACCAAAGATTGCCAACTCGTCGTGTCTCGTCTGGCCAGAAACCACCGTTCATGCACTTTGCTATTTACCAAATGAGTCCAAATTCCCTTAAATGTCTCAAATCATCCTCATCTGCAAGCTTTCACTCTGTGTATAAAAACCCCTCTTCCCTTCACTTGTTCAGACATACGAGAGAGAGAGAGAGAGAGAGAGAGAGAGAGAGGGAGGGAGAAACAAGTTATACAATAGCGGACCACTGGAGCCATTTGGTATAGCATCTTTCCTTAACTCTAGTTTTTTTTATTTTTTTTTTATTTTATTTATATATTTCAACTTATGTTTATATGTCATCATATCCAATTCCGATGATCTGTATGTGCTGATCCTTTCTATATGTTCGATGCTTCTGTGTTAACTAGAGGGATTAGTTTAATGGAGGATTGGTGGGGCTAGATAAAGATAGATTAGGGTTTTAAATTGGGTAGAAAACATCAAAAGAAAGGCTTCTAGATTTTAGTCTCACTTTGGATTGCGAAGGGCCGAGGGTAACGGCCGGGAAGAACAAATCTACTAAGGGCATAGATAAACTCATCCTCATCAGTAACCTTTCACTCTTCCCTTCACTTGGTTCAGACACACGAGTTAAGAGAGAAAGAGGGAGCGAGGGAGGCTTATACAATAGGGGCACTTCTCGGGCCTTTTGGTATAACATTTTTCCTTAACTTTAGATTTTGATGTATATATCTTTTATGTTTGTATATCATCACATTCTAGACCTACTTGCATGAGATAGCATTACTCTTTTTAGCCCAAAAAAGTTGCATTAATCTGATTTCAATAAGGCTTTATTTTTACCACTCAATTGTGTTCAAATCAAGTGTAGAAGCTCTATGGAACAATTTCACTAGGGCTTTGTGTCGTCTTGTTAAGAATCCTTGCGAGTTTAAATTCTTACTGCGTATTATATAATTTCTTGAGCCGATTCTTAGTGTTTTTACTTTTGAATTGAATTCTCTAACTCTTACAGTTTTGTACTCTATGCCCTAAGAAAATCTAAGTTCTTGTTCATTCCATACCCTTCTCCTAACCAGATGCAGCCATGAAAACAATGTGTGAGATATTATCAGCTGGCGCCAGTGAATCCAAAGGAAACTCTTCTCCAAGAAAGTGCACCAACACCGATCGCATCAGTGCATTGCCGGATCATATTCGTCATTCCATTACCTCATTACTGAGTATAAAGGATGCCATACGCACTAGCACATTATCCCACAAATGGAGAAGAACCTATGCTTACAAGTCAAGCCTCGAGTTTAATTGGCATGACTTAATTCCAAACCCGGCCAACGAAGCTCCTTTAGGAACAGTTTTAAGGGCAAATGTGAAGCAGTTCCAAGAAAAAATAGATAAATTCATATCATGTTATTTGGGGACGAAGATTGAATCGTTCAAGGTTCACTGTCAATTTGGAAGTAGGCATGCGCTTAAAATCAACGGCTGGGTGGACTTTGCTGTTTCAAAGGATGTTGAAGATCTTGACCTAGCTTTTACTTGTGATGAGGTGCTCTCTAAACGTACTAATGATGTTTGGGAAGCCATAGACTACTATGATTTCCCTACTCATATGCTTTTGAGTGGTGAAGAACCAAAATTTATCAGGCATCTGTCCTTGCGGACGTGCACCCTCCGGTCAGATATTTTTACCAGACGGTTTAACGCCCTAACAAATCTTGTGCTGTCGGATTGTAAGTTCATCGGAGGTGTAGAGCCGCTTGACTTTTTATCTGGGCCAAACCTTGAGTTTCTGAAACTGGACTACTGTAAGGGATTGGGAAGTCTACTGCGCTTTGACTCACTTCACCGTTTGAAGACCCTAACGGTGACCATGTGTGACGGCTTGAAGAGGATTGAGGTAACCAATGCCCCCAGTCTCACCTTTTTTCGTTGTCACGGCGATGGAAATGTAAAGCTCACTTTGGATGTGGTTCCCAATTTGCAAGAAATGTATGTTGTTTTGGACGGAATCGATGTGATTGAAAGCTTTCTTAAGTTGGAGAGAGAAGTTCCTCATGTCCCTTTCCTTGGAGTTGGCAAACCTATGCACAACTACCTTCGACCGGTTTAGGGCTATTACATTTTCCTTTTTATGACTAAGTGTGTGGAGTTTAAGGGAATTACATTTTCCTTTTTATGATTAACTGTTTACAATTGAGGTCTATTGAGCTTCGTTATGTTTCTTGTGATTGTAATAAGGATGCCCAGTTAGTGGCGTGGTTTGTGTTTAAGGAGGGTGGCTCTTATAGTTGGTTTGAGTTTGAGTCGGAGTGGTTATTCAATATTCTGACGGCAGATGTAAACGTTTCCGTTCATATTTAATGAAATTTCTATCATTGAAAAAATATAATATATATATATATATATATATATATATAGAGTGAGAAGGATAAAAAGGTGAAACATTCCAAATGCCACAAAATACCCTCATTTAAAAAAAAAAAAAAACTATAGGACTGTCCCAATATAATACGGTTAAATGGTAATACACAAATATAATAGGGTTAAAATTGTCATACAAAAAATAAAATATTGAGAGATGTTTAGATGCAGACAATATATATGCACATAGCATGAATGACAATTTACAACCATTAAACGCAAGGCACTAACACACGGGGGACGAGCTCCCAAGGCGGTGGCGGCTGGCCTGAAACAACCGCACGATTGCCATGACACACTTATTTTGGAATTGCTGTGGTCTTGGGTCGAACACGGTAATTTGGGCCCTGCATGGGCTTATTAGAAAATACAGACCCTCTATGATCTTTCTTTCAGAAACTAAAATGAAGGACCATAGAATTGACGGGTACGCAGAAGAATGGGATTCTCTGGTTGATTCAATGTATCTCCTATTGGCAGGGCTAATGGTCTCAATCTATGGTGGGATGATTTGATGGAGGTTGATATCACCTTTTTATCAAAACATATAATTGATGCTCGAGTTCGGGGTGTGGGAGACGCTAGGTGGGAAGGTGACTGGAGTCTATGGCACATCTTATCAGGGGGAAAAAGGAAGACTTTTGGGATTGGATGAACTCTCACTTTAAGCCTTCGGACACTCCTTAGTTATGTGCGGGTGACTTTAACGAATTCATTTGGGAGTTTGAAAAATCTAGAAGGGTTGCGGTCCTTTATAACCAACCTCGATACTTGGCAAACTTTATGGAGGCCACGGAGCTCATGGACCTCGACTTTAATGGGCCACCATTTATATGGCGCGAGAATAGAAATGGGGAGTTGGTGGATGAGCAGATTGGCTGAGGACTTTGTAATCAACTCTGGTAGGCTTCTTGGCCAAACACCTCTGTCACCCATGGTGCGGTCGTGGGATTAGACCACTGCCCGATCATTATCCATTGTAAGCCGAGTTTGAGAAAAGGTAGAAAACTGTTCCATTTTAAAACTTTTTAGGCCAAAAAGGAGGAATGCAGAAGGTTAGTCGAAGCGTGCTGGAATAGCCCATGCAATGGGGACGAGATAACTAGATGGTAGAAATGGATAAACGATTGTACATTTCGACTCATCAAATGTTGTACATCTCAACTCATCAAATGTCGTAATGGAAAGTTCAAAATGTGAGCTAGAGAAATTAAGACATTGATGGACCAACTCGAGGAGCTCCAAATGAATTGAGGGCCAAATGCGGTTGAAATTTAGGTTAATACTATAGAGGTTGATAGGCTTCGGGAACAAGAAGAGAACTTCTGGAAACAACAGTCTTGGGTTAAATAGCTCCGTGAAGGTGATGCCAATATCGCGTTCTTTCATCAATCTACTTTGCAAAAAGAAGGAACAAAGTGGAGAAGATAAAGACGGAAGACGGAGTATATGAGGAGAACCCAAGCCGTGTGAATTAGTTGATTGATGACTACTTTATCAAGCTTTTTACATTGTCAGGGCAGAGAGACTGGGGGCAGGTTTTTGGAATGCATCACCCTAGCAGTCACTGATGTTATGAATCAATCACTGCTAATGCTGATCACGGAGGAGGAAATCAGAGAGGCTGCTTGGCAAATGGGCGGCCTAAGAGCCTCGGGACTGGATGGTTTCAAGGAGTTTTTTACCATTCATTTTGGGACAATATTGTAAAATAAGTTAATAAGCTTGTCTTGTTCTTAACGACTGGTGATACCTGTCCTCGACAACTCAATGCGACTCACATCGTGTTGATCCTAAAAGTCTCGAACTTGGAGTCGGTCTCTCAATTCCGGCCTATTAGTTTATGCAACTTTTCCTACAAAGTACTCTCCAAGGGTTTAACTAATAAACTAAAACCTTTACTTCTGAGTCTTATTTCTCCCATGTAGAATGCGTTTGTTGGGGGACGACAAATCCAAGACAACATTGGGATTATGCATGAGTTATTCCACTTCCTTAAGCTTAGAAAAACGAAGTGCAAGTTCGAACTTGGCATCAAGCTTGATATGCACAAAATATATGACCGTGTGGAAATGGACTTCGTAATGGAGAAGATGAGGTTTCACCTTTGCTGGCGGAGGCTTATCATGGGGTGTGTGAGTTCGGTTAATTTTGCTATGATCCTCAACGATTGCTCATTCGAGAGGTTTAAGGCAAGGTGACTCGCTCTCCCCGTATTTGTTTCTGATGGTCAATGATGTTTTGTCAAAGATGATTAGTAGAACCATTGATACCAAGTAGCTGCAGAGGGTTTGGATGAGCACTCATGGCCCGTCCATATCCCATATTTTCTTTGCTGATGACACCCTAATCTTTTTGAAAGCTAACAAGGTGAACTGCCATAACTTGGGTCGATTATTTAAGACTTGCTGCTCAACTTCTGGCCAGGCGGTGAATCTTTAGAAATTGTGTGTATTTTTTAGTGCCAATGCCCCTATGGAAGTTGCGTAGGAGCTGGGGATTGTTCTAGGTATACTGGTGGTTTTCGATCCGAGGACCTACTCAGGAGTTCCAACTATATGGGACTGTTCTAAATGTCGTGGGCTCACTTATGTGAAAGGTCTAATGATGGGGAAAGTCCAAGGTTGGAAGCAGTGCACTCTATCACAAGATGGCAAAGAGGTGATGATCAAGGTTGTAGCTTAAGCTATTCTAGTGTACTCGATGAATTTATTTAAGTTTCTGGATGTTATCTGTAACAAGTTGGACTCCATGATTTCTGGGTTCTAGTGGGGGTAGAGAAATGGGGAGCGAAAAATTCATTCGGTATCAAAAAATGCGTTTGGCCTTCCAAAGCAGGAAAAGGGTATGAATTTCACGAACTTTAAAACCTTTATTGACGTTCTCCTTGCCAAGCAATGTTGGAGGTTGATCACGGAACCGAATTCATTATGGGCTTCAGTTCTCAAGGCTAGGTACTTCCCACATTGTTTTTTTCTTGATGCACAACGGGGAAGCTGAGCATCATGGGCTTAGACCAGCTTATTAGTGGGAAGAGATATACTGTTGAAGAGGTCGCATTGGTAAATCATGAACCGGCAGAATGTGTAGATCTGGGTTGACAGGTGACTCCCATCCCTCCATTTGGGCCATCCCATTCTAGGTGGTGAGGTGCTGGTCACCAAGGATACTCGGGTGGAGACTTTTATTTGTCTAAGTACTAGAACTTGGGAACTCGACTCCCTTCAACCTTTCTTATCTATGGAGGATCTTAATGCCATCAGTGATATGCATATTGGTAACTCTATGTGTGGAGATAGGTTTATATGGCCAGCGACCAAAAATGGAGGGTGCTCGGTGCTACATCACCCTTCTTCATCCCGAGTTACCCCGAGTCGAGTTTGGAAGTTTATATGGAAGCTTCAAACCTTGGCAAAAATCCATAATTTTTTGTGGAAAACCCTACACAGAGCATTGGCCACGATGGAAAATTTGTATAAACGGCGTTCTGCCCCTAACTCGACATGCTTGATATGCCACAACCAGGAGGAGTCGATCGAACATTTACTCTTATTATGCTTATGAGTGGAGACCATCTGGTTTGGAAGGATCCTTAATCTCAAGATTGACAAGATTGATGTCTCGAATTAGATGAAGTGGTTATACTCATTCTCAAACTAGCATGTTGGTACTAGTGGTAATCATATGTCCTTACTATTGTATGTAGCCTTTACGTGCTGGCATACATAGAAAGGTAGGTGCAACCTTGTGTACAATCAAAGGCAAATCAATCCTACACATGTCCTATGTGCAATCACCAACTTGGCTAGAGCATTTTTTGAAGCAGTCCGAAGGAATGTAGAGCTACCTGAGCTAGTGATGGTGGCTGATCAATCATCTTGGTGGTCCCCTTTTGCCACACCGTATACAAAAATTAATGTTGATGCCAGTTGGTCGGCGCTGACGAGCTTTGGGTTCGTGGGGATTGTTATGCGGGATACTGTGGACTCTTTTGTGGCAGCGATCAGGCATGCCATTCAGGCTCCATGTGTGGGTGCAGTTGAAGTCGTGGCCATCCTCAAAGGTTGTGAGTTTGGTAGGGTGATAGGGCTTCGAAAGGTTATCTTTGAATCTGATTCCTATGATTCCATTTGTTCTCTTTCGAATTTGCTTGAAAATGGCAGATGGGAGGCCTACCCTTCCATAATGAAAGCTAAACAGTTAGGGGAGTCTTTCCAGTACAATACTGTTATTGGTTTTGGACTCAAAGATCAGCCAACATGGCGGCAGACTGGTTGGCGTTGCAGCGGTGTGCGGAGATGTGGTCGTAGCGGTGTGCGGAGATGTGCGATGTTTCCTGGGTCAACAGACCTCATCTTTGTTAGTACATATGCTTCAAAATGATGGTTTACCCTGTCCTCCGTAATGTAATAGGGGCAGTGGAAGGGGCGACACGATAGCTTGGGTATGGCGTCTTCCTTGTAACTCCTTTGCTGTTTGACATATTTATTTTGTTTTGTTGTCTACTTGCCTCGTTGTAGGCTTTCCCTGTTATGTTTGGCATCTTCGCCCAGGTAATGAATTCCACAGTTTCCCAAAAAAAAAAAAAAAGTGTCTTTCTCCATCGGAATTTCAAAAGGAAAAGAACAACATAATCTCCTCCACGTTTTCAGCATTAACAACACATTCTTTGTAGTTACATGGAGGAGCGATAACGCCGTTTAGTTTTAAACTGCTATTTTCGATTTTCAATCGCCCACATGCTCACATGAATTTTATTCCAATTAGTATCAGAGTTCCAGTTTCAGCCCAATTGGAAGTGCGAGACTGTGTTATACTGTTTGGATTAATTTGGGAAGATTCTTGACACAAAAGGCTTTTGCCAACCGTTCATATCCATCTTGGGTAAAATCTCATATCTCAAATTCTATTTTATAGTGAAAAACTTCTTGCTTTTTTCAGTTTTTTTCATTCTCTCTCCTTCTTTTTGTTATAGGCTCCAGACGATTCTATGCGTGCTAATTGCAACCATTGGACAAGAAACAGAGTTCAAAGCTTTGACTATTTTGGGTAAATCTCAACTTTACCTATTCAGTTTTGAGGATTTTTTTTTTTTTTACTATTTGTTATGCTGATGGATTCAGTGTAAGTTAGTTTGTATGAATTTGTATTCAGTATCTCTAAGTAAATTTTAGTTTGTATTTATTAACACGAATCAAAGAACAAAGGTTATCATAATCAAGGGTTCATATTATTGTGTTAATTTACACTGCATATTATTTTGATAAAAATATTGCATATTATATAGGGTTTTAATATGCAGATGGCAAAAAGTTTAGGACTTGTTTGGTGCTCTACTTGAATCCAACTTTTTAAACTCAAATACAATATTCAAGTTTTAGGCCTTAAAAACTTATTTGGTGGGACTATTTTCAAAATTCAAGACTAACTTAAAAATATAGTTTATTCTCTAAAAACATAAAACGTGAGTTTTTATTTGATTTTTTAATTTTCTCACTATTGTTTGTAGATTGGCAATGAAAAATTGAAGCGTCAATCAGGAACCAATGGGTGGAAATTGCAGCATTGATGTCAATTTTCTTTTCAAAAGAAACAGTGACATATAGACTTTATGGGTATTGTGAATAATGTACATGTTGTGATGTAGGTTTTATATTTTGACATTTAAGTTGTTTTGTATGTTGCTACGAGTACTTAATGTTTTCATCTACTCTTTTTTTTATTCACATCTACTTACTATTGTTCATGAACTTTAGGTAGGAACTTGCATCCAAAATCCCATGTTGTTTGACAATTGCATGAATAACATTTAAATCATTACTTTATGCAAAGTGAAAACAAAAAACATGACAACTTTTAAGGACGTGCATGATAAAGAAAAATTTCCTCTTTGCACGATACATTTAAAATATATCTTGACAATTACAATGAAAAAAAAATAACACAATACACCTTTAGGGGGGCACGTAGCGCCTGTAATGCAAAAATGCCTCTCGCATGCACGTTAGTGCGTGCAAAGAGGCGAGTGAATAAATTAAGGGTAAATTATATTTCACTTCATCAATTTTGGGTGCAATTGCAATCTCATATAATATTTTTAAAACATTTTAATACAATACATTTAGTTATTATTTCATTTGAATTTTTCATATAACTATTAAAAAAATCTGTTCAGTTAACTATTAAGTGATGATGCGGTGTTAGTGAGCAAGAGACCTGCTCGTCTATTAGATTAAAAAGAAAATTTGATAGAAACTCGAAATCAGATGTTTAGGGTTTATAAGATAAAAAAAAAAAATCTGAGTTTACTACTTTCTATTTTCAGGGATTAAAGCTTTTTCTTTTTCAAAATACAAAAATACCACTTCTACCACATTTTTCATACCATATTTTTACTATTTTTCTAATAAAGATGAGATCCACATATGCTAGCAACATTACCTCTATTAAAGAGATGATACAAATATGGTATGAAAAATGTGGTAAGTATAACATTACTTTTCAAATAACAAAACTAACCACATCCTAGTCATAAAAGAGGTATCTTACATATATAAATCGAATTCCATAAGAGATATTAATGTAGTCTCATCTAATACCTATTAGAACTGTAGTAAATTTTTTTTATACAATCATATATAAGTTTACACTAAAGGGTAAAAGATTAGTATCGATACGAATAATGAGATTCGAATTTAAGAACTTCACTTACAAGTAGAAGATTGATATTGAAGTCATTTCCGTAAAGATGGTGCTATCTACATGTCTTTTTTTTTTTTTTTTTTTTTTACCTTTTACACACCCCTTCTGACACACCCCGACCGAAATCAGGGCATGCTGGCCGTCACTCGAAGGTGACGTAGTCATGTGCACGTGCGGAAGCTAAAGAAAGTAATGTAAAAGTACGAATAAATTAAAATCTAGCATACAAAGTACTAAGACAAGTATTAGCGTAAGTGAGACGCTAAGTTCAGAGCAAGACTACAGCAGTCCAAAGAGAATAATACGACAATAGTACATCCGAAGGTGACCCTACATTGATGAGTATCTGTCAGAAATGCCGGGACGCCCTCTGGGAAGACCACCGCAACTGCTAAGCAACTAGAACCTGGAGGGGCGCAAAACAAAAGCGTGAGTGGGCAAAAACAAAACTCTTGAAAACCATTTCATAAAATACATTATAACCCCTTGCCGTAAAACCTGTATACTTCCCAGAAAATAAACGTATGTACGTATACATAGATATGCTATAACATGTTCATAGGTATGCCAATCATACACAGTAATGCCACATCGAAATCTCATAATATAATGTAAACGCTCAGGCACCACTCATATCAACAACACATAATCTGGCAGCCGGAGTCACCTAAAGTGACCTGTACGGCTGAACCTAGAGCTCAAATCACAATCTCAATCACTAAACAACTGAACCTGACCACGATGTCGAAACCACTTAAGGTGGTCTGTACGACAAGGACTGGGTGTGACGTATATATATACGCTCAAGTGCTACGATCACGTGAAGGCTGGGCGAATAATCGCGGGTCATCTACGAGTCGGAACCACCTAATGTGGTCTGTACGACAGGGCTGGGCACCTAGCTTGGATCCAAGCTGAGCATAAGGTGCGGGGAGGTGAACATCACGTGAAGGACTGGGCCCTGCTCAGGGCAGGAGCACTCACACGGAGGGTGCAGGTTATGAGCTCGCTAATCATCTCAAACTACTACTGAATGTAAATACGAATAACCTTTACCTGGCACTTACCTGTGCATCCACCGCACCCAATACACATATATAAATGCATGCCACTACTAATGCATGTAATGATGCATAAACGACAAACATATGATGCATGGCATAAAACAATTAACCTTTTCTAATCGATTTCTGGGAATATAAACGTATATAGGTATATACGGAAAACCAAAAGCCCACTCACTGATAAGTGGAAGGGTCGTAGCCCCCCTGCCTCGAGTGAATACGCTCGTCCTCGGAATACGTATCACCTATACGCGAAACAACTACAAAAACGTTAATTTCAAAGCACATAACCAATTTCTTGTAATAACTTCTCATACATTGCTCAAAATGGACAAATGAATATACCAACGTGCTCTACACAACCTCAGGATCACACCCATATTTTTAAAATAATTTTTGGACCACGGACCTACGCGCCTGAATAGGCACGGACCTATGCGCCCCCCACGCGCGGTCACGTGCCACGCACACTGACGGCGTCAACTGACGCCGTCAGGAATATTCCGTTTGACTGACGAAATATTCCCTAACTGACGCCGTCACTGCCGTTAGGAATATTCCGTTAAAACTTAACGGAATATTCTCCTTCCTTCTCCGGCGAGTCACCGTCGCCGGCGCCGTCGCCGGAAAACTGCAAAAACTTCAAACTTAGTTTTCTCACTCGTTTTTCAACCATTTTTCACGTCTTTATACCAAAATGAAGCTTAGGACTAGTAGAATCACGTTAGACTAGTTTTAAGGCGTAAAAATCACACGATCATACCTGTCTTCAAACTCAAAACTCGGCCAACTTTGAACAGGACGATCCAGACGTCCAAACTCGTCCAACGAAGTGCTCCGAGGCTCCTTGGAACCTCACTAAGACTTCTACAACTTCAAAACACCAAAAACATGCTAGTCTAAGGTTTGCATGAATAGTAAATAAAACGGACCTCGCCTAAACGACGTGAAAACGTTAGAATTCTTACCTGGAATTGGTAGGGTTGTGCTCCTCACAACCTCACGAGTTCAATGGTGTAATTGGTTTCTTGATTTGTGAAGGTTTGAGTAACTGTGTGTGTGTGTCTGTATGTTGAAGGAAGAAGAAGATGAAGAAGAAGGGAGCTCGGGGAGAGAGAGAGAGAAGAGAGACAGAAAAGAGACAGAGAAGAGGGAATTAAGGAAAAGCAAAAGGGAGAAATAATGACAGGGTGTGTGCGTGGTCCAACAGATATCCACACCACTCGAAATCACACTAGACGCAAATGTAATGAACTAGGGGTAAAATGGTAATTTCACACGTACGTTTTTATAGTTTCAGGACGGGATGTCACACCTTCTATTAATTTTTGTCATTTGATCATCTTCAATTCATTTGATCTGACGGTCGAAAATTAGGAGTGTGTGGATAACACCACCAATCTGTAATTCTAAGTTACCGAATTGCAGCAGTTAAATCTTCTCTATCATTTTTTTTTCGGAAATTCATCTCAATCATGTTTTATTCTTCTTTTTTTTCATTCTTTATTCAGCGTTTACATTGGAAGGTTTGTGAGCCACTTCCAGGGCTTTGGGGCCGGTTGTAGCCCCTCTCTCTCTCTTAGAGCAACTCCACCCCTATTCACTTTGCGCCAGCACCCAGCCTATTTATCCACTTAATTGAACAGTAACAGACTCAATGAACAGTAATAGGCCAAAGCATCTCCACCCCCAAAAAAAATGTGATGGCACATAGTCTAAAAATGCGCTGGCACAAACGATCTCCACCCCTACAAAATGCACTGGCACCCAGTCCATTTAAAATATTAAATAATTTTTTTATAAAATAAAAAAAAAATAGTGAGGTTATGTAATTTTATTTGGTGTTTTAAGTTTAAATGGTGAGGTTATGTAATTTTAAGTTTAAATGGTGTTTTATGTAATTTTATTTGGTGTTTTATGTAATTTTATTTGGTGTTTTAAGTTTACATAAGAAATTAAATAAAGTTCTAAAAATAAATAAGAAATTGTAGAAAGTGTACAAAATATTCAAATGTAGAAAGTGTAGAAAGTGTAGAAAATATTGAAAGTGTAGAAAATATTGAAATGTGGTGAAGAAAATATTGAAATGTGGTGAAAGATGAGGGTTAGGTATTTATAGAAAAAAAATTAATTTTTTAAAATTTTTCTGTATTTTTTAAAAAAATTTTGACATTTTTAAAATAATTTTTAATAAATTTTAATGTTGTAATTAATCTGGACCGTTGGATTTGAAAAATAATCAAATCCAACAGCCAACACGATGCCACGTGTGTTGCAAAGCCTGTCGGATGACTGCAAGTGGACCTGCACGCGGGCCCCAGCGCCTGCAAAGCCTGTCGGCTACTCGCCTGGGCACTCGCGTGTGTTGCACGCGCCAGAAACAGACCGGCTCCTGGGTCTGTCCATTTTGGGCTGGGCTGTTGACTGGCACGGGCTGGGTGCTAGTCAATTGTGCGGGATGGAGCTCATTCCTTGCATGCCGGGCTATTTTCTTCACTGGGTGCCAGTCCTTGCATGCCGGGCTGGACTTGCTCTTAGGTACGTGGAGAGTATGTGTGAGTCTCTCCTAACGAGTATTTTAATTTTGTATACGTTTGTGTTACCAACATCTCCTATGTCTATTTCATTATTTTTGGTAGCTTCGATAGCTGATAATGCTGAGCACAAAATTTATGGTGGTATGTTTATTACACGAGCTCTGCAAGACTCCACCCCTTGTAATGAGCTTAGTTAACATGAGCCAATTATGTCGTTTATCATGTTTAAATCAAATTTTAATAGTTTAACGGTCTAGGTGGTATTCCTCTTCACTTGTAAGTAATAGGTCTTAGGTTCGATTCTTGCCAAAGATGAATTTGAACCATGGTATGAGGCTTAACCTATCCCCTCCCCTTTAATGTAGTTAATATCGTTATGTTACCAAAAAAAAAAAAAAAACAGATTTTAATAGTTTAGGATTTTATAAATATTTTGTTATTTATTTAATTAATTACTTTTCTATTTGGATTCCTAGATTCTGTAGTTATGTTACGTGATAAATATGTCATCTTAGCTTATAGTTTATAAATTATATTCATATTATTTTTAATTATAGTTCATATTATTATAAATAGGTCATCTTTAATTTATTTATAATTAATAATTAAATTATTATTAATTTTTAATCGTCGAATAAAATAAATTAAAATAGAACAATGAATAAAAATTTAACAAGAATGTAAAAAAAATAAAAAAAATGTGTACGACTCTAAACAACATTTTAAGGTAGAGAATTGTAATTTGATGACCCGCGAATCTTAAATCCTTCGCCCCCACATTTTTTGTATCCCCGCTTGAACAAAACCCTTGAAGCCCTTGAAGCCGCTCTGCTCCACACCACCATCGCTTTTCAGCCATGGCGGAGCTCAAGCTCTCAGAGAGTCGAGACCTGACCCGAATAGAGCGCATAGGCGCACACTCCCACATCCGTGGTCTCGGCCTCGACTCTGCTCTAGAAGCACGCGACGTCTCCGAAGGCATGGTGGGCCAGACTTCCGCCCGAAAGGCCGCTGGCGTCATTCTCCAGATGATCAAGGAAGGAAAAATCGCGGGTCGGGCCGTTCTTCTGGCGGGTCAGCCTGGAACCGGCAAGACCGCCATCGCCATGGGCATGGCGAAGTCGCTCGGCCTCGAAACCCCGTTCGCGATGTTGGCCGGAAGCGAGCTCTTTTCTCTGGAGATGTCGAAGACCGAAGCCCTAATGCAAGCTTTTAGGAAAGCTATTGGGGTTCGAATCAAGGAAGAGACTGAGATTATCGAAGGCGAGGTCGTGGAGGTTCAAATTGACCGGCCTGCGGTGGCCGGAGCGGCTTCGAAGACGGGGAAATTGACGTTGAAGACGACGGAGATGGAGACCGTGTATGACTTGGGGGCGAAGATGATTGAGGCTTTGGGGAAGGAGAAGGTGCAAAGTGGGGATGTGATTGCCATTGATAAAGCTTCTGGGAAAATTACTAAGCTTGGTAGGTCGATTTCAAGGTCGAGGGACTACGATGCCATGGGACCGCAGGTTAAGTTTATGCAGTGCCCGGACGGGGAGTTGCAGAAGCGCAAGGAGGTCGTGCATTGCGTCACACTTCATGAGATTGATGTCATCAACAGCAGGTACTTTCAAATGTCGGCTTGTGTTTTTCGTTGTCTTAATTTCGAGAGCATGGTGAACTATAAGTTCATGAGTTTCTGCAATCATATAATCTTGGGAAAGTTGCAGTTTTTGGGGGGTTAATGGAAATTTGCAATTAGCTTGCTAAGTTGTTATACATTAGTGAATGATAAGTGCATTCCTTTCTTATAAGTTACTTTTTTACAAAGAAGCTCGACCCCTTTGTTGTCCTTCTTCACCCCAAGAACTAGCTAATGCTACCTTTTACTCCCTGTCAGTCTACAGTTGAGGATGGTGATCTATGGATGCATTATATGATGTAGTTATCAGTGTTGTAAAGTGCTAAGAATCGGTTTGTGTCCGAGTTGGATATTTCGTATCTCAGCTGTAATTTATTTGGACGTTAATTGAGTAGTAGGTTCGACTTATTTGGAAGTTAGAAAGCAGGAGCTCCTCTCCTCTCTAATTTTCAACTGTTTATGTGCATCAAGTAGAGAAAATAGTTTCCTGTTTTTGAAAAAAGCATATGCAGGTTGTATAAAGCTACATGTACCAAGAGAAGGGTTTGAAAAACAAATCTTGAATTGCCAAAGTGACTATAGCCAAATCAAATAGTTGAGAAGCTTACTGGCCGCCTGTTGTGAGTTTTCTATTTGAGGAGCTTCACACATTTCTTTAATTTTCAATTTTTGTTTTAATGAACCATGTGAGAAGGGGAGAAGAGGGGAATTGGCATAGGATTTAGCCTTTCCAAGAGGCCCTTCTCTAACATCAACATTTTCATCAGGCCACCTTCTAGGCAAACTTGCTTTGAATGCACAGCTGCTTGCATCTATTGGTGCCTACATTTCTTGGATGGGTTTATTTGTTACAACACTCCTAGGAAAACCTTCATTCAGTCACCTTCTTACCAAACTCGGAAAGTTTTAACCTTAAGAAACTTAAAGGATACATCAGAATCTGTCTTTTTTGAAGCTTGAACCCAAACTTGCTGCCGGATTTGGGTGAAACAGTGAACTTTTTTCTGTTGCTATAAAGGGGTTCCAGTATTTATCTCATTACTCAGTACTTTTTTTGGTCACTTATAATTGCGGGTTAGATGAGAATATAACAGAACTCTGTATCTATCTTACATCTTAGAATTCGCAAGAGAGAAGTATTTGTATCTTACATGCTTAGGAGTTGTAGAATTTTATCTAACTATTAGTTTTTCGGGTTATTAAGGTTTGATGTAATACGTGTGGAGTAGAATGGCTTCTCTCATAGGCACACATAAACATAAATCTCTAGACAATGTCTTCAAAATTTATCGATCTATAAGCTTGTGTTTGGTGGTTTTATTGTGATCGTGTGAGCTGTGCCTGCTTTGTTGCTTTATGTTTCGAGTGAATTCTGTTTGGTTTCTGTATAAAAGCATACATTGCAACTTGCACCCGTAATTAAAGTCTGTTCAAATTTAACAAATATATCCTGGCTTGTAAGTTGAGAGGGTTTTTTTTTTCTTTGGTGATGGGGATGGGGGGTTGTTCTCTACTTTAGACTCAGTATTGGCTGTGGATTAACGTGATATTTTGTTATCTGATTTAATTATCTCTCGCTTCCAGAACACAGGGATTTCTGGCTCTCTTCACTGGTGATACTGGTGAAATCCGTTCAGAAGTTAGAGAACAAATCGACACAAAGGTAGCAGAGTGGAGAGAGGAAGGGAAGGCAGAGATTGTGCCAGGTGTACTCTTTATTGATGAGGTGCACATGCTTGACATTGAGTGCTTTTCATTTTTGAATCGTGCATTGGAGAATGAGATGGCTCCCATATTAGTTGTTGCTACCAACAGAGGAATCACTACAATCAGAGGCACAAATTATAAATCCCCCCATGGAATTCCTATTGATCTCCTTGATCGACTGCTAATTATTACCACCCAGCCTTACACAGAGGATGAAATTAGTAAGATTCTGAACATCAGATGCCAAGAAGAAGAAGTCGAGATGTCCGAAGAAGCAAAGCATCTGTTGACGAAGATTGGTGTTGATGCATCCTTGAGATATGCTATCCATCTCATAACAGCATCTTCGTTGGCATGCCAAAAGCGGAAGGGAAATATTGTGGAGATGGAGGATATTAACCGAGTTTACCATCTGTTTCTGGATGTGAAGAGATCAACACAATACTTGATGGAGTATCAGAGTCAGTACATGTTCAGTGAGGAAGGCGACGACGATGATACCAATGCCATGCAATCTTGAGAGAATTCGTCAGACTAGAAACGACCTTTTATTTTTGTATCTTGCGTTCGTGTAGTGGCATTACTACCGTACCTTGGTATGTAATGTTTATCTTGTTAGATTTTCGGTATGAATCTGTAATCTTCTTGGCAAACAGCAATTTAGCAGAGGATTAGTACGGTGACTTTCATATTTTTACTTTTATTAATACTAGAGATGTTTAACTTCGAAGTAATCTAAACCAACATAAATGCGAATACCAAGGGAGCGCATCCCCTCTAGTCAATATCGCTACGCCCACATTGGCATAGAGGCTTTGTTACTTCATCCACGCCATCAGACTGGCAGACTTACTATCATGCTCCTGTAAGCTTGAGCTGCAAAAGCACAATGACGACCAGGGCGAATTTAGGACGTGCATTCGTCCATCTAGCCCTTGCAGAAAACCAGCAGCAGCAGCGTGTAAGGGAGTTCCGATAGGCCAAAGTTGAACCAATGCTGGTATTATCCACGAAGTTCCGCTCCCCAGATTCAAGAAGTTGGATCCTCTGCCCAGCTTTTCCATTTAACAACCCTCTCTCTCTCTCTCTCTCTCTCTGAGCTCACTGTTTTTAGTCAGTGGAAGATTTTATCGAGTTTTCCTTTTACAACTCTTGGAACAGTTAGATTCTCAAGTGAACTTGTTTGTATGATCCAGGCTTTCTTCAAAATCTTAGAAATTATTTCACTTTGAAGTTATGACTTATGATAATATGATTCACAAACAGGCAAATGCACAGAAAAGAGAATGGCACGGAAAGTTGCCAGAACAAAAAATTAGTTACATAACGATAAGAAAATACAGTCGACGAATCACAAGGCCGGCAAAGATACAGGAGACTAACCTTGTGTATCACCATGTCAAACTTGAAGGAAAACCTAAGGGGTTGAGATGTCCTCAAATTTTCAGTTAACGCTTCTAAGGTGCCTAATTTTGTTTTTTTATTTTTTATTTTTTTTATTACTAATCTCTAAATGTTTTGTAGTTCAAACAGGAAACATCTTTAAACCAGCAGCAATCGGCATCCCTAAAAATCCGATGAATACAGTGGCAAACCATTGTGCCAAGGTGAGCGGAGCTGTGCTTGCAAATTTTCCCAGGAACTCGATAATAATGATTTGGAACACAACTGTGGAACTGAGGACTCCGACGAAGACATAGTTATCCAATATGCCCTTGAAGACATCTATTTCCTCCATATCGCGCGAGCTAATCTCGTTGAAAACCTGCAAAACCAGAATCAGGTCACCCTCCGTAGGAGTAAAAAATCGTCAGCAGTAGTCCTCCTCGTACGAGAACTTTAAGAAAAGATTACCTGACAGAACACAAATGTGTTGAAAATCAGAGTGTTGAGGATCACATGAGATTCTGGTCCGTATAGACCAAACATTGCTTCTCCTTTTGCCTGAAGGAACCAAATCACCGTAAACTGATATAAAGACTGCCCTAAAATGTTCCTCCACATTACATTGTTGATAAAATTCTGTCTCTTTCCAACCGGCGGATGCTTCATTAGGTCATTATTCGGAGGCTCAGTTGCAAGTGCAAGGGCGCCTAACGTGTCCATGATCATGTTGACCCACAATAGCTGCACAGCTGTGAGAGGAGCACTCCCTGAAGAGCGATGATTTATGCAGATGCACAAGAAGTGAGAAATGATTCTACGATGGATAGTAAAATATGGCGAATTTCGTTACAGAAGCAGACAAACAAATCAAAATGCGAGCCTGCTAACCTGTCAAGCAAGCCGAGGAGAAGTTCACGATCAATGCAACTATATTGACAGTCAGCTGGAACTGCACAAATTTTTGAATGTTGATGTAAACCGAGCGTCCCCATTTTGCCACTGTCACGATTGTTGAGAAATTATCGTCCAGAATTATAACATCAGCACTCTCTTTAGCCACCTGAAAGCAGGTGAAATATGATTTGTTAAGGGCCTAAACTGTATCGTTTTCTTCTTGATCAAGAAAGAAAAGAGATATGGTGGTATCCACCAATGCGAAGAGTCATATAATTTTGCACTTGCAAAGCGTAAGTACTCACCTCAGTTCCAGCAATCCCCATGGCTAGTCCAATATCTGCCTCGTGAAGCGCTGGGGCATCATTTGTTCCATCACCGGTTACAGCAACAACTTCATCAAATGTGGTCCGCAAGTGCTTCACCAGTGTATGCTTGTCCAGAGGTGAAGATCGAGCCATCACCTACACGAGGGCTCAAATTTCAGTGTCACAGATTCATAAACTATAGTAACTAGTCAGTAAGAAGCAAATCCGAGCGGTTATGTTCCTTGAAAGAAATGGAGATAGTACCTGAATTTTAGGAATCAGAGAAAGCAATTCTTCCTGATTCTTCTCCCTGAACTCCGGACCTTCAATGGCTATGCCATCATCTGTAAGAATCCCACATTCCCTTGCGATAGCCTTTGCAGTATTTATATTGTCTCCGGTGACCATTCTTACTGTGATGCCCGCTGAACGGCAGATTGCAACAGACTCCTTGACACCGGGACGAACAGGATCCTTAATTCCCACAATTCCTATACAGGTATAACCAGAAACAGGAATGGGATTCTCAGGAGAGAAACCAGTTTCTAGTTCTGTATACGCAAGGCATAGAGTTCGAAGAGCCTCGCAAGCAAACTGCTCAATAGTAACTTTGAGATGGTTGAGGGATGCTTCATCAAGGGGAACAATTTCACCATTTGAGTTGATCACCTTTTCGCAGCTGGCCAGAACTACTTCGGAGGCACCTTTGGTGTGCGCTATCAAACCTCCTTCAGGAAGCTCCAAGATTACCCCCATCCGTTTCTTTGTTGAGTTGAATGGCTCAACTTTAACAAGTTTAGAAGCTTGTCTCTCTGCTTGGAAATTTCCACCAATTGACAATCCAAATTCCAACAAAGCAGTATCTGTAGGTGTTCCCAATAGCTCATGCTTTCCGGCTTTGTTAACCACAACTTCTCCACCAGTGTTGTTAAAGATCGATTGTACCAAAAGTTTCTTAGCAGACTCCGGAAGATCAGAGAACAAGCTAGAGGCCTCATTGGGTTTACTCACCTCCTTGACATTCATGCAAATGCAAGATTTCACAACGGTCATGCGGTTGGTTGTTAGTGTCCCGGTTTTGTCACTGCAAATGTTTGTGGCTGATCCCATAGTCTCACAAGCTGCGAGATGACGAACGAGTGCTTTATCGTTCATCATCTTCTTCATGGCAAAGGCAAGGCTCAATGTCACAGACAGCGGCAGCCCCTCCGGGACAGCAACAACAACAATTGTTACTGCAATAGCAAAGAATTCCAACATTTGCTTTGCATCATCTCCATTCCAGCTCCAGTGTGTCCCCTCAGCCAGTTTTCGACTAAACAATCCTTGCATCATAACTGCAAAAGTCACGACGGCGAAGAAAAGTCCTATCTTTCCAATAATGGTTGCCACTCCATTCAACTTCACCTGCAATGGGGTTTCATCATCTCCTCCTTCGCTCAGAGTCGCCATCAATTTACCCCATTGGGTTCTCATCCCAACTGTTGTAACCATCATCTTGCATGATCCGTCTTGGACCTTAGTGCCGGAAAGAAGAAAAGGGTTTTCAGCAGTTACCATTATTGGCTCACTCTCACCAGTTAAGCTTGATTCGTCAATCAACACGGAGAATCCTGATACGAATAGCCCATCTGCTGGCACCTGGTCTCCAATAGAAAGATGCACAATATCACCAGGCAGTAAATCATAGATTGACATTTTCTGCCTATATCCATTTCTTGTTACTTGCATAGCAATCTTCTTTTTCTCCTTGTCCAAGTCCTTGAACTGCAGCGATTGGCGGTAATCACTTGTTGCTGTGACAAGAACAACCAACAGGATACTCGCAACGATTCCAAGTCCATCATGTGCTCCAACTGGCCACCCTTCCATTGCTATCCCAACTATCAAAGACACGAAAGCGCACACTCCGAGGATCATAAGAGTCAAATCCTGAAGTGCTTCCCAAACAAATATAAAGAAACCCCGTTGCTCACTCTCCGTAAATTTATTGATTCCATAAATCTCCTGTCTTCGAGTGTGCAAGTCAGATTCGGTGTTGAGCCCATCTTTTACACATGTGGAGATCTTTTCTGCGATGCCGCTTACCCCGCCATGAAATTTGAGCTTCTTTACATCATGGCCTTCAACAATGGATCCCAATTCATCTGCACAAATATGAAAACCTGCGTCTGTAACTTCCTTGGGTACGACGTAGTCACTTGGTTGCACACCTGCACGCATTAGAAATTTAGTACAGGCATAAAATCACCATGCCTTGTTATGTGATGAATTGATGGTGTTTATCTTTAAAGCCAAAGAGACTCGCCTTGAATAAATTGAAATGCAGCTTTTGAAACCAAAACAGCAATCCTCAATTTCTCCTGCAAAATGGTGAGTAAAAAATATATGAACATAGTTTTTCCGGTAAAAATAATACGAGGAAAACTAATGAAAATAACTTCAAAACATTGAATTTAAACAAAAAAAAATCACCCTATAACTTTATTTAATAATAAAAACAAGAAAAAAGAAAACAAAAAAACCTAACTACGCGCATGCAATTGCACAGCGTTTTTTCCCAGATTTTGTTTGGTTTGGTGTGCTGGTGCTTTTTCCCAGCTTATGTGTGCTGGTGCTGGTGCTTTTTTAAAATATTTTTTTAAAAAGTATTTGCCGCATACTTTTTAAAAAAATATTTATGTGGAGTGATTGATGGCAGGAGAAAGGGGATTCATTAAAAAAAAAACTTGCAGGAGAAGGGGTTTTTTTGGGAAGAAAATATAAAAGCATTCTTAGAGAGAACTTGTGGAGTTCATTAACATAATATATGGAACTCCAAAAAAAACTTTGAGTTGTGAACCATATGAATTTTCAATTACCTCCGGTTCTAATTGGTTCTTTGTTAGATTAGAAAATATAAAAAATTGAAGGAGCTTAATATAAAAGATTGGACCAAGAAAGAGACATTATTTATGAAACTACACAAAAAAAAAAGACACTATTTATGAAACAATATCAATTAATATGCACTATTTATGAAATTGGACAAAGAACTAGACACTATTTATGAAATATGACCAAGAACTACGCATTATATATGAAAGTGGATCAAGAACTAGACACTATTTATGAAAGTGGACCAAGAACTAGACACTATTTATGAAATTGCACCAATTACTATACACTGTTTATGAAACATGACTCAATAACTAAGCATTATTTACAAATGTGAACCAAGAACTAGGCACTATTTATGAATCTGGACAATAAATAGTGTAGTACCGTTTGATTTCATAAATAGTATTCAGTTTCATAAATAGTTCATAAACAGTGTAGTACTGTTTTATAAATAGTGTTTGTGATCTAGGCGAGTTAGGTTATTATTATTTTTTTAAAATATTAAAATTGCGTCTTTTTCATAAAATTTTAAGTTCTTTTGTCCCCTTTATTAAAAGTTAAGGGTTTTTCATTAAAATTTAAGATTTTTTTCATTAAATAAAATTATAGCACGGTTTTTTATTAAATTAAACTTAACTCAAGTCCTTTTTATGAAAACTCCCAATAATATAATATGATTGTCATCAAACGGCCAATTGATTTCCAATTTAGATAAGTTATTGCATAAATGATAGATGTCTGATCGAGGGCATGAAAAATCATGGGAATCATAACGTCCTTTTCATGAAAGCTTCCAATAATATGGCATGATCATCATCAAACGGCCAACTGATTTCCAATTTAGATGAGTTATTGCAGAAATGATCGATGTCTGATCGAGGGCATGAAAAATCATGGGAATCGTAACATAGAATGTGCTGTTAGCGTCATATTAATTTATTACCTAATTAGCACTTGAGCGTTATATCAATATGCATCGACTGACAGATGAGGTATTTCTAACAAGAAAAAGAAGAAGCATGACAGAGGTGAGATGAAATAAAGACCTGATTGGTACGGCGCATAGCAGCGGCCTCGAAACGCTTGGAAAGATTGGCAGTGAAGCGAAACCGCCGTTTCGGGTTCTTGACAACGCTGCAAAGGCTCCTCCATTTCTGCAACGTTTCTTCGACGAGCCCTTCGCCTTGACTTCCCCGAACTCTTGCAAATAGCTCTCCATCGCCCAACTAACTTAACTACCTTTCTTTCACTTCTTAACCAAGTAATTAATTATTTTGATTTATTTCAACCTCCTCCTACAGACTAAACACACATGCATATATATATAAGCAAAACGCGTAGAAAAACAACTTTGGAGGAAAGGAAGTTTCAGTAACATTTCTGGGAAAAAGGAGACGCATTGTGAAGTGAGGGCCTGAGAAAATAGGGTTTGTTTTCTTCTTCTCTGCGCATTTGTGTACGGAAAATACGAAAAACTGAGTGGAGGAGGAAGGAGTAAGGATCCGAAGTTTTGGTGGGAAATTGCATGGCTTGAGAGCTAATGGCGGTTCTTCGTCGTCTTCCGCACAATTGTTTGCTTATTTTGGACCAATCAGCGAGGTCAACACTCAAAACACTGAAAACTGCAAAGTTTTGGACTATTTTGTTTTCCTTTCCAAGTCCCAAGTGATGGATGTTAAATAGAGTTTAGTTTGAAGCAATTCATCCAAAAAATATAAAAATAAAGACCATATTAAATAATTCTAGTCAATTTTAATTTAGTTCTTATTCTAGTGGAATAATGTTGGAAGACATTACCCATTTGAATCTACTTCAATTGTTGATTAAAGAAAATTTAAATGAGTAAGGGTTAGTTATGTCAGTTGGTTAAGATAATTTTTGTGTCTTTTAGCACTCAAGTACAATCGATTTCTACATCGTTACGTGACATGATAAAAGAATGTGAAGAATAAAATTGAAATTTAAAAAGCTAACAACCACACCGCGTTGGGTACGCGTATGGCAGAAAAGGACCACGACTTTAGCGAGAACAAGAATATAAAGAAAGACCAAAAGCTTGTCCAAAAGTCTACTAACGTCTATTTAGTTTAATTAAAGGCATGTTTGATGGTGCATGGAAAAAACATTTATCTTGAACCTGTTCGTAATTGTTTTCGTTAAAAACATTTTTATTGAGAGCACATTGAAATTATAGTTAAAATTCTAAGTGTTTTCTTGTGTATTCGCACCTAATCGATCTACAAATACTTTTAACTTTTTATAAACTTGTTTGAAATGCTATTTAGGTTCGGGATACGATTTTGGATAGTGAAAGATTTTAGATTCGAATTTCATTCAAGACTAATTTATTCTCCCACCTCTTGAGTGTAAATATATGGTTTTATAAAAAAAAACTTGAAGGTTGGATTGGTCCTTTCATTTTTGGTTGATACAAAAATATGAGGGGTGGAAGATTTAACCTAAGTCACACAAATGGTCAACTATATATAGATTAGTGCTGAAATCATCATTTGCAAGATTCATTTTTAAGACTTCTCAATTAAGTAAAGAGAAATAATTGATGAGTCTTTTTTCAAAGATTAATGTATAAGTAATCATTGACAAGTGACCATTCTACTTGTACTAAGATTGGTTTCACGATGTAAACGTTTCGAACTTTTTATGTTTTTAAAGATTAATGTGTAAACATCTTCTTGGTAGAGAAAAAGGAGAAACATAAACGAATGACCACAAAACACTTGTTGAAAATTACTTGGAACTTTTAGTCATCTTTGATAGGGTTAAAACAATTTGTTAATCTTCTGTTTTGATAGCCTTCAAAAAGAAGATACAACATATAAAGATGCATGGACCCACTAACATCCTATGTAAAAGCCAAAGCTGTAAGCTCTGTCGATGGACTCTTAAGCACGTTTTTTTTTACATTGAGAAATATAAAATTTCATGCAAAAATAGGGGTCAAATTACAAAATCCAGAATTGATATTGAATCAGTACAACAACAGAGGCCATGAAAAGAATCCTCCTCAAATTACAAACAATACGCAAATAAGAAATCAATAACACAATCTGGGGGTTCCTTGAACCAAGGTAAAACTAAACCGATGTAAAGGACACAG
This sequence comes from Pyrus x bretschneideri, assembly GCF_019419815.1. NCBI lineage: Eukaryota > Viridiplantae > Streptophyta > Magnoliopsida > Rosales > Rosaceae > Pyrus > Pyrus x bretschneideri. The sequence goes on along the minus strand of NW_025999820.1, from coordinate 3,654,691 downwards.
CAGGAGGAAAATTAGCTACGCCATTGACTTGGTGGTGAACATAAGTTTTTTTTTTTTATTTTTTTTTTTTTGGTGCTCCTTAGCCTTGCTTGAATTCTAGCACGAAATGTTGATTATCTTTGTCTACGCAATTTGGGTTTTTCTGCCTTCTTTTTCAAGGCCCTCTATGATCTTGTAGGAAATCTTGGATTCTAGTAGTCGACATATTAATTCCTTTTGGGTCTCAATCTTTGTTGGATCAGCTTTTTACTCATGTGGCCTTTAGCCCAATGAAACTTGTGAGTGATTTATATTAAACTTCAACAGTCCTAACTGTTTATTTTTTAATTTGTACTTTATAGATCATTTTTGTAAAATATTAGTTAAATCAGAAATATTTAAGGAATCTAATTAAGTTCAAATAAATTGACGAACACTATGTTCTAAGAAACATTAAAATTTTCATCATGACAATCAAATGAGTAAATGGTTTCAGATTGAATTGATTTTTCGCAAGGATGATTTATGAACGAAGAGTTCAAATATGAACAGTTGGGATTATTCATATTTTTTTAGAAAATGGAAAAAATGTGGAGCCCTTTGGATAAAGGCTCTGACACTTACATTGAATAATTTTTTTTTTTTTTTAAACTGGTGTATTGATTCTAGTTAACTTAGAGCTTTGGTTTCTAAATTAAAAATTTATAAGCATTAGTCATTGAACTTATCATAACGTGGAACGATGGATTTTGGGCATTGAGAACTTACATTCATTACTTTCCTCTTTAAACCCTATATTTTGCTCAGAAGTTTTGACGATGTTACTTAAAAGGATTATTGCTCCACATTATGACAAGTTTACTAATCACAGTATTTCAAGGATCAAATCAATTGAGTCAAATTATGGTCCCTGCGCTAAGATTCTAATTTGCTCATAATTAAAGATGAACTAAGAGACAACAACAATGAGACAAAAGGAAACAAGAGTGAAAATCACTAACATTGTTTTTAGACGAGGAAATTTAAGATTGTTAAAAAAATTCCAAAACGACAAAAAATTGAAATAACGGAATTTATTTTTTTAGAATTTGTGAATTTCTTGCTTGGGTAGCATAAAGAACAACGAAATTGAAATACATAATTTAAAGTGTGTAATGGTGGAGGCAATGGAGACAATGACAGTGGTGGTGATGCCTGTGGTGATGATAGTGGGTGTTGGCAGCAATTGTGGTGGAGGAGACAACAATATATGGTGGTGGTGGTGGTGGCAGCTGTGATGGGTGGTGGTGATCATGGTAGGTGTTGGTAACGCGGTGGTGGTGGCCACTCATGATTGAGTGTTTTTATATTTTTGTTTTTAAACTCATGCCCATGGAATATAGGAATTGAAACATGAAATCTAGTATTCGTTTGGAAGTGTTTTTAAAGTCACTGAAAGTGCTTTTGATGAGAGTACTTTTAGAACCAATAATTAGTAAAAATGCAAGTGAATAATGAAAAAGCACTTGAAGTGTTTATTGCAATAAGCATATAACTGATGTTTTTGGAACCCAAAAACACTTTCACTAAAAGAGCTTTCAGTCATTTTAAAATGAGACCTTAAACTTGACAATTGAAGGTCTTAAATTTCAAAAAAAATAAAATTATGCATAATTCTAAATATTTATGTTTATGAATACAAACAAAAAGAATAATGTATGCATGTCAATTTATAATTTTGATTTTTGTTCAAATTTCAAATTTATTTTCTGTATCTAAACATAAAACCAAAGAGTTTTATTTTAAAAACGTTTCCTAACGAGTTCTCAAATAATTAATTTAAAGCGTATCATCAAATCATATAAGTTTATTACAATCACCAAATCAAATCATTGATTCTTCTTCCCGAAATACAACCCGAAGGTTTTTGAGTATTGAAATCAAAGGTTGGCAAGCGACGTGTCAGCAGAATACCACGACAACCGTCAATCACACACCACAAACTTGCCACCACGAAATAAACAAACCCTCTTCCTCTTCCATTTCGCTTCCCCTCTCTCTCCCCGCCCCCAAAATTTCTCACTCTCTCTCCTCTGTGAAGATGAGCAAGGGACCTGGACTTTTCACCGACATCGGCAAAAAAGCCAAAGGTGAGCAATCGTTCTCACTCTCTCTCTCTGTCTCTGCGATCTTTCTACTGTTTGTCGCGATCTCGATTGCGCGTAATTTGCATCTAAAACGATGCGTTTTGGCTTCTGTTGCAGATCTTCTGACCAAGGACTACAGCTCCGATCAGAAATTCACCGTCTCCACCTACAGCGATGCAGGGGTGGTACGCATTCGATGCTCTAATTTAATTAAAATATGTACAGCTAATTGAGCAATCGAGAAATATAGTTTCGGATCGTGAATTAGGGTTCGAATCGGTGTTGTTATGCTAGTGTTGATTGTTTTAGCTAGATTATAGTGCCAATCGCATGCTTTTTTCGTCTCGGGTTCGAAATTCAGACAGAAGTATTTGAGAATTGAGTCATTTTTGTAGATTATAGTTTTTCTCTGTCCAAGGAAATCAGTTTATACGTTTTGTTTTATAAACTAGATTTTATATTTTGCGTTTTTTGGTGCGATGTAATCGTTCACTTAGGGCTCGTTTTGATAGCCATTTCGTTTTTAGTTTTTATTTTTCGGTTTTTGAGCTAGAGATGGAGGGAAAGCGTATGGGCGAAATGACAATGGAAAGAGGAAAGTGAGAGGTGGTGGGAGGGAGGAGGGGGAGATAATGTGAAAACAAGAACTAGAAAGTTAAGCAACTTAAAAATTGTTTTCGGTTCTTTGTTTTTGTTTTGTGTCGCATTCTTTTCACATTTCTTTCACCTTTCTTTCTTCACATTCTTCATTCCCCCTTTTTCCCACACACTTTTCTTCTATCTAAGCGGAAAAAAAAAAAAAAAGTAAAAATCAAAGATGAAATAGTTATCAAACGGGCCCTTAGTAGTTTTTGAGGTTCGAATACTAAATTTTTGTTAGAAGACGTTTTTTTTTTCTGCTGTTGAGTGTTAAGTGTTTCCTTATCTTTGTTTTTCTTGAAAAATGAGAGACTGGGTTATCTAATTTTCATTGTTTCCGATATTTTAAGTACTTATCTATTGGGATTTTTGTGAAAAAATATCATTTACTCACATGACAGTTTCATTTGTTGTTACCCCATTTTTCAATCTTCCTCCTATTCGTGTGTACATGTGTAGTGTGTTACTTTGCATTTTGTTCAATTTGAAGTTGTTACTCTGTATTTTATTTCTCCCTGTGCAGCTCTTTTCTTTGTCTCATGTTATTATAGACTTAGACTTTTATGTGCCTGCATCTTATAATGACATAGGAAAAATCGCTTAGTAAAACCTTCAATACCTTTTTAATTAATAGAAAAAGTGAGCTCTGAAATACATGAAGGGAATATCTTGACTTATCAAACGATATGATTTCTGAAATTCCATCTCTTTCCTTCTTTAGAAAGCTGGAGTGAATATCTTATTTCTGAAATTCCAATCATTATGATTACATTAACATATTTGAAATGGTATTTATGTTTACTTAGATTCATCGTGATTTAATCTCACGTAATATCATACTGAAGCTTCAAAACTTGAGTTCAGAATTTGGGTATAGAATTGAAACAGTTGGCCCGGTTGATTAATGGATGAAAGTACAACAATTTTAAGAGTAAACCTTGAGATTTTGTATACTTTTCTGCACATGAACAATGTCTTAATATTTTTTTTCCTGAAAAGAAAAAAGAAGGGGACACCTGAAATGTCTTGTATAATCTATCATTTTTAATTACCAATTTGGCATTTATTATTTGAATAGATGTTTATTGCTCAGAATTTCCATTTCCTGCTATGCTTTAAGATTCATGCCGTTAAAAATTTAAATGCTTTAGCAATAACCTTTTGAAGCTTTAAAAGCTTGTGTTAGAATGGATTTAGAAATCGATGGCTGGCTTCTGAGTATTCTCAAGTTGACTAATTCAAAATTTCCCCTTTATTGGATCAACCTTGAGATTGTGGTAGTGTTGGTTTATTTGTGCCCCTTCCTGGAAGTTGTTGTGTGAGTTTATTTGTTTTAACTGTTTAAGCGAAAATATAAATTGTTGTTTATGTTCCAATGTCGTTTTTTTTGTCTTTTTGGGATCCTTTAGGCCCTGACCTCAACAGCAGTGAAGAAAGGAGGACTTTCCACTGGGGACATCTTGACACAATACAAGTACAAGAACACAGTGGTTGATGTCAAAGTTGATACAGAATCAAACGTGGGTTGTGTCGTTAGCTGTGAATATATTACAAACAATTCTCTTGTTCTTTTAAGCATGTGCAGTTTTCTCTTTGTTTTGGCAGATCTCGACGACCTTCACGATCAATGAGATTGTCCCATCCACAAAAACTATAGCTTCATTCAAAGCCCCTGATTTCAACTCTGGCAAGGTATAAAATCAGGGATCTTTAGGATAGGCAATGTTTACATTTGAATTGTGCATTACTATCTGATAGTCATTTTTCAATTTTATTGTGCAGTTGGAGGTTCAATACTTCCATGACCATGCAACCTTCACTACAGCTGTTGCCTTGAGTCAATCCCCAGCCATTGATTTTTCAGCCACCATTGGAACCCCAACCATTGCATTTGGTGCAGAAGGGGGTTATGACACTACCTCTGGAAACTTTACGAAGTATACTGCTGGAATTAGTATCACAAAGCCTGATCAGTCTGCTTCAATAATTTTGTAAGCTTTTGTACCGTAACCTGTGTCATGTACAATAGTTTAAACTCCGTTGTTGTAAGTTTTAACCGTTTCTAATATCAGCTTTCTCTCTCTCTAACCTCTCAGGGGCGACAAGGGAGACAGTATAAGAGCATCTTATGTGCATTATATGGATTTGTTGAAGAGGAGTGCTGCTGTGGGAGAGATCACAAGAAAGTTCTCCACGAACGAGAACACTTTCACGGTGGGAGGACAATATGCTGTTGATATTTACACAATAGTGAAAGCTAAGCTCAACAATCACGGAAAGCTAGGAGCCCTCCTGCAGCATGAAGTCATACCGAAGTCGGTGCTGACAATATCTGGCGAGGTTGACACCAAGGCCTTGGACAAAAATCCCAGGTTTGGAGTGGCTATTGCCCTGAAGCCTTGATTCTTTGGTGTTAATGAATTCAATACCTGGTTCAATTTTTTGGCTGGCTCTTGATAAGAGCACTTAATAATTAGTTCCACAGAAACAATTTTCTATCTTGCGATGATTGTGGATTGATCGTTTGAGGCTTGGGCCTCTAACGTGGTCTTTGTTTCTTCTTTTCCTCTATATTCTTTTGGTTTATAATCATAGGTCGCTAAGGCGTTGCACATTCTAGTCTCCTTGTATGGAGAACCATAGAATTTTGATTGATAGAAGATTTGCTTGCATATATTGTTGTGCCAAGTGATTTGCGATTGTTTGTTTGCATGAGTGCACCTTCTTAGAGTAGCTTCGATCGAGTTTATAAATGCGACGCAACGTTGATGTTGCTGAGTATTATGTTGCCGCAGTTATGATCAGTTTCTTTTTTGTTTAGCATATCTAACAGGATTTTATAGTCTTCAATTGTAGAGGCATTAGCATGGTGTTTCGGTCGACGTAGTTAACTTTGTTTTAGTGATTGAACTAGGACCAGTCCTAATCTTAATCCGTTACCTTGTCTTCTCACAATCATCACATTTTTAGAGTTATAGCCTCCACAATGGTGGACTCTAAAATAGGGAGGGAGGCGGGGAAGGGGTGGGGTGAGGCCATTGGCCTCGTTTCCTTTTTAATCCCGCTTAATACCAAGTGAAAGCTCAGGACTAGACATTGGGGTATAGTGAAGAGCAGAGCTCACCTCGTTCTCAATTGCGAGTGTCATTTATTCTAGTCTAAGACCATACCAAACGTAGTCTTGTAATCCTAGTTAAACCAGTAACTTCTAAGGTGTAACAAACGGGCTTAGAGACTTGTACAGTGGTACATTTCTCCAAAGCAGACTGCTGGAAGCCAGGAACAAGTTCTTGGCTCTCAGTCCGCAAACATGTTTGCAGTGCGCTCGAAGAGCACGGTTGTTTCGTAGCAATGATGTCTGACAAAGTTTGCTTCACAACACCATATTTGGTACGTTGAAGGACTTGTTCGATTTCCCTACCAAACTCAAAAGCAAAAAGTGGATATGACGGAAAAATGAAATTTGGTCATTCCAATTATATTTCCGGCCATGAAAGCTGGGGGATTATGAATCCTTGAAACTTAGAAGAGATCCAGAATTTCACTCATCTATTTTAGCCTAACGGAAACAATCAGTTTCGGTAAATATCTATATCCATATATGTATATATATATATATATATAGATCCGAGTCACCATTTTTTTAACACAACATTCAAAACATGCCTTTTTGCAAGGCTCACTTTGTAATGTATTTCAACCATCTAAACCACTAACTTTTAGGTACTTCTTCAAAGATCATGTCTAAAAATCACTGACATAAGAAACCGTATGACCGTTGGATTAAGAGTTAGGTTTCTTTGTAGAATTGTATTCGTCTATTTTCTTCACTACAAATGAACGTCTTAGTGGTTTTGGATTTTTTAATTTTTTGCAAGGATGATCTATGAATGATGTTCTAAAAGATAGACGATTCGAGTCGTTAAAATACATTACAATGTAGAGAAGTACCACAACAATCATAAGCAATCGACTTTTCACCTTGTCCAATTTGCAAAATACAAAGAACCCAACAAAACTCGAATGGGCATGGCTCGACATGGTCATACGGACAAGGACTTTAAAACCATTCTCCATCAAAATACATGCGGTCTTGAGACAGACACAAAAGGATGGAGAGTGGATATTAATTGATCTCTTCATCTTCATCTTCATCCTTCATTTTCATAGCTAGTGATAAGTTTAAGGTATGTCACAACGTTCAAATTATGAAAGAAAAGAAAACTTGGTAGAACTCAAAACATATTCACATGTACCGTTCATTTTCGATTATGTTGATGTACATTCCTTTGTTTCTTTACTCTTTAAATATCAAAGGCCAATGGTCATATCAATATTTTGGTTGATTAATATCTCAAATTCTCAAAATCGACATTTTCAATTAATTTTTTTAATTAAAAAACATATTTACAATAAGGTTGTAAAAAATTTAGACTAAGTTACACATCAGGCCAACTATAATGAATTGATATTGGACTTGTCATCAACGAAATTCGAGCATAAACCCCTCCCACTTACAATCTAAAGGAAAATCACTAAACACTAGTCCAAAGTGACTTTCAATTTTGGGACTGACTGCAACACTTACAAGTACTTAGTAACATAATCAAACAGTCAAATATGTTCCTTTGATCTCATTACAACCTATCTAACCGTATAATACAACATACTTGTTGCATTTTGTACCAAAATCCCAATCCCAATGTTGAATCCGTCCTACAACTCCAGCAACTAAGAGCGGAAATCAAACAAATAATTTTCAAAGGCTGAAAAACGTTGGCAACAATTCAGCCGATGACACAAATGAAGTGGAACCATGTTGAACCTGTCCTATCACCACACGGACTATTAATCCAATTACTTAATACCAATCTCCGCTACAATGCCGAAGTAAGATCGGACTAAGAAAAGTGAAGCGATTAGTGCGAGAAAAGCAAAAGCATAAAAAACTTGGTAGCTACCGAATTGTTGCAAAACTAATGAACCCAGAACATGCTCAAGACATGCTGAAATTTCATTACAGTTCAAAGCAATAATCTACTTCTTATGTCTTATAACTTATGAGAGACGAGTTCTATATAACGCATACATAGAACCACACACGATCCAAAAGACGAAGCACGAAGAGCATATGCTCAAAAACTGTTACGGCGAAGAAACTGAACCACAACCCTTGTACAAATTATTCGGTATCTACATCAAGCATCAAAACCTACACATATCCCCTGCCTGCCGGCATAAAGAGTTTAAATCGGGATAATGAGACCTCAATATCATACTAAAATGATAGCAATCACATACAAATGAGAACATCAACTTCACAATTTGGAGCTAATGCAACTGTATACTTAGAGTAATAACCAATTTTCCCAAACCAGCCCTAATCCAGTCCTAATCGAACTAAACAATCTCGATCATCGCCAAAAGGAACGTAGTCACATACTCTATTGAACATAACAGGAATCCTAACGTTCATGTGGGCATAAACTTCATATCAAACAACCATAACAAATTATGAGCACAGAATATTATAAAACGAAAAACATTACCACAGATAACAAAATATAATGGCATTGAAAATGCAGCACAAAACCCTTGTCCCAAATCCATCAATGCATAATCAAAATAAAAGTGCTTACAATAAAAGCTCATATGAAAGTTGCTAGTTTCTCTACCAAAATCAGATACCCAACTGAAATCAGTCGACGTTCTGCATGATATCCTCGGCGGTGAACTTGGTACCCTTGTCCTTGTCAGCAGCGGCGCGGCCCTTGGCCTTGCGGTCGAGCAGAGACTTGCGGTCCTTGTCCAGCCTGAGCTTGGTGACGACCACCTTGGATGGGTTGATTCCGACGTTCACGGTGGAGCCATTGACCTTCTCGCGGGTGATTCGCTCGATGTGGATCACCCATTTGCGGCGGTAGACCTGGACAACCTTGCCCTCGCGGCCCTTGAAGGTCCCGCGGACCACCTGGACCTCGTCGTCCTTGCGCACCGGCATGGATCGGACGTTGTACTTGGAACGGAGGTCGGAGGAGAGAGGGGCGCTCATCAGCACGCGGCGCACGCTGGACGGCGCGGTGAAGTGAGCCTTGCGGTTCTTCCGCCGGGAGCTGGTGACGCGGGGATTGTACTTCATCTTCGCTCGCTCTCGCTCTCTCCTAGGGTTTCGGCTAGGGTTTTCTGGCTGCCTCAACTTTTATAAGGAGAAGCTGCGCCAGGGAACGGCGTCGTGCTAGGGTTTTATCCATTGGTAAATGGTCACACGATTTGGTATGAATTGGGCCGTTTGAGTGTGTGGGCTGCCTTAGGCTGCGGACAGCTTCTTTATTTGGGCTCAAAGAATACTAAAAGCCCACGTTGGCCCAAAGAGTACCCTACTTTTGTTGGAAATAAGAGCGCGTCCTCGTGAAAGATAAAATGAGTCGACCTTTGGGTTTGAGTAGGTAAACGAGCAAGAAAAACCCCGTAATTAAAAGTTTGGAAAAACTCACTATCCCGTATTGTTTAGTTGAATATGGCTCTGGTAGTCACACGACCATGTTTTCTCTATCTACCGTTATTGGTAGTGCAGCTTGGTGGCTGCGATCGGCGAGATGCTCTCTGCTGGACTATGGGGTCTTCTGTCTTTGCATATATGTGGCGCTGTTTTGTTGGGTTTCCATCGCTTGTTGATGGTTGTGGTTCGTGTTGATCTTGGGGTAGGGTACTATTACGGCGGCGTTGGCAGCAGTTTTCTTGGTTTTTCTATTTGTTTGTTTCTAGTTTTGGGCCTTAACTTTTGTTTTTGTATGCTAGGTGCACTTTAGTTGGTTATGCGACCAGTGTACATCCAATTCTCAATAAAGCTATCACAATGGATTCTGCAAGTAGTCAATTCTCAATAATGTTGTATGACTTCTCCTAGTTGGTCCTGCAACCGGTGGACATCCAATTCTCATTCACCTTGGATTCTTTCGACATAGAAAAGTGTTTTATTTGCTTTTCACCTCACTTCTTCCCATATGAAGCCTTTCTTGGTGATATGAGTTGGCTCTCAAGTGCTAACCAAAAGATATTTCAATACCAGTCTTCTTGCAACTGGCCTTCATAAAGAGCTTCCTTCCTCTTCTTTTTCCTCCATGAGCTCAAAAGGGTTAGATTCCATCTATGCTTAAATTAAATTTATATGGATTTCAATTCACCTTGGTTATGGATTGCTAAATGGTTTGACTTGGTACTTGGTTATATTAGTTTAGTTGGTTTTTAAAGGGATTTTAACTTCTCTGCTTGCCCATGCAACTAAGCTCTAAGAGATGGGTTTTAGTCTGGGCTCTTCTAGGTTGCTCAAACACATCATCATTTTAAAGTCTCTAATAGGAGAAGATTTTCTCATGCAACTGAGATTTAGTTTTAGTGTCATCAATCGTCATTGTTCAATAAATATTTGTCACGTATTTAAAAAATGTACTACCCGTCCAATAAATAATTGCCATGTGAACATTTCTTGAATAACGTACCTATTCACACCACAACCCATTCGGCCAATCGTAGAGACACGTTTAGGCCGAAAGTGGCTTTGGCCCCAAATAGTTTTTAGTGAAAATTAGTCTTAAGTTATGTTAATAGCCCCAATAAATCTATATTGGTGTTTGGGCCTGAAATATTGGGTTTGGGCCAAGTTGGTTGACAGTCTAGAAAGAAGGTTGAGTCTGGGCCAAGTAATGTATTGTTGGTGGCATGACCGAGTCCTAGATGAAGTAGGATTGTTCAAGGATTATGATTAATTTCAGCTACACCTTCCCACTCGGCGATTTCCTTCGGCAATAACTCACTCGACAGGAGTTCCTTTGGTGATTGAGTTTTCAGCAGCATGTTTTTTCTCAGCAGTGGACGATTTGTTTTCTCGAAGGTCTTGGCCAACTTCTTTTGCAGGCGAGGTCGATTGAGTATCCTGACTTTTTGAAACGTTAGAAACCATGTTGCGACCCATGTTTGCCAGCATCTTTAGCCATTTTGGCATTTGTTTGGTTAATTTGATGCTAGGGTTTTTGGTCACTCCATCCATGTGTCATGAGGCCTTTTTTTTTTTTTTTTTTTTTTGGTGGTAATAGGCTTGGAGACTACCACTGTTGCTTAAGCCTCATTGATTTAATTTGTTGTCTTCGCAGACGTGGTTGGTTAAAATTTGGTTGAGGTATTGCCAGTTGCCGAAACAATAATAGGCCTCTTTCTCTTCGCAGTTGGTCTTCTTAGCTACTGAAGCTTTTACCTCGGTGATCTTTTTTCGGCGCCAATAAGAAGAAAAACAGCCAAGTTGGAGAGATAGTCTAACATACACTGTATGTAGAGCTGTGCATACCTAAAAAAAAAAAAATTCTTATTTTTTTTCATAATAATAATTTTTTATTTATAAAAGAGGATATATTTTAGTGTGTGTGTGTGTATATATATATTGATGTTTGGACGTACAATTCCTCAGCATCAGCGTCGAACAATTCACCAGTGTATTTTTACTACCATTATGTGAAATTGTAAACGATATCTGTGTTGGGGAAACGTGGCTAAAGTTTGAACCAAGTGCATCTCTAGTTGAAGTTTTCACTAGAGGCGTCAAATTTGGTGGCCGCCTCACATTTGTCCAAGGCGATTGCGGATTGTGAGATTAATGGAACTAGATAGGCTTGGCGATATCCATGTTGACGTGTGAGGAAATTCAACATATAGATCTCATAGCTTGACTGGCTAAGCTCACAGTCGAACTAAATGTCACGCATGAGGAGAATTAGGCTGAAGTTCGGCGTCTTCCGTTTGGTCCCATTGCAAGCACGGAAGATCATTGTAGATAGGTATGGTCTTTTATGGAAGATTGTGATTTCATTTCGAGGCTAAAGAAATGGTAAAATATTACGTACGTCGAATGTCTTGGAGGAAGAGCGCCGCTAACTGGAAGCCTATGGCTTCATTATCTTGAAATTAGGACAACTTGATAGAAGTGGAGTAGAGTAAGTTTGGAGCTACATCTAAAAAATCAAGAGCGGCCCATGCTGGTGTGGCTCCATTTATTTGGTAGTTATATCAAATAAACAACGATAGAGATGGGTGAGGATTGATGAGCTAAAGGCCAAGTTTTGACTGCTTGCCAGCACTTCGACCATGAGCATGTTCTCGATCAGGAATGTTGAACTTTGACAAAAAATGAATGTGTTATACCAGTAAATGAGAAAAGCCTTGTGTTCACCTTTTTTTTATAGGCTTGTTTTCTTTGTCATCGAAGTTCGTAATCAAAGTATTATTGTTGAGGAAGCTCTTGGCCTATTTGGTGATCGCGTCCTTCAACCAATCTTTATTTTCATCCTCGCTTTGAGCCCTTCAAAGCCATCTTGTCGAAGATGGCTTTTAGGTCTAGACATATTGGTAGGTCGAGAGAGAAACATGTTAGGACTCTATTGAATTGTCACTGAACATAATAAGGACTATCATACATGGAATTAATTAATTAAAGTCAAAACCATTTAAAGGATAAAATCCCTTGTTTGTAGGACACTAAATGATTGCTTCAGTTGTTGTTTAACAACTAACAAACGTGTAGGTTTTTATACTTTAACGATCCTAAGATAGTTAGGATACAGTTGGGGTTATAAGTCTATATAGGAGGTGTCCTTGCTGACGGGAAGATAACGTCAAAACAAGATCTAGAACTATCACTAGGGTTTTGATATCAAGTTCCTCAGTGAGTAGAAGACTCTCTGTGTTGTTGTTTTACTGCTTGTATGGCATACTCAGGTATAATCATACTTAGATTCCTCAAATATATATATATATATATATGTGTATGTGTGTATGTGTGTTATTTGTGATTCTTAGCGAAGACTAATCAGTTGTAGGTCTAACATTTGGTATCAGAGCAAGGTTAGTCTACTTGGATTCAAAACTATTTTTAGTTTAAACATATCACATATAACCTTTAGTACTTGCAGAACAAAGTTGAAGAATTTTAAGGGAACATGACTTTGCACCAATGCACAATTGCTTAGAAGATCACGTCAAAATGGGATTTTGTCAAGCATTGTTGCATGAATTAGGTTGCAGGATATTGTAATTCATTTATCATAACATACATACTGCTCTCTTCAAAAAGGGAGTATATTAAATTAATCTAATTCTTGTCCAAAGACCTGAGTTATGAATGTGTTTAATAGTAAATTAAGTAGCTATGTTAATGAAACTGGTAGTAAAGTGTTTCTTGCCCAAAGGTGATACCTTGTACTGCATGCTGTTTTCATTGTTTATTTCACTAACAAATTGTAGTGGCATCCTCAGTGAATCCCATGTCCTTGAATTTTTCCTCTATCGAGCCGCTCAATGGAGGAAATTACAAAAAATGGAGACAAGATGCTGAGATTATTTTGGGACTGATGGACTGATTTGGCACTCAAAGAAGATGAGCCAGCACTAATGGATGCAACTAGCACAGTTGCTCAAAGGTTGAAATTTGAAAAATGGGAAAAAGCTAATCACATGGCATTACTTGTGATAAAAAGATCAATTGGGGAAGCTGTGAGAGGGGGACTGCCTGTGAATGACAAAGCAAAAAATTTCCTCGAAGGCATTGAGGCAAAGTTCAAGGTCTATGAGAAAAGAGAGATAGGAAACCTTATGACAACCTTGACTACTCTGAAATTTGATGAAAGTCACACAGTTAGGGAGCACATGTTGAAAATGGTTAATGCAGTGGCAAAGCTCAGTGATCTTGAAGTGCCTATTGATGACTCTTTTGTGGTTCATATGGCTCTTAACTCTATTCCTGAGAGTTATGAGCAGTTGAAGACATCCTACAATGCTTAGAAAGAAAAATGGAGTTTGAATGATTTGATTTCAATTTATGTCCAAAATGAGGCAAAGATGAAACGAAAACAAGAGGCCATTAATGTGGTGAGCACAGACAAAGGCAATAAGCACACTGTGTTTTCTAGTAAGCCAAGCAAACCCTTTAACTTTCATCACTGTGCTGGAAATGATACTCTTTCCTCCAAGGGACCGCAAGGTTTTAGGGTGCATATGGAAAATGTTAAGTGTTATTTTTGCAAGGAATATGATTATTTCAAAATGGACTGTCCAAAACGAAGAAGTGGGAAAATAAAACTGAAAATGTTTGTGTTTGTGTTAATATCAATCTTGTTGAAGTCCCTCCAAATTCTTGGTGATTTGACATTGGTTGTTCGGTGCATATTACCAATTCATTGCAGGGATACACAAGAAGGGAATTTGCAAGAAATGAAGTCTATGAAGTTCCCATAGGAAATTGAAATAAGGTGGCTGTGGAGGCGATAGGCACTCTAAAGCTCAAGTTGTCAACTAATTTCGAATTAGAATTGTTAGATGTTCTTTATGTTCCTAGTTTAACTAGAAGTTTAATTTCAGCTTTTAAGCTTGTAAAGACTGGTTATGCTTTCATTGGAGAAGATGAAAGTATAAGGATTTTCAAGAAATGTAATCTCAATCTTTTACTTGGTATTTGTTTATTGGAAAATGATTTATGAAGATTACATTGTGATGTTGTTACAATTCCAAATTGCATGCAAGTGTCGTCAGTTCTTAAAAGTAAAAGATCATTGGTTAATGAAAAGTCCTCTATGCTTTGGCATAGGAGGCTTGGACACATAAGTCAAAAGAGATTGGAACTTCTAGTTAAAGAGAACCTACTGCCAAGGTTAAACTTTGTTGACCTGCAAAACTGTGTTGATTGTTGGAAGGGTAAATTAACAAACACAAAGAAACTTGGATCAACAAGGAGTCAAAAACTCTTGGAAATAATTTATTCAGATGTTTGTGGTCCTTTCCCCACTAAAATTATTTGCAAAAATGTCTATTTTGTGACTTTTATTGATGATTTTTCTCGATATGCTTATGTTTACTCAATATATGAGAAAAATGAAGTGGTTAGTTGTTCTAAAACTTATCAAAATGAGGTAGAAAAGCAACTAGAAACATCAATTAAAATTTTGAGGTCGGACCGTGGTGGGGAGTATTATGGCAAGTACACTGAGGAAGGCAACAAAATGGTCCAATGGCAAGATACTTGGAGGAAAATGACATTCAAGCTCAGTACACTACTCCCGGCACACCACAACAAAATGGTGTGGCCTAGAGAAGGAACATAACTTTGAAAGAAATGGCAAAATGCATGATGAGCAGGACTAATCTGCCAATGTTCTTGTGGGGAGAAGCACTTAAGATGACAAACTATATTTCAAACCAGTGTATCGAGCAAATTAGTGATAAAACTTCTTTTGAGTTGTGGACATCAAGGAAGCCAAGCCTCAACCATCTTTATGTGTGGGGTTGTTTGGCAGAGGCAAAGATGTATAATCCAACAAAAAGGAAGCTTGATCCAAGAACAGTGACTTGCCATTTCATTGGTTTTCCAGAAAAATCAAAGGGGTACAGATTCTTATCACTGAGTTTATCCACAAGGATTTTTGAAACTAATAATGCTAGGTTCATTGAAGATCAACAATCTAGCAATGAAGGTTTGAAGGAAGTGGTTTTTGAAGAAGATTTGATTGTTTCGTCATCTTTCAAAGAATTCCAATGCATGCTGGCACAATTGATTTTGGGGACGTGGGAATTCTAAGTCATACTGATTGCATAGATCAGCATGAATTAGAAGACGTGCAGCCAAAAATATTAGAAATGCAAGATAATACTCAACAAAATACCATGCAGCAAGTTCCAATGCAAAGGAAGCAGCTACAAAGAAATAAGAGGTGTCCATTCTTGAATGACTACTTAGTATATGTGGGAGAGGTTAAGCATGAGGAAGGAATTGACAATGATCCAATCACATACAATCAAGCAATTAATTGTGATAAAGCTAATGATTGGAAGGCTACAATGAAGGATGAAATGGGTTCGATGTACTTCAATGAAGTTTGGAATTGGTGGAAAGAGGCGAATTTATAAAACCCATAGGATGCAAATGGGTTTTTAAGACAAAACATGACTCTAGTGGGGAAGTTGAAAGGTATAAAGCAAGGCTCGTTGCAAAGGGTTACACACAAAATGAGGGTTTGGATTACTCGGACACATTATCCCTAGTTTCATCAAAAGACTCACTTCGAGTCATTCTTGCCCTAGTTGCACATTTTGATCTTGAGCTTTACTAAATGGACGTTAAAACGACGTTCCTTAATGGAGTTCTCAATGAAAATATTCACATGGTATAGCCACATGGTTTCATTGATGAGGTCAAGGAGCACATGATATGCAAACTAAGGAAATCAATCTACAGGTTGAAACAAGCATCAAGACAATGTTTTATGAAGTTTGATGAAAAAGTCACTAGTTTTGGTTTTATTGAGAACAAAATCGATGATTGTTTGTATCTCAAGGTGTGTGGTTCCAAGTTTATTTTCCTTGTCATGTACGTCGATGATATTTTGTTAGCAAGTAATGATCTAAACTTGCTAATAGAAACCAAAAGGCTGCTGTCAAATACTTTCGAAATGAAGGACATAGGTGATAATACTTTCATGCTTGGAAAAGAAATAATTTGGGACAGGAAAAGGTGCTTACTAGGGCTCATGCAGAAATCTTATATAGAAAAGGTCCTAAAAAGATTTAATATGAAGAGTTGTGCAAAAGGTGAAGCCCCAATGAGCAAAGGAGACAAGTTTAACAAGTCTCAATGTCCTAAGAATGATATTGAAAAGCAAAGCATGTCCAACAGACCCTATGCTTCACTTGTTGGAAGTTTAATGTATGCCCAAGTTTGTACGAGGCTGGATTTAGCTTTTGTAGTTAGTGTGCTTAGGAGATTCCAAGCAAACCCAAGGGAATATCATTAGACTGCTACCCAGAAGGTTGTTCGATACCTGCACATGACCAAATCCTACATGTTAGTATATGGTAAGACTGAAAGGTTGGAGGTGATTGGTCATTGTGACTCAGACTTTGCAGGATGTGAAGATGATCGAACATCAACGAGTGGGTATGTTTTTCTAACGGCTGAAGGTGCTATTTCTTGGAGAAGTGCAAAGCAGAAGATTTTGGCTACTTCAACAATGCAGGCATAATATATTTCATGTTTTGAAGCAACCCAACAAGCCATAATGTTAAAGAATCTTATTTCAGAAATGAGGATAGTTGACATAATTGCGAAACCACTTGTAATATACTGTGACAACAAAGCTGCTGTGTTGTTCTCTAAAAACAACAAGAAATCTTATGCAGCTCGTTTAATGGATGTCAAGTATCAATCAGTCAAGGAGAAGGTGAAGGCAGGAATGATGTTTATAGAACACATTGACACCACTCTAATGTTGGCTGATCCTCTTACAAAACCTCTGGCAGTGGGAGTTTTCAAGAATCTTATTTTAGAAATGAGGATAGTTGACACAATTGCAAAACCACTTGTAATATACTGTGACAACAAAGCTGCTGTGTTATTCTCTAAAAACAACAAGAAATCTTATGCAGCTCGTTTAATGGATGTCAAGTATCAATTAGTTAAGGAGAAGGTGAAGGCAGGAATGGTGTTTATAGAACACATTGACACCACTCTAATGTTGGCTAATCCTCTTACAAAACCTTTGGCAGTGGGAGTTTTCAAGAATCATGTGGCAAACATGGGCGTGGTTGAATCATTTGATTCAGCTACTGTATGGAAGTAAGAGTTATCTTTCATTTGATTTCATCTTTTGTTAAAAAATAAAGCTTGAATTCATGTACTCTTGAATTTTACCATGTTAACAGTTGAGGTTTTATTTCAGCTATTGTGTATATGTACAAATATATGTATGCAATATATTGAAATATTGTGGACTGATGAAAGATTCATACTAAATGTGCTTGGTATCATAAGCATTCCATTGGAGCTAACAAAAGCTTGACAATGGTGGACTGCTCTGATTAGTAGGAGCTTGGAAACAAAGCTTTGAATTTGTTTCGGTACTTATATCATGCATAAGTTATTTTGGGTGATGTGATCTTAGGGTGCTTGTACGAGTTGATGTATAAGATTTTCTAAGGTTCATTTCTTTGAAATAATTTATGGCAGATATGCAAAGGGATTAATGGTTGTGTTGACAAAAGTGATCACTAAGGGATTAATTTGATTCAATACGTTGATAAAGGTTACGATCAGTGATAATTCAAGTGGAAGAATGTTAGGACTCTATTGAATTGTCATTGAGCATTATAAGGACTATCATATGTGGAATTAATTAATTGAAGTCAAAACCATTTAAAGGATAAAATCCCTTGTTTGTAAGACACTAAATGCGTGCTTCAGTTGTGGTTTAACAACTGACAAACGTGGAGGCCGGTTTTCAGGCTTTGACGATCCCACGATAGTTGGGATGCAGTTGGGGTTATAAGTCTATATAGGAGGTGTCCCTGCTCATGGGAAGATAACGTCAAAACAAGATCTAGAACTATTGATAGGGTTTTGATATCAGGTTCCTCAGTGAGTAGAAGACTCTCTGTGTTTGCTGTTTTGCTATTTGTATCATGGCATCCTCAAGTATGATCATACTTAAACTCCTCAAATATATATATATATATATATATATATATATATGTGTGTGTGTGTGTGTGTATGTTATTTGTGATCCTTGGCAAAGACTAATCAGTTGTAGGTCTAACAAAACATCTATGGGAGGCCAACTAGGGACGTGTTGAGTAATGCAAAAATGTTGAAATGTCAAGGATGATGGGGTTCATGGGGCCGAACGGGAGAATCATCAAGTTGGTGGTTGGGCACCAAAAGTTTAGGGCCACTAACAAGAGCTCTCAATCCAGGATAATTTCGGTACTGGAGATTTTAATGGCATCATAGACTCCATGTCTACAAAGCTATTCTTCTTCCTATTTTTAGAAATTTCACCAAAATTCAAATCAATTCAGCAACAATAGGATTTGTAATCTCTATCTTAATTCTCTACAACTTGTAGTTTTTTCCTCTATCTTACCTATGACTTAAATGTTTGTGCTTGGAATTTTTTATTGATTTCTCCCTGTTAAATTTAGTAGTATGATGACAAAGTTATCATGCAAAGGTTTGAAAGTATGAAAACTCGTCAAAGATAATTATGGTTGTGAAGAGATAATATTATCAATGGTTATGTTATTATGATGTTTTGGTTAGTAGTTTTATAATTATTATCTGCCAATTGTTCACATTTGTGAAAGACACTTCCTCTGAAATTTTTCTCCGCCACTGGTTTCACTATTAAATTTTTTTTCCTTATACCAAAATACCCAAGGACTAACATTCTTTTGTTGCTATGATGCCTATATTTTTCCAAGTTAAATTTCGCATACGTACATAAAAAGTAAAACATCTTCTTATTTAGTCTTTTATTTAGCTCAGTTGATTGCACGAAACATCATTCTGCATTTGCTCATTTTTCTAATCCAATCTTCAAGACTATTTCTTTGTATTGTCTTTGTTTCTAAATACGTGACCAAATAAAATATCTTCTTATTTAGTATTTTGTTTAGTATAGTATAATTGATTCGCACGAAAAATTATTATGCATTTGCTCATTTTCATTGGAAGAAATCTAATCTTTAACTTAATATTTCTTTGTATTATTTCTTGTTTCTAAATACGTGACCGAAATATCAACAATAAATTAGAAGACAAAAAAAAGTAAATAATTTCAGAGAATGACAGAAGAAAAACGTGAAAATCATTTTCCCTTCAAAAAATCTATTGCATTAACCAATTTGGTGAAATTGTTAGTTTGAATATATATATATATATATATATTTTTTTTTTTTGAACAAATTAGTTTGAAATTTTGAATACTTTCAAAATCACGAGGCAAACAAGACCACCTCAATTTTCAGGCTGACATAATTGAAGCTTTCACCACATGGCACGGCCCAATAAGCCTGTTTTCAGAGATAGGAAATACCAAAACAGAATTTAATAGGGTGTCCAAATCAGAAATTTCTTCAAGCCAACGATAAAACAGAATTTATGTCCGAAAATCATATATATACGTGTCCATTTGTTTATAATTTCAATTATTTAGACACGTGTTCATCTCTAGTTAGGTGAAAGTAAGAGCCAACTAGTGTCCTTTCTATTGTATTTCGGAATATGGGACACTTTGAATTTTTATTTTATTTTTGAACAAACGATATTATTTATATTAATGGAGTGGGAGAGTAGGCTAAGCCTCATAATAAACTAGTAATAATGTTGTTCAAATTTGTTTTTGACGAGAATCGAATCTAAGACCTCTCACTGACAAGTGAAGAGGAACTAGATTGTAGTACTAAGTGGTAAATGACAATTGTTAGAATTTGGATCTTGATCAAAAATACCAATAAATAAATAAATTAATTAACAATTAAAAATTTCAAAATATTTTATAATCCAAAGCACTGTAAGTTTTGTTACCATTGAATAAAAAGTAAAAACAGCATTGAAGGCAAAGGAGTGAATTGTTTGCTCTTCCTGGGCATGCATTTATGAACGATCACATGCACGCCATAAATATACAAACCTAAACGAACGAAAGCAGCAAGGAATTAATTCCGAATTCTTTCGAATTCCTCACCCTTTCAAAACATAAAACCCTAATCGCATTTAAAGCAGCATATCAATAAATAAATATAAAAAAAGGGAGTTCAGAAATCAAAACTGCGTTTTTCAAGAAGAGGAGGAGGTTGGCTGCTGCTAACTGCTAAGCGGCAGGAAATGAGGGGTTGGAAAAATCTTGGAGTTGTTGAGACCATCTACGAGGAAGAAGACTATGAATTCTCTTCGGCTTCTCCTTCTCTCTCCCCTGCCCTCTCTTCTCCTTCCACTCCCCTCCACTCCAGAGTAGAATCATGGTAATTACATATTCTTCCCCTTTTCACCACGTTCCGGATTCAAACTAGTAATATCGTTTGTGACAAATAATTATGTAATACACTGATAATTTCTTGTTTTGTTTTTGTTTTGTGCGTAACTTTTAGGTCTCGGGCAACAGGGCAAAAAGCGGAAGTACTAATCCGAGTTCAGGGAAAATGTTTCCATCTGCACAAGGTCTGTGACAATTCCCCTCCTTAATTATAATTAAGCTGTTTGTATTTTCATGGGGTTTTTTTTTTTCCCAGTTTTTTGGGAGATGGGTAAAAAGAATGAAGGACAAGAAAGTATTTGCCATTTGAGAGAAAACGATGAAATTATGTTCCAATTTCTGCACATTTTCGTCTTGCCAGGTTGAACAATTAGAAGATGAAATTTGGATTTGTGGGAAATCATACAGTTGAAATTGGGGTTATTTGATTTGGAAAAATTTTAGGGACGAGATGTTAACTTTTTTTGCTATATTAGACTGACAGAATCCTCATTTACTCCATGTGGTAATCCTATTTTATTTTTTGACGAGGCGATATCGCCGGTACGTTAAATTAAATTATCAAAAATGTTATTCTTGTTATATTTTTGTATCGCTATGATCATAGAGACAACACCCATTTTTATATTACTATGATAGAGACAAAACTCATATTAGTTGATGGCACCTACCTCTGTTAGAGAGATAGAACAAATAGAATATGAAAAATATAGTAAGTGTAACATTATTTTAAATTATTTTGGTTTACGAAATGACAAATTCAAATTTGAATGCAAACGTGTAAACACACTGCTCTGGTAACTGTCATAACTCACACTGGCATCCCTAGTTTTTCTTCCCCAGTTCTATTCAAAAGCAAGAAGTTTGGGATTAAGTGTCAATAGTGATCTATGAAGTTATGAACTTCCATTGATTTTTTAACCACCGGATGGCCTCATATATAAACACATATTGTATTCCAAATTGTCCAGCGATTGGATTTGTAAAACTAAAAACTATTCATCCATCCCTTGATTAGTCAAAATTTGTCGCTTAATTAGAGAATGGTAATTAATGTTAGGGAGACTAAATTTGTAAACAAAATTTTGTAAACTAAATGGTATGAAGTTGATAATTAGATTATTATTTAAGCGTTGATAAACGTGCTCTTTCCTATTAGTGACACATCATTTAGTTTGTAAATTTTGTTTACAAATTTAATCTCTTAACATTACCCATTACAGAATGCAGAATCATAAGTTTAATTAAGCACTCATATAGATCTAGATCGGCTAAGTTTTTTCGAAAACATACAGTTGCTTTTAAGCAGCTCGAATTCCCTCGTTTTATTTTGTTGGATTATTGAGCGCATGCCCAACTGTTAAATTCAGTAATATGTACCATATATTGATGTATAAATTTTTTATTTCTTACCATTCCAAGATGCTTAGATTCCCTATAAATGGAATATGGCTATTCAAATAATGAACCACAGAAAATAAAAAAGAATCTGTGTGTGTGTGTGTCTATGTATATATATAGAGAAAACCTTTAAGAGAAGGATTCCCTTTTAAAAAAAAAAAAATAGGAACATCATCTTGATCGTTAGATTTGGCTTTAATGAAATTCTGTGGTTGAGATTCTTTGGCCTGTAATTTAATCTCAACCACAGAATTTCATTATAATCAAATCTAACGGTTAAGAAAGTGTTCCTATTTTTCATCTAATGGTTAAGACGGTGTTCCCATTTTTTTTTTTAAAATAAGGATCTCTTCCCTTAAAAAGCCTGTATATATATAATGCTACATATTATTTGCCAGCTACTGATGAAAGTGCTTGTATACTAATTATTTCTCATTTTTTTTGTTAATTTATAGGATCCTCTGACATCAAGAAGCACGTATTTAAAACGTCAGCTAACGGAAATGGTCTCAGATTTCACGATGCCTTTAAACATTTCAGCCGAAACATTCACTCTCGTAGCCGAATTCTGCTACGGAGCTCACCTTGTCATAACGCTGTTCAACGTCGCTGCTCTAAGGACAGCAGCCGAATTGCTTGAGATGACGGAGACCGACTACAATGGCGATGACAACTTGCTCCACTTAGCAGACACCTACTTCCGCCAAGTAGTTGCCGTTAATAGAGATTACGCATCTGTTGTCTTCCGTTCGTGTCTATCTTTGCTTCCTGAAGCAGAAACAGCAGCATTCCTTGTTAGCAGGTGCATTGAGGCGTTGGCTCTGTCGAGCGAGGGTGACAGCGGTGCTGATTGGTTGAACGAGGTTATAACGGTGTGTCCAGAGGATTTTCAAATAGTTGCGGAGGCCATCCAACGATGTTTTGGAAACCACGATGTTGTTTATAAGCTCGTTGATCTTTATCTTATGGTAAGACATCAATCACTCCACGTTTGTTTTCTTCTTCTTCTGTTAATGCTATGTCTTTCTTTGTCCCTTGCAAACTGCAAGTGTCAAATTAGCCACCTAATTAGAACTTAGTGGAACGTGAGCATTAGCTAGGTTTAAGTTTGTATGTGTTATGCCGTTTTGTTTAAAACTATATAGTGAATTGTATTGTCCGAATCGGAGTTTTTTAGTTTTGTTAGGTAAACTAAAGAATTCTGTAGTTGATATAGCTTCTTCTGTGTATCCATATAAAAAATGCTACATTTCACAGAGATACAGTGGAAAGATTACAGAGGATGAGAAAACTCAAATATGCAGTTCAATTGACTGCAGCAAGCTCTCACCACAACTCCTCCTTGAGGCAGTCCAAAACCCCATAATGCCCCTCCGGTTCATAGTCCGAGCCATGTTGATTGAGCAGCTCAAAACTCGCCGCACCATTTTCTCCGCAGCAGCAGCAGTAACTGATCATACCCAAATCCAACCTCACCACCGCGACCATGATGGTCATCATCACCGTGACAATAGCAAACAAATAGAGCCCGTCGCAGTCAACACTTTAGGCTCTCTCCTTCAACGTGACACAGTGCACCGCCAATCTGCGCATCTCAAGGCCACAATGGCGGCCACAAGCTCGCGGATACAAAGTTTGGAGGAAGAACTTAATGGCATGAAGATGTTGCTGCACGAGTGTCATGAGAAACAGGAAACAAACATATTAATGGACTCAGGGCGTAGGTCTTCGAGCTTCCATTTTGGCACCAGTGAGAACAATAAGATTGTAAAGGGTGACAAAGCATCTGCTTCTTCGGCTAGTTTTCGGATTATCACTAGTAAAGGATCGGCCGAGACAACTGGAGGGACTTCTAATTGGTCTTCTTCTTGCAAGGGGACTCCAAGATCGACCAAGAAAATTAGTGAGAGGTTGATAATTGGATTGAAGAAGGCGTTTAGGGTTTCGGGTTCGGCTAAAAAGCTCGTCAAGGAGAACAATGTCTATGGGGATACTGGACGTGGATTCGAAGACGGCATTGCTAAAGATGTTATGGTGATCAAGTAGGGTTTTAGGTTTTGATTATATCTCATATTTCGTAGCTAGCTGATCATCATGAGACCACCTTTCCATTCAGATTTTATTGAGGAAAAAGAAGCAGTTTTATGATTCAATATTTCAGTATCTTGTGGATGTAGAGGACTGGTTATGTTATCCAATTAATGCCGACATCATTTTTGGTGTTTGTAAAATCCGTGGAATTCTGGAATGAAGAGAATGTTGCAATTTACAAACAACTTTTTTACTGACTAGGCGATTTGTGACCAAAATTACGTGGAGGGTGATGGTTAGATACTTTCTTTAATAGTTTAGTTAAAAATCTAATTATCAAGCGTCACATGATGCAGTCCACAAAAATGATCTTCCTAGTATTTTCCTTTGTAGAAAGGCACACTTACCGAGTACACCCACCACATCAAAATTATCCTTGGATGGCACACATTGCATGCCATAAAAGCACTTGAGAGCATCTCCACTTATTACCCAATTGATAGGCAATTGAGTTTAATCGCCTCGGCCCAAAAAAAGTGCTCCACCGGTCCAAAATTGGAAGGCAATTAGGCCAAAGGCCCTTTCTCCTGCCTTGCCTATTCATTCATGGGCTTGCACTTGCGGGCTTTGCTTGCTGACATCGGCACAGAGCTTGGGCTCCACCACGTGCAACCCACCAAAACAAGATAAAAAGCCCTCAGCAGTTGGATTTCCAACGTTAAAAAAATTGAAAATTTTAGGTTGTGCTGTGTGGCACAATTTGGTGTATCTGATTTAATTTATTTTAGAAATCAACGGTCATGATTAACCCAAAAGAAAAAATTACCAAAAAACACAAATTTTTTAAAGAACACACTTAAACAATTTAATTATTATTTTTTATTAATTATGCTTGTTTATAATGCTATGTTTGCTTTGTATTTAAAATTAAATTATCAGAGTTAAATAGGGAGTTTTATTTCAAAGAACAAATTTACTTAGTACACAATTACAAGGCATACAAATTAAAAAAAGAAAAAAATTGAATAGTAATCGTCATTGCCCTTCCTCTTCTTAAACTGATGTTGCACAATGGCAATTAATGTTTAAAGTGAATACTAAAGACAATTTCACTGCCCTTACCCTTGCCTTACCTTTACCCTCTTAAAATGGGTGGAGTTACTCTAACAGCGCACATAATGCATGCCATAAATACTCTTGTCGTAAAATGCTCATATCATTTATGGCATGCATTTAGGGGTAGGCATAAAAACCGTGGAACTACCAAACCGAATCGAACCACGACAAAATAAATCATAAAAAATCGTGTTAACAAAAAAATGTCAACGTAAGTTTAAGAACCGGACCAAACCGTTCATACCGGTTCTGGTTCCAGTTTTCATGTTAGTAGAACCACTTAGAACCGAACCAAACCATGAATACAAATAATTAATTAATTAAATTTAATAGTTGTATACAGGTTTCACCTAGTGCGACTGCATGGGAACATTTCTCAATTTGACATTCATATTTTGATTTCATTTTTTTTTTTATATAAAGTGATCTTATAGTGTTTAGTTACATCTTATTTTTTTTCTCTTTCCCTTTTCCTGTGATTTTTTTTTTTTTAATCTCTTGATAAGTCTCTTTTGGGCTTAAATATTGTATTCATACTAACATTTTTACTACATAGTAGATGTATTTGTATGTGTGGATGTATATATGTATTTTGAATGTTATATGTACATTTGAATTGTGTTTCTTTTTTTGTTTGCTTGGTGTCAACAATATTTGCATTTTGATTTAGTATTTGAACATTATATTTTATTTGTTACTTCTTTCTTTTTTGGTCAAATAATAGACTTTGTTAAATTAGATGTTAGATTAGCCACTAGCAGGATTTGAACCCACACCGTCATGCAAGGGCTCAACACCTTTCCACCACTGTAGTAAATGGCCACTTGCTGTTTTATTTGTAACTTTGTATAACCATTTTTGAATCATATTTGAATGCAAGCATGCAAAAAACAAGAGGAAAAAAAAAAAGTAAACTTTGAATAACATTTTGATTTGGTATTCAAACGACTTAGTATTCGGAATCGTAAATCGGCATGGACCTAACCGAAACCAGTGTGGACCAAACTGTATGATTTTAGTAATAAATTTAAGTAGAACCGCACTGAACCGTTCATATTTCCCGATTCCGATTTCGATTCCATTTTGAGGGTGGAACAGCACTGAATTGCACTGTGCCCACCCTTACATGCATTGGCACACCATAAGTAGGATTGTCTTCCCTCCCTTTCCTTCCTCTTTCATTTTCCTCTTTGTCTTTTTCTCTATAAAGAAGTCAACATAAGATGTTGTCATGGCTTAATCGTAACCGTTCAAATTGGAGGAGTGGAAAGGAAAGAGAATTTAGAAGGGAGAAAATCATTCTCCGACACACCATAAATGATACAAATTTGCAATCACATCACTAAAATAGTGTGCCATAAAATGTAAGATAATACTTAGGTACTCACTAGTTAATACTCTATGTATGCACTTTCTGACTTGGCCCCAAAAAAAGAAAAGTCACGTGTTCCTTGTTTTTTAAAGCCCAAGAAAATAAAAAGCATGTCCATTATTTTTTAAAACAACAAAACATGTGTTAAAATATCACAAAATTAAAATGAAAGTACTCACTAATAAGTACCACTAATAAGTACCCAAGTATTATCCTAAAATGTAATATGCTACCTATTTAAGGATGAGGATCATCTCCGGATCCTCTTAAGTTGTGAGGACCCTAAGAATCCTCACATTCTATCTGTTCATCGTACATCGTGCGACCAGTTTCGTTAGGTACTATTTGTGTTTAATTTTAAATAAAAAATTAATAATAAATTCTGGCTGCACGATGTACGATGTACGATGAATAGATTGGATGTGAGGATCCCTATACTCCTTAAAAAAAGGGTCCGAATGGGATCCAAATCCCTAGTTAAGGCATTAAATGCAGGCCATATTTTCTCTTCCAACTTCATATTAAAATGTTACATTAAACAATCTTTTCAGAACATAACAATTGCATTAAACTCAAGTACAATGAGAATCATAAAGATGACATGAAAACATATATCAACAATAATCAAGAGTGCAAACTTAGCAAGTTTGTGATAATCTCTAGGAAGAACAAAATGAAAACTTAAAAGATCGAAAGCTTAAAAGATCACCGGTGAAACTTTGCACTACCCCAACTGTTGTCGCTGAATTGCTTTCCACAATCACATAGGTCAAGTCTAAATCAAACACTAACTCTAAACCCACGGACAATACGATTCCAAATAAAGGAGTGTTGGGGTACTTTTAGGTCGAGGTGGACTTGGGCTTTGAGAACATCTCTTGTCTCCCTTGGTGCGGATTCGTACCAAGTCCTGGAATATCTCAAAAGAGTTAGCTTGTCTTAGGAAATACCCTGGTAACATCAACGACTCGAAGATAACATGATTGATTAAAATAATGACTTGCTCAAGTGAAGCGTTATGTGGAAGCTAGAAGATTGCCAGTTTAACATGAAAGAGAAGAGATTTGCATGGTTGTATGATATTCTTGACTGGATAATCTAGGCTATCCTAGGGTGTCAGTAAGGTTTCTAATGGCTGGGATCTTTAATGGAAGGCTATGGAAATTATTAAGATTGCATGGATGATGATGTTTGAGGCTTGGATAATGTTTCTGGGCTAGATGGAATTATATGGGCTTATTTCCTGGGTGGTTCTCTTCTCTGTGTTCTCTCTATCTCTCTGTGTTACCTTTCAATCTTTTGTCTATTGTCTTTAATGGCTTCCCTCTCTCCTTATGTAAGTGAAAGGTTCTTCTCTAGGCTTCAAGGGAATCTCCCTTTGTGGCTTTGTCTTCCCTTCATTTCTCCCTAGCCCTCATATTATTCCCCTTTTAGGTGTAAGGTAGCTACACCATTAAGACCTGCAATCTGCTTCTTCCCAAGGCGTGACTTTGTGGCCTTTCGCAGGAGCTACTTCTGGCAGCGCGCCTCATGGATTTCACGCGTTGGTTGTCTGTGCAAACTAGGAAGGGAAAGTCAGCATTAAATTCTTGACTTGCTGTGTGTAGCATGCATTTAGTGCATAAATCTAGTTTAGTCCTAATTAAGAGGGTTGTCTTGCTAAGGAAATGGGTAAACTAGACTAGTTCTTTCTCAATGTTGCTTGCGTGAAATGCAAAGGGTATGGGTTTGGATCCTTGGGCCCTTAAGTAGCCTAAAGTCTTCCATAACCCCAATTCCTTGTAGGCCTAGTAACCTTCCATAACCATCCACACTACAATCTACTTGACAAGCCTCGAATATATAACTTGGGCTTCGCATGAATAGTGACTAGCATGAGGAAGCATGGTGTGATGAATAGGCATGAGCATGGTGTGAATATCTATCTTAATCACTGTGGTATAACATATTTGTAAATATATTTCTCATCGATCCCATGCCTTGGTATGTGTTTAGGCTGGAATGTAAGCTTTACATGATAATTGGGCCTTAAGACTTAGTTGGATTGATGTGTGACATTTTTAGGCTTTAACATTAGCCCCTTGATTATTTGGGTTATAAGAATTCTTGAAGGGGCTGAATAATCAACCCCAGGCCTGAGGAATTCCTTTTTTGAATGTGGGCTTCTTAATAAGACTCTTCCTCTTCCTGTGTGGCAACTAATAACTCCCTGCCATTGTGCTCCCTTACTTCCTGTGCATGTCCAATCATATGGAGAAACTCTGGGTATTCCCTGCCTCTACTTGGTAACCATTACAAACTGCTATTCTCCTAGGACAAGTATTTAATTTAACCTTGCTTTTTCTCTCATCTTTTAATTTTCATTTCTTCTTCAAATCTTTCATAATTGATTTTCTCTCCAAATTCATCTCTGCTTTCTATGCTAGGTTGTGTTATCCCATCCGTGATTCTCCTGCTCGTGACAAGGTCTTCCTTAGGTAAGGAAGTATTTCTCTTGACCCTTTTGAATTTTTCTTCTTCTTTCTTTCTACTTTCTTTGTTTGCCCTGATGATGAAAGTAGGCATGCGTTTCTTCCTTTTGATTATGCATTCCAAAGATTTTAGGGTTTTTGCATGGGCGCACAAGGGGTGCAGTTTGTTCATTCAAGAAATCGAATTCAACTTATTAGGTAGTTCTACTGCTTCGAAATCTTGTGTGTTCGCCTTTTGTGATTTCTTTCTTACTTTTCATGTGTACTGCGTAATTATCATCGAGCCTAGCTTGTTTGCATGTTGGTGCTGCTTGAGTAAGATTAATTGATTTATTGCATTGATCTACTTGACATGATTAGCTTGACTGCATATAACCTGTTTTTGCTTAGATATGCGTGTATCATACTTTCTCTGGCTAGATCTTTTAAGGCTTTGATATCATGGCATGTGTAGGGAAAGATGCATGTGTTTTGTGTGATAATATGTAGGGAAAATAGTCTTATGTTAACGTCTTAGACTTTTGCATGAAAGGCTTTGAATTTTATGAACGTACCTTTTTGCTTTCCTAGAGCGTGCTTGCTTGTTTTCCCAAGGTATGCCTACTTGCTTTCCCAGGGTAGATCCACTGTCGTGCTTCGCTTTGTATGCTTGTATATTTTTTCCTGCATGTTGCACTAGCTTGTAGTATCTATGGTTTAACGTTTGCTTTCCATAGGTGCATTATGGCTACGGAATCAATAAAGTGTCTAATTGCGGTGGATGGTTCCATTGGGGACCGTTTTCAATGAGGCAGGTCGTTGCCTCATCTTGGTTCTCAGAATAAGGCTTTCAAGGAGGATGAGCCTTCCTTAGACTTGGTCCCTCCTATCAATCCCAGACGCATTTCCTAGTGCTGCATCGAGAGTGAGTTATTTCCCACTGTGCCGATCCACTTTGAGTTCTTCTGCGGTGAGGCCACTAGTTAAGCAGATTGGGTGGATGCTGAACTTGGCATGACGAACCAGTGTGCGACCTTGACAAGGGCCAAGGTTTTGAACGCCATTTTCATGACTAAGAAGCAAGTTGTTTGCCTTGAGCTTGAACTTCTTTGCCATGTGGTTAGGAGGTGGATTTCAAGATACCTATACCTTTATTTGTGCCTGGGAGAGTTTACGCCTACTCTGAAATATGTTGCCAATATTATGCATCTTCTAGATTGCGGGTATTGTGGATTTCTTCTACTATATTTTTTATCCTGCATACTGTTGATACTTTTGATATTTTGAAGAAGGGTGCCCTTACTTCTCCAAGTAAGGCTCTCGGCTTCAATGAATGGATCAAGCAGTTTTGGCAGAAGAAACAAGAACTAAACTAACGGTTTGAGGCTATGTTGTGTTTGTGGCTAAGCCGCTTCATCTTCTGTGATAGCGAAGACACTTTCAGCCACCAAGTGATTCCCTAGGACATTGCGATTGTGTATGGCTATGTGATCATGCTGGCTTCGTTGTTCCTTGGGCTTCTTTGCCATGAGTTGGACTATCTTCATTCCCTTGAGAAGCAAGTTATGGGTAATGCCAAGTTAAAGAGTTTCCTCTATGTCAACTTTCTACAAATCTTCCTGTAGAAGAGTATCAAGGGTCTGAAGATAACCCCTTACCCTTTCAGTGCAAGCGAATAACCGTTATGTCATTAACTCTTTCTCTTACTCGCCCAAAAAGTTCTCGCTGGCTTACTGTTGGTTCGAGAAGATTTTGGCAAAGAAGTAGGACTTCTTGGAGCTTTTACATGATGTGAGTAGCTTTATCTTTCATCCATATGTGTCAATACCTGAAGGTTTTATGTTTGTGATGTTTTTTAAAAGCTTGATTAGCTTGCTGGTTTTAAAAGCTTTTCTTTTCTTAGCTTGATATTTGCAATGCTAAACTTGACATTGATTTTGCATTGTTAGGCTTGACATTGATATGTTTGATTACTTTGAAAAAAACATTAATTTGCTTAACTCGAATGGTTTTGCATAGCGTGTTAGCTTGGCATGTTACATGAGCATTGCTTTGAACCACTAAGCAATTTACTTGGCATTGATTTTGCATTGCTAGGCTTGGCATTGATTTTGCATTGTTAGGCTTGGCATTAATTTGTTTGATTACTTAAAAAAAAACTTTATTTGCTCGACTCAAGTGGTTTTGTATGGCGTGCTGGCTTGGCATGTTGCATAAGCATTGCTTTGAACCATTAAGTAGCTTGCTTGGCATACGCTTTTATTGTAGCCTTAGCATGATTTTACCCTTAGGGCATTTTGCTTGGCATGGGCTTTTCTTATAGCCTTGGCTTGATTATTGCTATAACCTTTTTTAAAAGAAATCCTTCTAGTTACTCTTGCCAATGTAAAGAAACAAATGTACCAAAGATTTTGACAAAATGCTCATTCATTTCATTAAAATTTGGGGTACATTAATCATTCCATAGGCTTTACAAGGCCTCATAGAGTAAGCAAAATGATCATCGTATAGAATAAGCTTGTTCTTCTAAAATAAGCATGAATGTTTTAGCAGCAATAAGGCTTTAGGCACTTTACATTGATAAGCTCCATTAACATACCCTTCTTGATTGATATCAAGTAGTAGTAACTGCTCCAATAGGCTATTTTGACCACAAAAGGACCTTCCCAATGCAGGGCAAAATTTGAAGGTCCGAAGATCTGCCTATTTATGTGCTCGGTTGTCCTGAGGACAAGATTTCCTTCCTTGAAATTGTGTGGCTTAACTGTGCGATTATAGGCTTTGGTAACTTATTGGTGGTATATGGCTACATTTCTAGCTACTTTTGCCTTTTTCCTCAAGTAACTCAAGGTATTTCCACCTCCAGCTTGCGAATGCTGTAACAGCCTATTCCACATCTTTGAATGTTAAAACTCTTACCCTAGGCATCACCATTTCCACAGGGGAAATAGCTTCGAACCCATACACCAACGAGTGGGGAGAAAAAACTGTAGCATTCCTTGGAGGTGTGCGATATGACCATAGGACGTCTGGGAGATGCGTTATCCGGCCCCCAGCGTAGTTGTGCACCATTTTGCTTAGAATCCTTAGCAGTGTCTTATTTGTGGCTTCGGCTTGACCGTTTTCTTGGGGATAATACAACATGAAATGATAATGCTTGATCATGTAACCATTGAGTGTGGCACTTACTTGTTTGTTCACAAAAGGTGTGCCGTTATCGCTTACTATCTTGTAAAGTATCCCAAATTGACAAACCATGCATTCCCTGATGAAATTAGATATTGCTGCTCCTGTTGCTTTACTGTAAAGGATTGCTCTACCCACTTTAAGAAGTACTCAATGGCTAAGCCTTCGGAAGTCGAGTTAATTGTTCTTATCAAATCGAGCTTCCAAGTATAGAATGGCCATAGGATGCGTATATCTTGCAGTAGTGTTAGAGGCTTGTGGATTAAGTTTCCATGGACTTGGTATACATGGCATCTCTTGACTATGTTGTGCGTGTCTTCCCTCATGGTTGGCCAATAGTATCTTAAGTTCAGTAGCTGCATGTACACATTTTTCCTTCCTTGGTGCTCGTCGCATTCTCTAGCATATACCTCTTGCATGAATTGTGATGACTCGGATGGCCCAAGGCATCTCAATGGTTCCTCATTAAATCATTTCTGGTATAAAGTTGCTTTGTCCATGAAGTATTTCTTGGTTGTTATTTTTAGTTTGCGTGTGCCCCTAATATTACTTGGTAGTGTTCCATCGATGCAAAAGGTCATGTATGAGGACTTTGAATCATCAGTGCTGGAAACTGCAAATGCCTCTCCCAGAGAAAATGTTCTGCTACATTTTTGACATTCGGCTTGGATGCATATGGCTTGTTGCTTTATCTCTGGCCAATAATACCCTTTCCTTTGTAGTTGGCGATAAAGGCTTACTACTTGGTCGACTCTGTATATGGCTTCATGAATTTCATGCAACTGCTTTTGTACTTCTTTTGGTCTAAGGCATCGGGTTAACACTTATCTGAACAGATGCTTGTAGAGTGTCCCAGCGACATTGATGTAATCCTTAAGATATTTGATGTTGAGCTCTTTGCTTGGCTTGGAAAGTTCCCTTTTGACAGTTTCCCTCAAGTCGTTATCCTCTAACGCTTTATCTGTGAAGGTTGCATTAATGGCTGGGCCTTCCTTCTGATCACAGCAATGTTGAGTTGTTCTTTAACAAAAGCAACCTTCGAACCTAGTGTGGCTTGGGCATCCGCATATCTGTTAGTTGTGCCAGGAATATATTCCAACACTACCTGCTTGAAGCTTGCCATGAGTTTCTCGGCCATAATGCGGTATGATGCCAATGTTATTTCCGTTACTATGAAGATACCAAATTTGAGTCCCCTACGACTTGTATCCTTTTTGCACCCATTTCCCTGGCTATGGAAAGGCCCATGACAAAAGCCTCATACTCCGCTATGTTGTTTGTGCATGGAAAACTTAGCTTAAAAGATAGGGCAATAGCTTGGCCATTTGGATTGACAAGTATAACACCAGTTCATCCTTCCATGGTTGTGAAAGAACCATCAAAATGCATGACTCATAGCTCATTTTCCACATCGGTAGCAACTATCTTTGGCAGTGTACCAAGGATTTCTTTGGAAATAATGGCTGATTCCTTTTTGGAAACAATGTTAACATGTTTATTACAGCTTGGCCTTTGATAGCCTTAGGCGTCACATATATAGTATCGAATTCGAAAAGTTGGAGCAACCAACATGCCAAACAACTAAATAGTATGGGTCTAGTACCTTACGGGGTCAGACTTTACCATGCAGCTTGTGGGTTAGGAAATAGTGGCATAACCTTTGTGATGTGTAGGCAATAGCTAAGCTAAGGCGTTTAGTCTTTTCATAGCGGGTTTCGACGCCTCTTAGCTGTCTGTTGACATAGTAGATTGGTGTTTCTTCCTCGGCTGGACTGTTTTAAAACAAGCAGGGCTCTTACAGTAATGCTTATTACAGCTAGGTAGAGCTTGAGCAGAATGTCCTGGACATGTGTCTTCATAGTAGGAAGGTTGGTGACTAGCTGTTGGACTCGTTCATAGGCTTTCGGTGCATTCCTTGGTCTACACAAATTCCTTTCCTTTCCTGAGTAGTAGGGCGAAGGCTCCTGTTGCTGCTGCTAAATCTAAGATGAAACACTAAATGTATGACAGCTTCCCCATCAAGTTTTTCAATTCTTTTACATTTATTAGAGGCATAAGAGTTCCGATGGTGCGCACTATTTCTGGATCTACATTGATGTCGCGTTGATGCCCCAGGAAGCCTAGGAACTTGCCTGAGGAAACACCAAAGATGCATTTCTTGGGTTTTATCTTAACCCTTATACTCGACATCTTTTCAGCACTTTCTAGTGCCCTTCCCTGGTCTTGGATTTCACGATGAGGTTGTCTACATAGTCTTCCTCTTTTTTCCCCATCATGTCATGAAAGATTGTCGTCATTGCTCACTGATAGATGGTACCATCATTTTTGAGTTCGAATGGTATGACTGTGTAGTAAAGGTTTCCCAATGGCATAGGAAAAGTCATATTCTTAGCATCTTTGGCAGACATCTTGATTTGATTGTATCCACTAAAGCCATCTATGAACGACATCAGACCTTGCCCTGAGGTTGAATCAATCATGATGTCCATGTTAGGTAGTGAAAACTCGTCATTTGGGCATGCTGCATTTAAGATGTCGGTAGTCGATGCATATCCGAAATTGGACAATATTCTTTTTATTTATTAGGACAATGTTGGCTAGCCAAAGAGGGTGCTTGATAAGCTTGATGAATCTGGTTGCCAGGAGCTTTTCTACCTCAACTTTGATTTTAGCTTCTATTTCCAGGTGGAATTTCCTCCTTGGCTGCACTACAGGCTTAATCCCATGCTGTGTATTTAGCGTGTGGCACACTAAATTTAGATCAAAGCTTGACATTTCTTCATAGCTCCAGGCAAATACGCCATTGAACTCCTTTTGCAGGCTGACTAGTTCTTTCTTTTCCTCGACATATAAGTAAACACTAATTGAAATCATTATTTGTATAGAGGGATCATCACTTAAGTTTACATCTTCAAGTTTTCCCGCCACTACAGTGGATCCATCTTCCATGCATTTTGGCATAGGCATGATTTTCTACAGGGATTCGTCCTCGGCAGCAGATGCAGGCATGTCTTCAGTTTCCTTAAGGGCTTTACTTACTTGGAATGCAATGCCTCCATACTTGAGGCTTTCCCACACAATATGGTCAGGCACCCCAATCCATCATAAGCGGTAAACGACATGGCCGTTGGGAAACACAACCGTGGAGCATTAAGGTGAAGTGTAGACAAAGACATTGGCATTTGGTTGTACACGTTTTCCTTTTTCCACAGTGGCTTGGAATTCTTGGTCACTGAGATCTTGAACATCTTTCTAAGGGGGTAAAGGCATCATTGAGGCCTGTGATATCCCACTTTCAGCACTTGAGAAATCATTATAGAACTCAGCATCAGAATTGTGAACCTCGTTTAGGTTGAATGGCATCTGGTTTCCCTGAATGTGAATAGGCCTTAGACCAATCCTTTTCTTGATGCACTGATGGTAAATAGAGGCCACGAGTTTTTGCTTGTTTATCCATAGCTTTTGGAGCATAGCGTGATAGGCTATATTGATATTAATCACATAAAACTTAGTAAAGGACCTGACAAGGCCAATCTTCAAGCCGATCTCAATGTATCCAATAGTTTCTTCATTACTGTTCCTAAACTCATTGATAGAGATTTGAGATCCTACCACATTTGACATTGGGACGCCTGCTGCAATGAACACTGCCAATGGCAGAATGTTGACGGATGAGCCATTGTCAACCAAAGCTCACATGATGAAAATGACATTTATCTGCCTTTTCAGGCATAATAGCCTCTAGTGGTCAGGGAAAGCCACTTCCATGTCTTCGTCAGTAAAGATAATGACGTTGTTGTTATTAAAGAAAGCCTTCTGTGGCTGGGCAGTATAGCATTAAGAGCCATATGCCCTCGTTTGGCATGCCGTATAAGACCATCAAATATTACTAATAATACGAAACCTGTGTTTGGTAAGTTTGGTATTAAATAAGCACCAGATTATTTAATCCGGCCCCATCATTTTAATACCTCTCCCACCTACTTCATTATCCCATCCGCCACCTTGGGATTATTAGTTAGACTCTTGCCAAAGAAAAATCACGCTCACTTTTCTCAGACTTATCCTGCCATCAGTTATTGGGGGTCGCAACCTCCGATTAACACCAAGTAGATACAAATAGAGATCCAGAGGTAGCAGATCGAACGATCCACGTCAAACAGATATGAATAGAGAATTGGAGGTAGTATATCGAATCCAGGTGGGAACCGTGACCTCCGTTCCTGGGTGTTGTGACCTCCATTTCTAGGCATCACGATTTGAATATCTAGGTTTGTGGCTTAATTGCTAATTGATTTTATTGGGGTGTGGGGATTAAATTCAAAATTGGGAGAGATTTCATGTAAGAGTTGGAAGTCTAAAACCGAGCTGCGTTGAGTTGAAGCCCAAAACCCAGACCTCGTATCTGTCACAATTTGTTGTCACCGTTTGCCAAAACCCAGATCCGAGAACCTTACTCCTAGAAACTTGTCGTCGCATCCTCTGCTTTAGCCTGTACCACTTGAACCCACTGTCTGTGCTCCACGCCATTGCTTGACACCATCCACCCACGTTGGTGTAATGGCTGCTGGGTTCTTTCTGCATTTGACAACTTTATTTTTGTTTTCTATTCTTTCTCTTTTCCATTAATCATCAAACTGGGTTCCTGCATTTGACAAGTTTTTTTTAATTTTTTATTCTTTTTCTTTTTCATTAATGCTTAATTTTTTTCTCTTAAAAAAAAAAGTTCTAAGTTCTTTTATCAGGTACAGTACAAACACAATATAAATAATACGGCTATTAGTCCGATACTATACCAAACACTTGATTAATTAGTCAGTACTATCCGATGACAAATTATCCTATCTGACTGAAATAGTCAGTACAGTTCGAGCTACCAAACGAGGTCATAATCCTTGGAAACATGCATGAAAGCTTCAGCAATAGCAGTCCTTGCTTCCGGGCCATATTCAAGCTGGTTGAATAAGGATTTAAACTTCAGGTTTTCTTGGAAAACCTGCACTGCAGTAGGCCTTGCCCTTAGGAAAGGTAACGCTCAGTTGCGTTGGTTGCCATGTCGGCAAGGCTGTACAAAGTCACACCCGTCATTTCCTGGTTGAACAGTTGTTCTTCCGAGGTTCATTTGTCGTATTCTTCTGGCATATTGATGGTGAATGTTTCACTTAGGCTTGGGGCAAAATCCTTAAGATTTGTATCTTTATCCCTCCATCCCTCAACTTGAGGCCATGGCGTGTAATAACTTTACGACCTTGAGTATTTGCCCCAGTAAGCCTTATCCATGTTCCTGGAAGATTCCCAGATAACTTTCGGTGGCTTGGGGTCATTGATCCACTAGTGGTAGGCATCATCATCTCTAGAGCATGTGATGACAGCTGTTACCTTTTTCCCTTGGCGTTTCAGGCAGAGGATCAATGTCTATGGCTTGTGTCTTGTATGGCAGCTCTAGTGTCCTTTCGTGGATTTTTGCATGGAGAACTTTTCACAAAGTTTGGCATCCAATATAGGGGTGTTCTATATACTGATGGTAGCGACAGTACCTGGGATTCTTTATATCTTCCTTGGAAGGGGTTTTGTATGGTCATGGCAGCTTTAAGGCCTCATCTGTGAACATGGCATGCGGGATGGCTTGGAATTCCTTATCGCTCACGCTAATGGACGATAAGTTTCCCTATCACTATCTCTTTCCTTCATTTTTTGTGGATTGTAGTTAGATCTGTCATCCACGACTAGGGCATGATGAGCTTTCTTCTTGTTAGTTTTCCAAGATTTCCCTGTGGAAGGCTTGACTGACAAGCTGGTCTTCCAGATTGCTTCCAAGAGCCTCGAGAATGAGCTGATATCGATGTTCTCTAAGTACACCTTGTAGTCAGCGATAATGTTGCTGATGCAAATCTACGTAAGAGCTTCCTCGTCTTTCTCGTCATAGTAGTTAAAGGCGAGGTCTCAAAAATGTTTGACAAAAGCCATTAGATTTTCCCCATGCTTTTGACGCGTATTGTTAAGTTGGGTTAAGTTGAGTTGAGTTGTCGTGACCCTTTCCTCATACTAAAAGTACTTTTTTCAGAACCTTACCTGCCACCTATTTCAGGTCTAGATGGAACCTGGTGCGAGGGTGGTGTACCAAGTATAGGCATGATCAGTTAGACTTTTCGAGAACTCCTTGAGACAAAGGCTTGTAGTCGTCGGCATAAGGACCCATAACGTTATTGAAACGACATATATTCCTTGGGCTACCCTTCCTTCTGTCAAAGAAAACAAGGTTGAGAGTCTCGTATCCCTAAAGTATGGCATGTAGAGAATGCTAGTTGGATATTATGGCTTAAAAACATATTTTAATCCTTCGACCTCTTGTGCAGCTCTTTTTATTACATGGCCATGATGTCTTCCTAAGTGATGAAAGGTGGTGTTTACCTATGACCTTTGCCAGCAACAGCAGATGACTCATCATGGGAAGCTTTTTCCTTGGGCGTGCAATCCTTGTCACTGGCTTTCTCGCTTGGCTTCAAGATTGAGTTTTTCAACTTTTTCACAGTCGCATCAATTTCTTTTTGGGCTTCACCTAAAACATGAATGGATGTGATGATGTCTAACATGTCATATTCGTTTAGGTTTTCCTAGCTCTCCTGGTGCTAGCCTTCGCGTTGAGACTTGTCGAGTTGGGAAGCAACCTCGCCTACGACTGAGGCATTGCCACTCCTGGTAGTGTTTCTTCTGGATCTTGGAGAAATTGAATCAAGACTTGTTCCCAGCATAGTTGCCAATTTATGTTGGGGACTTTTAGGTCGAGGTGGACTTAGGCTTTGAGAACATCATTTTGTCTTTTTTGGTGCTGATTCGTACCAAGTCCCGGAATATCTTGAAAGAGTTAGCTTGTCTTAGGAAATACCCCGGTAACATCAATGGCTCGAAGATAGCATAATTGATTAAGATGATGACTTACTCAAGTGAAACGTAGTGTGGAAGCTAGAAGATTATCGGTTTAACATGAAAGAGAAAAGCTTTGCTTGGTTGTATGACATTCTTGACTGGATAATCTGGGCTTTCCTAGAGTGATAGTAAGGTTTCTAATGGCTGGGATCTTTAATGGAAGGCTGTGGAACTTACTAAGTTCGCATGGATGATGATGTTTGAATAATGTTTATAGGCTAGATTGAACTCTCTAAGCTTATTTCCTGGGTGGTTCTTTCCCTGCGTTCTCTTTATCTCTCTCTATGTTACCTTTCAATCTTTTGTTTGTTGCCTCTAATGGTTTCCCCCTCCTTAGGTAAGTGAAGGGTTTTTTTTCTCTAAGGTTCAAGGGAATCTTTCTTTATGGCTTGGTTTTCCCTTCTTTTCTTTCTAGTCATCATATTATTCCCCTTTTGGTATAAGGTAGCTGCACTGTTGAGACCTGCAGTCTGCTTCTTCCTGAGGCAAGGCTTTCCCAGGGTAGCCTTCCGCAAACACTACTTCTGGTAGCGCGCCTTATGGCTTTCGCGCGTTGGTTGTCTGTGCAAGCTGGGGAAGGGAAAGTCAGCATTAAATGTCTGACTTGCTATGCTTAGCATGCATTTAATGTAGGAATCTAGTTTAGTCCTAACTAAGGCTTGCTAGGGAAAGGTGTAAACTAGGCTAGTTGTCTCTTAATGTTGCATGCATGAAATGCAAAAGGTATGGGCTTGGATCCTTGGGCCCCAAGCAGACCAAAGTCTTCTATAACCCCGATTCCACGTAGGCCCAATAACCTTTCTGAACCATCCACACCACAATCCACTTGAAAAGCCCAAAGTATGTGACTTGAGCTTACCATGAATAGTGACTATCATGAGGAAACATGTGATGAATAGGCATGAACGTGGCATGAATATCCAGCTTAATCACCTTGGCATAGCCTGTTTGTAAATATATTTCTCATCAATCATGCGTCTTGGCATGTGTTTGGGCTTAAATGTAAACTTTGCATGACAATTGAGCCTTAGACTTGATTGGATTGGTGTGTGATATTTTTGGGCCCCAACAACGAGGAACTCTCACAAAAAGACATTTGTTGACCACAATTATCTAGTAGGTTTTAATATTCCTTAACCCTGCTAAATTACAAACTCATGAACAAGGATAATAGCTAGAGTGATAAACTGAAACTCATCAGACTGCATCAGGTTTCTCATATATAATACGAACTTGCTGAAATGTTAAACATTAATCAAATAAGAAATTCGTCTGGTTCGGTTCAATATACCGAAATTTTTGGTTTAGGTTGGTTCATCTTGGCATTTACTACACATTTGTGAATTTTTTTTTTTTTTTTTTTTTTTTAGGAAAACACACATTTGTGATTTTTGGCCTTGAAGCTATAACATAAAGTGCTTTTTGTTTGGTGAAATTGTGGGCCATGACAATAAACTATTTGCACGATTCATGTTGGATAGATAGGAAGAGAGAACTAACTTAGGATAATCCCAATCACAAAGTGTCCATTAAAAGAAAGTCACCAATTAGTGGCTTCTATGTCAATTACCACCAAAATCCCGATTGGTTCCACAACGCAATCACTATCATTTACCTAAGTTTTGAGGTACGCCACTTATTACTATAGTCTAGTGTTATTTCTCTTTATTTGTAAATAGGTGGTTTTAGGTTCGATTCTCAATGAAAGCGAATTTGAATCACATTATTGTTAGCTCATTATGAGACTAGCCCGCTCCCCCACCCCTTAGTGTAGATAATATATTTTGTTCAGAAAGATAAGAAAAGTTTTAACGTACAATTACGACACTTTTTTTGGTGCCACTTATGATATACAAGTTTGGTCCACGTACCATTCATGTCAAACTTTTGATTAGGAATTTGCAAAATAAAACAACAGAGTGTCAAGTGATGTGGCCTTGTTCAATTGGTCAACTGAGTTGTCAAGTGACGTGGCCTTTTTGTTTGGTTGAGTTTTGTGTCACTTGGATTCATATTCCTAATGAGTGGGATGTTTAAAGCACACATACATTTCCAAGCCAGGGCACTCAACATGCTATAGGTGTGTTAAGATTTTGACAAGGATAAATTCAAGAGTTTTCAAATACACAAAAAACTCTACGCTATCTTTTCCGTATTAGATCTTAATATCACTGATTTTTAGGGGAATTAGTCAGAAAATGGATAGCATTTATCCCTTCAGATGTGGGATGTCTTAAGACCTTGAAAGTAATTTTTTGTAAAATACGACTTTCTTAAATACGTGTATGTACAGAACATATTTTTTAGGAAAAGTAAAAATAATCCAAGAAAACATTAATAATTGTGTTTCTTATAATACGAAGAATAATGAAAGACAGCTCGACATCATAAATATGTGCTACAAAACGATTACTTTTTTTATCATTTTTCTTTTTTTTTTTTTTTTGGAAAAGAAAGACAATATTCATCAATAAAGTTCAATTGAACATTGAAAACATGTATAAAACATGAATCTCAATATAATTACAAAAATGCAAGTGGCCATTTACTACAGTGGTGGTAAGTTGTTGAGCCCTTACATGAGAGCGTGGTTTCAAACCTCGTCGTTAGTTAATATCTCTTTCTGTTTTAAAGTAAGTTAGTATAGGATATTGCTTATTAAGCCTCGTCGTTAGCTAAGATCTCCATCACTTTTGTTTGAAACCAAATCTTCTACGGCCTTTCTGTAGTCTTAATCATTAACTGACACGTATTAAGTTTCTAACAGTATAATTAAGAAAAATTATGTTTATAAATATAGTGTCAGTTAATGATTGGTTCTACAGAAAAATCACATCCATTTTAAGTGCAGAGGGTTTGATCTCCTTCTGTTTTATGATAATTTAATACAGAATATCGCTTATTAGAAAGAAAAAAAGAAAAAAAGAAAAAAAAACTGTGAGAGTAGGATGACGCTCATAAGAGCTGATAGGAGCATATTTATGCGCCTTAGTTAGCTAGTTCTTATGCATTTTTGTTATGTTTTCTTCGTTAAAGTAGTCTTTTAAGCTACTTTCATGTGTTTTCAGGTTTAAAGGACATATTACATGAAATGATGCAATTTGGAGCTTTTGGAGCAAAACTGAGCTGGAATGTGGTGTATGCAAATAGAGCACGAGGAATGGACGTCCAAAACAATGCATCACACAATCTTCCTCCTAAGCCGTCATCCATAAACCCTAATTCCCTTTAACCCTAAACCGTGCATTTTCCATGAACCCTAATATATAATCAGCCCATTATCCCATTTCTTTTCCCTAGCCGCCACCATCACCCACCACTCTAATTATTATTCCCTCAATTCCACCCAAAACCGAGCACCATATTCCATATTTCCTATCAGCCGTGCATTACCTTTCATCCCATTATAACTACATCCACCATCCCATTATTCATCCCATTCACCATCCATTCAACCCTAATTCCACTAACCCTAAATACAATATTCATGCCATTTTCTTATTGAGCCACCATATCATTTCTTTATTATCCCCAATCCGTGCACTACCAAAAACAACCTACAATTAATCATCCATCATCCCATTTTTAATTCTTATCCCTAAACCATTATCTCTCATTTCATCTCCACCAATCCATGCACTTCCACCTATATATACCTATCACTCACTCATGTTTAGGAGAGGAATCCGCACCATAAGCTTCCCATTGCAGCCAATTCCCATTATTCCCGTGCTCTTCTCCATTTTCTCCATTTCCTCCATTCCACACTTCCCATCCCTCAAAAACACTTCATACCATCACACAACCTATCCTTAAACCTTGTGCTACAACAACGAGGAAGAAAAGAGTGCCTAAACGTTCATACAATTCAAGTTTGAGTTGTTGGAATGTTTAGGTGTTTCTTTGATTTCAAAGTTTCATTTTAATTCTCTTTGTGATGTACGTATAAGGAATGGAAGAGAAGAGTGCTTAAACGTTCATACAATTCAAGTTTTGAGTTGTTGGAATGTTTAGGTGTTTCTTTGATTTCAAAGGTATGAGGAACTAAACCCCCTTTAGCTAGGGGGTGATTCGAAACTATGTTTATATTTGCAATATGAATTGATTAACTTTCGTTGGAATTTCATAAGTTGTGGATTCAATTTGTTTAACCATTTGATTG
Organism: Pyrus x bretschneideri; assembly: GCF_019419815.1. Classification (NCBI taxonomy): domain Eukaryota; kingdom Viridiplantae; phylum Streptophyta; class Magnoliopsida; order Rosales; family Rosaceae; genus Pyrus; species Pyrus x bretschneideri. The sequence continues at coordinate 3,611,459 of NW_025999820.1, read as the reverse complement.
ATAACTTATTTATGAATGTTTATTAAGAATGCGCGCTTAATTTTCATGCATAAATATGACGCTAGAATATAAGTGATTTTCACCTAATCGTTATGAACTTATATTCACAAGTAGTGGAGGTTGCTTATAAACAATCGCGTTAAATGAATTCTTGGCACGAGTTTCATGCTCATCATAGTAACGAATGCCTCGTCAACACTTATAGTTTTCATAATACTTAATGATCTTTGATTGTATCTTTATTGTGCTGTTCACGTAAAGGACTTTTGGAGAATGTTGTGAATTGCGTTGCGCAAACCCATCCAATTCATTAACTTAAGGAAAACTTGACGGTTAATTTAAGCGGACCTAATTAATCCGGAGTGTTGAGTTTCATAATTTATCGAAAGACCAACTGAGAATCAATCTTGTATGCAAGTATAACATGGGTGGAGAAGAACCCTTTAGCTAGCCTTCATTCCATTCATTCCATCACAAATTCATATTTACATTCCGCTTAGTTTATTAACTTGTTTTGTTATTTCAATTTTTGTCAAATCAAAACTTTCCCCCCCCTTTACTTTCTTGTTCTTTAGTGCTTAGAATCTGTTTAGTTTATGTTTTAAAGTATTTTGAATCAAGCCATAATCTTAAATTCGTCCAAAATTAGTTTTGAGTCTTTTGGTTTGTCTTAATGTTTTAAATTTTAGTTTTGCATTCTTTGAGTCTAGTTTAGTGTTTTATATTGTTTTTACGTTCTTAAGTCAATTTAGAAGGTTTTAGCAAGCCCTCCTAATCCCCGGTCTAGAACGATCCCTCACTTATCCATTCTACTACAATTGTCAAACGAGGGTTTAATTTGAGTGTCAAGTAATTCTCGCATCAAATTTTGGCGCCGTTGCCGGGGATTAGCAACTTTGCTAATCCTTTGTCTTTATCTTTATTTATTTTTGTTTTTTGTGCATTCTTAGTTAGTTTGTTTTCTTGTTTTTCAGGTACTGTGTATGACTCGTAACTCTCGGCCTATTATAGAGAACATCTCCGCCTTTGACGGTGATTTTGAACGCACTTTGAGAAGAACGAGGAGTCAACAAAAGCCACCACAACCTCCACCACAACCTGGGCTTGAAGAAGACGAAGTAGGTGTAAAAGAAGAGCCCACGGATCAGATTTTTGAAGAAGAACAAGCCATGGCAGCAGATAATAGAACCATCAAGGAGCTTTCGGCCTCGGGTTTGGATAATGCATTGCCTCTTTGTATCCAATACCCCACGGCTGCAGAGGGGACGACTGAGGTGTTTGAACTCAAATCCAGTTTGTTACACCATATTCCGAAGTTCCATGGCTTGTCTATGGAAAACCCCAACAAACACTTGAAGGAGTTCGAGGTGGTTTGTTCGAGCATGACCCCCGTCACTGTGGATGGGAGTATATTGAAGATGAAGGCCTTTCCCTTTTCACTTATGGACAAGGCCAAAGATTGGCTCTATGAACTAGCCCCGGGAACTGTGACTTCGTGGGAGAGTATGAAGCGTGCTTTCTTGGAGAAATTCTTCCCTACTTCGAGAGTGATTCTCCTACGGAAGAAAATTAGTGGTATTCAACAGAATCATGGTGAGATATTCCCGGCTTATCATGAGCGCTTCAAGGGCCTTGTAGCTTCATGTCCTCAACATCAAATGAAGGAGGAACTTCTCCTTCAATATTTCTATGAGGGCCTCCTTCCTATTGAACGTCAAATGCTTGATGCCTCAGCGGGAGGAGCATTGGTAGACAAAACACCAAGGGATGCCAAGATTCTCATAGCCAACCGAGCGCTCAACGCTCAACAATATGAAGGAGTGGGCCAAAGGGAAGCCCCACGGCAACAAAGTGTAAATGAGGTGAGTGCTATTTCTGAAATTCAATCACAACTTGCTAATCTTACTTCTCTTGTTTCTCAGGTTGTGATTGGTCCAAAAGCACAAGAACACCAAGTTTGTGGCGTGTGCTCAATTCAAGGGCATCCATCCGACAAGTGCCCTCAACTAATCGAGAATGGTGGGTGGGAATCTGCCAATGCAATTGGTTTCCAAGGACAAAATCAACACAACCCATACTTGAACACTTACAATGCCGGATGGAGGGACCATCCAAACTTCAAATGGAGGGAGCCACAACAAGCTGCCCAACAAGGAGGATTTAGGCCAAACCCCCCTGGTTTTTATTCCAAGCCGTATGCACCCCAACAATCCCAACAACCTTCGACATCATCTCATTCAGGTACGTCCTTGGAAAGTAATCAAGCTATGCAATTACTAACCTCTATTTCGCAGGGGTTGCAAAATCAAAACAACCGGATAGAAAATAACGAGAAGGAGATGATGGATATGAAGAAACAAATAGGGCAGATTTCTGAGTTCCTTGGACAGATTAGAGATAAAGGAAAGCTTCCTAGCTCAACCACAGTCAATCCAAAGGGAGGATTCGAATCCGCCAAGGCCATCACCCTAAGGGGTGGAAAAGAAGTTGGGACCGAGCCAAACAATCCCAAATCTGCCCAGGAAGTAGATGAAGAGACGACACAACCTAAGGAAGTGTCTAGCTCACCCACGGAAAGAGTGAAAAACTCAATGCCGCAGGCCCCCAATCACCCTAACTCGGCCAAATCAGGTAATTTAAGTTCAAATTCATGTACTTCACGTCCTAATCTGCCTAATGTACCTTTTCCTCGCAGGTTCATGCAAGAAAAAAATGAAGAAAGCGAGAAGGACATTCTTGAAACGTTCCGGAAGGTGCAAGTGAACATACCGCTTCTCGATGCAATCAAACAGGTTCCAAAGTATGCTAAATTCCTCAAGGACCTATGCAATACAAAGAGAAGAAGGGCAAACAAAGAGGTAGTGAAGGTAAGCGAGAATGTGTCCGCTGTTTTGCAACGTAAACTACCTACCAAGTGCAAAGACCCTGGTAGTTTCACGATTCCTTGTTTGATTGGACATAATCGTTTTGAACATGCCATGCTTGATTTAGGTGCATCCATAAATGTCATGCCTTATTCCATTTATGCATCAATGAACCTTGGTGAGTTAAAACAAGATGGCGTTATAATTCAATTGGCCGATCGTTCTAACGCTTATCCCAAGGGAGTCCTTGAGGATGTTTTAGTGCAGGTCAATCACCTTATTTTCCCCGCAGATTTCTATGTTTTAGACATGGAGGATTCAAGCCATGCTCCATCATTGCCAATCTTGCTAGGCCGTCCCTTCATGAAAACAGCAAGAACAAAGATTGATGTGTATACGGGAACATTGACCATGGAGTTTGATGGGGACATTATTCATTTTAATCTTTCTGAAACCATTAAACATCCAATTGAGGACCATTCTTGTTTTGCTATTGATATTGTTGATTCTTTGGCACAGGTGCATTTGGATCAAATGAACGAAGATGCACTTGAGGTAGCCTTAGTCCACGGCATAGGAACAAGAAATAAGTGTGAGGGAGTCTTGGCAACCCACAGCATGCAATCTGACCATATTGCCGTGCCCCCTTGTGATGAAGTACTTGAAATGGTCGCTGCCCTCGAGTCATTGCCCTTCCACTCTGGTAAGTCTCCAATCTCACTTTTAGATTCGGTTTTGACTAACAAGTTACTTCCATCAACTGTGCAGCCACCTACACTTGAGTTAAAGCCATTACCTAGTCACTTGAAGTATGTGTTCTTAGGCCAAGATCAAACGCTACCCGTCATCATTTCAAACTTAATCACGGCTCAAGAAGAAGACAAGTTGATAAGGGTGTTAAAAGAGCACAAATCTGCCATTGGATGGACTTTGGCGGATATCAAAGGCATTAGTCCCACCACGTGCATGCATCGCATCCTTTTGGAGGAGGAAGCCAAGCCATCTCGTGAAGCTCAACGTCGCCTTAATCCACCTATGATGGAAGTAGTGAAAAAGGAGGTTATAAAATTACTTGATTGTGGTGTTATATATCCTATTTCTGATAGTCGTTGGGTGTCACCTGTGCAGGTTGTTCCAAAGAAGTCTGGAATCACAGTGGTGAAGAATGAAGAACAAGAGCTTGTCCCCACTCGTGTTGTGACTGGTTGGCGTGTTTGCATTGATTACAGGAAGTTAAATGCCATGACAAGGAAGGATCACTTTCCATTACCATTCCTCGACCAAATGTTGGAAAGGTTAGCCGGTTATGAATTTTATTGCTTTCTTGATGGATATTCCGGATATAACCAGATTGTGATCGCTCCGGAGGACCAAGAGAAGACAACATTTAAGTGCCCATTTGGCACTTTTGCATATAGACGCATGCCATTTGGCTTGTGCAATGCTCCGGCAACGTTTCAACGATGCATGGTAAGTATATTCTCTGATTATGTGGAGAAGATTATTGAGATATTCATGGATGATTTTAGCGTGTTTGGCAATTCACTTGATCATTGCTTGAATAATCTGACTTTAATCTTGAAACGTTGTGTTGAAACGAATCTTGTACTTAATTGGGAAAAATGCCACTTCATGGTTAAGCAAGGTATTGTTCTAGGCCATATCATTTCTGAAAAAGGCATTGAAGTAGATAAATCTAAGGTAGACCTTGTTCGCCACTTACCCTCTCCAACTTCGGTTAGAGAGGTTCGTTCGTTTCTTGGCCACGCAGGTTTTTATAGGCGTTTCATTAAGGATTTCTCCAAGATTGCACAGCCACTATGCCGGTTGCTTCAAAAAGAGGTGGTTTTCGAGTTTGATGAAGCATGCTCCACGGCATTCAAGCACTTGAAGGAAGCTCTCACTTCGGCTCCTATTATCACACCTCCAGATTGGAGCCTTCCATTCGAGTTAATGTGTGATGCGTCGGACTATGCCATTGGTGCTGTTTTGGGACAGCGAAAGAACAAGCAACCCCACGTTATCTATTATGCTTCTAGGACACTAAATGATGCTCAATTAAATTATTCAACCACTGAGAAAGAATTACTTGCTGTGGTTTTTGCATTAGATAAATTCCGATCTTACTTACTTGGTACTAAAGTTGTTATTTTTACTGATCATGCAGCTCTGAAATATTTGCTCACGAAAAAGGAGGCCAAGCCTAGATTGATTCGATGGATGTTGCTTCTACAAGAGTTTGACATTGAGATTCGGGATAAGAAGGGCGTGGAGAATGTGGTGGCTGACCACCTAAGCCGAATGGTGCATGAGGAAGCAATGCCAATTTCTGAAACCTTTCCCGATGAACAATTAATGTCTATCCAGGTAAGTGAGCCTTGGTACGCAGATTTGGTGAACTTTTTGGTGTCTAAACATACCCCTAGCACACTTAATAGGAATCAATGTGATAAGCTTAGAAAGGATGCTAGGTTTTATGTTTGGGATGACCCATACCTTTGGAAATTTTGTCCCGATCAGATTGTCCGACGTTGTGTGAATGAATCTGAGTTTCAATCTATTTTAACATTTTGTCATTCATATGCATGTGGGGGACATTTTGGCACCCAACGCACTGCCCTTAAAGTCTTAGAATGTGGGTTTTATTGGCCAACCATCTTTAGGGATGCTAGGACGTTTTGCCTTACATGTGATCGGTGTCAAAGAATGGGTAATATAAATGCTAAGGATCAAATGCCACAAACCCCTATACTTTCTGTTGAAATATTTGATGTGTGGGGCATTGATTTTATGGGTCCTTTTCCTTCATCACATGGTTTTCTCTATATCTTGTTGGCGGTGGATTATGTTTCCAAATGGGTGGAAGCAAAAGCCACCCGTACTAACGATTCCAAGGTAGTTGAAGATTTTGTGAAGTCTAACATTTTTGCTAGGTTCGGAATGCCTCGAGTTCTTATAAGTGATGGAGGCTCACATTTCTGTAATCGTACAATTGAGGCCTTGCTCAAGAAGTACAACGTTACACATAGGGTGTCCACACCCTATCATCCTCAAACAAGCGGGCAAGCCGAGGTGTCGAATCGGGAGATAAAACAGATTCTTGAGAAGACAGTGGGTCCAACAAGAAAAGATTGGAGCTTAAGGCTAGAAAATGCATTGTGGGCTTATAGGACCGCCTACAAAACACCCATAGGAATGTCCCCCTTTCGACTTGTTTATGGCAAGCCATGTCACTTACCTGTGGAGTTGGAGCACAAGGCTCATTGGGCCGTGAGGAAGTTCAACATGGATGTGGATAAAGCGGGAATTCATCGTAAGCTTCAATTGAATGAACTTGAGGAGATACGGAATGAAGCTTATGAGAATGCTCGCCTTTACAAGGAAAAGACGAAGGCCTTTCATGATAAGATGATTCGCACCAAGTCCTTCTCTGTTGGACAGAAAGTGTTGTTGTTTAATTCTCGTCTTCGTCTATTTCCGGGTAAGTTACGTTCACGTTGGATTGGACCCTTTGTTATTATTAACGTTTTTCCTCATGGTGCAGTCCAAGTTCGTAGCTTCAAAACAGGTCAAGAGTTTAAGGTGAACGGGCATCGTTTGAAGGCCTATTATGAGAACTTTGTGGAGCACACCGTGGATGACACCCCCTTGGGTACCGTAGGCTCCAATTTGGAGTAAATGGATTCATCGTCCGGCTGTACGACGTTAAAGCAAGCGCTACTTGGGAGGCAACCCAATACAGTGAATAAAGCTTGTTTATTGATTTCCGAGTGATTGTAATTTAAAAAAAAAAAAAAAAAAAAAAAAAAAAAAAACTTGTTCATTTATTTTTGAGAAATTACAATTGTATCTAAACATGGTAGAAAGATGGAGCCTTCACAAGGGTTGTGTACGTGAGGCCCCACTACATGGCAATACTCTCGGAGCAGGAGGTCTCGGAGCAGAAGGTATCGGAGCAAGAGGCATCGGAGCGGAAGACATCGGAGCGGGAGGTACCAAAGATAGATCATTCAAGGCCTCAAACCTTGGTGGAACGCTGGATGACCCAGGAAAGAGGTGCATCTGGAAGAAAGCCGCAAGCTTTTGACGGTCATCAAGCTCATCAAGCTTCCTCTTCATGCCTGACGAATAATTGTTGGCAAGCACGTGCAAACTTCGGTTCTCGTACTTAAGCTGTTTGATCTCCTGCTTAAGACTCTCCACCTCCGCCATCAAGGATTCAACCTGACGGGAGCGAGCAAGAAGGCGTTGGCCCATGTTGGACACAGAGCCAGCGCACTGAACGCTAAGAGCCAAGGACTCTTGAACGGCCAACTCATCGGACCGTCCAGAAAGCAGCTGACTGTCTTTGGGAGTGAGGAGGTTCCGAGCCACTATCGTAGCCGTTGTGGGATCCGTCATCACAGAGTCCTCATCTGTAAGAGGGCCATGGGAAGATAAGAAAGACGGGCACCATACCTTACCCTGACGAGACGCGACCGGATCACTGCTTAGACTCAAATCTAAGCAAAGGTTCGATGGGTTGGATGAGCTAGCCATTGTTCACGAAGTTAAAAGAGAAGGGGTGGACGGAGTAGATTTTCAAACGGGCCGGAGACGATTTCTAGGCAATTTTCAAGTGTGCATGCTAGAGGTGATCAATTACCTCTATTAAAGGAAAGGCGTTCACCAATTCAGAATGAAGAGACACCACTCTTCAAAACCGGAATTTCCGGCGTAAATATCGCCAGCTCGTCAGACGCAATCCCAGCTTTTCAGAAGACGCGTGGAAGGCGAGAAATCAGCTGCACACTTTAGCCGACAAATGTGGGAGACAAAGCCGAAAGCTCCCGGCTTTCTAGAAAGCGTGTGCATATTTGTAGAAAACTCCCGGCTTTGCAGAAAACGCGTGCCACTTGTCAAAAGATCTCAGACAGAGCCGCATCCGCGCTACTACGTGTCGTTCAGAAAGCGAAGGGCATCGTTCAGAAATCGAAGGGGCGACTGTTCAGAAATCGAAGAGGCAAATTCAAAGATCGAAGAGTCGTCACTATTTCAAAAAGCCGGATTTGCGGGATCAAAACGTTTGTCGACAACGGTAAAAGAACAGTACCACCACTTGCTATTGAATTCCCTATATATGTCGACCTTCATTTTTTTTTTGGCAAGACAGAACTGAAGAAAATGCCCAACTCTTTTTCACCTCTGAGGGCGCACTCCCAGCAAAGCCTTTCGAAATACTCCATTCTTTCTTCTTCCCCAAAGATGATACCAGATGCCTGGAGTACAGATGACCCAGGAGGAAACAGCACCACAAATACATGTGCTGATTCATTCACCGCTTCTTCAAAAGCAAAGGTATCTCATATCATCAAGGGCAAAAGCAAAGGTATCTCATATCATGCTCTTTCCCTGTCTTTTCCTTTGTACTTGATATTACTTGCATGGCAAAGTGAAAGGAGCAATCAGCCGGCACTTGGAGTCTATCTGGACTCTATTCCCTGGTTGCTTACCTAGCTTTGCTGAGCTATCCTCTAACCCTCTTCAATACGAATTGGAGAGATTGAACAAAGAAACAGATAAAAGGAGGAAGCTCAGATCTTCGGGGGAGACCAAAGGAAGCCTGCTACCCAGTTCAAGAGTAGCACAAAGGAAAATCAACGATGGGAGCAGCGCATATCAAGAGTAAGCCTGTGGAATCACTCAAGATGAAGCCTCACTGCAATCACCAAGGAGAAGATGGAATTTACACTCCATAACCAGATTTGCATCTCTAAAACTCTTCTCTTTGTTAGATACATTCTGCCATGTTTAGTATGTGTAGTTGTTGTTTTATATGTTTTCTTTTGTTTGGTGTGTTTTAAGCTTAAAACATTGAGGACAATGTTTGATTTAAGTGTGGGGGGGGGGGTAACTAAGTATGTTGATGCAAATTTGTTGGATTTTATCACCCATAACTTCAAGTGTTGTTCCTTGCTGTTTTTAAATGTTTTTAAACTGTTTTAGTGTGTGTTGACTTAAAAATTCGAAAATCCCATAAAAATTTGAAAAAATTGTTTTGAAAAACCCAAAAAGAATTGTTTTTGTGTATTTGTGTCGTAGGTTACCTTCCAACACAATGATGAGGATTTGTTTTTAATTGCATGACGGTTAAAGAAAGTTACAAACATGGATGGACGTTTGATATACTCTTTGGTTTATGCTTGGTTGTAGTTATAGTTCACGAATTCACATGTAATCACAAAGAAAAAAATTAGTTTTTGTAACATGCTTGAAGGAATGAGCTCAAACTAACACTACATCCCTGTGAGACTTGAGCTTAAACGTTTATTTGGAGAGTTAAAATCTGTGCATTCTTTGTTTTCTAAAGTCGTTGCATGATCTCATTATTCTTTGCTTGGTTGCTACTTAGAAGGCGTTTCATCACTTAGTTCCAAATGCTAGAACTCATGCCCATTTCATTCAAAGCATGTCATTGATTTGCATAACACGTATTCAAGATGAAGTTGTGTAGTGAACACCATAGCCAAATTGCCATATTTCCCTTTTCATTTGTTTTATAGAATTTAACCCCGTTGAGCCTTGTGTAGCCTACTTTCTTTGTTAACCCACATTATCTTCACCTAGCCTAGATTAGGACCATCCGTACCCTTGTTCTTGAAGCATAGTAAGCATGAATGAATTCCCTTTGATTAATGTGTGCAGAAAATAAGTGTGGGGGAAAGTGTATTCATGTGAGTTTTTGTGCCATAGGCACGGTAAAAAAAAATAAAAATAAAAATAAAAAAAAAATAAAAAAAAAAAAAGAAAAGAAAGAAAGAAAAAGAAAAGAAAAAAATGGAAAAAGAGTTGAAAATAGTTGAAAAGTATTGGTTGTTGAAGTAAGGGCCCAAAACAATGAATTAGGCCCTAAGAGTTGTTTGAATCTCCCCTATTTGTTTAAAAGTTGATTTCTGCATTCTAAGGGAATTCTAGGTCTTAATTTCATTACTTTACTTATTATTGCTTAAAGAACGTTTGTTATTCCTTACCTTCCCTTGTTAGCCAAAACCCCAAGCCCCGTTACAACCCTTGACTTCTATCTTGAGTGTTGTGCATTTCAAATGTGGAGTTTGAATTTGGTATGAGCATATGGTGTCACTGGTTCTCGCATCTAAGTAGTAGCATCTCATTCATGAGATCATATCCATACACGTTTAATTACTCCCGAAATTGCTTTCTTTGTATAACGTATGTGAGTACTAGTCTTTCATGTTTACATCAATCTTCTCACATATAACTAGTGAATGGTGACTATGATTAAGTATGTGCTTAAGGGGAAGTAGGACTAAAAGCTATGTGAGTAATGATCTTTGACATGTCATGTTTCATTGGAAATCCCTGAGGCAAACGTTGGAAGGTTTAGGTTGTTTTCTTTGTTTTGTTTCGTTTTGTTTACTTTAAGTTGTTTTGTTTTGCTCGAGGACTAGCAAAAGTTAAGTGTGGGGGAATTTGATAGGAGCATATTTATGCGCCTTAGTTAGCTAGTTCTTATGCATTTTTGTTATGTTTTCTTCGTTAAAGTAGTCTTTTAAGCTACTTTCATGTGTTTTCAGATTTAAAGGACATATTACATGAAATGATGCAATTTGGAGCTTTTGGAGCAAAACTGAGCTGGAATGTGGTGTATGCAAATAGAGCACGAGGAATGGACGTCCAAAACAATGCATCACACAATCTTCCTCCTAAGCCGTGCATCCCACCATTCCTATCCATCATCCATAAACCCTAATTCCCTTTAACCCTAAACCGTGCATTTTCCATGAACCCTAATATATAATCAGCCCATTATCCCATTTCTTTTCCCTAGCCGCCACCATCACCCACCACTCTAATTATTATTCCCTCAATTCCACCCAAAACCGAGCACCATATTCCATATTTCCTATCAGCCGTGCATTACCTTTCATCCCATTATAACTACATCCACCATCCCATTATTCATCCCATTCACCATCCATTCAACCCTAATTCCACTAACCCTAAATACAATATTCATGCCATTTTCTTATTGAGCCACCATATCATTTCTTTATTATCCCCAATCCGTGCACTACCAAAAACAACCTACAATTAATCATCCATCATCCCATTTTTAATTCTTATCCCTAAACCATTATCTCTCATTTCATCTCCACCAATCCATGCACTTCCACCTATATATACCTATCACTCACTCATGTTTAGGAGAGGAATCCGCACCATAAGCTTCCCATTGCAGCCAATTCCCATTATTCCCGTGCTCTTCTCCATTTTCTCCATTTCCTCCATTCCACACTTCCCATCCCTCAAAAACACTTCATACCATCACACAACCTATCCTTAAACCTTGTGCTACAACAACGAGGAAGAAAACAGTGCCTAAACGTTCATACAATTCAAGTTTGAGTTGTTGGAATGTTTAGGTGTTTCTTTGATTTCAAAGTTTCATTTTAATTCTCTTTGTGATGTACGTATAAGGAATGGAAGAGAAGAATGCTTAAACGTTCATACAATTCAAGTTTTGAGTTATTGGAATGTTTAGGTGTTTCTTTGATTTCAAAGGTATGAGGAACTAAACCCCCTTTAGCTAGGGGGTGATTCGAAACTATGTTTATATTTGCAATATGAATTGATTAACTTTCGTTGGAATTTCATAAGTTGTGGATTCAATTTGTTTAACCATTTGATTGATAACTTATTTATGAATGTTTATTAAGAATGCGCGCTTAATTTTCATGCATAAATATGACGCTAGAATATAAGTGATTTTCACCTAATCGTTATGAACTTATATTCACAAGTAGTGGAGGTTGCTTATAAACAATCGCGTTAAATGAATTCTTGGCACGAGTTTCATGCTCATCATAGTAACGAATGCCTCGTCAACACTTATAGTTTTCATAATACTTAATGATCTTTGATTGTATCTTTATTGTGCTGTTCACGTAAAGGACTTTTGGAGAATGTTGTGAATTGCGTTGCGCAAACCCATCCAATTCATTAAATTAAGGAAAACTTGACGGTTAATTTAAGCGGACCTAATTAATCCGGAGTGTTGAGTTTCATAATTTATCGAAAGACCAACTGAGAATCAATCTTGTATGCAAGTATAACATGTGTGGAGAAGAACCCTTTAGCTAGCCTTCATTCCATTCATTCCATCACAAATTCATATTTACATTCCGCTTAGTTTATTAACTTGTTTTGTTATTTCAATTTTTGTCAAATCAAAACTTCCCCCCCCCCTTTACTTTCTTGTTCTTTAGTGCTTAGAATCTGTTTAGTTTATGTTTTAAAGTATTTTGAATCAAGCCATAATCTTAAATTCGTCCAAAATTAGTTTTGAGTCTTTTGGTTTGTCTTAATGTTTTAAATTTTAGTTTTGCATTCTTTGAGTCTAGTTTAGTGTTTTATATTGTTTTTACGTTCTTAAGTCAATTTAGAAGGTTTTAGCAAGCCCTCCTAATCCCCGGTCTAGAACGATCCCTCACTTATCCATTCTACTACAATTGTCAAACGAGGGTTTAATTTGAGTGTCAAGTAATTCTCGCATCAAGAGCGTGTGGGACAAAACTCCCTTCCCACCATAACCGTTGCTGGATTCTAGGTATGACAATTCTAACCGTTAAATTTGATAACCGTGAATAACCGTCCAAATGAATTGGATTCGGGTATGAAAATTTGGGTATATTTTGGGTATGCGGACAAACTGTGAATATTATTCGGTTATAGTTTTGGATATGGTTATAGGGGTTCCCAATCTATATCCGTACTCGAATCCGAACTGAATAATATATAATATAATTATATGTATATATATATGTATCTCATTATTCGCTGAATCTATTATCTTGAGAATATAAAAATTGCATTGTGTGAGTTACATTTTGTGGCAAAGTTCAAAAGTTTTGATATGAATCAAAATCTATGAGAATTTAATAGTATTTATGCGAGATATTAAAGATCAACCAATATTATCAATGTTTAGTTTTAATTTTTATGTTTCACAAAATCCATTAATTAAATCATTTTATACAACAAATATTTAATGACGAAATTAATATTTACTAAATAATTATGCGTAAATTGAACGAATATATTTTTTGTATTAACGAAAATAGATATATCCCGTTAAGCGATGGAAAATCTGTTATTAATTAGGTATGGTTATGAATAAAAAGGGATGGGATGGATATAATATTTCCATTCCAAACTGCTCCGTTGCCATTCCTACTGGATTCTGAAGATCTCTCTCCTCTGCAAGTCTACAAGTAGCAAAGAGAAAGAAGAAGAGAGAGAGAAGGCGAGAAAGAAATGGAAGCAGAGCCATTGATTGTCGCCTCAAGAAAACGTATTCAATCGACCAACCACCTCCTCTCGCGCCGCAACCAGTCAACCTCGCTCTCCATGTCTGCCTCCACGTCTCTCTAATTTTGCAAAACCACTAAAATTAAAATTATATTAAAACCCGAATTTTCCCTAATTGATCCATTAATTGTGATCTCCCGCATTTTCTTGGTAATTGATGAGTTTGGTGAAGTTATTGAAACCGTCGATTTGCGGCCCCCCGCGGGACATTGAATCTGGACCGTTGGTGGCGGTGGCGCCGTCGTTGTCGGCGGCGAAGCTGGGGGTTTCGAAGGTGAAAAAGGCCGGCGCTGCGATTGGATCCAGGCTTTTGCGCCCCATTAAGGCAATGGAGGACCCGACAGTTTCTTTGAGGAATGATTACCCTGCCATTTCTGGTACTGCACTCGCTGCTCCCCTTTAATTTCAAGATTTCTCTGTTTGTTTTTAAATTTAATTTGATTTGATGCCATTGGAAATAAAGTTCTTTGCTTTCGTGAATTACAAATCAAAATTTAACATGTTTAGTATTTTGTTAACTCTTTTCAAATATAAGGTCTTTGGTAATATTGTGAGAATATATACGATTATCTATATATTTTTATGTTTGTATGTATACATCTTTGGGTGGAAATGGTAATGGAATGGGGGAGAAAAGTAAACTCTAAAGTTGGATTCCCATGTAATAAAAAATTGACATTTTAATTTTTTTGTTTCCCACAGAAAAAGAAAACTGGGTTTTGTAAGAGTTGGTTTGGTATTGCTGTTTTTTAAAAAAAAAATATTTTTGTTGTGCTGTGAGAATAAACTTATTTTTATTCCTTCACGTTTTCAGTTTTTTTCCATCTAAAACTGTGAAAATAAACTATTTTTAAAAGTTTTCCAAACACCTTTTTGAGCTTAATTTTTTTATAAAAACACTTTAATACCAAATCAGTACAAAATGATTGGTTCTGGAGTGGACTCATTCTTTTTACTCTCTTCTTTGCCACTTTGCTATGTGGTCAACCCCTCTCTGTATCTTTTTCTCCTGTACACAACATTCATGCTGTTAAACTCTCATCGGTGCTGCCAGCCGCCATTTTCGAGCTCAATTGAAGCATTTCAAGTGATTCCTAGGAGGTTGATGATTCAGTAACCATATGAACCTTGCTTCTTTGTTTGCCTGCTTATTTATTTTTCGGTCTAGACGTAATTCAGCCAGCTGATTGTGGAATTCTTGCAGTTTTATTTTTCAGTCGGCCTTGAATTGAACACGATACATTGAATTTTGTACTTGTTTTGAGCCTCAAAGGATGTTCATACCTGTTTGAGGTGTTTTTCTCTTTGTTCATTTTTTTCCCAGTTCTGTAAATGACACTTGGTAAGGATCCATGGTTTAGATTATGGAAGGCTGTTTGCAGAATTTAGTGATTTTATATATCGTTGAAACTTTAATGAAATTTATTGGCATTAAACTATTGTTCTAGAATGTTGTAAGATTACATACTGTTTTATATGGATGGATTTACGGTTCTAATTTAAACCAACCATCTAATTAGGTAGAAATTTGCACCAGATGTCAACCATGGATAACTCGGCAAACATTGTGTGGCATAAGTGCTCGGTGGAGAAACTTGATAGGCAACAATTGCTTAAGCAGAAAGGCTGTGTCATATGGATTACTGGTCTAAGTGGTTCAGGTTTGTTTCTATTCACTTTTGCTATACCAAATGCTAATTGGCGTCTCAGAAGCAATTTTTGTTATCTGCATATGCCCACAAAGTTTCAACTCTTTTCTTATGTAGTTATTCTTATAAAAAATTTATTATGTTATTTTCATAGTTCTGAAGTTTGTAAGATTTGGCGGTTTTCTGTTGTGCATATTATGGGAATCTGTGACTTGTAGTTAAACTTGCGTAGAAGTAATCATGCCGATATGGTATATAACCCTTCTGGCATTATGCATAATGATACCTACATGAAAGGTGGTGACATCATTTGACCTCAGCTTTCCCTTTCAAAGAAATATATCAAAAGAGGATAATGAAAAAGAAATTAACTAGTATGAGTGCATTATGTATCTCGCCCTCTCTCATACACAAACACACGCATGAATGCAAACACACAAACATGCGCAATGGAATGGAAAGAGATGACTTGTTAGCTAACAATC
Source organism: Pyrus x bretschneideri (assembly GCF_019419815.1). Lineage (NCBI taxonomy): Eukaryota > Viridiplantae > Streptophyta > Magnoliopsida > Rosales > Rosaceae > Pyrus > Pyrus x bretschneideri. The sequence continues at coordinate 3,596,093 of NW_025999820.1, read as the reverse complement.
TCTTTCTGTGTGCTTTCCTTTAGTACCAATATGTGCTGGTTCTTAGTTGTAATATTGCTGATTATACCTTTACTTTTATTTTGATAATATGTAACACATTGGAGTACCCTGTAATTTTAGTTTTAGCTAATAGTTATTAGCCACACAGAACCGAGCGCAATGGTGTTTTAGGATTCATATAGCCGACCCCACTTAGTGGGAAAAAGCTTTGTTGTTGTTGTTGTAATAGTTATTAGCCATTTCGGAGTGTTTACTGCAGGGGCACAATATAAAGCAAGAACTATTAGAGAAGAAATTTAACACATTAACTTTCTCCACAATTGGAAGACTTGTATGATACATCTTTATTTACTGCGGTAATTCTTTCTGTTCAATTTGTCACTGCATAGTTTACGCAATCTCATAACCAACATTATCATATCTTGGTCTCTGTATTTAGGAAAAAGCACTGTGGCATGTGCTTTGAGTCAAGGCTTGCACATGAGAGGAAAGCTCACCTACATCCTTGATGGTGACAATGTTCGTCACGGTCTAAATCGTGATCTTAGTTTCAAAGCAGAAGATCGTGCAGAAAACATACGAAGAATTGGTGGGTATTTTTGTAGTTAAATTATTGGCTTTTCCCTTTGTTTTCTATTATCTTTTTACTGATTTAATTCTAAAATTAAAAAAGCCGAGGTAGCTAAGCTCTTTGCAGATGCTAGCATCATTTGTATTGCTAGCTTAATATCTCCCTACAGAAAGGACCGAGATGCCTGCCGTGCACTATTTCCCCAAGGAGATTTTATTGAGGTATGTGGTGTCTTTAACATGAGCAATGAATTCAATCCAAAAATTTGACTCATTCAATTTGGTTTTATTACCACCAAATGAAACAAAAGACAAGAGGCTCTATCTTGCCAGTGATGATTGATGAACTGATAAAACTCACAATTCTCAGGTGTACATGGACGTGCCGCTGCATGTGTGTGAGAATAGGGACCCAAAGGGACTGTACAAGCTTGCACGAGCTGGAAAAATTAAAAGTATTTTCTAGGAATTTGCATTTAAAGCCAATCCAGTACCAAATTATAATTTTGCATTATTTCTTTCCCCATCTTATGTCGAATCCTTGGGATGCGATCATACCAGCTCCCATGCACTGGATCCCATCCAAACTCCGAAGTTAAACGAGTTTGGGCGAGAGTAGTACTAGGGTAGGTGATCTCCTGGGAAGTCCTCGTGTTGCATCCCCCCACAACCAACCCCACCTAGTGGGAAAAGGCTTTGTTGTGTTGTTGTATTTCTTTCCCCACCCCTGCGAAATCAGTCTTACCAAATAATGAGCGGTGGATAATTTCTTTGGCATTCTGCAGGCTTTACAGGGGTTGATGATCCATATGAGCCACCATTAAAGTGCGAGGTACGTAAAATCATGCTTCTGTGTAGGGTAGCATTCGTTTTGCATTTTTCTGAATGAATTAATTACTCATCGGACAAAGAGAAGAATAAGAATGATTATGCTAGTGTGATTAGCTTTGGTGGTATAGATATATGCGTATGCAGTTCTAAAGATCTGCTTGCAGTCTGAAAGGAAATTATATCTACGTCCATCTTAGTAGTTGTAACATGTAAGGAATTTTATGTATTGAGCCATCCTGTGGAATCCCAATTTTCTGTGTAGATTCAGAATAGTTGAACGATCCAAATGAAAGTGCGCTGAGGTGTAAAAGTTTGGTCTTGACTGGCACCATTTCACTAGACACCACCTTGCTAAACTTCTATTAATACTGGACCAGGAAACAATGAAATCAACCTTGTAATTTTCCCTATGTCATTCATGTCGTGTATTTCCTTGTTTTCAGTTTACTGTTTTCTTAGTTTTTATCGGTCCAATGTTAATCTCTAAAACTGGAGTCCAACTTATTGATTTGCAGATGGTATTGCAGCAGAAGGGTGGGGATTGTGTCTCCCCAGGTGAGATGGCCGAAACCGTGATATCATATTTGGAGGAGAAAGGGTATCTGCAGGCATGATAGAAGAAAAGGGCTGTCGAATTCGTTGGTTGGTACCGCTGCTGCCTTTTCCTGCAACATAACATCCTGCAAAGAACGTTAGTTTTACCAATGAATAAGTAAAGTGAAGACAGAAGTTATTTTCTTGTTCCCTGCAGCTAGGAAACTGCTCGTTTCCTGCGTAATCAAGTTCCTTCCATCAAGTTAATTAATCAATCGATTAATTAACTTATTTGTTTGAAAGCTGCCTTGCGCAACGTGGCTTTCGATCATTCAACTAGTAATAAAGGAGTGGAAACAGGGAAGGAGTATCATCTTTTCATTGTGTCATCGTGTAATGAAATTGGACGTGTAGAATGGTTTTCGTGGATGCTTTTCGTATTTGGAAGAAAAGAAAAAAAAATTATGCTGAGGTGTATACCAGCTGAGATATAAACAGAATTATCTTTGCAGTTCAATTCGGCCTCTGAATCGCGTTGTATTTCTGTATTCCTTTAGATTACAAAGAACGGCAACAAATCTATACCAGAAAGAGTGGCAACATTGACAAATTGGATGACATTCTTGGCACGTTTGACAAATTTTCCGAACTTACACGTGTTTTATTTTGACAGAAATTTTCATTGAGTTGGCGTCAAAGATCAATACTTTCTTAATATTTGTGGGGGATTATGACTTCGTCTGGTTATGGCTGATTTCTACTTTTTTTACTTTTTTATCTTCTCAAGTTTTTTGGATGTTTGACGACTCTGACAAAAAAAATGTAAATTGCTAATGAAATGTAACAAAAATACTGAAATAAAAGTGCATACGTGTAACAGAAACCATCTGTCTAATTTAAGTGTCAAATTACAAAAAAATTCAACCAATGAATTACAAATAAAAGTATATAGTTACACTATTGTTTGAGTACTCTCGACGATTTCGGGCCCTGCAGCTCGACTGCTTCTAAACCTCGAAAGGAAAGAGCCTAGTTTTCGTAGCTCTAGGATTGCAGCGATGCATCCCAAAGTACCGATGATGGCAATGTAAGCAAATTTCCACTTGTTTGCCGGCTCCAATATGTCAAATCCTTTGAAAATATTGGTGATGCTTAGGACGATTGTTCCATACCCCACAACCCAATGAAACCAGTTCCAATATTTCCTATTCTCGTCTGTCTTCTTTGGCCTCAAACAAAGTGCTACCGCTACTTGAATCGTGGCAAGGACAAACAGAGTGATGCCGATGCATCTATGCCCTTTGTACTGAATCCCCGGAGATTTAGAGCCAAGAAAAATTCCAGTTCCCCACCCTGCAATCCCTCCAAGAAAAGCCAGCATTTGGCATCCTCTATGAGCATGAAACCATGCCGGATCGGCCCCTTCAACCGTCTTGAGATACCTTGCCACGATTATGCCGATGGGCATAAGTATGCCCCAGCTGATGGTATTGATAATACCATGCGCATATTTTAAGGGGCACGTTGAAGTACTTCCCTTGCTTGTTTCAGTTTTCCCGGAAAGAAAATCTAAGGTTCCAAAAGATTGCACATTGGGTCCGGAAAGCGAGTGCATTCCGGGGGTGTTCCCGAACATGGGTCCTTGCTGCCAGACGTGGTGCACAACGCTGACATTGTTCGGAAGCCCTATGGTCGCAAAGATGATGAATTCGTTGTTCTCATAAACCGCGGAGACGTCGTACAAAGGAAGCTTACATTCCCTTGTTCCAAATGAGTACCGTAACTTTTAATTGGTGAAGAATAAACCGTCATAGTTCCATCGGTTCTTTTGTAAGCGACAATGGCTTGTGAACCGACCATGCCAGTAGACGTAGGGTTTATGGCCCATGCAACCCATCTCGAGTCACTCACCACAGATTGTGTGAATGCAATGTCAACCGTGGCTGTCGACGGATAGTAATTCCAGTGGATCGTCGAGTTCAAAACGGGCAGAGTACTGCATGCGGCGAAGGTTTTCTTGTTGGAGAAGACATGGGTCGTGCATGGCGGTTGTGCGGCGGCTGAGGAGGAGACGGTAAACAGTAAGCAAATAACAAAGAGAGACTTGGAAAGTGCCATAATTGTTGTCTTTCGGGTTAGAATTTAGAAGAAAGCAATAGATGATCGTTTGTTGTGGTTCGTTGGCTTCTGCCTATGCCTATATATAAATTGCTAATGCAATGATTTCATAATCCTACACGGAGTAGAACTGCTGGTTGCTTGGGAGCCAAGCCTTTTCTATTTTCTAACTAGGAAAAGGAAACCCAATACCAGGTGGTTTCCTTCAAATTTTTAAATAATATTCATGTTACTTTTTTCCGCCGCGTGAAAAGATTAGCATAAAATTTAATTTTGTTTTGTATTAAAACAAATTAATTTTGTTTTGTACTTAGCATTAAGTAAATATAGTTTCAACTGTGGTTTTAACTTGTGTAATTATCAAAGTGCAGGTATTGTTGGTGAGAATGGGTTAAATGGGGGTAGAATGTGGCACACTGCCTCATGAGTTAAAAGGTGAATTTTTTGGCCGTCGCAAGCATTCCGAATCCCTGAAACTGAATATATGATTTATTTTAAGAATTGTTAGACAGCTATTTCCGTTGCGATCTTTCCACCACCAAAGGAAGAATGCTGATGGTACCCAAAGATGAAATGAGTTCGAACAAATTGAAGTCGAAGGATACTAATTATTATAGACTAAAAAGTTCTTCAGTCCTCGAACTAGTTGTCTACGATCCAATTTACGGGATTAACAACATCTATTTGGAGACAGAAAGTTCATCATTCTCAAACTCAATCGACAGACTGATCTGCCTGCTCAACTGCGTTGAGCTACTAACTTGATGCATGATCTCAGCTAGGTAGTTAAACGCAATTGAGATCATGCATCAATTAGTAGCTAAACAAATAAAGGGTCGGAAAGAGTGCTGCCAGCTCAAACTCGCCAAATCGATCTCATGAATTATCAGGTAACAAACCATCATGTCTAATTGCCTGCGAATATTTGTCTACATTTGTATGTCTAGGATTTCTAATATTCGGCAAGTGAAGGACGACAAATCAAAGTGCGTGAAGGCATTTCAACGATTCGATTTCAACTTCATTTCTTTGGCAAAAATTACGAAAGGGCATGCCGGAATTCACCAGTAACTGTGTTATACCACAAACCCAATTGCACTGAAGTCACATCCTACATGTGCCTAAACCCTATTGCCTCATTGGGTGTCTAGGATCGGCTTCGATAGGATAACTCAGTAGATTCAATAACTGTTGAATCAAAAAATGGATGCCCACTTGTTTATTTTGTCCAAGTGTCCAAGCGAAGGCAGAAGTTTGCGAGGGATAAATTTTTTTCGTGACTAATCCATCATTCTACCCTCAACTGGTAGTTTTATTCAACTCTTCATTCAATCTAATAAGTTATACAATTCAAACTATCCTAGACACGAAATGAAGCCTAAATTCAAACTTTACAAACAAAAAATTTGCTGGGAATTACTTACCTACATGATCAAACACAATCCCAGGGAGAGCATTTTTGAGAAATGTTATTTTCATAAAATTCACTATAAATGTTTGGGCCCAAAATGTTATTTTGGGCCAAACTTAGAGTCATTCTCGGACCAGTAGTATTTATCTAGAATCTTGTTATGGGCCGTCCAGTCAAGGTCAACCGAATCCTATTACGAAGAGGTTTGGTTTTGATAAGGGTGAGTTAGTTGAATTCCAATGCAATAAGGAGTCTTAAGGCTAAGGATGCTGAGAATTAGGGGATGAATATGGATTCTTAAAGAGCTTGGTTCAAAGTCCTATAGGAATTAGGATTGGCCGAGACTTGATCAAATTGGATTGAAGAGTTCTAATCCTAGTCCATTTCTAGCCTGGGCATGAGGGGATTTGCTGTTACAAATAGAGAAAGGAGTGCATCATTCAAGGCCTCTCCAATTCAACACACAAATTGCCTGCACAAAGCTTCTTAACAACCTTTGAGATTTTATCCTCTCCCCCTTTCTTCCCGCCAACATATCTTTAGTTTGGATAAATAGCACTGTGAAGGCAATCGGCGACATGTTCAGTTTGGATAAACAACACTAGAGCTGTAGAATTAGCCAATCAAGGAGCACCTTCAGTTTGGATAAACAGCACTGATTTGAGACCGACTAGTTATTTATCCAAGTCTCAATCGACAAGGATTTTCGAGTCCTTGTTGGTAGAGGTCGTCTCATCAGCCTTCTTGGCGAAGTGAGGTGTTACAAGTTACTAGGTTCGGCAAGTTGAACGTCGAGTTGTTTTATGATTAGATATTCACAAGTACACTTTAAAGTTCGGCATTCCGATGGCCGAACCACATTTACCATCAAGACATACATCTCTTTCGAGTATTTGTGTCCATATAGTCTGGTGCCAATTCGGCGTGCTTATACTCTCACGAATATAATCACTGTGACCGAACCTAGAGCCAACAATTTGTGAACTTCACAGATCTAGCAGCCTTGTCTTCAGGCTCTAGAGCCCAAAGGCCGAGACGTGTTCCTTTCTCGGTCGCAGTCGCAAGATCAAAAAGTCAACAGTGCGCTCCACGCAACATCAACATATTTACTCCCCGACCAAGCTTGGCCGTTGAGTTGGCACGCCTCGCACATAACCGAATGACGTAGTTAGCTCATTATTTACTCTGTATGCCCTCCATGTATGCTTGGTAGTTTTTAAGGTTAACATTTTGGCACTCGCGATGGGACCTAGTGCTAAAGCTACGAAGTTCGTGACCATTGAGACACGGTTAGTAAAAAAGAAAACAGTTATGGGAAAATCGAAAATTAATCCTCCAATCTAGAACCCAGGACAAGACGGCTTGTTATAGGCACATAATCCTTCTGCTGCTGTGACACTCGAAGCCACAAGTGTGACATGCCGAGAAAAGGAAATTAGTCTCGACGGTCAGCTCTGTGATGCATAAATCCCCACTAAAACAACAAAAAAACATTTTTGTTAAAGGATTAATGGAGGATTGTGACAAGGATAGGAGGCCTCTGACCCACCAACTAGGTCGTTTCTTTGACGATGACTTGAAAAGCAATCTTGGCAATTTGAGCAGATGTTCAGCCAAGAGGTGAAAAGCATACTTAAAGACATGCGAGATAATAACGCTATACACAACAAGTTGCTTGAAGTCCTGGTTAATAAAGCTCACGAAGATGGATCTGCTGATCGTTCCAAGCAGCTTCTTTTCAAGAATAACCCATTGCCAACGGTACAGGCTGATACATGATCTGCACGGCTCAAAATGATTGACTTAGAAAAAAGTGGCGGGCCAACCAGCAGATCAAACGGATTTGATCAAAGAGCAGAAACAACATCTGTTGATATGGTCAAAGTTCAAAGAATGATTGATTCGGCCTTGAAAAAGGGGTTGAAGTTTCCAAAATTCATTCACCCATATCTTGCCTTTGAGTACCCTAAGGGGTTCATGATCCCAGATTTCAGCATTTTCGCTAGAAAGTCGTCTCTGTCATTGTTAGAACACATGGCTCGATTCACTGCTCAATGTGGGGACGTTAACAGTGATTTCCATAACCTACGATTGTTCATTTTCTCATTAACCAGCTTAGCATTTGCCTGGTATATCAACCTCCCACCCAACTCCATCCAAAGTTGGGAATAACTATTTGAGAAATTTCATGACCAATTCTATCAACCAGGGATGGACGTGTCAATATAATCTTTGGCCTAGGATGCTTCAGCCTCTAACGAGTTGTCAACGAAATACCTTACGAGGTTTAAGTCGGCCAGAAACTGGTGCCGAGTACCTCTCCCTAAAGTCGAGTTCGTTAGGCTTGCCCTAAACGGCCTAGATGTGGAGTACAAAAAGAAATTCTTAGGGGAAAATTTTCGAGATATGTACAAACTGGCTCAACATGTCAAGCAATATGATTATTTGCTCCGAGAGGAGAAGATCTCGATATACCCATCCTGAGGAACAATCTATAAGAACTCTACGGTTAGTTATGCATCGGTCGATGGAGAAGAGTCCCAATATGCCAGTATAGATGCGGTCGAGATAGTAATAAAAAAACCATACATATGCAAACCATTGGCTCATGTTAACTCCAACGATGCCAAAACCTATTCGGCCTTTATGGAAGCTGCTGTCAAAAAGTCCAAAGTCTACATTTTTGACATCACCAAGGCCGACGCCATCTTCAACTAGCTATTACTTGTGAAAATTGTCAAACTTCGACCAAGGCATAATATTCCCAAGGCTGAAGATTTGAAAGGAAAAACGTATTGTAACCACCACAACTCGAACAAACATACGACAAACAATTGTGTCATATTTCGTGACGTCATCCAAAGCTGGATCGACAATGGTAAGCTTAAGTTCCCCGAGAAACATATGATCGTTCACGTCGATCCTTTTCCTTCGGCGACGGTAAGCATGGTAGATGCTTATCTACCAAAGAATAAAGGAAAAGGGAAGACCGAGTTCATTCCAATGTAATTCATCTCTAAGCAAAACTCTCGGCTGCGATTAAAGATTGATTTATTTTCAAATGAGCCACCTAAAGATTTTTTAAGACCAGCTATTGTCGAGTCAATGTCAGACTCTAGCATAGAGGAAACTGATAGGCCGATATTTTTATGTAGTCGGTGCAAAGCAAACGTCATCTTAGCTGAGCCGAAGGAAAAGCCACTTCAGGTTGAAATACCGCAATGGATGCCCACAGTTGCGGCAACATCCCAAAAGGTACTTGGTGCAAGCCAACGCTAGAAAGTTTTCGATAGGCTTGGCTTCCAGGTACAAGATAACAAGCCATCTTCGGCCAGATAATGTCTTGACTTTGACGCGCAGTTTTACAATGAGGAGTATTATGTGTGCAACTCTGGTAGCTCAAGTTCATTAGCCAACCAGCGCACCTTTAAACCATCTGAACCACATGACCAAAATTGGTATACCTACAACTCCCCTACCGATGTATATATCGCGTTGTCCAAATCACAAAAACGTCGGCGCTAAAGAATAGACTGTATGGCTCGCTGACGGGCAGCCCAAACTACCTTGACCACCAAATGGCAGCTGAAAGAAACGATGGATAACGAAGATGACCGACAACCTTTGGCCCTCATGGCCGAGTTGCTTCAAGGAAAGAAAGTGATCGATTATGACTTTGAAACCACGATTGAGGAATCCGAAAAGCAAATCAAACTACTTCTTTGGCCTGGGGAGATGAAAGCTGACCTCGAGCACTTCCAGAAGTAAATCGAAAGCAAACTTCCTCCACTACCCCCACAAAAGCCATTAATCAAAGTCCGACGGAATCTCCACCCACTGTTTCTCGGCGAAGCTTTAGAATACATGTGGGAATTCCACAAGAAGCATTCGGCTAACGACTTATACACTACTACAATACAGGCTATCCCCGGCAGAGCTAAAACTGACAAGAAATCCAATTTATGTTGGAAATTTGGCAAAAATCCAACATAAAACAATGTAATGTCGAATTGGAATAGGGACACTAATGCTAGCATCACGAAAGGGCTTCAATGTTGCTTTGTATGCTTAATCTGCCACTACTCAGCGTCAGTTAAAAGCGATACTCAAGCTGACGTCAGTTTAAAGTGTCGTATAATTCAACCTAGTGTCGGTTAAAAGCGACGTGAACTAATAAAATAAACTATATATATCCAACCTAGTGTCGGTTTTATCCGACATCATGATAAAATAAACTAATAAAATATCCTTTAACCGACGTCAGATAACAATTAAATAAATAAAATATTCAAACTAGTAACAGTCTTAACCGACACCACCTTTGTTAATAATAATAAAATTTTTTGAAAATCTGCACTCGTTTCCAATTAATTGTAACTAAAAAAAAAAAATATTTAACCAAAATAATAAATTTAAGTATAGGTCAAAACAAACATTAATAAAAATAATTAACAAGAAAAATAGTGCCAAAATATACAAATATTTTACATCTAACATTCCACATAATATACAAAAACTGGCTGTTGGGCTCTCAGTCTATTCAGCGGTTGCGGCTGAAATCTTTGAAGTAACATCGTAATCAACTGATTCTGCCGCTACTCTGATTGTTCCATCTTACCTCTAGATCCGCCATCCATTTATTAGTATTTTCTTCCCTCATCCTCAACTCATTATTTTGAGTCATCAGCACTGCCATTGAACTCTTAGATGACCTCTTAGAGGAATTTGATGTAGAAGATGAAGAAGATGCATAGGACACCATATCAGGAGTCACCCCATGACCATATCCTCTGACTTTATTATGAGTCTCAGGACCCATTGTATCAATATAAACTCGATTCCTAAGTTCTTCATTATCCTCTTGTCCCGACTCAATCAAAGTTTGTAGACTGCTCTCCATTGTTGCCTTGCATTACAATTTTTAAAAATAAAAATTCAAACAATCGTAAAACAGATAAATAAGCTATAGATAATAAAAATTAATAACAACAAAACACTAACACGAAAAAATCAATTACCTATACACTCCGAAGTTTCATCAATCTAACTTTTATCTTTTCGTGTATGACATTCATGAAAAAAGGTTATAGGATCTGCCTCTTTCCCATCCTTCTTCCGCTTTATCAAAAATAAAATTTCTAACAACTATAGATTATTTAAAACTAATAACATTTCTTCAAAATGTACAATCCATACAAATTCTTGCCGCACTCTTGCAAAAGATTTGGTTCCAGTAGTATGGTTCATTGTTTTTATTTGTCTATTAATCTTATTTTTTTCAGCAACCTGAAAAAAAAAAACAGAAATTTTTTAGACAAATTTAAAGTGATAACGAAATAAATCATAACGATTACCCCTTTTTTTTTCTCTATTCCAGTAAGCTACCAATGCAACCCACTGTGCAGGATTCACTTCGCGAAGAAGGTGACTGCGCACCTCCGCTGCTTTATTAGTATAAAACTTTTTTTTAAACTTATTTCTAAACTCTTTGTGCGCATGCTCCGCAACCTTAAGTGTCATATGGCGGATCATAGGCATTTTTACTATTTCTGCATCTTCAAAAAAAAAACATTTCCCTGCATCCATAAAAAATAAATAAATAAACAAATAAATAAATAAAAACCAAGCTAATCAATTATTATTACTATCATTGACTTGTTCTTCTATTTTCAAGTAAAAATAAAAATATCTATACCTTTATTCTCTTCCAGAAAACTTCCTTATCTTCTTCCTTAATCTTACGCCAATCACTCACCAACGGGAGATTTCTGTGGTCTCTAACCTCCCCTGCTATATATTTTGCAAAAGCACTAGAATTATCACTAATGCATTTTCCGGAAGAATCAAATGAACAAAGCTATTTCGTCCATTTGGGAATTGAGGATCCACGCCTCCATTGAGATGTTCCTTATTAATACAAAAAATAAATAAATAAAATAAATAAAAACCAGGAAAGCAATGTAAATTTTCAATTTAAGCATAATATAAGTTTAAACACAAAACAAAAATTGAATTTAATAATAATTCAGAAAAGAACCGACTTCGAACTCCTCCTCTTCCAAATGAAGTTCGTCAGAACGTTGATCTTCACTAGAATTATTCATAGCACAAGTTAGTGGAAGGAGCAGGAGTATGGCAGAAATAGGGAAAGAGTAAGGCTGAAATGGGAGAAGGAGAGGGAGTAAACGAGACAGAAATGGAAGCACGGAAGTAATGGGAAAGAAGGGGGTTTGAATATGGATTAAAACTTAGCGTCGAAATATGAACACGTTACGTCGGTCAAAACCGACACTATATCTGAATAATTGAACTTTGTGTTGGAATAATTGGCAGTAGTGTCGGAACAATTGAACTTTGCATCGGAATAATTGAACTTTGCGTCGGTTCAAACCGACACTATCTCTGACATGACCTAGATACACGCAACTTGACACACTTTTGACTGAAAAGTCGTGGCGTCGAAATAGGGACAGCTTTACATCGGTTTAAACAGATGTGACCCTGACAGAGTAGCAGGCGCCTCGAAATTAGGCAGGTTTGCATCGGTAAAAATTGACGTGAGGCTGACATGTCAGATGTGGCATTGAAATAATCAGAGGTTGCATCGGTTAAAACCGACACCAACTCTGACACGTACTAAAAAAGCTCTTCCAAACCATTTGCTCGTGCTAAAAAAAGGGAAATTCCCGCCCAAAATATTTCAATTAAACCGATGCAGATGACGTATGCCGTCAGCTAAAAGCAACAGGAAACAAGCCAATAAAAAAAAAAAGATTTAACCCAAAGTTAAAAAATAAGCAGTTATGTTATCTCATATAATATTTTAATAAATAAAATTTAACTTATATATAATACTTAATAAAAAACAGAAATATAATTTTATGATAAGATATCATCACACACAAATTGAAACATGGTCTAATTAATACATAAAATAATTAATATATTTATTCCCTGTCATCATCTATTAGCTCGTCGTCGGCATTGGCATGATTAACGAACTTGGTAGGCAACGGTAATGATTCAAGAAAATGAGTCTTTTCCACACCAACCCTTGTATGGAAATTTTCATTATCAAGAATTCGATCATCCAAGTTAGGTATGGCATAATCATTAATTGCACCACTATCCTTTAATACGTCAAACAAATCTCTCGGCTGGGTTCGAACAACTACGTGCCAATCTTTTTCAATTGTGTCCTCCACGTAAAATGTTTGTAATGCTTGTGATGCTAATATGAAAGGATCCTCTTTAAATCCCAATTGATTGAAATTCACCATAATAAATCCATATTGATCGGGTCTTCATTCTTCGTGGACTTTCACTATTAACCAATTCGCACTTAAATAACATCACAGCTCGATCCCAAACTAATTTAAATCTACTTAAATAAATTTAAATCTACTTATTAAATATATATTTACATATATATATATATATATATATTTAAATCTACTTAATAAATATATATATATACACACACACACCATTGAACTTGATGGGATACGAATTCTACGAAACTAATTTCAATGGTCCAACCGTCAAACTTGTTTGTATATGCTTCGAGATCGCATTGGCAAAAAAATCGCAAAAAAAAAAACATTCAGAGATCAAGTAATGAGGCAAAACTTTTCAACAGTTATAAAATGAAAAATCATGATTTAACGGTTATTTTAACTCCGATTTTGGTTATTTTTTATAGCTACACTCCTTGATCCTATATGAATACAATGAATTCGATCTTCAATTTAAAATATTTACACTAGTGGATACCATAAAATCTTATATTATACTTAATGAAAGTATAAATAAACTCTAAGTGTTAGTGAATCTATCGTTTTGATGGAATGCGCATCCTTCGAAACTAATTTCAACGATCCAACCGTCAAACTTGTTTGTATATGGTTCGAGATCGCATATGCCAAAAATGGCAAAAAACAAACATTCAGAGATCAAGTAAAGGGACAAAACTTTTCGACAATTATCAACGAAAAATCACAATTTAACGGTTATTTTAACTCCGATTTTGATGATTTTTTATAGCTACACTCCTTGACACTATATGAATATAATGAATGAATTCAATCTTCAATTTAAAATATTACACTAGTGGATACCACAAAATCTTATGTTATACTTAATGGAAGTATAAATAAACTCTAAGTGTTAGTGAATATATCGTTTTGATGGGATACGCATCCTTTGAAACTAATTTCAACGATCCAACTGTCAAACTTGTTTATATATGCTTCGAGATCGCATACTCCAAAAATTGCAAAAAACAAACATTCAGAGATCAAGTAACGGGACAAAACTTTTCAACGGTTATAAACAAAAAATCACAATTTAACGGTGATTTTAACTCCGATTTTGATTATTTTTTACACCTACACTCCTTGACCCTATATGAATACATTGAATGAATTTGATCTTCAATTTAAAATATTTACACTAGTGGATACCACAAAATCTTATGTTATACTTAATGAAAGTATAAATAAATTCTAAGTGTTAGTGAATCTATTGTTTTTATGGGACATGCATTCTACGAAACTAATTTCAACGATCCAACCTACCAGACTTGTTTATATATGCTTCAAGATCGCATACACCAAAAATGGAAAAAAAACAAACATTCTGAGATCAAGTAACAGGACAAAACTTTTCGACGGTTATTAACGAAAAATCACGATTTAACGGTGAGTTTAACTCCGATTTTGATGATTTTTTGCAGCTACACTCCTTAACCCTATATGAATACAATGAATGAACTCGATCTTCAATTTAAAATATTTACACTAGTGGATACCACAAAATCTTATGTTAAACTTAATGAAAGTATAAATAAATTCGAATTATTAATTTAACATAATTATTCTTATATTACTGAATATTATAAGTCCATGTTATATTGAATATTGTTAATTTAACATAAATGCTTATAAATATTATTCATTTCCATTTTCTCATAACAATTCAAGTGACAAAATTAAATAATTTGACTAAATATTTATTAATTTAACAAAAATAGTAGAAATTTATCCAAGTACTTAAATTAGAATTTTTAAATAAATAAACTTGTGTATCATACAATTTAAAAATGAAAGAATTTAGTGATAAAATTCTGAATTATGGAAGAATTCCGTCGTCGATCAATTCTTTATGTACTTAACCAGCTCAAATAAATTCCCTACAAAAATAAATTGTAAATAAAAATAAAACATAAGAGGAGAAAATAAAAATATTACAAGTAAGAAAAACTTACTGTTGTGAAGAAGGAACAAATGAAGTTGGAAGAACAAATAAGAAAGGTGCAAGAGAGCACACATGGGGAGGGTTTGTAAATGGGAAGAACGAATAAGAAAAACGCAAGAGAGAAAGAAGAATACACGGGGGAGAGTGTATCATCAATTTGTCGCTTACAACCAACACTGGGTTTCAAAATATTTAAAAAAACTAAAATCTATGTCCCTAAGAACCAACACAGGCTTTAAAATATTTTAAAAACAATAATTAGCGTCGGCTAGAAGCAACACCAATATTTTATGTAGCTTAAAAGTGACACTGTATTATTTAAAGCAACGCTAGTATTTAAAAATTATTAAAATGTATGTTGGTTTTAAGCGACATTAAATGTTTATGTCGATTTAAAAACGACATTAAATGTTTATGACGATTATAAGCGATGGTAAATCCGACGTCATGTGCAATAAGTGTCGCAACTGTCTAGTCTGCCACTATATTATATTAAACCGACGCCACCTACTGACATTGGAAGGCTTTTTTGTAGTAGTGATAGGGTCTGCCAAAAGAATGCCAAGAGGCTCTTAATTTGGCATTAACTTGCCCTGATACCGAACAAATCATCCAAAAAACCACGGATCCGAGGATGAAGGCTAGATTCCAGTATATACACGAGGCTCAAGTTCTCTGCTTTGAGTAAACCCATATACCGATACTAATCCTGTCGACCTTTCCTTCTCCCTTGAGAACCTCCAATATTTGCGGTATCATTTTGAAGTTTTCTCGGCTATTGCCCTCTTCGGTCTCAAGACCGATGAGAAATAACTTATGGCGCAATTAAATGCTTACCTGGACATGAGAAACACCCGCATCGCATATCAGGAGCGGACTCGCAAGGCTTCACAAGAGCAACACAAGGTCCTCATGCTGAACGAGCCCGAAGTCGATGGCCAAAACAAAACGCGTCTAGTGGATGCATCGCATGAATGTATTATCGTGGCGACCAAATAAGATTAGGCGGATAATGCTCATGAGCAAGATACCCTGCCCGGAAATTCCAGAAGATGAAGATCACAATCCAATGGGCCATTCGGTCCTTGATAACATGGAAATCAGCATTGTCCATGTCTTACCTGCTGAGTTCCAGCTAAATACGTCTCAACTAAACTTCCTGGACAATGACATGGTTGCTGAAGAGGCCACACAAGTCAATTTTGTGGCCACCGAAAAAGTCAAGCAAGTAAGTAAAGAAGATAAACTTAAGGCAGCATTTACCGAACTGTTCCCTCACTATTCTTCTATTAATCTTCATCATTTGAAGCCGTTATATGTTACGGCTCATATTGAAAGATACCCAGTTTCCAAAATTTTCGTCAACTGTGAAGCAACGGTTAACATCATGCCTGTTTCTATCATGAAAGCATTACGTCGCTCCAATGACGAACTCATTCCATCAGGGGTAACCATGAGCAACTTTGTCGGTGACAAGATCTAGACCAAGGGAGTGCTTCCTTTAAAGGTAAATATTGCAGGTCACAATCACATGACTGGGTTTTTCATAGTCAATTCAAAGACCGAGTATAATGCCTTGCTCAGTCGTGACTGGATCCACCAAATAAGTTGTATGCCTCATCATTGTATCAAGTCTTCATCTTCTGGGACATCAAATCGGTCATGGTTCATCCAACTGATAATTAGCCGTTTGAAGCTAATATGATTCAGGCTCGTTACTATGATGATCACGTCAGCTACATCACCCTGCAAGGTTTTAATGAGGAAGGACGGCAGACTCGGATCTCAATTCAAAAAGCCATCGAGGTTGGCGCTGAGACTATTCACCAGGATTCGGTGAGACTCAGATTGGCTAACCTAATTGATGATCTCGATGTCTGATACCAAGCAGAATAGACATTGGTCCGCAATTTCATCTACCATAGAACGATTGCTGGTCCATTGGTATGTTATTTCCAAGCAACTGAAGTTCTGGCTTAAACTTAGTGGAGTTTCTCGCCAAATGAGACAACAATCCAGTCATGTCACTTGACAAGGTCCAAGCTGCCCTAGCTGAGCTCGAAGACAGTCGGCCTCAGGTCAAGGACCCATAGAGAAAATAAATGTTAGAATTGCCGAAAACCCTCAGCCTTTATTTATTAGTGCTTTGTTACCCCAACATATGAAAACTGAGCTTTGTAAATTACTCAAGGAATTTAAAGATTGTTTTGTTTGGAGTTACCATGAGATGTTTAGATTAGATCGAACTGCTCATCAAGCACGATTACGTATCAAGGCTGGTTGTAAACCATTTCGCCAAACCCCCCGATGATTCTCGACCGAAGTACAACTCGGCATAAAAGGTGAACTCATTCGACTTTTAAAAGTTAGTTTTATTTAGACAACTCGATATGTCGAATGGTTGGTGAACATCGTCCCTGTTTTAAAGAAAAGTAGTGCTCTACGTATTTGCATCGATTTTCAAAATTGGAATTTGGCAACCCCTAAATATGAATATACAATGCCAATTTCAGACTTGTTAATCGATGCAGCAGCAAACCATAAGATGTTATCCTCCATGGATGGCCATGTTGGTTACAACCAAATTTTCATTGTCGAGGCCGATGTCCACAAAACCAATTTTCGTTACCCGGGGCACTCTAGACTTACGAATGAGTCGTTATGTCGTTCGGCTTGAAAAATGCTTGTGCCACATACGAACGCGCTATGAATACTATTTTTCATGATTTAATTGGCACCATCGTTAAGGTATATATCGATGATGTTGTGGTTAAATCGAAACATCGTCAAACGCATTTAGATGATCTTCGGTAGGCTTTCCTTCGTATATGCCAACATAACCTTAAAATGAACCATGCCAAATGCGCCTTTGGTGTATCAGCCGACAACTTCTTAGGTTTCCTTATACATCATCGTGGTATCGAGGTGGATGCGAATAAAGCTTGAGCAATCATTGATGCTCCGCCCCGACAACCAAAAAGCAATCACAATCACTACTCGATAAAATCAATTTCCTCCGCCATTTCATTTCTAATTCAGCAGGGAAGATGAAAGCTTTCTCCATACTTCTAAAACTTAAGGATTTTGACAAATTCGAATGGCGCGAGGAGCACCAGGACGCCTTCACACAAATTAAGGTTTCCTTCGCTACCCTATATGTCCTTGTGCCACCTCGGCGCGACAAACCCCTCAAATTGTATATCTTGGCCACCGAGGAATCCGTTGCCTGTTTTCTTGCATAAGACAACGACATGGGGTGGAAGCATGCCATTTTTTATCTTAGCTGGAACCTTAACTTGGCTGAGATAAATTATTCACCCATCGAGAAACTTTGTTTAGCTTTGTTTTTCGCTACGTCTAAGCTCAGGCATTACATGTTCCCTTATATTACGCAAGTTATCACCCAAATAGACGTTATTCGATACATGCTTACTTGGCCGATAGTGAAAGGCTGAATCGGAAAATGGACAATGGTACTGTCCGAATTTAGTTTGCAATATGTGCCCCAAAAAGTTGTAAAAGGACGGGCGCTGGCCGATTTCTTGGCTCAACACCCCCTCTCCATACAGTTTTGGGAGCAACGATGTCGAAATTGGCATGGTAGAAACACGTGACAATTATTGGACGATGTATTTTGATGGCTCTAGTACCTCGACCTCGGCTGACGTTAGAATCGTCATTTAGCCCCCTGACCACCATCGATGTTATTTTTCTCTCAAGTTGGATTTCGATTATATAAATAATCAGGCCGAATACAAAGTTCTTATCATCGACCTTAACGTCATTCATGGCTTGAGGGCAGCTCGCGTACTCGTCCTTGGTGATTCAAAACTTATGATTAACCAACTCAACGTGGACATTTCATTGCATGAGTTGTACTATGACACCCTATCATATGGTTGCCAGCTGTTTAGCCGAATCGTTTGCAGGCATTACATTTAAGCACATCTCATGAACTCGAAATACTGAAGCAGACAAACTGGCTCAAATAGCCTCTAGAGAATAACTCCTAAGGGGCGAATTAGGCCAGGTCATACCATATGATCCGCACACAAGTAATGTCCTTACCTTCGTTGTTGGAACGAGATAAACCTGTAGATATCTACGTGGTTAAGACATTACTAGACGATTTGAGAAGTTTAATTATGTAGTATCTTGATAATCCTAGTAAACACGACCGTAAGACAAGGGTACATGCCACGAATTACATAATGTATCAAAATGAGCTATACCGAAAAGGTGAAGACGGTCTATTGTTATTGTGCTCAGCCCGGAAGAGGTCGCCCAAGCTATTACAGAGGTACACGAAGCAATATGCGAGGCTCATCAATCCGGACTGCAAAACATGATGGTTGCATCGAATACGCTCGAGGTTGTGTACAATGTCAAATCCATGGGCCCGTACAAAGAGTCATGGCCAAACTACTTCACTTAATCACTAAGCTATAGCCGTTTATAGGATAGGTTATGGATGTGATCAGTAAGATTAAGCCATCTTCTGGATCGACGAAACATGCATGGATACTTGTAGCAACCGACTACTTCACCAAGTGGGTCGAAGTAAAGTTATACGCCGAATTAACATCTAAAGAGGTCTGCAATTTTGTGGAGGAAAATATTGTGACAAGATTCAGTGTATCAAAAACGATTATAACGGACAACGGCATGATTTTCACAACCGACAAGTTTAGAGAATACACGGTGAGTTTAAAAATTCGTCTTGATTAGTCCACGCCGTATTACCCATAAGCAAATGGATAGGCCGAAACAAGTAATAAAGTTTTGATCGGTATCCTTGAGGAAATGAAAAAAGAAAAGTCTGGTATGTGGCATTTGAAGTTAAACGAGGCATTATGGGCATACAGAATTTCACTCCGGTCAGCAATAGGGACAACCCCGTATGTGTTGACTAATGGACACGACGAGATGCTATCGGTCGAGCTAAGCAAAAACTCGTTCCAAGTTATCGAACAAAACAGTTTATTCAGTGCAAAGTATAGTCAGGCCATAAGGCAAGAGTTGGAAGACTTAGATGAAGCTTGGCTCGATGCCTATAACTTACTGGTGGCGCAAAAAAAGATTGTTGAATGAGCTTATAATCGACAAGTTAGGCAAAAGATGATCGGCAAAGGTGAATTAGTATGGCAAACCATGTTGCTAGTAGGGATTAAAGACCCTAGATTTGGTAAATGGTCACCGAATTAGGAAGGACCATTCGTCGTGCACAAAGTTCTCGGCAATGGGGCATACCACCTCAAGGATCAAACTGGTTTAATTCATAAATTGCCAATCAATGGGAAATTCTTAAAGAAATATTATCTGGTCACTTGGAAAATGCAAGAATAAAAATTTTAGGGTTAATATCAGTTTACTACCCTCAAGTTTTGTGATTTTCAACATTTAGTACATGAAGTTTTTTTCATCCCAGAATCATATCTAAAGTGTTAATTTTGGGACAGTCTCATACATCCGTTAGTCCGGCAGTTAAGTCTTCCATTAACTGATGACATGGTGCCCACGTGGACAATGACCGGGTGCCACGTGTCAATAAGGGTCTCACGTGGATATTAAAAATTAAACATTAAAAAATAAAAAAATTACAAAAGAAAAAGGTCGTTTTTTTCCCTAACAGAACTCGCTCGATCCCTGACACCCACCCAATTCGCACTGCCACCCCATCCCTGGTCAACCCGGCCCACCTCCTTCGGGTCTGCACCATTCTCCACTAGCAACAGAACTCGCCCGAGTCACATCTCCACTCGAACCTCAACTCCTCCACCTTCCAACTCACCCACGAGTTCTTCCTCTAGGTTTGCAACTCCTTCCCCCTTTCATGGCAGCGCGTCTACCTCTTCTTTTAATACACTCAGTCCCACCACCCCGATTTCACCCACATCGCCGCTTCCTAGCAATATATATTTATGGGTAATCAAAACCTAATAACTTCAACAAGTTTGGAATAAAAAAAAAAATTCTAAGGAAAAGAGATTAAAAATGGAAAACTTTGAATATTATTAAAAAAAACCCAACAATTTTGTTCAAGAAAAATAGAAAAATAGAAAAAAATCTTTACCTTCCAAACATTGAAGTGTGTTTTGGATCAAATGACAGAATCAAATTGTTAAATCCAAATTTCTAAGCGGATTTGTGTGAATTTTGTAAGTTATTTACAAATTGAGGTCGGTGTCGTTTCTTATGGTTGGCAAAGTGAATTTTGTAAGGGGATGAGTCGCAGAAGGTGGGATAGAGACGAAGTAGGGGGACCTGGGTTCTCTGTGGTGGGAGGTGCTGCTGGTGGAGCCGTTGTTGATCTCGGTTTTCTTGGATTCAAGTTCGTTGGGGAGTTTGGGTGTGGTGTGTGGGTGAAAATGGCGGTTTGGGGAGTTTCGGAGTGGGTTGTCGGGAGGATAAGTGGATGTGGGATATAGTTGGTCGGAGAAAATAGCAGGGACACGGTGGGTACTTTGGAGAAGATAGAGGTGGGTGGGACACGGAGGAGAGAAGGGAGGGAGATCGAACTCTTCTTCTCGGAGGAAGACGATTGGGCCCAGATTTTTAAATTTTAAATTTTTGGTTTTTTTTTTTAAATATCCACGTGGCCATATTGACACTTGGCTCTATGTCATTGTCTATGTAAGTGTCACGTCACCAGTTAACGGTTGATTTAATAGCAACCCTAACAGATGTATGAAAATGTTCCAAAATTATGACTTCATGTACCACTCTGGGATAAAAAACTTGATGTACCAAAAGTTGAAAGTCAATAAACTTCATAGTAGTAAACTGAGATTAACCCAAAATTTTATTTCATTGATTTTAAAAAGGCATACAAGTTAAAAGTAGTTAAGCATCCTACAACTAAAGACAAAATCCTAAGAGTCGAAGGAAGAAAAGCTTCAAGAACAGCTTTTAGTTCTAGCCACTTTACTTCGCCTATCGTAACCTCAACTTGCCGTGTTATCTTGTTAAGCTTCAGTTGCTGAATCTGCTTTGTGCCAACTGCATACTCCGCTAATCGAGGTTTATTCGACTCAAAATCCTTTTCAAGCTTAGAAGCAACGCCAACCTTTGATGTTGAAGTTTGGTAATTTAACGATCAAGGTCGGCCTGTTTTTCCTTCTTTGCCTTTATTGCCTTGAGTTTTGGATGGAGAGCTTTATGAGCAACCATTGAAGCCTTGAGGTTGTCATTTGCCCGAAGAGCCCTCTCGAAAATAGTAAAATATTGTTGAGTTCTTTCTAGGACAGATGACAAATGAATAATAGACTCATTGCTCAGCAGGCTACCGGATGCAAAGTTGTTCAGGCACTATCCCACATATTTGAGACTTTTGCATTGTAGGATTTGTGAGGTCGAGAAGGACAGAAACTCTTGCAGCTTGGTGAATACATAGATTTGGCCATGGTTGTAAAAGGCTCGGCAGCCTTCCCAGAGGTACTCGAGAAAAGGGCGTCGAGCTTGACCTTCTATGAAGGCTGCACATAAAGAGTTGTTAGAAAAGAGAAATTAAAAAGACGGCATATAAGGAAGTTATGTTAGACCTGCCGAGAAGAGACTTCGGCCATATCTGCTGGTTCGTTGCTCGAACCCAAAAGCTTAATGGTCGAGCCTAGTGTTTAATGCAGCATTTTCATTCACGCAATCGATGAAGGCTATCTATGTTTGATGGCCACTCGGGTGGCCAGGAAATATAAATAACGCCCTTTGGCATATAGAATTTTTGGTGAAATGAGCGATTAGGCACTAGCATTTAATATCTTCTTGGTTTAGAATTCTAAGGCAGGAAATTAATAAAAGAAAATGATGAGGGTTCTTGCAAAGGTCGAAGTGATCTCCTGAAGAGGAATGCCGAGATTTTGGTCTTAAGGATGAAATGGCATCTCTATCGTCACTTTTGGTTCAACAAGAGGTGTCGTTTCATGTCCCACGCTTACTTCGGCTGCAAGAGCATCGACTTGGCCAGCCACCTCGACCTCTGGTTAAGGATTGGTTGGAAGTTCAGCCGGTCGAGGGCGCTTCACCATTAAGGGTCATTCGCTCTCATCCTTTTAGACATAAAGGAGGATTAGTTTTCAGTTGGGAGATATAGTTAAAATAAAATAACATAGAAGGAGATTTTCGTACCTCTTCTTCTAGGACGACCACTGGAGTCACCTTTGGATTAGGGGAGAGTTTATCTCGGCCGTGGTGGCCACCACTTCCACTATAGTAATTGCTGGGTCGACATTAGCAAGAGCAACGACCAACTCTGGAGGTGTAAGTTAATCGACCACAGGTGCAGTGACCGGTTCGACCACAACAACGGCTTGCATAGTGGGTTGAACAACTGTCATTTGACCCACGATTGGAGCCAAGGGTTTAGCGGCACTTCTACCGAGACCTGGTTAACAGGAGAAGGAGAGAGACACTAAGAGTGGTTGCTCTCGTAGTTTGACTCGAAATAACATGTATCTCCCGTTCTCCCTTCTTTGCCTTTTTCTTGTGGTGTTTTTGTCGCTGGGCAACGTTACCAGTAGTCTTAGCCTCCAGGTGTGGCCGTTTGCTCGGTACGGTCGGTGCAGCAGGGGCCTGCTACTGGAATTGGTTTGGTTAAAGGAGTGGTGGTCACAACTTTCTTGGGAGGAGAAGCAAGTTTTGTTTTTTTTGCTGCGACCATCGCAACCACATTGGCTCATTTTATGGCACGACCACCTAGAAAACTGAGTTTGAGTCAAAACGAAGTTTAAATGAAGGAAACTAACAGAAAAGGAAACTAACAGAAGTAAAATATATATACCTTGAGCCGTTTCTTTGGATTTTGGGGCGAGAATCTTCCTTAGTCAGTCACCGAAAAGTTTCTTTGAAACTTCCTCGACCGAAGTACCGAAGAAATCCTTGACATAGGCATCCCATCAATCGGCAAAGGTACTGGTGCAATGGGTTTCTGGGATATTTAGTTGAAGGCGGAACTTAGTGCATTGCTCTTGGAATTCCCATTCGGCTTCATTTTATTCCCTCTCCGAGGAACTAGAAAGGCGTTCTCGGCTCAAGAGCGAGCGAGAAGTGAGGAGTGGCATAGGACAGGTCTGAAGATAGCCCAGCTGACAAGCTGTGAAGTGAGGGTGGTAGACCTCCCAATTGGCCCGTCGAGCATCGCAGCCGAATGGAAGGTCACGAGTTAGGACAAATGACTTTCAAGCTTGTCGAAGATCGGCATATTCTACTTCTTCCCACTCCAATGTAGGGAACTTAATGAAAGAAGGGTATTTCTGGAGGTGGCATACCAAAAACTCGTCGTCTGGTGAATCTTCAGGGCCGAAGAAGTACTTGAAGACATCTTCGGTTGAATGAGCATGAGTGGGGTGCAAGGCCAGTTGGAGGCCCATCGCTTCGGAGGAATTAAGGCTAGGAATTTTTCGGCCTTAGTGTGCAGAAGTAAACCTGCAGCCATAGTTAAAAGACCCAAAGCGGGCCATTTTAGTGCAGATCAATTCTCCCTACTGAAGCCTCAACTGATGCGAGTTTTATACGCACACAAATTAAACCCTCTTTTTGACAATTGTAGTTTAAGTATAAGTAGGGATCGTTCTGGACCGGGGATTAGGAGGGATTGTTAACCACTTGGATTTGACTTCAAAAACGTAAAAACAAGTTTAAAACACTATACTAAACTCGAAAAATGCAAAACTTAAAAGTAAGAAAGATTAAGACTAAAACTTAAACAAAATAAAGGGGGATTGGATTTGGACGAATTTAAAGTAAAATGGAAACTTGGAAATAAAAACAAATTATAAAAATGAATGTGACGGAAATGAATGGATGGGATGGCTAGCTAAGGGGTTCATCTCCATACATGTTATACTTGCATATAAAACGAATCTAATTGCTTTTCAATAAACCATGAATTCTCAACGCTCCGGGTTAATTAGGTCCGCTTAAATTAACCGTCAAGTTTTCCTTAAGTTAATGAATTGGATGATTGCATACGACAACCCCAAGCATTCCTCACAAGTTCCCTACATGAATTGCATAATAGAGATACAAGCAAGAATCATTAAGCATCATGAAAACTATAAGTGTTGACGAGGCATTTGTTACTATGATTGCATGAAACTTATGCCAAGAATTTGTTTAACGCGATTGTTTATAAGCAACCTCCACTACTTGTGAATATAAGTTCATAACTATTACGTGAAACTCACTTATATTCTAGCGTCAAATTCATGCATGAAAATTAAGCATCGACTCTCAATAAACATACATAAATAGGTTATCAATCAAATAGTTAAACAAATTGAATTCACAACTTATGAAACGTAATTAGAAGTACTCAAATCATAATGCAAGCATAAACATATATTTCGAATCACCCCCTAGCTAAAGGGGGTTTAGTTCCTCATACGTACAAAACAAAGAGAATTGAAATTAAACATTGAAATCGAAGAAACGCCTAAACATTCCAACAACTCAAACTTGAATTGTATGAACGTTTAGGCCCTCTTCTCTTCCTCTTCTTTGTAGCATAAGGTCTAGGGATAATTGGTTGGGGGGATGGAAGTGTTGGGGAATTATGGAAATGGATGAGGAGTGGTGGAAATGGAAGATGGTTTTTGGATTCTAAGGGAGACTCACGGCACAAGGGAGAAAGGGATGTGTTTGTGGCTGTTTTGTGTATGAAATGAGATGATGAATGAATGAATGAATGCAAGGGTATTTATAGGAGTAATGGAGGGAACATGACAGCTAGGAGGTGGGTGGAAATGTGAGTTGAAATGCATATGTTTAAATGGTTGAAATGTGTAGATGATTATGAGTATGATAAGTGATAAGTGTATGATTATGATAAGTGATAAATGAATGATATGTGATGAGTGATAAGTGATAAGTGTATGATAAGTGAATGGAAGTGATAAGTGATAAGTGTATGATATGATAATTGAATGATATGTTAAGTGAATGATATGATAAGTGAATGATATGTTAAGTGAATGATATGATAAGTGAATGCTTTAAGTGTTTAAAATAGGGAACAAAGCCCTTCCTTGCATGGCAAGGAAGGGAGACACAAGGAAACACACGACAATGTCCTAAGGTTGCAAGGAATGTTGTTTTTGTGTTCTAAAATGCGTAGGAGTCTTCAATGATGCTTAAACATGAGGTCTTTTAGGATTTAACTTTCCTACTTCAAGTCTTTAATTTCGTCCATCCTCTTGGCTCCAAGCATATGATATCCATTCCAATCTCTAATTTGCTCCAAAAGGCTCCAAAAGGCATCCTTTTGCATACCTTGCCCTTAGAACCTGAAAACACACAAAAGAAGCATAAAGGACTAAAATAACTAGAGAAACATAACGTAAATGCACGAGAACAAGCCATTTAAGTCGCATGAATATACTCCTATCATCAACCAAGCACCGAGAAAGGTTGGCGAGAATGGCTGGGCTGAGGGCCAGGATGTGGCCATTAGCCAGAGCTTCGGCCACTGGCATATTCTCGGCTAGACACTTATTCGACTTGGTACAAAAAATGAATTTATTATACCAATAGAACAAGAAGGCTTTGTCTTCCTTGTTCTTGAGATCTTCCCCCTCTGCGCCAGCGAAGTGGGTGATCAGAGTGTTGTAATTGAAGAAGTTTTTCTGCAGCTTGTGCACATCGTTTTTCGACGGTTCCTGGTCGTTCTTCATAAAGGCTTCAACGGTATGCTCGTCGAATTGATACCGAGAAAGAATGGTATCAACTGGAATACCAGAAGGAACTAGAAAACTAGAAAGGCAAATGCCAAGTATGGCTGTGACGTCCAGCACAGTCGAGTCAATGAGGCTGAGAAGAAAGACCATAGTGTTGGTGGCCAAACATCAGAAGCTCAGGGCGACCATTAAGAGCTCTCGATCTATGTTGATTTCAATGGTCAAGAGTTTAATGGCATAAAAAATGCTGAGAGTTTTCCATTCGCCCTATAGTGAGGCTCCATCCTAGTAACCCAAGTAGCCTAGGCCGCAAGGGTTGAGGGCCAAGCTCCATAAGGTTTGGTCGACTCCCACTTCGGCCAGTCATACCCTTGAAATAGAGGTTTAAGGCAGTTGGCCTTCAACATCTAGGTGACGATTTATGGGATGTCCTTCTTGAAGAAGGGTCTTAGAGTCTAGTGGGAGGCTTTTGAGTCATCCTCGGATCGGATAGTTTTGATGGCATTCCGATCAATGATGTCTCGGCACTTGTTGCATTCTTCAGTAAGCTTGGTGATGAAGGTATTGGCAACCATTGATGAAAGCTTAAAGGTTTTCTGGGTTTCAAAGTTTGGTTTCTGGGTTTAAGAGCAAATGGTAAGAAATTCTGAAGTTTTGAAAGCATAAAAGGTCAAGTGAATTTAAGCTGGGTATTTATAGGCACTTGGGAAAAAGATCAACAGTTTGATTTTAAAAGAATGTGGAGTAAATTCGACCAAAGAGTTTTGTAATCATGATAGATATTCAACGATCCAGGTGAAGATTTCGAAAAGCTCGCGAATCAAGGATGCACTATTACGTGTAACGGCGAGGTTTATGGCGAATGGACGTTTCAGTGCCTGCACACTTTGACGTAATTATTAAGGAAGGACAAGTGGGCTGACAATGGCATAGCCACCCACAAAGCTAAGGTGGGTTGTAGCCCAGGGAAGTTTTCTATAAGGGTAGTGCTATCCATGCACTCATTTTTACTTCTTGCACACTTCTCTTAATTGTTGGTTGTTCAGATTGAATGAATTGAAGATGATCACTAACAAAATATTAATAAGGTTGTGTTGGAAGTAAAATGGGTTTGTGAATAGATCTATTCTTTTGTAAACTCATGCTTATAGCCTGCTCAATTTCAATACGGAATATTATTTAATGTATATTTAGTAGAGGATAGAGGTAGTAAATAATACGTTTTATGCTAAAAATTATAAATTAGTTCTATCTCCATTCCCCCTTTATTCTATTCTTTAAAGAAAAAGACCATTTACCCTATGTAATTTAGCTTCTGTGCTTTTTACTCAAGAAAAGATTAATAAAGTTCTTTAAATACACAATTTAATCCCTATCTCCGCAATTCTTGACTTTCTGTTGCAATTTTCCAATGAATGTCACTTTTGGTACGTTCTTAATCTCTTTATTTACTTATTCTTGATTTAAATAGTAGGTTAATTATTTATATGATCCTTGAATTTATCAGTTAGGATTATGATTTTGAGAATAGTTTATATTATATTGTTGTTTTTTTATATTGATTATTATATAATTTTATATAAGCAAAAAAATAAACATATAATTTTATGGTACTATTTTCAGCTAGTCCACCCAAGAAAAAAGTCATGGCTCCGCCCTTGTGGGCTGAGGAACTGCCACGTGGTAGGGAATCTGACAGGTTTAAGAGATCGTGCAATCTTGTTTAATAAATGCGCTTGGGTAGAACTTATAGTCATTCTTGGCCCAGTAGTATTTATCTAGAATCTTGTTATGGGCCGTCCAATCAAGGTTGGTCGAATCCTATTACGAAGAGGTTTGGTTTGGATAAGGGTGACTTTGTCAAATCTTAATGCAATAAGGAGTCTTAAGGCTAAGGATGCTGAGAATTAGGGGATGAATCTGGATTGTTAAAGAGCTTGGTTCGAAGTCTTCTAGGAATTAGGATTGGCCAAGACCTGATCGGATTAGGTTAAAGAGTTCTAATCTTAGTCCATTTCTAGCTCGGCCATGAGGGGATTCGCTGCTATAAATAGAGAAATGAGTACATTATTCAAGGCCCCTCTAATTCAACACATAAATTGCCCTGCGCAAAGCTTCTTAACAACCTTCGAGATTTTATCTTCTCCCCCTTTCTTCCCGCCAACACATCTTCAGTTTGGATAAATAGCACTGTGAAGGCAATCAACGACATCTTTAGTTTGGATAAACAACACTAGAGTCGTAGAATCAATTGATCAATGAGCACTTTCAGTTTGGATAAACAATACTGCTTCAAGATCGACTGGTTATTTATCCAAGTCTCAGTCAACAAGGATTTTTGAGTCCTTGTTGGTAGAGGTCATCTCATCATCCTTCTTGGCGAAGTGAGGTGTTACAGGTTACTAGGCTAGACACGTTGAACGCCGAGTTGTTTTATGATTGGATATTTACAAGTACACTTTAGATTTCCACATTTCGACGGCCGAACCACATTTACCATCAAGACATACATCTCTTTCGAGTATTTGTGTCCATATAGTTTATTGTCAGTTTGGTGTGCTTATACTTTCACGAATATAATAATCTTGACTGAACCTGGCGCCAACGATTTGTGAACTTCACAAATCTAGCAACCTTGTCTTCAAGCTCTAGAACCTAAAGACCGAGACGTGTTCCTTCCTCAGCCGAAGTCGCAAGATTAAGAAGTCAGTAGTGCGCTCAACGCGACATCAACATATTTTACTCCTCGGCCGAGCTCAGCCGTCGAGTTGGCATGCCCGCACATAACCGAATGACGTAGTTAGCTCATTAGATACTCGGCATGCGCGCCACGTAGGTTTGGTAGTTTTTAGGGTTAACAAATTCATATCACCTGTAAAAAATATTTTGTAAAATACTAGAAACTCGTAATCATTTGAACTTACATCTCATACCATCATAACATTCACTAAAATATTAGAGAAAAAATTATGATAGTTTATATGTTACATAATAATTTAGTGAATCGTTATTGCCACTCCAAAATTTCATTTTGAACTTCTCAAAAGTGTATTTTTATTTTTAAACATAGAAGGTATAGAATGCAAAATAAAATTTTTGGAGTCCTAATAACAATTTTCAGAATTGAATTAAAATAAAATAAAAGATAAGCTTTCATGAAAAGGGTTTGAACTAAGTTTATTTTAATCAAAAAACCGTGGTATAACTTTATTCAATGAAAAAAAAAACATAAATTTTAATGAAAAACCCTTAAATTTTAATAAAGAGGACAAAAGGACTTAAATTTTGATAAAAACACACAACTTTAATATAAAAAGAAATTTTAAAAAAATAAAAAAAAACTTGATCCTCATCCATCAAAGACACTGTTTATGAAACTGAACGATACTACACTGTTTATGAAACTGAATGATACTACACTATTTATGAAACTGAATGGTATTACACTACTTATGAAAATGAACAATATTACACTATCTATTGGTCCAGATTCATAAATAATGTATAGTAATTAGTATAGTTTCATAAATAATGTATAATAATTGGTACGGTTTCATAAATAGTGTCTCATTCTTGGTCCAATTTCATAAATAATGTTTAGTTCTTGATTCACTTTCATATATAGTGCCTAGTTCTTAGTCATGTTTCATAAATAGTGTCTAGTTCTTGGTCCAGTTTCATAAATAGTGTCTCTTTCTGTCAAGCTTCATAAATAGAATCTCTTTCTTGATCTAATTTTTTAGTTCAGTTCAGTTTGAGAAATAGTGCATTCTTTGGTTAATCAAGAACCGCATGAAAATGGTCAAGTTAGAAAAGCTACAAACTACCTTTTCACCGCATGAAAATGGTCAAGTCAGAAAAGCTACAAACTACCTTTTCATGGATGAGGCAAACTAGTGTCAAATTCAAACGGTCCACTGGTTGATGGATTAAGAAGATGTCTGTATGCAAGTTCGATTGTCTGGACAAGGTAAACTGGATCTTAACCATAGAATAAATGTCTGTATTCGATTGTTTTTGAAAGGCAATAAAGGTCTGTATCCTCATCATCAACTTCATCTTCATATTGTACACCTGTAGAACTTGCTCTCCATGACCTCGTGAACTTAAACAGCCAACACTTGTATATTCCGCCTAACTAAATCATGCATGTAAAAAGAAGACCATTAGAATGTAGGGGAGTAGACCATTATGAGTCTAAAAGAGTAGGCTAAATCTCACAATGAACTAATAATAAAGTAATTCAAATTTATCTTCAACGAGAATCAAATATAAGACTTTTACTTGTAAGTGAACATGCCCCCAAGTTAAGTTAATTAGGGGTGGGTTCAAAAAACCGAAAACCGAAAAAAACCGACAACCGAACCGGACCGAGGCCGAAAAAACCGAACCGAAATTGTCAAACTGAACCGAACCGAATCTGACCAGTTCGGTTTCGATTTTTGAGGCTCGGAAACCGAACCGAACCGATATATATATATAATTTTTTTGAATATTTATAAATAGTTTACTCATACAATCATAACAAAACAGAACCTGTTGCCAAGTTGGTTTCAATGAAACTTTACAAGTTGGAAGCATGGGTTCGAACCCTCATGCCTCCAGGATTTGTGAGGTTATTTTTAATTTTTTAATCTTTTTAACAAAACCCTTAAACCTTTATTGCATTTGATTTTGTTAGATTATTTTAAATAACATTTTAATTAGTATCTTTTCTTTTATTATTTCTATGTAGAAATGGCAAGTGGAAGTTCAAAAAAAGGTGATATGTTGCCCCTTAGGCCACCCAAACGTTAGCAAGCAAATTGTCGTTGAAAAAGTACGTGGATCACTCACATTGTGGGGCACTTGAAAGTTGAAATTTGGAATGTTTAGTACTTGAACTTTGATGTTTATTTTAAGTTTGGACTTTTGGAAGATTTAAACTTTGATGTTTATTTAACTTTAGACTTTGGAACACTTGATTATAATTAAACTTTGAATTGAATGTTTATTTTCATTGTCTTTGAGTTGAGACTATGATTATATTAGAAATTTGGAATGCTTATTTTGAGTCTTGATGATTATGTTGAAATAGGACTTATTACAAAATGGATGCAAGTTGTTTTCATATACTTTTTTTAAGCTACTTGGGGAAAAAAGCCAAAAAAAAAAAAAAAGTAAACCGAACCGAATACAAACCGAACTGAACAGTAATTTCGGTTCGATTTCCTGTTTTCGCAAAAAACCGAACCGAACGAAACCGAACTCACTTAATCTTGAGACCAAAATGACAGTTTTAAACGTGACCCGAAACATCGGCGCCGAAACGATTTTCTTCTCCCCCTGAAAACAGGCGTAGACTGCGTTTCACCGCCTCAGTTGCAGGATTCAAAACGAATCCCTAGCTTACTGCAGATTCCGATCGATTGCAAATATCCAGAAGAAACAGAGAAACTCAATTGCAATTGGGGAAGAAGAACAGCCAAACCCTAAGTATCGATCAGTAAATTCAGTATCCGTCCACAATGGGGAAGAAGCAGCACAGCAAAGATCGAATGTTCATAACCAAAACGGAGTGGGCCACAGAATGGGGCGGCGCCAAAGCCCAGCCCACCTCCACTCCCTTCAAGCGCCTCCCCTTCTATTGCTGCGCGTACCCCTCTCTCTCTCTCTCTCTCTCTCTCTCTATATTGCACATTTTTTTTTGGACTCAATTTCAAGTTTTGTTTGTTAAATTTGGTGCCTTTCTTTAATTTTTGTTGCAGGCTTACGTTTACGCCTTTTGAAGATCCGGTGTGCACCGCAGACGGCAGTGTTTTTGATATACTGTGAGTTTTTCATATTATGAGATTCTTGGACACGTTTAATTTTGAGGGTTTTTCATTAGCTTCATTGTTTTTGCTGAGCGGAAATTTTGTGTGACATGAATTTTGTTTTTGGGTTTTGGGAAATGGGTGCAGGAATATAATTCCATATATCAGAAAGTATGGGAAGCATCCTGTTACTGGAGCTCCGCTGAAGCAGGAGGAGCTCATACCGCTAACGTTCCACAAGAATTCTGATGGTTTGTGCTTGTTAACTTTACTTTTGTATACGTTTATTGAATTATGTTTTCATTGGATAGAGTAGATAGGGGTTCATGTGTGATACGAGAAAATGTGGGATAGTACTACCTGTTTTAGTTAGTTGAAGTTGGAATATAAGCAAAACTGAAATTATGGCAGTCGATCGATGTTTATTTTTTCAGTCTTGTGTTGACGGAAATGAGCTTAGAATTTTTTAGTGAAACATTCAGACAGGACAAGTCTATCTGAGTGTATAATTAGTTGAAGTTGTAATGGAAATTTCGTTGCATATCTCCAACCAGCGAGTTGGAGAATGTTTATAGATGTATACATAAATTTTTGCATGAATTTAGTGGTTTATCGATAATAATCATAGAAAATGCAAAATAAGAAATTGCTTCCATGAGGTGAAGTGGTAATTGCTTTCCCAGTTTTAGAACCAATATAACTATGTAAGTTTTGCATAAAGGAACATAGCAGAAAGTCGTAAACCGTTAAGTAATTACATGTCCAGTTAGAACTTTGAGGTTAAAAGTGTTTCTGGTACCCCTTTGGTCAAACCAATTTCTACTACTTTGCTGTTGACAGAAATCTTATTGAAACTAGTTTCTAAGCACAGTTTTATATTTTTGGGTAAGCCCATCATCCAGAATCATTATGATGGATATTTTTTAACAATTAGTTGGTCTTGTTGTCAACCTTTGTGGGGGATTTATCAGCATAAATTTTCATAGTTTCTTCCTCTCTATATGAGTATGTCAGCCGGAGGTTTCTTCTTTGCTTCACCATTTTTATACTTCTGATTTGGCAGTTCATAATTTGTTGTTTAGGTATCATCTCTTCGATGATTGAAAACTTTTTTTCACTTGTTGTGTAGGAGAGTTTCAGTGTCCTGTTTTGAACAAAGTTTTCACTGAATTTACACACATAGTGGCTGTGAAGACAACTGGAAATGTCTTCTCCTATGAGGTTCGTTTTCTTGCTATTATATAGTTCAATAGTGTAAGTTATATTTAGATTGTATGTTATACATACAGTTGTGCTGTATACTTTATTATCTCACTTTGGCTTTCTCATTTTAGGCAGTTAAAGAACTCAACATCAAGACCAAGAATTGGAAGGAGCTCCTCACAGATGAACCATTTTCCAAGGAAGACCTGATAACCATTCAGGTACAATTTTGAGATAAATCCTGTTTCCTGTTTT
This sequence comes from Pyrus x bretschneideri, assembly GCF_019419815.1. Lineage (NCBI taxonomy): Eukaryota > Viridiplantae > Streptophyta > Magnoliopsida > Rosales > Rosaceae > Pyrus > Pyrus x bretschneideri. Next base: position 3,562,452 of record NW_025999820.1, on the reverse strand, counting down.
ATCAATATGTTGCAAGTTCTTGTTTGAATATCACATTGGTATTTATGGATGCTCTTTGCAGAATCCCAATGCACTTGACAGCAAGGTCCTTGTGGAGTTCGATCATGTTAAAAATAGTCTGAAAATTGACGATGAAGGTGAGCTAGAGGCTTCATTACCCTTGTGGGTCAACTAATAGTGTTTTTTTTCTTGTAATAGTTTCTATTTATTTTCTTCTTTTTCATTTCATCTCTTTTTTTTTTTTATTCAGATTTTAAGAGAATGAGTGCAGACCCAACCTATAATATAAATGTAAATGGAGATATCAAGCAGATGCTCAAAGAGCTTGGAACTGAAAAAGGAAGGCTAGCTGCACTGCATGGAGGAGGTGGTAGCAAGGCACAAAATGAACGGGCTGCTGCACTTGAAGCCATTTTAGCTGCAAGATCACGTATTAAGGAGGATCCGAAATCAAAACCGAATGGGGAGGTGAAAGCTCAGGCATATAGTATTGTGGATGCTGCTTCTGCTTCTGTGCATGGAAGAAGTGCTGCCGCCGCCAGAGCCACATCAAGTGACAAAACGGCTGCCCGAATAGCTATGCACAAGGCTGGTGAAAGGGCACCAGTGAATGCAAAGATGGTTAGTGAATTTTATTTATAATCTCTTTTACCCAATACTAAATGGTAGGAGCTACAGTATGATTGTGTTTATATTTTAAAAGAGTGGTGTTCTTCCATCATCAATTATTTTTCCTCGATGTCTGTTTTAACACAATTATTAATTTCAGGTAAAGAGCAGATTCACCACTGGCGCTGCTTCGAGGTCTTTCACTTCTACCGCCTTTACTCCTGTTACTGAAAATGAATATGAATATGTCAAAGTTGAGAAGAATCCAAAAAAGAAAGGATATGTACAGCTACATACAACACATGGTGATCTGAACATTGAGCTACACTGTGATATAGCCCCCAGAGCTTGCGAGAACTTCATCACTCTTTGTGAACGTGGCTATTATAATGGAGTAGGTTTTCATAGAAGCATTAGGTATGGTGATATTCTTTAGTTTAAATTCCATGTTCATGTTAAATTCTTTTTGTGAATGAAAACAGCAATGGTTAACAATCTATGATTCTCTTTTCTGTGTAGGAATTTTATGATTCAAGGTGGTGATCCTACTGGAACCGGGACAGGAGGAGAATCTATATGGGGAAAGCCTTTTAATGATGAAGTGAACTCCAAGTTACTTCACTCTGGAAGGGGTGTTGTCAGCATGGCTAACAGTGGGCCGCACACTAATGGCTCCCAATTTTTCATCCTTTACAAATCTGCAAATCATTTGAACTACAAGCACACGGTTTTTGGTGGAGTTGTTGGTGGGTTGACCACGTTGGCAGCAATGGAAAAGGTTCCCGTTGATGACAATGACCGACCTTTGGTAAGTTTATAGTTTTTCTTTTATCAAAACTAGAGACCTACATTCATGCTTTATAATTTTTGGCTTTTCAAATTAGTTTTCATGTCTCTTGATTTGATTGTAAGCATTTTATCAGGTGTGCATCATCCTAGTAAGAATCATCCATCTACTTTATGTGTTTTGAAACGTTTAATACTGTTTCAAATTGTCGCTCTCATTCTAGATCATGCTGGCCTGGCTAGACTTTATGGAAAGCCCTAACGTAATATTGTTAGTTCTCTTTACCATTTTATAAAAAAACTAGTTCCTGCTCTTTGCAGAGTTTGTGTATCTGTCTTTGTGCATGCACACACGCTTTATCTATAGTGGTTCATCTTATCAGTAGTAGTAGCTGAAATTGTTATGAGTTTTAAACTTTCAATAATGTTGGTCACCACAACATGTAACTTACTGAATCACATGTTTTTTTCCAACTAAGATCAATCTCCTGCATTCCGAGGCCTCACTTTCTTTTTTTCTGCTGTCTTATGCAGGAGGAAATTAAGATAACAAGCGTCACAATTTTTGTTAACCCTTACACGGAACCTGATGAAGAAGAAGAAAAGGCCAAAGCTGAGGAGAAAGCTCAGGATGAAGATAATGTTTGTTACTAGACCCTTAAATTTGTGCCGGTGCTTTTTTCAACTTTGTTCCGTTCTTTACAATAATAAAGCATCTCATTTTGTGTTATTTTCAGGACAAGGTCGGGTCTTGGTATAGCAACCCTGGTACGGGAACAGAATCTGGCCCTGGTGGTGGTGGTGGTGGTGTTGGGAAGTATTTGAAAGCAAGGAATGCTCGACCTGAATCCGCAGCTGTTGATGCTGGTCTGACAGAGCTTCCTTCGACAAAGAAAAGAAAATCAGGAGCTTCCGCGTCAAATTTTAATGATTTTTCTTCATGGTAGTCGGTAAATATCCCAAACGTTGTGTTGTACCATATGTAGATAATGTTTTGGAGGAGTGAGTAGTCAGAGCAGAGCATTGTAAGCTAATTTTTTTGAGGTATACAAAGAGCAGATCGAACGTCCGAGCAATAAAAAACATTGCTTATGGATGTCCTTGAAAGTAACAATACCAAAAGTTTTCAATTAGTAATTTGGAATTAGAATCAAATAACAAAAGTTTTCACTATGACTTTTAGTGTATTGGTGAACGCTCTTAGGGCTGGTTTGGTATTGCAGTGCTTTGAAAAAGAGCTGCTTTTGCTGTGCTGTGAGAATAAGCAGCTGTGAAATAAAGCAGCAGTGTTTGGTAAACTTTTTTGTAAAAATGCTTTTGAAAAAAAAAACCAGTATTAGAGTGTTTGGTAAACTTTTATGTAAAACAGATGTGAAAAAAAATCGGTTTTTCAAAGTTGGGTTTTGCAGCTTCTTGTTTTTGGCTTTTTTTCATCCAAAATTGTGAAAAAAAGCTGAAGCTGAGTGTTTACCAAACACAAAAACAGCTTCCAACTTTTTTTTATAGCAGCTTTTTTCATAATCATCTCAGTACCAAACCAGGTCTTAACCACTTGAACTCGCTTTACTTTAGAAGTCCTGCTCTCCAAGGCTCGTCATTTGAGGATCTGTGAGTACCAAATGCATATTAGTCATCAGATTACATTAATTTATATCCAAAGCTTAAAATATTTAGAAAAGTTGGATATGTATGGTGATGCTTAACAACCGGGTAAAAAACAAAAAACCCCAAAATCAGAAACCCAATTATTACCTTGAATTATCCAAGGGTTCTCTTCATTGTAGTTCTCTTTTGACATGAAAAGTAAGTACGACAGGAACCAAGCTTTATTGAGGTTTGCTATCAAGTCTAAACATGAAAAATAAATAAATAAATAAATAGAAAAACAAACCAAGGGCATAAGATTGGATCGCTGCGTACGCTTACACCATGCCAACTAGGCAGGGAGAACTCGAGTAGCTGCAACTAATATTTATAAATAAAAAAATCGAGTGCTGGATTGTCTTACTGTATAAGTTTTTTCTTCAACCTCTTATACTTTGGATTCAAACTCTCTCAGTTCTTCTTCTCTTTCGTGTAGCTTAAACTCGTATTATTTTTATTTGTTTGGAAAACCTAGTATTATCGTTTGTAATAAAAAAATGTTTACTAAAAATATAGAACAAGCTGCAAACTAAATTGAATTTAGGATATTACAAATATTGAATAGAGAAGGGTGTGTCCAAGCACATGCATACTGCATGCTTTCTCTAGTGATGACAGGGGTGTACGTAGAACATATCTCTGAATCACTACATGGTGTTCAAAGCAATCTCTCTTTTTCAGAACATATCTCAGAAATTTGACGACAAAGTTGCAAAAAAAAAAAACAAAAAAACAAAAAAGAAATTAAAGAACTTGAAGTATCATCGAATGATTTCTACAATTTGATATCGTATTTCAAACATCTAATTGATTTGCAAATTGTATTTTTCATCTAATTGATTGGCAAATTGTGTTTCCATTTGTTGGAGAGGCTCATTAATCATATTAGTACCAAATGAAGATGCAATTTCTATAAACTCTCAACAGTTAATAAACATGTACATGGTGTGGATGCAAATTTCAAGGCCAAGAGCTTCACGCGTCCACGATGAATGTTTGGGCCCGCCGGGGGGGGGGGGGGGGTGTGTTGGGGGCTATGGCCCAAGAATCTCCGATGCCAAAGTTAGAATTTTGAGGGAAAAATGTTTGGAGAATTTAGAGAATTTAGCAAGAGAATTCGACTTGAGTTTTGGAGAGAATAAGGTAGTATTTATAGGGTGTGGCCGGCCCCTTCAGGAGGAGGAGGGCCGGCCACTTGGTTGGTATTTTTGGTGAGGTTCATGATTTGTAGCTAATTAGGAATAATTGAATAATAAATCAATTAATTAGCTAATTAATATAATTAAAAATGAATGATTTGGGGGTTACCTTGTGGAGAGGATTTGATGAGGATGGATGAAATAGGTTTAAAAATAAATACTATTTGGGCATTTTTTACTTGATTGAGGGATGATTGTCCACTGCTCGTGCGTAGGAATTCCGCTGTGCCTCGAGGTGATTTTGTCATTTTTATCCAAAAATCCACATGCCAGCTCTTAATTATTTTTGACTCCACACATGGTATAGTTTACGATGTGGACTTTAGAGTTCTATATCCTTCATTTTTTGTTACAAAGGGGGACCAAAGCTTGAGTAAGACCCAAATAACTAAAAATTAGGTTTTCTATCAACTAGGCGGGACTAGACTAGTTGATACGATTCCCTTGCCTTACTTTGTCTCATTTTAAGTTCTCAGATTCCTTCATTTTTTCATTTTTGTTAAGTAAACATGTTCAATCAACTGAATTAGAACAACTCCAACAATATCATTTAGTAGTAAGTGAACAATCAATAGAGGAGATCATCAAAACAAAGCATTGCCCAGGTCCATGAACTGCTCTATATATATATCTTGTTTGGATGGAGCTCTACTTAATCATAGTTAAATTAGTTCAAACATCACTCCACAACAATATTTTATTTTATTTTACTAAAGAAAAGACTCAATTTAGTTAACAACTCTCAATTAACCCCACAGATAGGGCCTCCTAACATCATCAACACGAAAAGGTTATTAGATTAATTAGTTCCTAAGAATGATTAATTAAGAAAAAAGGACGTGGTCATGACTGCAACTTTGTAACCACGGGCCTACAATTTTCAGTTTCCATAACAAATTAAGAAGATAAACTCTTGAAACACATGATTTGATTATAAGTGTGTTGGTCTAAGTACTCCCAATTAATTATTTCTTCAAGTTCAACCATATTCCGACTTTCCTTTAACTATAAAATATATTAGTTTTCTAACAAATAGCTAAAATTAAACCCACTACATTAAGAACATAAATCATCGCCATCGGTCCTAATCCAAAACAAATTTTATATTGTTGAGGCAGTGACATTTCATCTACATTATTCATAAGAGGAGGATGATGATGATGATGATGGTGATGGTGATGATAAAATCAAACAATGAGCTATCACAAACAAAACATCCCTTAATTATATCTGCCTTGAAAGTTTATCACCTTTACCTTCTCTCTACTTTATTCTTTTCTTACAAGTTTATCCTATTCTTAATTCGCATTAACAAGGATTTATATAGTAAAGGAAAAATTAGGAAGTTTGTTTGAGGTCATACTATATTTTCAAATCGTAGATTAACCAAATTAAACAACTTTTTTTTTAATTTAATACAAATAATATATATGAAATATTTATATTTTAGTATTTTGTTGAACATTTTGGAGTTATGAGATTGTAAATTTAAGGTTTATTTTTAGTTGAGCCCCCTGTAACTCTATTTCAATTTCACCTTGCTTCCTATAACTCAAAAGTCACCATTTTATTTTCTGAAACTTAAAATTCGTTTCACTTTGACTTGTGAACTCTCTCTTCTCCCTGAAACTTATAGGTCATCTCTTAAAACATATGTGGGACCCAACACCTAGTAAAACTATCCATTATGCATCGACATTCAACAATCAGAGAATATTAAGTTTCAAAGAAATTCAAGAGATGAAAAAATAAAAATGAAATTGATTGGCCTGGCTCATCCAAATCAAACACACATGAGAAATTAATAGATCTAAGGCAATGTGGAGCGAATTTTGAGTTTTATACATACGACTTTCCAATTTCAAGGGGTAAATTAGGATCAAAATCAAGTTTCAGGTGGCAAAGTGAAACGAATTTTTAGTTTAAGTGATTACTTTTGAGTTATAGGAAGTAAAGTGAGATTAAAATTGAATTCCATGGGGCATAGTTAAAAATAAGGCTAAATTTAAATTTGAGGTTGACAATTAGTTGATAATTTTTTTTTTTTTTAAATTGGTAGGTGTAAATAATTTTTTTTTCCTGAACAATTATTTCTACATAGCATTTGAAATTTTTATTGGTAAGTGCATGTTAAACTGCAATATTGGTTAACTAATAACATTGATTAAGTTGCCACTCAGTAATACGGTCTGATTGTATTCCTTTTCACTTCGGTCTTAAGTTCAAATCTAGTAGATGACGAATTCGATAACAAATTAGGCTATCTATTGTGTGGCTTAGTAGAACTCCCCTTCTCCTTAGTGTAAAAGTATCGGTGTACTAAAAAAAAAAATTTGATTAAGTCATTGTAATTTGGTTTTTTTTTTTTTTTTCCTCAAACAAAAAATGCAAGAGCTTAACATCTTTTCACCATTGTAAAAAAAGGTCACTTGCTAATTTGGTTGTTTTTAGAATTTAGACAAATTGCAGTGTGCATTTAAGTTGGTACGCAGTTTGAACCGGATACCGAACTCACCCAAGTCACCTTCGGTCCTTGCTGAAATACAAAGTTAATTATTTAATGAGATGAATTAAATTTTCTGTATACTTTATATACTATATGGTATACTGGAACTCCTCATAGGGAATATTATCTCTTCTGTTAGTTTCTTGGGAATTTCAAGATGGACGGTGCCCCTGTTTGCTATTATATGTATTAAAAAAAAAAGAAAAAAGGTTGCTTCCCAAGAAAAATTCTTCAAACCCACTTTTCAGCAAAAGACAGAGTAGTCCAAGCATGGAATTTTCCTAATAATAATGATTCAGGAAGAAAACCAAGAAGAACAGGAAGAAACCATTAAAATTCCTGTTTTTATTTTCAACAACTTCTACAAAATACAAACTCACCAACTTCACAATTCACATAAGAACAAGCGCTATATAATGTTTTCCAAATTATATATATATATATATATATATATATTTGAAATTGAGGAAACTAGCAGCCTAGATATCGGGGGGTCGAGGAGACAAAGATTTTCTCTCTAGAAGGAATTATGTTTGAGCTTCAAGACAACAAGGTTAGGACAATGAAAAATCGAGTTGGGGACTTGGGAATGGTGAATACAATCATATATAAACAATACCAGATAGATATTTGCTACCTAGCTACCTAGCTACTGCATGGAATTCTTAGATTTTTGAGAGAAAAATTGAAACTATGAACAAAAATAATGGTTGGCTAGCTGTGTTGCTATAATATGTTATGGAGTGGAGAGATTAGAGAGAGCATGCATGTTTGTGTTTATAAACAATCAAATTATATGTAGTGTGATCATTTAGTGAGCAAAAAGAAAGGCAAAGTGTGGGAAAAGAGTGAAAGTGCGAAGGGATGCCCTTGGGTTTTGGTGAAGGGTACATTCTGGTATTGTTTACTACATTAGATATACGACATTGGTGTATGGGTTAATAATGTAACAGCTAAGAAAGGAAAAAGTGATGGGAATTTTGGCAGGGTTTGTAGGGCAAAAGGGCTTTCAAAAGGGCCTTGGGATGCAAGGAATTGTTGTGAGGAGTGGATTTTAATTATATTCTGTGGTGGTGGCTTTGATGATGATGACGATGCACGCCGGCAGCTTTACTGGTGTCTTCATCTCTCCCTCTCTCTCTTCCCTCAAAACCCAAAAGGCACGCCTGCTCCCACTCAAAACTATTCCAAAACTCTAGAGAGAGAGAGAGTGAGAAAGAAAAGATATCCACTACCCATTTGGTGACCTAGACCCTGTTAACTTTTTCTTGGTCTTTTTTTCATCTTTTTGTCAGATGGAATTCTATTTCTAAAAACACCACCAAGACAGTCCATTCCACATTCTATGTTTCAACCGGAAACCTCCCTGTATATAATTTTTAGTCAGTCTTGGTTGTCCATCAATACCATTTATCTGTTTATTTAGAAAAGGAAAAACTATCCATTAGATTCCCACTACTCACATGGTCTCATATATTCTCCATGGAATAGGCTTAAGCTAGAAATGAAGAAACCAAACCCCCCACTCACATATATTCCCCATCGATTAGACCAAGAGAAAAGCAAATCTTACCTACTTAACGTTCCCAAATTACCCTCCACATCTACCTTTTGCTAAGATAATTCACCCAATTAAAGGTTATATATTGTATACGAATTTTATACTTTAATTAGATTTTAATATAACATGTTAAATTGTCAGATAGTTATGTTAATTAAATTATGAATGTTTTCTTGAAAATTTTCATCTATTATTAATATATAGTTATAGGTAGGAAATTAGTTATATTTTAATAAAGTCATGCATATTTGTTTATGATAGATGATTAGTTTAGTTCTCAATAGCCTTCTTTTTACTTATCCAACGCAACCTCCCCTCTCCTAGTCCTATACCTAGGTTATTGAAATTAACCAAGCTAAAATCCAACTTGATGCTATCCTCTCCACCTTCTAATCATTTTCTATCCCCCATTCTCCCACAGTTAAAAACTCGAAGACCCATCTATCTGTTGTCCAAAACAACCCAAGACTGTGCAGACACACACATACACACACACACTCTCTCTCTCTTCTTCTCTTTCTCTTTCTCTTTCTCTCTCCCTCTCTGAAAGTTAAGTTTATTGATGTGGGTCTGTGCAGGTTAAATGGATACCTTGTTTAGGCTAGTCAATCTCCAATCTGATCCCCGTCAATCTTTCACCAACTCAACCACCGCCAGAACCTCAACACCTACAACAACCACCACCACTTCTAGCAGCTCCAGATCCTCCTTCCTCAGTAACCCTCCTCACCCTAATTACCCCCACCAAGACGACGACGTTGGAGAAGAATGCTTCAACTTTTTCATGGATGAAGAAGACTTCTCCTCGTCTTCTTCCAAACACTACTTCCCATCGAATCACCCAACCCCTCCCAACCCAAACCCTCTCCCCACCATCACCACCACTCCCACCCCAGCCGACTTCTCCTTCTCCCCCTCCTTCGTCAACTTCGAGCTCTCCAACGACAAGTGGGCCCCGGAACTCCTCTTGGAGACCGCCAGAGCCATCGCTGACAAGAACAGCTCCCGCGTCCAGCAGCTCATGTGGATGCTCAACGAGCTCGGCAGTCCGTACGGAGACACCGACCAGAAACTCGCCTCCTATTTCCTCCAAGCTTTGTTCAGCCGCATGACCGACTCCGGTGACAGCTGCTACCGAACCCTAATATCCGCCTCGGAGAAAACTTGTTCCTTCGAGTCCACAAGAAAAACGGTGCTCAAGTTTCAGGAGGTCAGCCCTTGGACCACTTTCGGACACGTGGCGTGCAATGGCGCGATCATGGAGGCTTTTGATGGTGAGCCAAAGCTTCACATAATCGACATCAGCAACACTTACTGCACCCAATGGCCGACTCTGCTCGAGGCGCTGGCCACTCGAACTGATGAGACGCCGCACTTGCGTCTCACCACTGTTGTGGCTAACAGAGCCAACGACGGTTCTGGTGGCGCAGCCGCGCAGAAAGTAATGAAGGAAATTGGCGCGAGGATGGAAAAGTTTGCCCGGTTGATGGGCGTGCCTTTCAAATTCAACGCCGTCCATCACTCTGGCGATCTTTCCGAGCTGAATTTATCAGAATTCGATATCAGAGACGATGAGGCCTTGGCAATCAACTGCGTCGGCACTCTACATTCGGTTCAGTCCGTCGGGAACCGCCGCGATTATCTTGTTTCGGCGTTTCGGAGCTTGAGGCCGAGGATAATTACTCTCGTTGAGGAAGAGGCTGATCTCGACGTTGGAGTTGACGGGATTGACTTCGTTCATGGGTTTCAAGAGTGCTTGAGATGGTTTAGGGTTTACTTCGAGGCATTGGACGAGAGCTTTTCCAGGACCAGCAACGAGCGGTTGATACTCGAGCGAGCCGCCGGGCGAGCGGTAGTGGATTTGGTGGCCTGCTCCCCTTCGGAGTCGGTGGAGCGGCGCGAGACCGCCAGTCGCTGGTCGAGGCGTATGCATGGGGCGGGGTTTAGTCCTGCGATGTTTAGTGATGAGGTGTGTGATGACGTACGCGCCTTGTTGAGGAGGTATAAGGAAGGTTGGGCAATGACACAGTGCACAGATTCCGTCGCCGGAATATTCTTGTCGTGGAAGGACCAGCCGGTGGTTTGGGCTAGTGCTTGGAGGCCTTGATGATACGGTGGCGATTGATCATATATTTCACGTGTTTTGGTTTTTCTGGCACGTGCATGGAATGGCACTTGTGTTCGGAAAAGGAGGGAGGAAGATTATAGTGCTTTGGTTTGAATAGAATTAAGTAAATTAATTTAAATTTTCGTGGACAACCTTGTTATTAATTATTTGTGATTTTTTTTCTTGATTTTTATTGGAAATTAAATAGTTTTATGGTTTTGAATTTTCACCATCTTGTCTGCAAGTCCCATTTTTAGTTACCAAATAAACTCCCACTAATCCATGAGTGTTTTGCTAGTATAGAATGAGTGAGTCCTATTCAAATGCTCATACATACATACATACATATATATATATATGTGTGTGTGTGTAAGCAAAAAATAAAGAGGTTTTTTGATATGGGTCCAAAGTAACTAAAAATTGGACCTATTTCAAAAGTCAAAAGTCACTAAAAATTGGACCTATTTCAAAAGATGGTCTATAAAATTAGACATATTTCAAATTTTCCCAAAAATAAATAAATAATCTGTAAGCTACTAATTAGGTCTAACTTTGACTAGAGTTGGCCAGCAACATTATCTCTAGCTCTGTGTTTAACCTACAATTAGTCAACTAAGACAGAAGTACTACAAAATTAAGCAACCATGTGTTTTTCGGTTTTTCTGAATTTAATTTCGTTCAATTTTTCGGGGAGTGGGTCCAAAATTGAAATGGGGTGGTTTGGTTTGGTGTATTAGTTTTAGGGGATGATGTGATCAGCTAAAAATAATTAAGAGCTCCAAAAAAAGGGTGTTTTTATTAATATAATTGAAGCGTGTTACATATTTAATTAATTAATTTTTGGGTTAAACTAAACTATAAAAAGGTCGTGATCTATTTTTGGTGCTGTAGTATCTTAGGACGGCCATGGAGTTGGTTGGGTTGTGTTTGGGGAATCTCATGAAAAAGGTGGTTTGGTCAATAGTGGCATAAGGGTTTTGGTGGCCAGCACGCTGTCTATGATTTTGATATGGTCTTCTTCTTCTTCCTCAGGTTCCTCCTTTATTATTTTTTCTCTCTTCCTTTTCCAAAAGCTTCACATCTGAACACTTTGCATTTGTGGTGGTGGTGGCGGAACTGTACTTTTTGGCCCACGGCAAGGAGGGGGACACACATGAAATGTGAAGATTGAAGATATCTAACAAGATTTTAAAGGGGGAGTTTCTTTTAATAAGAGTTGCGTATGTTAAAATCCTTTTGAGATGAGCCCCTCCACGTTGACATGCCCACTTTTCCTTCTCTCACCCTTGGGGCATCGTGATATAAACAAAAAAGAAATCGAACAATATACCCTAGCACCTCATGCTGGAATTCATAGCAACTGGAAATTCATCAGGAATTGAGAAATGTCTCCAACCTTTTTATTGAATATATGGAAAAATAACAACCCTAGCACTCTAGAGGTTGATTGTAACGTGTCTCTCAACTCTAAACTTTCTAAGAGTACAAAATAATAAACAAATTAAACAAATAAGAAAATAACTAAAAGGTCTTATAACCCCCCGTCTTAAACTAGTAAATGAAGAAATTTGGCCAAAACTGCCTTATGTCAAGGCTAAGCGATGTATTTTATTCCCCTTGCCATTTTCTGAAATAACGTGTCATAAATCTGAATCAAACACTAGAACCTAAATGTGTAACACTTAGCCCTTGCTGTCGTAAATACAAGTACACATTCCAACTATTATCCTTTCAGTTATTTGTTCTACATCGCTCTCCCCACAAAAGGATCAAATTATTCAATATTTTTATGATAGAAACCTAAAATCACGTAAGAAAAGTAAATTTTCACACTACAATATTATTCTCGATATGTACTCCACCATTGCTTTTTTCTAGTTTGATTTGAATAAATAAGAAAAATATAAAAATAGGAACTGAAAGAGGAATGCAACAGAGTAAATATACTTAATCTGCAGATTAGTTTTGGTCTAATATGTGGTTTAGATTAGCACTGATGTGAAGAAATGTCTCATATTAGAAGTTTACCAAATCTTACATGTTCTTATATAAGGAGTTAAATTATTCTTCATATTATTTATTAGTTTTATGATGACGTTGAACTTGCTTAACAAAATAGGTTACTAATATTTTTCTCATTAGGGTATTTTTCAAAGAGAGGTGCTTGGGGTGGTTGCTTGCCCGTGCCCCTCCTTTTAGACTATGATATATGGATTCAATCTTCTTCCCTTTTATCGCTTCGGCCATGGCCCAGCTGTTGCCCTTTTTCTAACTTTAAACGAGACTAGCTGGTTCAACTTGCAACGTGTTGAAGATGATCATATCATATATATGACGCAAGCAAAAACCCAGTCAAGCTCTGATGGCCTAGAGTTTTTATTTGGACAATATATATACACACACAGAGGGAGCCTTAGAGGGTGGATTTCCCCTTTTTTTTCTTAAATACGGATATTCGAACTGTTTTATTCTTTAAAATGTGTTTCAAAGATCATCCTTGCACAAATATTAGCCAAATTAAAAATATTTGAGACATTTAATTGAATTAAAAAAAATTGACGAACATTATGTTCTAAGAAACATTAAAATTTTATCGTAATAATTAAATAGGCAAATAGTTTTGGGTTGAAGTAAATTGTCGAACATCTCTCTACAATATAGCAGTCTAGTTGGATGGATGGATAGAGTAGATAATTTCCTTGATTATCAAATTGCAAGGATGATCTTGAATCGAGATTTACAAAATAAACGGTTCGGAACGTTGAAATTCGATATGGAGTAGATCTCCCAACTAATCTAATATTTTTCATAAAACGTGATCCCTTCCCTCAAAGGATATATATATATATATATATAAACAAATAGATGGCAAGAATAATGTTTTTGTTATTTTTTTATAAACTGAAATGAAAAAAACACCCCTTATAATTTGCCTTCTTTTTTACCATATAAGAACCAAGCCTCTTTTTTATTGTTATAATTAGTCTTCTGTTTTACCGTATAAAAACTATACCCTCTTTTTTGGTCAATTGGTCTAATACAAGGTCTGCCTGTACAATTTAGAGCAAGATCTAATTTCGAGTCATGACTTAAAACTTTTCTTCAAATCTAATGTGATAATCATTTATTTATCAAAGCTCATAAACAAGTTTTGTGCTTATGATATAATCATTTCTATACTAAAAATTTAAAGATCCACCACTCGTTTGATTAAAATTTTCCATGCCAATACAAAAAAACAAAATCTTTATTTTTTCTCCCATTAAATAAAATTGAAATGATTTTGCCTAATTTCTTTTGTATGGCTTAAAGACCCCTCCTAGTCTAAATTGTTGGCTCCAACATTGGTCACAATGTGCACGTACAAAGGCAACAAGCTCAGGCAATCAGCAGGACATCGGTACAAACAATAACCATAGCCATTAGCCTATCAACATCGACTAGAGTGAATGTACTCCCTTTTGCACCAAAGTTCGAATCTATTGCTCTACAGTTCACATTAGTTTAAAGTAAAATATATTTTTAGTCCGGAACAAAACGAACCCTGAAGTATTACCTGTTATACTTCTACTTGATTATTTTCTCATACAAAACCAAACTTCTTCAAACGGGCCCGCCTGACAAAGCCCAAAAACAAAAGTTTGACTACCTCCCCGGCCCACTTTCCTCCACGGCCCTTGTCTGCGTCCGATTTCACCCGCTTCTTTTTTCCCTTATACCACACTTCCAAGTCCCGACCTTCATTCTTCATCTTCTTCCTCTAATCCTTTTCTGGTTCTCATTCGCCTGTAATTTCTTCGTTAACTCGCCCCTCTTTCTCTCTTTTTCTTTCAAATCCGATTGCAACCCCACTTTGTACTTCAATCGGCTTCCTTCCCGCAGGTATGCCTAATTTAGGGTTTAATTTCTGAATTTTCTGTTAAGCATTAATTTATCATATTTAAGTTCTTTCAATTTCTGCTTCTGATTTTTTTGGTGCCTTTGAAATTGAGAATCTGTGGACCGTGAGCATTTTGGTACTAAAAGCCTGGTCCCTTATTTTATTTTCCAGCTATGAATATAATCACCAGTTAGGGTTTTCTGATTGGTTTTTTGTTTTTGATTTTGGGTTCTCAATTTATGAATTGTGTAGTCAGAAATAGGGACTGATTAGTTGTTTTTGTTGGATTAATTGCGGTTTAACAATGATGACATGTTGTGTTCCTGTATCAAACTAATATTGCTGGACTTTGCTAGGTATTAGCGTTGATTTTTCTTCTGAAATATGTTAGATTGAAAACAAACTGTGCTTTCCGAATTCCCATTTTCTTTGTTAGAACCATTTTTGAGTAGAAATTCTTATGACTGAACCACTGGAATAGTAGTAAAATTTCATCTGGTGCTTAAAATTTCCTTTCACTGTCCTGTTGGCTGTTGCTATCTCCCTTTCCATTATCTTTGTAATTCATTAGAGTTTCCGTATATTTTTGGGAGTCTCTGAAGTGCTGAGTTTTGATTTTCAGATTGATTCGGCACCAACTTGGGCACCAACTGTTGGAAGCTTGGGGGTCTTGAACCTGAAAGAATGGTGAGTTGTTTATTTGTTTTGTAGTCAATACTAATTCTATTTGTGTGCTATAACAAATTTTAAAGCAAGCATGAAATTTTGATGTATTTATGGTGTAATTGCAGGCGACACTTGCTGATTCATTTCTCGCCGACCTTGATGAACTATCTGACAATGAAGATGATATAATTGTGAGTAACATCTGCCCTTCGTATGGGAAAATATGACCATAGAGGCTAGTCAGGGAGATGTTAAAATCATCTCTCTCTCAATATCTGCACTGTAAGTCATTGTATAATTTTTTTTTTCCTTTCAGGTTGAAGATGATGCTGATGCTGGAAATATGGAAGAAGATGTTGATGGGGACTTGGCTGATTTAGAAACACTTAATTACGATGATCTGGACAGTGTTTCAAAATTGCAGAAATCACAAAGATATACAGATATAATACAGGTTTGTAATATATGAATGCCTTATTTTTTTTGTGCAGTATTAGTATTGATATCTTAATGTTATTTTGTGTACAAGCTTCATTGCTATATTGTTTCACTTTGTCCGTAGCTTCCTATTTCTTATGCTGATATATGACCCGTGCTGATATATGTGCTTCATATATCTTATGACTTAAGTTTCTACGCAATTTTGTCCTTTCTAGTCTTTAGGTTGTCGTTCAGTAGGTTTTTCCTGGAATGTGCATATTGGCATATATGTAATGGTAATATGGTGTTTAAATTGCAGAAAGTGGAAGGTGCATTGGAGAAGGGTTCTGATATGTCAAATCATGCAATAGTTTTGGAAGATGATCCGGAATACCAGCTGATTGTGGACTGTAATGCTTTGTCTGTTGACATTGAGAATGAAATTGTAATCATCCATAATTTTATTCGGGACAAGTATCGTCCAAAATTTCCAGAGCTGGAATCACTTGTGCATCATCCAATTGATTATGCTCGAGTTGTTAAGAAAATTGGAAATGAAATGGACGTAACCCTTGTTGATCTGGAGGGGCTTCTACCTTCAGCAATTATTATGGTTGTGTCAGTTACAGCATCAACTACAAGTGGCAAGCCGCTTCCAGAGGATGTCCTTGCGAAAATAGTTGAGGCATGCGATCGAGCCCTTGCTCTTGATTCAGCAAAGAAGATGGTGCTTGATTTTGTTGAAAGTAGAATGGGCTTTATTGCGCCAAATCTGTCTGCTATTGTTGGTAGTGCTGTTGCGGCAAAACTTATGGGGACGGCTGGGGGTCTCACATCCTTAGCTAAGATGCCAGCTTGTAATGTTCAGCTTCTTGGTGCTAAGAGAAAAAACCTTGCTGGGTTTTCCACTGCAACATCACACTTCCGCGTTGGTTATGTTGAGCAGACAGAAATATTTCAATCTACACCTCCTTCATTGAGGATGCGTGCATGTCGGCTCTTGGCTGCAAAATCAACACTTGCAGCACGGGTGGATTCCACAAGAGGAGATCCTTCCGGGAACACTGGAAGGGCATTCCGGGAGGAGATTCGTAAGAAAATTGAGAAATGGCAGGAGCCTCCGCCTGCAAAGCAACCTAAACCACTTCCAGTTCCTGATTCTGAACCTAAAAAGAAGAGAGGTGGTCGCCGACTAAGAAAGATGAAGGAAAGGTAGTGTATTTTTCTATTGTTTTATACTTCTCAGTAATTGTTGATTCATGTACTGATATTTACTAATACAGGTATGCGATAACGGACATGAGGAAACTGGCAAACAGGATGCAATTTGGTATACCAGAAGAGAGTTCGTTAGGTAATCTTCTCTTATGTTAGTAAATTTGAATTTTAGATTGGTATTATTCATATCTACATGGCCAAATAAAGGGAGGGGAAGGAGATCCTTTCACCTACAATATCATGTACATCCTCTCACCTGCAGTATGGGTAGCTCACTTGTTCATTAAGGTGGTGACAATGTGAGCCCCATTTACATGAAGGATATTGGGATCTGTGCAATTGCATGGAATATGTTACTATTGCTATATCTTAATTCTCATTCTGTTGTCGTCCTTGATAATAGGGGATGGACTGGGTGAAGGTTATGGAATGCTTGGTCAGGCTGGGAGTGGCAAGCTGCGTGTATCAATGGGTCAGAGCAAACTTGCTGCAAAAGTTGCTAAGAAGTAGGCTTTTCCTACCTTTCTTTAGTTATGGTTTTTCTTTTATTTCTAAGTGAACTGTCATCAATCTTAATGTGGTTTTCATTGATGCGAAAATTTTACAATGCTCCTTTATGGCCGTTATATCCTTGCTTCTTAATGGTCATTATATCTCAGTCATTGGATCCTTGACCAAGGATACAACGGACAAAAACCCTGGTTTATAGAACATACTCTGGACCATACTAGAAAATTCCGTCATTTATCTTTGAGTCGTATTGATTTATACTATTTATTGGTCGTAGTATGAGATAGACCTTCGCTGATATCATGAGCTGCATATTCTTGTTAGGTTCAAGGAAAAGAATTATGGAAGCAGTGGTGCTACGTCTGGACTAACTTCAAGTTTGGCGTTTACACCTGTGCAGGTTGACTTGACTTCTTACCTTGCACTTGAGTTCTCTCTCTTATTTACAAATGCATTGGTTTCCAAAGCTTAAGTGACACAGAAAGTTGTTTGGAAACTCATACTCAATAACAATTGTCATTTTTCCTGCAGGGTATTGAGCTTTCAAATCCACAGGCTCATGCGCAGCAGCTTGGCGGCGGAGCTCAAAGCACCTACTTCTCAGAGACGGGAACATTTTCAAAAATCAAGAGGATCTGATCCAGACGCATACAGAGGAAGTTTTCATGTATCCTTGAGAATTTGCTGGTTGCCAATTCCATGAACACTTAAGTCGAAAAGTGTAAATGACTAGATGAAGTCGTATTACCTCGTTCTTGTGATATAGTAGTTGTTTACCTTCGGTGGATGATAATAAGAGTGGATGTGAGTTCAGAGATCAATTTTTTTTTTTATCAGAAGATGTACTAATTCGTAGTACTTTCTTGGCCTTGCCCTTGCCCTTACCCTTACCCTGTTTTATGTGCATTACAAAGTTCGTGGATTAATGTCTACTTTTCTCTCAAATATTTATTCATAATATATTGGACTGCAATATCCAATCAAAATTAATTTTCTGTGTATTTTAAAATTTTTTTCTGTAGTAATGGTATAGAGAGAGAGCCAGTCTTGTACGTGGGGGCAAATTTGGTAATACATTTGACTAGAAATTGGTATTTCGCTTCACTCATTTGACGAGTTTGATACATATTTATTACCTTGTCTCGTAGTTGTAAATATATCACTGTATCAAAAAAGTTGGTTTGCCTTACTAATCGATAGCAACTTATTCTCTTTAGTAACTGCTCAATTCAAACTCGAGTTTAAGGAAGCGTGTATATTGCCTTGGCCATTAAACCTAACACGTTATATGTCAATTCTACGAAACATATAACATGGCGTGATGGGCGCATTGCCGCATGGCGTTCTTTACCAAGGAAATGAGGACAAAAACTTACAAGTTTTTATTTAATTGGTACGGGACACCACTGTACCATATATGTAAGCTTTCGACTCAGGAGCAGATTTGAATTTGAGGCTACCTTTCAACTTTCGGAAAAAAAACTTAGCACAATACCAACTAGCAAGGTGACAAAATTTATGGGAAATAATTTCGGCACACCCCTTCTTCCCTTGTGCACAATCCTAACTTACAGAAACACGTTAATCTTAGAACCTACAATACGTTGTATTAAAAAGTTGGCATTCCTTTCTTCCAAGGTCAAACTTAGTATTCTTGAATTTTAAGGGAGACACCAAACTGAGTACGATTGCCTGTTAATCTTTCATTTTGTTTCATAATATGGGACATGTTACATTTTCAAAGAACCTGGATAAAAAGGGGTTAAAGGAAAATCTTCACTCGCATAAGAACTTGAACTAACGACGAAATCAAGTGATATTAGGAAAAAAAAAAAATTATATGATTAGCAATCTGTTTCCGCAAGCACTCTTCCTCAACGCTAAGAGAGGTTGACCGGCAGTGCTTGAGATTGAAACATTCTATAAACTCGTCTTCGTTTCTTCTGCGTGCAAGTAGACTATATGCTCTTCATTTACAGTAACACCACTACCATGGCAACTTGGCAAGCCAGTGAAAGAATATCCATGGCCTTCATACGTAAGATACACAGATGATATAAGAGAGACCCTATATTTGTTTCCACCCGCTCCACCCCTGAGGAAGTTTCCACTTTCTATGCCAATATATTGACACTCTTGACCATAGCGGGAACCCAAATTTGTAATCGAGGGGCCGGTCAGCTGGCCCCCCTACTATCAAAGGCAACCATACATATCTCGAGTCTCTCAAGTCTGCCGGGTTCCATCTATCTGCCATGAAGATAAATGAACCAGGAAATCCCGGCACAGGAAGCACAAATGTGCTCTGTGCAAAAAATGTGGTAAGTCGAGACACTTTGTTCCCTCCAGCGCAGGGGGTTCCCATGGTCTCCCATGGCCCCATGATTGACTCTGCTGCATGCGCCAGTGCCTCATTAGGAGCCCATCCGGAGCAGCCTGAAGTAATCATGTAATAAGTTCCTTCATGCTTGAATAGAGCCGGGGCTTCCCGACGTTGTCCCACAAAAATTCTTCTCATGACGTTCGTCACGTGAAGGTAATCTTCAGTCAATGGTCCAATATGAAGTTCATTATTGTGGTCGGAGGAGTATATTAGATAAGCAACACCATCATCATCTTTGAAGATTGTCATGTCCCTGCTATCAAATCCATGGGGTTGTTGGCTGTAAAGATAGTCAAAAGGACCAGTTGGGTAATCACTAATGGCAATGCCAACAGAAGCTTTGGTATAGTTAACGTCATCAATGTGCATCCACATAACGTACTTCCCTGTATGCTCATTGTAAATCACTTTCGGCCTCTCAAGAACATTGAATTCATGGAGATCATGTGTTTTATTTTCTTTTTCTGCTGCCAATACAATACCTTCATTTTTCCATTTCCATAAGTCGTTGGAAGAATAGCAACCCACTCCCATGATGTCGACCTAAATAAAAGACAATACAGAAATTCAATGCTTAAATTTTATAAAAAAACTCCGGCTGAAAAAAAAAAAAACGGATGAATTAAAAAGGACTCATAAGTGCAGCAATGGTGAACAAAAGTATGCATCTAATTATAATGCTACGTAATGAAGTCTAGAATAGCAACACATGGCTTACTGGAAATCTAGCAACACTTACTGAAAAATGAAAAAACACCATACCCTCACTAAAATAAGTGAACCGTCAATTTCATACACAAATTTTCAACCCCCAAAATCCATATTGAACAACTAAAGCTCTTCTATTTTTTTTTTTAAACAATACAGTATGTCATTTTAACAAAAAAGTTCATGCTTTCCAACTTGAAGGGAATAGAGTTTTCAGATCCCACTTTTTGGTCAGATAGTTGTCATTGCACTTTAAAGGCCTTGATCCACAATCACCTACTTTACCAAGCAAATCCGCCAGATCTTTCACTTACACGGTTCTCACCTACGAAGGAGAAGATTGCATCTTTTGTGCAGATTCCAACATGAATACAGAAAGGCAAATTGAAACCCAGGTAGCATAAATTCTAGCATGGTGTTACAAAATATTCTCAGTCCAGCAAAACATGCAGGCCTATTGATTTTTAGGTAAATGATTTAGAGTTGGTGAATCCATAAAGCCTACATGAAGTTGCTTGCTACATCTTTAATATATCAATATAGTTTGAATCATAAACCCTGAAACTGAACTTTAGGGCTACTCAAACGCTTTCTCATCAGGATTAGCCAAGTGGATGATTTTACAGTATTCAAATGAAAGGCTCTAATCAACAGGAGCTACTTACACAAGAAATCCTACATCTCAAAACATACCATGTGAACGTGTTACTAGAAATTGTTAAAGCGATAGCACATTATCAGATGCAACCTAAGAGTTAGGTGGATATCAGGGGTGGCCCTAAAGGCCCATTGCAAATTGCTGCAGCTTTTGCATCATCTTAGGTCTATTTTTTAATTCCTTAGTGCGATATGTTTTCTAATTGCTGCTCTGCAACTACTTCATAATATTAGTATATTTTTTTCTTTATGATCATCTGTCATGGTGTCACTGTATTTTGTAAGTAGAAGTAACTCATTCAATAGACTTGGATAGAGATATGGAAAGAGACTGTATTAACAAATATGGAGTACTTGGAGCTAACAGAAGACTTGGCGCAAAACCCAACGTAGTGGCGTTTTAGGATTCATACAGCCAACCCCACTTAGTGGGACAAGGCTTGGTTGTTGTTTTTATTGTTGTTGTTGTTGAAGTTGTTGAAGTGATGTATTCACTAATCGACTAGGGTAAATTTCTTTCTTACTCCAAGTCATTATCTTAGTAATAGAATACAGTCATGACTATAACATGCCAATTATGCTGCCAACCCTAAATGCAATTTTCAGTTCAAGAACCAACAAATATGGGATCACCACTGACTATTGCATCCCCTGAACTTTGGTTCTTTGGCATTGTGCAATTGTAAATGGCTTTTCACTTCTAATTTTCTACTTTCCCACCACACCTATTTAATTGTTATAAGTCGGCAAGGTATGTACAAGGTAGGGGAATAAAGTCAAATACAAAACAGAAGTAGTAACCTGAATAGCAACTGTAGTTCCATAATCCATAGTTGATATCAACTAATATGAAGGCAAAACTCTAAATTAGCTTCATTTAGATCAGTATAAAATTGGATTTCAAGGTTAATTTATTCACAGAGAAATCACAGATGCAATTAAGATCTATATTTAGCATCAACTACATAACCCCAATGTTGTAAAGAGACCAAACAATTAATGTGTGGAAAATAGCAATTTCATCCCTAACAAGCCATAAGGACTGACATTTTAAATCAAAACCATAGTTGAGCGTATGACTATTCAGAGGAAGGTAAATCACTTACCCGAGCTGCTCCTTTTTTGTGAGCATGATATGTGGGCCCATCTTTATACTCCCCATACCAATAGTATGTCCTTGATTTTTCATCGAATAAAATACCACCTCCATGGGCTTGAATAGGATTTCCATCAGTATCCATCCAAATCCTTCCAGGGAAGTAGTAGTAGCTGTCATTTCCTGTGTCCTTCATTGGATCAATATCAGGCTTCAGGGGAAAGAATACGTGTCTAATTTGAGAATTCTCATCAAGAAATTCATCAATCAGAGGAGTTGGTCGCCTTAGTTTTCTTTTTGCAGCATGTGGGGGTCGCTTTCTCTTCGGAGGAATTTGGATGTTTTCCTCTTCCACCTGTTCAAGTTCATTGAACTGTGGGTGATGACTCACTTGGACTTGAATTTCTCCTCGCAACCTATCCTTTGGCTGAACAAGAGTGTACAGATGAAACATAAGAAGACATCCCACCAAGCTCCACACCACCACAGACGTTGAACAGATGTTCCCTGCATTGCAATGGAAATTGGTTAGTTTCCTGTATTTGTTCCTCATCCTTTTTATTCTCTGCAAGATAATGCTGCAGTTAACAAAATGAAACCTAGGGATATCCAATAAAACCCAACCAAATACAAGTCACAGGCTCACAGCCACGCTGACCTATATGGCACAGCAGTAGTAAGTCCGCTTGAACATTTATGAAAACAAAAGAACTTCAACACAAATTGGGACTAAAACAGTCTCAAATGATTTAGATTTACACTTATTTTCATAGTGATATACATTCATCAACCCTCCGTCAACGGCTGAATGTGCATAATTTACTACTCGCCCACGCTGTGTAGTCAACCCTTAACTAGTTTCTTATTCAAAATGTACTGCAATACACAGTTGAACTTACTATAATAAAATTCATAAAATACTAACAGAGCTAATTGCAAATGAGACAACCAGGAACTGACAACAGAAACCAATGACTTAGACCCATTTCGGAAAACAGAACGAACCCACTTGGAAAATTCACCTAAAAACCACATTAACCACCACAGTTTAAGAATCCAGACATGGGTTTCCTAAACGCAATAAAAATCAGAACTTCCACCACCCAGAAGCAGAAAAAGTGACAAAAATCAAAGAAAGAACTTACCTGAAAACATCTGGAGCATGAATTTGTGCTCAAATTCCTGGGTTTTGCTACTGATATTGTTGCTCGACCACTACTTGAACAAAGTGGGAAACTAAAAAGAATCCAGAGAGAGCAGAGAAAAAATATCTTGGGTCTTCTTTTTCCTATGAAATTGGATCTCAAGGTTGATGATGTTGACTTGGGACCGAATGAGGTCTGTGTTGTTTGAGAAAGATACATCTGGAAGATTTTGAAAGCAAAACTTTTTTTATTCCTGGATTCTGAATTAAATATTTACTTATTGAGCAACCATCTTCCATATATATATATATATATATATATATTTTGTCTTTTTTGGGTCACAAGAGGAATTCATTGATAAAGGACGGAGCCATAAGCTCCAAAGCATAAGACAAAGACTAGAACAGCACCAGCCACGAGGTTGCGGTCAGGATAGAGCAAGACAAAAATTAAAGAGGTGTGTGAATAACACATCTCAAAAATAAACAAAACAGTCAAAAGGTTTGAGCGGCTAACTATACGAGACTTGAAGCGAAGCTTTAGTCACCACCCTGATCAAACCAATGTTATAAAAATCCTAGTGAGGTAGTCCATGGATGGAAATAATGTGGACAAGAGCAAATAGGGGTCTGGGGACCCAGACTTTCGAACGCATCCTTCTTTTATAATGCGAGGCAACCCAGTCAGGTGCAAAATTCGCTTGGCGGGGAGAATCCAGGACCACTTCAAGAACTGGAACGGGTGGCTTATACTACGAATTTGGATTAGAATGGGGAATTTGGACCATCAAGATTGACTCTTTGTACCATTGATATTTAGAACAAGCTCGGCCGAGTCGGATTTGAAAAAAACCCTGGTGAGGTTATTTTGCATAGTCGTCTCCATGGCAACGAGTGGCCCTTTGAACTCAGTGTCCAGGGGGAAAACAGCAACACCCCTAGCTCCCTTACATGTAATCAAGGCATAATCATCCCTGACAACCACACTGAGACCCACATTGAGAAGAAGATTCATCCACGAGGCGTCACAACCCATTGGGTTGAGGGGTAGTTTGAGGTGCATTGAAAAACTCGTTGGCGGCCGCCGTCGTGAGTTTCATCGTTTTGTAAGGGGATGGTATCACGTTGTTGAAACTTCCATGACATCTAGATTTCCAAATTTCCCAACATAAGAAGGAGACTGAAGTTAAAACTCTTGTCAAGGACATTTAATTACCATCCACCAATTTTGGTAATGCCAGTAGCCATCGATCAAAGGTGGTTACAGATTAACGATCAATGCGGCAATTTAAACTGGACGCAAACCAAACCGCCGAGGTCCAAGGGCTAAGGAATAAGATATGCTCGACTATCTCGGGGAATTGCTTACAAATGGGACAGAACGGATCACCCCGGATACGGTGACGATAGAGACCCTTCATAGTGGGTAGACACTTTGCAATCCTCCAAAAGAAAAAACTTGATTTTGGGTACAGTTTCCATGCCCCAAACCAAAAAACATGATCAATAGAGTGAGATTGATTAAGATTTGAAGTGAAAGGAGGGTGATTGTCCAAGTTAATCGCATGACCAAAGGCATAGCCAGATTTAACTAAATAATCTCCATTAAGGGACCATGGCCAAATAAGACGATCAAGAGTGGATAGATCCCCCATAAGTATTGATTTAATTGCCTCACCTTCCGAGGTAGAAAGAAGATTGTGCATAGGCCCAAGGTTTCATCGATGGTCAGCAACTGAGGTCATATCACGTACAATCGTAGCCAAGTTGTCGGGAAATCAGAGTGGTAGGGTGTAGGAGACCATTTGTAGTAGAGGTGAGTCATTTATCTTGACAAATATGAACTTTTCTACCATCTCCAATCTACCATCTTTCCCCATTTACAATGACAGCATGACCCTGTAATAGACTACTCCAAGCCTATGAGGCATAGGATCCCCTAGTGGCATTGAGGGCGTCACCAAATGGAAAGTAGCGGCCACAGAGAATGCGGACCCATGAAGTTGCAGGTTCAAAGATAAGGCGTCAAAATTGCACCAATAGGGCAAATTATAATTCAAGAGGCTCCTGAAACCCAATCCCCCCACACTTTTAGGAGCACAAATGGCCGACTAATTCTGCCAATATATTTTGCGCAATGAGCAACCACTTATATTCTGACAAACAGTTGATCAATTACCGAATACCTAACTTTTTCATTGTAAGGCCGCCATTAGTCTTGCCTTTATTGAAACTAGCGTATGGGCACACATAAAGTGTGTGAGAAAATTTTTTATTTTTGTTTTTGAAATAGAATGAGAGAGAAAGAGTCATAGAGAATGTGGGAGTGGGAAGTGTTTATTTTTTATTTTTTATTTTTAATTATAGATATGTTAGTAGAAGAGGCTTTGAAAAAAAAAAAGCAAAATTTGGTTGTGTGAAAATACATTTTTGCCCCATATTTCTTATTCATGTTCTGTTTTAATTAAAGGGTTAAACTTGTAATTTCATAGGTTTTTGGTTGACAATGAGTGCTTTATTAATTAGTAGAGATTATCCAACAAAAATAATAACTTGATATAACTATCCAATATTTAAGGATTATTTAAAAATAGTTATCTATAATATTTTAAAAGGAAAACTAAGGGAAAACTCAAAAAAACTTTAGTTTTAATGAAAAAAGACAAATAAAGGTGTGGTGGATAGTATCAAGAAAAGGTAAAAATATGGTTTTTCGTTAAAAGTGAACAGTAACGGGAGTGTTTCATTAAAACTCCCTATTTTAAAAGATTGAAATTAATTTAAAATTTTTTCAAATATTGAATAGCCATCGGCACCTAACAAAAAAACAAATTCTGAAATTAAAAGAAAAAAATAAAATAGGAAAATAGAGAAGAGGGGCGCGACAATAGTAGAAAGAAAGAGAGATGTGTAATTGTGAGGTATGTATGTAGACATGTAAATTTCGTTGCATGCAAATGATACATCACAAAGCTCCACGTGACATATGACTCATCACAATTGGACAAGTTATTAATGACATGTGGCACAAATCAAGCAAAGGAAGCACACAACCTTCCTAAAATTTGGCACAAGGGAGAAAATATCTCTTAAAATCGGCAAGAGGTCCAAATTGCTCCCAAAACTAGAAAGAAAGCTAAAACATCTTCACAAAATAAGCAAGAATTGAAGATTGCTCACAAAATAGGTAACAAGCCCTATAATTCAGCCAAGCAAGGGAAAGTGGCTGAAATTAAGACACAAAACATGCCTAAATTCTCCCATGGACGAATCAAGACACAAATCAAAGCCAAATTCACCCAAAGGCATGGCTTTGGAAGTCTATAAATACAAGGTCCCAAGACAAGCATGAGGTTGACAATTTCTACATTGAAAGGTCGAAATTCTCACAAAAAGAGAACCTCTGCCAAATCTTTGAAGACTAATACGCTGCCAAAGCTCTCTTCAAAGAATATACAACCAAAGCCAAAGCTTTCTTTCGACCTAAGCCAAAGCATTCCCTTGAAGAATCAACAAGCACTTGTGCCGATTCTTTCAAGACTTTGTTGCAAGCGCAAAACTTGTAATGACGTTCGATTCAAGATTAAGTTGCAAAGACCCTTGAATCAATGAAATCCTACATCAACACTACCTTTTTCGTAGCTTTAAGGTGAAGACTATCCACGCATTGTTTCAAGCTCAAAATTTGAAACAATCATTCAATCGTTCGTCCTAGATCAAGTCATCGCGACCTTTGAATCAACAACCTACGCATCTACATTAAATTTGAAGGCTACATCAGAGGAAAATTGTAAACAGAGATTGTAACCCTACAAATTCATCAATACAAATCTACTTTGTACACGTGTTCTCGTTTTATTTGTTACAGAATTTTCGTGTTTACAGTGTATTATCTCACCTCATTGTGCCTTTATTTATAGTAGTAGGGAAGATAAATTTCTTACCCTACTATGATTTACACGATCACATTCCTAATTTAATAGGACTGCAACACTCCCCTTTGAATGTGTAAATTCTTAACCAAATGGCGTATCAGGTCTTCAACGATGAAGTAAGTATAATTAATGAATTTGTCGGCATAATGAGCGAATGTGAGTCTCAAATCAATGGAAGAATGCATAAAAGGTAAAACTCACAAAACCTTGCTATCGTAAAACCCAAGGTGGGATAAAAACCCATAGACTAAAAGTCAAAACTATACGTTTTCTGGAAGCAAATAGAAAAACTCATAAGGGTATGACCAGTCCATGATGGGTGCCTCGTCAAAACCTAGTTAGATAGTAAAAACCTAGTGGGAAAAATGCTTATAATCGTAGAGAAAAAAGTACATTAAGATCAAGTGAGTATACTTCTGGATACTCCCCTTGAGTTTGACAAAACTTACAAATGAGAACTACAAGCATTGCATATGAATAGTTAGGCATACCAATTCTTTGTACAAGCTTTTAGAAAGATGACTTCAGCAGTGACGTCTTGATGTCGACAAAGTTGTCTGGGATTGACTTGCATAACTTCAATCTCCTAATGCTTTGCTGATGTAGACGCAATATGTCTTGGCGTTGACTGCGTTGATGTATCGTGTCTTGGTTGGGTTGATACATGCGACATAGTCTTCATGGATAGTCGTTGGGACTCAACGATGGATGAAAACAGCAAATACTTCGAATATGCTCAACAAGATCTTTTAACCATGTCTCATATGTGGCGTAGTGAAGTGAGGTAAGTCTTGGAACAATTCAAAGATTTCACAACTAAGGTCATATTGTGGACCTTCAAGATATTGCGATATCCCTACTGGTAAAGACATAACCATTCGGGGATATGTTTTATGCGGGTTTGATAAGCAATCAACGTCAACATAACAAATAAGGCAAACATCATTCCAAGGATCAGCTCGAATCCACTTGGGATGCATTGGGATTAGCCCAAATTCGTAGTACCTTTAAGGTAGCGGAAAAACGTCTTTAATACCAATTCGGTGACTGCGTTTAGGCGCAATGTTGCATCTTTACGAATAGATCAACAACGAATGAGATGTCCTATTTAACGCAATGAGCTACGTACAATAAAGTGCAAAGTTGAACTCAGCTATGGAACTTCGGATTCCATAACCTCTTCAAGGATCTCATTTGCATATAGTGTATGGAAGATCATAGGTATACTCAAAGGTAACACATTCGAGGTGTAGTTCAACTGGTAGACCAAAGTGTGACATCCCACATCGCCCAGGGGAGTGATCCTTATATGTATATTCACATCTCTACCTAGTACGAGGCCTTTTGGGAGCTCACTGGCTTCGAGTTCCGTAGGAACTCAGAAGTTAAGCGAGAAGAGGGCTAGAGCAATCCCATGATGGGTGACCCACTGGGAAGTTGCTCGTGAGTTCCCAAAAACAAAACCGTGAGGGAATGGTAAGCCCAAAGCGGACAATATCGTGCTACGGTGGTGGAGCGGGCCCGGGAAGTGGTCCCCCCCGGGCGGGGATGTGATAATTTGGTATCAGAGCCTAACCCTGGTCGCGTGTGTGCCGACGAGGACGTCGGGCCCCTAAAGGGGGTGGATTGTGACATCTTACATCGCCTAGGGGAGTGATCCTTAAATGTATATTCCCATCCCTCCCTAGCATGAGGCCTTTTGGGAGCTCACTGGCTTCGGGTTCCGTAGGAACTCCGAAGTTAAGTGAGAAGGGGGCTAGAGCAATCCCATGATGGGTGACCCACTGGGAAGTTGCTCGTGAGTTCCCAAAAACAAAACCGTGAGGGAATGGTAAGCCCAAAGCGGACAATATCGTGCTACGGTGGTGGAGCGGGCCCGGGAAGTGATCCGCCCCGGGCCGGGATGTGACATTTGGTATCAGAGCCTAACCCTGGTCGCGTGTGTGCCGACGAGGACGTCGGGCCCCTAAGGGGGGTGGATTGTGACATCCCACATCGCCCAGGGGAGTGATCCTTATATGTATATTCACATCTCTACCTAGTACGAGGCCTTTTGGGAGCTCACTGGCTTCGAGTTCCGTAGGAACTCCGAAGTTAAGCGAGAAGGGGGCTAGAGCAATCCCATGATGGGTGACCCACTGGGAAGTTGCTCGTGAGTTCCCAAAAACAAAACCGTGAGGGAATGGTAAGACCAAAGTGGACAATATCGTGCTACGGTGGTGGAGCGGGCCGGGGAAGTGGTCCCCCCCGGGACGGGATGTGACACAAAGTATCATCAAAACAATGCTTGAACATCAAGTCAAGGCATAAACGAGTTTTCCCAAGATCCATCATCTTAAATTCCATCTTTAAGTGCGAGACAATTTTCTCAAGTTCTTCTAGAGTCTTAGTGAGATTCATGTCAACAACATAAACTGCAACTCTAGCAATTTGAAATAAAACTTCATAGTTTAACACGCAATGGCATAATTCATATCCCTAACTGATCAAATAATCACTTAGACGGGTATACCACATCAATCGAATTGCTTCAATCCATAAATGAACGCCTCAAATAAATTGAGAGAGTGTTCCATGGTTTGGAACTATTTGAACTAATCCATGTAATTCTTTGAGAACTTACATGTAAATCTCCATATCAATATCCCCATGGAAAAACACTAACAACATTCATAGTGCTACAATCAGTCACAGAACATTTAAGAGAAACCTTGCGCCGTAAGGCGTGCATCATATCGTACTATTTCATTCATCTCATTACGCTTCCTTTCCCACTAGTAACATAACAGGGTTACCTTGGGCAGTGTAGGAACGATAGGTCCAAACACATTTTGGTAAGAAATTTAACCCGGATTGTAATTTCAATTGTCTAATCAGTTCTACGTTGTCACTAATCAACGAAGCACGGTTCGATATCGTCCCTTTTCATTTATGTCAGTAGCTACCATATAAGTGAAAACATCATTGATGATAATCTCATTCCAATTCCATTATCTCATCCAAACTAGGATATTGGAGCAAGAACTTCAAGTCTTGGGAGTAATCTGGATTAATCTCATGAGATGGAAATGATTTGATGCAATGATCGAGTATAGATTCATTTTATGTCGTGACTTTCCTTTTCTAGGGAAGTGAATCCTATGAACCGAGTGATTTGTCATGCTTCAGGCCGAGACAGATTGATTGGTTATCCATCAATGTACCAGACCATCCAACAAGGGTGGCCAAACTGTCCAACAGAGGTGATACATCATTCGATGATGTTAACTTGATGTCCATTAAGTATGTCTACCCTTGCAGGCATGTTTGCAGCTGGTATATGATCTCGCCACTTTAGCTAGATCAAAAGAATGTGTTGGGAGCAACATTGTGAAAGCTAAAATACATCACACTTGCTTATCACACTTATGCGGTACGGGATTGAGATGCGATATAGTGGGTAACGTCCTTGTGATGTTCTACAAGAACGTTGACGTTCTTATCTTCCCCTAACGGCAAGAATACTATCTCATTGAAGTGATAATCCACAAATGAACGGTAAAGAGATCATATGCAAAGGCTTTAAAAAGCTAGTGCGAAGGAGAATCATGATCGAAAAAAGATTCATATCCTTTTTTGAGGACCCATGTTGGTATGTTGTGGCAGCGCAACTTGGCACATAGAATGTACACCCAATAGCATAAGTATGAAACGTCAGGTTCATACCCAATAACCAACTGTAACGTCGAAATGGTTGGGTAGCAATGGCCTCAAGGCGAACCAACATAGCTACGTATAAGATTGCATAGCCCTAAATCAGATTTATAAACTTCAGAATTATACTCATTCATGGACGTAATCATGGTGTGCTTTAGGCAATATCTTTCATGATTAGATGGTCCATAGAAGCGATCCAAAGAGTCATGGAATCCTCATTCGAGAGATATTTCCGTTTGTTATGCTTCGGGCATAAGCCTTCGTATGAAGATCATAGCAGAGGCTTATTCAGCTCTTCGGTTCCATTGTTGGCTAAAATGGTTTCTCAGCTTCTTGAGAGTCAAGTGGAGATTCATGTCTTGTACCCACATAAAGTGGTTTCTGTTAAGAAACATCCAAATCAGTGAAATCGAACTTGTTACAGTTCGACAATCCACTAAATGGAGAGAACAAGATTATGATTGGTGCTATAGAAATAAGATATCCATAAAAACATCAAAGTTAGAACATTCAGGTTCTAATACATGGTTTTCATGAAAAACGTCAGGTTTTCATGGGTGTATTGTTTTATGAAAACTTCGGGCTTCAAAGGCACTAAATTTGAAGCTACGGGTTCAATTTAGTTTATGAATGTTTAGTTCATAAAAGAGAGGTTCCCACAAGAACACAGAATACAATATATAACTAAGTGTAGTGGATTTGGGTTGCTTCAAGAACTCAAGTGTGAATACTTTAGGACTACGAAAAAGAGTCAGCGGTTCAAAAAAATAAAAATAAAATAAAATATAGAATCGTTAATGTCCAAAAGTAGGCTTCATGTTAATAATTTTGGATATCTTGTCAGATTAGTGGACTGCTGGTTATTTTAATTAATTCAATAAATCGAGACCATTCACGGTCGATCATAGGAGCAAAAATAACATTCATCTAGGCCCATTTATTGTTTAATGTTGGTTGCAAGCCACACAAGAAAAATAAAGCCACCCTAAATCCTCGGGTTGGCTACGATGGGCAGCCCAATAACCTGCAAAGCAAGCTGCATGCTAGCTGCGATGGCACGGGTAATAATATTTAGGCTGTGAGGGACAGTAGCCCAGCATCAGGCTGGCTGCGGGCTGAAACAAAAGAGAAACCAGCCCCAGATTGGGCTAGGGGTATCGGGACGCTGCGGGCCCATATATGTTGATCCAAGGCAAGCCCAAAACTGGAGGGCCAATCTGGAAAATAATTTTCAAGCCCAAACAGTAGGTTGGGATGGCATGTGGGTTGAGCACCGAGACGCCCAAGGCCTCGATGGGTTGATCCAAACACACCCCAGCGATGTTGGGTGCGTGCAAGTCGGAGAAGACGATGGCGCCACCACTGATAGTAGTGGTCATAGACGGCGAGACGAGCCAGGGTTGAACAGGAACCCTAGGATTCACAACGGAAGAGCTTCTCGACATTGGTGGTGACGAGGGTGTTCCAAAACCAGTGAAATTCAAAACGGATTTCACAACTTCATCGAGATTCAACCGGAATCTCAAGGTTGGAAGTTGAATACGACATCCAACTGTCGTGCATTACCAGAAATCTGTGAAAAAAGACGGCAGGGGTTCGACTTCAAGCAAACCCGAGGGTTGGTGACAAAGACGACGGAAAACGTTGTCATTTCTGGATTTTGGCGGCCCGGCTCGTCGACTTCTAGCCGTGGCTCAGCGAATGGCTAGGGTTTAAAAACCGCTTTTTTCTCTATGTTTTTTCGATTTTTTTTAAGGTTTTCAAAACCCAAAAAATAAAATAAAAAATAATTATGCTTCTATTTTATTTAGATTCTTTGACTCACCATTCCACATAGAGATATATAATTGCGTAATGCATGAACATACATATATATCGAAAGGAAAATATAAATGTAGGGGGTTCATACATCATGGGAAATGTTTTCATGCTTCACGGTCTTTTCAAATATCCTAATTTATTTTAAAGAAACCTGATTGGCAAAAAACAATTGAGCCTTCGAATTTGTAGAAAATCCTTCTCAGAAAGCCGGAATTGCATCTCCAATTCGTTGTATCACGTTCAACAAAGAAAAATTAAATTGAATCAATACCATGTAGATCTATTCAATAAAATAATAAATTAATCATAAAAAGAATGATTAAAACGTAATACTTCCTTGATTGAACAGCGTCAAGAGCGTACTGATAACGTGTTCTAAGCCTAATTTATTGAATCGTATAAAGGAAAGAGAGAGGGGAGTGCGGCAATAGTAGATAGAAAGAGAGAGATGTGTAATTGTGAGATGTATATTATCTCACCCCCATTGTGCCTTTATTTATAATAGTAAGGAAGGTAAATTCCTTATCCCCAATAGGATTACAACTCTAATAAGATAATATCTAGGCTAAGAGATATCTCATATATGTATGATAGGATTTACACGATCATATTCCTAATCTAATATAACTACAACATTTTCCAAGTAATGAGGTACATTGCTTTTTGAAAAATAGAGGTGTATTTTTTGTTTCTTGATTAACAAAATAATATATGGTTGTCTTTTGATGTGTCAATCTCTCTTTTCTATATTATTTTTATTAACTAATATAAAAAAAATAGTAAAAATTAAAGTTTTATCAGGAGATTCTGCAGTTATTACTATGCCAAATTCCAATCATGTTTAAGCTATACAATTGAGAGAATAAATAAATAAAAGTACATAACAATAATTCCTAGAACATCAATAGGAAAATGAAACATAACAATAATAAATCAATCTTATGTAAAGGCTTTTCATTCTGGTGTTAATTTAGTGAAGCACTTTAGATACAATGTTGGAATGTAAGCATTGCAGTTGAATTCACGAAGGATCCCTTGAAACTGCAGAAGCTTTAGTTCTGTTCTTCCTTAGTAAATGAATGGTTCAGAATAGAACTAGCTTATATGCTACATGTTTGCCATCTGCCATAGCAGATAGACGTTTTAAGTTGGTCATGTGCACAGCACGTGAGTCATGTTTGAAACTTTGAAGGGAGCTTGGGATATCCTCCAGCAAGAATTCAAAGGTGATAGCTTAAGTTAGAAGTGTAAAATTGCAAGGGTTGCATGGAGACTTTGAGTACACTAGGATAAGAGATGATGAATCTTTGTTTGCATATCTTACTCGTTTGTTTGATACCATAAATCAAATGAAAAGTTTTGGTGAGGAATTATCTAGCGAGAGAGTAGTTCAAAAATTGCCTAATAAGCTTGCCTTGATCCTATGATTCGATTGTCCTGTGATTGAGCATTCTAGGTATCTTATACTCTTGAGGTGCAAGAAGTTGTAGCTTCATCGAAGGTTTTGAACAAAGGTCGGATAGACATTGTGAGAACTCAATTGAGAAGGCATTTGCTAGCCGAAATGTAGGTTCTAAGTATCCTAAATCTCGGTCTTTGGATCTTTGAGTTGTGCTGATTTATACTATTTATTCGTCATAGTGTGAGATAGAGCTTCACTGATATCATGAGCAGCATATTCTTGTCAGGTTCAGGGAAAAGCATTATGGAAGCAGTGGTGCAGCATCTGGACTAACTTCAAGTTTGGCGTTTACGCCCGTGCAGGTTGACTTCTTACCTTGCACTTAAGTTCTTTTCTCTTATTTACAAATGCATTGGTTTCCAAAGCTTAAGTGACATAGAAAGTTGTTTGGAGACTCATACTCATTAACAATCGTCATTTTTCGTGCAGGGTATTGAGCTTTCGAATCCACAGGCTCATGCGCACCAGCTTGGCAATGGAGCTCAAAGCACCTACTTCTCTGAGACGGGAACATTTTCAAAAAACAAGAGGATCTGATCCAGACGCATACAGAAGAAGTTTTCGTGTATCCTGAGAATTTGCCGGTTGCCAATACCATGAACACTGTAGTCGAAATGTGTAAATGATTAGATGAAGTCGTACTTCCTCATTCTTGTGATATGGTAGTTACTCACCTTCGGTGGATGGTAATAAGAGTGGATTTGACTTCAGAGATCAATTTCAATTTTTCAGAAGATGTACTAATTCAAGCTGATATATGTGCTTTCTGATAGACATATATTGTGTGGCTGAGATACTGCCACTTGTATTCATATTAGAGAGTTTGTTAGGATCTATGAGAAGTGTATAAATACTGTTGTATGAGATTACTTAGCTAAGAAGAAAATCAATATACTGAAAGTTTCTATTTTCTACTTCTTTCTCTTTAGAATCTCTCGACTACCTTCTTTCTCTCACTACATTTTATGTAGGTTAACATGGTATCAATCGTCATTAAAGCTTGATCAGCTTCTTCGATCCGAGTCTTCCGCAGCTTCTTTGTCTTCCTCTGAATTCTTGCTTCGTGAACGGGTGTCTTGATCTATTTAACTTCGTCTTCTCTGATTTCTCTGGTTTTCTTGCTCCCTGGTGTTCTGCAACTACGATCTGGTTGCATCTTCGCCTTCTTCAATTTGTGAACTCCAGGTGTTTGGTGCATTGTCTCAGAGAATTTCTGCAGAGATTTGGTTGTTGTACGAAGTGTCATTCAGCAACAATGGTAACTGCTTCTCAACTTCAACTTCTTCAATCTCCAATAACTGCCCTAGTTTCATCAATTTCTACATCTGTGAATGTTAAGTTGGATGATTCGAACTATCTCAATTGGCACTTTCAAATGAAATTACTGCTTAAGAATAATGGAATTCTAGGTTTTGTCGACGGCACTTACCCCTGTCCTCCTCGACAATCTGGAGACTCTAGTGTTAATTCTTCCAACTCCACATTTTCTTCTGATAGTGATGAATATTTGGTTTGGATGATGCATGATAAAGCTCTGATGCAGTTACTTACTGCTTCTTTGAGTCCTATGGCTATGTCTTGTGCCATTGGTAGTACAAGCTCTAGGGATCTCTGGATTCGATTGCAAGAACAGTTCTCCACTGTCTCCAAGACTAGCATATTCCAGATGAAGTCCAATCTACAAACTATTAAAAAGGGATCTGATTTTGTTGCACAATACTTACAAAAAATCAAAGAGGCCAGAGATTATCTATCTGCTGCTGGGGTGTATTTTGTTGATGAAGATATTGTCATTCTTGCACTAAATGGCTTGTCACCAGAGTATAATACTTTTACAACCGTAATCTGGGGGCGTGAGAATGTTATATCTCTGAAAGAGTTTAGGACACAATTACTTGCTGAAGAAGCTATTCTGGAATCTACTATTAATGTGCCATTTATGACTGCTATGGTTGCAAGTAATTCACCCCAGCGGGCCCCTAATCAATCTAATTTTGTATCTGGTGGATTCAAGCAATTTAATTCTTACAAAAACAAGGGCAGGGGCAGGTTTCATCAAAATAACAGGAATTATTCATCCAGGCCATATTTTCCCACCCAAACACATGTTCTTCAAACTCCAAGCCTGGGTGTTCTTGGTTCATTTCCTCATCAGCAGCAATCCAGTCCTTCTGCTCCCCCATTACTATCCTGTCAGCTTTGCAACAGTGATGGCCATTCTGCGCCATTCTGTCCATCAAATTCTCTTGCGAAGTTAAGATGTCAAATTTATGGCAGGTTGAATCACAGTACATGGTTCTGCTTCTACAATGACAAGGGTCCTAACTATATTGGTGCTGGAAATAGTTCATCTCACTCTCAGATGGCTTCTTATCAACAACACAGGAATCAATATTCTCAGATGTCTTCTTATCCACATCAAGGATCCTCATCACAGTTTCATGCCCAACAACAACTTCAGTCTCAAGCACCAATGCAAGCATTCCATACTATGGTGACACACCCATCTCCTCCAGTTGCATCTTCATCTAATTCTCAGGTGTGGATAACTGATTCCGGCGCAACAAATCATATGACTGCTGATCTCTCCAACTTGTCTCTCGCCTCTCCTTATCCCACTAATGAAGTCATTCAAACTGCCAATGGTGAAGGTTTGCCTGTATCCCACATTGGTAGTACTATTCTAAAACCATCTATACATACTATAAAACTGAATTCTGTGTTATATGTCCCTAAATTAACACAAAATCTCCTATCAGTACATCGAATCTGTTTGGATAATAATTGTTGGCTTTTTTTTTATGCCTTCTGTTTTTGGATCCAGGACAAGGTCACATGGAGGGTGCTCTATAAAGGGTTGTGCTGTAATGGACTCTACCCAATCTCATCTCTAGCCAATGTGTATCCTGCAACTTCTCAAAGCATTGTTCCAAATAAAGCTTTACTTGGTCAGCTTGTTACCTCTACTACCTGGCACAATAGATTAGGCCATCCATCTAATTCTGTTGTGTCTCTCATGTTGCATAAGTCAAAAGTTGCATTTACCAAAGAATCCAATCATGTTATGTGCCAAAGTTGTCTAAAGGATAAATTCTGCAAACTTCCTTTTGCATTGAGTGTCAATAAATCTGTAACTCCTTATGAAGTAGTGTATAGTGATCTTTGGGGTCCTGCACCTTGTGAATCTGTGGATGGATATAGGTACTATGTTACCTTCATTGATGAATTTACCAGGTATTCCTGGATATTCCCTTTGATTAATAAATCAGATATTTGTGCCACCTTTATTGGTTTTCATGCTTATGTTCTCACTCAATTTTCTGCACACATTAAAATATTGCAAAGTGATGGTGGTGGTGAGTACATTAGCAAGTCTCTTCAATCCTTTCTTTTCCAAAAGGGCATTTCCCATCACAAGTCTTGTCCTTATACACCAAAACAAAATGGCATGGCTGAGCGAAAACACCGACATGTTATTGAAACCACAATTACTT
This sequence comes from Pyrus x bretschneideri, assembly GCF_019419815.1. Lineage (NCBI taxonomy): Eukaryota > Viridiplantae > Streptophyta > Magnoliopsida > Rosales > Rosaceae > Pyrus > Pyrus x bretschneideri. Next base: position 3,524,950 of record NW_025999820.1, on the reverse strand, counting down.
TGTTGCAAACAGCTAAACTACCTTCCCAGTTTTGGTCATTTGCATGTCAAACCGCCATTTATCTCATTAATAGAATGCCTACTCCCCTCCTACATAACAAGTCTCCTTTTGAAGCTTTATAGGGTTTTGTTCCAGTGATTCATCACTTGAGAACATTTGGTTGTGCTTGTTATCCTTTCTTACGACCATAAACTACTACCAAACTCCAAGCTAAGACTACAAAGTGTGTATTTTTGGGGTATGCATTAAACTTCAAGGGGTTCATCTGTTATGCAATTTCTCAACATAAATTTTTTGTGTCTAGACATATGGTGTTTAGTGAACATGATTTTCCTTATACAGATTTATTGACACAAAGCACAACCCACTCTATCAATTATGTTCCCATTACTGCTATGCCATCTCTGCCTGTGGACTGCTCACAGAATGTAGTCACCATTCCCTCATCTAATACGTTCATTCCTCCCACATCCCCTTTACTTGATACACAGAGCTCTACTCAGTCCATTACTGGTGCAATTTCACCCACTAATCACATCCCTGTGGCACTTGATCATAGTCCTGATTCACTGCAAGTGGTTCACTCCATACCATCATTAAATATACATCCTATGCAGACTAGGAGTAAGAATGGTATCAGCAAGAAGAAGGTTCTTTTGTCTACACTTGCTCCTTCTATGGATGTTGACTTGTCCATGTGTGAACCCAAAACTTACAAATCTGCTATCAAGAGTTTTGTGTGGTTTTAAGCAATGAAGGAAGAGATCAGTGCTTTGTATACTCAAGGAACATGGAGTTTAGTTCCTTTACCAACCAACAAGAATTTAGTAGGGCGTAAATGGATTTTCAAACTCAAGAGACATTCAGATGGTTCAATTGCACGGCATAAAGCTCGATTGGTTGCCAAGGGATTTAGTCAAGAACCTGGTCTAGATTATAGTGAGACCTTTAGTCCAGTTGTTAAACCCACCACAGTGAGGATTGTTTTAGCACTTGCTGCTCACTTTAATTGGTCACTCAGGCAACTCGATGTCAAGAATGCATTTCTCCACAGAATCTTGCAAGATGAGGTGTATATGGCTCAGCCACCTGGATTTGAGGATCCCCAGAATCCAACTTTGGTATGTCAATTGCATAAATCCCTTTATGGATTAAAACAAGCCCCGAGGGCATGGAATGACCGATTTACTTCTTTTTTGCCTAAGTTGGGATTCTATAACACATATTCTGATTCCTCATTATTTGTGAAAACTGCTGGTACCAATATTGTGATCTTGTTGTTATATGTTGATGACATTATCATCACAGGCAGTGCAACCACTGAGATGCAGCAAGTCATCAGTGACTTAACCTCTGAATTTGATATCAAGGACTTAGGTCCTCTTCACTACTTTCTGGGAATTCAGATTTCCAAGACTGGCAATGGTTTATTTCTGTCACAACAGAAATATGTGCAGGATTTACTTGTTAAAATAGAAATGCTTGACTCCAAAGCTTGTGAAACACCATGTTTGCCTTATAACAGATTACTCAAGGATGATGGTGAACCTTATTCTAATCCTACCTTATATAGGAGTGTGGTAGGTGCCCTACAATATCTCACGTTTACCAGGCCTGACATAGCTTTCTCTGTGCATCAAGTCTGTCAGTTTATGCAGAATCCCATGGTCTCTCATTTCACTGCAATCAAAAGGATTTTGCGGTATTTGAAAGGCACTATGACTCTTGGCATTACCTACTCTAAAGGGGATTTGGCAATACATGCTTTTAGTGATGCCGATTGGGCTGGAGATCCCAATGATCGGCGATCTACAACAGGGTCTGTTGTGTTCTTAGGAAATAACCCTATCTCATGGTCCTCTAAAAAGCAGCAGACCATATCCAGATCTTCCACTGAAGCAGAGTATCGTGCCTTATCTTCTACTATAGCAGAACTTGATTGGATCCAACAAATCCTTACATTTCTTCATTTTCCGATATTTGCAACTTCTATGTTGTTTTATGACAACCTTTCTGCTATAGCACTGTCTTTCAATCCAGTCCAACATCAACGGACCAAACATATTGAAATTGATGTACATTTTGTTCATAAGCGAGTTGCCAACAACAAGCTTTTGGTGCAGTTTGTGTCCTCAAATGAGCAGTTTGCTGATATCTTAACCAAAGGCCTTAGCTCCCTATTGTTTCATATTCATTGTAACAATCTCATGTTAGGATCATCCAAACATGAGATTGAGGGAGGATGATAGACATATGAGATACTGCCACTTGTATTCATATTAGAGAGTTTGTTAGGATTTGTGAGAAGTGTATAAATACTGTTGTATAAGATTACTTAGCTAAGAAGAAAATCAATATACTGAAAGTTTATGTTTTCTACTTCTCTCTCTCTAGAATCTCTAGACTATCTTCTTTCTCTCACTACATTTTCTGTAGGTTAACATTTCGGGAGTAGTTTCTGATAACATTCGTAGTACTTCTTGCCCTTGCCCTTACCTTGTTTTATATGCATTACATATTTTTTGGATTAATTGGTTACGTTTCTCTCAAATGTTTATTCATATTGGACTGCAATAACCAATCAAAACTAATTTTATGTGGATATCAGGCCACCACTTCGTGAAGGTCTAAATCCTTCAGTTGAGTCATAGAGAGGGTGGGGGCAAATTTGGTAGAACATTTGACTAGAAATTTAGTATTTCTCCTCACTCGTAAATAATGAGTTTGATATCTACTTATTATCCCGCATCTTAGTTGTAAATATATCGTTGTATCCAAAAAGTTAGTGCCTTACTAATCGACAACAACTTATTTTTCTTGGTAACTGCTTGATTCGAACTCGTGTTTCAGGAAGCTTGTACGTTAGGTACACCACCATGTGGTGTTCCTTGCACGTCTTTATTTCATTGACACAGAACACCACATAAAAACTTACATGTGTTTATAAACTTACACGTCTTTATTTCATTGGCACAGAACACCACTGTAGCAGTGTACCAATACCATACAAGTCCTCCAATTCTCCAACGCTTGGCGTACCATACATTTTTCATAATGGGATCATAGCGACACGTCTAACACAACTAATCATCCCATAGTACTTGTACAAGAAAGCTTTCAACTCACGAGCAGATTTGAATTTGAGGCTACCTTTCAACTTTTAGCACAATACCAACTAGCAGGGTAACAAAATTTTTGGGAAATAATTTTCGCACGTCCTTTTTTTCCCTCTACCACAATCCTGACTTGTGGAAACACGGTATTCTTGGGACCTGGTATTTGTTGTATCTAAATTTGTCATTCCTTTCTTCCAAGCTAAAATCTACGTATTCTTGAATTTTAGATGACACACCAAACTTACTACAATTGCCAATCAATCTTTCATTTTGTTTCATATTTTCGTACATGTTACACTTTCAAAGAACCTGGAAAGAAAGGATCAAAGGAAAATCTTCAGTCACACTCGCAATAGAACTTGAACTAACGACGAAACCAAGTGTTATTCGAAAACTTTTATGTGATTAGCAATCTGTTTCCGCAAGCAAGCATTCTTCCTCAAAGCTAATATTAACACAATCTAACCAAAAGAGGGGTTCATCGGTGATGCTTGAGACGGAAACATTCTACAAACTCGTATTCGTTTCTTCTGCGTGCAAGTGGACTATATGCTCTTCATTTACAGTAACACAACCACCATGGCAAGCCAGTGAAAGAATATCCAAGGTCTTCATACATAAGACACACAGATGACGTAAGAGAGACCCTATTTCATTTCGACCCGCTCCACCCCTGAGGAAGTTTCCATTTTCTATGCCAATATATTGACACTCTTGACCATAGCGGGAACCCAAAATTGTAATTGAGGGGCCGGTCAGCTGGCCCCCCTACTATCAAAGGCAACCATACATATCTTGAGTCTCTCAAGTCCACCGGGTTCCATCTATCTGCCATGAAGATAAATGAACCAGGAAATCCAGGCACAGGAAGCACAAATGTGCTCTGTGCAAAAAATGTAGCAAGTCGAGACACTTTGTTCCCTCCAGCACAGGGGTTTCCCATGGTCTCCCATGGCCCCATGATTGATTCTGTTGCATGCACCAGTGCCTCATTAGGAGCCCATCCGGTGCAGCCTGAAGTAATCATGTAATAAGTTCCTTCATGCTTGAATAGAGCCGGGGCTTCCCGATGTTGTCCCACAAGAATTCTTCTCACGGTATTTGTCACGTCAAGGTAATCTTCAGTCAGTGGTCCAATATGAAGTTCACTATTGTCCTCGGAGGAGTATATTAGATAAGCAACACCATCATCATCATCTTTGAAGATTGTCATGTCCCTACTATCAAATCCATGGGGTTGTTGGCTGTAGAGATAATCAAAAGGACCGGTTGGGTAATCACTAATGGCAACGCCAACAGAAGCTTTAGTATAGTTAGCATCATCAATGTGCATCCACATAACGTACTTCCCTGTATGCTCATTGTAAATCACTTTCGGCCTCTCAAGCACATTGGATTCGTGGAGATCATGTGTTTCATTTGCTTTTTCTGCTGTCAATACAACACCTTCATTTTTCCATTTCCATAAGTCGTTGGAAGAATAGCAACCCACTCCTATGATGTCAACCTAAATAATAGATAAGACAGAAATTCAGTGCTTGAATTAAAAATAAATAAATAAATAAAGAAAAAAAAAACAGAAGAATTAAAAGGACTCAAGTGCCGTGCAGCAATGGTGGAAAAAGTATGCATCCAATTTTAATGCTACATAATGAAGTCTGGAATAGCAACACATGGCTTATTGGAAAGCTAGTAACACTTGCTCATAAAAAAACACCATACCCCTCACTAAAATAAGTGAACAGTCTATTTCAAACATAAACTTTCAACACAACTATTTTCAACCCCCAAAGTCCATATCGAACAACTAAAACTCTTCTAGTTTTAAACAAATACAAGATATCATTTTGGGTGGTGCAATCCACACACCCACACCCGCTCTCAATTTGCAACCGTTGGATCAAATGAATTGAAGAATATCAATAGACAAAAATTAACAAGGGTGTGTGGGAGTAAAAAAGGGTGTGTGAGTAGCACTACCCTATCATTTGTAGTGGACGCAAAATTAATTAATACCCGAAAGTTCCATAATTTCCAACTTGAAGGCGATGGAGTTCAGATCCCACTTTTTGGTAAGATAGTTGTCATTGCACTTTAACTAACATGGTTGTTCTCACCTATGAAGGAGAAGATTGCATCTCTTCTGCAGATTCCAACATGAAAAAAGAAATGCAAATTATCCATGAGGATAATCATGGGTTGTCCTCAAATTCTCACGTACAGAAAAGGTCCATTCAAATGAGCCTTTATTCCACAAGTTAACATTATCTTGGGGATTCTTCATTTCTTCTTTGGTACTACAAATCAAAATCTTCACCAACTGGCTACTGAAACCTTCCTTTTTGCTTTGATTGATTACATAAAAGGTTCAAGAACTGAGAATAATATAGATAGAGTTCAATCGTAGAGCACAATCTTTCTTATCTCAGCCATAAGAGTCTAAAATTAAAACCCAGGTTCATAAATTATAGCATGGCGTTACAAAATATTCTCAAAAAGGTTTCAGCAGGCCTATTGATTTTTACATAAATGATTTACAGTTTGTTAATCCATATGCCTACATGAAGTTGCTTGCTACATCTTTAATATATCAATACATTTTGAATCATAAACCTTGAAACTGAACTTTAGTGATACTCAAACGCTTTCTCATTAGGATTAGCCAAGTTGCTGATTTTATAGTATTCACATGAAAGGCTCTAATCCATAGGAACGTGTTGCAAGGAACTGTTGAAGTGAGAGCACATTATCAGATGCAGCTAAGAGTTCGGTGGCTATCAGGGATGGCCCTAAGGGCCCATTATGAATTGAAGCGGCTCTTGCATCATCTTAGGTCTATTTTTTAATTCCTTTGTGGGATATGTTTTCTAATTGCTGTTGTGCAACTACTTCGTAGTATGTCTGTTTTTTCTTTAAGATCAACTGTCATGGTGTCACTGTACTTTGTAAATAGAAGTAACTCGTTCAATAATCAACTAGGGTAAATTTCTTTCTTACTCCATGTCATTATATTAGTAATAGAAACAGGGTCATGACTATAACAAGATGCCAATTATGCTGACAACCCTAAACGCAATTTTCAGGTAAATTTCTTTCTTACTCCATGTCATTATCTTTGTAATAGAAACAGTCATGGCTATAACAAGATGCCAATTATGCTGACAACCCTAAATGCAATTTTCAGTTCAAGAACCAACAAATATGGAATCACCATAGACTATTGTCTCCGGAACTTTGGTTCTTTGTTATTGTGCAATTATAAATGGTATTTTCGTTTTAACTTTCTACCATCCCACTGTACCTATTTAATTATTATAAAGTCTACTAAAGTAGGAAAGGTATGTACAAGGTAGGGGAATAAAGTCACATACAAAATACTATAGTAGTAGTAACCTGTATAGCAGCTATAATTCCATAATCTAGAGTTGATATCAACTAATATGAAGGCAACACTCTAAATTAGGTTCATTTGGGTCAGCATAGAAATATACTTGGTTTTCAAGGTTAAGTTATTCACAGAGATATCACATATGCAATTATGATCTATATATAGCATCAACTACATAACCCTGATGCTTCTATAGAAAGCAAACAGTTAGCGTGTGCAAAATAGCAATTTCATCCCTAAAAGCCACAAGGACTGATATTTTAAAGCAAAACCATAGTTGATCTTATGACTATTCAGAGGAAGGTAAGTCAATTACCCGAGCTGCTCCTTTTTTGTGAGCATGGTATGTGGGGCCATCTTTATACTCCCCGTACCAATAGTATGTCCTTGATTTTTCATCGAATAGAATACCACCTCCATGGGCTTGAATAGGATATCCATCAGTATCCAACCAAATCCTCCCAGGGTCATAGTAATAGCTATCATTTCCTGTGTCCTTCATTGGACCAATATCAAGCTTCTGGGGAAAGAATACGTGTCTAATTTGAGAATTCTCATCAAGAAATTCATCAATCAGAGTAGTTGGTCGCCTTGGTTTTCTTTTTTCAGCACGTGGGGATCGCTTTCGCGGCGGAGGAAGTTGGATGTTTTCCTCTTCCACCTGTTCAAGTTCCTGGAACAGTGGGTGATGACTCGCTCGAAATTGAATTGCTCCTCCTAACCTATCCTTTTGGCGAACAAGAGTGTACAGATGAAACATAAGAAGACATCCCACCAAGCTCCACACCACAGCAGACGTTGAACATCTGCTCCCTGCATTGCAACGGAAAGTGGTTGGTTTCCTGTATTTGTTCCTGATCGTCATTTTCTCATCCTTTTTATTCTCTCCAAGATAATGCTGCAATTAACAAAATGAAACCTATGGATATCAAATAAAACCCGAACAAATACAATCACAGGCTCACAACCACGCTAACCTATAATGCACGGAAGTAGTAAATCCGCTTGAACATTTATGAAAACAAACTTCAGCACAAATTGGGACTAAAACAGTCTCAAATGATTTAGAATTACACTTGTTTTCAAAGTGCTATACACTCATCAACTCTAGAAGAATCCGCCGTCAACGGCCGAATGTGCACAAGTCAATGTTACTCGCCCACAATCATTAACTAGTTTGTTATTCAGAAAGCACAGCAGTGCACTGTTAAATTTACTGCAATAAAATTTATTAAACACGAACAGAGCTAGTTGCAAATGAAACAACCAGGAATTGACAACAGAAACCAATGACTTAGACCCATTTTGGAAAACAGATTGAATCAACCAACACAACCAAAAACATGCATATCAGAGTCCAAAACCCACTTGAAAAATTCACCTAAAAACCACATTAACCACCACAGTTAAAGAATCCAGACATGGGTCTGCTAACACTGCAATAAAAATCAAAACTTTCACCACCCACAAGCAGAAAAAGTGACAAAAATCAAAGAAAGAACTCACCTGAAAACATCTGAGCATGAGTTTGTGCTGAAATTCCTGCATTTTGCTAATGATATTGTTGCTCGATTACTACTTGAACAAAGTGGGAAACCAAGAAAAATCCAGAGAGAGCTGAGAAAAACAAAATCCGGGCCCTTGTTTCCTGATGAAATTGGATCTGAAGGTTGATGACGTTGACTTGGGACCAAATGAGGTCTGTGCTGTTTGAGAAAGATATATCCGCAAGATTTTCAAAGGAAAACATATTTTCTTCCTGGATTCTGAATTAAATATTTTTACTACTTCAATTTACTTACTTGATGAGCAACCACTTATATTATTAACCAAAAACAAAATTCTTGCCTTTAAATTTTCACTGTAAACACGACAGGGTTCGTGAGTCCCAGTTTACGCGTGGAACTTCAATACCATTCAAGGTTGTGAAATTATTAAAATAAATAAATAAATAATGTGTTCACATATCTACTTAAAAGTGATTTTAAATTAGCCTTAATTTAAAAAAAATATATATACAAAAAAAAAAAAAAAAAAAAGAGATAACTGATGGTAAACCACGATTATCCATCTTTTTTTTAGGTCGGAAAGACTCACAGAAGCTTTTTAGCTCCCCTGGCTACAAGTCTGGCTTTCCTCACCAGTAACAAGTTTCAAACCCAAGACCTTCAAATTTTAATTTGAAAGAAGTTTCACAATCTATCATTTATCACTGGTGGTTATTACCTAACATTTTGAAAAGTGAACATCTATGAAGTTCATTAGCATCAAGTGATGACGTAGATAAATTAAATTGTGTTTTATTTCTCATATCATTTCTGAAGTTTTAATTATCCAAATTGACGCATTTTAGCCAAGTAAATTTACACTTTAACTTTGAAGAGATCGAACTGTTAAGGTTGAGGTTAATTTGAAATCACTCAAACTGTTAAGAAGTTTTCCCTAAACGATTTTTTTTTTTTTGTTCAAATTGGAAAGAAAAGTAAATAATCTAGGGAAAAAAAATCATAATATTTACGTAGTATTTGAAGAAATTTTCCAATTACTGAGGTGTATTCCATTAAATTTGGAGGTGTATTCAGGACGACATGATCTTGGACCTGTAGTTTTTTTTCTTTCTGTTTGGTGTCCGTCAAACTATGGACCAATGATTGTGTTTGTTGCTTAACAAAACAATAATATTGTTGTCTTTTGATGTGTATATCTCTTTCCTATCTTATTTTAATTAACTAACTAACATAAAAAATATTAAAACTAAAATTTTGCCAAGAGATTCTGCAATTATTAACTCTTAACTTTCCCAATCCCAATCCCAAGTATGCATAAGCTACAAAATTGAGAGAAAAATTAAATAAAATACAGAACAATAATTCCTAGAATGTCAATAAGAAAACGAAAAAATAATATATAAAATAATACATCAATATTTTTTTTTAATAAACGATATTATTTACATTAAAGGGAGGATGTGAACTTATCCTCACAACAACCTAGCAATAATGTAGTTCTAATTTGTTGTTGGCAAGAATTGAATCGAATACCTCTCACTTACAAGCGAAGAGGAATATTACCATCTTATTTTAATGTGTCTTTTGATGTGTCTATCTCTTTCCTATCTTATTTTAATTAACTAACTAACATAAAAAATATTAAAACTAAAATTTTGCCAAGAGATTCTGCAATTATTAACTCTTAACTTTCCCAATCCCAATCCCAATCCCAAGTATGCATAAGCTACAAAATTGAGAGAAAAATTAAATAAAATACAGAACAATAATTCCTAGAATGTCAATAAGAAAACGAAAAAATAATATATAAAATAATACATTAATATTTTTTTTAATAAACGATATTATTTACATTAAAGGGATGATGTGAACTTATCCTCACAACAACCTAGCAATAATGTAGTTTTAATTTGTTGTTGGCAAGAATTGAATCGAATACCTCTCACTTACAAGCGAAGAGGAATATTACTAAATTGTAATACTAAGTAGTAATAATACATCAATCTTATGTAAAGGCTTTTCAATCTAGTGGTAATTAATATAGTGTAGCCCCTTAGATATAAAACGTCCTACTAGTTTTATTAGGGAACACGGAGCATAACATTATATGTCTGTAGAATTAGAAGAACACTTGAAAAAATAAAAATAAAAATCCAATTGTATAATGACACGTGATATTCCGCTTTGTATTCTAGCAACATTGAAAAATCCCTCCTTATCTACCATGTTACATGATCAAATTTATTGTATTCATTTTATTTGTTCCAACTTAAATTTTAGTTTCTATAGTCCCTCAAACTCGACCACATATCGCAACATTAACCCCATTATTGTTAATATTCTCATACTTACAAGATATTAATCCGTTTGTCCCAAATTCTACTTATTCCAAACGTCTGGTTTAGGTAGCCACCACAAATTTTCCTTTTTGACTTGGGGAGTAACTAATTATTTGCATTTGCAAAGCTTTGATGACAAAGAAGAAAGGGTGGTGCTATTCACATATCTTTCTATTTTCGGTAATCGGATCGAATTAATTGAAAAATATCAATAGACAAAAATTAGCAAAGGGTGTTTGGAGAGGTATGGGTGTGTAGATCCCTTCTTTATGGTGTACACTTCAATTGATAAATTTCGATTCTCAAACAACAACAACAATAAAGTCTTTTCCCACCAAGTGTGATCGATTGTATGAATCATAGAACACTATTGCGCTTAGTTCTGTGCATAAATTTCAATTCTCAAAGAGAGAAAAAGATACAGCTAAGTACTTTTTGTATATACATTTTCATTTCCATGGATTAACCAAATGTCTTACGACAACAATGAAGTACATTTTTTTACTTTCCAATTGGAATTTACATAAAAGAAAAGAGGAGAAAGAATGTATATATAATTGACTTTCCTACTTCTTTGTTTCTTGGTTTTGTTTTGTTCTTCCCCAATTGAATTTTAACTTTCCTAGCTATGGAGTCACTGGCAAGCAAGGGATGATGGCAAATTTAGTGAAACATCTTCCCCTATCTTGAAAAACTTTGATGACCAAAATTAGTACTAAAAACACCATGGAAATGGCTAGGGATAGCATGGAGACCCATAGTATTTTCAGTGAATTCTTAAATGGCTTGCATTGATGCGAAACGACATCGGAAATTCCATCCTTAACGAAGGTGCAATCTGATAAGCTCTGCAGAGTTGGATATATATCTAGAAAATGTTGAATAGAGTGGCTGAAAGCCCAGGCCATGTTGTAGTTGTCCTGGGAAACAAGTTTTCCACTTCTTTTGCAATTTTCCATGTTTTGGTAACATGTGATTCCTGAAATGGCCTGCATGAACATGAATTTTCAATCAAGATAATAAGCTTTTGCACTCGCTAAAAACTATAGCATTCAACAATTTAAGAAACGTTTTTATACTATCAATTCATAATTTATTACTTTTGACCTTATTAGGTAGCGAGAATCACTATTTATCAATTTGAGTTTTATAAAATTTTGAATGTTGAACTTTAAATGGCCAAGATGAAGTCGATCTATGAGTCGAGATGTGATTCTAAATCTTATTGTACTCTTGTGTTCCACTCATGTGTAAACTCAATTTTAACCGTGATCTTTAGCCTTAATTAACATAGCTCAATTAGTTTTCTAAGGCCGTTTAGTAACTTTTTCTTTTTTTGGTTTTTAGTTTGTAGTATTTTATTTTATTTGATACATAAAATTGAAACAAAAGACTAAAACGCTGCTTTCATTTTCAAGGTTTGTTTCATGCACTCTCCTCCTTAATTCTCACTTTTCTTCCAACTATTGCTTCTTTATTTGTAACAAACATTTAAAGGAAAAGTTTACCAAATGAGTCCTAAATTTTTCAGAAACTGACCCTATAATTTACTTACTTCTGGTAACTTTCCAACTGGAATGCCACTGTTTGAGCAACTTTGTGGTACGTAGGTGTAGTTAGGTGGTCCGGAGAAAGGATTGCATATACGTAGAAATCCAACTGAATCATCATTTTCTTCGTTTACTCCAAGCGTCTTAGCAATTTCTGTCACTTTAGAATTCAACTGCATCATCAAGAGATCATATACTCAGATTTCATTAGAACATAATCTTATTAATCCCTTATTAATATGTTGATTATAAATATCTAAATGTATTGACATATAATACCTTATTTATGAAAGTGTGTATGGTGTAGCCAATTTGACCCATCAACTTCTCTGAGCGTGTAGCATCTAAGCATGGAAGAATGGAGCTTAGACTACTGTTGTGGCTGTTGTGTTCAAAACCCTCAAAAGCTGAACATGTATCTTTTGCAAAACTGCACATTTAGCAACAGATTAAAATTGTAGAAACCCTAAACGCATTAATACGAAACAAATTTCTTCTTACTAGTACCATTGGTAATGGAAAGGGAAAATTAAATTTTACTCACTTTTGAAGAAAGAAATCAAAGCCGGTTAAGACCCAAATTAGAGTTGTTAATATCCAACACAAAAAGATTACACTGAAATGAAAGAAGTTAAAGTCACATATATAGTTTAGTTTAATAAAGAAAGCAGAAAAGCAAGACCAAGGCTGAAAAGAAATCTTACATTACAAGTCCTGGGTACCAATGCAGCAACAGCAGAACTGATGACCAAAGCAGCAGTTCATTAGTCTAAGTAAGTTACATTTTAGGTACATGTTTGTTCATATATTGGCTATAAGATATGTTAAGCACCGCACACAAAAATCTTTTATAAAAGCAAAATAACATATGAATGATACTTTAGAATTATTTGATCACTACTATTTCAGTGTTTTTCAAAAATCCTCTCCAATAATTCCACTTTCTTATTTGTCCGAATCATAAAAATTGTGAGTCAGCTGCCAAACTGAGTCTAAATCACTGATCAAGTTGATTCTATCATAATATGTTGTTCTTATTCTATATTTGGCAAACAAATGTGTTATATGTTCTTGTTTAAACGTTTGATATCTGTAAATTAGAAGTAACTTGGTCACATGACTAATCCCAGCATCACTTCACAACAAAGAAAATTTACCAGTTGCAGCGACCAATAAGACCAAGTTGACTGCTACAACCACAATATGAGCAACATACCTACAATACACAGAAGGAAATCAATTATCCTAGCAACAAAATTACTAACATATTTTGTAACAAAAAATAAAATTACTAACATATTTAATTACTAACAGAAAATATTGCTTACGGGGTTTGAATAATCCGCTCAATTGTATGCCCATTTTTATCAACAAAACGTTGAATATCTTGCGAGTCTTTTCCAAGCTGACGGGATGTGACATTCAAACTGCTTGCCAAGGCTGGATCATAAGGCAGCAAAAGGTACTGCATATTTCCCATTGCGGTTGTTACTTTTCGGATGGTTCGTCGAGCATTTTGAGCCACCCCGATGAGGGCTCCCTTCACTTTTTCTGTTCTCTTCATTGATCTTTCATTTTCTACCAGCACCAAGCTTGATGCCGCTCTTCAATTTGAAAAAACCAAATAGATGTTAGAACTTAGAAGTCATCAATGAATAAGTAGAGGAAAATGATCACCTATCGTACGTACTAGTTTTGCTAAAAAAAAAAAAAAATTGAAGTCAATTCTAGAATCACCAATTCGGTATAGTGATTTTTATCTTCCCAATAATTTTGGTAAGTTATGCCCGAGCTAGGTCTATATCCAACCCAATATATAGCTTAATTATTATTTTCAGGTTAGGCAAAGCCCTCCTCATCAAATATCGAACCCCTAGCTAGGCTAACACCTAACATATTTTCTTATTCGAATTAATTTAAACTACTAAGTGAGAGATTCCGACTTGGAGTCTTGAATAAAATAATTAACAAATACTAAATATATAAATAATTACAAGAAAGCCGATTCCTGCAAAATATACTGAACCAATTAGCCCATTAGGCAGTTGTTAGTTAGAAGCTATCGAATTATCGACTTGTCCTAATCCTAGCTTTCCAACTATTGACTTGTTCTAATCCTAGCCCATTGGGCAGTTGTTAGTTAGAAGCCATCGAACCTAAGGAAGTTCGTTTTCTCTATCTTTTTCCATTGGAACCCTTTCATGCATGAAATGAAATTCACATCGATTGAGATGCACTTACATGGCTAGAATTGTAAAGAGGAGGAGGAGTATGAACATTAAGATGAAGTTACGGTCCAAGAAGTGTTTAATGGGGCAAGTGCTCCTAATGCTCGGCTTCTTCAAGAAGGCTATGCAAATCGTAAATACCAGGCCACACAGCAACCAAACTCCTGCAATCACGTACCCATGGACTCCTGTAAATGCCGTAGACTGGAAAATATGAGAGAAACACAAAATAAGAAATTCCATTTCATTACAAATTTTCTCTCTTAGGTTTTTCTTTAACCTTGATTATTTTTATTTTTCGTTTTCAAAGTCACCAAATTGTACATGAATGGTCAAATTAAGATCATATGCGTATATAAGGAATTAACTGTAATCTTCTTAAATTTTTTACATATAATTGTGTTACCATATTGTTAATCTACTAATCATATACATGCTAGATTGTGATCTTTCTCTAATCTATATAATACCCATTCGATTGCAATTTTTAATACATGTAGTAAATGAGGGATTGGAACTTACAGCCCAGTAATGTTTATTTGTGACGTCGTAGCCTCCATTGTAGGATTTTAAGTGGCGCAAGGGATCGGGTCTGTTCAAGCCACTCTGCTCCCCAAACACCACCCTAGCCGGGGAAAACACAAACGTTGAAACCAAGAAGACGATGAAGGGTACAAGAACCCCGTTCGAGATAGCCATGACAAAATAAATAACCTGCAGGTGCTCTAATAAGATTTGGTGCAAGATGATCAAATTAATTAAAGAAACACAATACCCTTTTGCAGGCCTCTTATGGAATTTAATCTTTTTGCTGGCTTTTAGAAGGTTGAAGGGTTAGATTATGCAGGTGTGACTTAGAGAGTAAGGTAAGAATAGCTTGTGGCTCTGGTTTTTGCGGAAAAGGAACAAATGTATTAGGAAGAGGAGGGGGTAACGAATCAGGGGGCGATATTTAAGCTCCTCTAAAGTTCATAAATTTGACCATTTTTATAGTGCTTATTCTTCAAATTTCCTGTCTAGCTTTCTGCCTAAGCCTCTCTTTACGCAAAGGGAGGGAGTTGCTTTTTCCATATGCATGTCATCAGCGTTATGTGTGTACGTGTTTTCCCATGCAAATTTCTAGGGTCGTAGGACTAGGCGGGGTGGAAGTGAGTGCCAGGTTGTTTGTGAATGGGATGTGGCACAAGTAGTTGGTGAGTTTACTTTTATGGTAATTTATATTTTACCTCTTCAACTGTGGGATATATAACAATTTTACATCTTATTTTTTGAATATTGCAATTATTAACAGAGAAGAATGAAGTATTGCTGAAGCAGATTTAGAGAGAGAGACTAGAGAGAATACTGTTGATTAAGTTTCTATAGAGAGAGAAGAATACAATGAAAAATGCTTACAAGGTTTGTTTATGTAGAGAAACTAACTACTACAAAAGTACAATACTACCCTTTTCATATCCTCATCCTTTCTAAAAAACCCAATCCTACTTAACAAACTCACAACTCCATAACCGAAAATTATGATTATTACTCCCCCCTCAAACTAAGCATTGAGCAATCTAGCTTAGTTTGCTACACAACTAATGACAATCCCAAGCCAAGATATCTGCAATGCTTCAAGAAAATAGGACTAAGTAATCCCTTGGTGAACACATCAGCAACATGATCTTCTGTTGGAATATAATGAACACTAATGTCACCTTTTTGTACTTTCTCACGAACAAAATGGTAATCTGTATCAAGGTGTTTAATCTTAGAATGAAACACCAGATTAGAACTTAATGCAAGTGCATACGGGTTGTCATAATGAAGGGAAGGAGGACTAGAGAGAAACTGATGAATATCTTTGAGCACAGACCGAATCCAAGACACATCAACGGCACATTGTGCTAAAGCTTTGTATTCAGCTTCAGTAGAGCTTTTGATTGCCATAAAATAGGATTGGATCCAATATAGACCACAAAACCCGAAATGGATCTTCGAGTGTTAATATCAGTAGCCCAATCTGAGTCTGAATAAGCAGTGATCTGAAAATTGAAACTTTTTGTATAGTGTAAACCGTAATTGACAGTGCCTTGAATATACCTAAGTATTCTTTTGACCAGATGAAAATGTGCATCAATTGATTGTGTCATAAATTGACAAACCATATTCACGGAATATGCAAGATCAGGTCTTGTGAATGTCAAGTACTGAAGAGCACCAACAATACTTTGATATTGACTTGGATCAGACAACAATGTACCTTCACCAACAAGAATCTGTGTGTGTGGCTTGGAAGGAGTAGATGTGGGCTTACAAGACTCCATGCCTGCTTTCTTCAACAAGTCTTTTGCATACTTGGATTGGTTAATGAACAGAGAGCCATCATCATTGTAATGGATATGTAAACCCAAGAAATAGTTTAGTCAGCCCATATCTTTGAGATCAAACACTTCTGCCAAATTGTTGATTATATCTTGTACCTTTGTTGGATTTGAACCAGTAAGGATGATATCATCCACATATAGCAGCAACAAAATAATATCTCCATCATCAGACTTGACAAACAAACTTGTACCTGAAAGGGATGGTGTAAAACCCAGTGCTGGAAGATAACTTGTAAACTTGGAATTCCAAGCCCTAGAAGCATGTTTTAACCCATAGAGAGATTTCACTAATTTGGAAACATGAGTTGGATTCTTATCATCAACAAACCCTTGAGGTTGTTGCATATATACTTTTTCTTCTAACTCACCATGTAAAAATGCGTTTTTGACATCCAATTGTCGCAAAGACTAACCAAACTGAGCTGCAAGTGCAAGTATAATCCTGACTGAAGTATCTCTGACAACAGGACTAAAAGTTTTAGAGTAATCAAGACCATGTTCTTGTGTAAATCCCTATGTAACCAATCTAGCTTTGAATCTGAAAATAGACCCATCGGGATTCTTCTTAATCTTATAAAATCACTTACTACTAACAACAGTTCTATTTAATGGATGTGAACTAAAATCCAAGTACCATGAGCTTGGAAGGCATCAAATTCCTCCTGCATTGCATTCTGCCATTCTTTCTTACTTGCAGCACTTTTGAAATTCTTTGGTTCTTCATGATCAGAAACATTAGCAAGGAATGAAAAACCAGGTTGATATAGATGTAAACATTGATTATCAGAATGATAATCCATTAGTTGTAAAGAAGACAACTCAGGTAGTAATGCCAGATAGCTACTATAGTTCTTCCTTGTAATTGCACCTATTTGTAGCTGAGTTTGCATCCCATGTGATCTTATAGGAACAGTATCAGATGCACTAGATGAAAGAGAAGTATTAAAAGGTAGGATTACTTGTAATTGTGCAGGATCCAGTACAGGAAGCAAGGGAGTAGTATCATTGTAAGGGAAAGAGTAAAGCCTGTTGTTAATGCTGATTCATTGTCCTGAGAATCTGTTACTGATGCAGTTCCATTGTCTGAGATAGATGGAGAATAATGTCTACTTACATTGACCTTAGCTAAAATAAAAACTTGTGGACTTGGAGATGAGGATGCAGTTAACTGAGATTCATGAATTAGACCATTGACAGGCTCTCTGTGATATAAAGAAATTTGGTATAATAACCGGTGTACATCTCCGTGAATCTGGACTTTGTACCCCACTTGTTTGAAGCACTATAGGTAATTTACCAGAAAACATGATTCATCAAATATTACATGTCGAGATATAATATATTTCTGAGTTTGCATATTAAAACAGATAACTCCTTTATATCCCATGGAATAACCTAAAAAAACACATATAGCAGATTTGGCTTGTAATTTATTTGCAACATATGGTCTTAACCAAGGGAACACAGCTGAGCCAAAAATCTTCAAGGAATGTACATCATGTATTTTCTTATACAACATTTGATAAAGAGAAGACATTGAAAGAGTCTTACATAGCATTCTGTTAATCAAGAAAACAGAGTGTGCACATGCAAAGTACCAAAAATCAGAAGCTAAACCAGCAGCACTGAGAAGTGTGATTGCAGTTTCAACTATATGTCTATGTTTATGTTCTGCCACTCCATTCTGTTGTGGAGTGAATGGACAAGAAATGTATTGAATAATACCTTTGCTAGCTAGAAAAGAAGTGAAACTTTTACTAACATATTCTCCTCCACCATTTGTTTGCAAACCTTTAATGTGCACCCCAAACTGAGTAAGTACAAAATTATAAAACCGCACAAAGCTTGGAAACATTTCTGATATATTACTCATTGGAAAAATCCACACATATCTAGTGTATTCATCAATTAGAGTTACATAGTACCTATAACCTTCTAAGGCCTTCACAAGAGAAGGACCCTAAATATCTGAATGCACTTTTTCAAATGGATAGGTACAAGTATCTGATCTAATTGGAAATGGAGTTCGAGACATTTTTCCCTTAATACAAGGAACACAAACACTAGACTTTTTATCTATATCAGCTACAATATTCAACTTCTATAACATAGAATTCATGATTTAATGAGTGGGGTAACCCAACCTCTGATGCCAAGTATCACACTTGATAGCTTTACCCATATAAGCAATTGGACTACGTGTAATAGACTGCACTCCTTTTTTCCTTTGCACAACCGGAATCTGGAACAGTTCTTCAGACTTACTCTTTCCTTGATACACTATTTCCCTTGTCCTCTTGTCCTGCATAAAGAATTCAGATTCATCACATATAAACCAGCTCTTATTGTCAGCACAGAGTTGTTTCACAAATAATAGGCTTCTAGCAATTTGTGGAACATGTAATACTTTGTTGAGAATAAGAGAGTGATTGTTAGTGTGTAAAGTAGTTGACCCATACCATTTCCAATGGTTATTTTCTCATAACCCTCACAAGGTGTAACTTGAGTCAAGGAATTGATGTCAGCTGTCATATGATGAGATACGCCAAAATCAACAATCCAGGCATCTTAAGGAATGAACTGAGTGGTTTGTTGAGCATTCATTGTAGATAGTGATGGGGGTGAAAGTTGACCTTGATATGAGTAATTCTTTGATAACAATCAAGAGCTGAATGTCCTCTTTTGCCACAAATTTGGCATTCAACAACAAAGCTTGAATTAGAAACATTGTTGTTCATGTGATAATAAGTGGCTGCAGTATGCCCCTTTTTGTTACAGATTTGACATTCTATCATAGTATTTGTCTTTGTAGTAGTATTCCCTGACCAATAATTATTGTCATTCTGCCTTGAGTTATTAGAACCATATCCTCGTCCCCTGAAACTGTTGTTATTCCTGTAATTATTGCCTCTGTATTGATTGCCATGTGGTGCTCGAGGTCCAAATTGAACTCCCATA
This sequence comes from Pyrus x bretschneideri, assembly GCF_019419815.1. NCBI lineage: Eukaryota > Viridiplantae > Streptophyta > Magnoliopsida > Rosales > Rosaceae > Pyrus > Pyrus x bretschneideri. The sequence goes on along the minus strand of NW_025999820.1, from coordinate 3,505,497 downwards.
TTAGATTGTGCACCAAGAATACTTTGATCACTCGGATGACCAATAAAACCATATTCATAAGATTCACCAGGATACATAGGAGATGATGGTGGTGGAAAATATGTTGTAGGATCTTGTGAAGGAGCAGGATAGAATGGATGTTGGAATAGTGGTAGAGGCAAAGATTGATGTAATGAATTTTGTTGAACTTGAGAAATGGAACCATATGGTACTGCAGTAATTGTCCCCGCAGTACTAGCAGGAATATAATTGTGTGCCTAAGAATTTGAGGATGTGAACTCAAACTAGCACTTGATCTGGAACCTTGAACATATAAAGCAGATAAGTTCTCAGACAAAACATTAATCTCTTCTTCAATCTCCTTTTCTGCCCCCCAATAGTTGCGCTCTAAACTCCTTCAAGGTAATAGAAGACTCCCTAGCCAAAATGACTGTACGAATAACCCTATATTCCTTTGGCAAACCAGCAAGACCAGCAATCATTAGATCATTGTCAGATATAGAATCACCTGTAGCAGTGAGTTGATCCCTAATACCTTTTAGCTTCAAGAGATACTTATCAATCGTATCAGTTCCTTTTTGAATTATATGTAACTCAATCTTGAGATGGTTGACCCTAGACTTAGAAACAGATGCATATAACCAAATTGACCCATGCCTCATGAGCAGTCCTACAACCAATAACATACTCCATTGCCTTATCAGTTAAAGTGGAAAGAAGCAAACTAAGCAACGCCATATCTGTAGACTCCCAATCCATAAACGACTCAGAATATCCTTTGTAACCTCAGCTTCTGTACTGACCACATACTTTGATGGACACACAATTGTGCCATCGAAATGCCCAAACAATTTGTACCCCTACAAAACACATTGAAATTGAAACGCCCATTTGGCAAAATTATCATCTCTTAGTTTGATTGTAAGCATACCTAGTATACCATCAATTTTAAAAGTCGAACTACTCATGATTGTCCTTCAAATAATAGCAACTAATCAGCAATTGAGAATATACATAGAGAATGACATTTTGGGAAGAAAGAATGACACTTTCTTGAATCTACAACTTCATGACTGAGAAAGAATAACACTTTCTTGAATCTACAACTTTTTGACTGCGAAAGACTGACACTTTCTTGAGTGCATGAAAGAATAACACTTCCAGCAAAGAATTCACAAATTATCCCCGATCAACATACAGATCAATAGATAACCCAAATCACGAATTATCCCAAATCACTTCTTTGCAGACACCAATATGCTTCAAATTTACAAGACTAAGTAATTAGAAAAGAACAAAACCGCCTGAAACTCCAGCAAAAATCAGAAGTATGCCTGCAATCTTCCGTCGACTGGAAATCCCCAGCACCTCCTTTATCAATCGCACAACAATTCCTCAGCACCCAAATCGAACCACCAACGAAGCAACGAACATCGGAGCAAGTCAGGATCGAAATCAGTGATTAACCAATGCCGGCGATGATACCATATTAACAGAGAATAATGAAAGTATTGCTAAAGCAGATTTAGAGAAAGAAACTAGAGAGAATACTATTGATTAAGTTTCTTTAGAGAGAGAAGAATACAATGAAAAATGCCTTACAAGGTTTGTTTATGTAGAGAAACTAACTACTACAAAAGTACAATACTACGCTTTTCATATCCTCATCCTTTCTAACAAACTCAATCCTACTTAACAAACTCATAACTGCATAACCGACTATTATGATTATTAGCAATATCATACAACAAATTTATTGCAATGTTAGACCACTATATCTTTGTCTATTAACTGTTGATGTGGCAGTTGGGGACCTCATTCCCTCGCCCAATTGGATCTCCACTCCATGTTGTACCACCACTATGGAATTCTTGCAAAAAAATGGACATGTCATTTGAAAAAAAAAAAATATTATAAAATTATAAAAATATATTTATAATTTGGGTATGTTAGGGAGATCAAAATTTTAAACCAAATATGTTAACCAAATGATGTGTCACTAATAGGAAATAAGCACGTTAATTAACACTAAAGTAATAATCCAATCATCAACAATCATATCATTTAGTTTACAAATTTGGTTCAAAAAATTTAGTTTCTCCGTAACATTTTAACTATTTTAAGAGAATATTTCAAAAGTTAAAGGCTATGTTTCTTGTTACCGAAAAATAAAATAAAACCAATGTTTCCCGCCAAAAATTTCAAGCAATTAATTGTCTCTCCCAATGAAATTTTCAAACAATAAATTGTCTCTCCCAATGAAATTTTCAACTCGTAAATGGTAGAAAGGAATCAAAATTTCATTATTCACCCTGAATTTGAAAAAATAACATAAAAACATGATCTAACCACTACATCATGAACTAGCAAAAACATCACACATAAACCACCGAAAACTTTCAAAGGACCAAAATATGAATTGTCCTTGGAAATGCAGAAAACCTGCCAAATTATCCACAAGTGCACCATTGCATTGGTTCAAAAAGCCTACTGGAACCTACAACCACTACAAAATTACAGTTCCTACACCAACAATTCAGAACTCCAACATTAGAACTCAATTCCAACTTTACAGAATACAACCATCTGTTAAAAAATAAACTAGTTCCAAATGCCTTAAGTCTTTGTTTGCCTTGTCGTTCTTTACTTGGTGCCTCTGGATGATTCAGCTCGTGCATTTGCAAATGATGTGCTTGGTTGTGATGCCTAAATTCAATGTTGATTACATTAATAAGAGGCATTAAAACATTAAGAGTCATTCAAGAGGATTTTTAACCTATTCAAAGGAGAGGATGAGGTTATTACCATTGATTTCCTTGTCCTTTTTCTAGGGGTAGATTCACTGTCTTACTTGTGCAGATGTGGCTGCTTATAAACCAGTTGAAAGGATTAAAACAATATGGATAAGTGCAAAATTATAAATAAACAAAAACAATGAAAGTAAAAAGTGTTACATGCTTGTCCCTTAAAGGAAAATGTCTATAGTGGTCCTTGTATTATGCTAAGTACAAAGTGTAACATGCTTGTCCCTTAGAGAAAGATATCTATAATGATCCTTGCATTATGCTCAAGTGCCTTGCCCTTTCCTTCTTAACCTAAGTGCATTGCCTTTTCGTCCTAACTTAAGTGCCTTAGGAGGATCTTGGTGATTATTGGTTGAATTTGTACGAGTCTCTTTAACTTCATTCTCTATCTTAGCAGGTTCTTTGTTTCTTCTCCCACAACTACGAAACCATTTATTAGTGTCGTTATGATAACCGACAAGAAACGTATGGATGCAGTGGCATATATAATAAGCGACAGAATTGCTAGCGTCAGGAAATGAATTTTCCGACAGAAAATAGTCTAAAACCGACAGAAATTGTGTCGGATATAACTGATAGAGAATATATTAATAATGAATGAATAAGAGCATTCTCTATTGGCTAAAACCGACAGAAAATTACTAAACTGACAGAACTTGTGTCGAATATAACCGATAGAAAATATATTAATAATGAATAAATAAAAACATTTTTGTAGGATAAAATCGACAGAAAATATATTAATAATAAAAAAAATATACTGATACATGCTTTTATTAATAAATATATTAAGATTGCAAGTGGAGTTGGTGAACCACTCTCAGAACGCATGCTTTTATTTGATGCATTTTCATGACAGATACGAAATGTATGCTTCTTCATCCAGTACCTGACTTTACTTCCAGCTGTGATTCCTGGACTTTAATTTGCTTTGATTTTATGAATGCATTATTCTTAGAACAAGAATCGTTGAAGCCATAATGGCTTTGTATCAGTGTAACCTCAGTATGTTAGTTATGCAAAGCTCGTGGACTGGATGTAGACGGCTAGGGCCACGGAAGAGCAAGCACTGTCGACGGCCTAGCAACGGTGATGGCGACACAGAAGAAGAAAGCAGAGCCTGGAGACTAGATATAGACGGCTAAGGCTTTGTCCGGCGAGAGTGTTAAGTTGTTGAAGAGAAATATGCGGAGCTCACGGACTTGATCGTACGTCTCCCCTGCGCATATTAGAACCATACGTTAGAATGATAAACTGCACCGCCGAAGAAAAAATTGGAAAAAAGGGGAAAATAGGCAAATCTACTGACGAAGGTGTTCATGTCGAGAATCCAATGGAAGGTGTCGATCTGGGAGAAGGAGGAGATGTCCATTGGGAAACTGTGATTCGGGAAGACGACTTCGAACATTTTCTTGACTCTGTTGTGATGAAAGAGGAGACTGGATATGTGAACAGTAAATGAGGAGAAAAGAGTAGGAGAAGGAAATGAGGGAATGAAGGGGAAAGGGAGAAGGCAACGATGCAAGGAAGAGATTGAGGGGTTTTATTTTCGAAAATTTTCATTACTGTTGATTAAAACTAACAAAAACATTTTTTAAAATAAAAACCGACAGAAAATTTTCATTACTGTCGATTATAACCGACAGAAAAAAAAAATAGCGGCAAAAATCCCCCCAAAATTTTGTTACGATTTAAAAAAATAAAATAATAATTGTATGGTTTAATAAATAAATAAATAAATAATATGTATTTAAATAGAATATGTTTTTAAAGATAAAATAAATAATTGTTTGGTTTAATAGATAATAACCCATGTAAAATATGCGATAAAGAAACAAAAAGATAATTGTACAATAAAAATGTCATCACACAAACTAAATATTGTCCAATCAATACTTGAAAAACATAAATAAAAATTTAGCACAAATTACTTTTCCCACTTCAAAATTTAGGTAAATTTAACGGAGAAATGCATTCTACGAAATTAGTTTCCAGATCTAACTATTGTAGATACTACAAGATCGCATACATAAAAAATCGCAAAAAAAAAAAAACATTCAGAGATTAGGTAACGGAACAAAAGTTTTCAACGGTTATAAACAAAAAAATCATAATTTAACGGTCATTTTAGCTCCCGTTTTTTATGATTTTTTTACAACTACACTCTTCGACCCTATAAGAATGCAATGAATGAATTTGATCTTCAATTTAAAATATTTACACTAGTGGATACCATAAAATCTTATTTTATACTTAATGGAAGTATAATATTAACTCTAAGTGTTTGTTTAATCTACTATTTTGATGAGATTTTATGAAACTTTTTTCAATGATCCAACCGTCAAACTTATTTGTACACATTCCGAGATTGCATATATAAAAAATCGTAAAAAACAAACATTCAGAGATTATGTAACAGAACAAAAGTTTTTTACGGTTATAAATGAAAAATTACAATTTAACAGTTATTTTAGCTCCGATTTTAATGATTTTTTACAGCTACACTCCTCAACCCTATAAGAATGTAATGAACAAATTTGATCTTCAATTTAAAATATTTACACTATCTTATTTTATACTTAATGGAGGTATAACATTAACTCTTAAGTGTTTATTTAATCTACTGTTTTGATGCGATACACATTCTACAAAACTTTTTTCAATGATCTAACTGTCAAACTTGTTTGTACACACTCTCAGATCGCATGCGTAAAAAATCACAAAAAACAAACATTCAAAGATTAGGTAACATAACAAAAGTTTTTTACGGTTATAAACGAAAAATCACAATTTAACGATTATGTTAGCTCCAATTTTAATGATTTTTTTTACAGCTACACTCCTCAACCCTATAAGAATGAATTAAATCAATTCGATTTTCAATTTAAAATATTTACACTAGTGGATACCGTAAAATCTTATTTTATACTTGATGAGGAAGTATAACATTAACTCTAAGTGTTTGTATAATCTACTGTTTTGATGCGATACACATTCTACGAAACGTTTTTCAATGATCCAACCGTCAAACTTGTTTGTACAAACTCTGAGATCGCATATGTACAAAATTGCAAAAAACAAACATTCAGAGATTAAGTAACGGAACAAAAGTTTTCGATGGTTATAAACGAAAAATCACAACTTAATGGTTATTTTAGTTCCGATTTTGATGATTTTTTTACAGCTACACTCCTCGACCCTATAAGAATGCAATGAATGAATTCGATCTTAAATTTAAAATATTTACATTAGTGGATAAATCTTATTTTATACTTAATGGAAATATAACATTAACTCGTAAGTGTTTCTTAAATTTATCAATTTGATAGGATATGCATTCTACAAAACTAGTTTCAACGATCTAACCGTCAAATATGTTTGTATATACTCCTAGATAGCATGTGTAAAAATCACAAAAAAAAAAAAAAAAAACATTCAAAGATTAGGTAACAGGAGCATGAGTGAGAAAAAAAACATTAAGAGATTATTTTGGTGGCCGTCCAAAATTTTACCTTGCTTATGCCAGTTATATCCGACAGAGCCATGAGTGAAAAAAAATAAATAAATAAAAACCAAACCATGTGTTTATTAGTGTTGCATACCCCTCATCATTCCAAATTTAAACCAAAGGTGAAAAGCTGCATAATTGAAGTGAAAAAGATCATGATCTATCAATCAACCAAATAGAAAACGATTACCAACTTTAATGCGAAGTCACCCTCCTCCCATCTTAATCATAACAATTCCAGAGGAGGGAGTGCTTGAAAGTAGTTCCACTTTTCCCAGTTTATAAATTTCACAATTGAAACATTATGTGCGGTCGGATAGAAAGTATGGATCTTTTATCGCTATAATTCACCAAAAGTGTAATTTTCATTTTCTTACCTTCTTTTCTTCACCAAACACTGCAATTAATTACAGTACGCTTGAACAAAAAGTGCTGCCAATGAAAAAAGAAAAGAGAGAGAAAAAATATTGTACGTGGCTAGTAAGAGAGTCCAATGGTCATGCATGGCTAGAACATTGAGAAACGAACAATACGTTGAGAAATGTACAGAAAGCATGAACCATGCCGAATATCTCATCTCATGATCATAAATTAAGAGGGTTGTTTGAGAATCATCTCTCTTTTGATATTAAAATTATGTGTTTATTTATTTATTTTTAATCAATATAACATTTTTAAATAATAAAATAATCAATTTCTGTCAGTTATAACCGCCAGAATACTAAAATAATAACCGCAAAAAACTAAAATAATAAAATAGTCAATTTCTGTCGATTATAACTGCCACCATTAACCTAAAAACCACTAGAATATGTTAAAAATATTTATTAAAAAAAAAAGAATTCAAAAATATTGGTAGTTACACCATTAACCTAAAAACCGCTAGAATATGTTAAAAATATTTATTAAAAAAAAAGAATTAAAAAATATTGGTAGTTATAATAATTTTATGACGGTTGCATCCGACACTAAATATCCACCAGGAATTAACTGAATAATGTGTCAAATATCTTTTATCTGATATAATGGCTTATTAAACCGCTACCATCATCCGACACCTAAAGCTAATATTGTAGTAGTGTCCTCCTCAGTCTTCTAGGTTTCCTTGCATATACTGGAGGCAATATTGGTGGTTATGCTAACGCATATTATTTATCTGACTCGCACAAGGCACATTCTCAAATGAGTTATATTGCTATTGAAAACACCGCAATATCTTGAAGGTCAATCAAACAGACTTTAATAGTAACTCTTCGAATCATGATGAGATTCTCGCCTTACATGTCACGCCCTGGACGCGGAGTTGGCAGAAAAATATAACCCTACGCCAGGTAGGCGAGTAAAAGTAAAAATAAATACGAAAAATAAAACTTCTCTTATAAAAAATAACTTTAAAATCTTTATAGGTGTACAAGACAAATAAAAGGGTCATTTTGGTTCCCGTCCTTAATCAACCTAATTGTTAGACTAAAACCTTATTTGTTTAAATATTTTGATTGAGGTCCTTAGCATCATTTAAGAGATTTAACTCATGCAGTTATGCATTTAATGTTCCACAAATTATGAAATTTAAACAAATTCAAATAATATTTTTAAATAAATACTTAAAAATCAATAATAGAGTAATATTGTTCTTCACAAAATTATATAAAAAAATGTACCCACATAATTATTAACATATTTTAAAAAATAACTATTGATATATTTTAAAACATAAAATAAATACATATAATTAGCATGGGTACATTTAGTAAAATTAAAAATGGGTACAAATAAATTAAAAAACATGGGTACAAATACAAATAAAAGTTTAAAAAATATGGGCAGAAAAAAAAATTAATATATGAGTACAAATTAAACTAAATTAAAATTGGTACAAATTAAAAAGAGTTGCAAATTAAAAATGGGTACAAAATAAAAATAAAAATATATGATTAAAAATTTAGCCATAAATATAAATAGATCATATGTAACATTTCTAACAATAAATGAATATATTTAGAAATAAAAAATATTTTGTTATTGAAATAATTAATGACGTCTATTAAAACCTAAGGACCTTGATCAAAAATTGAAAAAGAATAAGGTTTTAATCAATGGAGTAGCAAAAAGAGGTATGAGAACCTAATTTTTCCTAAATAAAAACTCTTAAAATCCCTCGTCTAACATAACCTCAGCTCATCTACCTTTTTTAATCTTGTACCGAACCTGTAAGGTCTAAAATGTACAGGGTGAGGGAAACCACAGCTCAATAGGGACATATATAATCTTATCAAGGATAATTGTCATGGCTAAACAAAGTGTCATACAACACGTAATCAATTATAACATGTTATCAAATATAAATTATAGTCCATGAATGCAGCTGAATTTCAATTACCCAACCCATTAATATATATAATAAAACATGCGAACTTGCATGTCCCATACCATGCATTTTACCAATGCAGTGGTGGTCTGAATGCTCTTTTATATAAACCAACCCCGTAACTTTGTCATCCCAATTTCCCCTTTTTTTAGTCATCTTGTTCTCTTGGTCGCTAGAGTACCCACTACGCCATACCATTCTTATAATTTCACTTTTGCCACCCTTACTGGTCCTTATGAGAGTCGAACTCAACCACACAAAAGATAATTCCATTTTCATATCCCAATCTCGAATAAACCAATCAATTCTTCCACTCCAATATGCAATGACATATGCATATAATCAACATTATCATGACTAGTAACATGAATATCATATTTCAAAATACACAATTATATCAATTATAGAGATAAGATCAAGTATAACACATATTCCACAAAGGTTAAACAAGACAGATACCCCAATGATGATAAGTTCCCCAAGAAACCCCTACCTCGATTCCACAAAGCTAAAACGAAGATCTACGATACTACTGCAATAACTAAGCTCCACGTACTTGAACAAGCTCCTTAATCACTCACAATACCATGTATTTCTTTTCTAAACTCTCTCCACATAAACACACACACACACACACACATATATATATATATATATACATACACATATAATATACGTGAATCGCGTGCACAAGCATGCAACAATTTGCATAATGTAAAAAAATGGAGTGAAAGCTCCTATTTATAGAGAAATGGGCGGCTACCCAAACGTAGTGGCCAAGAAAACTTAACCATGAACTAAACTATATTAATATAATACCTATATATAGATAGACACAGAGGATGGCTCTTATCTTGGTTATCGAAACAAAGGAAGAAGTGTAAATAAGTGATGGAGGTGGCAGCTGGGAAGGGTGATTACAAGCACCTCAAAATGCAATCCAAAAATTACTATAGATTGCTATGAACATGGTCATGCCACGTTAGAAGTAATAACTTGACAAGTGTAACTGTGTAAGCTATGAGATGGAAAATGGAGATAAGATAAATGAAGTGAAGATAGGTGAGAAAATGTTGTAGGTTCAAATAAGTAAATAACTATAGCTATTACTTGCTTAAATAATATAAAATTGTAATTAAAATAATACTAGTTAACAAAAAGGCAAAAGTTTTGAAAATGCAGGTCATCACACTACATGAAGCCACTCGTGAATGTTTCTGGCTAAGAGCAATAATAAAACATATTCGAAGTAAATGCGATCTTTTTTCTGTCATTGACATCCTAACAATGATTTATGAAGATAACGCAGCTTGTATCGATCCGATCAAGAAATGATACATCAAATGAGAAAACACCAAGCATATTGCACCAAATTCTTCTTGTCACATCAGCATCAAGAGCATTAAAAGATTAAAGTCAAGCAAATACATCCCAGGATAACTTAGCCAACTTCTTAACAAAGCCACTAATGAAGTTAACCTTTCAAAAGCTTATTCAAGGAATTGGAATGCATAAATTGTCTGATTTGCAATGCTCGTAGTTTTCATTTGAGAAATTTTGTCAATTCTAGGGGAGTACCTAGAAGTATACTCGCTTGTCCTAAATGTACCATTTCCCCTATGATTAGGAGCATCTTTGCCTTTGGGTTTTTGCTACTTGATGAGTTTTTAATGAGGCACCTATCTCTGGGATAGTCATACCCATATGTGCTTTTCTACTTACGTCCTAAAGGCATTTAGTTTTAACTTAGTGCAAATTCTTATTTTTCTCCTTAGACTATGAGTTTTTACCCTACCTTGGATTTTACAATAGCTAGGTTTAGTGAGTTTTACTTTTTAATGCATTCCTCATTTGTTTTGAGACTCGCATTCGCTCAATGGGCCGACTAGACGAGAAGACTTCATCAAGTGCTTCTACATCATCCATGAAAATCTAATACGAAATCTACTTAAGTATCTACACACTTTAGAGGAGTGTTGTGACATAAATTCTAGCACATGTGTGTAAATCATTAGTAGACTATCTTTAGGATACTAGAAGATATTATCCCTTTATGATCATATTATTTACAAGGTAAGCAATCATTTTCAATTTACTATAAAAGCCACAGACAATGAGAAATACACATAAGAAACTCCTCAACTCTCTCTTATCTCTCTTTGCTGCACTCTCTCTCCTTCATTTCAGAGAAAATAGGCCACAACAATATAAGATTTAAAAGAAAAATATTGATAATAAGTTAATAAGGAATGACTTTAGACAAAATAGACCACAATAATATAAAATGAAAAGAAATCCTCGGATTCGAGTTAGGATTATCTGGTGAGATTTGTATGAATCTCGGTCAAGATCATGACGGGGACAATTGCTGGTCGTCGGGGATGGCAACCGTGGTGGCTGGGCATGGTTGCATGCCATGCATGCGTCGGTTTTGGCAGTGGCGACACCGTTAATGATGTCGGGTTTTTGGGGGTGGACGACGTTGAAATGATGTCATGGGTTTTGGGTTCCAAGGGAGCATCTGTGTTCTAGCTTGGGTTCATGGCTCGGCTCAGCCACACATGTTGCTGACCTGGTGCTAGCGGCTCGGGGTTCAGCGACGAAGCTCGAACCGCTACTTGCAGGGTTTCCAACGTAACCTTAATTTTTTTTTTTTTGAAAAAGTTATATAATTCTATACATATTCAATAGAAATTCACATAATCCAACAATAATGAATATAATACATGAACAATTTATGTAGAATCTAAAATTCGTAAGTACAAAGTTAAGTTATGCATTATAATGAATGTTCATGCAATCAAAGCTGAAGAAATATCGAGATAAAAACCGTTATTTTGAAAGAACCTGAGTGCGTAATGTTATTGATGAACTGGTTTGTAGCAAAAAATTCCACATTAGATTTCTTAGTGCAGCGAATGAGCGTGCTGATAACATATTATGGTCTATTTAATTGACAAGGAATAAAGCGTCGTCAAAGAGAAAGTGGAGAAAGTGTAGAGGTTAAGATGTTGTTATCCTTCTACACATTACCTTAAGTATGGGGTCTTTGAAATCATTTACCAAAGCTGATGAAGGAAAAGTCTTAGTGAACACAACGAACATGCATTTAAAGCATAAAATATTTAACTTCTACACAACAAAAAAATAGTCATTTACGTGAAGTATGCCAACAACCATACCAAAACCAACAAAAATATGAGGATCAATCGTGTAACGACAAATAATTATTCTTTTTAATTAATTTACATCCAATCATAACATAACATGCTACAGAAACCTAAAAAGGGCTCATATTCTAGCACATTAGAAGGGTAATAACAACCAAGGTATCTTAGGCAAAGCATGATAAGCTGAAAGTGATTTCTATAGGTGCGAATAACGATAAGAATTGGGGAGAAAACAGATAAAGATGAACACTCACAAATAAATAAAGTTGGTAGAGATATTTATGAACAAGATTGGGAAGGAGAAGAAAATTAAGCTTTCGGAGTTGAGAAAAATAAAATGCTTTGATTTTGGGTTTTTAATTTTTTAAATGGTGTAAAGATAAATTTACAGATTGAATTAGATTTGTGTGGGTTTTTTTCTTTTTCTTTTTATTTTTGTCGAAAATCAAAATATTATTAGATACGAATTGAAATATTTACATTAGAAGCCACATAATTAAACAACCACTCTGGTTCAAAGCAATCCCACATATGAAAACCCCACACGTGTGACATAAGATGCCACCTGATGCGCAGCCTCATTGCAGATTAAATTGGGTTTGTGAGGGTATTTAAGATAATAAATTTAGATTTAAAGAGCTATTGATAGTTTAGTTAAAAATCAAATGAGTACAAAAAAAATTATATTAAGTGTATAAAAAGGTTACATGAATTTAAATAAAATTTTCTTTACATTAATTATCCATTTAGCTTAACGAGCACAAAAACAAATAATTACCAAAAATAAACACAAAACACAAACAGAAACAAGACAACTCTGCCACTCGAAAGTTCCTCGACATCAGCCTTGCTGTACAAAGGGTTGATTCACTCCACATACACTCTCCATACCCGTAACGGTTCAACCAACGATTTTCTGCCACGTCAAAATGAGCCAGCTTATTATTGGTCCGTATTAGTCGCTCCCAACTACTGGTATTACGATAGCAACCCTTCCTAAACCGTAGAGATTCATCTGATTGGTCCTAATAAACGGAGCGTGCGGCCAGCGATTGTGTTTGTTGTAAAATGAATCTCAACCGTCCAAATTGCAGGGTCCGACCGTACTCGTGGACGGTCAGGATTTCACTGGACATTAGACAAGCAAATTATTCAGAGATTGCATAGAGATAGAAAACAAACAAAAAAGAAATAATTCGTATTTATGAAGGAGGAGTGGTAATCGGTAGAAGAAGAAGGAAGACGAAGAAGCCGAAGGCTCGATTCGGGGGGAGGCAGAGTGATTGTGTCCGTAGAGATCTCTCTCTCTCATCCTCTTTCTCTCTCTAAGCGCAGAGAAATCAAGATTCGTCAATGGGTTTGTGGGAAGCTTTTCTCAATTGGCTCCGCAGGTTAGCCCCCCCTCTCCCTCTTGTTTCGGTTTTCAATTTGTTGGGGTTGTTGTACGATCCAGTCTTGATACATTTGTTCATGGAATTTAGATTTCTTTTTATTGTTTTTTACATGTGCGGAATGTACAGGAACTTGGTTCAAAGATTTTACTTTTGTTTTGGGTTTGAAAGTAACAATTTTTTTAGTGGGATTTTGATTTTGATTTGAATTTGTTGGGTTGTAAGGTTTAAATGCATAAGTTGCTTTTGGGTTTCATAAAAAGATGGTGGAAAAGAAAACCCAAAAAAAAAGAAGCTCAAAATGGTTTCCTTTTGCTTTTTAATTTTTAGTTTTTGCCAAACTTCTTTTTTCTTTAGCTATATTTTGCCTTGTAGGTGAATGTAAGTTTATACAGTATATTCTGGATTGATTGTCCCTAGCAATGATTGCTGCCTGTTTATTGATAATATATGTTTTTATGTGTATTTCTGTTTATTTGGGTTGCTTTTGCCTTGAGTTAAATTGCTGAGCTGAAATAGGCACAATTCTTTCCTAGGAGTAGAACAATCGTTTGATTAAAAGTCAAATCCTTGGCGCAACACAATCACTTTCACATCTTTTCTACGTCGGCTAATATGGTGGCACACTCGCTCATCTAAACCAAAGAAGGGCCAAAATTCATTCTAGGCTGCCCGACCCGGCCTATAAGAGGGAAACTTGAATTTAGCTGCTAAAGGATTGGTAAAAGGAAACGACAATGTGGACTCCTAATGTTGCAGAATGTTAGAAATTAGGAGATATTTTAGATTTAGCGATAACGTGTTTTGAATAATATCACTCACTATATACCAAATTGTATGTATATGTAATTTTGATCTTTCTTTGTCAAATTTTAACGTATGTCAGTGACTTACGCTTCTTTCAATTGGGAAACTTGTGTATATGATACTGTGTAGTCTTGGCTTGTGTTGAGACATTGAATGAAATGTAGAACTGCAGATGTAATAACTTTCTTGCTGAGCTAAATTTTTTTCCTCTTTGGGTTGTGGGAATTGCAATTAGAACTTTTTGAGTGGTTATTGCAACATTGGGCGTTCTATATTTGTATTAGTTTATCTGACCTCTATGTCAGTTGTTCACACTGCCTGTGCTTACGCTATTGTCATGTCATTACAGCCTCTTTTTTAAGCAGGAAATGGAACTATCTTTGATAGGGACTTCAGAATGCTGGAAAGACTTCTCTTGTAAATGTTGTAGCGGTAAGTAAATCAGCACAGTGACTTTGAATGGGTGTCTCTTTCCTTTCTGTCTACTTGTTTGGCTGATGTGTTGAAAACTGTATTTTCTGTTTTCAGACGGGTGGATACAGCGAGGACATGATCCCTACGGTAAGTTATCTTTATAAAAGGGTTATAATTGCCACTACATTTTCTTATAAACAATATTCTTAAACCAGATATTTGTACCTCTTATGAAGAGCTTCATCCATCCAATGTCTTTCTAGTGAGTGAATTAGTTAATTAATGACAATGTGGTCATCTGATTCAATTTTCAGGTAGGGATTCAATATGAAGAAGGTGACCAAAGGGAATGTTACAATAAAGTTGTGGGATCTTGGAGGTCAACCCAGGTTTCGCAGCATGTGGGAGCGATACTGTCGTGCCGTTTCTGCTATAGTGTATGTAACCACTTTTCTATCTCAATTGATTTTACTTTTTAAATAATTAAAAACTTTAGTTGTAAAACGAAATTGCCTTTGCATGTTTGTTAATATTGTATACCTTTTCCCCAACCCTTCGCCTTTCTTTGGTCAAACAAACCCAATTTGTTCAGCAATTGATTTCTTTTATGTGTCAAAGACCATTAGCTGATATTCAGATGTTGTGGTTAGCGGCTCATGTTTGTTGGTAGGCGAGTGTCAATGATTCAGAGTATACATTGACTAATGATTAAGTTGAGTTGATCCTTGTATCCTTGTATTATGAAGACTTAAAGAAAAGTTGTGCAACTTCTTGTTTGCTGCAGTTATGTTGTTGATGCTGCGGATCCAGATAACATGAGTGTATCAAGCAGTGAGCTTCATGATTTGCTCAGCAAAAACTCACTAAGCGGGATCCCACTACTGGTTCTCGGAAACAAGATTGACAAGCCGGGAGCTCTCAGTAAACAGGCATTAACTGATGAAATGTAAGTCCAATTATGCTTTTATTATTGAAACTTACCAAAAAATAGAAAAAGACGTGTTGTTTTGGTACTGATCATACCATTCTGCTGGTGCAGGGGACTGAAATCGATTACCGATAGAGAAGTTGGTTGCTTCATGATCTCATGCAAGAACTCAACCAACATCGACTCAGTTATCGATTGGCTTGTAAAGCATTCGAAATCAAAAAGCTGAGAGATGGTTTTACCTCTCTGCTTTTGATTTTTATAAAAGAATTCTTCGCGTGCGGGGTGTTGGTGGCGGGATTCACTTGTTTGATTAACTTGGTTGCTGATTATTTTGTTGTTGTACTGTATTCTACTGTATCATTTCTTCTGACTGGGGACGATCTGGGGTTGTTTTGGTCTCCTAGTCTCCCTTTTCTCCCCCAGACATCTGCCTACATTTACATATTGGAATTCATGGAGGTTTTGGAGACTAGCTTTTTTCGTCACGCATGTGAAAAATGAAACGTTAACCGTAGATTTTGCAATCATAAATTCATAATAAGAGGATTATATTTTTCATTTCAAGGTTAATTAAAATAAGAGACGTTTTCCTTCCCATGACGCCGTTATCTCATTTCACCATTACGTTTTAAACGACAAATCCAATCTGTTGCAGTTGATGGGAAAGATACATTGTTAATCTTCTTCCTGAGATCATGCATCAAGTTAGTAGCGCAAGCGCAGTTGAGCAGACACATCAGCTTATCTGTCAGTTGAGTTTGAGAACGAAACACTCTCCATCTCCGGATGGATATTGTTAATCCCTGGGCTTGGATTGTAGATAGCTGATTCAATGTTAATTAAGGTTCTAAAAGACGCTAGGCGTTAGTTGGACGGCAGGTTGGGGCCTAGCGCCTAGGCGGCTAGGAGTTTAGACGGATTAGACGGATTTAAGTAAATGCATTATATTTCATGTAAATAAGTGTCTATTTATACTTAAAATATAAATAATTTCATCATAAACTACAAAATAGAATGACATATGTATTATGAAGTATTGGAACGTAATCAAAACATGGGGAACAAGTATATAGTGTGTGCTCATATAAGTATTCAACAAGTCTCTTACAATTTATTGAAAAAAAAATTAAATGCAAATTGAAAGTTATGTATTTTCTGTCTAAGTGAGTCGCAACCTAGGCATGTGCCTAGACGAGTTTGGACGGACTAGGTGGGGTAACTAGGTGGTCTAGGCGTCATTTTTTAATTTTCAAATGCTTAGGCATTAATTAGGACGGTAACTAGCCGCCTAACGCCTAGGTGGTGCTAGACGGGGATTTTTAAAATAGTGGTGTTAATTGTCTGACTTCAAGTTTCACCAACTTGCTTTGTCTTCGGCTACCAGTTCGGCGACCTTCCTTTTGAAATGGAAAGATCACACCGGAAACAAAATATATATTCAGCTTCAAGGATTCAGAATGCAGGTGATGACCCTAAAATTCACATTACTGTTATTCACTTTTTAACTCGTATGACATTTTACGTTGTGGAAAAAAGGAAAGTGATAGTTTAGTTGCGGTGCTCGTTTCTAATTGTTATAGACTTAAATTTTATACATTTTAAGTGCGTTTGTTGCACCAGACTATTTCGAATTGGACTAACTTTAGGGATTAAGCTGGATTGGCCTAGATTAGACTATGCTGGACTAATTTAGAGAAACATTTGGTGCAGTGTTAGACTAAAAAGCAAGATAATTAAGAGACTATAATATTATATTAATTAATGCATATATAGTAAGATTTTATATTATTTAATGTATATATAATAATATTTTATATTATTTAATGCATATTTATTATTTATTCACCTTTTACTTTTTTAACTTTTAAAAGACTACCCTTCCCAAGCATCTTTTCTTTTCTTCTCCCTCTGACTTTGCCTCATTTCTTCTTTCCTCCCTCTTTTTCTTGCAAAACGCAAGTGTAAAGCTCATCACAAATCCTTCAAAACAAACTCATCCTCTTCAACCTCTTGCCGCCATTAAGTATCTCCACCTTCCTCATCCTTTTTTTTCCAAAAAATTTTGGATCTCTCTCCTCCATCTGATACATGCGTTGGCTTCTCCGTCTACAAAGCCATCTCAAAATTTTTTAGCAATGGGTGGATTTTGAATTTTGCGGTTAGAATTTTTTGTTGTTATATATATATATATTTTTTTTTTTTTAATTTTGATGGTTTGATTTTGAGGTTTGGGCAGTGGGTGGGACTTTGTTTCAGATCTGGGCGGTGATTAGAGGGTGTTGCAGAGGAACGCTTGCAGACGACACAACATATAGACGATGTGGGCAAATGGAGCAGGTTTGGGGACGGGACTAGCAATCCCATACATATTGGGGGTCCTCGCTAAGAGTACCTAGCGAAAGACTTAGTCGGTGTGAGTCCGACTTAATCTCATCAATGGTAATCCTTGTTCGCATCAAACACCGGCCATCAATCCCAGCTAACCCAATCCAATCCAAGGAAATTTATTGTGGGCAAACAAATGCCCCCTTTGGCCCCTTTAGGTTTTAGATTGAAATCCCTCTCTTGCCACATAAATGACATAATAACAAAAGAGATGCAATAATACCAATAAAGACTCAAACCGTTATTTTGCTTTTATTTATACGACCAATTTAATTATTGAAATTTGCTTATGGGTTTCAACCAAAAAAAATATTGCTTATGGATGCATTCCAAAATTATTTTTATTTTTATAAAATATGAGTACATTTATATAAGGGTACATTTTACCTATAAAAAATTGATACATTTATATAAAAATGTGGGTCCATTTCACAAAAAAAAAAAAAAAGAGAATACATTTTATTCAAAAAAAAAAAAAAAAAAAAGCGGCACGTTTTATAAAAATTAGATGGGTACATTTTATATAAAAAAACAATGGGTTACATTTTACATTAAAAAAAAAAACAAAGGGTACTTTCATATTAAAAAATGGGTACATTTTGGATAAAAATAAATAAATAGATTTTTACATTAAAAAATGGTACATTTTACATAAAAAGAATGATACTTACAAAACAAAACAAAATGGTACATTTTGCATTTAATAAAGTGGTACATTTTAAAAGAAAAATGGGCACATTATAAACATATTATGAATACAAATAAAAGGTTAAAAAATTATGAGTACAAATAAAAGTTTAAAAAATATGGGCACAAAAAGAAATTAATATATGGTTAGGATTGCTCTCCCGTGAACTCACTTAACTTCGGAGTTTATCGAAACTCTGAAGCCAGTGAGCTCCCAAAAGGTCTCGTGCTATAGGAGGTGGGCATGTACATATAAGTCATAGATGATCCTCTTCCCTGGGCGATGTGAGATCTAACAATACAATTTAAAAAAATTTACTGCAAATTAAAAATGGGCATAAACTAAAAATAGAAATATATGATACAAAATTTAGCAATAAATATAAGTATACCAAATGTATAAATATACAAAATGTAACGTTTCTAACACTAAATGAATATATTTAGAAATACAATTTAATTGAAATGATTATCTTGATATGTAAATATTTTATTATTGAAATAATTAATGGCGTTTATTAAAACCTAAGGACCTTGATTAAAAATTAAAAAGAATAAAGTTTTAATCAATGAAATAGAAAAAACATGAACATGAACCTAATTTCTTCAAAAGGAAATTACCCTTAATTAATTAGAATTGAAATTGGATTACCTGATATTGAGTTTCCTTTTCCTAGTTAGAAAATAGAAAAGGCTTGGCTCCCAAGCAACCGGCAGTTCTACTCCATGTCGGATTATGAAATCATGTCATTAGCAATCTATATATATATATATATATATATATATATATATATATATATATTATATATTAACATGAATATTAATTAAAAGATTTGAACAGGAAAACCACCTGACATTGGGTTTCCTTTTCCTAGTTAGAAAATATATGGCTTGGTTCCCACGCAACCAGAGCAGTCCTACTCCATGTAGGATTATGAAATCATTCCATTAGCAATGTGTATACATAGGCATAGGCAGAAGCCAATGAACCACAACAAACGATCAACTCTTGCTTTCTTCCAAATTGTAACCCGACTGACACAATTATGGCACTTTCCAAGTTTATCTTTGTTATTTGCTTACTGTTTACCGTCTTCTCCTCAGCCGCCGCACAACCGCCGTGCACGAGCCGTATCTTCTCCAACAAGAAAACCTTCGCCGCATGCAGTACTCTGCCCGTTTTGAACTCGACGATCCACTGGAATTACTACCCGTCGACAGCCACGGTTGACATTGCATTCTCACAATCCGTGGTGAGTGACTCGAGATGGGTTGCATGGGCCATAAACCCTACGTCCACTGGCATGGTCGGTTCACAAGCCATTGTCGCTTACAAAAGAACCGACGGAACTATTACTGTTTACTCTTCACCACTTAAAAGTTACGGGACACATTTGGAACAAGGGAATGTAAGCTTCCCTTTGTACGACGTCTCTGCGGTTTTTGAGAATAACGAATTCATCATCTTTGCAACCATAGGCCTTCCGAACAATGTCAGCGTTGTGCACCACGTCTGGCAGCAAGGACCCATGTTTGGAAACACTCCCGGAATGCACTCGCTTTCAGGACCCAACGTGCAATCTTTTGGAACCTTGGATTTTCTTTCCGGGAAAATTGAAACAAGCAAGGGAAGTACTTCAACGTCCGCCTTAAAATATGCGCATGGAATTATCAATACCATCAGTTGGGGCATACTTATGCCGATCGGCATAATCGTTGCAAGGTATCTCAAGACAGTCGAAGGGGCCGATCCGGCATGGTTTCATGCTCACAGAGGATGCCAAATGCTGGCTTTTCTTGGAGGGATTGCAGGGTGGGGAACTGGAATTTTTCTTGGCTCTAAATCTCCGGGGATTCAGTACAAAGGGCATAGATGCATCGGCATCACTCTGTTTGCCCTTGCCACGATTCAAGTAGCGGTGGCTCTTTGTTTGAGGCCGAAGAAGACAGACGAGAATAGGAAATATTGGAACTGGTTTCATTGGGTTGTGGGGTATGGAACAATCGTCCTAAGCATCGTCAATATTTTCAAAGGATTTGACATATTGGAGCCGGCCAACAAGTGGAAATTGGCTTACATTGCCATCATCGGTACTTTGGGATGCATCGCTGCAATCCTAGAGCTACGAAAACTAGGTTCTTTCCTTTCGAGGTTTAGAAGCAATCGAGCTACAGGGCAAGAAATAGTCGAGAGTACTCAAACAATAGTGTAACTATGTACTTTTATTTTTATTTCTTGGTTGAATTTTTTTGTAATTGAATACTTACATTAAATAGTTGGTTTCTGTAACATGTATGCACTTTTATATCAGTATTTTTGTTACATTCCATTAGCAATTGACATTTTTTACCTGACTCGTTATTAAACATCCAAAAAAAATTAGAAAATAAAAATGTCAAAAACGTAGAAATTTTATATGATCCAAATATATATAAAGCCCACTTATGCATAAATCATTCCATAACTAGACGGAAGCCATAATCCCCACAAACATTAACAAAAGTACTAATCTTGACGTCGGCGAAATTTTTTTGTCAAAATAAAACACGTGCCTGTATGTAGTTTTCTAGTATCTTATTGAGCGGCAATATTCTTTTGATTTTCGGGTCAAACAATAAGCGTGTTTATTCTCTGCTCGATAGTAAAAAAGAAAGCATCTATTTCATGCTCGTTTTCCACTAAACCAATCTCTTGGAGTTTTCCAATCTACTTCTTAAAATGAGTTCATGTCTCACGTGCTTATTTAGAACCAAAACTACAGTTCACTATACTGTGGTAAAATTGCTCCAGTTTGCGAATTTTTTTAAATAAAAAAAGGATAGTATCTATATTATGCTGGCGGGGCATAAGCCAAGCCTTACAAAGGGCTACGGTTTACGGATTGGACTACATTATTTACTTACTTCCATGTAAACGGTCAGCTCAGGAATTGGATCCTCTTCTCAACTTGGGTTTAAGAGCCTCCTGATAGATCGTCAGATTTTAATCCAACAGTTACAAATAAAAGTTCTTTAAAAATTATAATAATTGTAGAATCCAATCGGAGTTGTGTGTTGGTTAGGGGGCACCTAGGAGACACTGAGGCCAAGCTATCCAATTCCAAATCTGAGAGTCCGCGCATCCATTTTTATCTTCACAAAAACCTTAGCCCCTTGGGGTTTTTAGCGCCTAAAACCCTCGGATTTCTTCACTTCACACCTTGAGCCATGGAAGCTCTGCAAGCTTCCCTCCCGCAAGTCCGTCACACCCAATTCGAACCGACACTGATAAAATCAAACGCAACCTCACCAAGAAAGGCGTCCACCCAACTCCCAAGATCGTCCACACCGTCCGCAAAAAAGAAATCCAAAAACACAACCGCAAGCTCAACCGCCTCGCGGGGGCAGATCCATCTCCGCCGTTCTCGCAGACCCAAAAACAGGCCTTGGCCGAAGAAACCCATTTCCGAACTCTCAAGCGCGAGTTCAGGGACTTCACCAAAGCTGATCAAAGCGAAGAGTGGCGGCGAGGAATTCATGGTTGGGAGGCCTTGGGAGGGGATTGAGAGAATTGGGTTCCGAGAGCTCGCCAGTACTAGTGCGGAGTACGGCGGAGAGAAGCTGAAGAAGGAGGAGCTGAATGCGTTGAGGGAAATGTTCGAGGCCCGGAAGCTCGAGGAGTTGAAATGGGTGTTGGATGATGATATTGAGATGAAAGAAGAGTGGTTCAATGGTGAAGACAGGGTCTGGGACCCTTCTAAGCGGCGGAGACGTGGCGAGGGCGAGGTGATTCAGTTCCTTGTTGATAGGTATGTATTGGGGGTTTTGGTTTTGGAATGTATTGATAGTGGTTTTAGAATACTGTGCTATCTGGGGTTTTGTCAATTTTGGGAATTTTGTTTATTTTTCTTGAGGTGGTTTTGTGGGCAGGCTTAGTTCGACCGAGTTTTCGGCGAGGGACTGGAAGCTTTCGAAGATGATGAAACAGTCAGGGTTGCAGTTCACTGAAGGTCAGATGCTTAAAATTCTTGGAGGACTTGGTGCTAAGGGATGTTGGAAACAGGCATTGTCTGTTGTGGATTGGGCATACAATGATAAGGGGAATAAACATTACAAAAGCAGGTAACTTTATTTGGTGAAAACCTTGGTTACTTTCATGTATGTTTCTTCAAGCACAATTTATCTATATCCACTTGTGAGTTTGGAAAATCTGACCTGAATTGAACTACTAAAGGGTCTTAAAATTCAAAATTTGAATAATGGAAAGAAGCTCGATTGTCATACGTGCCAAGGATGTCATCCAATATGTCAAAGGTTTTTGTTGGCTTTCTTTCTGGGATAGATTTAATGCAAAAGCAAGGATTTTTCTTGTGCTGGAGCCATATTTAGGAACATCAACCTGCTCACGCAAACAAATAGTGTTTTAGATTCAGAAACAAACTCAACCTTGATTTTGGGAAGGATTAAAGTACCTCAAGTGGGTTGTTTATTGTTTGGTAGAACTTTGATTATTCTGTAGTCATGTACTGAAAACAATGAGATGCCCTACTGTAGTGCTTTTGTTATAGGCAACAACTTTTGGCCTGTGAACTACTCTATTGAATCTTCCAAAATCTTTTCTTTTACAGCCTTTGCTATTTTTTGTATAAAGTATTGGTGTGTGACTTCACTGACTTGATATGCTACTATTGGCTCGGTTATAAATCTACACAGATCCATTAAACTACCCTCTTTTGTGTTCTTGACAAATTGATACATGTTGTAGGTTCGTATATACAAAACTTTTGGCAGTTCTTGGGAAGGCACGAAGGCCCCATGAAGCTCTTCGCATTTTCAATCAGATGCTTGTGATGCCTTGCTCTTTGCAACTTTTTTCTGAATCCTCTGTCATACTTTATAGAGATTTATTGAATAAATTCTTACATGCAAGTCATTCAGGGAGATTTCAACATATATCCTGATGTTGCTGCCTACCATAGCATTGTGGTTACACTTGGTCAAACCGGTCTTCTAAAGGAATTGCTGAAGATTATTGAATGCATGAGGCAGAAACCTTTCAAAGGAAATAAGAGTTTGTCTCGCATGAACTGGGACCCTGTTGTTGAACCCGATGTCATTGTGTATAATGCTGTAAGAGAGCAATTTTATGTTTTGCACTGTCATTCCTTGTCATAGATTAATCTCTGCATTGATGTGATTCTCTCTCTTCGAAATTGGTTGCCAGTTACTGAATGCTTGTGCTCAAACCCATCAGTGGAAGGGTGTATCTTGGGTCTTTAACCAGTTGAGGAAGAGTGGCCTGAAACCTAATGGAGCAACATATGGACTTGCTATGGAGGTAATAATTGGATATGTCATGTATTAACGCGTAATACTTCAAGCATAGGTCTTTTTTGTTATGATCTAAAGGAATACAGAAATACAATGACTCAGGGGTCGAGAATAAAAACTTAAGTCTTGATTTGAATTATTTGTTTACCATCAGATATTTGTATATATCAGTTATATTGCTAGCAATGTACATCTTACTCTAATAGGAGGTGCTTCTTGTTGTAAGGTAATGCTGCAATCTGGGAAATATGACCTTGTCCACGAACTCTTTAGGAAAATGAAAAAAAGTGGAGAAGCTCCAAAAGCTCTTAACTACAAAGGTAATTCTGTTTGTATCTCATGTGCTATGATTTGGATGCTGTATCATTATTTATGCACTTATATATGATGCATCATTTCCCAGTTATTGTCAGAGCTTTTTGGTGTGAAGGGAAAATTGATGAAGCAGTGGAAGCAGTTAGGGATATGGAACAAAGAGGAGTGGTTGGAACAGGCAGTGTATATTATGAGTTAGCTTGCTGCCTTTGCAACAGTGGCAGGTGGCAGGATGCCCTGGTAGAAGTAAGTTTCTTTCTCTGTGGAATTTAGGTCTATTGTGATTGGCTTTAATTGTTTACATGTGGTGTAATCAAACTGTGCATGATATGTGGATGAAGAGTCTTCGGCAGCATTGTCATCCTTGCTGCAGTTCCTGCCATGTTTTTTGTCATTCATTTTCTTTTTATCAAGTTGTTAGGTTTCTTTTTTCTTTCCTTGAATGAGGTGGTTGAAGGAATAAGTTTTTACGCTGTGGTCCTCGTACTGTTATGATTGGTTTATTGCAAATATAGGAAGTTTCTTGTGGCACAAGTCATACACGTTTGCATTCAACTATCTACGCATTCCAGATCATCAAGAATTGAAGCATGGACAATTAATTTGTAGTGTAGTTGTCGTGGAATAGATGATCTTCATTTCTACAAATTTTGCTTGGTTTCGTTTACTACTTTGTGTTCCTGTGTAGGTGCTTTGAATATTTTTAGGTGGACTTGTTCCTAAAACAATTTTCTTAAGGGTGCATTTATATAATGATGATCATTGTGAGTTTGCAGAGATATGTTTGGCACTTGATTAGACATTTTTCTTTCTACATAATAAGCAACGTTTACCTTATTAACGAGTTTCATGTATGTGGGGCGAGGTGAAACTATATTCAGCTAGCTATGGCATGAAAAGTAGCACTTGATTCTAAGTTGTCTTTAATACCTACTGCAGGTTGAGAAGATGAAAAAGGTACCAAATACTAAACCTTTGGAGGTCACCTTCACAGGCATGATAACATCTTCCATGGAGGGAAGACGCATTGATGACTGCATATCTATATTTGAACACATGAAAACCCAGTGTTCCCCTAACATAGGGACCATAAATGCAATGCTGAAAGTCTTTGGACGTAGCGATATGTTTTTCAAAGCTAAAGAATTGTTTGAAGAAATCAAGACGGTTAAACCTGATTCTGATCCGTTACCAGATGGAGGTGGTACTTCCCTTGCCCCCGATGAGTACACATATATCTCAATGCTGAAGGCATCTGCCAGTGCTCTACAATGGGAATACTTTGAACATGTGTACAAGGAAATGGCTTTGTCTGGATATCAAATCGATCAAAGTAAACATGCATCGCTACTTGTGGAAGCATCCAGAGCTGGGAAGGTAAAGTATAGAGCTAACGGCCTTTATTTCTTCGTCTTCTTACATCGAACCCTTTTATTTTTTTACTGTGTCCAGTGATAGTGTTCATCTTTCCACTAAATGCACCTTGTTTGGAATGAAATCCAAGAATTTATTGAGGTATTAGGAAACATGTAGATCTCCTTTTGATTCTTCTTGAAAGCTCTCGACTTTTAAATTCTGGTTTTTGATTTGTTTCATCTTTTTCAGTAGCCCTATCACTTGTGTGGTTTTGCGGTCTTGTTTTCTGTAACCACTGGATGAGTCGGGAACTTATACTTCGTAATCTGTTTGATGCAGTGCCATCTACTCGAGCATGCATTTGACGCAATTTTGGAAGCTGGAGAAATCCCCCATTCGTTGTTCTTCACTGAAATGGTATATCAAGCTACAGTCCGGCGTGATTATAAGAGGGCCGTAACCTTGGTCAGCGCCATGGCTCACGCCCCGTTTCAAATCAGCGAAAGGCAGTGGACGGACCTTTTCGAGAAAATTGGAGACGCGATCAGTCAGGATGGTTTAGAGGAACTGCTGGATGCTCTAAACAATTGTGATGTAACATCGGAAGCCACGGTCATAAACTTGAAAAGATCATTGCTTTATCTTTGTCGGTCTTACAGATCAAGAGGCTTATCAAGTTCCGGCTATTTTGGCAGTGGAGCCACAGATACATCATCCTCGGTCGATAGCAACGAGGGATTTGATGGTAACAAACTGGTTATTCCGAATCATTATTTGGATTCGGTTGATAGTATCCCCAAGCCGGGGAGGGATCATCTTGTTGGTGAGAGTATTGACGTTCCCTCAGATGAGTTTTCTGTTGGTAAGACCCGCACCAGAAGAGACATAGACATGGTTAGGTCAATGGATTATGTTTCAGATGAAGATGGAGAACACTCAGAAGTCGATGAGGAAATTGAAACACTGGTAAATGGAGTTGATTCTCACGACTCGGATTTGCCCGCGGCAAATGAAATACTGGAAGCTTGGAAGGAAAGAAGGAAAAGGGATGGGATACTCTTCCCCTTTCATTCGAACCAGATCCCTTCAGAAAGATGAACATCTCAGATTTCAATTTAGCATATTTCTGTCAATGTGCATATAAGAAAAGTATTTTGGCCTACAACTCTCAAACTCAATGTATTTACAGATGCATATATCAAATTTTATGTTTCAGTCTTCGGGAAACTTTCCTAGGTGGGTGTGTGCGTTCGTGAGAGAGAGCAATGTCCAGTGAAAATCTCTCATTTTCTAAGAATAGTAATTCTCCGATGCACTTACACAACAGCGACAACTGCAAATGCGCATAATTTATCTACCTTGGCATGAAAAACCCGCTCTTTCCTTCGCTTGTGTTTACTCATCATTTTAACTCTCTGAAACAGAAAACCTACAAGCTTCTTACATGATACCTGTAAAAAGAGAAGAAAGAGGGTTCACAGACAAAGCTCCAACGTTCCAAATATACAATCCCAAACTATTTACACTAGACACATGAAGACATCGCTGCACCAGCGTATCATCATCCCACGCATGGTTCTTGCTCAAGAATGAGTTAACCCATGTGAGAGTTTCATGTGAAGGTCTGCAAAAAAATTGCAAAGAAATACATAAAGGGCATGGATAGGAGTACTAGATTAGTTTTACCAAAATAAATTTTTATACATGAATCTTTGCATGATAATATATAACTTTGGAGCGAGAAATCATGAATCTTGCAAGTTTATTTTAGCATGAAAAAAACTAGTAGTTTGCATATCACTATACAACGTGCTAGTGGATAAAACTGCGATCTTTCAGTAACTTGACAAGAATTCGGGCGGCATTTATCCAAATATTGGCCAAGCTCACAAAATTCAAAAGTTAAAAGGATGCAAAGATAGCATCCTACAAGGGAATACTCACAGTCTACACACATTTTATGTGAAAGGTCAACTTATGATGTGAAATTGCTTAAGAGAACTTTACCAAGTTTTCTACATTTCAACGCCTTCATTGCTGCTTTGGCAAAAACTTGTGCTGCTTCTGCTTCAGCTTCTGCCGCCTCTGCCTCCCTTGCTGCTTCTTCAGCTGCTGCGATGGCAGCCTCTGCCTCTGCTACCGCCTGTGCAGCAGCAGCAGCAGCCTCTTGTGCAGTCATGCTTCTCATCTTGGTTAAATCTGCATCTACTTGGGATTTAGTAAGGATGTTGACGTCACTCTTATCTGTTCTTGATGAATCCTTCTGCTTTCCATTGGGAAGCAATGCTGAAGAGCTTCTTTTTTCAGAAGTTGCTGGAATTCTGTATCTATGCTTTACCTGCAACACAGACCAAAAAAAACAAATTCCTTAGATATGATCACGTAATTTTTTGCTTTTTCATTAAGAATGTCTATTCCTATTATAAACTTCGTTTCTGGTGGAAGGTAAGTCCTAATTCATACACATCCACAATTGTGAGTCTTATCAACTTAAAACCGCTGCTCAATCAACTTAAACCCGCTGCTCAATCCCATCCTACATTGCCTAACATTCTGTATCCTTGTTTACTACGAAATCTTAGTCCTACTAAAGCTTACCTAATTAATCCGGAACTAAGACTACTTAATAAATCCTAACCTATTGGGACTACATAAAACAATAAAACATAAAGGGAAACATGAGAAATAATAAAATAGCTAACCCAAAATAACTAGAACCCTAGCCTAATTGGATAAAGGACCCAAGTACTCATGGAGAGCCTTGTTCAATGGTTGAAAAAGACTCGTCCTTGAGTCTAAATCGTCATCACCAAAGACTCCATAAAAAGCCTGAAACTGGATTCTTCCTTTCCAAACAAAGAGATTTTTTTCAATACAAGACCATTTTTTCAGTATTTATGTTTGTTCTCATGCATCTACATAGAGCTTCAGTATGACCTTAGACTTAAAATTCTAGTATATATTGGCATCAATACATTTTTCAGGCTTACAAGCCAAGGTTTCTTACATCAATCAGATAAATGCAGTCTCAGTCCAAACATACTACAGTAAATGTGCTCTAAGATATCAAAACTTGAGAGGTTAATTACCTTAACCAGCTTTCTGTTGGTTGTCATATGCTTTAATTTTGATGACAGTAGCTTTTTTAGGTTTGGTGGTGCCCAATATTGCTCCTACAAAATGAAAAGTGATAATGTCGAAATTCCTCCAAAAGATCAAGTATTAGTAAATGAGTTATTGAGGAAATTTGAGATTGACAGCGAAATGATACATAAAACATAATATATGAAGAAAGCATGCACTCTCCCCTATTTTCAATCCATTCATTTTCTACTCATTTGCATTCAAAGATGACAGAATTAAGTACTTTAGTTTGACTTGTTAAATGTTTGTTATTTAAACACAAAATATTTCTGCAAGTTTTCTACAAGATGGGTTTCCAAAACTATGAATGAAAGACTCACAATATATATACCTCTATGTACATAACAATTGCAGCTCTGTCAGAACCCCCTGGCTCCTTCAAATTTGTAATAGCTTCTAATATAAGGTGATCCAACCTAAAACCAACCAGATGTCAAGAAAAATACGATAGCATGTCATAAAGTACAATGTTTTTTTCGCCATTTTAAAGGAAGAATAAGATGTGGAGTCGTCTCAAAACATATTTTTGTAAATGTAGAAGGATATCAGAAAACTGCCTCACAAATTAGCAAACGTAACCATACTCATATGCCAGCCATATCAACAGTCTTCAGTTAAAGTGACCTTTACAGCTATGCTTACATAGAGAATTCCTATTCTATTGTTCAGGAAATACAAAGTGAGAGTATAGAGTAAGCATGAAACGAAAAGGGATTGAGAAAAAAAGGTAAAATATATTTCACAGGACAGTCATACCTATCACAGAACTCCTAAAGACAAAATATTATAGATGCAAGTGATAAAATTCATTTGTACAACATTAACATTTTCATGCCATTCGCTTTACGGTGACAATATTCATGAGTATGAGATTTTATGGAAATAAGATAATGAATTGAGGGTCAAAATAACAGGTACCGTTGATCCTTAATGCTGACCAGTTATTTGACCGTTATCCCATTAGATCAAGAATTTTCATATCCAGTTCTTATCACAGAATGAATGTACATTCAATATCCATAAAATCAGTGGAGATCTAACCTGGAAATTGGATGTTTTGAATCTTTTGATTCAGTAGTCTGTGGCTTTCCACCAGAAATGGCAAGAGGCTTAGCGTCAACCACCTCCTTATGACTTTGGATTATAGTGCTCACAGCCAAAGGGTTATTGTTGTTCTCATGTTTAGGAGTCGGTAAGTTCCTTTTAAGTGCAAGCTTAGCCTTCTGTCGAGAACCCCATATTGCAGTCACATTTATATTTCTCCACTTGTCCTATCCAAGGAAACAACTACAAGCATTATTAAACAAAAACACAAAATCTAATATTTACAACCAAATCAAGCATAAATCTGTACAGTACTGTTTTAGGATATGAAAAGAATAACTTATCCAGCTCAAATAATAGACCTTTAAATCCGAAGAAGATTTTGTACATCCACATTTTTCTATATTAGTTTAACAATACCAACTAAGGCTAAAGTCTCGAAAATGGAGACCTTGAGATCAACATTTGAACGCAGATGTAAGATAGTATTGAATTCTGGATCTGTCAGTATTGTGCGCCATTTTCCTGCCCCATGTTTAAGTACTCCAGCTTTAAGGGCTTCTTCTTCTTCGGAGGTCCACTTCTGCTTAGGAGCACCCATCAACCGAAATCCAGAGCCCTTCCAGAACGAAACCTGCCAAGTCAATTTCTGCACTTTTCAGAACTTCATAGATTATCAAATTTTGAATGGTAAAAAGCTTCAACTACAATATAGTAACTTAAAAGACCAACAATTATAATTTTACCATAATTCCCCCAACCCAATATAAATGAATATATAAGGAGGGTTAAAAAAAACCCTACAGTGAAACTTAAAACCCCTGTGGAATTGAACTCATCCACTAAATTATATATTCCGTTTTCAAGTCATTTTTTTTTCTTTGATTAAAAAACGATATTGGAAATTGCGATCTGAGGCTAGAGAAGCAAAGGAAGACCTAAGAAGATTTAAGAAAAAAATGGAATACTTGGAGCTAACGGGAAACTTGACACAATGTTCTAGCCTCAAATTACAATTAACTGTACAAAAATTTCAACTGGGTATATCAATTTAATAAAGGTTACAAGCTTAACAATTTATCATTTTTTACGTTAAATTCTGTCTAAATCCACTAAATTTCTGAACTTTTACAAGAACTTGAATTTCATCTCGCTCACCTCAACTAAGAAAATTCACACCAATTGCATCAAATGGCAATGCATGTGGGCAATTCCTGCACACGCAAAAAACCCCAGAATCTAATTCTCATAATTACAATAAAATACGAGCGAGATTTTCAAAAAATTGAAATTCCGACAAGTAACCGGTGAAAAACTGAAAAGAAAAAAGAGAGAAGGGAAGCAGAGGATTACCGGATCGCAGAAATCACCGAGGAGCTGACGGAAAATGTGGGCAGCTGAGAGATTGGCTGGATAATCCGAAATTTGAAGAATCTGAGAATTTTACTAAATTCATACAAATATTTACATGAATTTTATTTTATGGACTCTTGGTGTTCAAGTGTGTCGAATTTTGTCGGAAAATTAGAAGGAGAAAAATTGTTGTAATTGAAATTCTTCCAGGTTTTGTTTTTGTCTCGCTCGGCCTACCCTTTTGGGAGATGGACAGCCAGGCCTGAGGGATGGGACCCGCCAAATGGTTAATGCTAAATGCTAATAGGGGTCTTCGGTTTCTCTAAATTATGTTAGACCCCTCATTTCGAAAGCATTATACACTTTCACCCCTATACTTTTTCTGTGTTCCTTTACTTTTATTCTCTCTTTTATTTTTTTGATATTTTTTTTGTGCTTTTTGAATAAGGAAGTTAACGAAGAGCGCATTCTTTTGAAAAACTTTATTTGAGCAAAACCTTTTGTGTTCATACAAAAATTAAGGTCTAAGTGGTAATTATATGATTTTTGGTTTTTATTTTATTGTAATTGAGATGCAAAAACAAATGTGAAAAATGAGAAATAAAAAAAAGTGGAGGAAAAATAGTGGGATAGATAGAAACAACATTATATCGAATGACTCCAGAAATTAACAACGAATTAATCTAAGTTAGAATTCACTAGTAATCAAGAACTCACCAAGAACTGAGGACCTTAAAATTTATTGATTTTCTAATATAAAAGATTATACAATGCCTTTTAGTCCTCATTTTTCTAGGAGTACAAATAAGAAAACAAATTAAAGAAATAGTAATCCTGAAATGCCATTTTGGGCTAGCAAATGGAGTTTGGCAAAAAAATATATTCATATAATAGGAACAACATGACAAGGTTTTTTTTTTTTTTTTTTTTTTTTGCGACGTCATTCTCTTCAAAACGCGGGTTGTGTCCTCAAGTTTGCAATGCTTGGGCCTTGCTATAGATTTTACGGCCTTTAGTTTATTTTACATCACAAAACCAAGTTATTAAATTGGAGACTACGAGTGTATTCAATTGAGATTTTGAGGGTTTTAATTATTTTAATGAATTCAACGGTATTCAATCAGGATTTTAAGTGATTCTCTGAAATTCAATGTGTATTCAATTAGGATTTTAAAATAGTTTATTAAAATCCTTTGAAATCTAGGTGTATTCAATTAGAATTTTAAGAAAGTTATAACATTCCAGGTGTATTTAATTTGAATTTGAATTTAAAGAATTTAGATAAGTTGAGGAATTAAAGGGAATTGGAGAGATTTTGTAGTGTATTTTAAGTATCCACAAATCTCACCTATTCCTATAAGATTTCAAGAGAATTGAATTAAAATTTTACATAGAATATCTACAAATCAGTTAAACTCCATAAAAATCCATGAATTTATAAATCTATTAAAATCTCTCTAATTCCCAATTGAATAAATCCCCCTTCATTTCTCAATCTACAAATATTCAAGAGCATTCATTAGTACATTTAAGGTCTCGAGTTCGGTACTCATTTCATGAATATCAATAGTATAAATTTGCAAAGTATGTTGGAATGTAAAACTATGAAGTAAAATATTTTGGTTTTCAAAGTGCCAAGTGCATATGTGAGTTAAATCAGTTTTCTAAAGTGTTATATCCTTTCTTTGTGCACCAAAGTTAAAATCGTGCTATATACAAATTAGTTCAGAGTAATTTAAATATCATCATATATACAACAACAACAAAGCCCTTTTTTACTATATGGGATCGGTTATATGAATCTTAAAACGTTATTACATTTAGTTGTGTGTACAAATGTAAACAAACTTGTATTTAAAAAATTACCCTTAAAAATCTCTTTGAGATGCTCGTATTAGATTTTGGGGCTTAGTACCAATTCAACACAGTTATGGACGGTTAGCAAGTAACTCTTTATCATAATGTTGAAGAAGGGTGTTGTAAGTTCGAATTCTGTCGACTCTCTAATATAATATTTAATCTAACAAATCTATATTTTGACAAAAATAAAAATAAACCAAAGTTTTGGGCAGTTTCTGTATACTTAAAATTAAAGTAGTGAAAAAGTAAATTTCATCAAAATAGTTGAAACTTGAAAAACAACATTTCGGTTTCAGCTGCAACTTCTACATTTCACAAGGCGCCCGCGAGTATTGGTTCTTCCGTTGATTCGTGAACCTGCGATGGCGAGCTCTCTGCAGCGCATATCAAGCCACGCTCGTCTTCTCCGAGCCTCTGTTGCCTCAAGGTCCAGGCCGTTCTCGACGGACGCTCTAGTCGAATACATGCCCGGGGAGATCGGAAAGGTCGCCGGCATTCCCGACGAACATCTTCGCCGGAGGGTATGATCCTTTTCGTTTTCCTTCTGAAATTCAATTCGAATTTTTCTCTAATTTTGACCCAATTTCTGAAATGGATGCACATAACCCAATCCGATTTTTTGGTTTATGGATCGAGAATTAGGGTACTGGGCATGGGTGATGCTAGGAGATCAAATTTCTAAACTGAATTTTGTATACCAAATGATGTAGATGTTGATGATTTGATTAATATTTAAATATTGATTAACGTGTTTATTTTCTATTAGTACACTTCATTTGGTTTGTAAATTTGATTTAAAAATTTGGTCTCCTGGCATTTTAGGGCCGTTTGATAATCACTTCGTTTTTAGTCTTTAGTTTTTGGTACCTATGCATTGGTAAGAAAATGGTAAATTTTGAGGTTGAAGTTTCTAATTTTTTAGTTTTTGATGAATGTCACAAGCTGGACATGGTTAATGTCATTTTTTTTTTTTTTTAAATTTAAAATTCATTGTGATCGGGAAGTTATCCATTTTTGGGGACGCATGACAGGTTATAATATACTCACCTGCAAGAACTGCATCTCAGCAAGGATCAGGGAAAGTTGGGAAGTGGAAAATCAACTTTGTGTCAACACAAAAGTATGTTTTTTGGTTCCCCATTTAATAGTTCCCATTGGAAAAGTATTTGGACTTTTGAGGGATTGCTGATTCGGTTATATATTTTGGATTTGTTTCTGAAGGGTTGTATCTTCTGATATGGTTCATGGTGGGCAGATAGGTTTTATACCGCTTAGTTTTTACGGAGTTTTGTGTTAACCAATGTGGATGTTGTGTTATCAGTCAATCTCTTCATTTATAACTAAACTTTCTATTTTTGAACATTTTCTGCTCCTCCGGTAGTTTTAACATGACAATAAAACCTTAGAACTGCGCTGCTTTAGCTAGATGGCACCTTTCTTGGATTTTGTTTGGGATATTTTAAGTCAGGTCATAGTCGAGCTTGAAATAAGCTTCTTTTTGTTCTCTCTTAAATATCAGATGATTATTATGTTAGCATAATTGGATGATTAATGGCTCATCTTTTTGATACGTTTGTAGGTGGGAGAATCCATTGATGGGATGGACTTCCACTGGGGACCCATACGCACACGTTGGTGATTCGACACTGGGTTTTGACAGCGAAGACGCTGCAAAGTCCTTTGCAGAGAGACATGGTTGGGATTATGTGGTATGTTTTGTTCATTTTCTTTGTCCTCCATCGGGTTTAGGGCTGCCCTTTGTTGTGTTTCTTAAGGAAAATTTGTGTGTTTTTAACCTAGGGATATATTCATCCCCCATATGGGGAAAAAGAACTAGGCATATATTCATTGAATTCCAGATATTACCTTCCAGCCATAAACAATTTTGTGCGATTTTGGTAGTAGACTGGTAGCCCTTTAACTGTTGGTTTACTTTGAAAATATGTTCTTTTATGATGGGTGCAAATTCTTTTATCTCTGATTTTTTCTTTTAACTTCCCTTTGACCTAATAATGACAGTTCTTGAACTCACCTGCAGGTTAAAAGGCGGCAAACGCCATTGTTGAGGGTATGTGATTCTTTCTTCATACTCTCTGAAGCTATTTCCATTCTCATAACAGTTTCTTTTTGTTATTATTTCTTAAATGTATTTATGGTTTTTGGGGTAGCACCCATACAGAAGACTCTTGTCATTTGAGATTAAGATGTTGGTTCCGTTTGGGAATTAGAATATAAAATCATCGTGAAATTTTCATGAATCACAACCCCTTTGGTTTCTTTTTCCTGATAAAGCGAGGACCTGCTCTGAAGGACCTGTAGAAGCTACAACTGTTGTCATTTCAGTTTTCGACTCCATCGATTTTAGCTCCCTAAGCCATCATTTTCTATATGAAGTGTTTTATTGAAGTTGTACAGTACTTTTTTCGTTCCGCCAATTCATGCCAAAACAGTTTAACCGCTTTAAGCTTTGTGTGTAGTATTATGGAGAATAGATTGGCAAAAATGTCAGCAGGATAGTCCATTTCTAGTTAGGTAGTTAATCTTAGCTGCTTCCTATTTTCCTGGAATCGATAAGAAATTGAGTAATGAGGTGTTGCCCGCCCTCGAGATAGAAATTTCTGATTATTTGTATTAAAATATTGGTTTTTTTTTTTTTTTTTTTTTTTTGTATCTTGAGATGTAAAAATGAATCTTTCTTACTGTATCTCTGGCTTCAGGTGAAAGCATATGCAGACAACTTCAAGTTTAAAGGCCTCCCAAAACTGAGGAGAATTGATTTTGCTTCAATGGTTTTGTTTCCGTGGTCAATCTCAGGAGGGAGGCTGTTGCAACAATTCTTTGCAGTACCCTTGTCGTATTTCATTGAACGAGTTACTTGGTCCAAATGAAACAGACTGCAATAATAAACGCGATTCATGCTGTGAAGTATCTTCTCCTATTTCTTTGGTATAAATGACAGTGCCTTTGTATTTCTTGTCTGTTCGATAGTATTTTTACAGTTTTTGTATTCCATGTTTTGTATTTGGTTGTATTCCCCATACGTGCATTCCAATCCCAGTTCGAGAAATGATGGAACGGATAACTTTGCTTGCAATGCACTGCAGTTTGAATTTTTTTCTTCTTCTGCCTCTCCTCTCTGTTTCCCACCTTTGCCTATATCTCAATCTATTTGCTGGCTCACTGGTACCTGCTGCACTTGGTAGCTCGGGAATTTGAAATTAGGTGTTGAGTTTTGACCTCTGTTCGGGTGAACACGATGGAACCAAAACGACATTAAATTAAAAGTTGTGCTACAATCAGTCGCTCACATTCTACGGTCATTATGTACTACTGAATTGATTGTTTTATGTGATCAAACAGTTGGATGGTAATGGGTAGATCATATGTTCATGTATGAAGGGGGAATCCCAGTTGGATCTTTTACCAATAGCTTTAGATGAACCATTTCCATCGCTAGTTTGATCTTCCCAAATATCGGTTGAATATAACACCAAATTCGCCCATCATTTATTAAGAAAATTTGCTATTCCGTCGGTGTGACGAAGCGATCGTCGATTTAGATACATAACTCATAATTCAAACACGCTGATAGATTTGCACTTAGATAATCCTGAACCAGGTTGAGAACTGTTGAAGTTTTATCCGCCATGATTTGGCTGCTAAACCCGGTGAACAGAGAATTTGCCGGCAACATTTTTAACCTCAAGTGAAGTCCCTGTTAACAGTAATTCCGCTAGCATCTGGTAATAACTGCTTAGTATAATACTTGGATTTACGCGACAGATTGATCTTTGTCCGCCGCCTCTCTGGTATTGATTCAATCGAACATTGTGAAAAACCGCGTCTCACAAACCTGTGAGAGAAACAACGGGTGTCATTCTTCAAGACTGATCACTGAACGTTTGTTTTTCTTATAAAAAAAATAGAACGAAGCGCCAAGGAATACGTGCAATAACCATATCTAACCCTCACATGTGATCCCTCTACAAGCATATGTAGGCTACTATAGCATGTATTTCAATTAGCAGAAACTAACCAGTCTGCAGTACGGGTTGTAAGCAAGAAAAGCTTCTCCAATCCGAGCGAAGATGCCTTCTTCTCAATGTAATCTGCAGATATTAAAAATGTAAGAAATTATGGACTATAACAGTAACGATAATACAGTTTGCAGATATACAATAGTATACATGGTCCAAATTGTCCCTTTGTTTTTAATTGGGTATCAAATTTCAGTTCAAAGCATCTTGGGTCAAATGAATCCAAGATGTTCAGTAGAAAAAGAACAGGAAGAAACAAGATGTAATCCAAATCTACGTAGCTTAGGCCAGAAGTATGTGCGCTGATGTGAGCTGTTACTGATGTTTCTTCCTCTTTCTGATATATACCATCCACTTTTTTAGGAATATATGATATCAGCACAAGAGTGTAAGTTTACAGTAACGGTAAAAGAACCTTTTTCGTAAGAGTGGAATCATTGGACATGCTGCGAGAAAGAGAGCAAATATATATTTTTAGCTATAATGTGAATATGATTAGCTACTGTTAATATAATTAGGGTAGTGCTGTCTGCACAACCATTTTTACTTCGCACAAACCCCTCTCAATTTCTGGCCGTCATATCGAATGAATTGAGAAGATCAACGGCCAAAAATTAACAAGGGTGTGTGAGAAGTAAAAATAGGAGTGTGAATAGAACTATCCTGTGATTAAACTTTCAAAATGGTCAGTAGAAAATATGCTCAGCAACGACTAGAGAAGTATATTAGGAAATGAGGAAAGCAACAAGAGAAAAGCTATATCGATGCTTATTCAAGTTTTTCACAGTATATTACCAAGTAATTTATCACCCTGCCCTTGACCACGGCAATCAGGAGAAACTGCAATAGCAGCAACCTCTGCACATTTCTCCTCTGGGAAAGGAAAAAGAGCAGCACATGCAATGACCTGACCTTCTCTTTCCACCACAATGAAGCAATCCAATTCTTCACGTAGCTATTGGTACAAAGTCAGTTCATGAAAACAATACAAATTAAGGTAAGTTTCAATTAATAATCATGAGTGAAAGGCAGAAGGTTCAGTAAAACAAAATTATAAAAGATCATTAACACAAACCTGTTTGTCACTTCTTGGAACCAATGTGCCAGATGCTTCTAAAGGCTGTATAATTTGTCTTATTCCAGAGAAGTCAGATGCCCTAGCCATCCGGGTTCCTTCATATAGGTCACTAAGAACGAACATTTAATGCATGTCAGTGGATAGATGGAGGAAAACTTATGCATAGCAGCATATGTTAGGTACAATTGTTTGCTCTCCTTTTTTATAATTCATGTAAAAAAACTCTTGAAGTTAAGACTTCAATGGAAACCAAGAAGCTACCCCTATGTACCCAGTATCCAATCTTAGCATGGTTAACCGATGATGATGAGAATATCTTTGGCACAAAAATATTTGGGAATTGTTATTAGCACTCCAAAAACAGCATCCCGTACTCCACCCTCCTCCCTCCTTCCTGGTTTTTTATTTTTAAATTTGAATTCTTTTCTAGAGAGGAGTTCTTTTTTGGAGTGCCAATAAAAACTCCCGATTTTTTTTGAAGTAGTGACTAAAAGATACAAGTTAAATACACATCCAGGAACAATTACAACTTATTTTATGCCCAATCCTGGCAAGATGAGACCAAAACAACCTCTAATGAACTCATGCAACTCTATCAAATGAACATTTAGATGTAACGTGGTTTGAAAATTTGATGTTTGGATTTCCACTAAAATACCGACTAGGCTAGTAAGCCACAAACGAGGAAAGAAACATAAACCAGAAAAATGTAAATAGCAGACCATCACATCAGCAACAAAAAAATCCTAGCAATTCGGACCATCAGCATAGCTTATCATCACATTAAAGTTGATTAGTATCTGACATCAGAAAGTCACAAAAGTTCACAAAATTCAGATACGTTAATTGAAAAAAAAAAAAAAAAAAATAGCATACCTAGCCACCATTGTCCCCATTCCATCTCTTTTAAACAATTCCAACAATAAAACTCCCCCTTTAGTTCCATCCAACAGATGTACTCTTTGAACACCTCCCTGGCATTAAATCAGAAACTACCATTGGCTGGGTTCTTGAGATTCAACATATAAAGAAGCTGAAACTTTAACCTATGCAGACACATATTTACTGAAGTTCATAAACCAGGGGGAAAAGGACTGTTATGAGCTTACCCTGCAAACGAAGGCTGCAGCAGCCAATTCGGAAAGGTAACCATTTAATCGACTTTGCCGTTCATGACCTCCAATAGCAAAACCTTGTTCACCAGTCCACAATCCATTCCCATTTTCAAAACCAACACCATTGTGAAACCATGCGGTATAATTTTCCTTAAGAGCCTTCCCATTCCGGTAAGTAGCATTGGGATCACCATATCCAAAGCCAGACAGATTTTCTTCATCAACAGCTTTCACATAGCTAGCAGCTACCTCACTCTGCTGAGCCCGCTTACGAATCAACATGTCTGCTTCTTCAAGAGTCAAGAAGCGAACAAGGCGTCCACTCTCGTCAAGAATTGGACCATCTATTATGCAGATAAGTTTATCTGCTTCGATAGCCAAGGCACAAGCCGTTGCAACTTCGTACGTGCTGAAATATATAGAAGCATAAATCATCAGCAACTAGGTATTATATGTGTAAGAAGAGCTGGCAGCAGAAAATAATCAACCAAATATATAACAAGCACTGTGTAAACTTTTCATTTGAGACACCAAAACAGAAACTATTAGAAGCTTTGTCTATAAAGCATACTTGCAATTTAAAGTTTCTCCAGAGCTGGAATAACCCAGGTTGCTCAGTATCACAATACAATCATCATCAAGCCTCTTACGCATGCGAGAAACATCTACTTTCTTGACTTCACCTGTTGCCCCATAATCTACACCAGCAACAACTCCTCTTCTCTGAAAAATGAAATAACAGCAGTACTTTTCAGAATTTGTACCAACGAAAAAATTCAAAAATCAAGAAAACAACTTAATGTTTAATGTCACTTTTGAAACAGTAAGATTCTTACCTTGGCTGCAAGAAAGTTACCACTCTCGACGCTGACACCAACTTCATGCAAACGACTATTGTCACCATGTCGACGAATATTGCATATGGAAGGTCCTGGAGAAAGCTTTGCCTCTATTGTCTTAGATATCGCCCCAGCTGCTTGCCTTGCAGCATCTAGAGAATCTGAGTCAGTTACCCTGTACTGACCAACAAACTTTGGCTTCTTTCCTGAAAAGTAACAACTAACAGATACCTGCTTAGTTTCAAACTTATAGCACTTCAAATGGCTTAAACAAACCAACAACTTCAAGAACCTAACGAATTAATAATCTAACTAAACTAAGAAATGCATTTTGAAATCAATACCACCAATCAATCATATTTTGTGCTCCACTCTGTGATATCATGCTTAGGGTTCGTTTGGGATTGCTTCTCTAGAAAGCACTTCTAGTAGACGGGCTTTAACCACGTTGAAATGTTTACTAGAATCCAAATCCTACCTGGAAAAACATTTGTAAGTACTACTCGAATAAGCATCTGGCAATTGCTTCTTTCCAATATGTGCTTCTATGAGTCAGAAGCACTTCTAAGTTTTTCTGCCAAACGCAATGAGATGCACTTTTAGGTGTCAAAAAACGCTTTTAGCGTCCGTGAAGCAATCCCAAACCAGCCCTACTCATTGAGAATGTAAAATAACAATCACATACAATAAAACCCTCACCTCTCTGTGCCAAAAGTTCATCAATTTGCACTTGGGTTCCCGGAACAAGAACAAACCTGATCCCCAGGTGATGAAGAAATGCTATATCCTGCATAAAAAACAATATATAAATAGACATATACTAACAAACAATCCAATGCAAAGAAAACGAATAAAAAGATTTCATTTTCTCAGCAACCAAACAGTTCAAAGAGAAAATTTTCTTAGCAACCAAACAGTTCAAAGAGAAAATTAGAAAAAGGCAGAGGACCTGCCTTGAGAATGGGTTCCAAGTGACTACTAGACACAATTTCACCCGATATAATCACAACGAAGGTACCGCCGCGGTGGGCCCACAAATACGGCCAAGCCTCCCGGAACCACCGCACGAACTGCTCGTCCTCCATGCTACTGTAGTTCTCGCAATCGCTCTCGCTATCCTCCATCACAGGGCCATACGCATTGCTGCTGCACTTGAGGGAAATTCCAGCCCTGCCCTTCCGCATCCCGCTATTCGCCACAGGCAGCCGACAGGGTTTTTCGGTGACGGTAAGAGAAGAGCGGCTAGGCGAGGTTAGCTGGGCGGTTACGGTGGCGAGTCGTCGGTGGGTTCCTAAAGTGGTGTATGTGGCGGCCATAGAAGGGGTTGAACGAAAAATGCACGCACAGAGGGTGATCTAATTCAAAAGATGAGCGCTGGGTGAACTCCGGAAGCCGCCACGATTAAAACGGTCCCACACTAAAGTTTCTAGGTTGACTACCGCTTCACAATTTTTGGCGGATTATTTGGGCCAAAATTTCGCACTAGTAATTTAATAAATTCGCGCCATAATAATAAGAAACTAGTGTATAAAGTTTTTACTTTTGTTTTTTTTTTTTTTTTTTAATTAAAGAAGAGAGAAAGGGTGTGTGACAGAACGTAGAAGTAGGGAGAGAGTGAAAGAAGTTTGTTTTTTAATTTCTTAAGTTAGAGATGATAAAATTATTTGTATGTGAGGTTTAAATAAAAAAAATTTTATTTTGTGAAATTACGTTATTGTTCTTAATTTTGTTGTTGTGATAAAAGATAAAACGGTCTTTTTACCCTCTGTTCGTTAATAAATAGGGTTTTATTAATATGTATTTATTAGATAAGCACTGTTTTAAAAGGGAAATGTTTTTCGCATCTTTGTCTTCTCTTTTTTCATATACAAAACTTAGAGGCATTGAAAAGTTGAAAAATCCTTCCATGTAGATAATTATATTTTTTAAGGTAATGCTAGAGAGATTAAATTTGTAAATAAAATTTTGAAAACTAAAGAACATAGAAGTTGATGATTGAGTTATTACTTAAGCGTTGATAAACGTGCTCATTTTTATTGGTGACACATCACTTAGTTTGCAAATTTTGTGTCCAAATTTAGTCTCCCTAGCATTACCCTTTTTTTTTTCACTATTAGTTGGATGCATATTAAATGATAGGGTAATGCGAGGATGACTAAATTTGTAGCCAAAATTTGCAAACTAAATGATGTGTCACCAATAGGAATAAACACGTTTATTAACGCTTAAGTCATAATCCAATCATCAACTTCTATGTTATTTAGTTTACAAAATTTAGTCTCTTTAACATTATCTTAAATGATAAGTCGTGTTAAAACAAAATGCAAACTTAATTGAATATGCATGGCGTGTGTGCTGGTTACTAGTATGACGTGTGTGCTGGTT
Source organism: Pyrus x bretschneideri (assembly GCF_019419815.1). NCBI lineage: Eukaryota > Viridiplantae > Streptophyta > Magnoliopsida > Rosales > Rosaceae > Pyrus > Pyrus x bretschneideri. The sequence goes on along the minus strand of NW_025999820.1, from coordinate 3,463,196 downwards.
ACTAGTATACACAATGTTGTTTTATTAAACTATATGCACAACATAAAATATTATACTATCTTTATTTTTTATTCTTCCAATTTTATCAAATGTTCTCGAAGGGAATGACTTTTTAGAGCATCCCTAGTGAGGGGCTCTATATAAAGTTGGAAAAGTGGTGGATATAATAGCCCATTTTAGAGCTTTGAGGAATCTTTGAGATTTTATAAAAGAACCTCTTCCAGTGAGAGGTTGTATCTTTCAAGCTCTATATAAGCCTATATATATAATAATTTGATTAAGCGATGATTTTTTTTTTTTTTTGTGTTAACTTTTCTTAAGTTGATATGCTATCTTAATTTTTTTTATGGGCCTTTCAACCTAAAAAGTTCAACATGTGACAAAGTTAGATTTAATTACTTATGAATCGTTGAATTAGATTCTCTTATCAATCTCATCCGTTGAAAGAAACAAACCCCTACCTTGCCCTCTGAAACAATTTGATTTTTCACATATAACACAACAATTTACCTAGCACCAATTGGTAAATTAGTATCATGCAATTTTGAAAAATATTATTTGAAAATTTCATCCAAAATTTCATCTACCAATGCCCATGAACGTTAAATCAATTTGAAAATTTAATTCTTAAGGAATTTAAGACATCATTAATTAGCCACATTGCAAGAAAATAAGTAAGAAAAAAGAATTAAAAAATAATAATGAAATGAGAGTATAAGTGTATTTGCAAGTGGAGAGAGAGTGATAAAATTTTGTTCAATGTGTTGCTACTTTTTTTGTGGGACCTACTGTTTTTTGGGGCTAGATATAGTCCCGATTTATGCTACTCAAGAAAGGAAGTTGCTAGCCCCAGTGGTGGATTTAGTCCTATTTTCCGACTCATTGGGATGAAATTTCTCGCTAAGGCTTAAAATGTAGTAGCCTCGTGGAGGATAGAATCCTCGTTGGGGATACTCTTATAAATGTCATGCTTATATATAACATAAATATTTGTTTGAAACATAAATTTACTAATAAACACGTCACTAGCTACCATGTATCATTGAGGGGAAGTAATTAACTTCAGTAAATTAGGAAGGAATCGGTCCAATAATAAGTTAGGTAAGGTGTACTGTGTCGCAGTGTGAAGCACTAAAATGATCGGTAGCTAGAGCTCACAGGCTCACTGTCATGTCTATGTGTGTGACCACCTCGTGTGAGAGAGAGAGAGAGAGAGAGAGAGAGAGAGAGAGATTGCAAAAGCAGCATATACCTGAAGTATGGCATCCAAGAAGAAAGGACTAGCAACAATCTCACAAGCTATGACCACAACAAATGTAGTGCTTCTGTGTAAGAAAATGTAAGGTTGAACTTCCCGAAGAACCTCCACAAACTTCTCATCTTCCTCCGCCGGAATATTGACACCCGCTGCAGGGTCACGACCATCGTACCCTTTCGCCACCGTTACCCTAATTCCCTTTCTTTTAATTCCCATTTCCAGCAGCTGCCATTTAGGAGCCAACGCAACACCCCCAACTCTCCAACGACTTTTCGCCTTCATCAAACCGAACGCGTAACTGAAATTTTTGGGTACTTCACAGGGACATGAAGGCCAAGTGTGGTCATGGCCGCGGCAAGTTTGATTCCAGGGCATTGATCTTAAAGTAGCCATCGCACTTTTGGAAAAAAATGGTATTATATTTGGGTTTATTGGGACAAGAATGAAATGCGGCAAAACGATTAACCGAGAAAAGATCTTTAGTAGAGCAACCGATGAGAAATGATGTAGAGTTGTAAGACAAAATTCAATCAACTTTATATAAGGGAAGGGATGGCCCACACCACATCAAACTGCAACCGTTTATTTTTCAAATTGTACTTTATAGATCATATTTATAAAATATTAGCTAAATCGAAAATATTTGAGGTATCTAATTGATTTCAAATAAATTGACGAACATTATGTTATAAGAAACATTAAAATTTTATCGTGACAATTAAATGAGCAACTGATTTCGGATTGAATTGAATTTTTGCATAAATTATATATGAATCAAGAAAATAAACGGTTTAAATTGTTAAAATTTGATGTAAAAGGAACACATTATATAGGGTAAGTAAAGTAGATTGTGAAAGGAACGCATTATTCTTGAGCTCAATTATTAAGTTGGCATTTTTCCCCTCTCATCATCATGTCTGTCTATCTTTATATAGTCATGAGAATCTATTTTCTCCCCAACTTGTTTATAGACATAGTCCACCAAGCTATGTGATTCACATGGGATAACTATTTCCAAAATTTATGACTAGTATTTTGCAACTTCATTGTCATCATGTCATATCTCTTTCTTGAAATGGTTTTATTATTTATAGAGTGAGATATTTGACAATATGTTTATTCATTTTTTTTTTTTGTTAATATATCAAGACACACAGACACATATCGACATTGATATCGGTCACATGCTACGAGAACATATTTGCATAATGTAGACACCAAATTGACATTCATATATCAATATCTCAATGATGTCATATCAACATGAAATCTGAATGTGAGATTCTTTTCCAAAACTAATTGAGAATAAGAGGAGTAACTTCTTATAATGTCTTGCAAGGTTTTTTAACTTTTTTACATAAGAAAACACTTCACTTCCTCACAATATTGACATCTCATATGAACACGCTCTAGCTAAAGTGGAGCTAGACACAAACACACACAAACCATTATGGACCATACACAGAACTACCCCATGGACCAACACACGAACAAGAAGTGATGAGATCTGTTGCATGTGGTTCTCACTCAATCCCACTCCTCTATGAGTGAAGTGTGTTTTCCATGGGGCAGTCCTAACCAAGACTTACAAGTCAATGCATTTGGTTCACATCGTGGGAAAGTTCAAACAATGTAGATTTTTTGAATCAAAAGAAAATTGGTCACGTCGCAGGATATAATTAAAAAAGTTGCACTACAAAAGATGATGCGGTTGTATCCAGGGTCCCGCACATATCACCTCAAATTTGTTGACATTTCAAGTCACCAGGGAAGAAACCAAATGCAAACCCATGCTGGTTAACGCTGAATTAGGTTAATTAGCTCATATCGAAAATGGCGAGCGTAACTTTCTGTACAAGTACAGGGTCAAGTATTAAGTTGTGGATAGAGTTTAATTTACAATGGCAAAGGAATATGCTTTTTGGAAGAAAGATAAAGAAGGTACAAAGAATTATACTTAGTTAGATTACAAGATTCCAGTGGCATATACACACATGGAAAAGGATCCTCGCCTGGAATCCTAGGGATTCAGTGATCTTGTTCGTTCATCGTACATCGTGCGGTTAAAAATCATTTTAAAATTTAAAATTTAAAATCAAATATAAATCGTATCTAATGATTTTTGGCTGTACGATATACGATGAATAAACAAGATCACTGGATCCTTAGGATCCTCAAGAAAAGGATCCAACGAGGATCCTTTTCCCACACGCGCGCGCCGCACACACACACACACATATATATATATATATGTATGTATATATATATATATATTAGTAGGAATATGTTTTAGGGAAGTGTTATTAGCACTCTAAAAATCTCGTTTTACACTATTCACAAGTGTATTTTTCTTTCTAAATATAGAAAATTTGGAGAATTGAATGAGAAATTTGAAGTGCCAATAACAATTCCCATGTTTTATTCTTTGTATTAAGCTTTTGGGATTTCTATTTGGCGCATTTTCTTTCACTAGTTATAAACAGTTGAAACTAAATTGATTGAGATTTAATTAAATCTCAACCATTCACACATTAAAAAAAAATATATGCGAGTGACCAGGCTTTTAAGCCTTTGGGTTTCCCTTGTTGTATATTGTTGGGTTTTACAGCTCAAAATTAGGATGATGCAAAGAAGTATATTTGTGTTACCTATTTGGTTTTGGTGTTCTATTTGGGTTTGGATTTTGAATTCTTAGTTGTTTTCCTTGATGGAGAGATTTTGTTAATTACCTATTTGATTAGGATTTGTATTTACTTCCTATTAGGATTCTTATTGTAACCTAAGTCCTATGCACTATAAATAGGACCTTAGGGTTAGTGTATTTTGTGTGGCTCTTTTGTGTGGCAATTTGTTGAGAGTCAATTTGTGGAATTTAGGTTGTGAGAGTTTAAACACTCTTTTGTAATCTCCGTTTGTTTAGTGAAATTCCTTGACATTGATATTGGTACTTTGTTAGAATTCGCTTCCATTTGCGCATAAAAGTACATCAAGTGCTATCAGAGCCTAGTTTTCGGCTTGGGCTTTGCTTGGTAGTCACTATGAAGCCTTCTGTGTCTTTGGTGAAAGTTGATATTGAAAAGTTCGACAGTAATGACTTTGGTATTTGGCAATTGAAGATGCGTGCTTGTTAGTTCAACAACGGCTTTTAAAAACGCTAAACGATGTGAAGGCTTTGCTGAATTCGTGGACTGATGAAGAAAAATAATATGTTATGGAGCGGGCACTTGGAGCAATCCTGCTGACTTTATCGAATGAAGTCTTGCGTGAAGCTGGTAGCATCAAATCTGCATTGAAATTGTGGCTAAAATTGGAGAGCTTGTATATGACCAAATTCCTTGCTAAACGGTTGTATTTGAAGAAAAGTTTGCATACTCTTCGTATGGATGAAGGTACGTCAATTCATAAGCATGTTGATGAATTCAATAAACTTATGATGGATTTGAAAAGTGTGGATGACCAAATTAGTGATGAGGATTATGTGATAACTTTGTGGTGTTCTTTGTCTCCTTCGTATGAACAGTTTGTCGATACCATGCTATTTGATAGACAAAGTCTTAGTTTTGAAGATGTTAAAGTCGCTTTGAATTCTAAAGAGATAAAGAATAAAGTGTCTGACACACAAGATGGAGCTTTGGTAGTTTAAGGAAGAAATAAGGAAAGGAGCAAACTTGGAAAGAACATTTGTAGCTATTGTTATAAGGAAGGTCATTGGAAAGTAGATTGCCCTAAACTCAAGGGCAAAAAGAAGCCGTTTGATAAGTCTTTTGCTAGTGTTAATGCAAACATTGCAGAAGATCAGTTGTTTTGAACTCCTCTAAAGGTTTTGTGAGGAGGTGGAGCTTGGTACTCAAGCTCTTTGGGTGGAGTGCAATTCGCACTTTTTTGTTCATATGTTCAAGCTTTTGCTTGAATTTTGTTTCGTATTTGTTAGTTTCCGTAATGGAATTTGTTGGAGAAGGCGTTGGAGGAAATTTCAATTTTGAAGACTTTTGGATTTTTTTATTCTAGGTGGAGATCAGTTTCGAAAGAATTTGGTGCACATTTGCGTTTGTATTTTGGTATCCCAAATTTGAAGTTTGTATTTGACTTAGAAGTTTGCTAATTTCTCGCCGAGGTGGAGATTGTTGGGTTTTACGGCTCAAAATTAGGATGATGCAAAGAATTAGGTTTGTGTTACCTATTTGGTTTTGGTGTCATATTTGGGTTTGGATTTTGACTTCTTAGTTGTTTTCCTTGGTGGAGAGATTTTGTCAATTACCTATTTGATTAGGATTTGTATTTACTTCCTATCAGGATTCTTATTGTAGCCTAAGTCCTATGCACTATAAATAGGACCTTAGGGTTAGTGTATTTTGTGTGGCAATTTGGTGAGAGTCAATTTGTGGGATTTGGGTTTGTGAGAGTTTAAACACTCTTTTGTAATCTCCGTTTGTTTAGTGAAGTTCCTTGACATTGATATTGGTACTTTGTTAGAATTCGCTTCCATTTGCGCATAAAAGTACAACATATATAGCCTTTGAAGGCTTTGCTGTGCGGAGAAGACGAAGAAAGAAACGAAAAACAGGTCATTTGCACGGGCAAGTGTAGAAGACTACTAGGGGATGGGGAACAAATATCCTCTAGCTTTCTCTTTCTTGTAGGGTAGAATAAATTGTTCTCTGAAGTTGATTTAATCATCTACTTAAGGTAGACTTAAATAGACTTTAGAAGTGATTTAGTTCCCTTTCCTAGAATGATCGAATTTCCAACTAAGGTGGAAATTTACATCAAAATAGGAAACAATCTTATGTTTCCTAAATCAAGGGAAGATATTTAGACATGCTGCCTTTTCCTGTGAGTAACCCAAAAGGTGTGGAGGCATTTGTAGAGCGACAAATAATCAAGAAAATTATGGAGGCGACACATGGACTTTTGGGTGAAAAAAGACAAAATTACCCTCAAGGCACACTGAGATTTCCACACTCATGCAGCAGACAATAACGACTTAATTAAGGAAGAGTCAAAGGTGATCAAAATGATATTTGTTCAAAACCCTCTCATCACTCCTCATCAAATCATCACTCAAAGGGTAACTCTCAATCAGTCTATTTAAATTAGGATTGATTATCAGGTTAATTGCAATATATTATTTCACATAATATCTTGCAATTAACCTAAAAAAACTACCATAAGTGGCCGGTCCCTATTCTCCAAATAGGGCCAGCCACGCCCCTATATATAGTCTCATTTCTCCACCAAAAAACTAAGTTCATTCTCTCCCTAAAATTTCCTAAACACTTTCGCTCTCAAATTGTAACTTTGGCATCGGATAATCTTCAGCCAAAGCCCCCCCCCCCCAAAAAAAAATCATTGTGAGCGCGTGAGGCTCTTGGCCTTAATCTTAGGTATTATTGTTTTGCAGGTGCATTTTCATCAAATGAAAAGAATGTAAAAATTTACATCCACAATTATGTTTAGGAATTTTTACTTAAACTTTTATTTTCTCAAAATATGCTTCTAAAGGTTTGCCTCATCTTCACTAATTTTCTAGCCATTCACTCGCTCTAAATTTTGCAAGGGCTTATCGGAGTTCGGCCTTTCCTTGTATCCCAATTAATTTTATAATAAAATCTCAATTAACAAATGTCTTCCATAATTGTAATGCCTTTAGTAGTAGGGTCATTTCATCGTCAATTCATAGAGTAGGATAAAGCCAAAGATGCTAGTTAGCATCTAGCACTTATCGATAATTTGACCATCTCCACTAATTTGGTAGTAGCTGCTATTCACTAGCTCTATATTATATTTGATTGTGTCCTTAGACAAGACATGGAACGAATAGTAGCAATCCAGAGTGTCACTGCATTTTAAATAATCGAAATGAACAAATTTTGTGACATACTTTTGCGTTTTGGCATCTCTAATAATTGTGGTCGTGAAAAACAATCGCCATAAAAATCGAATTTGTTGGCGTTGGATTTGGGAGAGGGAGGAAAAGAAAAACAAGGAAACACACAAATGTGTTGTCTTTCAAAAGAATCTTTGATAAACAAGTTCGCAGGTTAAACGATACAAAGAGAGAGCAATTAATCAAGTTTTGGAGTGTTTTGGAGAAACTTTACAAGATAAATTATAACTTATATTGAATGATTATACTTCTAATTGTACTGAGGTTTTTTGTAATTAAACTAAACACTTGTCGAGCTATGCATGTGGTTAAGTGTAATTGGCAATAAGCCGATAGCCCGTCTTTAAAATCTTGACAAAATGAGCATTCATTAGCTGTGAACGTGCAAGAAAGTGTTTTCTTCTAGTGAATTTAAGTTAGTCAATTTATGAACTAACTATTGTTGGATATATGTCAACAATCTGTGATAAAATTATATATGTTAATAAATAATAAATACGAGTAGGAAATTAACAAAGTATGAACAAAACAAAAATATAAAACAGACAACTTGAAGATCAAGGCTTGCGTACCGCAATGTTCTTGAAATAGAAATATTGTCCCTACTCAGTGCTTGTAGTTCTACAGATGTCTGCTTCACCAGGATTCAACGATCAAGTTAGAATTTCAGCATCGAAAAACTTAACTTCTGGCAAATTTATGTGTGATTCTCTCAGTAAGAAGGTTTAGGAACGTAGAAGAAGAATTTGATAATTTCTGTGTTCTAAATGTCATGCAAACGGATGTATATATAGTGGGATTATGCCTGTTCGCAACAGGTATGAGAATGAGATGTGACATTCTCAAAGGTCCATTACTCCAATCACTATCTATAAGAGACAAAACCTTATAAAGTGAGGAAACCTTTTAGAAATGGCCAATGTGTGATAATGGAATTTCTACTCAAAATTTCGAACAACTATTAGTTTAATGATATGTCCCCTACACTTTATGGATCTTTAAGTTTAAATCGCCATTAAAAAAAAAAAAGTATCTTAATGGATAGCATGAAGCTATGTAAGATTCTTGGGCTAGAGTCTGCCTTGGAAGTATGTCTGCTTTCTCCTTCTGGGCTCACTGTTTGGTAGATTGGGAGCTTCCGGGTCTTTTCTTACAAGAGTAATTTGCTAAGCGTTTCAGTGCCGTTTGATTGAAATCAAAGGGGTGATACAGTAAAGAAAGGGTATGGCACAAGTGGGTCAAAAGTGATCTGCTACAATACATGAAGCGATTCAAATAACGCGAATGATGATATTAGTATCGCATACCGCCGCCACATTGACAACGTACATAAATGTATTGAAACTAGATATCGGGATCATATCAACAATATCAACATTCAAATTCGAGTGGATATGGACACTTTCGCCACCCACATAGACGGAGAACAAGTAGCAAGCTAACTCCATAGAATTCGGCAGATGGTAGAATTTCAACATGAAGTATACCCAATCAGTAGAAGGAGGAAGTCGGTAGTTCTCTTAGGAACTTGTTCCATCGCCCACTGATTAATCATATGGATCTGTTCATTTGCTAAGAAAATCGAAGGACCATAGCAAAGTTAGCAAGTTTTGACTGAGAAATTCTTTTGTACTATCCTTCATACATGTGCTCACGTGCGTGCAAAAGACATTTTTTTTTTTTTTTATTTCATTATTTTCTTTTTTATCACTGGCGCTACATGTAGGGATGGTTCGGTATAGGACCCCAAACTGAAAATGGGATCCTGAATCCCAAACCAAAAATTTTTGGGATGGAATTTGAAGACGAAACTCGAACCGAAATTTTGGTATTCCCAATTTTCGGGATTACTGAAATGTTTTTGGTATTTCGGGATGGATCGGGATTGTGTTTTGGGTTTTGGGCTTTTGGGCATAAATTTGAGATTTTTGGGTTGTGGCCTAACATTTGGGCCTTTGGGTTAAAATTTTGTTGCCCAATTTCACATCAATTGAAATTTAGGTTTTTAACCAATTGAAATATCAAAACTTTCTTACCAAGTCAAATTGATGTTCCAAAGTTCCAAACTATTTAATTTCATACTTCTATTTCTAATATAGTCTACTCTCAAATTACTTAAATTTAACATTCAACATGCATGCAACCAAAATAAATATACATATATATTTTCGGTTCAGTTCGGGATTCCCGAACCATTGAAAAAGTAATCCCGATTCTCGTACCAAAAAGTTCGGGATCAGTTTGGTATGGATCCCAAAATTTCGGTACTATTGGTTTGAGAATTTTTCGGTATGAGATTGAGATTTTTTTGGTTTGGTTTGGGATTTTCGGAAAAAATTTCCAGCCTGGCTACGTGCCTCTTAAGATATTTTGAACGTGTTTAAAAATAAAGAAAATAATATTTAATAAACAACTGATTGTATGATGGTTCGATACAACACTTGCAACTTTACATAATAAGTCATAGCTCTCATAAATTCAAAGAGTTGTACAATTGGACTAAATAAATAATATTAGAACATGCTAGAAGAAACTCGTGGATATTCCACATAATAGTCAGATACTAATTATAAAAAATTAAAAAAATAATAACTTAAAAAAATAAAAATCTTTGTTGTGACTAAAATTACCAAATTACCTTTGCATTATTTTTGGTTGCTTTTGAACTTTTTTGTTTGGAGGGCATTTCTATCCCATTATTATTAATTATAAAAAATTAAAACTCAAAAAAAAAAATTCTTTTTATGACTAAAATTACCTTTGTATTTTTTTTTTTTTTTGCTATTTTTGAACTTTTTTTATTTGAAAGGCATTTTTGTCCCATTATTTTTTGGTGAAGCCGCCCGTGACCCCGAATGGGGGCTTCCGGCTTTATGTATAGAAGTTTTGTTTGGTAACTATGCTCCTTTTTAAACGCGTGCAACTTACATGACGAAAAATTCTCATGGAATTGAGGTCAATGATGAATGCCTCTCAATTTGTCAAATTTTGTACTCGTTTTAATGATTTCTTAATTCAACGCCAAAGTTACAATTCGTTACTTATAACACAAAACCAATGCTCTCAGAAGAAAAAATAAATTGAAGAGGGTTTACAACAAGGATAATGTTACGGAGATCAAAATTTTTAAATCAAATGATGTAGTTGTAAATGATTGGATAATTAATTAAGTGGTGATTAAGATGCTTATTTCTTAATGGTGGATATCATTTGGTTTAAAAATTTAGTCTCCCTAACATTATCCTTACAACAAAAGACCTCGTTTACTAACTAGGAGCATTTCCTAATGAGATGTCTAAATGTCAAAATCAGCAATAACGGTAAAAAAAAGACTGGAGCAATGCTTTTCCAATTGAGAAACCAAATTTGATGTGGCATGACATGAAATAAAATATCTCCCCCATGCTGCCAAATTTGATAGCAGCTTCAGAAAAAAAAATTTATTAAATGCTTTTTTATTAAATTTTTTATTGATTTAAAACGTTTCGTTTTTATTTCTTTTCATTACCAATGCGATGTTTAAATATTTTTTTACTTTTTAATTCATTTTCTTTCATTACCAATGCAGAGAAGATAAATATAAATTTTTATTATATGTTCAAAATTTAAAAGATGTCAAAATATCACATAAAGCTATCAAATTCAAACCTTTTTAGTGTGGAACTAACAAATTAAACGATCATTTTTTATTTGATAAAACGATATATTTGGCGACTGTGCTTGGATCAACAATGATTTAGCATCGAACTCATCGTTCAAAAATTCAACCTAAGGCTCTTACTTAAAACTAAAAAAAATTGCTTTTCGAACTAAAATGCCCGTCGATCAGGTCGTTGATAACTTCATATCACCCAACCAACACATATCTAATTCATTCACATCGCCAAACATTAGAAAAGCACTATACTTGCCTGTACTCCACAATGGCACGAGTGGTAGGCCCATCCACTACCAAAATTCTTCTTCTTTGGGTGGGAAAAGACTGAAAGCGCTAGAGAATGCGTCCATTCTACGACAATTCATGGCATCCAACCAAAAAATAAACCAAAACATAAGACTTACAAGCGAAAACAACAACGTAACTTCAAAATGAACACATTTTGTTCATGAGAATTGTTTTTAAGCAACCCCGAGAGAGTCGATACGCCGTACTCGCTCTCAACCGTTAAATATAGACAATGTGATGGGTTCAATAAGCATAACTAAATCATAGTAAACCGTAATCAGCTGATAAACGATAGCTGATCACGGTTGACTGATTGATCAAAAAATAAGAATGATGATGCCGAAAATTGACATAAGCCTGCTGTTATTCAAATCGAAAACGTAAATTTACTCACATAAATCCAACATATAATTCCTCGAGTCTGCATTACATATTCCAAAACTAAACAACACTATTAAACACCAGACACTAATACTTGATCATAAGCTTGAATCATGAATGAGTAAATCGCCAAGATATCCCTCAGAAGCAAGCATCCAAGAGGCAACAACAGCAGAGTGCTGCTAAACTGCACGGTACATAAACAAACCATGTCAAAGATCGTACGCAAATGTTGCTGATCAGGCTTTAACTTCAAGGAAAAGGAAAACGAAACAATACGAAAAGGGACCGGTTATGTTCGAACTCCAATAAGTATCCCATTCAAAACCAACATGTAAATTAAGCATCAATATCTTCAGGCATAAAAGACTGCAATTTCTTAAGACTTTTACACAACAAAAATTACTCGAATATTATTAAAAAGAAATCAAAACAAACAAACAAAAGCGGAGAAATATTTGACCACCAAACAATCGTCAATTTCTTCAGCCATAAAAATAGACCTTCTTAGATTGTTTTAGTCAACAAATCACTAGCAAAATTATATAAAAAAATAAACAAAAAAAAAAGAGCAAAACCTTCATAGATTTTTAGGCAATAATCAATAATAAATAAAATGAGAGGAAACCAAATAAAAAGTGGAGATTAAGAACAGAAAACTCTGCAATCAAACAAAATATAATCTAGACAAAGAATTTAGAGAGAGAGAGAGAGAGAGAGAGAGAGAGAGAGAGAGGAGTGGGGGGGGGGCGGCTTACCATCCTTGAAGGCAACCGTCACTTTCTCTCCTAGGAGGGGGCTGCTGAGCATACTGGGGAGCATAGCCCTGCTGTGGTGGGTACCCCTGTGGAGGGTAACCCTGTTCAGGTGGATACCCCTGCTGAGGGTAACCCTGTGGAGGGTAAGCATCCTTCGGAGGATACCCTGTCCAACGATAAATAATATGAGTATTAAATTCCAAGAACCAAAACAAAACTGACCCAAAAGGTAAAATCGACATGATTCATACCTTGTGGAGGAGGAACACCAACTGGAGCTTGCTGCTGATTGTAGTAACTCATCTTCTACAACAAAAACAAAAAAGACTGGATATTTTTAGGACTCGGGAGAAATTTGAGAACTGGGTTTGGATCGAAAATTGAAAAAGTTGAGAGATTTGGAGGATTTTATAAGAATTGTGAAGGTCGGCTGAAGATTTTGAGGACTGGGACCTGTGTCGAAGTTTCGCTTGGAGTCTAACAAGCAGAAGCAAAAGGAAACCGATTATTTAGAGGAGGTTGTGATGTGTGCCGCGGTTTTCACACGGAGCATTATACACACAAAAAGAGGAGAGAAATATAAAAGTTTGTTGGCCCATAAAATGGGTGGGCATATCTAATGAGGGCAATATCTTTACCTCCAAATCGAATAAAAATCATCTAACGCAATAAAAAAATGTTATTTACTCGATTAAGAAAGAAAATTAGTTTCTTGTTTAGTCTTATTCTTTATTCTTTATTCTTTATTCTTTATTCTTGTTTAGTTGGCTAAGTAAAGGATAATTTTCTTTGCTTCGGAAAAAAGGATGGAAGAAAATAGTCGAATTAAAGAGCATTCAACAAAGATTGCATGTACTGTCAAACTTCGCTAGCTCATCTTACATTTAATTTAACAAATTTATTATTTGACCAAAAAAAAAAAAAAAAAAAAAACAAACAAACAAACATCACATGTACAGTTAAGGTCAAATTATAAAATACGTCTTCAATCTTCCCTCTTTGAGCTTGTTTATCGTAACAATAACAAAAATAGCTGAAACACATAATTACAATTATTTGAGAAAATGCAGTCTTTCCAACACTCCAAAAATGTCTTTGTGAAATATTTTTAAGTATATTTTGTGGAACACCAACTTTCTTTATGGTATCAGAGTAGGTTGTCTACGTGTGAAGCCAAACAATCACACGCGGTCCACGTCACTCCATTGTGTTGTCCACTTGTTAGACTTGAAAATTTGTCACACGTGAGAGGGCATGTTGAGAATAAGTCCCACATTGAAAGAAGGAGGGACTTTGCATGAACTTATAAGAGGTTCGGTTACTTTTCATGTTGCCAATTGGTTTTATGGTTGAACCTCAACTTTCTTCATGATATTAGGGTAGGTTGTCCCATGTGTGAATCCAAATGGCCACATGTGTTCTACATCATCCTGTTGTGTTGTCCACTTGTTAGGCTCGAAAATTCGCCACACATGAAGGAGTGTTGAGAATGAGTTCCACATTAATGGGAGGAGAGACCTTGCATGGGCTTATAAGAGGTGGGACTACTCTTCATATTGACAATTGGTTTTATGGTGGAACCCCAATTTTCTTCAATACTCTTTAACGAAATAATTTTTTTGAAATTGAAGCCTCAATTCCAGAAATGGAAAAAAAATCGGTATTTCTTTTTGGGGGAAGGAATATCTCTACTAATTAATGAAATTCTCTTTGTCAACCAAAAAGGGTGAAAAGACAACTTAGTCTTCTGTCACACAAAAAAAAAGATGGGCACTAATGTAATTTCACATGTCCAAATTTTATTGTTTTTCTATTGAAACCTCACCTACCGGTGATGTTAAACTACCTTTAATATTATAAAAAAAAATTAAAAAAAAAATAAAACCTCCCACTCCCCCCACGTTCTCTCTCTCCCTCTCTCCTTCTCATTTTCTAAAAAATATGTTTATACACACAAAGTGTATAGGCAAATGCTAGTTATTCATTAAGCTGATACATGACTAATGGTGTATTGTCTCTCTTTTGATAAAGAGTGTTACACCAAGTGATGGTGACACGGTTTCAACGAAAAGTAGACCCATTTTGACAAGAGTGTTTGTATTCACAGGAGATTCTTTTGTAATTCATTTGATTAAGATAACAAGTTTTTGTTTTTTTTTTTTTTTGTCTTTTGTTTTGTTTTGAAAAAAGTTTGACTATAGCAAACCTACAGCCAAAACTCCCTCAACTTTTATTAAACAAGCAGCCCAAAATTACAAGCAAACCAAGGGCTTTATTCAATTCTTCTTTGTTTTTTACCCCTCCCACCGCCCTTCTACTATCTCTTCTTTCTCCAATACACCCCACTCGTATTTCCAGCCCAAAAAGTGAAACCTAAAAACGAAATAATTATCAAACATGATCTTTAGATTTCAATGTCATGCATAGAGAGAGAGAGAGAGAGAGAGAGAGAGATAAAGTGATCCTTCCACTCAAGTTGCTCAAAAAATCATCCTTCTTTCAAGTTAGAGTAGAGTCAGAAAAGAACAGAGCCTTTCCATTCAGGTTGCTCAAAAATAATGAACTGCACAAAACTATGAATTTTACAACATCGTAACCCTTCCTGCTACCCTCTAGAGCCCATACTAAAATTTTACAGATCCGTTCCACACATTTTTGTTTTCTTCCAACTCGACTATGAACTACGGCAGCATTTTCTTGCGTGTACCATGCCCATGTTGACTTCGCAGAGGGCATGTTGTATGCCGGTTGTTTACCACAACCGTAGGAGCCACCAGTGGAGCGGCTGATCAGAAACTTTTCTATTGGTTCAGGGGGCGACACTGATTCTTTCTACATTTGAGGAGCACCATCTGTGATACTCAGGAGAAGAAGCAAGTTCTTGCAAGGCTTTTGTTGTCTCTCTGGTGAACTGCGTCCCACTCTTCCTTGGAGTCTTTTCTATTGGCGTGAGTCAATCTTTACGAAAATAGGAATGTAAATATTAGAGTCCTTTATTAGGAAGGATATCTCTTTGTGTCCTTCATTGTTTCCTTGGAGAACAAGGACTGACTGTATGTACTTATATACCAAATTATGCAATACATGAAAATTAAGCCGTAAATTTCTGTTTTTTTCTCCTTCGGATGTGGTGTGGAAAGTAGAAGGAAATAACCATGTATCTGACGGTTGAGAAGGTGGAGAATCAGAAATTTCCAATCTGCGGTGGTTCTTTTTGGGTATTTTCAATCGATTTCCTGCAGGATATTCCATATATGTCATGATTGACAACCCAAAAAACATAGCAAAAATCAAAAGCAGGTTAAGAAACATACATGCTATACTGCATATCATCTAATATATATGTTACTATAACTCCAAAAAAGACCAATTGACCGGCATGCATCAGATGAACAAAGCACAAATTGTCCCTTGGTTACCAGAATACTGAGAAACTGAGTAAACATTTATGGTATTCGCACGCATACACAATTATAGACATTTGGAGATGACCCCTACGTAACACTCTTCAATTAAAGATTGTTTGGTGTTTACTTAGATTGCGATGAAGGTGGTTAACTTACCCAGTAGATACTGACGAAGGAAATGTTGGCACATATTGGAAGGCGATGACTAAGCTCCAGAATTGGAAAGCCAGATATTTGCACACAAGACGAAGGAATCTCCATCTAAAAATTTTCTTTAGTATAGCGGAGACTACGAATCCAACTACAATAGCTTCTGTTGCCAGTAGGTGATCGACAGAACTCTGAAACAAAGTTGAAATTTTGATAGAGAAAACTTCGAGTGTAGACTTATCTAACGTACCTGAAAAATCACAGTAGCACCCAGAATTTTTATGGACCAATTAACAGACTGAGATGTCATTATCTCGATAGATCCATCTTCTGCCAGGACCAATTTGTGGACTGCCCAGAAGCCCAACCATGCTCCAGCCAGAAAAACAAAAGCCAGAAGAAATATAGCCAGCTGCAAATTATGAGAGAATTTCCTTAATTATTAGAGAATGAAGAATGTGTAGTCTACTTGTAAATTATTTCCACCCAAAAAAAGAGAAGCATTAGTCCCAACATATAAAACGTCAAATCTATATATAATAACTCGCCTATAGACTAATGGTGTGATTTCACGTGTATCTTGAGAATAAATCATAATTGACCAAGGCCAGAGCAAGAATAATTATTATCAGATGGTTTGCATAAAAAACCGACAGTGCGCATCAATTATTAGTTAGTACACACCTGAATAAAACTAAAATCCAAGATGGTAAGGGAAATGGAGTAGTGCAGAATTATAAGCACATCTTACCTGAAAAAGAATACAGAGTACAGTCAAAACCCAAAAGAAAAAGATGAAATGAATTAATACTTTATTGCAAAAATTGTTTACCAGTTCATATTTCATCAAAGCATGCAACTATATGCCCAAGTCAATGCAATGTGAGGAAATTTGTTCCCCCTAATAGAAAGCTGTTTATTGGTTATCACTATATAAGGCTGAGTAAACAAGCTATACTTCAGCAACAATACCAAAATATAAACATTCAAGAAAACGGGAAAACATGAATGATTTGATTTAAAAAATAAAGGTCTCAAGCCAAACATGACAATCATATGCAATCAAATAATCTGGATGGAAAAAGAGGAAGGCATTTTTCTTTATGGTGAAGATAGTAGGGCAACTAAAAGAATAATTCAAGATAACTTACAGGATTATACATGTCTTCGCTAACTCCAATCTCTGTGAGTAGTGTGCGCAATAACCCAGGTAGGTAGCTGAGGAGAAAAGATCCCAAACCAACCTGATAAATTATGAGAATTACATTGATCATTATCATGTAAATGAAAAGTGTAGAAACGTAAATTAACTGAGGTTTGGTACATACCACAGATGAGTACACAAAAATTGCAAGAGAATTCTTCCGACCAGTTGGGAGAAGCTTCATCCCCTGTAAACAACCAGAAAAATTAAACCGTCATACTCAGTTATATTATCTTGGATGATGTAAGGACTTCATTGGACGTTCAGCAATCTTATCAAGAAAAAGGATCACATCAGTACGGCAACTACATTACCTGAAAAAGTACCATCAATATTACAAGGACTACCCCAATTTGCCATTCCACTGCCGTAATAAAATACTAATGACTTGCTCAGGAGGGAAGCCAAGCTCATCATGATTATGCCCAATATCACAAATGTTACGTGATATTTAACAAATTCTGCAAAACAAAGAACACGCTCAATGAACTGGTCACCAAATGCAAGGATTACAGTAAGAGGTAAAATCGTGTGCACATTAGACTCCGGAGTGGTACCTTCTTCAATGGGCACCTCCAAGCTCTCTAAGGATGAATCCATACATCTATTAGTTGGTGCTCAAAAGGTGACATGGACCTTGACCAGGAGCCTTTGGGAACCTTCTGCCGAGAGCTGTGAGGACACATCCATATCCCAAGAGATGTATTTCTGCAACGAAAGAAAAAACAGATCATTCCACACAGAAATAACTTTACAGCAATACAAAACATATTTCAGAGACAATGGTATTATCATATCGCATGATAATGAATTTCTTCTCATTCAGTTAAGTAAGTCCTGTATGCACAGTGTCTGACAGGCAAGTAGTATTAAAAACTCACATGACCCATAATATTCACGACTCACCAGTGGACACAAACCTCGAAGGTCGGTATACGAGTGCTTGAATTTGTTCCTGATACCTTCACCTTCACCGTGTTGGCAAACTTCCAATATTTTTAAGCCATGAAACTTGAAAGTACACGGACATGAACACGTTCACACAGCACCCAAATGCCGGGCTTGGAACCAGGAAATTTTTTTACTGGCACCCCATGAGATAATTGTAACCCATCCGACTCGGAAATAACTGCAAATCAAAAGCATAAGAAAGGGATGACACGTTAAAAGTATAAAACTTCTCACACCCACCATCAAATAGGTCATTTCTATCTGCCTACAATTCAAAGCCACTAATCTCAGTAGCCTTTTTCAACCTTCACAAGACGTTCCGAAAAAGCTGTGATCTAGTATGCAGGCACATTTTGGTTCCCAAATGAAAAATCAATTTTAAACACCCAACAACTATAATGTAGCAGTCGTATCAGAAAAAAAATAATTTGACATAATCAATGAGAAACCAACTCCTAATCAAAATTTGAAATTTTCCACAATCTTAATTCTTCAGAAAAATTAAGAAACCAAATGAATAATTCTACTCCCATTTACTTCAAAAACCTGTACAATATGGGTTCAAATTTTAAACCTTCTTCTTTTCACTCGGTATTCTCAGAAACCCAATACGCCAACATTATAAACAAAAAATCAGTTTTGGGATTCATATGACTGTTTATCTTAAAAACCCTAGATTTCATTACTTCGTTGAGTTGGATAAGCGCAATAAAACTTGATGGGGAATTGAAAAGAAAGTACCTAAAGAAAGCTCATTGGAGGGCTCGACGGAGGAGGAAAAAGGGAGCGAGAGGAAGAGAAGCCAGAGAATGCTGACGAAGATCTGACGCGCATTTGCAGAAGCCCTTGGGCATTTGCAGAAGCCATTGGAGGTTACAATTATTCACACCGCATTTTACTTCTCACACGCTTTGATAATTTTTGTTCATTGATATTCTTCAATTTAACCGATCCGACGGCTAAAAATTAAAAAATAGGTGTGTAAGAAGTAAAATGAGGTGTGTGAATATCACATCCCTTATTATAACTTTTATAACCGTTTGTAGCTGAAGGGTAAAATTTTAACAGTTTGATGGGTTTGCCCAGGAGAGGATCCTGATCCGTCAGAAAGAAGGGGATAGGCGCGGGTAGAAAATGCGTTACGATATCAAGGGTATTTTTGCTATTTTGAAAAAAAAAGTCTCTATGGGCCGGGTTTTCGAGTCATTTCTAAATGGAATCAATTTTTGGCCACCTGAATGTGTCTTCAATATGGGAAATGTGCAAACCATGGCACAACCCAACATGGGTGAGCATTTTTTTTTTTTTTTTTCAGAGTTTCTATTGGCACTCAAAATAAAAAAAATGGATATATGTTTGGGTAAAAACAAACACAGTGGCTCGTTGAGTAATTTGTTTATTAGTATTTGTAAGCTTCATTCTTTGGTGTTCGAAGAGGCTTAAGAAATCCCTAAATTTGTTGTTTGTAAGGTATGCCACCGTTGACTTCTGTCAACATAATGATATGTTGTGTTTAGAATAGATTATATGTAAATGCGATACTTGCGTACAAGTAAGTAAAACTTCTTGATCAAATGATTGTTCCACTGTTTAGCTCAAGTTTGATTCTTTTTAATGCTTGCTTGTTAAAGACTTTAATTGTTTCTCGATGTCAGACCATAAACTACTAAGATGGGGTATAATGTTATATATAAACACACCACTTCAGTCATTTATGACAGGAAAGTAAGCACAGTAAGTAACAAGAGCAGTAAATACAACACTGAAATTGATATTAGTAATATTGAATATCACAAAACAAGTACATACACAAATGAACTTAAAACAATCGACAAAACTTTTATCGGATTGGTTTCAAGGTTGTTGGATTGGGTTAAAGATGCTTCCTTGTAAAGTGTTTCAACCAAGAGACAAACTTATCTAATGGCTGATAAAATGATATTATCCAAAGAGATGGTAATAGAGCAATTCTATTTGGTCTTAGAGTCTAAAGGAAGGAATCTTAGAGTTCTAATGTTTTGGTTTCAAGTGGTCTTTTGACAAGCCAAAAGGAATGAAGCAAGTAAAGGGAAAGAGATTTCGTTTTAAAGCTTGCGTCTTGTTTTGTTGAATGATTTGAGTGTCATTCGCTCTGAGATCTTTGCTTGTATATTACATTTCACTTCCTTCTTCAATGCTTCCTATGTCTTCACTTGAAGCTAACTTGGGATTATTTTCCAAAAAGTAATGCACCAATAGTAAAGTAATCCAAGATATCTGGGTAGGGAATCTATCTTAAGCTTAATCGAGAAGGCGGTTTATGTCTGATCACCTTCCCTCCAAAAATACCAAAATACTTTGCATTCAATGTTCCTAGCAAGAGAGAAAACTGAGACTGCCTTTCACAAGTCAAAAGTAATGTGGACCATGAAATGTTTATTTTAGACTAAATTAAAAGCTCAAACTCAATTTTCTTTGTGAATCATCTTATTAGGGCAAAACCAAAGCTCAAAAATTATTTTTAGTGTAAACAATCTCATTCTATTTTTTTTAAGGTTAATGTTTCAACCACATTTCCCTGATTTGTATTGTTCTCCTTGCTCATAAATGAAATTCAATTGCTAAGCTTGAAGCATACTGTTAGAGCCTAGACTGTACCAAGTTTAATGGCTTGATCTTAGATGATTCTTGGCTAGCATTACACAAGTGCCCCTACACTCCCGAGGTTCAGTAATCTTGTATAGGTTACAATATTTAATTCCAGAAGTGAAGAATTATGCTCCAACAAAACTAATTTTTGTTATAAATAGGCAAAAGTTAGAGAGATAATCTTTGTTAAAGACATGAACAAAACGGGTGCGAAATATCATATTGTTTTGTTTCGTAACTATAATACAAAAGAATTGCAGATAAAAAGAGGAATGAAGGGATACTGATATTATTACTTTCAATAATTTTCACTTTCAGTTGCTGTGTTGATCACCCACAGAGTGATCTATTTATAGAGCTACATCCGTAGGTTTATAGTGAAAGGAAAGTCACACCCGTGACAAAGCCAACAATATCCATGATTTTTCTCTTTTGAAAAAGTACCACACAACAAACTCCCTACTATTCACTACTATTCCCATGTGGGCATTCAATTATTCTTACAATTATTACAACACTCTCCCTTGGATGCCCACATATCAATATTAGTTGCCTTGTTAAAACCTTGCTTGGAAAAACCCAGTAGGAAAAAACCATAGCAAAGGAAAAAGAGTACAACTTTACCCAGATTGTTGATATAATGTTAAGCATGCTTATGTTGCCTCATTAAAACCTTGATAGAAAAACGCAGTGAGAAAAATCCTAGTCGAAGGAAAAAGAGTATAACAAGCATGTATGATGGATGCTCCCCCTGAATTATATCTCACTCTGATTCCGCATTCTTCAAATTTAGTTGATTGATAAGCCAACGTAATCCGATTCCCTACACTAGCTTCTGAGACGTACACTTTGATAGAGACTTGGTGAACAGGTCTGGTAGATTTTAATTGGAGCGGATTTGTATGACTTCAATAACTTTAGCCTTCTGAAGCTTATGTGCACTGCAAAACTTTGGAGATATATGTTTAGTCTTATCGCCCTTGATGAATCTTTCCTTTATTTGGGCAACGCAAGCTGCATTATTTTCATGGATAATAGTTGGGGTGTCTGTCTTTGAAGGTAAACCACATGAATTCGGGATATAATGGATCATTGATCTTAACCAAGAACATTCACGACTTGCTTCATGTAAAGCAAGTATTCTGAGTGATTGGAAGGTGTAGCAACTAATGTTTACTTTGTTGAGCGCCATGATATTGTTGTATCTCTATTAGTGAATACATATCTAGTTTGTAAGCGGGCTTTATGCAGATCAGAGAGAAAACCAGCGTCTACATATCTAACAAGAGTTTAGTCATTTGTGGATTTTTCGAAGTAGAAGAGGCCCACGTCTGTTGTCCCACGAAGGTATCGCAATACATCTTTGACTCCTTTCCAATGATGAATTGTTGGAGCAGAGCTATATCTTGCTAATAAGTTGACTGAAAAAGCTATATCTGGTCTAGTACATTGTGCTAAATACAATAAAGCACATATTGCACTTAAATATGGTCCTTCTGGACCAAGGACCATTTCATCATCTTATTTTGGAAGGAATGGATCTTTCTTAGTGTTCAAAGACTCAACGACCATTGGTTGCTAAGTGGATAAGCCTTATCCATGCCAAATTGCTTCAGGATTTTTTCAATGTAAGCTGATTGATGGACCAAAATTCCATTAGCACAATGCTTGATTTGAAGGCCGAGACAATATTTTGTTTTTCCAAGGTATTTCATTTCAAATTCGCTTTTCAGATATTCAACAGTTTTATTGAGCTCTTCAGGGGTTCCAACTAGGTTCATATTATCGACATATATTGCCATTATAGCAAATCCAGAATTTGATTTCTTAATGAACACATAAGGGCAAATGACATTGTTGGTATATCATTCTTTGATCAAATACTCATTGAGACGATTATACCATATTTGTCCAGATTGCTTCAGCCTATATAATGAGCGCCTTAATTTGATTGAAAGTATACCTCGTGGTTTATTAGTCGTTTCAGGCAACTTAAGTCTTTCTAGGACACTTTCATATATATGTCAGTATCTAATTTTCCATATAGATACACAGTGATGACATCCATAAGTCACATGTCAAGTTTTTCTGAAACTACCAAACTTATTAAGTAACGGAACGTAATTGCGTCCATTACAGGAGAGTATGTCTCTACATAATCAATTCCAGGTCATTATGAAAAACCTTGTGCAACGAGTAGTGCTTTATATTTTGCAATCTCATTTTTCTCATTGTGTTTTCTTGTGAATACCCATTTGTAACCCACAAGGTTTACACCAGGTGGGGTTTGGACTATTGGTCCGAAAACACTTCACCTTTCCAAGGAATTTAATTCTGCCTGGATTGCATCTTTCCACTTAGGCCAATTTTGTCTCTATTTGCATTCATCAACAGAGAGGGGCTCAATATCATCGCTTAATATGATTTCAATGGCTACTGCGAATGTGAACATGTCGTCGATGATTATTTCATTTCGATCCCATAATTCGTTAGTGCATGCATAATTTATGAAGATTTCTTTGCTTTCATGTACTTCTGTCTCTTCAGGGACATATGTCTCATCAAGGACATTTTCCTTTTTTGAAAGTTCAAAATCTTGAATTGTGGATTTATCATTCATTTTCTTTTCCTAAATGATTTCATTTGGGTTCAGTTGTGCCCTCATCTTTCTCTTTCGAAGGGCTGAATCTTCTGAACTTGGGGGTCTACCACGCTTCAAGCGTGCACTGAATGAATCATTCGCTGCCACTTTATTTTGTCTTACAGGGACATCAATTCTTCCAGGTGCATTTTGATGTGATATAAACTAGCACTCAACTTAAACTCTCTTGTTGACAATTGTAGTATAAATGCAAGTAGGGATCGTTCTAGGTCGGGAATTAAGAGGGATTGCTAATCTACTCTAAACTGACTTAAAAACACAAAAATAGGTTTGAAAACACTGAACTAGACTCAAAGAACTCAAAACAAACTAGAATGACTCAAAACAGCACAAAACAATCAAATAGACTCAAACTAGACACTAAAGGGTGATTTGGACGAATTCTAACTTTAACTTGACTCAAAACACTTAAAAACACAAATTGGACAGCTTTTAACTAATTTGACACAACAAAGTAAAGGGGATTGAGTTTTTCACGAATTTAAAGTAAAGACAAGTAAATTAAAGACTTAAACAAGTTTGGCACGAAATTGGGTGAATTGATGGGTGATAAGCTAGCTAGAGGGTCCTTCTCCACACATGACACACTTGCATACAAATCGATTTCTAGTTGCTTTTCCAATAAACCATGAACCTCAACGCCCAAATTAACCGTGAACAGCACTAATTAACCCTCAGATTTTCCTTAAGTCATTGTATTAAATGGGATACGTATTGGCAACCAAATTATTCTTCAATAGTTCCCTACATGAACAACATAATAGAGATATAATCAAAGATCATTAAGCTTTGTGAAAATCATAAGATTGACAAGACATTCGTAACTATGAACAGCATGATACTCCTGCCAAGAATTTACTTAACACGATTGTGATCAGCAACCTCCACTACTTGTGAATATTAGTTCATAACGATTATGTGAAACTCCCTTACATTCTAGCATCAAATTCATGCATGCAAACTATGTAGGCCTCCTTAATCAACATACAAGAATAAGTTATCAATCCAGCAGTTAAGTAAATTGCATTCATAATTTATGAAATCACAACTGGAGGTAATCAATTTTTATTGCAAATATAATCATGGTTTCAAAGTCTCCTCTAACTAAAACAAGTTTAGCTCCTCATGTTCACAATTAAACAAAGAAAACTTAAATTAAACATTGAAAACAAAAGATTGAATACACCTAGAAACGCTCCAACAATCCAATCTTGAATGGCAGGCACGGCTCCAAGGGGTCTTCTCTCCTATTTCCTTGCAAAATTATGGCACAAGGGTGTTTGGGTATGAAATTGGGTTGTGGTGGATGGATGGTGCGAATTCTGGTGGTGAAAGATGGATGAATGAATGGTTGTATGGTTCAATGAATATATGTGCGGCATAATGTGTATATAGTTTAGGAAAAAAGACATGGCATTAATTAAATGTTTTAGGAAAGATTTGGACTCTAAATCGTCAAGGAAAAAGGGTAATTAAATCAGAATCTAAGAGAGAAAAGGGAAAGGGATATGCGGCAACACCTAGGGAGAGAGGGAAAGTGACTTCCTTGCACGACAAGGAAACGAAAAGGGAGAATTGGTGCGACATCCCTCTTTGACTAGGATTAGGGCTTCTAGAACTTATATTTAAGTGTCCTAAATTAATTAGGAACCCCCTTTGCAACTGGAACATAAGTAGGAAAATATTAAGATTGACTAAGTCAAAATAAGGAAGTTTGACTCATGTTTCCTTCTTTATAGTTGATTCCTTTTCTTCCAAGTCTTGAATTGCTTTTTTCTATCTCTTTAGCAGATTCTTAGCCTTTCTTGAACTTTAATTCGTCCATCCACCTTGCTTTAAGCATGTGTTATCCATTCCAAGCCCAAAACTGCTCCAAAATGCTCCAAATTGCCTTTTCTTGCCACTTTAGTCAATTGGACCTACAAACATATGAAAATAGCTTAAATCACTATAATAAATAGAAACTAACTCACTAAATGCAAGGAATTAAACTAACTAAGTCATATAAAGAGTTGGTAATGATCTTACACATCATGGTGGATCCTGGATGATCCAGACAGTCATGCCAAAACATATAAATTTTTAAATCAATGAACTTCTGGTTCATGACAGTATGTTTTTCAATTGTCTTTATGTATGTATAATACAATCCACTCGATAAACCACGCAACTTCTCCAATATACGCTTCTGGGTGTCGTTGGAGGTAATGCATAGATATTCCACATTTTTTTGCACTTTTCGTTTCAATGTGGTATCCATTTAAATGTATGTCTTTAAAACTCAACAAATTTCGAGTAGATCGAGTAGTGTATAACACATTTTGTATGGACAATATTGTTCCATTTAGTAACATGATCTGGGCTTTTCCTGAGCCTTTAATTATATATGATTGGCCTGATGTTTTTGTTACCTTTACTTTTGTAAACATCAAGCTTGAGAAATATTTTCGATCTCGAAGTATTGTATGCATGGTTACCCTGTCTGCAAGACAAATATCTCCGTCATTGCTCTTGTTTTGATAATAACCATAGTTTTTATCCATGCTTTCTGAGTAAAGAAATCACAGTTAAAAACAGTTTATTCCTAATAAAAGGAAATTGAAATGCCACTTTTATTGAATTGAAATGCGAGCTTTAAACTACAAGGTCAGAATAATAAGAGTACATCAAACAAAAGTGATTCAATCGGATAGATTTACTTCATTCCCTCTTTCCACAATGAAGTCTGAGACATCTAGGTGAGTTGGGTTCAATTGCCCTGGTAAATCGAACATTGGATCATGTATATCCATCGGTTTAGCCTGGTCGATAAAATTGGTTTCGACACCTTTTTCCTTGAGGGAGGCTTGATACAGATCCACCAGATGTTTTGGGGTATGACAGGTACGCGCCCAGTGTCCATTACCACCACACCTATGGCAAACTTCTTCAGGATTTCTAGGAGTGTTATTCATATGAGTTTTGCCTTTCTGGCGATTTGCATTCTTGAAGCTCAGGCCTAAATTATGCCTTGGAACCTAGTTATGAAACTGGACACCATAGTTTTTGCCTTTCCTATTCCACTAACTTCGTTTGTGGCCACATCCTCGTTTGTAATTATTACCACGAGAAGATGTGGTGTTCACTTTGAGGGAAATAGCATTCATTTCTGGGAATGGTGTCGATCCAGTAGGTTGGGACTGATGATTCTTCATCAGAAACTCATTGTTTTGTTCAGCTACAAGGAGCACAGATATCAGCTGGTTGTACTCAATAATGCCTTGTTTTCTATACTGTTGTTGCATGAACACGTTGGAGGAATGAAATGTGTTGAAAGTCTTTTCAAGCATATCTTCCTTAGTGATGGTTTCCCCACAGAGCTTCATCTGGGAGTTGATTCTGAACATTGCATTATTGTACTTGGCTACCGTCTTGAAATTCTGGATCCTTAGGTGAGTTTACTCATAACAAGCCCTTGGAAGAATCACCATTTTCTGGTGACTGTATCTGTTTCTCAGTGCCTTCCAGAGGGCTAATGGATCTTCAACCATTAGGTACTCGCTTTTCAGTCCTTCATCAAGTTGGCGATGGATAAAGATCATGGCCTTCACTCAATCTTAAAAGGATGCATTATTTTCATCCTTGATGGTTTCTCTAAGATTCCCTACCTCCAGATGGATCTTGGCATCCACTACCCAGGTAAGGTAATTCTTCCCAGTAATATCTAGGGCAACAAAATCAAGCTTTGCCAAGTTCGCATTTTTTTTTTCTGAAAGAAAAATGAGATATGTAAGAGCTTGCAATAATATGCATTCTGGAGGAGTATAGTGTTAGAACTTCTAGTTCGTACAAATTTTTCATTTTGATCTTCAGACCAAAATGATAAGCACTCGAAACTTCAAACTCAAGATTTACATGATTAATGAGGAGGGCGATTGTACCACACCACTCTTATTGAAACAATATAGCAGGAAAATTTAAATATGCAGAGCAAGGTGGGCGATTATACCGCATTACCTAAAATTGCAGTAAAATTAAATCTGCAGTCCAAGATGGGCAATGATACCGCACCATCTTTGATCGCAGCAAAAATAAATAAACATTAGGTTAGTAATCAGGAGCTACACCAAACAAGAAATCAAAGATATGAGTAATTGTTATATTGACAAGTAGAAGCAGACATCGTGCTAGCAGTTCTTCACGAGGGTACATCTAGCAGATGAGGCAAAGGAGGAAAAAGAACAGTAAAATCCTTGGAGGAAACATTTTTCGCCGATGTGAACTGTTTAGGGTTAAAGAGTCGTGCTGATAACGTGTAATAAATAGACAAAAGTTAGAGAGATAACCTTTGCTAAAGATAGGAACGAAGCGAGTGCGAAATATCACACTGTTTTTTTCCGTAGCTATAACACAAAAGAATTGCAGATAAAATGAGGAAGAGAGGGATACTGATATTATTGCTTTCAGTAATTTTCTCTTTTAGTTGCTGTGTTGATCATCCATGGAGTGATTTATTAATAGAGCCACATTCGTTGGTTTATAGTGAATGGAAAGTCACACCCATGACAAATCCAACAATATCCGTGATTTTTCTCTTTTGAAAAAGTACCACACAATAAACTCCCTACCATTCACTGCTATTCCCATGTGGGCATTCAATTATTCTTTCAATTATCACAACAATTTTGATTTTGATTCCTGACAATTAGTAAATAGTTTCGTTGAACTCAATTTCATTTTCATTATGATTACATATAGTTTTTTCCTGTCAAATATAGATGGTTAATAACCACTTCAATAACAGTATCCAATTTTGCCGTCTCACTGAATCATTCCTACTTCAACTCCTTTTTACTATAATTCATTCTCATTTCAAGTCAGGTACGTAAGGAACGATTGATAAGTTCAATAGGCATATGCTTCCTATACAGTTTGTGTCATAGGCCTAAACTTTCACATTTATCCTTTCATGCGACTTCCACGTGTTATAATCTAAGTTTAAAGAACAAAAATGTAATTTGACATAATTTTATATTGCTTTTTAGTGCTTGCTAGCTTTCTATTGCCTCCTCAACACCCAGACAAAGCAAAGCACCAAGCGAGAATTTTGATTAAAGATGGGTACTTATCAACAACAGGAGATGAGGACAATTATTCAATCAAGAAACATGAACATGCATGTTAATTCAACATTTTTGAAAGAGAAAGTTAGTGGACCGAGCACTAAAAAAACCTTACTGTGCAGTGTAAAGGTAGATTCGACTAATTTAACCACAAACATAGTAAAGAAGTATGTTTTCTTTTATCAAGACTTTAAATTTTATCTAATTGCCCCACTTGAATGGCTTTACAGAAATTTAATTTTGGTATACATTGGTGTGTACCATACACCGATATTTGAGGCCACAAGACCATTCTTAACTGCTGGACTCTTGGTCGCACATTTAACACTCATTCCATCCATTTCCTATCCTAACATATACCGGAGTGTAGTAGAACTTTCTCCATTAGGGTCTACCCTCAATACCAATGTATTAGGTTTGCCGTGTGTAACTAGTAAGAAAATGAGTGAAATGACTAGATGCATTTGTGGGAAATTCTGGTATGAGACAGTGGCCAGGATTATTGGACCGAATGCCATATTAATGGAGAATTAAAGCTCTACAGCATATGGCCTCAGCCACAGTAAGCATGTAGCAGTATATGCTGCAGAAGTAAATGTCAATGCATCTCTTTGAAGCAAGTTTTTAATACTTGCTTAATATACACACTTTATTAAGAAACTCAAGCAACCTATTAAATCCATCAAATTCATTTAATTATTATCTTTTAAGATCAGGACCACAACTACTGTAAACATTTTAATTCTCGGGCATATATAAACTTTTGTGTTTAATTTACGTTACTAGATAAATGCTTATGTGATTACATTGAGAATTTGGACGACAAGAAAATTACTTTTAAGCAACATTAGTATATATGAATTGTTATTGGCACTCTAAAAACTTCATTCTACACTCCAAACTTTCTATATTTGAAAAGAAAAATACACTTGCGAAGAGTGTAGAATGAGATTCTTAGAATGCCAATAATACTTCCCAATATATATGAGTCTTTTCATAATCATTTTTTTTTTTATTTTAGTTTTCATTTTTTTGTGTTTGAGACATGCGAAGGTGTTTGAAGAAGAGGAAGTATTAAGAAGGGTGGTGACAGGACAGGAAGAAATACAAAGAAAACATATATAAAGAAAGAACTGCTAGTAGACTAAATTTGTAGACTTAATATGTAACTAATGATGTATCATCAATAAGAAATAAGCACGTTTATCAACGCTTAAGTAATAATTCAATCATCAACTTCCATATCATTTAGTTTACAAAATTTATTCCACACATTTAGTCTCCCTAGCTTTTACCCATAAAGAAAATTTTGAAATGAAAACAATAACTTACTAGATTTTGATTTTGAGTTTTTAATTTTATTTTTATTCATCTTTCTTTATAGATTTCTTCTGTATCCTTCTAACTCTTCTACTCTTTTATACCTTATTTCTTTCATGTATTTGTCATCTAATCTCTACCATAAAAATAAAAACTAAAAACTACAAAAAAATGAAAAGATTATCAAACAGATTCGTAGCATTGATACTAAGCTACCCATTCATTGTTTGATAAATACAAAGGAAGGTTGATTAGTCTAATAAAATGGAATCAAGTTCAACTTTGGGCAAGATAGTTTGCACCTAATTACAGCAAACTAAAGGGTTAACACAAATATGCAAGAGCGGTATACGTGTCCAAGTTGAATGAGTTATACATGACACCTAAACTCTGGAAACCCTATAGGCCATGGATAGCTTGCAAGGACGTGGAATAGTGGAAACTAATAACTATCAGTCTAAAAGAGAAGAGATATACGAAGATATTGGAAAAAGCGAAAGGAGGAGTCGCTGCTTCTGCTTGTTTTTATTGGTGGGAGAGAAATGAAGAGTTGTGCTGCATGCAAAATATTTCAAGTTCCAACCTCTGCAATACTCTGCAAGGCTGGCCTCCACTGCCCCACACCACCTCCACGTCCACCACCACCACCACCATAATTTCTTCCCACGCTTCTGTAGCTTCTGCCGTTGTTAGTGCTTGTGCTGCCACCGTTGCTTCCCACACTCTCCATCTGAAGAGATAAATAAATAAGTAATTTAAAAAAACATGCATCAATATCTTTCTAAATCAAAAGACCCCTAAATTTAATTAAGCAAGTTTGAAGCAAACCTAACTGAAGTTGTTTACCAGATTAAGTGTCATGCATTAACTAAACATGCTCTTCTAAGAAAAACGTAACTTAATCATCATATGGTTAGGAGTTGATAACCAATTCTATCAGTGCTAATATTGGTAAGGGGGAAAATGAATTCTCAACCCCCACCAAATATTTGTTGGACAAGAAGTATATCATTTAGCAAATCATAAAGTGATCAGTTGAACCTTTCCTCTGTCATCATAAATCTGCCAGTCCTTCAATAAAGGCATAAATGCATCCCATGAACCATTACAATGGAAGACTTATGGAACGATGACATAAGCCATGCCAATTATTGTACACTTTGAACAAGAAAAATAATTTTTGCATGCTCTTTTCTTTTTCTGCACATCTCTATATATTTATGTTCTTCTAGATTTCTTACTACGAATGTGAAAAATAAGTTTAAGTATGCATGTAAAGAAAAGAAATTTATTCACTACGAATGTGAGAAATAAACGTAAGTATGCATATAAAAAAAAAAAGAACGTGCAAATATTATTTTCTTTGAACATAAACCTTAAGCAAACATGTGCAGAAACCATTTTCATGTAAACATGTGTAGCTTTGATATGTTTTATAGCCCACACTCTAGCAACGACGTAGCCACCCACAAGGCTAAGGTGTGCTGGAGCCCAGCGAGTTTTTTTTTTATTTTTTATTTTATTTTTGTCAAACAGGGAGGTTTTCTGTTAGGATAGTGCTATCCATGCACTCAATTTTACTTCTCACACACCTCTCTCAATTTTTGGCTGTTAGATCGAATGAATTGAAGATGATCAATGACAAAAAATTAATAAGGGGGTATATTGGAGGTAAAAATAGATGTGTGAATAATACTATTCTTTTGTGTGAATAGCACTATTCAATAGAGGTTATTATTTAATGTATATTTAGTAGACAAAAGGTAATAAATAATACATTTTATGCAAAAAATGACAAATTAGCTCTATCCTCTACCACTTTTATCCTATTCGTAAAACAAAATGATCATTTATCCTATGTGCTTCTTTCAAGAAAAGAAAATTAACTTTTTTAAACCACAATAAAATCTCTTATTTCCGCAATTCCTTAATTACTTTCCGTTGCGATTTTTCAATGAATATCACCTTTGATATGTTCTTAATCTCTTTATTTACTTATTCTTGATTTAATTAGTAGGTTAATTATTTACATGATCCTTGAATTTATCAGTGAAAGTTTTATCTTTTATATATGTTATTTTTTATTGATTTGCATTTTTATGTAAAGAAAAATGGTAATTATATCTTATATGATTTTTCTTATAAATTTTTAAAAGAGATTGAATGAAATGTTCTTAATTGGCTAATAGAGATAAACATGAAGACTAAATTAACCAAATCAAAAATATGAAGATTAAATTGACCATATGATTATAATATAATGAACATTTTGATATTTAAGCCTAAATATAAAATGCTACTCCGACATGTTTCTTTTCCTAATGGAAACTTTTGACTGGGGTAAGATTCTTACATATATTTTATCCTGAGTGATGTATCTGACAAAAATAAACGTGTTACCATAAAAACCTACATTCTCGAGATCTGTGGATTTAAAAGTAAGATCCGATTCTTCGAATTGCAGACGATAATTTAATTAATTTCAGTAGGACACAGTAAAATCACCATATCTCCTCTGCACACAGATTAACCTTTTCTTTTACTACTATTTTTAAAAATCCGTACAGAAATTTGAAAGTATCCCTTTTTGGATCGCAAAGATGCCCTAACGAGTTGAAGTGAAAAACAAAATGAAGATGCCCACACATGCACATACATATCCCGTACTACCGAAGAACAAAACACAAGGTCTACAAAGTGCTTGATATCCGACCTTCTATCATTATCACATCAATTTTGAATGACCAAATTACCCTGATAATTTCATGTGATTCAACAATGATTGATGCAAGGATGGTTTGATTATGTAGGTCTTTAAAGTTTATATTTACCTTGATGGAATTGTTGTTGACGGACTTCAAATTCTGACCTGCCAAGTCCTTCATCTTCATTTCCACTCCAAGCTCACCTCTATGCTTCAGCAACTTCCCCAGCTTCACAGATTTTTTAGCAGCAAACTCCTTCAACACATCTGTTTAAATATATAAAGAAATATGAAATATTAAAATTAAAATCTTAACCAAAAATCCACATACAATTTTGGCGGATGGTCATACGGTGATTTTCTTTGCTGGAAAAACATTTATATTGTCAGAGAATCGGATATAAACGTAAACCTAGTTAATCTACCTTCATTTGTTTTGATGTGTCTGAAAACATGAACTTGTACTGCATAATCTAACTGAAACATTCTCTATAAACAAAAGAAAAGCTAATTGATTAAAACTCGTTTCTAAAAAACTGAAAAACGAAGCTAGAAACATGACCTTCGAAGCTGATGAAGCGATAAACCTGTCCAATGAGCAAAGTGTCGTCAGGCCTGAGAAGCTTGAGCTGCTTGATCACTGGAGCACCAGTCACAGACTTCATGGTCGGAGAGTTGACGACGAGAGCCACGTAGTGGCCGGGGTTGGAAGTCATGACCTCATGAGCGCCCACAGACCAGTAAATCCTCTCGATCTTGTTGTTCCCCGGATGCTGAATCACCACCGTCGCTGCCTCTGCCGCCTGACAATTCCCCATTTCAATGGCGGTGATATCGAACTCGTCAAGACAATATTAACTGGATGGAACTCCTTGTGATGGTGTAGCTCTAAATACGTATAGGTGGTGGGTTTTAGTGACAGAAAGGTAAAGTGGAGTATGGGGTTTAATTTGGGGTCCTTATTATTAGGGAAGGTCCGTCCTTTACACTGGACACCCAGCTGCAGACCCAGCAGTTGCTAATAATAAATGGAATCTGACTATTTCACGTTCACCAACCAAAGCACGTCAAGAATCAAAACTCAGAAGGGATGTGACAAACTGACAAACACAAAGCACCACGATCGTACGTCCAGTACCAAGGTCCAAGAAACCCTAAAAGAAAAAGAAATTGAAGCCGGAAATTCAAAACCAATGATTTGGCGGTGCAAAGGAAATTAGAGGGAGAAGGGTGTTGGGTGGGCTTATATAATGTCAGATTTTAGGAAGTGAAGGGCATATTATTATTATTATCATGGATTATGCTTGAACGCCGAACTGCAAGAAAAGGAAAAATTATATTAATAGTATGGGAGCTGCAGACGTATTAGATCTGCAAAACCACCTGGGTTGGGATCTTTTACGTTGTGGTTTAATGATCTTAGTGATCTCTCTGATCAAATTTAAAGGCTTCTTTTTCTGCTTTTGGTATGCAGAATAAGTACGATATGATTTATTCCATACACAATACACAAAACCTTTAAGTATTAGTATAGAGATTGACATAGAAAATGTCATTCTTATCCTTATTCGTTCTTCATGATCCCACGTGTGCATCGCGATACAAAATGCAAATGTTGAGAGGGACAGAAGAAAGATTTTTCATTAAACCCAAACAATAATACCAAGTACTATAAACAAGCCGACCTCAGAGTTTGGAAGCCCTGTTTAAGGCTTTAGACAGATGCTTATAAAATCTAAAATTTTAGTTACTCTATTTACTTTTATATTTATTTTTTTGGTTGTGTATACAGTGATACTACGCAAAAGAAAATAAATAAAAATGATGCATAGTGTGGTGGCTAGGTATCTATCTGCTCTCTCTATGTTTTTGGACTCAAAACTCCTTGCTTTTAAATACAAAAAATAAAAAATAAAAAAAAACATAAAAAGATGTATTCGAACCCAGTTGGAGCTATAAAGATAAGAAGCGAGAGAACACATACACTAAGAACTTAATTTGGTTATTCGGCCTTTAAATATATATGCTTTATATACATGTAAAATAAAATCGTAAATCAGGGCCCCTCTACTACAAAAGGGCCTTATAGTGTCAGTTGTTGCGTCGGTTTAATATAATATAGTGGCGAACAAGAGACTTGCGACATCCACTGAACATGACGTCGGATTTACTGTCACTTATAAGCACCATAAAATGTCTATGTCACTTTTAAACTAACGTAAAAATTTATTGTCGCTTATAACCGACACACATTTTAATAATTTTTAAATACTGGCGTCGCTTTTAAGTGACATAAATTATGGGTGTCGCTTCTAGGCGACACCAAGCGACACTAATTCTTGTTTTTAAATATTTTAAAGCCTACGTCGGTTCTGAGCGACATAGATTTTAGTTTTTTTTTAAATATTTTGAAAACTGGTGTCGGTTGTAAGCGACAAATTGATGGATACTCTGACACACCCCGACCGGAATTAAGGCGTGTTGGCCGTCACGTGAGGGTGACGTAGCCATGTGCACAGTGGGAAACAAAAGATAATAATAAAAGTACGAATAAATAAGAACCAAACTACTAAGTAAACTAGTTAAGGTAACACACTAATGTGAGACTAAGTGGGATAAACATAATCAGAGCACAAAAAACCTAAGTGCAGCCCAGAAGAATGAATACTAATTACACAACACCCAAAGGTGATCCTACATTTGTGATGTTCTGTCAGAACCACTGGCAAGTCCTCGTGAACCACCAAAGCTGCTTCTAACTAGAACCTGGAGGGGCGCAAAACAGAAAGTGTGAGTGGGCAAAAACAAAGCTTTTCAAAATCATTCATTATTGAAAGTTCTAACCCCTCGAAGTAAAAACCTGTATAGTTTCCTAGAAAATAGTATATACACATATATCGAAAACATGTCAGAAATATGTCATGTCGAATGCCTCCACATAAACTGTAAGTAACCCAGGTAATGTCAATCAATGCAAGTAACATGTCAGCCGGAGTCACCTAACGTGACATGTATGGCTGAATCTAGAGCTTCAATCCTCAACTCACTAACTATATCTGCACACTAGTCGGAACCACCTAAAGTGGTCCGGACGACAGGACTGGGTGTAAATAAATACGCTCAAGTGCTACGATCACATGAAGACTAGGCGAATAATCGCAAGTCACCTATGAGTCGAAACCACCTATAGTGGTTTGTACAATAGGACTGTGCACCTAACTTGGATCCAAGATGAGCGTGTGGTGTGGGAGGTGAACATCATGTGAAAGACTGTGCCCTACTCTGGGCGGGAGCACTAACACCGAGGGTGCAGGTTATGAGTTCTCTATGCATCTCACATAACCACTAATTCACAATCATAAACCATAAACTTACCTGGCACTTACCTATGCGTCCGCAACACTAAACATACATATATGCAACTACTAATGCATAAATAAATAGGCAAACACTATGCATGACATTTAAAACATATAAACATTCCATTTCATTTTCTGGGAAAAACCATAAGTATATAGGTATATACGGAAAATCAAAAGCCCACTCACTGGTATGTGGAAGGGTTGTAACCCCCTTGCCTCGAGTGACTGCGCTCGTCCTCAGGATGGGTCTCACCTATATGCGAAATAACTATAAAAACGTCAATTTAAAGCACATAGCCAAAACTAGGTAATAACTTCTCATACAATGGTGATAGGAGCATATTCATGCGACTTAATTAGCTTGTTCTCGTGCATTTATGTTGTGTTTACTTATCTATTTCAGTGTTTAAGGCCACTTTTGTGTATTTTCAGATTATAAGGCCAAAGTGTGCAAGAAGATGCAAATTGAAGTCTTTTGGAGCGAAAGAGGAATGAATGAGTTGAAGACTTGAAGAAACGACGAATTCCTACGCCAACGATGAATTCTTACCAAAACGAAGAATCCTACTCAAACAAGGCTTCCTATTTTAGGAAAGTTGACCCTAAGTTTCCCGTTTTGGTAACCTTTCCTAATTCTAAACGTCCATATTTTCTAGCCACTTTATAGGCCTCGTATGCACTTTAAGACACAAAACCAAGGCCCTAGCCCTATTTCCCTTCCTAGCCGCACCTTAGGGACCTCTTATTATTTTTCTTTTCATATTTTTCAGCAAAAAAATAAATAAAACAAAGCAGCCACAAACACCTAATTACTTTAGTAAGCCGTGGCTTCCCATTTTATTATTCAACCCTAATAATTCTTCCAGCCGTGCCTTTCATCCAACAGCCGCAACCATCCCTTAATTCAAAATCTGCCGTGGCCCCCCCCATTTAATCTCAACCTAATTCTCTCCAAAAGGCAGCAGCCACTTTTCCCATTTTTCACTCCATAATCGGTGCAAAACCATTCCAGCCACATTTATCATCACAGCCGCAGCAACATCTCCCATTTTATTTTTCTAATCCGTGCCTTCCCCATTTTTTTTCACCCTAATTCCTCATTAACCCTTTACTCCCCAAGCCGTGACTTCCACAAAAAACTGTCACACATTCAACACCATTCCATAACAGCCGCAAGACTTCAAAAAAATATTCTTTGCAGCCGCATATTTGGTCCCAAAACTGTGCAGCCATTCCACACCTTTTCTCCATCACAGCCGTGCAGATTCCATCACCCTAAGATCCCATTATTCAATTCTCCTCTAGCAGCCGCAACATATAGCCCTCCATTCCAGCCACTTTATTTCATTCCAGCCGTAACTTCACACCATATTCTCTCAAACAGCCGCAGCAAGAAGAAAGGAGGAAGAGGACTTAAAATCGCGCAGAAATTCAAGTGGATTCGTTGGGCGTTTTAGGTGTAATCAATCCTTTGTTCTTTATGTTTAAATTCAATTGTATTTTTCTTGTTGTGAACATGAGAGGCTAAATCCCCCTAGTTAGCTAGGGGGTGATTCGAAACCATGTTTATGCTTGCAATATGAATTGATTACTTTTGGTTGGAATTTCATAAGTTGTGGATTCAATTCGTTCATCTATTTGATTGATAACTTATTTATGTATGTTGATTGAGAGTGCACGCTTAGTTTTCATGCATGAATATGATGCTAGATTATGAGGGAGTTTCACCTAATAGTTACAATCTTATAATCACAAGTAGTGAAGGTCGCTTGAAAACGATCGCGTTGAATGAATTCTTAGCATAAGTTTCATGCAATTCATAGTAACGAATGTTTCGTCAATGCTTATGTTTTTCATAGAACTTAATGATTCTTGCTTGTATCTCTATTATGCAATTCATGTAGAGAACTTGTAGGGAATGTTTTGGGTTGTCGTATGCAATCATCCAACTTAATAACTTGTGGAAAAACTGAGGGTTAATTAGTGCAATTCACGGTTAATTTGGGGCGTTGAGTTTCATAATTTATCGAAAGACCAACTGAAAATCATTTTGTATGCAAGTGTAGCATGTGTGGAGAAGAACCTTCTAGCTAGCATTCATTCCATATTTCATCACATTCATATTTAAATTCTGCCTTTAAATTACAATTTGTGCATTTAATTTATTTTCGTCAAAACCTCAATCCCCCTTTACCTTAGTGTCTAATTTAGTTAGAAAGTGTCTTAATTTGTGTTTATAAGTATTTTGCATTCTTTGAGTCTAGTTTAGTGTTTTTAACGTTTGTTTTACGTTTTTGAGTCAGTGTCCAAGTGATTTAGTAATCCCTCCTAATCCCCGGTCTAGAACGATCCCTACTTGCATCTTTACTACAATTGTCACAAGAGGGTTTTAATTTGTGTGCTTACTTAGTTCGCATCAAATTTTTGGCGCCGTTGCCGGGGATTAGCAACTTTGCTAATCCCTTGGTTCTTTTATTTTCGTTTAGTTTGTTTTCGTTTTAGTTTCTAACTTAGTTTTATTTTCTTTGTTTGATGTTACTTTTGATATTTGCTTTAGTTCTTTTTCTTTGATTTTAGGTGCTTGAGAAGTAAGATATGGATGTTGCTAGCATTCAAGCTCAATTGGCAAATCTTACTTCTCAATTGTCGCAGATTGCTGAAAGGACCACAATACAAAATGTCCCTACATTTAGTGCGTCTTATAGGCAAGGATACCAAGCCAATCAATATCCACAAAGCGATTGGAGTGATCATTCAAACTCTATGTGGTGGAAAGCTCAACAAGTTCAACATGAAGCATATTGGCAGCCATATGAGGAGTTCTGTTCAAGATCTATGCAGCCGCCACAACCTTATATGCAATATGCTCAATCAAACTCAGGTTCATCAATAGATTATAATCAAATTCTTGATGAATTAAACTCTTTGGTGCAGGGTTCACAAAATCAAGCTAAGGAGACTCACCAAGAAACATATTGGCAACCATATGAGGATTCATATGCACCACCACAGCCTTCCCCTCAATCTTCACATCCAAATTCAGGTATATCAAATTTTTATAAGGAAGTTATTCAACAACTGAATTCTGTGGAGCAGGGCAGGGAAGCTCAACCATTTCAACAAAACGCAGTTTGGCGACCAATTGAGGATTTCTATCAAGCAAAAAAGTTGGCTGAGTGGAACAGTCAATTTAGGCAGAATGCAGAATGCATGGAACAAATTCAAGAACAAATGGTTGAAGATGAGCCCATGGATGAATTGCTACTGCTCGAAGAGGAGGAGGATGCACAAGGCACGGCAAGGGAAGAACAACCCTTGCTGCAACCTCCCAATATTCCTACACCACCCCATTCAAGTAAGGTTGTTCCAAATTTAATTATTTCTAACTTTGTTCCCCCAAATGCACCCTTCCCTGGCAGGTTCATGCAATCCATGAAAGATGAGGGGAAGAAAGACATCTTGGACACCTTTCCAACAAGTCACGAGGAAAAAGTGGTTGAGGAGCATCTTGAATTCATCAAGGAGGAAATTGGAGTGGATCACACAGCCACAACCTTCAAAATGTCCAATCTAAATGAAAACATCCCTTGTGCGTTTGTTGAATGTGCTGCGACTTTAGAGCCAATATTGCAGCCCATAGGTAAGCCACCAACTCAAATTCCAATTCCCACTTCAATTAATCGTGTGTTACATTCTTCATTGCAGGCACCTACTCAAATCCAATTTGGTGAAAGAGTTTACATGGATCTTAGGACAGATCTCTATTCCACTCCATACAAAGATCCAATTCTTGAATGTTTTGAGAAGCATTTCGTGGAGGATGTACTTAAGTTCTTATTGGAGCATGTAAGTAAGCCACCAACTCAAAATCCAAAGTCGTTTTTGACTAATATGTTGTTGATGTCAATAATTAGGGCACCCACTCTTGAAATTCAACCATTGCCGGAACATTTCAAGTATCATCATCCATTCAATGATCAACTCCATGCCGTGGGTTCCATTAAGGCATGATTGTGTTCTTCGTCCGACTGGAAGACGTTAAAGCAAGCGCTTCGTGGGAGGCAACCCATGCAATCAACAAAGGAAGAACTTGGGAATCGCTCCACACTCAGATTTGCGTCCCTAAACCCTTCCCTTTGTTGCTTACTTTATGTTTTGTGTAATGTTTTTTTTTATTGTGTTTAAAACATTGAGGACAATGTTTAGTTTAAGTGTGGGGGGGTAACATTCTGTTTTGAGATATTTGTGCATGAAATTCGTAGGGTTTTACCACCTAGCATGTCTAAACTTGTTTCCCACTGTTTTTAAGTGTTTTTAAGCTATTTTAGAGTGTTTAAGAGTGTGTGGATTTAAAAATCCGAAAATACCATAAAAATTTGAAAAATTGTTTTGAAAAACCCAAAAATAGTTGTTTTTGTGTGTTTGTTTGTGTCGTAGGGTACCTTCCAACACAATGATGAGGATTTGGTTTTTAATTGCATGATAGTTAAAGAAAGTTACAAACATGGTTGGACGTTTGATATACTCTTTGGTTTATGCTTAGTTGTAGTTATAGTTTACGAATTCACATGTAATCACAAATGATAAAAATCAGTTTTTGTATCATGCTTGAAGGAAGGAACTTAAACAAACGCTACATCCCTGTGAGACTTGAGCCTAAACGTTATTTGGAGAGTTATAATCTTTGCATCATTGTTTTCTAAGTCGTTGCACGATCTCATTATTCTTTGCTTGGTTACTACTTAGAAGGCGTTTTATCACTTAGTTCCAAATGCTAGAACTCATGCCCATTTCATTCAAAGCATGTCATTGATTTGCATACCACATATTCAAGATGAAGTTGTGTAGTGACCACCATCAAAGCCAAACAGCCATGTGCCCTTCACTCATTTT
The DNA here is from genome assembly GCF_019419815.1 of Pyrus x bretschneideri. Classification (NCBI taxonomy): domain Eukaryota; kingdom Viridiplantae; phylum Streptophyta; class Magnoliopsida; order Rosales; family Rosaceae; genus Pyrus; species Pyrus x bretschneideri. Next base: position 3,422,583 of record NW_025999820.1, on the reverse strand, counting down.
GTGTTTAAGTTTAACCCCATTGAGCCGTGTTAGCCCATATTCTTTGTTAACCCGCATTATCCTCACCTAGCCTAGATTAGGACCATCCTTACCCTTGTTCTTGAAGCATAGTAAGCAATGAATTCCTTTTGATTAATGTGTTGCAGGAAATAAGTGTGGGGGAAGGATTATTGATGTGAGTTATGTGCCATAGGCACGAGTAAAAAAAAAAAAAAAAAAAAAAAAAGAAAAGAAAAGAAAAAAGTGAAAAAAAAAGAGTTGAAAATAGTTGAAAAGTATTGGTTGTTGAAGAAAGGGCCCAAAACAATGAATTAGGCCCTAAGAGTTGTTTAAATCTCCCCTGTTTGTCTAAAAGTTGATTTCTGCATTCTAAGGGAATTCTAGGTCTTAATTTCATTACTTTACTTGCTATCGCTTAAAGAACTTTTGTGTATCCCTACCTTTCCTTGTGATCCAATACCCCAAGCCCCGTTACGACCCTTGACTTCTATCTTGAGTGTTGTGCATTTCAATTGTGGAGTTTGAATTTGGTATGAGCATATGGTGTCACTGGTTCTCGCATCTAAGTAGTAGCATTCCATTCATGAGATCATATCCAAACACGTTTAATTACTCTAGAAATTGCTTTCTTAGTTATAACATATGTGAGTACTAGTCTTTCATGTTTACATCAATCTTCTCACATATAACTAGTGTAGGGTGTGTAGTCAGAAAATCTGAGTGAAAATTGAGTGCATAACTAGTGAGGAATTGAGGGAATTCTCTAAGGCATGTTACTACATTCAAAATGTGTTTTAATTGATTAAATGCGAACTAGTGAATGGTGACTATGATTAAGTATGTGCTCGAGGGGAAAGAAGACTAAAAGCTATGTGAGTAATGATCTTTGACATGTCATGTTTCATTGGAAATCCCTGAGGCAATCGTTGGAAGGTTTAGGTTTTGTTTGTTTGTTTTGTTTCGTATTGTTTTCTTTAGTTGTTTTGTTTTGCTCGAGGACTAGCAAAAGTTAAGTGTGGGGGAATTTGATAGGAGCATATTCATGCGACTTAATTAGCTTGTTCTCGTGCATTTATGTTGTGTTTACTTATCTATTTCAGTGTTTAAGGCCACTTTTGTGTATTTTCAGATTATAAGGCCAAAGTGTGCAAGAAGATGCAAATTGAAGTCTTTTGGAGCGAAAGAGGAATGAATGAGTTGAAGACTTGAAGAAACGACGAATTCCTACGCCAACGATGAATTCTTACCAAAACGAAGAATCCTACTCAAACAAGGCTTCCTATTTTAGGAAAGTTGACCCTAAGTTTCCCGTTTTGGTAACCTTTCCTAATTCTAAACGTCCATATTTTCTAGCCACTTTATAGGCCTCGTATGCACTTTAGGACACAAAACCAAGGCCCTAGCCCTATTTCCCTTCCTAGCCGCACCTTAGGGACCTCTTATTATTTTTCTTTTCATATTTTTCAGCAAAAAAATAAATAAAACAAAGCAGCCACAAACACCTAATTACTTTAGTAAGCCGTGGCTTCCCATTTTATTATTCAACCCTAATAATTCTTCCAGCCGTGCCTTTCATCCAACAGCCGCAACCATCCCTTAATTCAAAATCTGCCGTGGCCCCCCCCATTTAATCTCAACCTAATTCTCTCCAAAAGGCAGCAGCCACTTTTCCCATTTTTCACTCCATAATCGGTGCAAAACCATTCCAGCCACATTTATCATCACAGCCGCAGCAACATCTCCCATTTTATTTTTCTAATCCGTGCCTTCCCCATTTTTTTTCACCCTAATTCCTCATTAACCCTTTACTCCCCAAGCCGTGACTTCCACAAAAAACTGTCACACATTCAACACCATTCCATAACAGCCGCAAGACTTCAAAAAAATATTCTTTGCAGCCGCATATTTGGTCCCAAAACTGTGCAGCCATTCCACACCTTTTCTCCATCACAGCCGTGCAGATTCCATCACCCTAAGATCCCATTATTCAATTCTCCTCTAGCAGCCGCAACATATAGCCCTCCATTCCAGCCACTTTATTTCATTCCAGCCGTAACTTCACACCATATTCTCTCAAACAGCCGCAGCAAGAAGAAAGGAGGAAGAGGACTTAAAATCGCGCAGAAATTCAAGTGGATTCGTTGGGCGTTTTAGGTGTAATCAATCCTTTGTTCTTTATGTTTAAATTCAATTGTATTTTTCTTGTTGTGAACATGAGAGGCTAAATCCCCCTAGTTAGCTAGGGGGTGATTCGAAACCATGTTTATGCTTGCAATATGAATTGATTACTTTTGGTTGGAATTTCATAAGTTGTGGATTCAATTCGTTCATCTATTTGATTGATAACTTATTTATGTATGTTGATTGAGAGTGCACGCTTAGTTTTCATGCATGAATATGATGCTAGATTATGAGGGAGTTTCACCTAATAGTTACAATCTTATAATCACAAGTAGTGAAGGTCGCTTGAAAACGATCGCGTTGAATGAATTCTTAGCATAAGTTTCATGCAATTCATAGTAACGAATGTTTCGTCAATGCTTATGTTTTTCATAGAACTTAATGATTCTTGCTTGTATCTCTATTATGCAATTCATGTAGAGAACTTGTAGGGAATGTTTTGGGTTGTCGTATGCAATCATCCAACTTAATAACTTGTGGAAAAACTGAGGGTTAATTAGTGCAATTCACGGTTAATTTGGGGCGTTGAGTTTCATAATTTATCGAAAGACCAACTGAAAATCATTTTGTATGCAAGTGTAGCATGTGTGGAGAAGAACCTTCTAGCTAGCATTCATTCCATATTTCATCACATTCATATTTAAATTCTGCCTTTAAATTACAATTTGTGCATTTAATTTATTTTCGTCAAAACCTCAATCCCCCTTTACCTTAGTGTCTAATTTAGTTAGAAAGTGTCTTAATTTGTGTTTATATGTATTTTGCATTCTTTGAGTCTAGTTTAGTGTTTTTAACGTTTGTTTTACGTTTTTGAGTCAGTGTCCAAGTGATTTAGTAATCCCTCCTAATCCCCGGTCTAGAACGATCCCTACTTGCATCTTTACTACAATTGTCACAAGAGGGTTTTAATTTGTGTGCTTACTTAGTTCGCATCAAATGGTCAAATGGAATGTTTGGATATACCAATGTGATCTACTCAATCTCACGAACATCCTCATATTTTTAAAATAATTTTCTGAGACCCCATGTGCTAGGCACACTGACGGCGTCAGTAATATTCCGTTAAACCCTAATAGATTCCGTTAAAACTGACTGACGGCGTCAACATATTCCGTCCAAAACTGACGGAATATACCGCCTTCTTCTCCGGCGAAACACTGGTCGCCGGAAACCTAGAAAAACTTTAAACCCTTCGTTCTCACTCGTTTCTTCACCAATTTCTATGAAATTTGCACCAATGAAAAGCTGGAAATGAGTAGAACAATGTTATACATGTTTGAAACCTCAAAAGATCACGAGATGTCGTCGGAGAAATTCAAGAAAAATCGGCCAAACTCGCAACTCACGATCCTGACGTCCAATTCCACCCAACGAACCACCCCGAGCTTCCTAAGGACCTCACTAAACTTCCTAAAAGCTTCAAATTCCCTGAAAGTCAATAATTCACATGTGCATGAATAGTGACTAAATCGGAGATTCTTGGTTCGACATGAAATTGAAGGATTCCTTACCTAAAATTGGTATGGTTGAACTCGTATGATCTTCAAGAACAGAAAAATACCATTTTTCACTTTGATCTGCAACGTTTGTAAAGGTTTTGAACCTCGTCCGTACAAGTGAGAAAGAGAGAGAGAAAGAAAGAGTTCGAGACAGAGAGAGACACGGGAGAAGATGATGTGGATGTGGGTGTGTGTGTGTGGTCCAGCTGCAACCAACAAAACCACAAAACAATCACCCCAAAATGACAAATACCCACCAAGGGTAAAATCATCATTTCACACTTACGGTACGAATAATTTGGGACGGGCTGTCACACCCTACCCACCTTAAAAAAAATTTCGTCTCGAAATTCATAACAACTCAAACTAACCACTAGTAACCAAAGAACAAACGAGGATATAAATCTTTCATCCGGTCTTCCGTCTCCCAAGTAGCCTCATCCGCGGAGTGATTCCTCCACAAAACTTTCAATATACTCACAGTCTTGTTCCTTAGAACCTTTTCCTTCCAATCCAGAATCATTACTGGTTCCTCGTTATATGTCAAATCTGGGTTAATTTCCAATGGTTGAGGAGGTATCACATATGACAGATCCGCAACGTAATGACGAAGCATAGACACATGAAAAACATTATGCACTTTAGCCAGCTCAGAAGGTAACCCAAGCCTGTAAGCCACTTCACTAACTCGCTCGGTGATCATATATGGTCCGATATACCTGGGACTTAACTTACCCTTCCTTCCGAACCGTACAACACTTCTCCACTGTGAAGGCTTCAAAAACACCCAATCACCAACTTTATACACCCTGTCAGTGGCATGATTGTCCGCTAAGCTCTTTTGTTGATCCTAGGTCGCTTTCAGGTTAGACTTAATTACTCGAACATTCTGAGTAGTCTCATCTACAATTTCTGGACCCACCAAAATTCTTTCTCTGATCTTCAACCAATATAAGGGTGTACGACAAGATTTACCAAACAGTGCTTTAAATGGTGACATGCCGATACTCGAATGAAAGCTATTGTTGTAGGCAAATTCCAATAAATCCAATCGCTTGTGCCAAGCATCACCAAACTGCAATACTGAAGATCTCAACATATCCTCCAACGTCTGAATGGTCATCTCTGATTGTCCGTCTGTTTGAGGATGATATGTCGTACTGTAGAGTAATCTCGTACCCAAAGCTTCCTGAAAAGCCACCCAAAATTTAGAAGTAAATCTTGGGTCACGATCCGAAACAATACTCACTGGAACACCATGGTACTTCATAATCTTCGATATGAATAATTCAGCTAATCGACTTAAAGAATACTTTTCCCTCACTAGAATAAAATGCGCTGACTTAGTAAGCCGATCAACTATCACCCAAATGCCATCAAAACCATTATGTGTACGCGGAAGCTTGTACACAAAATCCATAGTAATATTTTCCCATTTCCACTCTGGAATGGGAAACGGCTTGCAGCAACCCAAACGGCTTCTTCCTTTTAGCTTTAACTTGTTGACAAATGGCACACTTACTCACATACTCAGCTATCTCTCTTTTCATACCTGGCCAATAATAAAATGGTCAAATGGTATAATACATTTTAGTACCTCATGGATGCACCGCATAAGCTGAGATATGCGCTTCATCAAGAATTGCTTTCTTTACTTCCAAATTATTCGGCATAAATATTCTACTCTCCTGTATAAGCATGCCATCCGATTCTTGAACTCTGAAGTCTTTCTTTTTCCCCTGATTCCTTACTTGAATTATTTCCTAGGTTTTTTCATCAACCATTTAGGCTTCAAGTACACGATCAATTAAAATCGGCCTCACTTGAAAATTAGCAAGGCTACCACATGATCTTCTACCTCTAACCTCACTCTAGTTGATCTCAAGTCTGACAGAAGAGGAACACGACTAGTGTACAACGCGTTAGTACGGCCTTGAGATTTTTTGCTAAGTGCATCAGCAACCACATTCGCATGACAAGGATGATAATCAATCATGCAATCATAATCATTAAGCAGTTCCGACCATCTCCGTTGACGAAGATTAAGGTCTCTCTGAGTGAAAAGATATTGAAGACTCTTATGATCCGTAAAGATTTTACATTTTTATCCATAAAGATAATGTCTCCACATCTTCAAAGCAAAGATAATGGCCGCTAACTCCAAATCATGCGTAGGGTAATTCAACTCATAAGACTTTAATTGTCGTGAAGTTTAAGTAATCACCGTACCATGTTACATCAACACACATCCCAGACCATTTAAGGAAGCATCACTGTAGACTTTGAAATTACCACTATCATTCGGGAGTGCCAAAACAGGTGCATGAGTGAGACAATACTTCAATTGCTGGAAACTCTGCTCACAATTATCATCCCACTCAAATTTAACATCCTTCCTAGTTAGCCTCGTTAGTGGTAAAGCAATCACATAAAAATCCTTTACAAACCGTCGGTAATATCCTGCTAAGCCAAGAAAACTCCTCACCTCAGTGACAGTTCGTGGTTGCTCCCAATTCTCCACTACTGTTACCTTTTGAGGATCCACCAAAATACCTTGAGCATATATGACGTGTCCCAAAAATGCCACTTGATCTAACCAAAATAGGTACTTGCTAAACTTAGCATACAGTTGGTGTTCCCTCAACCTTTTCAACACCAAAGTAAGATGTTAAACATGCTCAGATTTAGACTTAGAGTATACCAGGATATCGTCAATAAAGACAATGACAAACCTATCCAAATATGACTGGAATACTCGATTCATCAAATCCATAAAAGTTGCTGGTGCATTCGTCAATTCAAATGGCATTACCAGAAACTCGTAATGACCATAGCGAGTCCTAAAAGCTATCTTAGGGACATCATCACTACTGATCTTCAACTGATAATAACCAGACCTCAAATCAATCTTAGAGAATACATGGGCACCTCGAAGCTGATCAAACAAATCATCTATTCGCGGCAATGGATAACGGTTTTTAATTGTTACCCGATTCAATTGCCGGTAAACAATGCATAACCTCAAAGTCCCATCTTTCTTCCTCACAAACAACACTGGAGCTCCCTAGGATGAAGTACTAAGCTGAATAAAACATTTATCTACTCATTCCTGCAACTGGATTTTCAATTCCCTCAACTCAGCATGAGCCATTCGATAAGGAGTTAAGGATATATGATTAGTACCTGGAAGCAAATCAATGGTAAACTCCACATCTCGATTTGGCGGCAATCTAGGTAAATCGTCAGGGAAAAAATCAGGAAAATGCCTGACTACCCTTACATCCTCCACGCTACTAGGAGCAACATCGTTCAACACTACATGGGCTAAGTATCCCTGGCACCCTTTTGATAACAACCTTTTTACTCGCACAGCAGAAATAACGTCATGTCTCACCCCACTTTGCTCACCCACAAAACTAACCACAGGTAATCCAGGATGATGGAAGGTAACTGTTTTCTCGTAGCAATCAATATTGGCACGATTAAAATGCAACCAATCTGTGCCCAAAATCACATCAAAATCAACAATATCTAACGGGATAAGGTTAGCTGGCATAGCTACATCCTCCACCATCACTGGACATCCTGGATACACACAATCAACATAACATCTCTCCCCTCTAGGCATAGCAAACTCTAAATCATACCCTAGAGGTGTAGGGTGAGGCTGCGTCACTTGAGCAAATGTATGAGAAATAACAGAATGTGTCGCACCACAATCAATCAATACTCTAGCAAAATAACTAAGGATATTTAACGTACCCATAATCAAGTCAGGATTATTCTGAGCATCTTGCAGAGAAATATTGTGGATGCGCCCCTGGGTCTGCTGCCGTCCACCATGACCTCTACTAGTCTGACCATCTTAACCCTGCATATTACGCCCCTGACTAGGCTGACCAGACTGCCTTGAAGATCCTCCACTACTAGTAGCAATCTCTCCCTGCTGAGGCTATCCTCCCTGGTACCACTGAGATCCACCCGCATGAATAAGAGGATACGACATATAACCTCCAGAGTACTGAAGATACCCACTCTGAGAATAAGGATCTTGGGGATACGGATATTGCTCTAGAGCATAAGGAACGGCATCACCCTGATAATAGTAGGCGCCACCACAACCCATCTAACCATAACTACCAGGCACTGGAACTTGTTGGATCGGCGCAGGTGGTGGTAAGAAAGACTGCTGGGGCCTCTGCTGATTCTAAGGACAATTTGCAGCTCTATGTCCCATTTTCCCACAAGTAAAACATCCATTGATGCCTCTCCTGCACTCTCCAAAATGCAGATTGTTACATCTGCGGCACAACAGAGCTTTTCCTTTACCAATATCGCCTTGTCTCTGGCCTCTAGGACCCCCAGAAAATCTACCACATCTTCCTTGACAAATGGCACTAAAACCTCTGCTGGAAGAACTGGAACTGGCTCCATTTCGCTTAAAACTCTGAGTCTTGCGAGGTCCTTAAGATGCTTGACCTTTGCCTTTATCGTTTTTCCTCTGATTACCATTTTTTTCCTCTTCTTCACTCTTGCTAGGCATATTCTCAGAATCCTCAGTCCTTAACAAAATCTCATAGAACTCCTGATAAAAGTCGCAAGAAGTAGTGGTCACTATAGAACACCACTTCTTCTTAGTACCCAATCGAAAACGACGAAGCATCTCTACTGGATTAGCAGCAACCTTCGGATAATAACGAGATAAATCAGTGAACCTCCTATAATATTCATTTGTCGTTAACTTCCCTTGCCTCAATCCAATAAATTCTTGCTTCTTACGATCAATGTACTCAGGGGGCACAAACATTTTCCTAAACAACTACTTAAACACTTCCTAATTAGCTCTTTCCTCTGGGGCCAAATGACGAACCTCCTGTTCCTACCAGGATGACGATTCTGTACCCAAGAACCATGAAGTCGTCTCTACCCACCTTTCAACAGAAAGATTTCCCTAATTATGCAACACTCGAAAAGTCTTTTCAATATGCTCAAGCCACCGCTCAGCTCCCTCAAAACCCTCGTGGCCTTCAAACTTATCCAGTTTTAAATTATACATGATCTCCAAAGGAGTCCTCTAGGGAGGGCGGAGCGCCGACTGAATAGCGGTAGCAATAGCTTCCCTTAATTGAGCTATATTGGGGAAACTAGGCTCAGCAAAGCGACGTGGTTTCCTACGAGGTGGCATAATTCTGACAGAAGACACCAAAACAATTAGACCACTCACAAAATATGCAGGACTGCCAAACCTATGCTTTAATACCAAACTGAAATACCTCGACCGGAATCAAGGCGTGATGGCCGTCACGTAAGGGTGACGTAGCCATATGCACAGTGCGGAAGCAAAAGATAATAATAATAAAAGTACAAATAAATAAAAACCAAACTACTAAGTGAACTAGTTAAGGTAACACACTAATGTGAGACTAAGTGGGATAAGCATAATCAGAGCACAGAAAACCTAAGTGCAGTCCAGAAGAATGAATACTAATTACACAACACCCAAAGGTGATCCTACATTTGTGATGTTTTATCAGAACCACCGTCAATTCCTCGTGAACCACTAAAGCTGTTTCTAAGTAGAACCTGGAGGGGCGTAAAACAGAAAGTGTGAGTGGGCAAAAACAAAGTTTTTAAAAATCATTCATTATCAAAAGTTCTAAACTCTCGCTGTAAAAACCTGTATAGTTTCCCAGAAAATAGTATATACGCATATATCAAAAACATGTTTGGAAATATGCCATGTCGAATGCCTCCACATAAACTGTAAGTAACCCAGGTAATGTCAATCAATGCAAATAACATGTCAGCCGGAGTCACCTAACGTGACCTGTATGGCTGAATCTAGAGCTCAAATCCCCAACTCACTAACTATACCTGCACACGAGTTGGAACCACCTAAAGTAGTTTGTACAACAGGACTAGGTGTAAATAAATACGCTCAAGTGCTATGATCACGTGAAGACTAAGTGAATAATCACGGGTCACCTACGAGTCGGAACCACCTATAGTGGTCTGTACGACAGGACTGTGCACCTAACTTGGATCCAAGATGAGCATGTGGTGCGGGAGGTGAACATCACGTGAAGGACTGTGCCTTACTCTGGGCGGGAACACTGACACTAGGGGTGTAGATTATGAGCTCTCTATGCATCTCACATAACCACTAATTCACAATCATAAACCATAAACTTACATATGCGTCCGCATCACTAAACATACATATATGCAACTACTAATGCATAAATAAATAGGCAAACGCTATGCATGGCATTTAAAACATATAAACATTCCATTTCATTTTCTGGGAAAAACCACAAGTATATAGGTATATACGGAAAATCAAAAGCCCACTCACTGGTATGTGAAAGGGTTGTAACCCCCTTGCCTCGAGTGACTGTGCTCGTCCTCAGGATGGGTCTCACCTATATGCAAAATAACTATAAAAACGTCAATTTAAAGCACATAACCAAAACTAGGTAATAACTTCTCATACAATGCTCAAATGGGATGTTTGGATATACCAACGTGATCTACGCAACCTCACGAACATCCCCATATTTTTAAAATAATTTTCTGAGACCCCACGTGCCTGCGAGTGCACGGACCTACGCGCCCCCATGCGCGGCCACATGTCAGGCACACAGACGGCGTCAATTAACGCTGTCAGGAATATTCCATTAAACTCTAACAGATTCTATTAAAATTGATTGACAGCGTCAGCATATTTCGTCAAAAACTGATGGTATATACCGCCTTCTTCTCCAGTGAAACGCCGGTCGCCGAAAACCTGGAAAAACTTTAAACCCTTCGTTCTCACTCGTTTCTTCACCAATTTCTATGAAATTTACACCAATGGAAAGCTGGAGATGAGGAGAACAACGTTATACCTGTTTGAAACCTCAAAGATCACGAGATGTCGTCGGAGAAATTCAAGAAAAATCGGCTAAGCTTGCAACTCACGATCCCGACGTCCAATTCTACCCAACGAACCACCCCGAGCTTCCTAAGGACCTCACTAAGCTTCCTAAAAGCTTTAAATTCCCTGAAAGTCAATAATTCATGTGTGCATGAACAGTGACCAAATCGGAGATTCCTGGTTCGACGTGAAATCAAAAGATTCCTTACCTGATATTGGTATGGTTGAACTCATATGATCGTCACAAACACAAAGGTACCATTTTTCACTTCGATTTGCAATGTTTGCAAGGGTTTTGAACCCTGTCCGTACAAGTGAGAAGGAGAGAGAGAGAGAGAGAGAAGGAGTTCGAGACAGAGAGAGACACAGGAGGAGATGATGTGGATATATGTGTGTGTGTGGTCCAGATGCAACCAACAAAACCACAAAACAATCACCCCAAAATGACAAATACCCACCAAGGGCAAAATCATCATTTCACACCAATGGTACGAATAATTCGAGACGGGCTGTCACATATTCTCCCTGGTGTTTTCTTCTTCTTTTCTTGCATTTTTCTTATTCGTTCTTCCAATTTACAAAGCCTCCCCGTGTTCTCTCTCTTTCACCTTTCTTATTTGTTCTTCCAACCTCATTTGTTCCTTTATCACAACAGTAAGTTTTTCTTGCTTGTAATATTTTTATTTTCTCCTCTTATGTTTAATTTTTAGTTACAATTTATTTTTGTAGGGAATTTATTTGAGCTGGTTGAGTACATAAAGAATTGATCAACGACGGAATTCTTCCACAAATCAGGTTTCTATCACTAAATTCTTTAATTTTTAAATTGTATAATACACAAGTTTATTTATTTAAAAATTGTAATTTAAGTACTTATATAAATTTCTACTATTTTTGTTAAATTAATAAAAATTTAGTTGAATTAATTAATTTTGTCACTTGAATTGTTATGAGAAAATGGAATGAATAATATTTATAAGCATTTATGTTAAATTAGCAATATTAAATCTAACATAAAATTATAATATTGAGTAATATAAGAATATATTATGTTAAATTAATTTTTTTTGCACTCTAATTGTTATTTTAATTTGTTGTTATTTTGATAATTTTTATTGTTATTTACTAGAATGGATTAGATGAGCATAATTTGAATTGTTATGAGAAAATGGAATGAATAATATTTATAAGCATTTATGTTAAATTAACAATATTAAATATAACCTAAACTTATAATATTTAGGAATATAAGAATATATTATGTTAAATTAAATTTTTTTTTTTTGCACTCTAATTGTTATTTTAATTTGTTGTTATTTTGATAACTTTGATAACTTTTGGTTGTTATTTACTAGAATGGATTAGATGAGCATAATTTTGATAACTTTTTGTTGTTATTTTAATTTGTTTTTATTTTAATTTGTTTTTACTATAATAGGTGTTGAAAATTAAAAGATTGCAATCGTGATAGAGTTCGAGGGTTGAAAGATAGAAATTGAAAATTCTAATAGTTATGCCTACATGATAGGGATTGAAAGATTGTAGGCATCTTAGTGTCAACGTAATATTTTGCCTTCGTAAAGTGTTAAAACATGGACAAGAGTTGGTTGATGATACCCCGAAGTTCTGAAGCGTATACAACTAGCATTAATTTGTTTTTGGATCAAGCAGTTGCAAATGGTGTTGGTCCTGATAAGTTTAGATGTCCTTGCAAAAGATGTTGTAATCGATATACTTTTGTTAGGAACACTATTATTGAACATCTCATATTGTATGATATGGATAAAGATTATTAAAACGCTTGCTGGCGACATCATGGCGAGCAAAACATTGGAGAGCAAAATGTGGCAATTGGAGAAGAAGAAACAGGAGATGAGGTGATTGGCATGCATGATTTTCTTAATGATGTATTTGTTCAACCATTAACAGAAGAAGGTGTTGGGCCGTCTACTGAACCCCTTATTGGGGAAGGGCATCCAGAAGAGGTGGAGACTTTTTTTAGGTTGCTTGAAGAGGCAGATCAAGATTTATGGCTGGGTTGTAAGGAGTTCAAGAAAGTGGAAGCAGTTGTAAGACTGTATCAGATCAAGTGTTTAGCGGGAATGCCTGACGAGATCTTCACCACTTTACTGGAGTTAATTAAAAGAATGTTGCCTGAAGGGAATTGTTTGCCTGAATCCTGTTATAAGGAAAAAAAAACTTATAAATGACTTGGGTCTGACGTTTATGAAAATTGATCCATGTCCCAATGATTGCATGATCTATTGGAAAGATACTTTGGATTTGACCGTGTGCTCGATTTGTGGTAAATCAAGATATAAAATTACTAATGCAAAAGATAGCTCGAGGAAAAAGATCGCAGCTAAGGTTATGTAGTATTTTCCTTTAAAACCACGATTGCAATGATTTTTTATGTCGAAGCATATGGCTAAACATATGAGGTGGCACGCAACTGAATGTCCTAAGGATAAGTTTATGAGACATCCTTCAGATTCTCCAGCATGGAAGCATTTAGATAATTTATATCCGGATTTTGCGTCAAAAATTCGAAATGTCCGATTAGGGTTAGCCAGTGATGGATTTAATCCTTTTGGGAAAATGTGGAATGACCATAACACATGGCTTGTGGTGCTTTTTGTTTATAATTTGCCACCTTGGATATGCATAAAGCAACCAAATTTGTTGTTGTCTTTGTATATACCAGGACCGCGCAATCTTGGTAAAGAGATTGATGTATACATACGTCCATTGATTGACGAGCTGAACGGGTTATGGGAGGTGGGCACTCCCACTTATGATGCGTATTCTAACCAAAGTTTTACGATGAAGGCTACCGTTATGGATTATAAGTGATTTTCCGGCTTATGGAATGTTGTCAGGATGGAGTATACATGACTATAAAGCCTGTCCACATTGCATGCATGATAAATAATCTATTTACTTGCCGGCAAGTCGTAAGATTTGTTATATGGGGCATCGACGCTTTCTTGAAGATAATCATCTGTGAATAGTGATATGCTTATGTTGGTCATGTCTTGTCAAAGCACATCGTCAATAGCCTTGTTGCAATGGAAATTACACAATTGTTCAGTCAGGAGCCTCTCAACTTCTTCTTGAATTTGCCTATGATGGGGCAGTGGAACTTTCGATTGTCCATGATCATGACCTGTTAGTGTCGATCGTTTTTCCATATGCTCGACTCGTCAATGCCATAACTGTGGTGCATGTGGCATGTTCTTGGCAAGTGAGCGGGTTGCTCATAGGCTGCCTGTTGAACTTGAGCCGGATTGAGTAACTGATTCTCTCCGTCTATCGTGCTACCTACTTCGATGTAAGGTGGAGAATGCTCATTGCGGGCCTAGCTGTGAATGAACATTTAGCTTAGAAGGTTATCCATGTTGATAATTTGAGTGTCGCCTCAAATGTGAACGTATACTCATCATGGGCTTGATTGGGAGTGCACACTCTTTCGCACTTTAAGATAAGAGTATATGTTATCCTGAGGACCCAGGCGGGAGTGTAAACTGCCAGAACGCTCAGTTTGTGGCTGGTTAAGGGACTACTTGCCGAGACACTGCTAGAGATGTTCATCATTTGCCCTTGTCCTGCTTCTGGACACCTTGTCTAGGGCATGCTGCATCTCGGTAGGCTGCCAAAGCTGATTCACCAAAGTCATCTGCTGCACAAGGCGCTTGTTAACTCTATGACTTGTCGGGACAAGTGTTGTTCACTATGCGGGATGAAATGGCTTAGATGGTAGGTTTCTTTATAGATGGTAAGAGTGTAGTGGACTCCGGGTGTAAAATTTGAGTCGAGATAGGTCAAATTCGCAGAAAACTTAGGGTGAAAATTCCCTAGTTCAATCGTTGGTCCAGAAATCTAAAGTTGGGACGGTTAAACCGATTTTGGAATGGTTAGGATCGCCAAGTGGGCCATAGAAATGGGTCGGGCCGCGAAAGTGGACCGAGCCAATTGTGAGGTGTGGTGTGGTACTGAGAGCATGTTGAATCTATGCTGTTGGGGCATCAGCTTGGGTCTAGAGGATTGTTGGTACGGCTTGGGCCTGCGCTGCTAGGGTAATGGCTTGGGCCAGCTCGTGACTAGCCTAGCTCAGCTACCTTGCGGCATGGGTTGCTTGGGTCGCCTCTTGGGCTACTAGCGCAGTTGCTCCCTGTTTTCCATGGACTTGCTACCATAGAGCTAACCTACTCCCCACTTCCACGGTGGTCTCCGTGGCTGCCATGGTGGGTGTGCTCCGTGGTGGCAAAGTTGCTCATCTTGCCATCGTGTTGAGCCTTGTGGATCGTCATGGTGGGGCTACGTCTCTTCCTTCATCATTCGATCTAGATCTTTGAACGTATGAAGTTCCGTTCATCGTGGTTTCTGAATTTCCTGTCATTGTATTTTTTCCTTACCTCTATTCAAAGAATTAAAAAATTATAGGAATAAGAAAGTACAAAAAATTTACGAACAAGCGAGAAATGCGAACCTTTGAATGCAAGAGTCTTCTTCGAGCGTGTGAATCAAACTCTCAATGAAAGCACCAATTTGTGGATGCAAATTTCCGCCATCTTCTCATTTGACGAAAATGGATCTGCAAAATAATAACACCTAAGATTAAGGCCAAAAGACTCACACACCCATGATGAATAGGGGGCATTGGTCGAAAAATCTCAGATGCCAAAGTTAGAATTCTGAAGGAAAAAAAAAATGTGTTTAGGAGTTTGTGAGTAGCAAATGGCTTAAAGTTTTAGTAGGATAATAGGGTTATTATAGAGGAATGGCCGGCCATATATGGTGTTAATTGAAGAATAATTGCAAGATATTATGTGAAATAATATCTTGCAATTAACATGGTAATTAATCTCAAATTAAATAGGATTTTGGGAGTTACCTTTTGAATAAGCATTTGATGAGGAGTGATTATAGATATTTGAATAAATATCATTTTGATCACCTTTGACTCTTTCTTGATTGAGTCATTATTGTCCGTTGCATGAGTATGGGAATCTTAGTGTGTCTCGAGGGTAACTTTGTCCTTCTCACTCAAAAGTTCACATGTCACCTCCATAATTTTCTTGATTATTTTTGTCCCCACACATCACCTTCCTTCCACCATCAAGGGAAATGTTATCTTGTTAAATAATTTGAGTGTAACATATTATATCACCATTTGTCCTTTGTTACCACGGTCTAGTGATAATTTTTTTCACTTATAAGTGAGAGGTTTTAAGTCTAAGTCTTGTAAATTGAGTTTGTAATACCAAATTATTGTAAGTGATCCATTGTGTGTTATAACCTAAATCTCCACCCCCTAATGCATATAATATTGTTGTATTCAATATATAACATATTATGTTATCCTATTTCAATATGAACTACCCCTTTTGAAGAGTCTCCCCAATAAAGAAATGTTCAAATAACCTTGTCTTGGGACACCTTGTGAGACTAGCTTTGTGTTTTGACTCAATGATCAGAATAATTTCATTCAAAATCATGAAAAATAAAAATAGTCAAATTGAAAACCACTAAGATATATAGTTGTTGCAAAAACATTAAAATAATAACCATTTTAATTGGGTGATTAAATGATTTCAAATTTTTGTCATTTTTTCTACAATGACCGTTGTTTATTTATTTTTTTCGAAAAAAAAGAAGAAGAAAAGGTCATTGTAGCAATGACCGTTGTGGGAAGACATAAGAATTAAATGATTCTGATTATATTATATTAATGAATGGGTATACAAGGTTAAGACAAGGATTGTTTGCCCTCCCACTTCCGGTGCCCTCTCGTACTCTCCTGTTTTGTGTGGTCACGGTTAAGCCACGTCAACATTTTATATTATTTTTTTAAGACAAAAATGAATAGTAATATAAAATGTTGATGTGGCTTAACTGTGACCACACAAATAGGAGGACACCTGAAATGGGAGGGTAGACAATCTGTGTCTACAAGGTTATCCCTCTAATCTCTCTCAACTGGAGCTCCCCTTTAAGCAATAATTGAGATTAACAATTTATAACATAACTAATAACTTTATTTAGTAAAAATTATTATATACTAATAAATTTATTTAGTAAAAATTATTATATTGTGCTTTTGCAAGTGGTGGATAGGGATAGGCAAAATACTTGCAGTTATGGCTAACCGCGGTTACCCGTTCATTTAAATTTCATGGTTACGGTTATAGGTAAAATTTAGATAAATAAACGGTTATAGGTATAACCGTTTATCTTTGAAATTAAAATGAATGATTATGGGTATTAACTGCGATTATAAAAAGGTAATTGTTTACCCATTTATTTTATATATGTAAAATTTGATGAGGAAGGGGAACTGGGGAAAGCTTTCGTGTGGGAACATTTTTCCTACCCGGTTTAAATTTTGGTGTACGAAACTCCCTAACAACTGTGCTGCCGTGTGTCCCACAAGATACCCAAAGTTAACCATCAATAATTAATAATTTAAATTATCTATTAGTACATTTATTTTTCTCATGCCAACGATAGCTGGCTCAGTTGGCTCAATTAACCATCAATAATTAATAATCTACATAATTTAAATTATCTATTAATAATCTAAATTACCCATTTATATATTTCGAAAGGAGTTACGTAACCTAAGAATACTTAGCAAATATTATATTATTTTCATTAGTAACAGTTAAAAATATCGTCCATAAACTATTATTTTAATTATTGGAATGATATAAGGACTCAAAAAATTAAAATACATAAATATATGATGAATGTACCTTAATTGTAAAAAAAAAAAAGAAGAGAAAATTATGATTTATTTTTTTAATTTATTTTTCAAGTGTAATGGCAAAAAAAAAAAAAAGATAAACAATTTAAAAAGGGTAAATGGGTAAACGAGTATTAAACAATTACAGTTAAATGGGTATGCAGTTATGAGTATGGTTAATCGTTTATAAATGGTTATGGGTATAACCGTTTAGGCAATTACCTAACGGGTAAACGGTTATGTGGGTATAAGTATAAACGATCATGAATAAATAATCACGGTTAACCACCTGACATAATCGTTGCCCATCTACTAATAGACTACCTTGGTGAATAGGGCGTTACTATTCAACCCATTGCATTACAAATCTGAACATTCTCCCCATCCTCTTTTCAAAAAATGTGTTATTAAAATGATCGGACTTGTTTGTGTCATGTTTTTCAAGCTTTATTTGGTCCATGTTCATTATTGGGCATTATTTGTTATGGCAAATGACTCCATTCTCATTGAGCTTTTCCATTGACAAACGAGTCCACAGTCATTGGGCTCCAACTTGCGAATGCCTAATTTTTTATTTTTTTTATTTTTTTTATTTTTACAAATGATAGTGTTATTGGGTTAAATTATTAAATGTTAAAAAGAGAAGATGATCAATCGGGATCGAACCCGCACAAAGTGCATATGCATTGTTGATTTTCATTACTACAGTAAAACATTATCTGTGAATGCCTTATGCTTGAGAAGCTTGAATTTTTAGCCTAATTTTGTGCTCACTTAGAGTAAGAGGAATTTTCTTAATTTCCATCTATCTACGAGATTTGAACTTAAGACACGACACGTTCTTTTATAATAACACAAAACACTTTTGAAGAAAATAATTTCGGAACCAATTCTTAGTAAAAATACAGCGAATTCTAAAAAAGCACTTAAAATGTTTCTAATATATTTTTACGCCACCCTCACAGCCATTTAAGCATAGCAGGTCTTATTTAAAAATAAAAAACAAAATAAAAGTAAACTTGTTCTAGCCTCTCTCAAACACACCCGTATAGGTGTGTACCGTTTAATACTTAACTCTTACTCTTAATAAAATTGACTGAATGCAACAACGCCAGTTACACAACCATTAAAGTTTAAAAGAAAATATATATTCGAATTAATTTAAGGTTCAGTTTAGTGTTATGGTGCAAGTTATGTTACCCTATTGTAATTACGTTTCATGTCATTAATAACACTTGGCCTATAAAAGGTCAATCCTGTTATTTGTTCTTTACCATCCTCGGCATCATCATTTGCAACCAAAAAAAAAACATAAAGTTGAAGAAAATATGGCAAGGTTGAACAGTTATCAAACTTGTGCTGCAATCTTGATTTTCGTGGCTGCAGCTATGCTAGTTTTACCTGGACGTGCAAATATATCACCCACCTCGGCAGTTCAAAAATATACAGAAGATTGCGAAAAAAGAATTACAGTCGAGTGTGGAAGAGAAATATATTATGCTATAACTGAGGATTGGCATCTCACCGAGGGTTGTTGCTCTCAACTTGTATCAATCGGTGAACCATGCCACAAAGCATTAGTGCATAAATCTTTTGCGGGACCTCTTGTCATCAGGAGTGCGCAAATTTGGGAGTTTTGTGTTGATATCTCGCCAGCTTCTTCTCCTTCTATAGAAGCATAACTAATGTTTTTTATGTACTCTTTTTAAATCAAAATGTAAGTTTTTTAAATCAAAATGTAAGTCCGAATTAAATAAAACCGATGTTTTTGACATGGAGTCTTCAATTTAAATTCATATACTAAAGTTTTTATAAAATATATTGTCTGTAACCTTCTCATTCATCTGGTGACTGGTACAGAGCATACTTGAATGCCCTTGAATTTTCTGTACCCAAATATTAGTACAAAAAACGTACCACCTCCTGAATTGAATGCTGATGTGAGGTGGTTTCTCATAACCAGATTATTTGATGATGAACCAAGGGTTTTGTTTGAGAATAACCATGTTGACAAGGAGACTTTGGGCGATATTGAGGAAGATTCTATGCTTTGTTTTTCTGCAACCGGTTAGTGTTGATGAGGAGGTGGGTTTTGAGGAAGCTGGAGGTGGTGGTGAGGAGGCTCTGGAGACTGGTGTAGAGGGTAAAAATCAGGAGGGTTAGACTGCGGTGATTCCAAAGTGGAAGCAGAAGGTGAATAGAAAAAAGAGTGTATGGAAGCTAGGAATGGAAGGGTCTATCACGATGTGGTAAGAGGCCACAGGCAATGGGTACCAAAAGCTGATCTCGTGCAAAAGTGGAGGGTGACTTCTGATAAGGACTCTGAGGCCTCTGTGTAAGTGAACCTTTTGATAACTTTTCTATTCCTAATATAAGTACTGCTTGTTGGGGAAACTCGGATTCATTCTTTATCTCCTTTGCCTTTAGATGTTGATTGTTATAAGCCTACTCTAGTTGATAATAATGTCCAGGTTTTGGATGCTTCTTTAGAGATTGATTTAAACTATTGGGTACAATCTGATGATTTGTTTCGATTGTTTATAAATGATGATTTATTGTTAATGAATCTTTGGGGTCAGGATGTAGTGGTTAGGGATGGGAAAGTAGATGCCAGTAACTGCGAGAATCCAAATGAGGGTGTTGAGAAGTTTATGGATGCTAGATAGGAACCTGCCGAGTGCAAGTAGACCTGTGATTGGAATGTTGAGTCCGAGAAAGTGTATAAAGGAGGAGTTTGCTGCAGAAGCAAAAAGTAGCCATTGTCTTGAAGAGATCGACTGATGAGGAGCATGATGTGGTTTTATTTTTTATAACCATCAAAATTTTGAGTCCCGTTACTTAATTTTTGAATGTTTTTTTTTTGTTTGTACGATTTTTTACGCATGCTATCTTGGAATATATAAAAACATGTTTGACGGTTGAATTGTTGAAATTAGTTTCGTAGAATGCATATCCGATCAATTTGGTAGATTTAACAAACACTTAAGAGTTTATTTTATATTTCCAATAAGTACAATATAAGATTTTGTGGTATCCACTAATATAATATTTTAAATTGAAAATCGAATTGATTCATTGTATTCTTACAAGGTCGAGGAGCGTAGCTGTAAAAAATCATCAAAATTGGAGCTAAAATAATTGTTAAATTGTGATTTTTTGTTCCGCTACCTAATCTCTAAATTTTTAATTTTTTTTTTTGCAATTTTTTACGTATGTGATCTTGTAGTATATACAAACAAGTTTGATGGTTGGATCTTCGAAACTAGTTTTATAGAATGCATATCTCTGTTAAATTTGTGCCTAAATTTTGAAGTGGGAAAAATAATTTGTGGTAAATTTTTATTTATGTTTTTGAAGTAGAGATTAGGCAATATTTCGGTTGTGTGATGACATTTCATTGTACAATTATCTTTTTATTTCTTTATCATATATTTACATGGGCTATTATCTATTTAAATACGTATTATCTATTAAACCAAATAATTATTTATATCTTTGTTAAAAACGTATTCTATTTAATACATACTAGCATTTGCTTACACACTTTGTGTGTATGAACATATTTTTTTAGAAAATGAGGAGAGAGAGAGAGAGAGAGAGAGAGAGAGAGAACGTGGGGGGATGAGTGGGAGGTTTTTGTTTTTGGTTTTTTATTTTTTATTTTATTTTTTAATTTTAAATATTAGAGATATTTTAACATCACCCATAGGTGAGGCTTCAATAAAAAACAGTAAAATTTGGACCGGTAAAATTACATTATCGCCCATCATTTTTTTTGTGTGATAGAAGTAAGTTGTCTTTTCATCATCTTTTCGTTGACAAAGATGATTTTATTAATTAATAGAGATTATTTATTAAACCAAACAATTAATTTGTTTTTTAAATCGTGACGAAATTTTGGGAGGGAATTTTGGGCGGGATATTTCCCTCCGTTCTTTACATGAAAAAGCGTGTTGTCGGTTATATCCGATGGCAGTACAAAAGTGTATTGGATAAATTTTTTATATTTTTTTACAGAAAAAGATTGTTGTTGGTTTTAACCGATTCTACATGATAAAACCCCTTTCTCTTCCTTGCGTCGCTGCCTTCTCCCTTCCTTAGTTTCTTCTCCTTCTCGCTACATTCCTTCCCCCTTTCCTTCTCATCTCCTCATTTTTTCCTTCTCCTTCTCTTTTCCCCTTCTCCTTCTCGCTTCAATCACCATGGATGAACAATTCGAGGAGCAACATTCTAAAACTAGTACGTTTTAAATTATTTGTATTACGTTCATTTTGTGTTTTAAATTTGATTATGTTATTAAATCAAGTCTGTATTTTGAATCTTCACTTGAGATACCTTATCAAATATTATGCATAAATTGAAAATTGGTCTTTGTTTAGAGCTTTTATGTAGGTTTTGTTTTTATAATATGCATTGTGGAGCCAAAAATAATCCCAAAAAATATAGAGCTGACACGTGGATTATTTCCCAAGAAAGACAAAAATGTCCCTATTAAATGAGCAGGGAGCAGTCTCTTTCACCACGCGTAGCTCAAGTAAAGTAGGCAGAGATCAACAACTGCCTAAGGCAGCCCTACCCATAGGAAAAGTCAAAGGTAATTATGATAGAATAATTCCTTATTCTTTTCATAAGTACATTCCTAATTAGAAAATACCTTTTTCAAGTAAATTATCATAATTCCATTTATTTAGGATATTTACCTAATTATTCTAAGATATTTATTTACACAAATATCTTAAATTATTCAACCCAAAAATACCACCTAGGGCTGGCCACCCCTAAACCCTAGAGGGCTGGCCCATATTCCTCTTCTCATATAAATACTCCATTTATCTCCAAAATTCAGTAAGCTTTAGCTACTCCTAAAGAGGTTTTTTGCTTCCCACAAACACTCAAACACATTCTTCTTAGAATTCTAACTTTGGCATCGAAGATTCTTCGGCCAAAGCTCCCTATTCATCGTGGGCGCGTGAGGCTTTTGGCCTTAATCTTAGATGTTATTATTTTGTAGGTGCAAATTCGTCAATCAAAGGAAGGTGGAAATTTGTATCCATAAATTGGTGCTTTCATTAAGAGTTATGATCTGAAGACTCGAAGAAGACTCTCGTTTTTTACTTCATTCATTTATAGATCTATAACTACGATGGTAGGAAATTTAGAAACTACAACCAATGAAACCCCCTAAGTTGAAAGACATGGACCAACCGATGAAGATCACGATGTGGCTTTATGCCGTCGCTCACTAAGGGCTTACCACGATAAAGACTGCACCTTTGCCACAACGAGGTACCATGGACCATGCCAGCAACAGCAATCACCGCTATAGTGGCCCACGGGGCAGCCTCTACTTAACGTGAGGAAACCCTAGGCATGAGGTCCTATGACATAAGTAGCTAGCAAGTGCAGACATAAGTAGTTACTCGTCCTCGACGGCAACCTTTAGGGCCTGCCACTTTCATTTGGACGCGAGTTTCCCAGACTGAGGCAGCCCAAGCCACGCCAACTGAGGTAGCCTAGCGCCCATGCGCCCGACCTGCTCCCGCAGCCCTCTAGATGATCCAACATGGTCCCAAACCAGTTCAACTAGCCTAGATCCAGATCCCAAAATCGAGAACCAAGGGTATTTTCACCCCACCTTACTGTAGATATGACTTATCTTGGCTCAAGCTTTGCACTCGGAGTCCATTACACTTCCACAACTCAAGCAGACGTCTACCGTCATAGATCTTCCTCTCCAAATGACAAACAATACCTATCCCAATAGGTCGCTGAACTGACAAGCACCCTCACGCAGTAGACTACCTTACAGAGTTAGCTCTTGCAGCGCACCGAAATGCAGTGTGCCGAGACGAAGTGTATAAAAGTAGGACAAGGACAGGTGATGACGTTTATTTCAAATGGTATCCCAGCAAGAACCTTTCAACCAGCTATGAATTGAGCGTTTTGGTAATATCCACTCTCCCTTGGGCCTCTGAGATAGTGCAGACTCTTGTCTTAGCGCGTGGATGAGCGTGCACTATCAGTTAGGATCCCATACGAGCATAAATTCACAGTTGGGGCCATAGTTTCGATAATCAACATGGACAACCTTCCAAGCAAAGTGTTCATATACGGTTAGGCCTGTAAGGAGCATCTTTCACCTCACATCAGAGTAGGTAACACGGTGGATGGGGACAAGCAGTCACACAATCTGGCTCAAGTTCAACTGGTAGCCTACGAGTAATCCAAGAATGACTACATGCATAGCAGGCATGATATCGACTAGCTGAGCATAGGGAAGAGCAACCAAGGCCAACATGTCTCTAGGGCCAGCAGGAAGTTCCGCTGCCCCGATAGAGGCAAATTCAGGAAGAAGTAGAGAGGCTCCTAACTGAGCAATTTTACGGATTCCATCGCATTGAGACGACAGATGAAGCCCTTCGTAGGGACATGGCACACATGGCCAGATTAGCTTTTATGGACAAGATCGAGTAGAAGGAACCTCCGCGTAAGTTTAACACGCCACATTTCACCCTATTCAAGGGAGGTGGAGATCCAGAAAGGCACTTGAAGCACTACCGCAGCGATGATCCTCTACGGGGCCAATGATGCCTTAATGTGCAGGATATTCACCACTACTTTGCAAGACGAGGTGCATGATTGGTTCCATACCCTGCCTCCACAGTTCATCCTGTAGTTTCGATAAGCTTTTCGGAGTTTTCACTAAGGAGTACTTATTATACCGCTGGATCAAGAAGAAGTCCGATCATCTCTTCAACATCAAGAAGAATCCAAATGAGTTGCTCTGTGACTATGTCAAGAGGTTTAAGGTGTAGAAGGCGAAGATAGTCGGTTTCAATGACTCGATTGTTAGTGCAGTCTTCCAAAATGGACTCATACAGATCATCCTCTATTTAGAGAATTGAAAAGCACGCGCCTTGGGATGAGGCCTGATGAGCAATCAAGGTACCTAAACAGCCTCAGAAAAAGTTTAAGGTAGCCCATAAGAAAGTAGACAAGAAGTAGTCCAACAACTGAAGAAGGCAGGGGCTAAACGTAGAGACCGGTCTCTGGCAAGAGGAGGATCCAGCAGTCTATAGCAATCTCCTAGGTTCAAGTAGCCTACGCCAAACCTAGACCCATTATTGGTTTCACCGAGCAGGATGCTGAGGGAGTTGACTTTCCACATGACGATGCTATGGTAATGTTCGCTCAACTGGGACACGCTATAGCCGATAGAGTGATGATGGACAACGCACAGTAAAGCTACTTCAGCTATCTGTCATTCAGAAGATGGGCCTAGAAAACACCATAACATTCTGAACCAAGGTACTTACCGAATTCAACGGATACATCTTGATTGCTATTGGCAACATAACACTCGATGTAAGAACACCACTAATAGTCTCAAAGCAGACGTTCATTATAGTCAGTGACCTATCTCCCTATAACAGGATTCTGGGAAGGCCCTGGTTAGTGAAATTGAACGCCGTAACCTCCATTGAGTACCAGAAAATCTGATTCTACATCCTAGAATGAGGAGTCGGAGAGATTAAGTCTGACCAAGCCGTATCCCGATGATGCACAGTGCAAATGTTGAATAAGTCAAAGAAAAAGTCATCTACCCCCGTAGGAGCTACCGAGGTTGAAAATGACGAGCCTGCTACCAAATAGCAAATACAGTTGGTGGATCAAGATGATGGTATTCAGGAGGACACATGTTGAGCCAGAGAAGACGGCTAGAATCGGCTCACGACTGAGCCTAAAGGAAAAAGAAAAGTTCACGGCCTTCCTTAGGGAAAACTATGACATTTTTGCATGGTCACCCTCCGACATGCCTGGCATTGATCCCAATGTAGCCTATCACAAGCTACATGTTGACCCCGCTGCCAAACTGGTAATCCAAAAAAGAAGACACTTCGTTCAAGAACGAGTAGTGATCATTGAGGCATTGATAGACAAGCTACTGGAAGCCAGATTCATCGAGGAAGTGGCGCATTCAGCATGGCTAGCCAACGTCATGCTGGTAATGAAAGAGAAAGGTAAGTGGAGAGTATACGTAGATTACACCAACCTTAACAAGGCTTGCCCGAAAAATCTGTTCCATGTCCCTCGAATTGACTTACTGGTGGACTCAACTGCAGGGAACTAACTGCTCAACTTCTTGGACGCATATTTGAGCTGCAATCAGATTGCCATGTTTGAGCCCGGCAAAGAGAAAACTACATTTGTGATCGAGCGAAGCACCTACTGTTACAAGGTTATGCCTTTTGGCCTCAAGAATGCAGGAACTACATATCAAATGTTAGTAAACATGATGTTCAAGAAGTAGATTGGGGTTACCATGGAGGTCTACGTCGACAACATCATGGTAAAAGGAAAGCAGCGGTCAGACCACCTCAGAAACTTGTTAGAGACATTTAATATCTTTAGGAAGTATAAGATGAAGCTCAACCATGCCAAATGTACATTTGAAGTCTCATCAGGGCCATTCTTAGGGTACGTCGTAACCCGGCGAGGAATTGAGGTACATCCTAAGTAGATTAAAGCAATGTTGGAGATGAAATCCCCCACCACTTTGAAGGAGATCCAAAGTCTAACCAAACGAGCAACCGTGCTCAACCGTTTCCTCTTGCGCTCAACTGATCGATGCAAGCCATTTTTCAAGGCCATCAAGAAAACGCAAAGAGACAAGTAGGACACCGAATACAAGAAGGCATTTCAAAACTTGAAGAAATATTTCGCATCCTTTTCGCTACTATCCAAGCTGGAAACAACTAAAGAATTATACATTACTTGGTAGTCTCAGACGTAGCAGTAAACTCTACCCTTATACGAGAAGAGCTAAGGGCTCAACTGCCAGTATTCTACACTTCTAAAGCTCTCATCTATGAGGAAACAAGATATTCGAGGATCGAAAAGCTAATTTTGGTGTTAGTTATTGTAGCTAGGAAGCTCAGACCATACTTTCAAGTGCATACGATCGTCGTTTTGACTTAGTATCCCCTACGATCTATCTTGCATGGTCCAGACACTTCTCAACAAGTGATGAAGTGGGCGTTGAAACTCAGTCAATACGACTTGGTTTACCAACCCCGCACAGCGATAAAAGCTCAAGCCTTGGCAGACTTCATAGTAAAGTTCACTGCTGTCCTGGAAGACGTAACGACACATCCTAAAGACGCCCTCTAGCATGCCTTGGCTGAACCAACCCTTTATGACAAAAACTTTTAGTGCCTGCACGTTGACAGTTCATCCAACTACAAGGGTTCTGGAGCAGGCTTGGTTTTCATCACCCCCGACAGCTCGGTGCTCGAGCAGACAATCACTCTAGGGTTCAAGGCATCAAACAACAAATTAGAGTACGAGGCCTTATTGGCAGGCTTCCGAATGGCAAAAAATCTGGCAGTCAATAAGCTCGCAATCTATTTCGATTTTCAGCTTATCAGTAGCTAGACTACTGGGGAGTATGCAGTAAAGCATCCAAGGATGGCATTATACCTCGAGAAAGTACGAAAGCAGCTTGAGGCGTTTCAGACTTACACCCTCACACAGGTGCTAGAGGTAGACAACACTCATGCGGACGCTTTGGCAGCCTTAGGCTCCGCTTTGGACTGCCAGTTTAGGCACTTCACCCCAATTGAGTATTTAGGAAAATCGAGCATAGAAGAAGAACCAGCAGCATAGGTATTATAAATTAGTACAACCCTAAGCTGGTAAGATCCCATCATCAACTACCTAGTCAATAGGGCACTCCCTGCAAAAAGATTGGAAGTTAGGAAGCTCCAAATGAAGGCAGCACGTTACTACATGTGGAACGGCATTCTTGTCCGAATGTTTTTTTTAGGCCTACATCTCCACTGCCTAGCACCTTCTGACGACTTAAAAGTTATGAGCTCAATCCATGAATGAGTTTGTGGAAACCACTCAGAAGACCAATCCTTAGCACAGAAGGTTTTCAACGCCAGCTACTATTGGCCCACCGTGCATCAAGAAGCTAAGGAATTCATTCAAAAGTGCGACAGCTGCCAACGCTTCAAGCCTGTACCCGCACTGCCTGCCAGCGAGCTTAACTCACAGACAAGCCTATGGCCATTCATGCAGTGGGCAATCGACCTGGTAGGGCCCATACCGCCCCCTACTAGAGGTAGGGCATAGGTGATTGTGGCTACCAGCTACTTCATCAAGTGTGTAGAAGCCGAGCCCATGACCATTACTACTCAATCAGACATAGAAGTGCTTCATATGGAGGAACATCATCTACTGTCTCGGCATCCCTCAATCTATCGTCATCGATAATGCCCTGCAATTTGTGGGCAAAAGACTTGGCAAAGTTCTTCCAGAAATATGGCATCAAACAACACATGTTTACGCCTAGATATCCCCAAGGTAATGGGTAGGCAGAGGCATCCAATAAGACAATCCTAGACAGCCTCAAGAAATCCTCACAGATAAGTAGGGAAAGTGGCCAGACAAACATCTCGGTGTTATATGGGCGTATCACACAACCAAACGACGAGCAACTGGTGAAACTCCTTTCTCATTGGCATTCAATTCAGAAGCAATCATCCCTTCCAATGTTATCGTGCCGAGTATCAGCACTATATTGCCAACTTTGGAACATAATAGAAATGAGATGGCAGCAAATCTAGATCTGGTAGAGGAAGAACGCGAGAAGGTTATCACCCACATTGTAGCCTAGCAGCAGTAACTCCTCTCTAGTTACAACGAAATGGCAAAGATTAGGCAGTTTCAGCCTGGAGATCTAGTCTTAAGAAAAGCATTCATGACTACTTAAAGAGAAGGCTCCAAAAAGATGAATCATATCTAGGAAGGTCCTGTACAAAGTCAGCAGAGTAGGTGGCAAAAATAGCTGCACCCTAAGCACTATGAACGACAAAGAGATCAACAAGCGGTGGAATGCCTATAACCTGGGGAAGTACTATGCATGACCTCCCACTTCTATCTCCAAAATTCAGTAAGCTTTAGCTACCCCTAAAGAGGCTTTTTGCTTCCCACAAACACTCAAACACATTCTTCTTAGAGTTCTAACTTTAGCATTGGAGATTATTCCGCCAAAGCCCCCCCATTCATCGTGGACGCGTGAGGCTTTTGGCCTTAATCTTAAGTGTTATTATTTTGTAGGTGCAAATTTTTCAAACAAAGGAAGACAAAAATTTGAATCCACATGCATAACAAATGTTTTTTTTTATTATTATTCACAAGGAGCAATACCTCAACGAAGAACTTGGAGCTGTGGAATCCCAAAATGGATAGGAAAACAAAACTATTAATTTGATTCCATCGGAAAATGCATAAGTTCGAATAGTGATCATTTTTCAAAGTTTATTGCTTTTGATGTTAACAATCCTCAAAATATTCCTTTGACGAAGGATTGACGCTTGATTAAGGAAGTTGAATGTATGTATATTTTTTTTTCCTTACAAATTGTATAATTAGTAAAAGATTATAAACATAATTAACGAACTTATATGTATATATGAATATTGATAGGAGCATATTTAGGCGACTTACTTAGCTTGTTTTCGTGCATCTATGTTGGTAATTCATAGTTATTTTAGTCCTTTATGCTTCTTTTGTGTGTTTTCAGGTTCTAAGGGCTTAGGGAGCAAGAAAGTGCATTTTGAGGCTATTTGGGGCACTTTTGGGCATGGATTGGATAGCTTAATCATGGAGCAAAGAGGATGGACGAAATTGAAGCCTTGTATGCTCTTTGGGGACATCAAACAAAGGGCCTAGCCCAATCAAACAAATCCTTTGAGCCATGGAAAACCTCTAGCCCAATCAAACATATTATGCCATGCAAACCAACCTATTTTAGGCCCATTCTATGTACTTAAACCCTAGCCCTTTAAACTAGTCCATTTATCACTTATCACTTCCATTCACTTATCACTCACCACATATCATTCATTTATCACCACATATCATTCATTTATCACTTATCACTTCCATTCACTTATCACTTATCATTTCCATTCACTTATCACTCACCACATATCATTCATTTATCACTTATCATACTCATAATCATCTACACATTTCAAACATATGCATTTCATCTCACATGCACACCCACCTCTTTCCAAACTAATTCACATGCATACCTATTCTTTAAATCAACACACGCATTCACACACATGCACATCATTCACTCACATTTCCACCATTCATTCTTTATTCCACAAACAAGTCACATGCATTTCCACCTTCCTACTTCATCATTTCACCACATTCTCCCTCTTTAACTCATTTCATTATTCATTCACTTTGCATTCATTCAATTCCACCCCACATGCACCCTTTATTCTTCATCATTGCAACCATGGCACATTTACACCAACAAAACAACTCCCATGTCATGGCCTACTCATATTCCCATTTCCTTTCCAACATCTCACATGCATTTCCACCTTCCTACTTCATCATTTCACCACATTTTCCCTTTTATTTCCACATGCAATTCTTCATCATTGCAACCACAAACACCTTAAACAAATACCCATATGCATCTCCACTCCTCCTATAAATACCCTTGCATTCATTCATTCAAAAAGCATCTCATTCACAACACAACAACACACCACAAACACATTCCTTTCTCCTTAGAATCCAAAAACCATCTTCCATTTCCACCATTCCTCATCCATTTCCATAATTTCCCAACACTTCCATCCCCCCAACCAACTATCCCTAGACCTTATGCTACAATAAAGAGGAAGATAAGAGGGCCTAAACGTTCATACAATTCAAGATTGAGTTGTTGGAATGTTTAGGCGTTTCTTTGATTTCAATGTTTAATTTCAATTCTCTTTGTTTTGTACGTATGAGGAAATAAACCCCCTTTAGCTAGGGGGTGATTCGAAACTATGTTTATGTTTGTAATATGATTTGATTACTTTTAATTACGTTTCATAAGTTGTGAATTCAATTTGTTTAACTGTTTGATTGATAACCT
The DNA here is from genome assembly GCF_019419815.1 of Pyrus x bretschneideri. NCBI lineage: Eukaryota > Viridiplantae > Streptophyta > Magnoliopsida > Rosales > Rosaceae > Pyrus > Pyrus x bretschneideri. The sequence goes on along the minus strand of NW_025999820.1, from coordinate 3,392,284 downwards.
ATTTATGTATGTTTATTAAGAATGAATGCTTAATTTTCATGCATGAATTTGACGCTAGAATATAAGTGAGTTTCACGTAATAGTTATGAACTTATATTCACAAGTAGTGGAGGTTGCTTATAAACAATCGTGTTAAACATATTCTTGACATAAGTTTCATGCAATCATAGTAACGAATGCCTCGTCAACACTTATAGTTTTCATGATGCTTAATGATTCTTGCTTGTATCTCTATTATGCAATTCATGTAGGGAACTTGTGAGGAATGCTTTGGATTGTCGTATGCAATCATCCAATTCATTAACTTAAGGAAAACTTGACGGTTAATTTAAGCGGACCTAATTAACCCGGGGCGTTGAGAATTCATGGTTTATTGAAAAGCAATTAGACATCGTTTTGTATGCAAGTATAACATATGTGGAGATGAACCCCTTAGCTAGCTTCCCATCCATTCATTTCCGTCAAATCCATATTTACAATTTGTTTTGTTTCCAAGTTTCCATTTTTAGTTTAAAGTCGTCCAAATCCAATCCCCCTTTACTTTATTGTTCAATTTAGTTAGAAATCAATTTAGTTTGTGTTTTTAAAGCATTTTGAGTCTTTTGGTTTGTCTTAGTGTTTTAACGTTTAGTTTCACATTCTTTGAGTCTAGTTTAGTGTTTTATCTTGTTTTTACGCTTTTGAAGTCAAATCCAAGTGGTTAACAATCCCTCCTAATCCCCGGTCCAGAACGATCCCTACTTACATCCATACTACAATTGTCAAAAAGAGGGTTTAATTTGTGCGCGTATAATTCTCGCATCAAATATATATTATGATGGAATATTATTAGTTTTGTTTATTATTATTTATTCAATTACTAGTTTTGTTTATGATTATTTAAATTGTCGTTTTTATATATTTTTTTATTATTAATATTTTTTCTGTCGGTTATGGACGACATAATTGTCCTTGTATCACTAAATTTCTCAAAATTTAGTGTCGATTGAATCCGACAGAAGGATTAATGCCGCTTGTAGCTGATGCATTGTCTCCTATCCGACACCCTTTTGCTTTTCTTGTTTAATGGACTTTCCTTTTTCTTGGTGGATTAAGAGTCCTATATGACAACAAAAGCCTTTTCGTGACACAAGCAATGCTGTCGGTTCTTTTATTAGCCATTACATGAATTTCTGTCGAATTTTTTGCTAATTTCCGACATAAATGGGCTTTTTTGGCATTTTTAAAATGACATTACTGGGTACTTTTGTAGTAGTGAAGGACCGTCGTGCATAACCTTTGATTGAAACGCTTTTCCTTGCCACCTAAGACAAGCATTTCAAGAATTAAAATTCGAGCACAACAACGTATGTGAAAGGACATAGGTAAAGGAAAGAGATGTACTTGTTTGTTGAGATGTTGCAGGAGCTGCCTTCTCTTGCCCATTCCCTCACTTGTCACTTTTTCCATCACAGTTATTGAATGACTTTCTTTTCTTGGCACTTTTAGAGAATTCCCCAGAGACATTGCCCTCTTTTGTCATTTAGGGTAGGTTAGGCTTCGAGCTGAGGGTTTAAAGGAGAGGGGCAAGCGAAGATGTGGATGGCAAACCACCCCTAAACTTGAATTTTTGTATCGGCACAAGCTAAAGTGGCTCCACTTTTTTGCAAAAACAAAAAACAATGGATAAGCTAAACAAGAGACTTAAGAAATAATTTACTATTGTAAAAATAAAAAATAAAAAAAGCAACAATTAACTTTAAAGTTAAACCAACTAAAAGATGTAACAATCCAATTAAGTAAGTAATATAATCAAATTCGATCCCCAGCAACGGTGCCAGAAAGTTGTTAGGAAATTAGCAACTTAAATATTAAGCTACTAATTACACGTTTTAAACTCACAAGTGCACAAGATCAAACACATAGTGTAGAAAGCAAGTACGAGAACATTCCCACGAGGATTGCACTAATATGTACTAGAATATGATTCATTTATAAGTGAGAGCTCAACCAATTCTTAAGGAGACGTTAAGAAGAAAAAACCTAATAAAGTAAGTTAATATGGTATAGTTAACTTATTTGTGGCCTCATAGTAAAAGATCTAGTGATATTTTTATTCATTTATAAGTGAAAGGTTTTAAGTTTGATTCTTGCTAAAAACGAATTTGAGTAAAATTATTATGGCTAGAATCTTAGGACTAGTTTGGTGTTGTTGTGCTATTAAAAAAAACAATGTTTATGCTATGTTATGAGAGTAAATAGTTGTTGAGTGTTTGGTAAACTTATTTTTTGTAAAAGTGCTTTTAACAAAAAAAAAAAAAATGTACAAGTGTTTGGTAAACTTTTACATAAATTGGTGTGAATATGTTAAATGACTAAAAAAGACATGATATTTTTTTCAAACGATATTATCTACACTAAAGAGGTGAGGGCGTGGGTTAAACTTCACAATAGGCTAGCAATAATGTGGTTCAAGTTTGCATTTGGTGAGAATCAAACCTAAGACCTCTCACTTACAAGGGAAAAGGAATACATGTAGACTGTAGTACTAAGTGACAAATAGAAATGGTTTAATGTAATATAATAATGGTCAAAGAGAAATGTAAGACAATGATTGTAATTTTGTAAAATATGTGGTATACTTGCCATTTAAAAAATTTATTAAATGGACACTGATTAGTGATTACTATGTAAGACAAGGGTATATTTGCCATTTTATAGAAGCATGGTTGACTTTGCTTATGCTTTTTTATTTTTTAATTTTTTAATTTTTTTTATTTATGTTTTTCTATTGTCATTGTCAACAATTTCTTAAATTTTTTTTTTTTTTTTTTACCAAACACATTTGATGTTTCAAATTTTTTTTTTTATATATATTTTTTATGTTTTTATTTTAAAAACACCACAATCCCAAACTAACCCTTAATTCATTTTCCAACCCTTTAGTATAATAACATTGTACTATTAGAAGAAAAAAAAAAACAAAAAAAAGCTTATTTGTCTGTAAAGAACAAATGGAAGACCTAAAGGGCAAGTAGCTTTGGCCCACCCTACTCCCCACCATCGCATTCGGAAATGTCACTGCCGATCAACCTCTTGTCCCAGAACCACCACTATCATCTTTTGCTCTTCACCATCATTAAGAATTAAACAAATATTTCTCAGTAAAGAATATACTACTACTCCATAAAATTAATTACAAATTATGTCTTGTCTTTACTTTTAAAGTTCATTCAAATTTGTCCATTGTATTCGTTAGGAATAAAATGGATACATGACAACGTCTTTATTTTATTTTATTTCTAATTTTTCTGTGTGTTTTAAGTGTTGAAAAGAAATAAATTTTTTTCTTCTCATGGATACGAACAATTATTGTGGAAAGGAAAATAGTGCAAAGTAACAACGGAGTCACAAATATTTGCAAATAAAAAAATAAGTTGTATTTATAATATGCATAATTCTATTAACACCCTACAATCTTATGAAGAAACTCCGTACTTTATTTTCTCACTTAAATGTCTTTTTTTTACCCCTATTTGATTTAAGTTAGTAAACAAGGAGAAAACCTCACCACCTAACTATTTCCTTGCCGGGCCTGTGCAGGAGGACAGACTTCCACGATGAAGGTGATAGAGGTAAAGGAGCATCCAGGTTGGTGAGTTGAAGTGTTGGATTGTAACCAATGAAATGGGAGTTTTCAGCCTGATGCCTATGGAGGTAATTAGATATACTTGGTCGTCGAATTAGGGTTGCCAGGTGTGCTTTTTGTTTTTGGGGGTGGGAACGTGGGGTGGCTTTAGTAGAATGAATGAGGATCTTCTCCTGGATTTTCTTTGTGAAGATCCTCCAATCACGTCTGTTCAACGTATATCATGCGGCTAATTTCCGTCAGGTACTGTTTATATTCAATTTTAAATAAAAATTACAATAATTTCTAACCGCACGATGCACGATGAACGAACGTGATTGGAAGATTCACGGATCCTCACAAAGAGGATCCTAAACGCAGAAGAATGAGGGACAAAGTTGAAATTGTCTTCACATAAAGTTGTGGGTGTGTTAAAAAAAAAAAAATCCTATAATATTTACTTATTTACAACAATACTTCTAAAGACTTAACACGAATATCACATAACTCTCTAGAATTCATATATTTTCACTTAATCTTCGAAACTCAACTCATGGCTCCTTTTTTTTTTTACTGCCAAAGTTCATTAACAAATCAGTTAATATTATTTGCTTGACACGAATATGACCCATTATTGCTGATAGGGTGATGCTATCTACATGCATATCTCAGATTTTTATTGTCGAATCGAATGAATTAAAGAATGTCAAAGAACATAAATTAACGAAAAAAATGTGTGAAACAGAAAAAAAAGGTAAAAGAATAAAAAATTATTTTGAATTTAAAAATTATGTTTCTATTAATTTGTCAGCCTGATGGCGCTTTATGGGACACATCTCTCAACAAAAGATTGCATTTGTTTCACGTAACTTTTACCTCTCGAACACCGCCCTGCTTAATCTAAAAGCATTTCGGCCAAAATATCTCGACATTCCTACAAGACGTGCCAAATTTCGTCACAACTAACAAGTGTCTGCTGGCCCACCCGATCGACCTCCACCGGCATCTCCGCATCTCCTCAATCGAATCTCTCCTCTCAATTCCCAAATCTGTATTTTAATTTTTAATCACCCACGTCCAATTTCTTCTTGTGGATTCTTCTTCTCATAGTCCAATTCTTTATTTTTGGCCTTTCTATCAAGGACAATTCTCCTTTTTCTGATAGTCACTGCTCCATTATTTATACAAATATATATATATATAAAAAGGACCGACTCTGAAGACCCCATCTGGGAAAGAAGACGAATCTCCTTCTGGGGCTGCTTTGATTGTTCTCAGCTGGCGGGTCTTCGCTTTTTCGGTACGTTTTCTCACCTGGGGTTTGCTTGGCATGCTTTGATTTCCCACCATTACTTACTATTTGTGATTAGATTGTTAATGCTGGATTTTGGATGCCTTTAATTTGGCTTTGGTTTCCAAGAAAATGCAGCAAAAGAAAATGGACAATTAGATTAAGACTACATTTTTTGTAATGGGTTTGCATTCTCTCTGCAATCGTTCATATTTCAATTCAAAAATAAAAAATTTGATGCAGTTTTCGATTTTTTACGTTGGATTTGATAAGGATCAAACATTCAGGATCTGGGTTCGTTGCCTGGTACCTTATAATTGTTCTTGGGCAACGAAAGAGATAATTTTTCAATGTGTTAAGTGTGACATTGTATGATTTGGGGTTAAACAGAAAATGGGCAGCGAAATCGAAGAATTTGAAGATCCAAAACTTTCATCTGAAGCATTGGAGAACAATCGTGCATCTTCGTCGAAGGAAGGCAAAGGAAAGCGGCTGTGGGAGAAGGTGAAGTATCAGTTGGTTGAGTACCACACTTTGCCAAATTACTTGAGGGACAATGAGTTCATCTTAGGCCATTACCGGTCTGAATGGCCATTGAAGCAGGTCTTGCTTAGTATGTTTACCATCCACAACGAGACGCTGAACGTTTGGACGTAAGTTTCTATATTCCCCTCTTGAAGTTTGCAATATTTAATGAGAAAGCAAACACTGTTCATAATTTTCCTGTTTCTTCTGAGTTAACTGTAGTGGATTAAACTGTGAATATGACAATTTACTTCGATCACAAGAATTGTATTGGCTTCCGTATTTCTATGTCAAACCCACGAAATTCTCTGATGTGAAATTATGTATCCTTTTTTTGTTGTAGAGGTGCGCAGTTGGTTTCTTTAACTTGTGTAAAAATTTAAAAATACATTTTTGGTGACTGATATGTCGGAACTAGAACGGCATAAACTTCAACGTTGGACAATCTTTTCTAACAAATTATTGCTTTCCAGGCATTTGATCGGATTCTTCCTTTTTCTTTCCTTGACCATATACACTGCAATTAAGGTTCCAGAGGTCGTTGATCTTCATGCTCTGCAGCATTTACCTGATGTGCTGAAAAAGGCTGATCTGCACAAATTACATGAAGAATTCATGACCTGCCTCCCTTCCTTACCCAACATGCCAGATCTTAACAGACTTAGAGAAGAGTTAAAGACATCGTTAACTTCAATCGATCTGCTACCGTCACTCTCTGGTTGGCATGTTATGGAACTTCTGAAAAACTGTTTGCCGCAACGATTCTCCCATGGCAACCAAACTGATGTCTGTGTGCTGGTATGCTCGACCTTTAAAGCCCTAGATCCAATGATATAACTTATCCACTGACCATTTATATACATTCGTAATACCTTTTAAGCTTTTAGATGCTTCCATTATGTTCAATAGGTTCTTTCTTCCTTAATGAACATTTTGCTATTTGACGTTCTCCTCCAATTCAACATGAACAATAAATAGTTTATGTATTGTTGAAATATGTTAACTTATTTTGGTCCTTTGGCATTTAATTATTTAGTTCCTCACATCTACACACTCATCCCAAGACCCCAGTGTGCCATTTGTAAGGCTTTGATTTTCTAGCATAATGTGCTTAGAATTGTGTCATATATGTGAGATTTTTTTTAGTATAAATGTGATTTTTGCAAAATGGTTTCCCTTAGTAGTTTGGCTACTCAAATTATCGCATAGCTATCCATGTAAGATGATATGTAGGAAAGTTGACTGATAGTTGTGTACTATTTCACACACACGGGCGCGTGCACAATCTAATTGTGTGAGCCCTTGGAGCATTAAATAGTATAAAAGCATGAGCAGTTAGAATCCCCAATCATATAAATCTACTTTCCATTGTCAATGTTACTGTACTTTGGGATATGCATCCGCTAATATACTTTAATTTGTTGTTTGGATTAATGCAGCGTAGCATGAAGGAGGATGTAGCAAACATAGTAGCACCATTGATGATTAGACCAATCACGAGATGGCCATTTTTTGCTTTCTTGGGGGGAGCCATGTTTTGCTTGCTGACCAGCAGCGCATGCCATCTTCTCTCTTGCCACTCCGAGCGCATGTCGTATATCATGCTCAGGATGGACTATGCTGGAATCGCAGCCCTTATATCTACCTCATTCTACCCTCTCGTCTACTACACCTTCATGTGCAACCCTTTCTTCTGCGCCCTCTACATGGGATGCATAACCCTCTTGGGAATCGCCACAGTTTTGGTTTCCCTCATCCCAGTATTTCAAAATCCCGAATACCGAATAGTCCGTGTATCTCTTTTTCTTGGCATGGGCTTGTCCGGGATTCTACCTGTCATGCACAAGCTGATCTTGTTTTCAGATCAACCTGAGGCACTCCACACAACCGGGTATGAGATTCTGATGGGGCTTCTCTACGGCGTGGGAGCCCTGGTTTATGCCACAAGGATCCAGAACGATGGATGCCTGGGAAGTTCGACATAGCAGGGCACAGCCACCAGCTGTTTCACGTATTGGTGGTGGCGGGGGCATACACCCATTACCGTGCAGGGCTCGTGTACCTCAAGTGGCGCGACTTAGCGGGTTGCTGATTTAGTGAATTAGGAAGACTGCCTATTGACTCTGGTATTAGTGGGTAAGGTCTCTGTTTGTTGTTATTTTTTGCGTAGGTGAACAATGACGTTTCTCTAGTGTAAATAATGTGATTTCCGATTTGTGACTAGAATCGGGCACAAAAAATCGTGTTTGGTTCGCGGGAAAATGAAAAAAAGGAAACATTGTATTGGAGTATTTCTGTTTTTTCTTGTACGCTTTCTATATGAAGGAATTGCAGTGCAGTACGCGAACAAAAAAGGAATAAAAAGAATTTGGTTTTGCTTTCATTGAGAGTTGAACTCAAGACCTCCCGCTTACTAAACGGGTGCTCTAACCAACTGAGCTATGAAAGCTTCTTGTTATATATTCCATCTCGTTTATTTTTGACAATAATACGGCCTGCGGGTGTATCTAGACGGTAAATTTTTCACACCGTATTTTGCTCCGATATTCTTTTCCAATGCATCCCCTTTTCCCGTTCATCCATTTATTAGCGTGGAAATTAATGGGAAGAAAATTTGTATATTTAAGTAGATCCAAGCAATATTTGATAAATGAACCTATTTTGGTAAATTAACTGATTTTGATATTGTAGTTTGGTTAAAGTTCTATTTTAATTTTACAGATTTTTTCCCAAGATCAACTAAATTGTATGAGAAACGCCTCCCATGCCATCCGAACGTGCTAAATTAAATAAACATAATTAGTAAATTATTTAAAATCATGAAAAATCAACTAAATTAAATTAGTATAACTTCGGCCAAACTACAATCGTCACAATCATCAATTTGGTCATTCATTTCTGTTCATAAAATCCCAGATCACAACCATAGTCCAAACTTCATCCAAAAGTAGCAGCCATAGTCCAAACTTCATCTTTCTTCCTCCTTTCTCTATCATTTGGTAATTCATTTCTGATCATAAAATCCCAGATCACAACCGGCACTGCAATGATTACTTTCCCTTTCTACCTTCATTCCTTTCGGAAACAAATCCCCTTTCTCCCGTAAACGTCTCCCCAAAATTCAATTCCCACTTCCAATTTTAGGCATTTGTCTCACATTAACAAAAATCCCCACAATCCCCAGAATCCCAATCCCCCCTTCTCTATCTCTCTTCAAATATGCATCCTAATCCTATCCCCCTCCTCCCACTTACTTCACCTTCCCACCTCCCAAACACCTGCCAATGGCGAAACCCACCCACCAATCCCGACCCTGCACTGACGGGTTTTCCTTCCTCGCCGGCCTATTCTTCGCCCTTTTCTTCGTCTGGTTCTTCTGGTGCTTCATCGCCCTGTACCATCACAAACCCAATTTCGGATTCCTCCCTTTTCCTATACCCGGCTCGGGATACGCCGCCCACGATCCGAATCCACAACCCGACCCCATCGACACGACTTTCTACGACGACCCGGAACTGAGCTACTTCATAGAAAGCCCGGTCAAGAACTGGGACCAGAAGCGGCGCGTTTGGCTGGACCTACATCCGTCGCTCGCTTCCGGGTCGCGGGACCGGGTCCTCCTCGTCACCGGATCGCAACCGTCCAAGTGTAAGAACCCGATTGGCGATCATCTTCTTCTGAGGCTGTTTAAGAACAAGGTGGACTACTGTCGTTTACACGGACACGACATTTTCTACAACAACGCGTACTTGCATCCCAAGATGGACTCCTATTGGGCAAAGCTTCCGGTTATTCGGGCGACGATGCTGGCCCACCCGGAAGCCGAATGGATCTGGTGGATAGATTCGGATGCGGTTTTTACCGACATGGAATTTAGGGTTCCGTTGGGTCGGTACGAAAATCACAACCTTGTAGTCCACGGTTGGCCCAATATGGTTTATGGGGACATATATAATAAAAGTTGGACCGGGCTCAATGCCGGGGTGTTGTTAATTCGAAATTGTCAATGGTCCATGGACTTAATTGATGAATGGGCCTCGATCGGTCCACAGACCCCGGATTTTGAAAACTGGGGCCGAATATTGACATCGGTATTCAAGGACAAGCCGTTCCCACTCCCAGACGATCAATCCGCTCTGATTTACTTGCTCTTCACGGATGTGGAGAGGTGGGGCAAAAAGACTTATTTGGAGTGGGAGTACTGCTTGGAAGCTTATTGGATAGGGGTAGTGGGGAAGTACGATAACTTCACCGAGAGTTACGCCGAGACGGAGCAAAACGACAGCGGTTTGAGGAGGAGACATGCGGAGAAAGTGAACGAGTGGTACGGTGCGAAAAGAGAGACGTATATTAAGGGGCGCGTAAGGAGACCGTTTGTGACGCATTTTACCGGGTGTCAACCGTGCAGCGGAGAGCACAATCCGCAGTATACCGGGGATTCGTGTTGGGACGAGATGAATAGGGCTTTGAATTTCGCGGATAATCAAGTGCTTCGAAATTATGGTTTTGTGCACCCTGATTTGAGTTCGTCAACTGTTTCTGTTTTGTTGGAACGTTTGATTGATTAACTAAATTGTGAGGTTTTAAATTATAGAAAGATAATAAGCGTAGTTGTGTTTTTGTTGGTTGTACCTGTTGTATTTGATGAAATATGTCCTCTACAAGTAATCATATTTTATTGAGAGTAAAAAAAATCTGATAAAACAATGTATTTGATTTCAACTAAATGATCCTTAGATTCCGTGGAGTGTAGAAGCGAAGGTTTGCAATATATTATGAAATGGGAAATGCTGCCAAATTAGAAAACTTGGTCGATAAAAAACACATGATTACTGGTTTGTACGTGGTCACTATTTATAAACAATGTGTCATTCTTGATTGGTGTAACTGATCACGCTACGTTTAAAATTTTTTTTCTTTCCCAAAGGTAAGAATTTCATTATACTTGTCAACAATGTAGTGGTGTAATTTTATAAAATGTAAAGGATTACAAAGGCAAGAAGGGTCCCACTTAAGACAATATTAAACAGGTTAAAAAACTACTTATGTAAGTGATTAGGTTGCGAATCTTCTGACATTGGTATCTGTTAGTGTTAATCTCCACTATTTACTTTTGGTTTTGGTTGTTTTTTTGTGTACAGTATATTAATAAGACCGAGAAGATTATTATTATTAATTTGTAATTTTAAAACAGTATCTCCATATGGATTGTAGGACACTTTCTGTGCCAAATTTCATGTAAGATGCTTTTTCCTTGTAGTTATTATGTTTCTGCTTACCATTTGCTTACCAATTTATAAGTTGAAAAAAAAAAAATTGAGTTGGGGGTGGGTTTTTATTTTTTATTTTTTCCACCATCATTAAACATTTATTGTTGGTTTGATTGCTTGTCTAGCGATACCTCCTAGCTGTCGCTAAGAGTTTGAATTTAGGATGCTAACTAAGTAGACGTGTAACAGATATGCAAAAGTAGGCGGGCAACAAGTGGAACAAGATACCTATTCGACTTTTCGCCTCACCCTATCCAACTAGACAGCACATCTGTCGTCCTCAACTCTCTTGTATCTGAACTATGAGTCTAAGAAATCCGCCAATCCACGTGATGTGTGAACAACGAAAGTTGTGTACGCTATACAATGGAGGATTCAAGAAGTTTTCCTATCAGGCCACTTTAAGTAGTAGCCTGTGGTGCCCTACTAGACCATGGCTCAACCTCTTTGAGGCATTTTATCAAGCATTTGCCCCAAGGAGAACATCAAAAGAACTTGGACGATATCATGTGTAGCAATAACGGTGGGCAGTCGAGCAATTGGAAGCCTTGGCGGCCCCTAGGTGGATCCGCCAACGGAGATATGAAAGCTAAAGAATCAATTAAGCACAATGCAAAGTAAAAGAGGGTAGGTAAGGTAGCTATGCGACACCAAACCCCTAATAAAACCTTCCAAGTCTTGAATCCCCATTAAAAAAACAAGTATATTTATCATTATTCCTAACAACGATTAAGCTATCATTAGGGTTTTCCGAAATTGTCATCATCATCAACAACTCCCCCCTATATACCTTTTGCATGGCCAAACACCTCGCCACTCATAAAACAGATCCAATAATTTAGTCACTTTCCAAGGTGCCATGTATACCATTTAGTCAACAAATCAGTCAAGAGCTTTCATCATCCAATGAATCCAACAGCATAAGTAAGTGACTAATAAATCCAGCTTTTACAAAAGCCGAATAAACAAAAGCAATCAAACAAAAGCTATATGCCAATCTTTACCTTTTCAAAACTCGGCCGGGTAATCAAACGGCACCGGAGTGGCCGCACTATCCCCTGTGCTCGCGTGCACGTACCCATATTTACGGAGCACCTGGTTATCCGCGAAATTCAACGCCTTCCGCATCCCGTCCCAGCATGACTCCCCGGAATACATCTCGTTGTGCATTCCGCTGCACGGCTGGCATCCCGTAAAGTGCGTGACGAACGGCCGCCTCCAGCTCCCCTTCCCGTACCCCGCCTCACCCAAGTACTCCTCCCTATACGCACCGTACTGCTCGCTCACCTTTTCCGCGTGCCTCCTCCTTAAACGCACCGCATTGTCCTCCTCCCCTCTCTCTATCTCATCGTACCTGGCCTCGATCTTATCCAGCGTCCCCACGATCTCCGCCCAGTACCCTTCGAAATAATACTCGCTCTCCAGATAAATCTTGTCCCCCCATTTCTCCTTCTCCTTGTAGATCAAGTAAGCCAGCCCCGTCTGATCGTCCGACTCCGGGAACGCCTTGTCCTTGAACGTTGACCGGAGGGTCTCCCCCCACTTCTCGTACTCCGGGGTCTGCGGGCCCATGCTGGCCCACACCTCGAGGAAATCCATGGTCCACTGGGAGTTCCGGATTAAGAACACACCTGCATTGAGCCCGGTCCAGCTGTGCGTCTCCGTTACCAGGTGGGTCCACCCGTGGACGATGAAGTTGTGGTTTTTGTACCGGTCCAGCGGGAGCTTGAACTCCATATCGGTGAACAACGCGTCCGAGTCGACCCACCAGATCCACTCGGCCTCCGGGTGGGCCACCATGGCGGCCCGGATTACGGGGAGCTTGGCCCAGTAGTTCCCCATCCGCGGGTGCAGCAATGCGTTGTTGTAGAAGATTTCGTGGCCGTGGATTCTACAGTAGTCCACCTTGTTCTTGAAGAATCTCAGGAGGAGATGATCGCCGATAGGATTTTTACACGCGGACGGCTGGGATCCCGTCACCATCAGAATCCTTTCACCCGCTCCCGCCGCCAACGACGGGTGGTGCAGCAGCCACTGCCGCCGCTTCTCGTCCCAGTCCCGAACCGGCTGCCCGAGCGTGTACCGGACCTCCCGGTCATCGTAGAAGGTCCGGTTCCGGGGATCCCGCCGCAGGTCAGAGTCGTCAGCGCATTGATCGGCTTCAGCAGCGGTCGGCGGCGGAGCGACTGTGCGGTTGAAATTGGGGATAGAAGAAGGGGTTACGAAGGTCCAGAGAGTGAGGAGGAGGAGAAGAGCGATAAATGCGCCGCCGAAGAAAAGCAGTCCGTCGGCGACCCAGGAAGAGGGCCTTGTTCTGGCATAGGGTTTCGACATTTGAGGCAACTCAGGGGAAAGCATTGGAAATGGAAAATGCGACAGGGTTGGGTTGTTAACAGTGTCGTTTTGCGGCCATGGATGAAGGGTTTCGTACAGCTTCTATTCTGGTCCTCTGGATATGTTTAGCAGAAGGGTTTAAGTGGGGGGAGTGTACAGTGCATAGTCGGTTTAGTAGCGCTGAAGATGCTAAAGTGCGCCACGATCTACGGCATTCGTTGGGTCCCTTTGTCTAGCCTACACCTTGATCAAGCAGACACGTGTATGTATGTGTTTGTGAACCGACACCTTCGTGGGTAGAACTTAGAATTTTGTCGCTTTTACTTTTATGACCCACACCATGTTACTTTACAGTGTGGTGCGTTTCACAAGAAAGGAATGACGGAAGGTATTATGGTCATTTAGGTGCACTTTATTGTGATCTTAATAATGAACATGGACTTGCTTGGGATGAAAAGGAAGCCTAAAATTTATATTATTTGGAGAGAAATATTCTCGAGATTTTTTCAAAATTAAGATTTTCATCTTATATTTTTTACATAATATATTAAAATATTAGTATAAAAATATGTTGACAAAGAGTCAACGCAGAGTTTTACTTTTAAAAAATTCTGCAAAAGGATTTCTTTTATTTGGCAGGAATTGGTTTGGCAAATGGAGTGGGCATAGTCTGGAATTGAATTCGTTATGATGTTGATTGATAATTACCCAGACAGGTGGCAACATTCAAACAAGTGATAAACATAAGATTTTAAGCTTATAAAATTGCAACCCACCAAAGCAACTTATTGTCACATAATTTCTAGTTCTAGTTCAAATTGTCAAAAGAGTTTATTCCTCCATTTGAGGGTTTTGTATCTGATTCTCGCCACCTTCGATACCACGTGTATAAAGAAAACTTCAAGTTCATAATTAGTTTACATATATTCATAAGATAGTGATATAAATAATGGATAAATTTTGATATGTATCGGGAACACATAGATGATACACCACGTGTTATAATATAAGTAAACAGCAAGATTAATATGTCTCACTTTAGAGCATATTTTTCAATATCTCTCTATTTTATAACACATAATGTACCATATTACGCTACGGATACACATAAAAATCTCTTCAAATAATGGTGCAATAGTGCAATGAGTCTTTTCAATAACCAACATAAAAAGAAGATTTTGTAATGCTTGCTTATTTACATATATATTCGAGATTTATATAAAAGTTATGAATGCATCTCTCCGCTCCCTTCCTCACATTTCATTTGATGTACTTCCTGTAAATTCACATCTCACTATGCAATAAGTTTTGTTGGCAAACATTGGAAGCTTCCACAACTTACAGTCTAGTGATGTTTCTCTTTTCAATATTAAATAAGTTTTAAGTTTGCAATACCAAGACTTTAGTGCAATAGCGGTTTGAAACGATAGGCTCGATGGAAGGTTGGGTTGAACAATGTCAACCCAAGGCAACCCAAACGGAACCGGATATTATGAACAATAAAAATGATTGATTTTACTAATTATGGGCATCCCTCTTATTGTAATTTAGAATACTACTAGATTGATTGTATATAAACGTGAAATCGGCAAATAGGCTGATCTTAATAAAACGTTCTGTGCAAGACATACAAACACTATTCATATGACATACCAACACTATTTTGGATAGGGCATTATTTGCCCTAGTTTTAATCTTGCCCTCTTTCTTTAGCTTGCCTTCCCCCTTTGCTTCACTTTGTTCTGATTACCGCAAGCAGGTGTCTCATTGCCTGAACAAACGCACTCTCGCGTTAATTTTCACTCCATTTTTCAAAATTTCAAATGAAATTACCCAAAATACAAACCATAATTACGAAACAATCCAAAAGATTTCTGCACTCTCTTGTTTATTTAAGTCTTTTTATTCTCCATTCATTTATTCAATTAAAACTATATAATTTAAACAAGATTGTGCGAGAAGATCACTTCCCAACATTTTCTAACCCAGTTTCTCAGTGTCAACAGCGCCAGGTTTCTTAGAGGCATTATGTCGAACACCTTGTGCTTCATTTTCAAATTGATATATTGTTGAAGGTAAAAGAGGCCCAATAATTCCCCTGCAACGAGAAGCTTCTGTGCGGAGTCTTTTCCATTGAGCTCTCATAAGCCTCTGAGGCACACTTTCGCCTTTGCCGTCGTCTTCACCGCTCGTCGCTGAAGTCCCACTTTCCTCTAAGTCATCTGTATTGGATATAAATGTAATTGGCATGTGCTGTGCACATGGTATCAGATAGGATTGTAAATGTCATGTACTGTGCACATGTGATTGGTAGCTTACTCTCTAAGTCATTGTATTAGAGAGGTTCAAAAGGGGATCTTGGATTGAGGTATTCTGTGAAAAAGAAAGAAAACATAATTGTAAGAAAAAGAAATATTGAGAGAAATTGGAATTCTTCTAAACTTTTCATCTTCTTCTCAATATTTGTGAATTGAATTCTGTTTCTTCATTGTGTTAAGAATCTGTTCGTACTTTGAAAGTAAATTGTGATGGATCATGGAATTCAAAGACAAGGCTGGGGAGTTATGAGTGGGTGATTCGAGATTTTGCAAGGTGTTTGTGGAGAGCAGGAGGGGTGGGGAAGAGGCCTTTTCATTCGGCAATCTTGGCGGAAGCGGAGGCTATTCGTGCAGCACTTGTGTTTTGCAAAAACGAAGGATTTACGAAGTTGGAGATTGAATCGGATGCCCAAGTGCTGCTGCGAATGATTAACAAGGAGGTTGAAGTGGATGTTGATTCAGAATGTCTTCCGTTTGATATTGATTCTTTGGTGAAGTATATTGGAGATGTTAAAATTGGGTTTGTGCCACGGGTAGCAACCTGGCCGCTCACACGATTGCCTCATTTACTACCAAACATGGTAGTCCATTTATTTGGGATGAAATAGGCCCTGAGTTTTCATTAAATATTCTTGCATATAAACATTTCGATTAAGTTATAAATAAAGTCTATCTTTTGACAAAAAAGAAAAAGAAAAATAAAGTTTTTATCACAAATGGTCCCTAAAATTGACCCTTGCCATCAAGATGCTTCCTAAAATTAAAAATCAATCAATTTAGTCCCTAAAAATAGGTGTTGCAAATCAATATAGTTCTTCCGTCACAATTATGTTTAAAATTCTGATGTAGAAAATCACCTTTCAAACTAATTCCAAATTCATGATGTAGAAAATCAAGCCGTGAACTTTTGCCCGACAGGCAAGACAAGGAGAGTTATGCGAGGGACATTCTAGCTCAAACAACACCCATCGCCACCTCATGCATCTTCTCAATCTTCTTCAGCCCCAGCCCACCCAATCCTAAGCCAATTCTCCTTATCGTCTCCTCAAAAAAAAAAAAAAAAAGTAGTAATAGAGAACCAAAGAAGTTCATGCTTCTCTAATTTTCTTCTTCCTCAAGATCCCCCCGGCGCCTTTGCCATGGGCAACCACCTCTCCTCCACGCCTTGCCAGTTAACCAGCTGCAGTTTGGTGGGGAAATTCTTTTCGTGACAACAATTTCAGCAAAAAGAACATATCACCAAAAAAAATTCACACACAACATACAAAATTAAGTAAGAAGTAGGAGAACATACCTCCACAAATATTCAAGTGATGAAGATGCAGAGAGATTTGAAGAAGATTAAAACGAAGAGACCGAGACCAAGAAGACTGCTCCACTCTCCAAAATAATCTGAAAAGAAAAACTCTTTTGGTTTTCTTATATGACAACATAGACCACTAGAAAAAAGTGGTAATGGAAGCTTGTAGACAAAATTTTGTAAACTAAATGACATGGAAGTTGATGATTATTTCTTATTAGTGACGCATCATTTAATTTGGAAATTTAGTCTACAAATTATCTACCTAGCATTACCCTTCTTTGAAATGGAATGACATTTTAGACTTTGCAAATTAAAAAGTTAAGATTGATTTTGGAATTCAAAATGTTTCATTAAGGGAGAAAAGTGCTTCCCTTATTTTCGGATAGGGATTCTCTTTCTTTGTTTTTTTTTTTTTCCTCTCCCTCCTGTTTGAATGCTCCAGATTTCATATTGTTTTTTCATCTTTGTAGAGAGAGAGAAAGAGAGAGAGAGAGAGAGAAAAAAAAAAACCTGTGAAAGGAAGGGAGGGGAAAAGGGAAGGGAAAGCATCTTTATCCCTTATTTTCTAGGTATTTCTTGATAAAATGCTTTACAGTGCTTCTGTCCAACTAAAATCACTTTTGAAATATTTGTCAAATGACCTTTTTCTTACACCGAAGTGCTTTTACTCATTAGAAAGCGATTTTGACTCTTTTAAAAGTAAATCCAAACGAGCTCTAAGACATTGCGTGACGAATGGTCTTTCGTTGGGCAAAGTCTTTCTTGATGCATGAATTTGGTGTACCCAACTACCCTTAATGCCAAAATTGTCTAACTCTTGGATCACCAACTTTTGCACAACAAGTGGTATCAAAGCTCATACAACACTTTGAATTCATTGGTGAACCCAAAGAGGCGAGGAGGTGCGGTTGCACCTCCGACCGCCGGAGTTCGCGGTGGAAAAATACAGTCTAATTGCTATATTAAATCACATAGAATATTAAGAAATAGTTCATCTAATTATATATCAAAATTAATGCATGCACATGAGCAATCAATGTTAAATGAACATGACATAATGGATTAGGAAAACTTGAAAATATGGTCGAGGCAAGTGTTAAGACACTTTGTCCTTAAGGCAAGTTTACGCCCCACTATGATGCTCATGGTTGATCAGTGCTTGTCTCCCAAGATACAACAACCATGTCCTTGTAATAGTAGTAGTCCAAATCACAAGGCTCTATGAGCCACTATTGTGTTGAAAACTTTCTCATATGAACTCAATGAAACTTTAATATTTAGTTCAATATATGTACAATTATGTAAATGAAAAAGTTATTTTATGCTTATAGGGGCTTCCTAATTTATAGATTTTGAGATACCTTATTGGAAAGCATGTGACTATTCATAAAGAGTGAAAAGTTGCAACTCTTCATTTGAATAGACGCATCTTTTTACCAAAAGGCTCCACTTATGATTTTCATTCAATTAATAAATTTAATATAATAATATTATTATTAAATTTTCCAACAATCTCCCACATAAATGGAAATTGACTCCACACTATGCAAATGGCAATGTAGACACTAGAGGAAAATTCAGTAGAAAAAGTACCGCATCGGAATAGGTAGTTTTTGGCTTTGAACCTTTCGTAGTGAATTACTATTGGATTTACGTGGCTAATCAGTGAACGCGATGTCTTGAACTGCTCAGCCGTTTGTGTAAACCAAGATAATAGTAATCATACAATACCCTTCCAGACACCTTGTGGTTGCTCGGTTGTGTTCATTTTGGCCTTGAACAATTCTCAGTTTCTTATAAGTGCTTTTAGAGAATTAAGCCATTCAGAAAATTCTCATAGAAACAGCCATATTCCTCACTTAAGATAGGTGACTTCCCATTAAGAGTATCCTGCAATACCCCACTTGTTATTTCCAAGTATAGGAATCATTAAAAGCAAAGCTTATCCTAAACACGTTGCAAATAACACTATTACATCATAGGATATGGGTAGGAGATTATCTCCACAGTGTTCCCATTGAATCATCCACAATTCGGTTGTCCCTTTGAACCTAGATCTCTAGTCAGCTAGGTTGGGTTTTATAACTCTCAAGACATAGGCTTTTAACTCATTCCCTTTGATGATGCAACTTACTTTCTGGTCAAACCTTTAATTAATTTGGATCCATTAGGTTGATGACTATCTCTTATGGTGCACACTTCTAGTTATAAAATTATATTTCATTCGAGAGTAGTTGTTTTCCAACATAATTCCTCCAAACATGTGTTCGGACTTGATAAGTAATTTGCTAACACTTGAGTAAACTCCCCCACATTTAAGGCATTTGCTAGAAGATCTTCAACCTTTCAATACCTTAAAACGTCAATTATAAGAGATGGTCGCCATCTCTTTCTAGAAGCAAATTACTTTTACATTCTTTTTAAGTATATTTCATTTCTAAAAAATAGCTAAGCTACCCCCACAATTCCCTCACATTGTGGTTGCTTTTTAATGCTATCAATTACTCATTCATCATACTTAAGAAGTAAGTACCAATGAAGGTATTGTCTCTTTTTCTATGTTCACTTCTAGCTTTCAAGCCTCACAAGTCATTTCTATGAGAAGCACTCCTTTTACATTCAACTAGGTATCCAGACCTTTTGTTTCTTGAAATTAAAACCACACTCATAAAATTAACCACATTCATAAAATTAATCACAACATTATTATAATGGTTAAGGCTACAACTAAAGATGTGTCCACTACGGAAGCTAATTCCAAAATGTCACCACACTACTAGAATTTTGGCTAAAAGCCACCCTTTTCATTAGTGTCTATTGTCAAGTGTGGACACTCTCATTGGTGGCAAACCTCAGTGGCCACCAAGTGCCCACTAAACTAGAGAACATATCCTATGTAGAGGACTTTACTGTAACAATGGCTACTAATATTGCATTGGTGTCATCTGCAAACAATGCCCTAATTCACATTGGTGGCAAAGTTGTGAAATAATATTAAGAAAAAAAGGATGCCTCCACGGGCACCCAGATATGAATATAATATTTCCTTTTTTTTTTTTTTTGGGTGAGTAAACAAATTGTAATATCTTTGATATAAGAATATACTATAAATTTGCATAACTGATCTTTCATACAATTTTGAACAAATATTAGGAATTAAACTTTGAAAAGTGTTTGAACACTTTGTTTCCAAAGAGCTTAATCATGTTATGCCAATCTTACACGTGAACTTCGCTATTGTTGAGAGAATTGACCTTTTTAACTGCTGCATCAACGTTATTTTTCTGAGCAAAACCTATGGTGAAGGTTACAAGATACTTTGGCATGACAAGTAAGTCCTACAAGTTCCACCTTCAAAAGAAAAGGCTAAGATTAGAGAAAAGTTCTGAAAAAATAATCCAATTCTCAAACACAACAGGACATGTCATTCACACTAAAGTTAAGAGTAGCAGGTGCACACCTCCTTGGGCAGACCCCATAGTCGGTGAAGATAGAAATCCGACTTAGATGCAATGATACCAGGCGCTAGGCTTTCAGTCCCTCGAGGATTAGTTGGAATCCAAATCTGCTTTGCAATCAGAAGTCCCTCGAGGCTTTTAGACCCCATACACTAGTAAAAAAAAATGTTTGCACGACGGAATCTTGCGCGACGCACCAAATTTCGTCGCGCAAAGTATGTTTGCGCGACCTAAAAGACAAAGCGTCGCGCAAACAGCCTTTGCGCGACCCAGGAACTTGTGGGTCACGCAAAACACTTTGCATGACGCCAGCCTTCGTCGCGCAAAGTACCGTCGCGCAATATCTTGGCGCCAAACAAAGAATGTTTTACCGCTTTTTTGCCAACTTTGCGCGACGCATGTGCACATGCGTCGCGCAAAGGTGTTTTGCGCGACGCATGTGCAAGTGCGTCGCGCAAAGTCAACGACTTTTCTTACTCCACTTAATCAGTTTGGGAGGCAGAAACTGCAAACCCAGTTGCAGCAGCTACCTCCCTCCTCCATCTCTCTTCAAAACCTTCTCCAATCAATCCCGTTGATATCAAAGTGAGTCAAATTTCACCTTGTTTTTAGATTGATCCCATTTCTAAGTTCTATTTGTTTGCGGAGAAAATGAGGGAAATGATGATTTTATTGTTTGCTCCTCTCTCTGTTTTGTTCCTCCAATTCCAACAAAACTTAAAAATTTATAGCAATATAATGTAATGATTGTGTTCATTTGTAGCAATATAACTTGAAAATTTGTAGCAATACACACACACACACACACACACACACACATGTGGTTTGCACAATTAGTTATATTTAACTTGAAAATTTGTAGCAATACACACACACACACACACACACACACATGTGGTTTGCACAATTAGTTATATTTCTCTAGAACTGTAAAACTCATTTACATACTGCTTTTTTCTTTGGTTGGAACTTGGAAGGACATGGTGGTGACAAATCTTGTTGGTATTATATGTTGTTAGGGAGGTCTCTGGGATGATTATAAACACCTGTCAGTAATTAGCTCACATTGCTTTTAATGCTCTGTTTCATTTATTATTGCAGTCTAATAATTTTGATTGGCAGTCTAATAATTTTGATTGACAACTTGCCATATTATGTACTTTTATTCTCCCACTCTTTTGATACTGCAGAGAGGAAGAAACTTCTAGATTACTGATCATATTAGTCTACTATGATGTTGTGTTGTTAAAGAGTGATTCTCTACTAATTCTTTTCTTGAATTATTAATGTTCAGGTTGTTTTTCTTGAACCTGCTGATGCTCAAGCAGCTTTTAAGGGTTTAGCATATAAGCGCTACAAGTAAGTGTTGCAAAATATTGTATGTAGGATCCATTTTTCATGTTGTATCCTCTTTGTTGGGGGTTTTGTGTGTTTCTTTCTTTTCTTTTTTTTTGGGAGGGGGGGTGGTGG
The DNA here is from genome assembly GCF_019419815.1 of Pyrus x bretschneideri. Lineage (NCBI taxonomy): Eukaryota > Viridiplantae > Streptophyta > Magnoliopsida > Rosales > Rosaceae > Pyrus > Pyrus x bretschneideri. The sequence goes on along the minus strand of NW_025999820.1, from coordinate 3,370,708 downwards.
TGGGCGGAGTGGGTGGTGGCTGCTGCCTGCTAATATTCTCATAGTTTTGAAACAGAAAATTCAAAATGCATTTCCACATGATGAAGTTGTAGGTTTTGTTGTAGGGTGTGGTCCGTGTGGAGAGTATACTTAGGATCAACATATTAAAAATAAATTCCAGAAAATAAGAGGAATATCATCTTTTCATAGTTCATCAGTAGAGTACATAGGTGTTTAAATAGACAGCAATACACCAGTTTTCCTAGTATTATTCTCTAGAATCATCCTTATTTGAAATGTTCATGATTAGTAGTTTTCCAAACCAGAACCAGCTTGTTTCTCAGACTTAATAGAGTCAATGCTAGAGGGCTTGAGTTAAACACTGTGTTTCTAAGCCCTTTAATTTTCGCATTAAGTAATTGTCATTAAGAACCTTAAGGATAGTAATTGGTCACAATGCACATTTTAGTTCAATTCAAGTTTCCCTTCACTTTTATAAACTGCTGCAATTATTTACTATCATCGTCATCATAATTTACATGGTTTATGATATCTTGCTATGATTTTAAAATATTTAAGAATTATTTTATTCATCTGAAAAGTTCAATAGTCCCATGTAATACCATGTGTCCTAATGGTTCTCAAGGGGTTCACAACCGAGAGAAGAAGAAAAAATTCCAAATGAATTGATTGAAATTTATATTGTGGGCGAGGATTTATATTAGAGGCTTATATGAAAGAAAGTTCATTTTGACTCTTGAGTACCCCAAGGTGTTTGTGAAACAGTCATGTAACCAATCCCAGTCTTTGGGCTTTGTTGAGTTTGTTTCCATATAGGAGCTGGTAGTAATTACTCTAGCTCTTAAGGTACACTACCATTCATTTGTAAATTTGTGTATAATTGTATAAAGCCATCTGGCAACAAACAAACGGCGGAGAGAGTCAAAGTTCACCCTTGCTTACAGTCTTTCTTGCATAAACTTAATACATGGGAAAACATGTATATGAATCATTCAAAGAAGTCAGCTTAAGCTTTAACATGAAATTTTTTGCAATGTTAGTTAGATACCTGAACCAAATAAGTTGCACCAACTCGGTTGAAGCGGAGATCCAACATCAATTCCAGCATATTTTTGGCATGATGAAGTGATTCTTGTTGCAGTTTGTTCATTGTACCATTTCCTGGGAAACAATGAGGCCAATAAACAGTTAATACTGCCCACAATTCCTGGGAAAATGTTTTAGTAAATGTTTTAGTAAGTGAAGAATGTTTAACAGAAAGGCTGCTAAATACTTTCTAGTCCAGAAGCAACACTTTTGAATCTAAATAAGCGTAGGCTAGAAATCACACGCTATTAGTAGTACCTAACTCATTGTGAGAAAGGTCTACCATTGCAAATGTTTTATTGGCATGCAGGGCATCCAACAATGGCATTAATGAAAAGTCTTGCAGTCCGCAATCGGACACATAAACATCATCATCTGAAATCACACACACACACGTGCACGCATACTTTTCTAGTTATTTAGCTGCTTTTATAATGTAATGATGCTTCTGAGTGTGTTAGTGGTATGATTGTGTTCATTTGTCTGAATAATGTACATTTGGAGCTTAAATTTTTTATTAATTCATTTTTAATTTGAATTTTCCACCTTGCTTAGCCGAAAAAGAAGAAAAAACAGTTTTTTTTAGCTTAGATTGGTTGGATGAACTGGAGTAAAAACTACTTGATATGAAATGGAACTTAGAGCTAATCAAGCTACAATTATTAAGCAGCACGTTGCTTTGTGGAAATAGACATATAGCAATAAGAGGAAATATCGAATCCTTTGTTGATTTTTTTTTTTTCTGTTTCTACACCCATTATTATCAATTCTTTCATGATTTCTGTTATTAGGAATTCATGAAAGAATTGAGAACAATGGTGAGATGTTAGGAATTCATGGTGAGATGTTATGTAGATGAGAGTTTTTAACTTCTCATTCCTGTTATTGCTGTGTGGCAACTCAATTTGGCTTTATCTTACTATGTGATTCTAGGAAGCTAGTGCCATTCCTTTTGCTTCTCTAACTGCTTGGCGAGCCCTCGTAAGTACTGCTAGGAAAGCTAAGGGGTATGTTATCTCGGATATTAACTTCCTTCCTTTGATGTATCATGATTCTTTTGTTAAAGCTGTTGTCATCAGGAAGCCATTGTCATTTTCTTTCTTTTTTTCGATTGCAAAAGCTGTTATCGTTTTCACATGGGGGTAAATGTTTCTTTCAGTAATGAAATTTGTTTCACTATACTAGAGATGTTGAACTTTTGTGTCCAAACTTTTACCATCTTCCCAGCATTTTTTAGGTAAAAGGTATAAAAGAAAGTATGACATTTATTTTTGATGCTGTGTCTTTACGAAACATGGATTGAGAGGTAGCTGAAGCTTTATATTATTTTGGTGTAGGGATTTGATTATTGTATCTTATCTCGGTGGAAGCTATCATTAACAATTTTGCATCCTTTTGTTATTGCATCTTATCTCTACAGCCAACGGCTGTTAGTTGTGGGTGGTGGAGGAGTTGTAGGTTTGGCCGCAATTCAGATTTGAGATGTCACAGTGTACGTAAATCACTTTATTTTCTTCGCTATATTAATTTTTATTAATTTATTTTATTTTATTTAGTTTTAGTAATTATTGTGATTTAGTTTATTTGTATGCACATATTTTTGTACATCACCTGCAAAATTGTTTTGTGTTGTACGAAGTTAATATTACTTAACTTCGTACAATTTTTTTTCTTCAAGAAAAGCTTAGTTTCCCGTTTGAGAATTAGTTGGATTTCGTGCATGGATGCGAAAGCATGACTGCGGTCCAATTAATTCTTGAATTGTCCCATTTTTTGGACAGTTTGGGAATGCATAGTTATGTGTTGTAATTTGCGGTTCATGGATTAGGTTTCGATAATGGAAATTTTGGTAACATTTCCTGATGTTCTTCGAGTACACGGTGGATATTATGTATCTACGGCGTGCACTTGAAGAACTATAAGGAGATGCTGCCAAAATTAACCCATGTCGAAGTTTAATCCATTGGAATCGTAAATTACGGCACATAACTGTGCATTCCTGAATGGGATAGAGCCCTTACCGGAGGAATAAGGTGACAAGACAATAGTTGAATTTGTTGTAATTCTTGTCCTTTTATTGGGATTGCAGACAAAATGGACAGACAGTGGATACATAATCATAATAGATGTGATGTTGAGTACTTGGATGGAATAGAAAAGTTCATTGAATTCGCAACTAGTCATAACATAGGTTCAACTCATATCCGATGTCCGTGTAGGAGATGTCACAACTCAATGTGGGAGACATTCTCGAATGTTCGATTTCATTTAGTAAGAAATGGGATGATGGAGACGTATACTACTTGGTATCATCATGGAGAACGATTAGACCAAGCTTCGTCTTCATACGTGACACGAGTGGAAACTGTTGAATCTAATGTGGATCCTAATGAACAAGTTATGAATATTCTAAATGACGTTTATCCATATGCCTCGAGTAACACCAATCAGGAAGGGGGAGATGACGGTTGTCCAACCATGGATAGTGAGGCATTCAAAAACTATGAAAAACTATTGAAAAATGCGAAGCAAGAATTATATCCGGGTTGCGAGAACTTTTCGGTGCTCACAGCAATTGTGGAGTTGATGCATGGCAAGATCAAGTTTCGTTTGTCAAACAAGTGTTTTGATTATTTTTTGGGAGTTATCAAGAGGATGCTTCCAAAGGAGAATTGTTTACCTGAAGATCATAAAAGTGCCCAAAAAGTGTTGAAGGGTCTCGGATTGGGGTATGAAAAAATTCACGCATGTGTAAATAATTGTATATTGTTTTATAAAGAGAACAAACAATTGGATAAATGCCCTGTCTGCAATGAGCCGAGGTTTAAAATGACATCACAGAATAGAAAGACCAAGATTCCACAAAAAGTAATGCGTTATCTTCCATTGAAGCCTAGGTTGCAGCGATTGTACATGTCGATGCATACCGCAACCGACATGAGATGGCATAAAGAAGGACGAGTAAATGATGATGTTATGAGGCATCCTGCAGATGGAGAGGCATGGAAAGCATTCGATCGAATGTACCCTGATTTTGCAGCTGACCCGCGCAACGTCAGATTAGGACTTGCCACTGACGGATTTAATCCGTTCGGGGTTTTAAATCAAACCCACAGCACTTGGCCGGTTGTCGTATTTCCTTATAATCTGCCACCTTGGAAGTGCATGAAAAAAGAATACATGATGTTGACTCTATTAATTACTGAAGATCCAGGAAAGTCCATTGATGTTTATTTGCGGCCGTTGGTTGATGAGCTAAAAGATTTATGGGAAAACGGTGTTTGTACGTACGATAAGTATACTGGGCAGATGTTTACCATGCGAGCGGCAGTGATGTGGATAGTAAACGATTTTCCCGCATATGCAATGGTTTCTGGGTGGATGACTAAGGGTTATTTGGCATGTCCAATATGCAAGGAGAACGTAACATCTTCTTGGCATGCAAGAAAAGTTTGTTATCTTGGTCATCGTAGATGGCTTCCTTGGGACAATGAGTGGCGTCAGAACGATAAAGCTTTCCATGGCACAAAAGAGACTCGGCCAAGACCAAGAGAATGGTCCGGAGATGAGATTTTGGATCAATTAAACTGTTTGGAATTTGGTCATTTCGGCAAAGGGGTCAGTAAGCCTAGACCAACTACACATCTGAACTGGACGCACAAGAGTATGTTATTTGAGCTCCCGTACTGGTCAAAGTTAAAAATGAGACACAACCTCGATGTTATGCATATTGAGAAAAATGTGTTTGATACTTTGGTCGGGACAATTCTAGACATTGAAGGAAAAACGAAGGACACGATCGAAGCTCGCCTCAATTTGGAATGAATGGGCATTAGGTCATCCTTGTGGATGAAGAGAGTTGGTGGTACATTGAAGAAAGGCCATCCTTTTTTTACAGTTAAGCCGAATGGGAAAAAAGAGTTTTTCAACTTTATTTCTTCTGTAAAGTTTCCAGATGGGTATGCTTCTAATATCTCGCGTTGCGTGAACATGAGAGGGTGTAAATTTTCAAACATGAAGAGTCATGACTGTCATGTGATACTACAACGCCTTCTTCCGGTTGGTATTCGACACTTATTGCCTCTTGATGTGGTGAAACCAATCGTGTTGTTGTCGAGATTTTTTTCGCAATTGACTGCAAGATGTTTGCGGAAGTTGGATGTTAAACAATTGCAGGACGACATTGTGAACGTTTTATGCAAGTTCGAACAGATATTTCCCCCAGCTTTCTTCACAAGTATGATTCACGTGATGATTCACTTGCCAGATGAGGCATTGCTTGCCGGACCAGTGAACTATCGATGGATGTATCCAATAGAAAGGTACTTAATTAAGCGTCTATATATATAACAGATTCATGATCAACGAACACTTTGAATTATTTGTAGCATACCTTTTATTTGTGCAGATATCTTGGTGAGTTGAAAAAGTGTGTTCGAAACAGGGCAAAGCCCGAAGGATCACTTGTGGAGGCATGGGTCGCATATGAGTCACTTACTTTTTGTGCAATGTATCTTGAAGATGTTGAGACAACTTTCAATCGTCCTCAACGCAATAATGACGGTGGTGTCAGAAAAGAGAAACTGTTTGTTTTTGCCCAAATTGCACGACCATTCGGCAATCCTGTAAAAGGTGAATCATTTACCAAAAAGGACATGGAGATAGCACATTGGTTCATACTTAACAATTGTGATGATGCTTTGCCATACCTTGAAGAGCATGAACAATTGATGAAGCGGGAACATCCTTCACATTTATATGCCAAGAAGCACCGTGACTTGTTTCCTTCATGGTTTCACACACATGTAAGTTGTATGTGGTCTGAATTGAGCATATTTTCCAACTTGTTCATGCCCGTCTTTAAATTTGGTTACACTAACAGGTTAACTTTTTGTATATGTTATATTAGATGAACAAATTGAAGGCATTGAATTCACCCTCTTACGATGAAGAATTATATAACTTGGCGAGAGGACCGCTTCACGTTGAATTGTTCTCAGGTTGTCATGTCAACGGGATCAAGTTCTTGGGGGCAACACGTGATGACAAGTTGTCCACTCAAAATAGTGGTGTTCATGTCCCGGGTGCGGGCGACAGTGAAGACATTGATTTTTATGGCAAACTAACTAGTGTAGTACAATTGCTTTACAAAGACAGGTGTCAAGTGATACTATTTAAGTGTCTTTGGTTTGATACAAACCCACATAACCGAACAAGTGTTAAGCGAGACCATGGTCTACTATCAGTAAACACTACGAGACATTGGTACGATGAAGACCCATACATTTTGGCAACAATGGCGAAACAAATATTCTATCTAGACGACCCTAAAGCCGGCAATGGTTGGAAAGTTGTTCAGAAGATTGATCGAAGAGGGCTATATGATATTCCAGAAGTAGATCATGATGACAATGACGACAACGTTGCTGACCAACAGTTATCATCTTCGATAGAAATTGGTGAAGAAACACTCCGGGATACTAATATTGTCCAAGAACCGTTTGACGTACCTGGAGTTCCCGAATTTGAAATATCAATTGACCTTGGTGATCTGCCTCAATACAATGCACTGGAAGAGGCAAACGAAGATGAAGACGAATGGGAATCTGAAAATGATAGTAGTGAGGATAGCGAGAGTTATTATTGTAGTTCGGATGAGGATTAATATAAACTTGTAAAGGATAGCGAGAGGATACACGCATGTTTCGAGTTGGCTTGGATGTCTTCGAGGTAAAAAACCACACCTAATTCCTTGTTGTATTCAACCTTTTTCGAACGCTATCTCTGATATTTGAGTGGTTTGTGAATGAAGTTGCATTAGGATGAGCCTTACATGAAGCCTGGGCTTGCCGAGTTGAAAAATGTTGTTGTGGTACCTCACATTGCTTCCGCTTCCAAGGTAATTACCGTCCATATTAGTTCAAACACATTAGGGAATGAGCTTTCTAATTTTAAGAACATAAAGATTTGTTACCTTATCAAACGAGGAGCTTTCTGATTTTAAATACTCGTCCCCTGATTTTAACCTTTTTCCTGTTGATTTTATGAATGTGAGTTTTTAAATTGCTACTTTAAAAAACCAGGGGATAACGGTCGACCCCATTTTTCTTACTGCGGATCATGTTCTTGGGATGATTTTTATTAAATTTTTCTGTAGATCTGCTTGTCATTTTTGTTTCTGTGACAAGATTATCATGAACTGCTGTAGAGATGTTCTTATGTTATTCTGACCAAGTGTGTTATGCATTTTGCTCTTGGCATCCAAAATTGACAAGCTTTTTGTTCTTGGTGATGTTTGATGACTTAGTTTGCTTTAAACGAAATGTAGGACACAGTTGTTCAAGGATCGCTTGTGTTAGTAAAGTTAGAAGGCAGGGTTCATTACTAGAGAGAGCATATGCCTGGGAACAAGTACAACGGTAATTCAGCCCACATCCCACCAACTCGAGTTGAACGGCTCTTGAGAGAAAGGGAGCTAAGGAAAAATAACAAGGCCTTAAACTTGGATGAAACATTTGAACCTGAGTTGTAGTTAAGAGAAGATGAAAACTCAAATGCTGCCCATGTTGAACGATTCTTGGAAGGGGCTGCAGCTGCAAGGGCGCTTAATGAGGGATACGAAAACCAAGACCGGAGGCCTAGCAGACAACAACTGTTGGTTGTGGCGAACAGGTTACCTGTCTCTGCAATTAGAAGAGGTGAAGATTCATGGTCTCTGGAGATGAGTGCAGGGGGTCTGGTCAGTGCACTTTTGGGTATGTGGTGTTTTAACTCTTCTTTAAATACTGATAATCCTTTTTCGAAGTGTCTGTTCCTGTGTGTATCATTTTAATACAGGGGACAAGATTTTTAGTTGTGTTGATATCCTTTTCATTTTAAGATTATGAACCTAATTTGTACTGGATGATTTTTTCCAAAGGTGTAAAGGAGTTTGAGGCAAGGTGGATTGGTTGGGCCGGGGTAAATGTGCCGGATGAAATTGGACAGAAGGCTCTTACTAGAGCTCTTGCTGACAAGGTTCAAAATTTTGTCATTCATAGATATGGATTCAGCTCATTTTCACTGATTGATGATGTATACAACTTTCGGTGTAAATGTTCATGAAATTTTAAAATGGTTGTTTTGTTCCTTGCAGAGATGTATTCCAGTTTTCCTTGACGAGAGCCCCGCAAAACAAATGGTTGTTTTAGTCAGAACCAGAGCCCCGCAAACAGCCTTGAGCTGGTTCACTTCACTCAACATCTCCAGGTGTGATTCTCTGTTTCCTGGATGAATTACTGGATTTTGCTTCCTGGGTTTTGTTGTAAATGTTTAAAAAATATTTGGGTTGGTGTTGCTTTGAGGATTATATGCAATTTTGGATTTTGGGTTTTCTTGTTTTGTTGATATCTGCCTTTGTGGTTCAAAAAAGTCGCAATCTTTTGCTCTGTGTGATCGAATGTTTTGGTTTGTTTTTGGATGATGATGAACTTGATTTGTTTAGGCTGATTGATCGATGCCGATGATTTTTGTAGACTCGGATAACTGGAAATATGTGTGTTTTTTTAATCATCGTGGATGGTTTGTTTTGGTCTGCAGTTATGAAAATTTCCATCCTTGTTTTGTCTTTAATTGGATCGATGTTCCCATGTCATCAACCTCTGTAAAATGTTTTGCATTTGGCTTTTAACTCAAAGACATACTGTACTTGTAAATTTGTGTAATTGTCGATGATAAGAGTGGAATATCTGTATCTGATGATGTTTCTGTAGTAGCATTTGTTATGATTGAACAAAAATACTGGGGGATTGGTTTTAGGCGGCCATATTCCTGCCGTATAATTGAAGAATTTGACAATTTTTGTATGTCTTACTTGTAATGGCGTTTCTAGCGATAATCTTTACAGTTTCGGTTTCCCCATTTTATGGCAGATCTATTCATGGGGTACCCTTTGCAACCGATGAAGTGGAAGAGATATCGGGTTCACAGCCTGCTGAAGTTCTCAACTTGGGTATGTTCACACATTTTAGCAGTATGTGTCATTTGCAGTTGAAATTGGTTCCCATGAAGTGCTCCGCACTCAGAACAGTCATTGGTCTTGGAGTTATAACTGAAGACTAAAAACTTGAACAATTTCCTTGCATCAACTTTTTTGATAGTATTTCCTTTGTTAACTTTTAATACAATGGTGTGTGGACCTCTTCATTTAAACTGACTGGGAAAAAAAATTAAGGAATGAAATCTATTAAAAAAGAAATGTCGTATTTTTCCAGTGCAGGGTAAATGGAAGAACACTAATAGATGGAACACAATTTGGGATCCTTTAAATGGGGAGCCATTCATTAGAGTTTGTGAAGTTGATGAAACGGGAATACAGGTATGCCTGCAGATTGTAGTGACCGTAAATATATCTTTTGCTATTTATGACCGCAACTATTTTATTTTTAATTGTTGAACTGGTATTGCAGCCGTTTGTGGAGAGCTTGTCCAGGTGCCCGAAACATGGTCTTCACAATCCGTTCAAAGCACCAGAGAGGTTTGTGTTTATTATCATTATGTTCCTTTATTCTCATTCATTTGTAGGCATCATGTGTTTCCTTGGATTTCACAAATAGATATCATATCAAGGCATATAATTTCAACAACTTTTCTGTTAGAGTTTGATAGTGATATTCTTTAAAATTTGAAAGCAAAATGAAACCGATAATCCATTTTTTTCAGGTATCTTATGCTTGGGGACATATCTGCAAAGGCAGGTCACATGCTTTCCTTGCCAAAGGTAACAATTGTACAGCAGACATTATTCTTGTTCTTTTACCTTTTTCCTGTATTTGAATTGAGACTTATGTAGTTCAACCTTCTGACATATATGGTAGTTTCATTAATAATTTTATGATTGTATGGCTGTCAGGTTTCTGATTTCTTCACAAGATTAATACAAAGGGTTGCTCCAAAGAGTTACCATCAGGCTTCTGGTGAAGTTTATGTCACTCAAAAATTTCTTGAGAATTTCTCCAGCGATCAGGTACATTCAGCGCAGTTGACCTTTATGTTTTCGGTGTATATATGAAATGTTACTGTACTCGTATACCTTGTCCCACATGGTATAGGCGTAGAATAACATTTCATTTATATACTCTCGGTTTAAGCACAGTACAATTCCACTGCTGTAATCAAATTCACATAAAATCCTCTTTCAAGTTTCGTTACTATCTTGGTTAACACATATGTGGCAGGTCCGCTTCCTTGCAAGATCTTTTGGGGTGCCTGGAAATCATCTTGGACAGCAAAGTCATGGTTTCCGTTGGCCTTATGGTCCTGTAAGCATCATCTTTGAACATACTTGGTTTTTTTGTTTGTACCCCCAAAACCTTAAGCTCTTAGAACAAATTTTGTTATTTTCATAGTTGGATATGATAAACGACTCGTTTTGCAGGTTGCAATCATTACTCCCTTTAATTTTCCACTACAAATTCCTGTACTTCAGTTGATGGCTGCACTTTATATGGGTAACAAACCAGTCCTCAAAGTTGATAGTAAGGTATGCTAGGCTAACATTCTGAGTCTAAATCAATTGTTTGATCTATTTGAAACCCTTTATAGTTAGCTTTTAGATACTTTTTTCTCTTTGCGATCTCTTCTCGTTATAATTTAACTGGTGAGCAACATTTTTTTTGTAGGTAAGCATTGTTATGAAGCAAATGATGAGGCTGCTTCATTACTGTGGGCTACCGACAGAGGATGTTGACTTCATAAATTCTGATGGGCAGACAATGAACAAGCTACTATTAGAGGTTGGTTCAATGTGCAAATAAATTATTTTGAAACTGTGCAATAATCTCTGGAAGAGACCGCTCATAGCTTTCATCCACATATTTGCGTTCCTAGAGGTTACACTACTAACTTATGACGTGTTGATTGAATGAACATTTTACTTCTATTGTGTTAACAGGGAAATCCACGAATGACCCTTTTCACTGGTAGCTCAAGAGTGGCAGATAAGTTGGCTGGTGACCTGAAGGGTCGTGTTAAGTTGGAAGATGCAGGATTTGACTGGAAGATTTTAGGGCCTGACGTTCATAAGGTTTCTTACAACAATTTTATGTTTCTAGAGTATACAACTCTTTCTTTGTAGAGTCACGTCTGTTATTGATTTATCCGTTTCCATTTCTTATCGCAGGAAGACTATGTTGCATGGGTCTGTGATCAGGATGCATATGCATGTAGTGGTCAGAAGTGCTCTGCACAATCGATGCTCTTCATCCATGAGGTAAGACTTTCGATTTGATATCGCGATACATACCCATCATCAAATGCCTAAAGATCGAGTCCAGAAAGGGCCTCCTGATTGCAATCCTATTGCGCTTCCTCTTTGTTCCAGCGTACTACTTCACAGGAAAGTACGCTGACCAAGGGTGGATGATCTTGCTGACATCAATCTTAGGATTAACAAATGGTTATCTCACTATCTGTGTCATGACAGTGGCACCCAAAGGCTACAACGTACGTAACCTGTTCCGAATATAACATATGTTTTCACGGTTTCTAATGAAATCAAATCAAAATTAATTTCTGGTTGTTTGATTTGCAGGGACCTGAGCAAAATGCCTTGGGAAATATACTTGTTTTGTTTCTTTTGGGAGGCATATTTGCAGGGGTTTGCCTTGACTGGTTGTGGCTCATTGGTAAGGATAAATTCTAAGGAGCAAAAGTGTGGGATTGAAGAAAGAAAGTTGCTCGTTTGAATACTAATTTCGTGCTTCCGATGGATTGAAGAACGATTAGGAACTACGAATTGCAACCGTGTAAATGATTTGCTTTGGGTGTATAGTTTGATATACCTTGTTTAAAAATCCATAACTTTTCATGTCATTGATTTGTAGAACTTTTATTCTTACTTGAATGAGAGAGAGATATGCAGTGTGACATGAAGATATATTGCGGCCAAACATTATACACAGATCTTACTATAACTAAGCCGCAAATAAGCAGGAAATTTCGTTGACCCAGTCATTGACTCTCTACCGCGTAACAAGGGCATATCTGATAGAGAGAATATACTTTTGGTTATACTCAAGATTTTACTTATTCACCTTGCTAATTTTGTACGGAGGGTAAACTGTAGCACTAGTAGAAAAATCATCAAAATTTTAAGTGATGATGTTATTGACCTTGCTCAATATTCGTGTTACCAGTGCGGGAGTGCGGGAGTTTAGGGTACCTTTACAACTTTTAAATAGAAAATTAAGACGGAATATGACGGGTGCGGCAAATTTCTGTTTTTTTGTTTCTCTATGCATGAATGTTCCATCATTCCCGTTTCTCTATGCATGAATGTTCCATCATTCCCGCTAGGCCTGGCAATTTCTGACACGACCCGATAACCCGACACGACACGACACGAAATTAACAGGTGTTTGGGTCGACACGATAACGAATCGAGTCGTTATCGGGTAACCCGATAAGCACCTGTTAAGATAACGGGTTGGTTCGGGTATACACGTGGGTAACACGATACACGATAAGCAGAATATTATTTTTATAATTTTATAACCCTAAAAAAATACTGTAATAATTATATACATTAATTTTACAATTTTATACCCCTAAAAATTATAATATATATATATATATATATTAAATTAACTATAAAATTTATAATAATTATAATAATTATATATACTATAATAATTATACCCCCAAAATATTAAGTCTATCTATAATAATTATATATATATATATATATATATTAAATTTTATAAAAACTATAATAATTATTAATTAATAATTTAATATGCATGATGCATTGCATGATTTTGCATCCATTGAAATTTGATGTGATTTCTTTCCATTCAAATTTCAATAATCAATTTGTTGCCGTTGCCAACTTGCCGCCATTTTTGAAAAAAAAAATGGACGGAAAATGAAAATGTTAAGAAAAGTTGAAAATAAAACAAAAAAAGTGAGGGAATTAGGGAAAGATGTTGGTGGGAAAAGTGAAAATGATAAGAAAAAGTTGAAAAGGAAACAAAAATGAGAGGGAAAAATGAAAATTAATAGAAGTGGTGAGAAATTTTTTTTTTTTTTTATTTAAGTTATTAACTTTTTATCACACACATGACTGTCATGACATATCTCACTATTTTTATAATGACACACGTGACACGTGATGTATGTACTATTCCGTGAACTAGTCAATTATAATTTATACATACAAAATAAATAGATTTAAATCCACTTAATAAATATATATACACACACACACACAGAACTTGATTGATGGCATACGAATTCTCCAAAACTAATTTAAACGATCCCAACCGTCAAACTTTTTTGTATAAGCTTTGAGATCACATCAACAAAAAATCATAAAAAATAAACATTCAAAGATCAAGTAACGGGACAAAGCTTTTCAACGGTTATAAACAAAAAATCACGATTTAACGGTTATTTGAACTCCGATTTTGATGATTTTTTATAACTACACTCCTTGACCCTATATGAATACAATGAATGAATTCGATCTTCAATTTAAAATATTTACACAAGTGGATACCACAAAATCTTATGTTACACTTAATGAAAGTATAAATAAACTCTAAGTGTTAGTCAATCTATCGTTTTACGAATTCTCCAAAACTAATTTCAACGATCCAAACCGTCAAAATTGTTTGCATATGTTTGGAGATCACATCAGCAAAAAATCACAAAAAAAAAACATTCAGAGATCAAGTAACGGGACAAAGCTTTTCAACGGTTATAAACGAAAAATCACTATTTAACGGTTATTTTAGCTCCGATTTTGATGATTTTTTATAACTACACTCCTTGAACCTATATGAATACGATGAATGAATTCGATCTTCAATTTAAAATATTTACACAAGTGGATACCACAAAATCTTATGTTATACTTAATGAAAGTATAAATAAACTCTAAGTGTTAGTCAATCTATCGTTTTACGAATTCTCCAAAACTAATTTCAACGATCCAAACCGTCAAAATTGTTTGTATATGTTTGGAGATCACATCAGCAAAAAATCACAAAAAAAAACATTCAGAGATCAAGTAACGGGACAAAGCTTTTCAACGGTTATAAACGAAAAATCACGATTTAACGGTTATTTTAGCTCCGATTTTGATGATTTTTTATAACTACACTCCTTGACCCTATATGAATACAATGAATGAATTCGATCTTCAATTTAAAATATGTACACAAGTGGATACCACAAAATCTTATGTTATACTTAATGAAAGTCTAAATAAACTCTAAGTGTTAGTCAATCTATCGTTTTACGAATTCTCCAAAACTAATTTCAACGATCCAAACCGTCAAAATTGTTTGCATATGCTTGGAGATCACATCAGCAAAAAATCACAACAAAAAAACATTCAGAGATCAAGTAACGGGACAAAGCTTTTCAACGGTTATAAATGAAAAATCACGATTTAACGGTTATTTTAACTCCGATTTTGATGATTTTTTGTAACTACACTCCTTGACCCTATATGAATACAATGAATGAATTCGATCTTCAATTTAAAGTATTTACACAAGTGGATACCACAAAATCTTATGTTATACTTAATGAAAGTCTAAATAAACTCTAAGTGTTAGTCAATCTATCGTTTTACGAATTCTCCAAAACTAATTTCAACGATCCAAACCGTCAAAATTGTTTGCATATGCTTGGAGATCATATCAGCAAAAAATCACAACAAAAAAACATTCAGAGATCAAGTAACGGGACAAAGCTTTTCAACGGTTATAAACGAAAAATCACGATTTAACGGTTATTTTAACTCCGATTTTGATGATTTTTTGTAACTACACTCCTTGACCCTATATGAATACAATGAATGAATTTGATCTTCAATTTAAAGTATTTACACAAGTGGATACCACAAAATCTTATGTTATACTTAATGAAAGTATAAATAAACTCTTAGTGTTAGTCAATCTATCGTTTTACGAATTCTCCAAAACTAATTTCAACGATCCAAACCATCAAAATTGTTTGTATATGTTTGGAGATCACATCAGCAAAAAATCACAAAAAAAAAACATTCAGAGATCAAGTAACGGGACAAAGCTTTTCAACGGTTATAAACGAAAAATCACGATTTAACGGTTATTTTAACTCCGATTTTGATGATTTTTTATAACTACACTCCTTGACCCTATATGAATACAATGAATGAATTCAATCTTCAATTTAAAATATTTACACAAGTGGATACCACAAAATCTTATGTTATACTTAATAAAAGTATAAATAAACACTAAGTGTTAATCAATTTATCGTATTACAAATTCTCCAAAACTAATTTCAACGATCCAAACCGTCAAAATGGTTTGTATATGCTTGGAGATCACATCAGCAAAAAATCACAAAAAAAATACATTCAGAGATCAAGTAACGGGACAAAGCTTTTCAACGGTTATAAACGAAAAATCACGATTTAACGGTTATTTTAACTCCGATTTTGATGATTTTTTATAACTACACTCATTGACCCTATATGAATACAATGAATGAATTCGATCTTCAATTTAAAATATTTACACAAGTGGATACCACAAAATATTATATTATACTTAATAAAAGTATAAATAATCTCTAAGTGTTAGTCAATCTATCGTTTTACGAATTCTCCAAAACTAATTTCAACGATCCAAACCGTCAAAATTGTTTGTATATGCTTGGAGATCACATCAGCAAAAAATCACAAAAAAAAAACATTCAGAGATCAAGTAACGGGACAAAGCTTTTCAACGGTTATAAACGAAAAATCACTATTTAACGGTTATTTTAGCTCCGATTTTGGTGATTTTTTATAACTACACTCCTTGACCCTATATGAATACAATGAATGAATTCGATCTTCAATTTAAAATATGTACACAAGTGGATACCACAAAATCTTATGTTATACTTAATGAAAGTATAAATAAACTAAGTGTTAGTCAATCTATCGTTTTACGAATTCTCCAAAACTAATTTCAACGATCCAAACCGTCAAAATTGTTTGTATATGTTTGGAGATCACATCAGCAAAAAATTACAAAAAAAAAACATTTAGAGATCAAGTAACGGGACAAAGCTTTTCAACGGTTATAAACGAAAAATCACGATTTAACGGTTATTTTAACTCCGATTTTGATGATTTTTTATAACTACACTCCTTGACCCTATATGAATACAATGAATGAATTTGATCTTCAATTTAAAATATTTACACAAGTGGATACCACAAAATCTTATGTTATACTTAATAAAAGTATAAATAAACACTAAGTGTTAATCAATCTATCGTATTACAAATTCTCCAAAACTAATTTCAACGATCCAAACCGTCAAAATTGTTTGTATATGCTTGGAGATCACATCAGCAAAAAATCACAAAAAAAAAGCATTCAGAGATCAAGTAACGGGACAAAGCTTTTCAACGGTTATAAACGAAAAATCACGATTTAACGGTTATTTTAACTCCGATTTTGATGATTTTTAATAACTACACTCATTGACCCTATATGAATAGAATGAATGAATTCGATCTTCAATTTAAAATATTTACACAAGTGGATACCACAAAATATTATGTTATACTTAATAAAAGTGTAAATAATCTCTAAGTGTTAGTCAATCTATCGTTTTACGAATTCTCCAAAACTAATTTCAACGATCCAAACCGTCAAAATTGTTTGTATATGCTTGGAGATCACATCAGCAAAAAATCACAAAAAAAAAACATCCAGAGATCAAGTAACGGGACAAAGCTTTTCAACGGTTATAAACGAAAAATCACGATTTAACGGTTATTTTAGCTCCGATTTTGATTATTTTTTATAACTACACTCCTTGACCACATTTATCAATGAATTCCATCTGGTATACGTATAACATCAAACCACATTTGTTAGAAAAATATATTATAGTGGGGTTTATGTAAAAAAAAAATTTGAATTTCAAAGGAAGAAAGTCACATTTTCAGTAATTTTTATAATAATTAAAAAAAAGAAAAACTTTGCGCGACGCCTTAATGTGATCGTCGCGCAAAACCACTTTGCGCGACGTCAAATTGTATACCTACGTCGCGCCAGTTGTGATAATTTTGGCGGTGCAATAGTAAAAAAATGGCGCTTTTTTTTTTTTTTTTCAAATTTCAAATTTTATTTCCCTTCTAAAGTTTGGATGCTCATCTTTCAACCCTTACTTTGTCCAAGTTTGGACGCTCACCTCTCATCCCTCAAATCTCAGACCCTCCTCACCCTCCTCGAACTCACTCTCTCTCTCAACCTCACCCTCCAAGAATTTTTTAACTCACTTCTGTTCTCCAAGGAGCAACATCGCAGCTCCTCCACTTCTGATTTTTTGCCTTCCGAGGGTTTCGACATCTCTAATTGGGGTAAAGAATTCCTGTTGTTTCCCCCATTTTCCCTTTGGGATTTCTGGGTTGTGGCTGGGTTTTTGGCCGATTTACACCTCTTTTCAAGGGTGGCGTCTTTGCAGCCCGCTGTGGAACAAGTGTGATCCAACTAAGGTATATTTTATAAACATTTTCTTTTGGTTTTTATTTTGGTTTTTCCTTTGTTTTGATGAAACCTTAATCGTTTCCTTTTATTGTCAATTGTGGTGCTCTCTTGGGTTTTCCCTGTTAAAGGAGAATTTTGTGTTTTTGTTCTTCAGTTGGCAAATCTCTGATTTGCTGGTATTTGCAACGTTGCTGTAATTTTTTGGGTATTTTTTTTGCGCTTCTGCTTTTTATCTGATTCGGATATGGATTGGTAATTATTGGATTTAAATGGATTCGTAGTTTTTGATGAGAGGAGTTGTTGAGGTTGTGTGAATGTTTGTTTTTCTGGGTTTTATGCTGCAGGGAGGGAGAGGGAGAGTTGCAGAGACAGATGGAACAAGCAGAGAGTAGTGAGCGATGAAAGAGAGTGACAGTGTTGGGAGATGGGGGAGTTTGAGTTGTGTAGAGAAAAGTGAGGGTTAAGTGAATTAGGCGTGGGAAGGAGGAGGACATGAATTAATAAGTTTTCTTATGGGGAAAACAAACCCTTGCTTCCTCTTCGTGTTCTCCTCCCACAATTTGTGCCTTTACTTCTTAATTCGATTCACAATAAAAACCTA
The DNA here is from genome assembly GCF_019419815.1 of Pyrus x bretschneideri. NCBI lineage: Eukaryota > Viridiplantae > Streptophyta > Magnoliopsida > Rosales > Rosaceae > Pyrus > Pyrus x bretschneideri. The sequence goes on along the minus strand of NW_025999820.1, from coordinate 3,352,501 downwards.
AAAACTTGAGCTTTATGCACGCCTTTTTTGAATTATGTTGACCTTGCCTATTGAAATAATGTTTCCTCGTTTTCCATTTACCATGGCTTTGGCTTATTATCTTGATTTGTCTGATTTGTCTGATTTGTTTTCTGTTTGAACCTTTCACTTAATGTTATGACATTACTCTGCTTTTCATGCAGGCTAGAAATTTTCGTTTCCCTTGTGGCCTTGTATATGTGACAGAACCAGGGTACGTTCTCTTGATCTTGTGCAATATGTTTTGCTTCCTGTTATTACTCAAATAAAAGAACTATGGCCTACGGGATGATGGTGTCAGCTTTTTCTTTCTTTTCTATTTTTTTTTTTGAGAAAAAAAATAACAATTTATTAAAACAATAACATGAATTACAAAATATGGATAAGAAATCCACCATCTAGCAAAACTAGCTAAGACCTTTCAAGTAGATCTATATGAGAGAGAGAATAAATTTTTCTGATGATACCAATAATTCCATCCTAGTTGTGATAAGAACATTGCTCTTAGTTTTGATTTTAAGAGTGTTTTAATTCAGATATTTATTGAAGGGTGAATTTGAAAAGTATTATAGGTCATGTGTCTCTCTCTTTATAGGTCTTATTTCGTTTTTGAACTGCACCTATTGACAAAATTTGATCTGCATTTTTTATTTACATGCTGATGTGCAACACTCTGTCATATTGAAATGCCTCAACACTCTTGTCATATTGAAATGCCTCAACAGCTTTGATTGAGTTGGATTATTGTTGTCCATGCTTGGCAAATGCACCACCAGCATATACACCCACTTACAGCATTGACACCATAATGAGTTTATTGTTAAGTAGTTTGCATTTGAGAATTATGTCGTCCTCTTTCTGTCATGGGAAAACAGTTTTGAAATGGATATGAATAGGTTTCTCATGATTTTGGGCCATCCCATTTCTTTTTGCCTATCATTTTTTTCTAATGGACCAAGTGGGTGGTGCATGTATTGACGCATGGACTCTCCGTATGGTCAGATTTGAAAGCTGATGCTTGTGATGGAAATGATGATGAATTTGAAATGTTAGTTTTGATGTTTAAGTTAGATTGGACTCTCATATATCTATAGGTTATTTGAATATGTACCCCATCGTTTTACTTTGCGCGACGAAAGTACCTACGTCGTGCAAAGTGTTTTTTTTACTAGTGATATTACTCAAGTTACTATGATCCCACAGTCACAAAGATATATGTTTAATTCTAGCAAGCAGAGGGTGTTCCACATGCACGAAAATCGGCAGATTCTACAGCTTCATTAGTGAAGCAACCGTCAAACAACCCTGCAAGGCTGAAACGATAAATTAATTAACTTAAAACATGCTTTGTGAGTCAAATTAGTCTTAGTTTTCACACAGTAGCTCACTGGCTTTGTTTACACCACCTATCAGCTGAGCCGAATTCTAATTACAGCAAAGTTCATAGCTAAGCAACCTAGTACAACAATCCGGAAATTTAATTAATTTATTAATCTTGAAGTTAAACTCAGTTAAACGCATCAAATCCGGAAATATTAACACGAAGGAGATTAAGGAAAGTAATTAATAATTCACGAGAAAGTAAAAACGTACAGAGGTGGTTTTGCAGTATAAAAAGTTCAACGCGGCGGAGCAAAACCGTACACGGCCCATCTCCGTCGTCCGGCAGGGCTTCAAGTTTCGTTTCCATAATTCTCTGATTGGGTTTTTTGAAAATGGCACCAACGAGGAATTGCTGAGATTTAATTTCCAAAGTTCCACTTTAATTTTCAAATAATTAAAATACCAACACATGTATAAATCCATCTGATGAATAATTTCAACAATTACCCAGAATAAAAAAAATTAAAAAAAAAAAAAAAGAATTTTACCCAAACAGAGAGTGGATCCATGGATGTGGAAGTGAAGGACGCTTGGGAGGGTCGGCTTAGGTTGGAAACAACTTTAATTCACCTTCCTCGAACCCAATCTTTGACATGCATACTGATAATGTAATTAAAATTTGAAATATAGAATTGATCCCATAACTAAAACCTTTTATTTTGGAAAAGCACTTACATTGGAGGATAGCCGTCGAGGAGAGGATCATTTTTACCTTTTGGGTCATGGTCCAATTCCGGCATGCTTTGCCGGAAATTGGCCGGAAACCCCATTTCACGAACAGGTATAAGTGATGCACCACCGTTTACATCTTTGGCATAAAGATTGTATTGAAACCTCTGTACCACTGTTTTTACAATTAAGAGAATTTACATGTAACTTTCATATGGTGACTTTTCAAGTATAACAAAACCAACTATTGCCATTCAAATAGCACCATCACTGCAACCGAAGGTTACAGTTTGAGACAGACCAAATTAATGACCCCACGATCGAAGCGATCATGCCCTTTTGTCAAATTCTATAGAATATGATCATACTCATGATATCACTAAGTTTTAGTTATGTCTGTTAAACACATATATTTATGCAACTGTAATATATGCAGATGCCTCGCGTCAAAACACAGTTAATTAGTATAACTGCAGTATGTTTGACACTTCAAAGGGAGTCTAAACCAGACGGATGCAACACTATGTGCATCGCGCCTGGGACATATACCAATTGAAACCAACATTTCCTAATTTTGTATAAGAACTTACAGACATCATGCATATCACTTACTGTTAGCCATGGCCCAAATATGAATGCATGAGTTAGTTACATATGCATAAAATTAAATATTTAAAACAACCAGACGAGTTTATACACTCTATATAAGTCATCTATGAATATGTGAGTCAACATAAACATATATGCAAATCACCAAAATAAAACCAACATGAATGATGTCCCAACTTTCATACTAAACAATCGGATATCTCTCTTCGTTCTTCGTTTAACCCATTATTCAAGATCAATCCCCAACGGCCCTTGAAGAACTTCCACCAACTCAAGATCAAGCCCCGATGGCCCTTGAAGAAAGTGTTCATTGTTCATCATCCGTTCATCCTAAGATCAAGCCCCAACGGCCCTTTGGATCAACAACATCAACAAATCCACACATCCAACCGTTCTTCAAGATCAAGCCCAAAAGCTCTTGAAGATCCGCTCATCCATAAACCTTCAAGATCAAGCCCAAAAGCCCTTAAAGAAACTTCATCATTCATCATCCGTTCATCCTAAGATCAAGCCCCAACGGCCCTTTGGATCAACAACCTCAACAAACCCATACACCCATTCTTCAAGATCAAGCCCAACACCCCTTGAAGATCCATTCATCAACTGTTCATCTTTAGATCAAGCCCCGACGACCCTTTGGATCAACAAACAAATCCACACATCTATTCTTCAAGATCAAGCCCAAAAGCCCTTGAAGAAAACTAACTATTCTTCAAGATCAAGACTAACTATTCTTCAAGATCAAGCCCAACCCCCCTTGAAGATCCATTCATCAACTGTTCATCCTTAGATCAAGGCCTGACGGCCCTTTGGATCAACAACTCATCCACAAACCTACACCCTACCAAGATAGAATCAGAGGATCAAATTACAAAGAGATCGTAACCCCAAAATCATCAAACCAAATAAATATTATTTTGTACACGTTATTCTTGTTTCTTGTTTCAAGGAACTTTCGTGTTCACAAATTTGGCACGCCCAGTGACATCTCTACCTCTCATCTCTATCCTCAAATCATCGAAAAACGCAAATGGCATCAAGAAAGAATCAAGCTGTTCCTGCAATCAAAGCAAAAAACAAGAACATCATCGCCGCAAGTGGTGATATTTCGGGCACCATAACCCGAAGTAAGGCAAGAGCTCTTTTTGCCGCGGCTTCTGCCCCTGCATTAACTCTGTCAAAGGAACAAGAGCACCTGAGGCACGAGCCTGTGATCACCCTAGCCTCGCTAAGGGCATCAAGAGGGGAAAGCCTGAGGAAATACTCAAAGTCCCTACTCTCCGACGCTGATTCGAGCAGCAGTACAACCATGCAAGTCATGACCACTGGAGTAACTTCAATCGAGAAGCAGCTAGCTCAGATGAATGAAACAATCGCAAAGCTCACATGGACTGCAGAGGAGAAAAACTTGCAAACTGCCGGACTCATCAACCGTCTGGAGGCACGGCATGGCGTCAAAATGAAACCAAGCTCTCTTCCAACTAAGAAGACCGAAGAAGGCTTTAACCCAAATGCCTACGAACCCATGTCAAAGGCTAGGCATGACTTTGCTTCCTCTTCAAATCTTGAAAAGAAGGTTTCAAAGACCGTCAATGACAAAGAACATAACCTCACCAAAACTCAAAAGAAGTTGAAGGAGCATGGTTAAGGAGTTGACAACAACAAAGCCGGACTTGGCTTCACACCAAATGCACCCGTGAAGATTTCAAGCAAAGTGAAGAAAGCTAGCGCTCAACACATCAGCGTGAGCATTGAACAAGACCAAAAAGAGCCTAAACCCGCCCCTCGGACGTCGGTCTTCGATAGGATGAGTCATTCAAGCTCCAGAATTTCAGTGCTTAATCGCATTAGTAGTCAAGACCGAACCTCTATCTTCAAAAGGCTTAGCGCGCAAACATCCCAAAGCTCTGTTTTTGAAAGGTTGTTAAAGCCTAAGAAACAAAGCAACACAGCTATCTCTCCTCTGCGACGATCAGCTTCGAAAAGATTTGAAGATAATGAGAAGCCTTTTGGAAAGAGGAAGACAACACTAAAGGAAGAAAAGTTCGATGGGTTAGCAGAAAAAGGCGACGTTCGAAGCTTGATTCCTTCAAGGATGAAGCGCCAAGCAATCCTAGAGGTCGACACAAAAGGACCACTGAAGGTAAGGAGGCGCATCATCGTCCACACTGGCAAATCTTCATGCCAACAAACCCAAGAGGACGGCACTGAAGATGAAATCCCTAAGAAAGATGTCACTTCTGGCTCTTTCGACTCAAAGTCTTCACCTCGACTGTTGAGGGCATGCTCCAAGTCAAGTGAAATTGAAGGATGGACTCATGTCACTCCGAAGAAACTGCACGAGAAACATATGTCTTCTCCACAAGTGCACCAATTAGAAAAGAGGGAAAGCAGTTTTCGCCAACCTCCAAAGCAATGTGAAAATGTTGAAGATAAGAAAATTTCAACACAAAGATCGTTCATGCGGGATCTTTTCTTCCTCGAAGACTTATTCAATTTCTCGATCAAGGCTCCTTGCTATGAAGATTGTGAGGAATGCCTTTCGAAGATCGCTTCGAAGAAATTGGACAAGCAGCAACCATCTTGTCCACAAGTTTATCAGTCGAAAAGGGGGCAAAACAGCTTTTGTCAACCTCCAGAACAATGTGAAAGTGTTGGAGATAATGAAATTTCGACACAAAGATCGTCCATCCCCATCACAATGTGCGACCTCTTCCCAGAAGACTTTTTCAATTACTCGGTCAAGGCTCCTTCCTATGAAGATTGCGAGGAACGCCTCTCCCAGATCGCTTGACAAATTCACAACAACAACCAAAAGCTCCTCGTTCGCACGAGCCTAAAAGGTGACAACCAAGCTCCTCGTTCGCACGAACCTAAAAGGTGACAACCAAGCTCCTCGTTCGCACGAGCCTAAAAGGTGACAACAACGCTCTTTGCCTACACGAGCTGAAACTGCAAATGGCACCAAATGCTCCTTGCCTGCACAAGTTGAAACTGCAAATGGCACCAAACGCTCCTTGTCTGCACGAGCTGAAACTGCAAACGACACCACAAGCTCCTCGTTCGCACGAGCCTAAAAGGTGACAACAAAAGCTCCTCGTTCGCACGAGCCTAAAAGGTGACAACAAAAGCTCTTCGTTCGCACGAGCCTAAAAGGTGACAACCAAACGCTCCTTGCCTGCACGAGCTGAAACTGCAAACGGCACCAAACGCTCCTTGTCTGCACGAGCTGAAACTGCAAACGACACCACAAGCTCCTCGTTCGCACGAGCCTAAAAGGTGACAACAAAAGCTCCTTGTTCGCACGAGCCTAAAAGGTGACAACCAAACGCTCATTGCCTGCACGAGCTGAAATTGCAAACGGCACCAAACGCTCCTTGTCTGCACGAGCTGAAACTGCAAACGACACCACAAGCTCCTCGTTCGCACGAGCCTAAAAGGTGACAACAAAAGCTCCTCATTCGCACGAGCCTAAAAGGCGACAACCAAAGCTCCTCGTTCGCACGAGCCTAAAAGGTGACAACCAAACGCTCCTTGCCTGCACGAGTTGAAACTGCAAATGGCACCAAACACTCCTTGCCTGCACGAGCTGAAACTGCAAACGGCACCAAACGCTCTTTGCCTGCATGAGCTGAAACTGCAAACGGCACCAAACGCTCCTGGCCCGCAAGAGCATAAACTGTGTACGGCAAAATCATCATCAAAACCATCACTCATTTGAACTACGTTATGACTTGATCCCTTCTTTGGAAGAGTACGTAGGCAACTTGAAACTTCAAAACTTCAAGTACAGTCACATCAAAATAAATAAATAAATGTTTCATTAAAGAAAGTCAATCTTATTACATCATCAAAAAAAAAAAAAAAAAAAAAAAAAGATGGAGCTTTCACAAAGGTTGTTCACGTGAAGACCCACTACGTGGCAAAACTCTAGAAGCGAAAGGCATCGGAGCAGAAGGCATCAGAGCAGAAGGCATCGGAGCGGGAGGCATTGAAGATAGAGCATTCGAGGCCTCAATACTGGGTGGAACGCTAGATGACCCAGGAAAAAGGTGCCTCTGGAGATAAGTCGCAAGCCTTTGACGGTCACTTTGAATTCGACCTTCAGATTCTTGCAGCTCATCAAGCTTCCTCTTCATGCCCGTCGAATAGTTATTTGCAAGCACATGCAAACTTCTATTCTCGTACTTAAGCTGTTTGATCTCTTGCTTAAGATTTTCCACCTCTGCCATCAATGATTCCACTTGACGGGATCGAGCAAGCAGGCGTTGGCCCATGTTGGACACAGAGCCCGCACACTGAACACTGAGAGCGAGGGACTCTTGAACGGCCAACTCATCGGACCGTCCTGAAAACAGCCTACTATCTTTGGGAGTAAGGAGGTTCCTAGCTACTATCGTAGCTGTTATTGCATCCGTCATCACGGAGTCTTCACCTGTAAGAGGGCCATTAGAAGATAAAAAAGACGGGCACCATACCTTACCCTGACGCGGCGCACTGCTGAGACTCAAATCTAAGCAAATGTTAGATGGGTTGGCCATTTTTCAAAGGTGTTAAAAGAGAAGGGTCGGATGGAGAAAAATCTCAAGGGGCTGTTAAAACAAAATACACCGGAGATGATTTTCAGGAATGAGCAACCTTCAAGATGTGCATGTTGGAGGTAATCGATACCTCTATAAAGAGGAGAGGCGACACGACCACCGATTCAAAAATGGAAGAGACACCACTCTTCAAAATCTCAAAAGCCAGATAAAAGGCGTAAGTTAGGCGACGCTTTCTCGGCTTTTCAGAAAACGCGTTCAACTTTGTCAAAAGATCTCTGACAAGGCAGGAGGAAACGGTAGATTGAAGCATGTGCTGATTCATTCACCGCTTCTTCAAAAGCAAAAGTATCTCATATCATCCAGGTCAAAAGCAAAAGTATCTCATATCATGCTCTTTCACTGTCTTTTCCTTTGTCTTTGTTATTACTCGCATAGCAAAGTGAAAGGAGCAATCAGCCGGCACTTGGAGTCAGTCTACCGACTGCCTGGAAGCTATTCCCTGGTTGCTTACCTAACGTTGCTCTCGAGTAGTCATCTTCAACGATTGATACACTTCTAGAGAAGGGACCACTTCTGCAAAGGGGAGTAAGTAAGGCAAGTGAAAATAATACATTGAAGCATGTGGAGACAAGCAACAACTGCATATGCTGAGCTATCCTCTAACCCTCTTCAATACGAATTGGAGAGATTGAACAAAGAAACAGATAAAAGGAGTAAGCTTAGACCTTCGGGGGAGACCAAAAGAATCATGATGCCCAGTTCAAGAGTAGCACAAAGGAAAATCAATGATTTGAGGAAACCAGAAAATCTTCCAGTCGAACTCAAGATCAAGCCTCAATAGCCCTTGAAGAAATTTCCAGCCCAGTTCAAGACTCAGCCTGTGGAAAATCAACGATTGGAGGAAACCAGAAAATCTTCCAGTTGAACTCAAGATCAAGCCTCAATGGCCCTTGAAGAAATTTCCAGCCCAGTTCAAGACTAAGCCTGTGGAAAATCAACGATTGGAGGAAACCAGAAAATCTTCTAGTCGAACTCAAGATCAAGCCTCAATGACCCTTGAAGAAATTTCCAGCCCAGTTCAAGACTAAGCCTGTGGAAAATCAACGATTGGAGGAAACCAGAAAATCTTCCAGTCGAACTCAAGATCAAGCCCCAACGGCCCTTGGGTTGACATCTACATTAAGGGACTTCAAAACGCATCTTCTACACGTGACAAGCACATGTCTACGATGCGCCTTGAAGTGGGGGCATTTGTAGACATCGAAATTTCGGTGAAACAAATGTTCACCAATGCATTAAAGTTTTGACGTGTCAAGGCATACATGGCATACGCCACGTGTTGTACAAATTGTACACATGGCGTGTGACTCAACAAAATAGGAAGAAATACCCTTGAAGGATTAAACAAGTTTTTCTTCTCATTTTTGGGCAATGACAAGGCAAACACATTTCAATCCATTGAGGATCAAAACAAGTTTTTCTTCTCATGTTGGGCAATGACAAGGCAAGCACACTTCAATCCATTACGGATCAAAGCAAGTTTTTCTCATTTGGGCAATGACAAGGCAAGTACATTTCAATCCATTGAGGATCAAAACAAGTTTTTCTTCTCATGTTGGGCAATGACAAGGCAAACACACTTCAATCCATTACGGATCAAAGCAAGTTTTTCTCATTTGGGCAATGACAAAGCATACACATTTCAAGTTTAAAATGGTGTTAAGTGGGAAATTAGGCCATAAGTTACACCACTTCAAGTTTAAAATGGTATTAAGTGGGAAATTAGGCCATAAGTTACACCACTTCAAGTTTAAAATGGTATTAAGTGGGAAATTAGGCCATAAGTTACACCACTTCAATTTCAATATTGCATTAAGTGGGAAAATTAGGCAATGGTGCTTGGAAAGGAAAAAAATATTTTTGTGGTGGTGATTCATTCTCAAAGCCTATAAATAGGTTTCTCCATCAAGTTATCAAGCATCAAGGAATTCACAAATACATTTCTCTACTCCAAAATTAGAAGAGAATTCCCCAAATCCTTGAAGCTTTGAAACTCCAAAGCTTCCAACCATCCAAATTCCCAAGAATTCCGAAGAATCAAGAAAGCTCTCTCTTCGTTCTTCGTTTAACCCATTATTCAAGATCAATCCCCAACGGCCCCTGAAGAACTTCCACCAACTCAAGATCAAGCCCCGACGGCCCTTGAAGAAAGTGTTCATTGTTCATCATCCGTTCATCCTAAGATCAAGCCCCAACGGCCCTTTGGATCAACAACATCAACAAATCCACACATCCAACCGTTCTTCAAGATCAAGCCCAAAAGCTCTTGAAGATCCGCTCATCCATCAACCTTCAAGATCAAGCCCAAAAGCCCTTGAAGAAACTTCATCATTCATCATCCGTTCATCCTAAGATCAAGCCCCAACGGCCCTTTGGATCAACAACCTCAACAAACCCATACACCCATTCTTCAAGATCAAGCCTAACACCCCTTGAAGATCCATTCATCAACTGTTCATCTTTAGATCAAGCCCCGACGGCCCTTTGGATCAACAAACAAATCCACACATCTATTCTTCAAGATCAAGCCCAAAAGCCCTTGAAGAAAACTAACTATTCTTCAAGATCAAGCCCAACCCCCCTTGAAGATCCATTCATCAACTGTTCATCCTTAGATCAAGCCCCAACGGCCCTTTGGATCAACAACTCATCCACAAACCTACACCCTACCAAGATAGAATCAGAGGATCAAATTACAAAGAGATCGTAACCCCAAAATCATCAAACCAAAAAAATATTATTTTGTACACGTTATTCTTGTTTCTTGTTTCAAGGAACTTTCGTGTTCACAGCCTTAAACAATTACTCATTACAAGAGATGACATCTTAAATGTCGTTCAATTAGCAAACTACTTTTAACCAACCCCCACAATTCTTTCATAATTGTAGTTTCTTTTAATGCTATCATTAAATCGGTCACATTTTCCACTTTAAGAAGTAAGGAACAACTAAGATAGACTCTATCTATCTTTTTAGGCATTCACGCCTCACTAGAATCCCCGCCAAGGAATGTCAACTCCCTTTGAATATAGGCCTTAATTTGCCTATACCATTGTAAGAGAGAGATTTTTTTTCTCTATTTCTAGAAGCATTTTTTTTTTTTTTTTTTTTTTTAGACTTCTTAAGATGACATATAATCTCAAGGATAGCCAAGTCACTCTCCCACAATTCGCACGCATTGTGGTTTCTTTTAATGTTATTAATAACTCTTTCATCATACATCATACTTGAGAAGAAAGCCGATGAAAATAGACTTTCTATATCATATCTATCTTCACTTGTTAGGAGGTCTTGACAACTTTCAAAGTTCCTATTGTTAAAGACTCATCTATAGAGTGCTTTAAGTCTTTCAAATAGACCTTGCCCCTTACAGTCCAATCGTCATCTTCTAGAGTTGAATAACTTATGCAAAATGAGTTTAACATGCATTTCTGTTACAGCGTAATAATGGGTTCTGACAACATCAAAGGGTGTGTGTCCAGTTCTCTTAGGGTTATATACCCTTTCATTTGAATACAACTCATTCCAATGGATCGGGTTTGAGAATGTATTCTATCAATTAGAAATGCAAGTTGTTCGTGTGAAGTAAATTTTCTTGCGAACACAAAAATCATACTTCACATGAAATCACACACACACGGGGCAAAGCCTCTCAATTAGTTGTGACTTATGGTACAATTCATGTAATCCAACATATGTGCTTGGCTGTTTTACCAATTAACATATCTTTTCATTTTAAATGCAAAAGATACACCATTTACGTCTTTAGCAGGAAGACATGATTGCCAACTGCAAACTGATACCATTCATAGACACCAGTGATCTCTTTTGTTAGACTGAAAAAGATCAAGTCATAACCACATCTTTGTAACTCAACATAGTTACTAACAAAAGACCCATAAGTCGCCTTTTCAACATTTTTGGAAAGATGGCATCTACTTAGTTTTTCATGCATTTGTTCGAATTTGAACAGTCATAGCCGTTCCCCTTTAGGCTTGGCAGGAAGAACGTAATTTCCAGCCTACTACATTCTTTCGCCAATCAGTAACCAATCTGAGCAAATGTTATGATTTATATTCAAATAATTAAACATATGCCTGATGACATACGGTTTGAATTGTCAAACAGCTGTACCACTTTGTTTTATTCCAGAGACCAATCTACACTCAAAAGGTTTGACATGAAAATTACAATCAATTGTTCCAGATACATTCCTTCAAATCTGTGCGTGCATTCTTTGGTAAATTATATAACATCTGAAATTGGTTTGCCAAACAAAGAGATAACTAAATAATTAATTGTCAGCATGCACCAAGATTAATATCATAATCATGATTCGTGATTCATATGAAAACGGAAATACCAATCAGTACTATGATAAGAATACGATTCATTAGACAAGCAAATGCACCACTTCGAATATGACAAATTACTAGTATACTATGTCAATCTTGAGAAAAAACAAAACATAGTCATGCAATTAAACATGTAATGTCTTTGAGTAGTCAATTAATGTATGATAATATATCCAGCACCGTTGTAATCAATATGGATAATGATATTAGACGCAAGTCATACTTCCATGACGATCATCATGTGCAATGATCTAAAGATCATCACCAACTTGTTTGATGATTTTTTTTTCTTCATTGTTTTACGTATAATGCATATATGTCTTACATCCCACAATCTTTCAAAATATATTTTCTAACAATTGCATATAAAAATTCTATCTTTAGATTGTTGGAGCAATATTAGAAAATATGAAAAATAACAATATAATTCCAATGATAATAATCATAAAGAAATTCACAACATCAATTATATATGAGATTAATATAAACAAGTAAAGAGAAAGTTAGAGAAACTAACAAACTTGAAGATTGAGGCTTGCATAAATGCAATGTCCTAAAGACAGAATTTTGCCCCTAATCTTGTGCTTGTAGTTCGGTAGGCATCCGCCTCCCAAGATTCAACAATCTATAATCCGAAGTCAAAGCACTTAAATCATCGGACTCGGGCGAACTTCATATATTCCATACTCTCAAGACATGACTTGGAATTTGACTAACCAAGACTAAAAGACCTTAGAGAAAAACTCTTCTCTTAAATCTCTAGACATGTGGGATGTTTAAGTTTATATAGAAGTCAAGCCACCCCCTTTTGAAACATTGTGACTATTGTCTAAAGTTCCAACTAACAGACACAACTTATGAATTTGAATTCAACTATGACACATGACTTTTATTTTTCATTCATATAAAAATTAAATATTATAATATTAATTATAATATATAATTTCCAACATACATATGGGAAAAATCGTCGTTCAGGCTATTGTCAATCTCAATCAATTGGTTGGAAAAGAGACTATGTAATAGATTTCTTTTCCAATGTTTAGCAAAGAGGGTAGCCCTTTCCCTTCATTCATTTGTGCCACTTCCAGAGACACGGTAGACATAAAAACACACCAAGCATATAAAACTCATGCATGTGTATATGCAGTAAAGAAATTATCTCATTTTCAGGTCTTTCATGTACTAGTTCCGTATACTACCCAAGACCCTAATTGTATCCTTTGGTCAAACAATGTAACCCTTAAATTATGACCCGACGACAGTTGTTTACCTTTGACTATACTCCTGCAATGGTGGATGATAAAGATGATGTTGATTATGGATATTAAATTTAAGTTGTTAGTTTTCCTTATAATTAAAGATCAAGGAGATTGCTCTGGTGGTTTAAATGGAAAGAATGTGTCGTGGCCAATCAATGAGTTTAGGCAAACAAGGAAGTTTCAACTCAACAACCACATGAACCACAAGAACAACCACACCAATCACTGCAACCACAAAGGGTTTTGTCAGGCCTCATATGAAGTTTCACATGCATAAGGCAAGTGATTTAAAACTCTGTATTTTTATATATCCATAATATATATGTATATATAAAGATGAAGGTGCATAAAGATGGAGGTGCCTGTTCTAGTCCTTTAAAAGCAAAGAAGATTCGTGGACCAACTGTGGGGTTAGCAACATGGAATGTCGTGAATAAATCCGTATCACTAATTCCAACCCAAATTGATCCAACCCAAAAGTTAGCAAAAACAGTGGAGGCCCAGAGGATGATCAGCACAGAGAGTGGGTTGAAGACTCGTAGTAGAGCTCCGTTGACAGTCAAAGGGGTGGAAAGAATTAACTATGGAGGAGAAACGGAAATTCGAATGGTTTGGCAATAATTGATTTATCTGATTGAAGTTTGATAAAAGGTTGAACGAGTGAAGTATTAATTTGAGTGTGGGCTGTAATACTCGGTGAAGAAGTAAGCTGTTAGTGTTCCACTTATTGAGGTAATCAGGCTAATCCAGTAGATTGTAGTACAAGTACATAGGCCGACATGCACTTTGTTACCCTAGCCACAGTTCTTGTGGAAGGATATTCAAGCCAAAGTGGTCACACATGCACAAGTCTTTGCAGTCTTTTTATTTGGCCACTTAATTACCCTAGGGTTCTTAATTTGTAAAGCATTGTGGTTAAATTTTGGCATTATTTTTCAGTCCTCATCGGTTATATTTGGCTTTTGCTTTTTAATTCTTTTTCCCTTCTGTCCTTTGCATCTCATTGTGATGATGTACGTGCAATTATTTAAAGTAACTCAATTTATTTCTATATTGACATGCTTATGGTTGATTAATATTAGTTTAACTTTGATGAGGTACAAGGCTTTCTGGGGAAGATGCATCTGCCGAGAATGTTCGTTTCAAATTTCTTTGTATTAAGAGAGAAAATATGTAACATTACAATATATGTTTGTGAGATTGACAAAGTGGAAGTTGGTTTCATGGTTGGTTTTAGGCTTTTTTTCATTTATGAAAAAACTTTTTGTATTTTCTCAATTTCAAGTTCTTTTTAATATTTAAATCTTGTTGACATGATTACAATATGGTGCCAACATGGCTGGAAAAGGACATTTGACATGGTTGTCAGAATTAAGGCACAAATAGACTGAACTCTATGACACAAATGTAATATGGTGCCTTATCATCAAAGGGCACGCCCATAGAGGGCACATAGAATATTTTAGTTGCCACACTATTGTTATTGGTCTATAAACATATATGTTGGTGTCCTTAGACTCATAGGGCACATTTAATTTTTTGTGTGCATTGGCCATTTTTCTTGTAGTGTGTTCAGAGCAGTCTATAATGCTCTGGACATAAAAGTCCCTTGTCTTTATTGAAAGCCTTGTGGGAAGCTTGATCAACTTGCTGAGTTTTCTTCGATATTTCTGAGATTTGTTCATGAATTATGATCATGTAATTGCAGTCTTGCAAATTTGCACCCCCTATAACTTTTTTTTTAGCTCAAATGCATAATCTAGTTTGCATGGTTTCTGCCATGTCTATTATTTGTGCTGTGTATCTGCTAAACGTGGACAAACATGTTGCAAGTGTCAAACATTTTTTGTGTGACCTATCTCATCGGTTTTTTTTGTAGGTTTTGTTTTTAATTCTCAATCCAAAAGATGGAAAGAGCCAAAACGGATGAAATTTTGCTACGGTTTCAAAGATCAAACTCTTCCCGTACAAATCCATTTCTTGTAAGCGATTAAAGTACAATAACTTTGTACTTATGCTACAAGTTTTCAAATTTCTTCAGGATGTACAGCATTTGTGGCAGGTGCGCTTGGAGTCATTCAAACGATGTTTGATGAAGTTAATATGATTTTAAAGTATTAATACAAGCACTTAAGAAGGAGAATCAAATTTCATTACAAATTTCCTTACTCATCAAAGATAATGGTACTGGTTGGACCATATCTCCAATTATATGATTAATTACATTTACATGGAAAGAAATATAACCACTGATAACTTTGCTAATTTAGCGCACAATTATTAGGGGTGCAATTTGGGTGGTTTGGGCGGATTAAATGGTCAACACAATCCAAACCCAAACTTTTACAATTCGAATTTGAGTTCAGGTTTAAATTGTGTTCGGGCTTACTTGGGTGGGTTGGATTCGGGTTTGCCCAAACAACGTCAATGTATAGGAGACTGTTAATTAAAATTCCAATTTTACACATCATCATCCACAGAAAAGTTAAACCAGATAGTACGGAGACCACTTCTAATGTTTCAACCAAGCAAAGTTGAAACAAAATTACAAGAGAATACTCAAGTTTCAATCAAAAGAAATCCAAAGACAACATTATCATTTATTTTACAACCATAAATCAACAACAAAGTCATCCCTTAATGCTTCAACAATATGAAGCGGGGTGGGTAATATATGTATAAGGGAATTCGGGCTAGAAATCGGGTTGGGTTTGGGTTGACATGGGCTAGCAAATAATCAACCCAACCTAACTCAAACCAGCCTAATCTAATAAATGATCGGGTTAAGGTTGGGTTGGGTTTGGCAGATTTTTACTTCATTTTAACACGTTTGATTAGGTTTGAAACCGGATTGAACATGGGCGAATTCAGGTTGACCCAACCCAAATTGCACCCCCCAATAATTATAGTCAGTCATGTATTTGGTTTGTACATTCTGCTTTCCTAAGGTCCTTTTTTTGAGGACTTATGAGGACTAAATACATATTAGCACAAAATTATATTAGTTTTGATCCAAAGGCTTAAAATGTTTGACAACTTAATAAGGAAAAACTTGTTGTAGGCCTATTTGATTGAACGATCTATGGTTTAGAGAGAGAAAGAGGGGGCCGACAATATTGAGGGAGAAGAGATAGAGTGATTTAATTATGAAGTATGTTTGATTCACCCTCATTGTGCCTTTATTTATAGTAGTAGAATAGGTAAAAACCTTTCCCTTTAGGATTACAACATTTAATAAGTAATCAACTCCTAATAGGAATATAAGATACATTCCATACTAGGATTTACACAATCACATTCCTATTTTAAATATGACCGCAACACTCCCACTTGAGTGTGTAAATACTTAACAAACCATCGCATTAGATCTTCAGCAGATAAGGTAGAATAGTTGATGAAGTCATCGACACAACGGGTAATCGCGAGTCTCAAATTTATTTGAAGTATGCATTTGTAGTAAAACTCACAAAACCTCGTTATGATAAAACCCAAGGCATGGGAGAAACCCATAGACTAAGGGGAAAAGTGAGAAGTATGCATAATGTCTTAAAATAAACGTCAAACAGGACGAAAGTAGTGAACTCAATGGAGTATAATCATCCTAGGATGGGTGCCTCATTAAAACCTCGTTAGGTAGCAAAAACCCAATGGGAAAAATGTTCCTAATTATAGGGAAAAGAGTACATTAAGAACATGCGAGTGCTTGTAAATACTCCCCCTGAGTTAGACATAACTTCTAAATAAGAGAACTACAAGTGATTCAACTCAGATAATTTACGCATACCGATTCCTTGAACGAGCTTCTGAAAAGTAGACTTGGTGAAGAGATCGGCCAGGTTATCCTGGGAACAAATTTGCTTGACTTCAATGTTTTGATGCTATTGCTGCTAATGTGAGCAAAAGAACTTCAGCGCTGTGTGCTTGGTGTTGTCTCCCTTGATGTATCTTTTCTTCAATTGCTCGATGCATGCTACATTGTCTTCAAAGATCATTGTAGGAAGGTTAATGACCGATGTAAGACCACTAGTGCTTCGAATGTGTCCCATAACTTCTCTTAGCCAAAAGCATTCATAGGATGCTTCATGTAGGGTGAGAATCTTAGCATGGTTCGACGAAGTCGTAACTAGCGTTTGCTTGGTAGACCTCCAAGATATAGCGTTGTCTCCAACGGTAAAGACATAACCCGTTTGAGAACATGCCATATGTGGGTCAGACAGATATCTAGCATCTGCATAACCAATAAGGCGAGAATCAATCATAGGATCATAGGGGGCGGCAACACTCGAAGATTCGTGGGTATAGAACAAGCCTAAATCCGTAGTACCCTTGAGGTAGTGAAAAATGTCTTTAACATCATTCCAGTGTCTGCGTGTGGGCGCATTGCTGTATCTTGCCAAAAAATTCACAGCGAAGAAGATGTTGGGTCTAGTGCACTGAGCCAAGTATAATAAAACCCCAATTGCACTTAGGTAAGGAACTTTAGGTTCTAAAATCTCTTCCTCATCCTCCTTTAGACAGAAAGGGTCTTGTTTAGCATCTAAAGTCTGAATGACCATGGGTGTACTCGAAGGCTTCGTTTTATCTTCATTAAAATGACATAACACCTTTTGGATGTAGTTCGATTGATGTACTAAGATTCTATTTGAACAATGCTCAATCTCCAGGGCGAGACAATATCGTGTTTTCCCAAGATCCTTCATCTCAAATTCCGATTTTAAGTGTGCAACAATTTCCTCAAGCTCTGTGGGAGTCCCGATGAGATTCATGTCATCGACATAAACTATAAGGATTGCAAATCCGGAATGTGACTTCTTTATGAACAAGCATGGGTATAATTTGCTGTTCACATAACCCTGACTTGTCAAATATTCACTCAAACGGTTATACCACATCTTCTCGAATTGTTTCAATCCGTAGAGTGACCTCCTCAACCTTATTGAGAGAGTTTTCCGTGGTTTAGAACTATTTGAACCAATCAATGGAAGTCATTCTGGAACTTGCATGTAAATTTCCGTATCTAGATCACCATAGAGATATGCGGTTACCACGTCCATAAGTTGCATATTCAATTTTTCAGAAACTACCAAACTGATTAGGTAGCGGAACATTATAATGTCCATTACGGGGAAATACGTCTCCTCGTAATCAATCCCAGGGCGCTGAGAGAAACCTTGTGCTACGAGGCGTGCTTTGTATCGCATTATTTCATTAATGGAATGTGGTTAAATGTCATCTCTAAGCATAATGTCAGTAGCTACTGAGTATGCGAATGCATCGTCATTCCTATTCTAAACCTCATCCAATACTGCGTAGTGGACCGAAATCTCGCGATTCTCAATAGGCCAATATGTTTCTTCTGAAGCATCACCGTAATCTAGAATAACCTCATGCGTTGGAACGGATGAGTGAGCGATGGTTGGATTCGAACTAGGGTCACTAGTTAGTGCCATCTTCTTTTTCCAGGGTTATGAATCCTTTAAACCAAGGGGTCTACCACGCTTCAAGGTTGGAGTAGATGATTGGCTAGCTGCCAATGTTCCTTATCGCATGGAATGTGCGGCCTGCCCACCTTTGGGGACGGTCCGGCCTTCCTAGGCAAGTTGTGGACGTACGTGGGGTACATCTATCCTTGTAGGTGCATTTGCAGCGGGTATATGTGATCTTGTCACCTTTGCTAGATCATTAAAAGCATCCGGCATGCTTTGAGCAATGCTTTGAAGATCTATAATTCGTCGCACCTCAGTTTCAAACTGGACAGTGCAGGGATCTAAATAAGACATAGTGGGAGAATACCACGACAATTCGTGGCATTTTATGGGAATGTTAGCATGCTTATCTCTCTCTAACGACGGGAAGACTGTCTCATCAAAGTGACAATCAACAAAATGTGCGGTAAAAAGATCTTCTATCAAGGGTTTTAAGTAGCGAACTATTGATGGCGAATCATAATCAACATTGATTCCCATTTTTCTCTGAGGACCCATTTTGGTACGTAGAAGTGGCTCTGTTACCACATAAATGGCGCACCCAAACACCTGTAAATACTAGACATCATGCTTGTATCCAGTGACCAACTGTAATGGTGAATGTGGTTGAGTACTTGTGGGCCTTAAGCGAACCAACATAGCTGCATGCAATATTGCATAGCCCCAGGCAGATACCTGCAGTTTGGTTCTCATAACCAAAGTTTGAACTATCAAATAAAGATGCTTTATGAAAGCTTCTGCCAGGCCGTTTTGAGTGTAAACATAAGGTACAGGATGTTCCACATTAATCCTTACTAATATCTAATAATCGTCAAAAGTCTGTGACGTGAACTCTCCAGCATTATCCAGTCGAATCGACTTAATCGAATAATCAGGGTGGTGAGCCCTAACCTTAATGATTTGAGCTAGGAGTTTAGCAAACGCAGTGTTGCGTGTGGACAACAGGCAAACATGTGACCATCTTGTCGATGCAACAACCAACATCATAAAGTATCTAAATGGTCTGCAAGTTTGTTGGATAGGTCCACAAATGTCCTATTGAATCCTCTGAAGAAACTTAAGGGGGTCGTGAATAATCTTTGTATATGAGGGTTGAGTATTCAACTTCCTTAAAGAACATGTTTTGCATGGCGGGAGTCCAACATAGGGATCAACTCATGCCCGTGTGAAGATTTAAGGATACGGCACATCATGTCACGTCCAGGATGTTTGAAACAGTCATGCCAAAGCAACAAAGTGTCCTAGAACTCAGGCATAGGGTCAGCCACATTGTGGGCTTCTATGCTGCGAATGGTTGTGATGTACAACCCACCTCGACAGACGTTCCAACTTCTTGTGAATACGCTTCTGGCCATATTCGTATAAAGTGATACAAAGAAATTCAAAACCATAATCTTCAGTGGTTTCAGTATGATATTGATTATCTCGAATATCTCTAAAACTCAGCCATGTTCTTCCAGAATGTGGAGAATATAGTGGCTCTTTAATGGTCAAGATTGTACCATTAGACAACATGATACGTGCCTTCTCGTATCCTTCAATCAGGTTGGATGAGCTTGAGAGAGTTTTCAAATGAGCTTTCTTATTAAGTTAGTAAAATAATGTCGTTCACGCAAGATGGTGTGCGTGGTTACACTATCTGCCAGACAACTAACTTCCCCACTAGACATACTTAGAAATAAATTGATTGAATTGGTCACATGTATAAATATAATTCCATTCATTTAATTAAGCAATTCAAGCAAATAATATCCATTCAAATAACAATCCATAATTCAAAACAAACCAAAACCAAACAAATTATTCCAAATACTTAGAAAAATTGTGCAAAAGTAAACCATAAACCTAGAAAAATAGGGGGTTAAGGCTGGCCACTCCTAGTGGGTAAACACCCTAAAAACATGTCTAATTTATTCATCCATAGGAGATGACGCCTCCTAAAAATCTGATATCTCCATTAATGTAGTTGCATCTTCCGGATGATCCACATATGCAAAGTTAGACTCACGACGGGAATGATACTTAGCAATAGCCTCAGGGGAAGCTCGGCATACGCGTGACCAATGATCCCTTGATCCACAGTGATAACACATGTCCAGTTTAGTAGAAGCAGGCTGAACGGGAGCTTTACCCTTGTTCTTGAAGTTTAGGGCGTTAGGGGCGAGTGGTGGACGCTACCGGGTCACATTGCTTCCCTTAGGTGTGGCACTCTATTGACCTTAGGCCCATGATGGGGCTTGCCACCCATTGCCACGGCTACGACGATTATTTCGTCGTTTATGGCTGCTAGAATTAATCGCATGTGCTTCAAGTGCAGCGTTCGAGCTAATTGGTCAAGCTTGAAGATTCTTCATCAAAAGTTGGTTCTCTTTTTAGCGAGAAGTAAAACAGATATCAAATCCAAAAACTTGGTGAATTTCTATGCCCTATATTGTTGTTGCATGACAATATTGGTGGCATGGAAGGTCAAATAGGTATTCTCTAGGAAATCTGATTCTGTTACTTCCATTTTGCATAATTTCAACAGTGAATAAATTCTACAAACTTCAGAGTTGTATTCATTCACGGACTTAAAGTCCTGAAAGCGAAGATGCTGTCAATCGTGTCTTATTTCAGACAAGTATATGCCATTCTGGTGATCGAAACAGTTGGCCAGAGCAAGCCAGAAGGTGCGTGGGTCCTCCTCAACGAGATACTCAGTCTGAAGTACATCATGGATGTGTCTTCGAATGAAGATCATTGCAGTAGCCTTCTGACCTTCGTCAATAGGTTTGTTGGCGATAGGTGTCTCGATGGTGGTTCTAATACCTTTTGCAGTCAGATGAAGTTTCACGTCTTGAACCCACTTCAGATAGTTTCTTTCCAGAGACTTCTAGAGCAGAGAAATCGAGCTTGTTCAAGTTCAACATGTCCCTAAAATAGAGGGAAAAATGTGATTAGTCATATGGTAAGCCATAGACATATATTGTAGAACATGCATGTTTTATAGACATGTATCGGTTTAATTTATGCATGTAAACTACAAGTTTCTTGTGGTATGTTTTGAATGAAAACTTTAGGTTTCAAAGACACTAAATTTTAAAAACTACAAGTTCAATTTAGTTTTTATGAACATTTAGTTCATAATGAGAGGTTCCCGTAAGAAACACAGAATACAATATACTAATTTAAATATAGTGTATTTGAGGTTCTTTGGGAACTCAAGTGTGAGAGTTTCGTTACTACGAAAGTATGTCATGGTTCAAAATATAAAAATAAATTATTGAATCGTTAATGTCCAAATGTGATCTTTATGTCAATAATTTTGGATTCATTATCAGATTAATGGATTGCATGTCACTTTTAATTAATTCAATAATTCGGGTCATATGGGGTCAATTGTAGAAGCTAAATAATATTAAAATAATATTATTGGATAAAAAATATAGCCCCAAAAATATTTGGGCTCGGGTTGGGTGCCTTGAGTAAAAGGCAAGGCCCAAAAGGACCACGAGAGTAGGCTGTAGGCCACAAGGGGGGGCAGCGGGAGAAACCCTAGCAGCAGCAGCAGTAGCTGGGTGTCAATTTTGGCCTAGGGGAGGGCACGGCACAAGGCCCAACGAAAGCTGGCCAGTGGGTTTGGCGCGGGAAGCCCAGCTATATGGGCTGGTTGCAGGTGATGCGCGGAGTGGACTGCAAGGACCAAGCCCAACCTTGTGGGCTGGCGTGGAGGACACGGTCCTGACGTGGGCCAGGGTGCAGGCTGCAGGCCTGGGCAACATAAAACCCAGCAACCATAAATGTTGCTGCGTGCAGGGGGAAAAACCCAGCCAATTTGGGCTGGTTGAATGGTGCGGCCATGGTGTAAATGGGCAAAGGGCTTCAGGCCCATCTGCGTGCACAATGATGGTGTGGTGGGTGTGCCGCACCATGTCTAATTTCCCTTTTTTTTCGAAATTCCTTAGGGTTGAGGAAGCCCTAAACATGATTCTAATTTAATTTTATACATTGACTCACATATTCCACATAATAATTTAATTGTACGATGCATGAAACAAATATATATATATATATATATATATTGACAAATATATGAACATATACTATATATATATATATATATCAAAAGGAAAATATAAACATAGAGGGGTTCATGCATCATAGGGAATGTTTTCATGCTTCGTGGACGTTTCAAATATGATTCACCCCATTATGCCTTTATTTATAGTAGTAAGATAGGTAGAAACATTTCCGTTTAGGATTATAACATTTAATAGGTAATCAACTCCTAATATGAATATAAGATACATTCTCATATCTACTAGGATTTACACAATCACATTCGTATTCTAAATATAACTACAACAAAACTAACTTAAAATCCATGAACCATTAGAGAACTCAATTTCTTGTTTTTCTTTATTAATTTGTCAAATTTTTTAAACCTTTAAATATAAACAATTATAATCTTGTGGCCAATATGCATTTGATCCTCATAGTTTCTCAAAGACATAGAAACAGCAGGACTCAATTGATTTGTAATTTTTATCTGAAAATAGTTCCTTCCCTCAATGGGCATGGCAGGATCTTGTTTTATAAGGTTATTTTATCTTTTAAAAAAGTGTGGCGTCATCCCTGTTTTTATAAGGAAAAATGTTAGATGCTTATCTACTTCATCGGTAATTATGTTTGTATATCACTTCGTTACATGGTGACTAATCATTTTTAGGGGTGTCTTTTTTTTTTTTTTCCTTTTTCTTTTCTGGTTTAGTTTTTCACGGAGGACGTCACCTGGATAAGTTGTGGTTATATTGTGAATGAGTCATATATATATATATATATATATATATATATGTATGTATATCATCCAAGCTCCGAATCGTTGAACTTAAACTTAACGCACACTTGTATGCTCTCCAGTATAAATTACCCTTATTAATCAAGTTGAAAGACGAATCAGCACGTAAGAATATATCCAATGCCAGTAAGATGCCACCACCGTCCAAAGTGATGGGATTTTTTGTTCAGATTACGTTATCTCAAGGAGATAATATATCCTATTAAATCGGGGATTCTTATGGCCTCTCAAGTCCAACATTTACGACTAAATGTTAGATGTGAATTTAAAAAAAGTCTCATATTAGTGAAAGGAAAACATTACAAGGGTTTATAAGAAATGGTACTATTCTTCATAGTCAATTGGTTTTATGGTGAAATCTTAATTTCTTCATGTTATCAGAGTAGATTGGCTCATGTGTGAAACCCGACGGCCACACGTGCTCCACGTCTTCCAATTCGTGTTGCCCATGTGTTTAACTTTAAAATTCACTACACGTGAAGGGGCATGTGAAATATGAAGGTAAAAGAGTGAAAGGAGAAGCCTTGCAATGATTTATAAAGTTAGATTATTCCCTATAAACGATTGGTTTATGATGGAACCTCAACTTCTTCACTAAAAAATGTTTACCTTGCTCACAAGAAAAGGGGTTTCTGAATAATGCTTCCATTCTCCTTTTGGAGATGAGCTTGTTCCTCCATTTCCAAATAACATATCTTGCATGTAAAAATTTCATATCAGAACTGTTCAATTTCTTAATCTTCATTTAAAGATCACTCTTACAAAAATTCATATTGAATTGGATATCGTTTAGCCATCCAAATGTATCAAATAAATATTTCATCATTAATAAATTACTTGGTACATACACCTTTGATTTATTGATACATTTAAATGAATAAATGATCTCCGATTCGAATGATTTTTTGCAAGGATGATCTTCAAATGAAAGTTTAAGCAATTGTGTTGTTTCGATTATGAAATTTCTACGGTGAATATACGTTATTTGCAGCTGGAAAAATGAGCTTATCCCAAAAAAAGAAAATGCAACTATTTTCACAATATTATTATTATAAGCTACATTAAATGATAGAAATATAATTTATAAATAAAACGTAATTAGTTGAAAATAAAGGAACTAACCACCTGGCAATTCACCAACCTGCATCCAAACTTTGCTCCACCACATTGGAAGTGCAACGCGTGATTGAATGATGTAGCAATTAGCAATACCTTGATTGGGACCATACGTATCGCGCGTGCGTATACTGCATCACCTTCGTTAGTGGCTTCAACACTACCTGTTATTGTATATTTTCCTTTCTAACTTTATGCTAAAATCCAACAGAAACTAGACTGTATTTAATAAATTTATTTAGAGGGTTTCAAAAAATAAATTTATTTAGAAACCAAATAACTCTGAAGTTAATGGTATTAATTTATTATTTATTTTGACTTCTCACTGTGGTCACTCACTTTTGAATTTTTTTTTAAAAAAAAAAAAACAGAAACCCACAATAAAATGTTACGGCGCCAAGTGACCTCTACTATATTAGCAATTAGGAAGCGTCGACAAGATGAAGGAACTTGCTTAAAAATACTAGACTCAAATTGCAAGATAAACTCCCAGCAACAAAACTCTTTTTTCAGTATATACACATGTCAAATTTCATAAGATCACCAAAATTTTAAATTTTAATATCTATTTATTCACCATTTGTGCCACCAAAATTTAAAATTTTAATATCTATTTATTCACCATTTGTGCATTCCTTGATCTTGATCAAGTGACCAATAAAACATTAATTTAATCTCTTCATTTCAACTTTTATTAAAAAAACAAAGATAAATTTTCTTTGGAAATAAGTAAAGACCAACGAAAATAATTGATAACTAAAGAATTGTTAGAACTATCATGCATTTGGTTTTGCAGTCCTCTTCTCATGGATCCAAATGATGAACACATTGACGGTTCCGATACCGATGATGTGACATCCCACATCGTCCAGGGGTGTAATCCTTAAATATATATTCTCATCCCTACCTAGCACGAGGCCTTTTGGGAGCTCACTGGCTTCAGGTTCCGTAGGAACTCCGAAGTTAAGTGAAAAGGGGGCTAGAGCAATCCCATGATGAGACAATTTGGTATCAGAGCCTAACCCTGGCCGTGGTATGCCAACGAGGACGTCAGGCCCCTAAGGGGGGTGGATTGTGACATCCCACATCGCCTAGGGGTGTGATCCTTAAATGTATATTCCCATCCCTACCTAGCACGAGGCCTTTTGGGAGCTCACTGGCTTCAGGTTTCGTAGGAACTTCGAAGTTAAGCGAGAAAGGGGCTAGAGCAATCCCATGATGGGTGACCCACTGGGAAGTTGCTCGTGAGTTCTCAAAAACAAAACCGTGAGGGAATGGTAAGCCCAAAGCAGACAATATTGTGCTATGGTGGTGGAGCGGGCCCGGGAAGTGATCTGTCCCGGGCCGGGATATGAAAGATGAACACATTACGTACCCAATAATATACATCTCTCATTTCACACAGTGTTTTACATAGAAATACTGGTTCAAATCTGCATAACTAAAATCTTATATAACAACCCCCATTCGACAATCAACTAGCTAAAACACTTGAAATTAAAAAGGATATTAAGATCAATATGATACATTTGACTTTGATATAACTTAATAATGCAAGATAATTATAGAAGCCACCCCTTCTAATTTGTTCTCCTAGAAACAGCATAGCTCCTACTTCTCGGATACACATCTCTCTTGACCTGGACTTCTTCTTCAAATTCACACGCCTTGTCTTCGTCAATCCTTCCGATTCCAACACTTCGACTGCGAGGCATGGCGTTGGGCACTCCAGCCACCGGAGGCTGCCTAGGAAGCTGCGCTTTTCGAGCAAGATCGAGTTCAATTTTATTCCTTAAGCTCCTAGCACAAGCGGCCCTCGTAAGCTCTCTGTTATCTTCGTTATCGGCAGTGCTTGAATTGGTAGAGCTTGTGCTGAAGCTTCTAGGCAAAGAACTTGGGACCTGGGCACCGGGGCATCCCATGGCCGTGCCGTAATCGAATTGACCGGAGCACTCGGTCATGCTCATGATGTAGAAATCCCTGGCCTTGATTAAAACCCTTAGGGGGGTCTTCATGAACTTTGTTAGTCTGCTTTCCTTGCTAGGTTTCTTCATGTTTGCCATGATCGAGCATGGAACTGTAGCTAGTCTTGGAAATTTGTATACCGAATAGTTTTGGCTTTTGTGATCTCTCCCCTACGCAAGAAACAAGTGCGTACGAAAATATCAAGGAAAAGTGGGAAAGTGAGCAATAATATATATAGAATTGAATAGATTACATATTAGCTGTTATTGGTACAGCAGTGTCTTAAATCCCAACCACTTTAAGATGAAAATGTGATTTACAAATTTATCCTTATGCAGAATGACTTATAAAGACTTGACCATTAGTACTACGATTTAGTGATATTCCTGAAAATCCTTAAGTTCGATTCTCGACATGTTATTATTGCTGGTCCAGTGTGAGGCTTAGCTCCATTCCCCACTCCCACTCCCACCCCACCCCCTCAGCTAGATTCTATCCTTTGTTTAAAAAAAAAGTCTTAAATCCCAACCACTTTAAGATGAAAATGTGATTTACAAATTTATCCTTATGCAGAATGACTTCTAAAGACCTGACCATTAGTACTACGTTTTAGTGATATTCCTAAAAATCCTTAAGTTCTATTATGCAAAATGACTTCTAAAGACCTGACCATTAGTACTACGTTTTAGTGATATTCTTGAAAATCCTTAAGTTCGATTCTCGACACGTTATTATTGCTAGCCCAGTGTGAGGCTTAGCCCCCTTCCCTACTCCCACCCCACCCCCTCAGCTAGATTCTATCCTTTGTTAAAAAAAAAAAAGTCTTAAATCCCAACCACTTTAAGATGAAAATGTGATTTACAAATTTATCCTTATGCAGAATGACTTCTTAAGTCTTGACTATTAGTACTACGGTTTAGTAAAATTCCTGAAAATCCTTAAGTTCGATTCTCGACGCGTTATTATTGCTGACCCAGTGTGAGGCTTAGCCTCCTTCCCCACTCCCACCCCACCCCCTCAGCTAGATTCTATCCTTTGTTTAAAAAAAAGTCTTAAATCTCAACCACTTTAAGATGAAAATGTGATTTA
This sequence comes from Pyrus x bretschneideri, assembly GCF_019419815.1. Classification (NCBI taxonomy): domain Eukaryota; kingdom Viridiplantae; phylum Streptophyta; class Magnoliopsida; order Rosales; family Rosaceae; genus Pyrus; species Pyrus x bretschneideri. The sequence continues at coordinate 3,325,108 of NW_025999820.1, read as the reverse complement.
CAAATTTATCCTTATGCATAATGACTTCTAAAGACCTGACCATTAGTACTACAGTTTAATGATATTCCTGAAAATTCTTAAGTTCGATTCTCGACACATTATTATTGCTAGCCCAATTGTGAGACTTAGCCCCCTTTCCCACTCCCACCCCACCCCCTATAGATTCTATCCTTTGTTTAAAATAAAACCCACTCCCACCCCACCCCCTCAGCTAGATTCTATCCTTTGTTTAAAATAAAAAAATATAAAAAAATCATCCAATCAAGTTTCACCACGTAATATTTGTTATGGTTGACCAACAAAAAATAGAACATTTAGAATCGCAACCCAGCCTTGGTCGTAAAGTGCTATATAGTATTGATCCTCAATTCCTCATGACTTTGGGTTCGAAGGCTTGTAAAGAACAATCAGAATGCCCTCCCCCATGTAAACCCCACCAAGTCCATACCCACCGCACGTTCTCGGTCCTCCCCCACAGCGGTGTCGATGTCAGCTCGCTATGGGTTGCCAATCGCCATGTCCGCCAACGTCTACTCTCTTTCTCGTGGTGGTGCATTTTGGGGGACGGTTTTGAGGCTAGGTTTCTACCGTTTGGGGGGATGTTGGTCCCCAAGAACAAATAATTTGTTAATTGTTTTTACTTATTTATATATTTTATTTTTATATAAGAAGGGAAAGTAAAAAGAATTAAAAAATGTGGAGGTCATTTTGGGAAAAATAGTCGGTAGAAAAATAGTGTTTTCACTTTTTAAATTTTATCAGTGAGTAGAAAAACAAGATAGGTGGGAAAATAAGAAATGCGAGTCAGTCTAGTAGGCCCGTCTTTATATTCTTGGGGTACTTTTTCATTGGAAGGGGTTTATAATGGATATAGTTGTAGCGCAACATATATCGATAGCGATGCTGGAAAAATTATTGTATCATCACATTTAATTATACAAGGCATCGTTTGATACGTAGAATTGATTTGACTTGGACTGGATACAGGTATTGGTTTGGCTTGGCTGGGATTGATTCTACTTAGGCCCCTCACTATAAATGGTGTAAACCTAGTAGGAAAGGTATAATCTCAACTTAATTATCCAGTGCCCTGATACCGCATATGATCTTTATTGTTATTGTTCCTTGGTAGCTTTTGCCCTGATACATGCCCAAGGAAAAAGCCTAGAGAAGCTGTTTGTCAAGTTGGTGCGGGAGGGACCAAGAGAGAATGGTGGTCGATGGGGGTGGGGTTGGGTTTGTAAGGTGGGTTTTTTTCCTATCTTTATCCTTTTTAGTTTTTGTGGAGGGTGTTGTGTTAGTAATTAGGGTAAAATTAGAACTTAAGGTGTTAAAAAAAATTTTGGGGTAAACTTGAAAGGGTGTGGAAGTTGAACAAAAAAAAAAAAAAAAAACTCAATTATAAACCGGGACAACTAACATAATAAGGTGGATTGAGATTTTTGATGTCGGGTGTAGTTTCAGCTTGTGCAGTCAAGGATCGTTTGAAGTCGCCATTAGGCTCGTGCGAGCCAGAAGCGTTTGATGTCGTCTGTAGTTTCAGCTTATGCAGGCAAGGAGCACTTGGTGCCTTGTGTAATTTCAGCTCGTGCATGTAGCAAATGTTTGACGTCGCCTTTTAGGCTTGTGCAAGCAGAGAGCATTTGGTGTCGAGAACACTTGGCATGAATCTGCTTTTGAACCACATTATTACTAGCCCTTAAGTCCATCCCATCCTTCTTAGTGAAGATAATATTGTTTTAAAAAAAATAATTAATCAAGCAAATTATCTTTAATATATTTGATTTTACTCAAAGTAATCAAAGAAAAAAACTCCTTAATTATGTTTTCAACCACAATTTAATTTGGTGATTATTTTGCTTCTACCAGATATCGAGACGTGTCGTTCTCAATGACTCGTCAGTGACTCGTCCAACTTTGATGAACCACATACTATGCCGTGTGTACAATTTGAAAGACCCACTATGCGCGCCACATAAGCCTTAGCAAGTCATAATTGGTGAACATTTGTTTCACTAAAATTTTGATGTCTATAGGTCGAACTATGTTCATTATAAAGACACTCATCTCCTTTGAGTACCTTTTTCGCTGCTACCTGATACAGATTCGTGTACTTATACACTTACGAATATAGCTGAAGCGGCCCAAAACCTGTGCACAAGATCCTGAACTTTGCAGTGAATTAAGCAACATTGTCTTCAGGTTGTAGAACCCTAAGCTAAGAGGTGTTCCTTCCTCGACTGTAGTCGTTTAAGTACAAAAGTTAGCAGCTCATTCAACATCACCACCACCCCATCTATTCTACTCGCCCAACATAATTCGATCGTGAGTTGGCACACCTGTATTCACAAGAAGGATATAGGTAGCTTAATTGTTACTTGACCTGCACGTCCATGTAAGTTTTTTAATTTTTAGAATCAACAAATTCACACACAAATCATGTAAGAAATATATAAATATAGGGTGATGCTATTCACACATATTAACATTTTTTCAAGAGAGTAAGTGACGGCAGGGCGGCAGGACTGAACAAATTGGAGGGATCGTGGACTTTCTCAAATTGAAGCCATACACGAAATAGTACTTGATTTGATTAATAGATACCTTAAATAAAATTAAAAACAGAACATTACGAAAAAATAATAATAACTTGAAGCATACCTGGGGAATAAGGTTCGTTGAGTTTTCTATGCCTACAACGACATACCCGCAACAAACTGCGTTACCAATGTTAAAATTCCATTGGGTATTCATAAATAAAAACCCTTATGATTATACTTGCACAATCTATAAAATAAACAATTTGGTATCTCAATTTTTATTAATTGATTTATCAGTCTGTACAAACACTACAAATTTTGAACGGCATGCCACCCCATTTTCTAATCACAAATCTCAAAATTTAAACAACAAAATTTAAATTTGAGATTTGTACAATGAATAAGCACAAACTTCAAAATTTAAATTTATTCAACGATGATTAAGTATTGTGGTAAGCAATACCACCACTTGAGGGTGGTGAGAAAACATGCACTCATTTTACACTTATACCTTCTGAAACTCAATCTTTGTCTCACTTTGCTTTATGAAATTTTAAATATCTCACTTAACCCCCTAAGTGTCTATAGCATATGTCTCACTTAACCCCTAAACCCGGTACTCCACATGTCATACCACAAGTGGAGGAAATGATATATTTATTGTATCCCTACACTGATTTTATAACACATAGAGTAAATATTTAAATACAAAACACTTTGAAAAATTTCTCTATTACTTGATGTTATTTCTTTTAATATCGATGTTGAATTTTGGACGTTTGATTTATGGCATGAATATATTGTTATGTTAATTAATTCATTCAGTAGTGCTAGGTAGACTAATTTTTTTAGATTGCATTTGCAAACAATATAACATTTCACTAATAGGGAAATAAGCAAGTTAGTCAACACTTAAATAATAATCCAAACATCAACAACTACGCCTTTGTTGTAAATTTCTAGTTTAAGTGAGATTGTGTAAATTCTAGATTAGATTTTATTCTAGTTATTCTTTCCTATATGGACTTGTATTCCTTGGAGAAGAAGGATTTCATATCCCTCTATAAAGTCATTGTGTAGGAGGAATAACACACATTTCTCTACACAACCCTACAAATACATCTCTCTCTATATTCTCTCTATGCCGCCGATCCCATTCCCCTGTCAGTTAAATATAGGCGACAAGGAATGTTGCATTCTCCAAGGAACGTTGGTCACACATGTGCTTGTTGTCCACAAGGAACATTGCATTTTCAAAATTGTTGGCCCAACTTATCAAGCTTAAGGCTCACCTCCCTGATTATTCAATCAAATCTATTCAATTGGATAATGTTGGAGAATTCACATCTAAAACTTTTGATGACTATTACATATCGGTTGGGGTTGATGTTGAACATCATGTACCCCATGTTCACACCCAGAACGGCCTGGTAGAGGCATTCATTAAGCATTTTCAAATGATTGCTCGATCATTAGTCATACATACCAAGTTCTTGATCGCTGCTTAGGGCCATGCAATATTGCACTTAGCCATATTGGTTCACTTGAGACCTGTTGCGACCCAACCATATAGCGCCCTTCAGTTGATTACCGGATACGAACTCGACATATCACATCTGCGCATTTTTGGTTGTGTGGTCTATGTGCCGATTTCGCCGCCCTTACGTTAAAAAATGAGGCCTCAGCAAAGGATGAGAATCTATGTCGGATTTGATTCTCTTTCAATTATTCGTTGCTTAGAACCTTTGGCATGTGATTTGTTTACCACTTGTTTCGCGAATTGTCACTTCTATGAGATAGTCATCCCGTCGTTAGGGGAGATAAGAACGTCAATGTTCCTGAAGAACGATGCGAATTATTGTGGATAACCCCAACTTTGTCTCATTTAGATCCTCGCACCGTTCAATTTGAAACTGAAGTGTAGCGCATATTAGATCTTCAGAGCATAGCTTAGAGGATGCCAGATGCTTTCATCGATCTAGCACGAGTGACAAGATCACATATTCCAGTTGTGAATGTTCGTGCAAAGATGGATGTACCAAATATACGATGGACTTTCCTCCTGGAGGCCTGGGATGCCACTTTGGGCAATCAAGGTGCATTAACAGCTAGCCAATCATCTGCCCCTGCACATAAGCATGGCAGACCACTTGGTTCAAAGGATTCACACTTCGAGAAGAGGAAGCCCACGGCATAGGCACTTAAAGAGCTTACCGTGAATTCAACTGTCACCTACTCATTTTATCCAACTCATGAGGAAATTCTAGATTACAGAAGCATCCTTAAAGAGACGAATCCACCTCTCGAGAATTGTGAAATTTCATTCTATGATGCTAGCTTAGATGATGTTTGGTGTAGAAATAAGATGATCGTCGACGATGCATTAATATATGCATTAGCTACTGAGATCATGTTGAGCGATGACATTGACCCTTGTTCCATTGATGAATGTTGACGTAGAACTGATTGGTTAAACTAGAAACAAGCAATCCAAGTTGAACTCAATTCACTTGCAAAACATAAGGTGTTTGGACCTGTAGCTCATACTTCTCCACATGTGAAGCATGTTGGCTATAAGTGGGTTTTCATTTGGAAGCGGGATGAGAAGAACGAAATTGTGCGTTACAAAGCTCGTCTTGTTACAAAAGGCTTCTCACAACGCCCCGGGATTGACTATGATGAAACTTATTCACCCATTATGGATATGATTACTTTTCGTTACCTTATTAGTTTGGTAGTTTTCAAAAAACTAAGTATAAAGCTGTGGACGTAGTAACTACGTATCTCTGTGGGGATCTTGATACGGAAATTTACATGAAAGTTCTCGAAAACTTACATTGACTGGATCAATAATATCCAAACCCCGAAACACTTTCTCAATTCAGCTGAGGTGTTCACTCTACAGTTTAAAGCAATCCAAAAGAATGTGGTATAACCATCTGAGTAAGTATTTGACTAGTCAGGAATATACGAACAACGAACTATGCCCTTATGTGTTCATTAAGAAGTCACATTCTGGTTTTACGATTGTTGCAATATATGTAGATGACATAAACCTCATTAGAACTCTTGAAGAGCTCACGAGAACTATCGCACACCTGAAGTCGGAATTTGAGATGAAAGATCTAGGAAAGACTCGATATTATCTCAGTCTCAAGATAGAGCACTGTTTGGATGGAATCTTAGTACATCAAACAAACTACACCTAGAAGGTGTTACGCCACTTTAACGAGGATAAAGCGAAGCCTTCAAGTACTCCTATGGTCGTTCGATAGCTAGATGCAAAATGAGATCCCTTCCGTCCAAATGAGGATGATGAAGAGATTTTGGAGCTCGAAGTTCCTTATCTAAGTGCGATAGACGCTTTATTGTACTTAGCTCAATACACTAGACCCGACATTTCCTTTGCTATTAATCTTTTGGCTAGATACAGTAATGCACCAACACTCAGACACTGAACTGGTGTTAAGGAAATCTTCTGCTACCTTAAGGGTACTATGGATCTAGGCTTGTTCTATCCCTACGGATCCTCAAGTGATGCCGCACCCTCTTAGCTCGAGTCGATTCTCACCTTGTTGGTTATGTCGACGCAACATACTTATTTAACCCGTTGGAGGCACCGCAATCTCTTGGAGTTCAACTAAACAGACCTTAGTTGCCACTTTGTCTAACCATGAAATTCTCACCTTACTTGAAGCAATTCGGGAATGCTTTTGGTTGAGAGCAGTTGTGGGCCATTTTCGAAGCTCATGCAATCTTTACCTAGTCCTTGATGTCCCGATGATGATTTATGAAGACAACGCAACATGCGTTGAACAACTCAAGAAGGGTTACATCAAAGTAAACAACACCAAGCACATTGCGCCAAAGTTCTTCTTCTCACATCAACAACAAGAGCATTAGAAGATTGAAGTCACGCAAATCTGTTCACAAGACAATCTGGCCAACCTCTTCACCAAATCACTACCGAAGACAACATTTCAGAAGCTTGTTCAAGGAATTGGTATGCGTAAACTTTTTGAGTTGTAACATTACTAAGTTCTCTTTGGAATTGTGTCAAACTCAAGGGAAACATCCTGAAGTATACTTGATTGATCTTAATGTACTCTTTTGCCTACGATTAGGAGCATTTTTCCCACTGGGTTTTTCTACCTAACTAGGTTTTGACGAGGCACCCACCTTGTGTTGATCATATCCCTGATGACGTCTCGTGGACGTTTCATTTGACTTTGCATTACTCATGTATTTTTCCTTAGACTATGAGTTTTGTCCCTTCTTGGGTTTTTATGAAAGCCATAGGGGTTTTTTGTGAGACTTACTTTCTTATGCAAGTTCCTACCTTATTGAGAATAGCGTGTTCCTATAATCAATGCCGACGAGTCGACTTCCTCAACCTCTACATGATGCCGAATCTACTTGAGTATTTACACACTCAAAGGGGAGTGTTGTAAACTTCTAGTTTAAATGTGATTGTGTAAATCTTAGATTTATATTTGATTCTAGTTTTTCTTTCCTATATGGAGTTGTATTCCTTGGAGTAGAAGGATTTCTTCTCCCTCTTATTCCTATAAATAAAGGCATTGCACAGAGGGAATAACACACATTCCTTTACACAATCCTACAAACATATCTCTCTCTATGTTCTTTATGTGCCGCCAGGCCCCCATCCCCAGTCATTTAAATATAGGCCACAACAACCTTATAATTTATAAAATATTATTTAAATCATGGTCTCTCTAACGTTAGGGAAATCATCTTAAAGACCTCAACTTAGTTTTGATACAACCCTCAAAATCTCAGCCGACAGTGACACTACTTAAATGGATATGATATGTGGCATACCTTAGATTTATATTTCTTGGGATGGCTCGGCCGAGGCCGGGAGGATATGATTCAAAAGAGTAGTGTGTTTTTTAAATCAATTGGTTTGAATAAAAGTCTGCAATTGCAAAGATAGACAATTGTTATAAAATCTTAACCAAAACCCGAAAAAAATAAAATAAAATTAGAAAAAAAAAAAACGCAAGAAAGAAGCCTGAGTCGCTATGTATCCATCTCTAACAAATGGATCAGCATGGATCAGCAGGTCATGATAGTGCATGCCAAGTTTGTTTTCAACTTTAAAAATGGAAAATTGACAAAAAGTTGTTTCTATTAAGAATTTTTTATCATGAATGATCGATGAAATTGATCAATTCGTTATTTTAATCCATTTAAAATTTGAATCAATTTATGTCGTCTTTAAAATTGACTATTGTACATTAATTTAATCTTCCGTTAGATCTAGATCATTTTAAGCGCCCCCTTTTATACGACGTGAATTATAACACCTGAATCTAGTATTAGCTCTACAAAGACGCCCCCATCTTATGTCTTTAACTCACACAACAAACGAACAAAATGGTTTAGGCACTTCTAAGTGCACCCTACACTTTGATCACTGCACTGATCAGCATTCAAACAATTTTCACAACTTTCCACTGTTACCCAGTATGTACTGACTAAAAATTTGAAAAACTTAAAAACTAGCTATCGGGGACAACCCTTACTCGTGAAGATCTCATGTAACCAATTCATTACGTTGTAATTGTTTCTTCAGTAGTGGACCTATAGTTAGGCTAAGGTGGGCTGGTCTAGGCCGAAGTTTGAAATATTAAGAAAGTAATACTAATTTCGAGACCTTCCAAACAATTTTACATAAATTAGCTCAGCCTACTAAGAAGAAATTAGTCACCCCACTACTCAAGATTCTCCCCAAATTGAAGTCACTCCGCCACCCCTCCATGACTAACGCATTTGAAGCTTTTAGTTAATAAGGAAATAAGGAAATTTTCTTAGAGCTTTGTAGGTAATAATGAAATAGTAGCCCACCTGTATAAATATTTATAGTTTCGTCCTTGCGTTTATTGCACGAGTGCTGTTGGCCTTTTCGAACATTTGAAAAACATTTTTTGGACAATAACGTCATTGTTGATGAGGATTTTTTTTGTTGGAAAAATATGACGATGTGGATATTACTTCTCCTACAAGAATTTATACATGATAAATATTAGTAAATGGCAATTTCCATTGACATGGTAAATCATATAAAATACTAAAACAACAACAAAATATTTATATTTTGTAGGGTAGAAACAGTTCTTCATTGATGCTCGATTAGAGCGAGGTTTTAGGTTGAGGCATGTAATTAAGTTCATTGACGTCAAGAGTATATTTCACCTCTTGTAGACAATGTCTCAGGGTAGTAGATTATGGCACCCTACCCTTCAAGATACCACCTATAATCCTTGTAAGCTCACACTCGCAATACTTGGATTGGATAAACAACCTCATTCTTTCCCTTGATATGAAATATGTGAACAATATAATATAACTTTCAAGAATGATGATTTTATAGGAGATAGAAAAGAGCAGAAAGCATTGTCATCTTTTCACTAGAGAGATTACCAAGTTTATAATAGAACTATTACAAAGAGATGTTGGCCAATAATGAGATTTATTCAAAAAGCATGTATTATTATACAATAAAAGTCTAACATTATTACCTCCAACGTTAGGATATAATGAAAATATCAGTTTTTGCTTTAGAAAGAAAACTGATATCATGACATGTTAAGCTGCACAAGATCAATTGGCTAATTAACAATATGAGTCATTTAGTATTACGGTTTAGTGATATTTTTTTTCACGTGTAAGTGAGAGGTCTTAAATTTGGTTCTCGCCAAAGGCGAATTTGAGTCACGTTATTGCTAGTTTATTGTGAGGCTAAACATACCCCTTCCCCTTAGTGTAGAATACCAATGTTATAAACTAGTTTTTTTATTTTTTTAACAAACAATATTATCTACATTAATTAGTGGAAAATAAGTTAAACCTCACAATAAGCTAGCATAATGTGGTTATAAACTAATTAATGCATCAGTTTTGATTTCAAAGAAAAATTGAAATTAGGATTAAGGTGACCAATAAAGAGTTGTATTTTGAAATCCCCCACATATTCACATATTTCAAAACACAAGTCAATTCACAAGAAGATAATTCGAGAAATATAAGGATAGTGAGAACAGAGGAACTGCCGAGGGAAAGTGAGAAACCAATGCATTAGAATTGGTGTCTTCCAAAACTATAAACTAGTCATATGAGTTAGCCGTAACTCACAGAAATTTGGTAAAAAATAATTTTTTTTATGAACTAAGATTTTTTATGTGAATCATAAGACTAACCCTTACATTGAATCCTCAAAATCAAAGCATATTCCAGCGGGTTGACGTGAATATATAGGTCATGTGCCCACCTAGATATCTATGAATGCTTTAGAGAACTTGCCTAAGCTCTCATTAGAAACAGCCCCACTTCCATACTCATAGGTGAATCCATTAATACACTACAGTCAGTCACATCATCCATATATGAGGGCTATGGAATTAATCATTAAAAAAAAATAAGTTCAGCCTTGCATGCTGCAGCAGTAATATCAAGCACAATAGTACTTTGTTTTTATTTGTGAACTATACGACACACGAAAAACGATAGACGTTGTTACTAAAATAAAAAGATACTCTTATTGTATAATTTCTCTCTTATGTTAGGGCACTTCAGTATTTTACGTATTAAGATTTTTCAGAATGACAAGAATTAAGATTTTTTATGTGATCTTTCCTATAATCTTCTGGGCTGTAAGATTACTTCCTGTTTGTTTATTGCTGTCCTATTTGCTTCATATGTAGGTCTTTACAAATATATCAATCCACGTTCCTTATTTAGTACGAACATAAACTTAAGCTGAAACAATAAACTTTGACTATCAATAACAAAGATAAATTAACCATGCATGTGTAGTGTAGTGGAGATGGAATGAACCAACCCTATATGAATTCAACCAACCGTCGTAAGTTCTCTCTTGCTTGTATTACGTCAACACGAGTTTCCATCTTTAACCGTTTTCTGCCCCTACTTCTTAAATCGAACCTTCTTTTTTTAGCTTTTCTTCCTAACAAAATACCTCCTTAACTTCTTGTCCTTAGTTATATAACTTGTAAAGATAGAATGGAAGAAGAAAAAATTAAAATGTGATTTTAGTAATTGAAACTTAATTTCTTTGTATAAAATTCGATATAACTTTTGACTTGAATAAAACTCAGTGACTAGACACCACATAAGTAAATTCATTAATTATGTTTGACTTTACACATTATACATCTTTTGGATGCCTAAAATACCCCTATTTGAATGTTTGATGTACATAATTAATTTCATGTGGATTGTAGGATTAATGATTTTACAAAATAATAATAATAAAAATAATTAATATTATAAATTTAGGGGTGTGATATCCACACACCCTATTTTACTTCTCATACACATTTTTAATTTTTGGCTGGATCGGATGAATGGAAGAAGATCAACGGACAGAAAATATCAATGGATGTGTGAGAAGTAAAATGGGGTGTGTGGATAATATATCCCATAAATTTATCGCCTAATACATATAAAATAAAGGGTGCTTTAGATTTTGGCCCTTACAATTCATTGTTCCTAGATAAAAACTCATCTATGTATAAAGGTACGATAAAAGCCCAAATTTAAAATATGCAACCACATAGGAACACTATTGACCTACTAATACAATTTATTTACACCCATGCCACTTTTCCAAATCCCTAAATTTATTCCAAATTAAAAGTTGTAGAAAAAGTGAAATAAAATATGTAAACTGTTCTATTGCCTTAATTGTATCCATATCATACCAAAAATTTACCCTTTTTGTGATATATATATATATATATATATATTGCATTAATTGGGAAGTAAATTAATTTGTTTCAATTATTAAAAAAAAAATAATACTAAATCCGGATTATATATTTTGAATCAAATAACATTTCTCTAACGTGTAGGTAAATTATTTTTCATGTATTGTTACATATATTAGGCACATTTTATTGTTGTATAAATATAGGTATGACATAATAATTCTCAATATAATACATGAAATTATATTTCTTCTTGTTATGGGTAAATTATTCTCCATGTATTAGTGAAAAAAATTATATTACACACGGGGTATAATTTTTTGTAGGTAAATTATTGGAAATTAATTTGTAGGTAGGTAAATTAATTTGTTCCAATTATATAAATATATATATACACACACACACTACACCTAGATTATATATATATATATATATATATATATATTTTTTTTTTTTTTTTTTGAGAAAACCTAGATTATATATTTTTAATCAAATAACATTTTTGTATACATGGTTGGTAAATTATTTTTCATGTATTATTACATATATTAGCCTATTATGGACCTTTTTTGTTAAAAATAGATAAAGTAACATGTATATGATTGTTTCTAGGTTAAAGATAAAATCAAAAGCATGATCCAATTCCTAAGTTTATGCAATATTTTGATGTTGGTATACAATATTTTGCATAATTGGAAATGAACATTTCAAACAGTAGGTAGGTAAATTGACACACCCCGACCGAGATCAGAGTGTGTTGGCCGTCATGTGGAAGTGACGTAGCCATGTGCACAGTGCGGAAGCTAGAAAGATAGTAATATAAAAGTACGAATAATTAAAAAAACTAGCATACAAAAGTCAAAGTAATAAGTGCTAGTGTGAAACGACACAAGTTCAGAGCATAACGCCTAAGCAGTCCAAATTAACATAATACAATAACAGTGCACCCGAAGTGACCCTACATTGGTGCGTGTCTGTTAAAAGCGCCGGAAAGCCCTCTGGGAAACCACCGAACCTGCTAGCTAGCTAAAACCTGGAGGGGCGCAAAACAAAAGCGTGAGTGGGCAAAAATAAAGGTCTTTGAAAACCATTTAGTAAAATACATTCTAACCCCTCACCGTAAAACTTGTATACTTCCCAGAAAATAAACATATATACGTATGTATAAATATGCCAGTCATGCTCAAGGGTATGCCATGTCAAATGCTCATAATGATATGCAAGTGCTTAGGTATAAACCGTATCAATAACCCATCACTGGCAGCCGGAGTCCCCTAAGTGACCTGTACGGCTGAATCTAGAGCTCAAATCTCAAACTCAACACTAAACCTGCCCACGAGTCGGAACCACCTATAGTGGTCTGTACGACAGGCCTGGGGGTAATACATATAACGCTCTAGTGCTACGATCACGTGAAGGCTGTGCGAGTAATTGCGGGTCACCTACGAGTCGGAACCACATATAGTGGTCTGTACGACAAGACTGTGCACCTAACTTGGATCCAAGTTGAGCGTGTGGTGCGGGAGGTGAACATCACGTGAAGGACTGTGCCCTACTCTGGGCGGGAGCACTAACACCGGGGGTGCAGGTTATGAGCTCTCTAAACACCTCTAACCACTATTTAATGCGAATATTAAATAACGCTTACCTGGCGCTTACCTGTGCCTCCACAGCACCAACATATATATATAACCGTATAAATGAATATATATAATAACCATATATGTAACTAACCATGCATAATAACCAATAATAATAAAGGAATGGCATAAACTAATAAACATATACATAAATTTCTGGGAATTATAAGTATATAGGTATATACGGAAAACAAAAGCCCACTCACTGGTACGTGGAAGGGTCGTAGCCCCCCTACCTCGCGTGAGCACGCTCGTCCTTGGGATACGTGTCACATATATGCGAAAATACTATAAAAACGTTAATTTTAAAGCACATAACCCTCCGTTCAAAATAACTTCTCATACATTGCTCAAAATGGACAATTGAATATACCAACGTGCTCTACACAACCTCAGGATCACAACCATATTTTTAGAAAAAATTTCCACCGCCGCACGCGCCGGCCACGCGCAGGCACGTGCCTGGCACGCTGACGGCGTCAACTGACGCTGTTAGGAATATTCCGTCAAAACTGACAGATTCCGTTAACGGCGTCAGGAATATTCCGTCACCTTCTCCGTTCAATCTCCGGCGACGTCGCCGACGCCGAAAACTGGGAAAACCTGCAACTTGGGTTTTCTCGCTCATTTTTCCACCGTTTTTCACGTTTCTTGCACCAAATTAAACCTTAGAACTAGTAGAACACGTCCAAACAAGTTTTAAAGTCTAAAACTACAAGATTATACCTGTCCAAAAACTCCATAACCGGCCAAGCTCGAACCAGGCTATTCTGACGTCCACTTCTGTCCAACGATACACTCCGAAGTTCCTTGGGACCTCACAAACACAACTACAAGCTTCAAAATCCCAAAAACGTGGTGAAATAAGTTTACATGAATAGTGCTCAAATCGGAGCTTGTGAAAACGACTGGTTTCTCACCTGAAAATGATATGATCGTGCTCCCCTCGACCTCACGATCACGACTGTGCCCTTGGTTTCCTCGATCTGTGATGATTTAGTGTAGTTGTGTGTGTGTCCGTACGAGTTTGAAGGAAGAAGAAGAAGGATAGAGGACTCGGGAGAGAGAGAGAGAGACAGGGAAAGGGACAGTGAGAGGTGGAGTGTGTGGCTGTGTGTGTGTGATTCCAAACATGCCAACAAGGCACACAAACAACCAATAACGTAAACGAACTAGCTAGGGGGCAAAGTGGTCATTTCACATGTACGTTTCGGGACGGGATATCACATAAATTAATATGGTCTAATTATATAAATACACACACACACACACACACATATATTTATACACATTTTGAATCAAAAAACATTTGTGTACATGATAGGTAAATTACTTTTTCTTTTATTTTTTTATGTATTATTACTTATATTAGGTTTTATTTTTTTTTATTTTTTTGTAAATATATATATGAACTTATAATGCTAGATACATAGAATTAAGCCAACAATTCTCATATTTGATATTAATATGCAATGAATTTTTTAACATTAATGTCTTATTTTTCTTTTTGCAAAGTCATTAACTCTCTCCTTATAATCTGCATAGAATTAATTGTGCACATCAAATATGCAATAGGGGTATTTTGGGCATCTAAAAATGTAAAATGTGTAAAATAATATGTAATTAGTGAATTCACTTTGGTGGATCCCAGTCATTGGGGTTTTTTTTAGTAAAAAAATTATGTCGGGTTTTATATGGAAAAAATTGAATTTAAGGGGTTAAAGTCATATTTTCAGTAAAATAAATTATGCCCAATATATGTAATAATCCATGCAAAATTAGTTTACCTACAAAATAAACTAATGTTAAAAAAATGCTTACCCTATAAAATAATACATGCATAGTTAATTTTACAAAAATTATATGTTACATATAAATGTGGGTAAATTATGCTAAACACATACACGTATGTTAAGAAAAATATAAAAGATGCCTAATGGATGTAAAAATTCATGAAAAAATAATTTACCTACAAAATAAAGAAATTTTATTTGATTTAAATTTAATTTACCTATTGCTCGCCCATTGTGAGGCTTAGTCCATTACCACCAGTGGCGAAACTAGAAATTGTCAATGTGAGGGAAAACTTAAAGGAGTGCAAGGTTAAAAATAGTAAACCAACAAGTGATAAAACATCGATTGTCTCTAACTTCCTTGGCATCGTGTGGGATTTAGGTTGGCAAGGTTCATTTTGGAGCTAGTGTGTATGAATTGCTTCAGGATAATTGGATGGATAATCAAGCATTCGACGTCTATTTACAGGGTCTTAGACTCTTAATCCTAGAGTAGATATACTAATATTAATAATATATAACTAATCAAACTAACAATTCAATTAATCAATACCAAAAATCATACAAATTATTCAATAAACAAAAATTCAATTCTACTAATCAATATGAATGATCATATACATTATTTAATAATTCAATTAGTCAATCAATAATCAAGAATTCAATTTTCACTCTAAACAACAATTATATTCATCAATCATTATAGAATTCATATCAATTATCAATTATCAATAACCATATTAGTGTATTATCCTATAACTCTATATCAATTAAATAAAAATAATCAATCACGTTTGGCATAATAAAAATTCAAAAGATAAAAAATTTACCTCAAAATTGGAAAGGGGTTGCCGGCATGGCTGCTGGAATGGAAGGCCAACGGAATGGGGTTGGGTAGCTACCATGGCCTTTTGGTGCTTCGCTGGGGTTGGGGCACACTTTTGAAAAGTGAAAGGGATTTGTCATTTGGGAAGAGAAAGAGGGGATGAATGGAAACTGAATGGGTTGGATACGAATGGCGACCAGTGGTCCCCCCCCCCCCTTTTTTTTTTTCGAAGAACAAATAAAACGTTGCCATTTAACTTTACAAATTAATTTCTTTTTACAACCCATGCGCGCAGCGCAGCACAATAGTATGGACGAACAGAAACAACATGTGACATCCCACATCGTCCAGGAAAGTGATTCTTAAATGTATATTCCCATCTCTACCTAGCACGAGGCTTTTTGGGAGCTCGCTGGCTTCGGGTTCTATGGGAACTCCGAAGTTAAGCGAGTAGCGTACGAGAGCACTCCCAGGATGGGTGACCCATCGGGAAGTTCTCGTGTGAGTTCCCAGAAACAAAACCGTGAGGGTGTGGTCGGGGCCCAAAGCGGACAATATCGTGCTACGGTGGTGGAGCGGGCCCGGAAAGTGGTCCCACCCGGACCGGGATGTGACACCAAAAGGGGTTGTTGGCTTTATATAAAAAAATGATATGCGCATAATTTACCTATATTTTTATGTGAAGTTTAGGTAAATCAGTTTTGAATCAAATAACATATCTATATTTTTGTACCAATTAAGTTACCTATATATTATGATTAGCACATTATTTATTGGGTAAAGTACAAAAAACTACCTCAACTATTGGTGTCACAACACTTTCATACCTCATCTTTTAAAATTGACAATGTCATACCTTATCTTACGAATTTGTGCCAATATTATACCTTCCGTTAGTTTGGCGTGAAATTTCAATTAAATGCTTACGTGGGTTGATTTGGGACCCACTTTTTATTAAAAAATTAATAAAATATTATTAAAAACTAAAAAAAATAATTATTTAATAATTTTTAAATATTAAAATAATAAAAAAAATTAAAAATTTTAAAAAAAATTAAAAAAACCCCTCAATTCATCCCTTTTCTCCCTTCTCTCTCTTCTTCCCCATCTTCATCTTCTTTCCCCTTCTCCCCACCACCCCCCTAATACCCCCTCTTCTTCCCCACTTGAGCCCAACCAGCAACCCAGAAAAACAAAAAATAAATTTAAAAAATGGTGTTGTGATTTCCCCGAGCGCCCTTCCTTTCTTCCCCTTTCCCGTCTTCCCTAAACCCGCACCCACTACCTGCAACCCAAAAAAATAAAATAAAAAAATAAAAAAATAAAAAAAAACAAGGAAAAAACCCATCAGGAAACCTTTGTGACAGGGTGAGAGTGGTGAATTTGGGGTTGGCAAGGGGGGAGGAACTGGGTTTGGTTTTTTTTTTTTTTTTTTTTTCTGGGTTGCGGGTTGAGGGATGGATTTTTTGGGGGGTAGAACTGGTTTGTTTTTTTTTTTTATTTATTTATTTTTCTACTTCTTCTTCTTCTAGGTTGAGGGGACGAACGACGAACTGGACTGGTTTTTTTTTTTAATTTTTTTTTGACCGCTTCTTCTTCTTTTTCCTTTTTCTTATTCCTTCTTCTTCTTCTTCTGGGTTGTGGGGATGAACTGGATAGTTTTTTTTTTTTTCTTTTCTGTTTCTTCTTTTACTTCTTCTTCTTCTAGGTTGCAGTTTTTTTTTTTTTTTTTTTTGTTGAAGATTAAGAAGGGAAGAAGATGAAGATGGGGGAAAAGACAGACAGAGAGAGAGAAAGAGAGAGAGAGAGAGAGAGAGGGAAGGGACAAACTTAGGAGTTTTTTTTGTTTTTTTTGTTTTTTTTTTAACTTTTCTTTTAATATTTAAATAATTATTTTTTTTTACTTTTTAATAATTTTTTAATAGAAAGTGGGCCCTGAATCAAGCCACGTCAACATTTAATTGAAAAATTCACGGCCAAGTAACGGAAAGTATGACATTGAACCAAATTCTAAAGATTAGGTATGACATTGTCAATTTTAAAAGATGAGGTATGAAAGTGTCATGACACCAATTGACACACCCCGACAGAGATAGGAGCGTGCTGGCCGTCACACAAAGGCGACGTAGCCATGTGCACGTGCGGAAGCTAATAGAGTAGTAATATAAAAGTACGAATAATTAAAAACTAGCATTCTAGTACTAGAATAAGTGCTAGTTAGTGCGATACAAATTCAGAGCAGGTCTATAGCAGTCCCAATTAAAACAACAACAGTAGTACGCCCGAAGGCGACCCTACAATGTGGAGTGTCTGTCAGAACGCCGAAAAGCTCGCAAGGGAAACCACCGCAACGGCTAAGCAACTAGAACCTGGAGGGGCGCAAAACAAAAGCGTGAGTGGGCAAAAACAAAGCTCTTTGAAAACCATTTAGCAAAACACAAACTAACCCCTCGCCGTAAAACCTGTATACTTCCCAGAAAAATAACATATGTACGTATGTATAGATATGCCCAAACATGCTCAAGGGTATGCCAATCATGCTCAATATATGCTATGTCAAAATCTCCTAATGATATACAAGTGCTCAGGTGTGAGTCGTATCAATCACCCAATCCTCTGGCAGCCGGAGTCACCTAACGTGACCTGTACGGTTGTATATAGAGCTCAAATATCAATCTCACAAATAAACCTACCCACGAGCCGGAACCACCTAAAGGGGTCTGTACGGCAGGCCTGGGTGTAACATGTATATACGCTCTAGTGCTACGATCACGTGAAGGCTGTACGAATAATCGCGGGTCACCTACGAGTCGGAACCACCTACTGTGGTCTGTACGACAGGCCTATGCACCTAACTTGGATCCAAGCTGAGCGTATGGTGCGGGAGGTGAACAACACGTGAAGGACTGTGCCCTACTCTGGGCGGGAGCACTAACACCGGGGGTGCAGGTTATGAGCTCTCTAAGCATCTCTAAACACTATGTAATGCAATCGTTAATTAACGCTTACCTGGCACTTACCTATGCTTCCACAGCACCCACACATAAATATATATGACATATGCATATGTATATGTATGCCACAAATAATGCATGGAACGATGCATAAACGATAAATAATAAAGTACATGGCATAAGGCAAATAACCCTTTTTAAATCAATTTCTGGGAACATAAATGTATATAGGTATATACGGAAAACAAAAGCCCACTCACTGGTATGTAGAAGGGTCGTAGCCCCCCTGTCTCGCATGTGCACGCTCGTCCTCTGGGTACGTGTCACCTAGATGCGAAACAACTATAAAAACGTTAACTTTAAAGCACATAATCCGTTTCTCGTAATAACTTCTCATACATTGCTCAAAATGGACAAATGAATATACCAACATGCTCTACACAACCTCAGGATCACAACCATATTTTTAAAATAATTTTTGGACACTTCACGCGCCCCCACGCGCCAGCACAGGCACGGGTCCACGCGCCCCCACGCGCGGCCACGTGACCTGCACACTGACGGCGTCAGGTGACGCCGTCAGGAATATTCCCTGGAATATTCCATTAACCTTGACTGACGCCGTTAGCTTCTGTTAGGAATATTCCGTTAAACCCTAACGGAATATTCCCCTATCTTCTCCGATCAACCCTCGCCGGACTCCGGCCACCGGAAAACTGGGAAAAATTAAAACTTACTATTCTCCGTCATTTCTCAACCATTTTTCACGCATTTTACACCAAAATGAAGCCCTAAACCTCATCTACCACGATGGACTAGTTTTAGGGCCTAAAAACAAAGAAATTCAAACTTTCTAAAATACGAAAATCCGGCCAATCTTACCGTTCGTGATTCCGGCGTCCAAAACCGTCCAACGAAGTACTCCGAGGTTCCTCGTGACACCACCAAGCTGCCTACGAGCTTAGAAATCCCAAAAACTCAATGAATAACCTTTGCATGAATAGTACTCAATTCGGCCAATTTCAAAACCACGTGAAAACCAAGGACTTCTCACCTGCAAAGGGTATGGCTGTGCTCGCCTCGACCTCACGAGTTCAATGGTGCAGCTGGTTTCCACGATCTGTGAGGGTTTGGTGGGTTGTGGGTTTGTCCGTACATTTTCAAAGGGAAGGAGGAGGAATGGAGCTCGGGGGAGAGAGAGACAGTGAGGAGACAGAGGGAGAGAGTGTGACAGTGTCTCAGAGTGTATGTGTGTGTGTGTGTGTGTGTGTGGCCCAGCACATGCCACACCACTCAAACAATCCACAACATGACAAAAAAACGAACTAGGGGTAAAGTCGTAATTTCACATGTGCGGTTCGATATTCCCGGGACGGGACGTCACAACCTACCCACCTAAAAAAAATTTCGTCCCGAAATTCAAAACGACCAAATAATGCCCCTAGTAGCCAAAGAACAATCTAGGATACAAATCCCTCATCCGATCTTCTGTCTCCCACGTCGCTTCCTCAACGGAATGGTTCCTCCACAAAACCTTCACTAACTTCACCGTCTTGTTCCGCAGAACCTTCTCTTTCCAATCGATGATCGTCACCGGTTCCTCGTCATACGTCAAGTCCGGGTTAATTTCTAACGGTTGAGGAGGTATCACGTGGGATGGATCAGCAACATAATGTCGGAGCATAGACACGTGGAAAACGTTATGCACTCTGGCTAGCTCCGGAGGTAACTCCAACCTGTAAGCTACCTCACCAACTCGCTCCACGACCATGTATGGTCCGATGTACCGTGGACTTAATTTGCCCTTCTTCCCAAATCTCACTACACCTCTCCACGGCGAAAGCTTCAAAAATACCCAATCTCCGACCTCGTACACCCTGTCTGTAGCATGCCGATCCGCTAAACTCTTTTGTCTGTCCTGTGCCGCTTTCAAATTAGTCTTGATTACCTGGACGTTCTGGGTAGTCTCCTCGACAATCTCTGGACCTACTAAGACCCTTTCTCCGACTTCTGACCAACACAACGGCGTGCGACAAGCTCTACCATACAAAGCCTCAAATGGTGCCATGCCAATACTTGAATGAAAACTATTATTATAGGCAAATTCCATCAAATCCAACCGCTGGTGCCAAGCATCACCAAATTGCAACACCGAAGCTCGCAACATATCCTCCAAAGTCTGTATAGTCCTCTCAGACTGCCCGTCTGTCTGCGGATGATACGCCGTACTGTAGAGTAGTCTCGTACCCAAAGCTTCTTGGAAAGCCACCCAAAACTTAGATGTGAACCGTGGATCACGATCTGAGACAATACTCACCGGAACTCCATGGTACTTCACTACTTTCGAGATGAACAACTCCGCTAATCGACTCAAAGAATACTTCTCTCTCACTGGAATGAAATGTGCGGACTTAGTGAGTCGATCAACGATCACCCAAATGCCGTCAAAACCGTTATGTGTACGCGGAAGCTTGTACACAAAGTCCATGGTGATATTTTCCCATTTCCACTCGGGAACGAGAAGCGGCTGCAACAATCCAAACGGCTTTTTCCTTTCCGCCTTAACCTGCTGACAAATGGCACACCTACTCACATACTCGGCTATCTCCCTCTTCATACCCGGCCAATAATAAAATGGTCGAATGGTATGATACATTTTAGTAGCTCCTGGATGCATGGCGTAAGCCGAGATATGTGCTTCATCCAGAATTTCTTTCTTTAAATCCACAACATTCGGCACGAACATTCTTCCTTCTTGCATCAACATGCCATCCGATTCACGTACCCTGAGGTCTCTCCTCCTACCTTGTTCTCGAGCTTGGATTAATTCTTGAGTCTGCTCATCAGTTACTTGAGCCGCGAGCACCTGATCAACTAAGATGGGCCTAACCTGAAAATTAGCAAGTAAAGCCACATCTCGATCTTCAGCTTCTAACCTCACTCCTGTAGCACGCAAGTCCGCCAAAAGAGGAATACGGCTTGCATACAACGCATTAATGCGGCCTTGAGACTTCCGACTAAGTGCATCAGCAACTACATTCGCACGACCAGGGTGATAATCAATCGTGCAGTCGTAATCGCTGAGCAACTCCACCCACCTCCGCTGACGAAGATTAAGTTCTTTCTGGGTAAAAAGGTACTGGAGACTCTTATGATCAGTAAAGATCCTACACTTTTCACCATAAAGATAGTGTCTCCACAACTTCAACGCAAAAATGATAGCGGCCAACTCCAAATCATGAGTGGGGTAATTCAGCTCATGGGGTTTTAACTGACGTGAAGCATAAGCAATCACCCTACCATGCTGCATCAACACACATCCCAGACCATTCAAGGACGCATCACTATAAACCTCGAAGTCACCACTATCGTCCGGGAGTGCCAGAACAGGTGCTTGAGTGAGACAACGCTTCAACTGTTGGAAACTCTGTTCACACCTATCGTCCCACTCGAATTTAACATCTTTCCTCGTTAGTCTCGTCAATGGTAAGGCAATCACCGAGAAATCTTTAACAAACCTCCGATAATACCCCGCCAATCCAAGGAAACTTCTCACCTCGGTGACGGTTCGCGGTTGTTCCCAATTCTCCACCGCCGCAACCTTCTGAGGGTCAACCAGAATACCCTGAGCAGAAATAACATGCCCCAAAAACGCTACTTGATTTAGCCAAAACTGGCACTTGCTAAACTTAGCATATAATTGATGTTCCCTCAACCTTTTCAACACCAAGGTAAGATGTCGAACATGCTCCGCCTTCGACTTAGAATACACCAGAATATCATCGATAAAAACAATCACAAACCTATCCAAGTAAGGCTGGAAAACCCGGTTCATTAAATCCATAAAAGCTGCCGGTGCATTCGTCAACCCAAACGGCATAACCAGAAACTCGTAATGACCATAACGAGTCCTGAACGCCGTCTTAGGAATGTCATCCCTATTAATCTTCAGCTGATAGTACCCAGACCTCAAGTCAATCTTAGAGAACACACAAGCACCTCTAAGCTGATCGAATAAATCATCGATACGAGGCAACGGATAACGGTTTTTAATCGTCACCCGGTTCAATTGCCTGTAATCGATACACAGCCTTAAAGTTCCGTCTTTCTTCCTCACAAACAATACTGGAGCGCCCCAAGGTGAAGTACTAGGCTGAATAAAACCCTTATCCACTAATTCCTGCAGCTGCACCTTTAATTCCCTTAATTCCGCAGGTGCCATACGGTAAGGAGTCAACGAAATAGGATTAGTACCTGGAAGTAACTCGATAGTGAACTCCAAATCTCGATCTGGTGGTAATCCAGGCAAATCCTCGGGGAAAACATCTGGAAAGTGTCGGACGACCCTCACGTCCTCAACATTACAAGGAGGAGCCTCATCCAACACTACATGGGCTAAGTACCCCTGACAACCTTTAGTCAACAACTTTTTCGCTCGTAGCGCCGAAATAACACCATGTCTCACCCCACTCTGCTCACCAACAAAGGTAACCACGGGTAGTCCAGGACGACGGAATGTAACTATCTTCCCGTAACAATCAATGTTGGCACGATTGGGGTGCAACCAATCCGCGCCCAAAATCACATCAAAATCAACAATATCTAACGGAATAAGATCAGCGGGCATAACCACGCCTTCAACTATCACTGGACAACCTGGATACACACGATCCACAATACATCTCTCCCCTCTAGGCATAGCGAACTCTAAATCATACCCTAGGGGTGTGGGGCGAGGTTGCGTCACTTGAGCAAATGTATGAGAAATCACAGAATGTGTAGCTCCACAATCAATTAAGACTCTAGCAAAATAACCAAGAATATTTAACGTACCCATAATCAGAT
The DNA here is from genome assembly GCF_019419815.1 of Pyrus x bretschneideri. NCBI lineage: Eukaryota > Viridiplantae > Streptophyta > Magnoliopsida > Rosales > Rosaceae > Pyrus > Pyrus x bretschneideri. The sequence continues at coordinate 3,301,757 of NW_025999820.1, read as the reverse complement.
CCGGGTTGTTCTGAGCATCTTGCAGAGAAATGTTGTGTATACGCCCCTGACCCTGCTGCCGTCCACCACGACCTCGGTTCGCCTGAGCACCACGACTCTGCGTACCACGCCCCTGACTGGGCTGTCCGGTCTGTCTCGAAGACCCTGCACTACTGGTAGCAATCTCTCCTGTCTGAAACTGTCCTCCTTGATACCATTGAGAACCGCCGGCTGAAGCTGGAGGATACGGCATATAGCCGCCCGAATACTGGGGATAGCCACCCTGGGAATAGGGATCCTGGGGATACTGATACTGCCCCGGAGCATAAGGGACAGCATCGCCCTGATAGTGGTAAGCACCACCTCGACCCGTCTGGCCGTAGCTACTAGGACCCTGGATCTGCTGGAGTGGTGCAGGTGGTGGCATAAAGGTCTGCTGTGGTTTCTGCTGCTGCTGGCCCTGGGGACAATGTGCCGCTCTATGTCCCACCTGTCCACATGTGAAGCAACCGTTGCTACCACGTCTACACTCACCGAAATGCCGGTTGTTACACCTACGACAAACTGGGGCTCTGCCTCGCCCACCATCGCCCTGCCTCTGGCCTCTAGCGCCACCAGAAAATCTACCTCCACGACCCTGCCCAGTGGCACTGAAGCCACCACTCGAAGAACTAGAACTAGCTCCACCTCTCTTGAAGTTCTGAGTCTGACGGGGGCCGAGCGATACCTGACCTTTACCTTTGTCATCTTTCTTCTGGTTGCTGTCCTTCTCTTCATCAGTATCGCTTGACATATTCTCCGAATCCTCGATCCTCAGCAGTATCTCATAGAAGTCCCGGTAAGTCTCGCTGTGGACTGTAGACGCCATAGAATGCCACTTCTTCCTAGTGCCCAAACGGAAAAGACGGAGCATCTCCGCCGGATTACCAGCGACATCAGGGTGATAACGGGACAAGTCCGTAAACTTACGGTAGTACTCATTTGCTGACATCTTCCGCTGTTTCAGTTCGGAAAACTCCTGTTTCTTACGGTCAATATACTCAGGGGGCACATACCTTCTCCTAAACAACCTCGTAAAAACACTCCAATCGATCCTCTGATCCGGGGTCAACCTACGAAGCTCCTGCTCCCACCAAGCTGCCGACTCCGTATCAAGAAACCAAGCGGTCGTCTCAACCCATCTCTCCATAGGCAAGTTCCCCTGATTATGTAGCACCCGAAAAGTCTTCTCTATGTGTTCTAGCCAGCGCTCTGCGTTCTCGGGTCCCTCACTGCCCTTAAACTTATCCAACTTCAGATTGTACATAGTTTCCAGAGGAGTCCTCTGGGGAGGGCGCATCACTGCCTGAAGGGCTGTAGCAAAAGCTTCCCCCAACTGAGTAATATCGGGGAACGTAGGCTCAGAAGAGCGACGGGGTTCCCGACGAGGCGGCATAGTTCTGACAGAAGACACCAAAATTATTAGAATACTCACAAGGACACAGGACTGCCAAACCTAGGCTCTGATACCAAACTGACACACCCCGACAGAGATAGGAGCGTGCTGGCCGTCACACAAAGGCGACGTAGCCATGTGCACGTGCGGAAGCTAATAGAGTAGTAATATAAAAGTACGAATAATTAAAAACTAGCATTCTAGTACTAGAATAAGTGCTAGTTAGTGCGATACAAATTCAGAGCAGGTCTATAGCAGTCCCAATTAAAACAACAACAGTAGTACGCCCGAAGGCGACCCTACAATGTGGAGTGTCTGTCAGAACGCCGAAAAGCTCGCAAGGGAAACCACCGCAACGGCTAAGCAACTAGAACCTGGAGGGGCGCAAAACAAAAGCGTGAGTGGGCAAAAACAAAGCTCTTTGAAAACCATTTAGCAAAACACAAACTAACCCCTCGCCGTAAAACCTGTATACTTCCCAGAAAAATAACATATGTACGTATGTATAGATATGCCCAAACATGCTCAAGGGTATGCCAATCATGCTCAATATATGCTATGTCAAAATCTCCTAATGATATACAAGTGCTCAGGTGTGAGTCGTATCAATCACCCAATCCTCTGGCAGCCGGAGTCACCTAACGTGACCTGTACGGCTGTATATAGAGCTCAAATATCAATCTCACAAATAAACCTACCCACGAGCCGGAACCACCTAAATGGGTCTGTACGGCAGGCCTGGGTGTAACATGTATATACGCTCTAGTGCTACGATCACGTGAAGGCTGTGCGAATAATCGCGGGTCACCTACGAGTCGGAACCACCTACTGTGGTCTGTACGACAGGCCTATGCACCTAACTTGGATCCAAGCTGAGCGTATGGTGCGGGAGGTGAACAACACGTGAAGGACTGTGCCCTACTCTGGGCGGGAGCACTAACACCGGGGGTGCAGGTTATGAGCTCTCTAAGCATCTCTAAACACTATGTAATGCAATCGTTAATTAACGCTTACCTGGCACTTACCTATGCTTCCACAGCACCCACACATAAATATATATGACATATGCATATGTATATGTATGCCACAAATAATGCATGGAACGATGCATAAACGATAAATAATAAAGTACATGGCATAAGGCAAATAACCCTTTTTAAATCAATTTCTGGGAACATAAATGTATATAGGTATATACGGAAAACAAAAGCCCACTCACTGGTATGTAGAAGGGTCGTAGCCCCCCTGTCTCGCATGTGCACGCTCGTCCTCTGGGTACGTGTCACCTAGATGCGAAACAACTATAAAAACGTTAACTTTAAAGCACATAATCCGTTTCTCGTAATAACTTCTCATACATTGCTCAAAATGGACAAATGAATATACCAACGTGCTCTACACAACCTCAGGATCACAACCATATTTTTAAAATAATTTTTGGACACTTCACGCGCCCCCACGAGCCAGCACAGGCACGGGTCCACGCGCCCCCACGCGCGGCCACGTGACCTGCACACTGACAGCGTCAGGTGACGCCGTCAGGAATATTCCCTGGAATATTCCGTTAACCTTGACTGACGCCGTTAGCTTCTGTTAGGAATATTCCGTTAAACCCTAACGGAATATTCCCCTATCTTCTCCGATCAACCCTCGCCGGACTCCGGCCACCGGAAAACTGGGAAAAATTAAAACTTACTATTCTCCGTCATTTCTCAACCATTTTTCACGCATTTTACACCAAAATGAAGCCCTAAACCTCATCTACCACGATGGACTAGTTTTAGGGCCTAAAAACAAAGAAATTCAAACTTTCTAAAATACGAAAATCCGGCCAATCTTACCGTTCGTGATTCCGGCGTCCAAAACCGTCCAACGAAGTACTCCGAGGTTCCTCGTGACACCACCAAGCTGCCTACGAGCTTAGAAATCCCAAAAACTCAATGAATAACCTTTGCATGAATAGTACTCAATTCGGCCAATTTCAAAACCACGTGAAAACCAAGGACTTCTCACCTGCAAAGGGTATGGCTGTGCTCGCCTCGACCTCACGAGTTCAATGGTGCAGCTGGTTTCCACGATCTGTGAGGGTTTGGTGGGTTGTGGGTTTGTCCGTACATTTTCAAAGGGAAGGAGGAGGAATGGAGCTCGGGGGAGAGAGAGACAGTGAGGAGACAGAGGGAGAGAGTGTGACAGTGTCTCAGAGTGTATGTGTGTGTGTGTGTGTGTGTGGCCCAGCACATGCCACACCACTCAAACAATCCACAACATGACAAAAAAACGAACTAGGGGTAAAGTCGTAATTTCACATGTGCGGTTCGATATTCCCGGGACGGGACGTCACACCAATAGTTGAGGTAGTTTTTTGTACTTTACCCTTATTTACTTTTGGGATTTTTAGCCAAAATGGTCCATGAGATTTACATAACTCCTTACTTTGGTCCCTGAGATTTGAAATCGATAGAATTGGTCCCTTAGTTTGTTCACAATCAATCATTTTGGTCATTCTGTGAAAAATCTCCATAAAAAAAGGGTAAAATGACAAAATACCCTCAATTTTTGTCAAATCATTTTGGCCTATTGTTTATTATATTGAGGGTAGTTTTGTTATTTGGATCCTTATTTACCATAATTTTTTACTGAATGACCAAAATGATTGATGGTGGACAATTTTAGGGACCACTTAAAGTGAGGAGTTATACAAATCTCAAGGACCATTTTGGCTAAAAAGCCTTTATTTTTGTAAGTAAATTATTTTGCATGTGTTTTATTATTTTATGTGCAAATAGTTAAGCTATATTTTTATGTAAAATATAGGTAAATTAAATTTATTTTGAGCAAACGATAGTATCTCTACTAAGACTTTCTCCAATCCTTGGAGTAAAACTCAAATTTTAGGTTCTAAACCTACCCCAACTTGCTTCAACCCTTGGGCCAAATATGAGTTTTAACCCAAAACTCATTTCTGGGACAAATATTTATGAATTCATTGAATCCAACGGTTAAGATCTTATATGATAAAATACGACGGTTAAAAAAAAGAGTGTTTCATACTTTTTTTTATAGTGTTCCACGAGTTTCATGGTGTCAGTTTAGTGATTTTTCAATTTTTATTGGAATCTAATTATTTTTAGGTTAAAATGTTCATAAAATTAAATTAGGATAGTCTACATAATTTTTTTTTCTTCAAAAAAGTTACTTTAAGAAAAAAATCATCTTGAATTCATTCTTTAATAATTTTAGGCTAAAAATTTAACCCAGAAGGGTTGGAGTGGAAAAATTGTTTATGGGTTAAAACCTAAATTTTCTAGATTAAAAATTTTAAATTTAAACCCAATGGTTAGAGATAGTCTTAAGCCACTCTGGTTCGGCTGGAAACTGGAAAACACACTGGTTGTGTGACATCCCACATCGCCTAGGGAAGTGATCCTTAAATGTATATTTTCATCCCTACCTAGCACGAGGCCTTTTGGGAGCTCACTGGCTTTGGGTTCTATGGGAACTCTGAAGTTAAGCGAGTAGCGCACGAGAGCACTCCCAGGATGGGTGACCCATCAGGAAGTTCTCGTGTGAGTTCCCCAAAACAAAACCGTGAGGGCGTGGTCGGGGCCCAAAGCGGACAATATCGTGCTACGGTGGTGGAGCGGGCCCGGGAAGTGGTCCCACCCGGGCCGGGATGTGACATTTGGGGTCACAAGTTTCACCAAAAAATTTTGAACAAAAATGCCTCCAAAAAAAGAAAAATTCAAAAGCAACCCAAAATAATGCACCATATAATGTAGGGGTATTTTCGTCATTTTAATAGTGTTTTTTAATAATTAATTTTTTGTACACTTTTTTTTATTTTTTTTAATTAGTACCTCACAATAGGCTAGTAATAATGTGATTCAATCAGTTGTTCATTAAATATTATTTTCTATATTTTAAACATGTTCAAAACATCTTAAGAGGCATGTAATGTCGGTTATAAAAAGGTCTTTCGCACGCGCATAATAATGTCATTAAATTAGTTGTCAAATGATTGTTTTTTTTTTTTTTGAACAAATGATATTATCTACACTAAGGAGGAGGGGGTGGGCTTAGCCTCACAATGTGCTAGCAATAATGTGATTCAATCAGTTGTTTATTAAATATTATTCTCTATTCTTAATGTAAATTCAATAGAATGTAGATGGAAATTGAAAGACCGATTTTATTATGTGAATTTAGCTGCTTTGATTGGTTTCTAGCATGACCTAAAATTATTCATTTACTTCAAATATTTAACGTTCTTTTTGTCAATTCACACATATAAATGCATTTAAAACGTGTAAGTCGTGTAGTACGTCGTGATTCAAACAATGTGCATGAAGGCTAGTAAGTTTATAATTATCTTAGTCAACTTTTGAATGAAGCTACAGTCTTATTATTATTATTTTTTTTAACAAACAATATTTTTACACTAAGAGGGTGTGAGTGTGGGTGTGGTTCAAATTCACCTTTGGTAAGAATCGAACTCAAGACCTCTCACTTACAAGTGAAGAAGAATCCCACTAAACCATGGTATTAAGTGGCACAAAGCCAATCTTTCATTCTCATAAACAGTGCACCTACTATTTGAATTTCAAAATGTTAGATTGCTTAAACAAAAGCTAGATGGAAATAAGGATTTCACGGGAGAATAAAAAAAAAACCTTGAAATCATGCCTATTAAAACTCAACGAAATTCATCATTATTGTATGTAATAATATGATTCATTAGCATAATAATTAGGGTATTGTAGTTGTAAATAAGGTGTAACAATAGTTTACTTCCTTGCCGATATGTCAATAAATTTGAATTTTGGGTTTTGTTTGGATGTTTAAAATAGGGGTGGGCACTTAGAAAGAAAATCAAAATTGAAACACGAACCAAACCAAACCGCATCAAATGGTTCAATTTTTGTAGTTTTGATATGGTTCGATTTGAAACTGAACCGCAATGTGGAAAAATGGTTTAGTTTCAATTTTGAACATCTAAAACTACACCGAAACCAAACCGCATTGCAAAAGTTAAACAAAAAAAATTTATGCAATACCAATATATTAGGTAATTTATAATGTAGGCTTTCTTTGTTTTGTTTTTCAATGTGTTTTGTTACTTTTGTAGGCTTTTTAAAGTTTATAACAACTAATGTAATATATATTGTTCAGTGGCTTCTCATCCATCGATTTCACTTTCACAATAGGTCAAGGTCTTTCCAAGTATCGCCTTCTCAAGTCCGTTCACAAACTCAAGGGCCTCATCAACCTTCGAAGAGTAAGTGTCCAAAAGAAAACGGAAAGAGAAAGGGTTGAACAATGCAAAGTAGTGGCTTGAAAGTTAAAACACCAAAACCTTTTTGTTGAATTGCATGAACAAGTTATTTTTTCAGGTTGGGCATTTTGATGTTCAAGTTTTTTTGAACTTTAGTTTTAGTATGGTAAACTTAACTTTTTCGTTTGAATGTACTAAAGTAATGTCATAAGGCATTTTAATGTTGAATTTTAGTGTGGTGACCATGAATTTGTTTTATTATTTTTTTTCAATTGGGTTGTACTAATGGCATAAAGCATTTATTTTGCAAATGGTTTGAAATCAAAAGCAAAACCGTTTGAAACTGAACCTAACCACAATCAAATGGTTTAGTTCTATTTTAGTTCAAGCTTCAAAACCACACTGAATGGCATTGCAAAAAAAATTCGGTTTTGATTTTGACTTCACCCAAAACCACACCAAATCAAACCGTACCAACTCCTAATTTAAAGATAGACGGATTTAGGTTTAAAAAATAAAAGTTACAAGAGTATTTCTAGAGAACTAAAGTCAAAGTATGGGTTGGATATCCACCATTGCATTTTGCGCGCGCACGTGTGTGTATATACATATGTGGGAGAAGTTAATTTTATATATAGAAGATGCGATTGCAAATTTGGCATGAGATTTAAGATAATAGAACTTAATTGATAGAACGTACTGTTTTTCGTTCTTTAACAACCATTCTAGATCCCTGTGTCGGATATGGCAGGTTCCAGGTTGTGTCCCGTGAGTTGGCTTACTCGTTTCTTCACATATTTTAGTTATAGAATATAAAAACGAGATACATGAGTTTGTAACGTGAGAGAAGCAAGGGGGTCAACTTCTTTCAAAAATATAACATGAATTTTAGTAATGCATTGTAGCTGGACTTTATATCGATTCTAATGAATTATCCTTTTTACGAAAGTAAATATTTGCCTGCTAGGTAAGAGAATAACAAGTTACAAGCTCTGTCTCAATAGAACATGTATTTTTATTACTATGAAATTCATAAATGAAGTAATTAACGGTAAGGTTACCACTATCCTTTTTGTAGTGACTAATCTTGTATATGCTCCTAAGAAAAGGAAGTCGTCCATTTTTTAAGATCGCTAGTACATTATGCTTGGGTTTTGAATGAATCACATGTTTTTTTTAGACATTTCATTATTCCAACTGTTGCACAAAATTGACAGAGTCAACTTCATTTCCTTATTCATTGAAGGATATAAAATAATGCTCCCTTCATTTTGGAGTACTCGATACAGCACGATTATGACCAAAGAAAATGCAGAAAAGCAAGAGTATATGACAAGAAATTACCAATTATTTAAGATTAATTATTACAATGTTACTCCTATCGTCAGTGCTTACAGAAACTAAATAACTTTATTTTAGGAAATTATTATTAGAACTCCTAAAATCACATTTGGCACTTCAAACTTTCTTTAATTAAAAAGAAAAATACACTTGTGAAGAGTGTAAAATGAGATTTTTGGAATGTTAATAACAATTCCCTTTATTTTATAATAAGATCCATAAAAGATTTTCTAAAATCCATAGAAAATTTGGGTGGTTGCAATTGGGTGGATGGGACCTGTTTGATGCATAAATAATGAGTTGGAAGCTTTTTCTAGCTTTGCGTACATGAAAAAGTTAGTAGTGGTGGTGATGTCCACCATTGAGCAGCCTCAAAATAATTGATAATCAAGTAACAATGTTCCATAGTACTATGATATAGTAATATTCATACTATTACATCTTAACACCAATACACAAGATAGATAGACGGGAGTTTGAATTAGAGTTATCGAAAATGTAATTGAGATTGTTTCGCAGGCAACTTGGAGGCACATAATTATGTCAAAAATAAGAGTACTACCCTTTACTAACGTTTATTTGACGGAATTGATGAAAATAGAGTAAACTGAGACTTGATGAAACAAAAATGACCGTTTAATTGGGAAAGTGAGACAAAACCAGCTTTAGAGAGAAACATGAGACTAAATGAAACTTTCAGGAGGCAAATCAATTATTGAGCCTGTTTAAAAGGTGTTTTTATGCATTTCCAAATTCCATTTGCAGTTCTACAGTAAAACTCAAACAGTCTGCGTAAAAAAAATCCAACGCAGCCATCTGCTCGATTCATTCCATCTCTTGCATTTCTCTTTGGCCCCGTTCTCATTGTCTCTAACTAGACTAGATTTAGAGACTGAGATGAACTACCTTCACATGAATTAAGCAGGATAAAATAATAAAGTATTTGGGGCAATGATAGGCGTTGACTAAAATATTTTTGGAACCCAGATTATTTTTGCCCTTTTTAAATTCAGTTTTTCCATTTTATAATCTCCTAAACTTCAAATATTTACTTGCCTATTGTAAAAAAACTTTTGAAATTATCTCCACTGTATTTATCTATTTAATTATTGAATAACTTCAATATGGAACAGAATCTAACTTTTATTTTTTGAAAAACTTGTTACAACTTGTTGGAAAGTTTGGAATGAACAGAATAAAATATATAAAAAAATAGGTTTTTTTTATATGAATCTCCTAATTTGATTGAAGCCATCATTCATATTAAATAGTTTTGAAAAATTTTTAGCAAGACTAATTAAATCTTATGGATTGAGTCCTCAAAAAATTATTATGTTAATTTTGATGGATTGGTCTATTCCAATGGTGACACACCTATTGATTTGTAATTAGGCAATCTAATTGTTCGGAATGAAGAGATCTTGCATGAGCTTATAAGTAAATTGGGCTAATCTCTATATTGCTATTTGGTTTTATGGTTAAATCTCAACTTCCTTCATGGTATCAAAGGTTGTCCCACATGTGAAGTCCAAAGGAGACCATGTCACCCGATTTGTATTCTCCATGTTTTAGGCTTGAAAATTCGCCACATATGAGTGAACATGCTGAGAATGAACCCTACATTATAGGAGGAGGAACCTTGAATGGTCTTATAAGTAAATTGTGCTACTTTGCATATTACCAATTGGTTTTATAATGAAGCCTCAACTTTCTTGACTTATTTCCTATAAATTTTCATCATCACTCTCAATCTGACATATCTTTCGGGAAGGAAATATATATGGTTTTTGATGGCTTACCTTCCCTAGCGCTTTTATATGATGTATTTGATTTTGGGTTAATGATTTTCCTTCTGTAATATGGTATAGGTTAAAATTTGACCTTTATGAAAATAGTAACGTAATTAGTTTTTGGGTTAATGATACCTCGAGAATACTCATAATTAGTATCAATGTTAAAAAAATAGTAGCATAATTACATGATTATGTTCTAATATATGACGTACATCAAAACAATGAATAGTTAAATGTTTAATTAATGATCTACTAAATAGAAAGTCAACAGCTAAAAATTCTGATATACAATAAAAAATAAAGTAAAACAAAAACTTACGCATGATATGCATAGAAGCAATATTTCTCCTATTGAAAAAGGACGAGATGATATGTTTTTAGGTAGAACTAATAAAAAGTCCCTAACAGAATATTTTTAATTGAAAAATACTTAAACAACCAAAAAGTAGTCACACTTATGAATTTTAAAAAAAAAAAAAAGCATGTCCTTAATAATACAGAAAGTGTCCTTAATAATAAAAAAAATTGCAATTAATAATATAAAAAAATATGCCCTTAATAATAAAGAATGTTGTCTCAGAGTTTTCTAATAAAAAAAAAATTTGTGAGGGACTTTCCCTTAATTTTCTAATCTTTTTTTTCAGAGTAATGTTAGGTAGACTAATTTGTTAAATGACATTTGCAAATCATGTAATGTATTACTAATAGGAAATAAGTTCATTAATCAACATTTAATTAATAATCCAATCATCAACAACCATGTTATATGATTTACAAAATATGATTTAAATTAATAATCTTCCTACATAATTTTTTTTATGAACATTATGTTAGATTGTATTATCACAATAATAGTAATCCCCCCCTGCTCCCTTAATAATAGTAATTTTTATTTTAAAAAAAGGTTACGTTAGATTGTTTATCTATTATACACAAATGAAAATCATAATAAATGCAATATTAAGACCACTGTTCTAAAAATTCCCGTCTAGCACCGCTGGTCACTACTTTGATTAACTCTTAGGCATTTGAAAATTAAGAAAGACCGCCTAAACCTGCTTTGCCCACGTAGCCTATCTAGGAGCCCACCTAGTTCACCTAGGCACCTTCTTAGATCGTGACTCTCACTTAGATAGAAAATACATAACTTTCATTTACATTTTTTCTAATAAATTGAACTATACTTGTTAAATATTTGGATGAACACTCATTATATTATGATTTTCCATATTTTCAATATGTTCTAACACGTTTTAATTTGTATGTCACTCTATTTTTCATTTTTTGTATTTTAATACAATTATGTATTTTTTAAGTATAAACATGTACTTATTTATAAAATATTAATAAGTTTACTTATATCCTTCTAGTCCGCCAAAGCCTTGTCCAGCTGTTTTGCGTTTAACGTCTTTTAGAACCTTAATTAAAACTAAGTCAAATCGAATGTTTTGCGATCGCAATCATGGATGCATAATTGTCCATTACTTTTAGGGTTTCCCATTGGTCAAAGGTAGAACAAACTTATATCTGCACGTGTATTAAATAAAGGGGCCCTTATGTATAGTATATTGGCGGCTTGGCCCACATATCACCACCGTCACCTGCAGATTACCATCCCAAAAAATTTATTAAAACCCTGAAAGAGATCGAAGAGACAATAATGGAGGAGCACAATTAAAATTGCTTATATATATATATTGGTCAAACATATTGGTTTGACCACATTTCAATTTTGTACATTATGAATGCATACAATCGTCACCGCCGACGGTTCAAGACAAGCAGCGTTGAAATTCTTTGCTTCTTCTTTCTTCATCTTCCGTTCCCCAATAGCTGCACTTCCAGGTCGTTGCCTTTCTTTGCTTATTTCCAATCTATATATAATGCTTCTAATATTTTCATCACACACAATAACCAAATCCGAAAAATAATCTCACTCTTTTAAGTCCTCAAGAACCCTAGAAGTTCAAAGTTTCACTCGCAATGGAATCTCACGCCTCTTCCTCTTCAGCCTCCTCCACCACCACATACTTGTCCCAAACCAAACAACCAAAAAAGGGTTCAATTTCAACCTCAAAGCAGCTTCCCAATCACCAGTCAGCACTCCACTCGGCTCGAAAATCTTCGTCGAAGCCATGGAAGAAACCTGCTGTTGCACCACTTCCACCAACCCCACCAAGAATCTACAAAGTTGACCCCATTAACTTCAGGGAGCTTGTCCAGAGCCTAACCAGCGAGCCAGAGTTTATGGAGACTCGGTCTCTCCAGAGCGTAGCTCCTCCACCGATCGATATCCGTGTGTCTTCTGTACCAAACCATGCCCCTTCTTCTTCACCAAAAATTAGCTCACCATTTTCGGTTATGTACAAGGAATTGTCGGATACATTGGAGCTGAGTCCGATGCCTCGCCAACAGAAGGTGCATGATAGCACGGTGGACTCGAGTTACCTGAGACTGAATTTGCAGTCCCCGTCTTCCCATCATTGGTTTTCTTTCCCTATGCACAGCCCAGGGACTTTGTCCAGTATCGAACGACCCGAAGTTCTTTAGGACTACTTCAATCACAAATGCTATATTTATGTGAGCCCAATTTCTTAAAATTGTGGTTTTTTTTTTTTTTTTTTTTTTATAACTTATAAATCCTAATTTTGTTTTAAATTTTAGCATTCTAGTTTATTAAGAACACATCTATAGGTTGTATGTAATAATGTAAGCAGCAATGCATAGAATCATGTACACAAGTTTGACTGCAATGCTAGCTAGCTAGCTAGTTCAGAAGTCTTTTAATGTGAACGTGTAGTTATGAATCAATGGAATAATGGCAGATAAAGTGATATTTTAATAACTCTAAATATTACAATATTGGCTGATCGGGTCCTCACCGAATTTTACCACTGCAGATTGATAATAACAATGGCCAGAGATTTACCATCAAAATCAGGTGGCTGAAAACGAGATTGACGTCGGTATAAGTAATTATGTACAAAAATTGGGCGTATCATTCTCGACTGGCATTTTTGCGATGAGGATTAGAAAGTTTCAGAGAGGGGGCGGCCGAATAATGGGTCTAAGCACCGATACTATCATAACTTAACCACATACAAGCTCAACAGAAGATGTGACGTTAAGGTCTGGATGCTTATTTGGAAATTGAATGTGATATTTCGCCTTAACTTTGTCTTACCATGATAAAATGGGGAAGAAAAATTTTAGGTGTGTTCATACCTTGCAAGCTTTTTACCCATGATAGATTTCACTTGTTCTTGTCAAGATTTGTTGTTTTGCAGGATCCATTCCTTTGTTCATCTCTTGAGTATTGGTAAGTAAAATTTGGTTTTAGGCTTGGGGTATTTTGTTAAGGAAAGCCAAAGGGAGAGATTGTGAAGTCTAGAGTTTTAGGTTTGGGTTTCCTTGTCAATAATGTAATATGTACCCCACATGCTCAAGTTAGTATTAGAACATGCTCTGCACTAAGGGCCGCCATTGTTGGAAATATTCATTCAAGGGTTTGACTTCTCACATCAAAGATTTATTCATGCATATGCATTCCATGCTTATATTTCCAGTTCTGTCTTATCAAAACTTCTCGCTGCTTTCCAGTTTACTGGGCACACACTTTAAGATAACCCACATAGGCTGATTGACATCTTTTTCTCGAGTGTGGTTTTCTCACCCTTGATCTAAACACAATTGCTTTGGCTTTGACACATGTCTCCTTGCTCCCTTTATCTGAAATATCCATGCCTCTCTTTAAAAGGGCAACTAGGGTTCGTTTGGTTTTTGGGGGCTAAGATTGGAAAAGTTTTTTAGAGCTTTATTTTTCATCTCCATCTCAGATCTCCTAGGAGCATCAAACATATTTTATGGTTAATGTTCTTCATCGAATATTTCTAAATCTATCTTTGAAATTGCTTACTTAGATTTGTTTTATATGCTCATTTGTTTTGGCTAGGAGTTTTACATTTTTAGAAAAGAGTTGTTTTAGTTTTGAGTTGCCTCTTTGAGTTCCTCATCAGAAACACGAGCCACAAAATCACACTCATGCACTAAACACCTAAATCGTTGCATATTAGGGTAGCATTGTCATTATGATTTTGTTTTAAGTTTGTGGTCAAGTTTTTCAAGTTTTAAACTGACCTCTTTTTGGATTTGCGTCAGTTACATCTTTCAAGTGTTCGACTGGTGAAACTGACTAGACATTTGAATCCAGATCTGCATAACATTTTCATATCATCATATGCATAATTTGTGTGTTGGTCTCGATGCCACAAGGTGAAAAGTTCAGGAGGAGTTGCCATCTTGTGAAGACTGGAGATGACATCATTTCGGTGCCACAAAGTGAAGAGCTCAGGAGAAGCTATCACTTCATGAAGACCGAAATCTGTCTCATGTAAGGCAAGGTTGCACAAAGGTAAAGCTACTCAGTAGACTAGGTCTAGCAGTTGAGCTATGTTGGTACTTTGTAAGAATCTTGTTTACATTAGTGAATTGGACTCAGTGGAGAGTCCCCAGTTTTTAACCCAGATGTGGATTTTTTCGGCCAAAAACTTCTTGCATTCTTTGTCCCTTAAGTAACTTCACATGTCTTATTTACTTTCATATGTTTCATGCATTCTATGAATTGTTATTTGATATGTGTTAGAGATTAAGTTTACACTGCATAGTATGAGCAATGAACTGAATTGTTGTTGACTAGGATAACTTGTAGTGAACTAGGCTTAATTCGTAGATTTGCGTTGATTAACTGACGAATATGTACTTAGTTGACTGGTGAGCTTGACTAGTTAATCCAGCATACTTTAATTCATAATTGCTTTGTCATTGCTGTTTGCATAATGCATTGGTATGTAAATGTGTTCAAGCTTAGGAAGTATTGTTGTGAAACTAATCTGGCAACTCTGATTAGTTAAACGTATTGGTCAATTAGGTTTTGTTCTTACAACTGCACTTTATATCATTAACCAACTTGTAATTAGTTGATTAGCTCATTTGACTAGTTTACCATGCAAAGTTAATTTTTCTTTACAGGATATTCCACCTAGTACCCAATTTCACATCTTTTACACTTAAATTAGTATAACTTGAATTAGGACCACGAATGGAAAACCCCAAAGTCAAATCATGAGTTAAGGACAACCGCAACCCCAAAGTTCGAAGTCCTAAGTTGTGTCCCCGAAATATTTAAAGGTTACATGATATGGTGTTGCCTTCGTATGTGGCTCACTAATTAAAAAGTGATCTCAGGTAAGGGGCGCATTGAAGCATATGTTACATGTAGAAAACCTCATGAAGTTAAATCCCCCTTATATTGAATGATTCCCCTACTGAGGCCACTAAGGCCTTTATATAAAACCTCACACTATAGTAAAGTTTGGGGCATTATCGATATTGATTAATAATGGTTCATTCAACCATCTTTGAAACTTCAAAGAATTGCTACTTTAATTATTTATGTTTGTGATATGGTGGTTACATGGGGTCATCACGGTCACGAGATATTAAAAGGTTTTCAATAATACCTTACAACTAAGTTTGATATGAAAGAGTTGGGAAGTATTTTCTTGGAATATAAGGGTTCGTTTGGATATGCTTTTAAAATGACTGAAAGCGCTTTTAGAGAAAATATTTTTGGGTTTCAAAAGCACTTAAAGTGCCTTCTGCAAGAAGCAGTAGTTATGTGCTTCTTTCAAGAAGCACTTTAAGTGCTTTTCCAAGATTTACTTGCATCTTTACTAATGATTGGTTCTAAAAACATTTTCACCAAAAATGCGTTCAGTCATTTTAAAAGCAGATCCAAACAAGGTCTAAGTTGCTAGATTAAAGCATGCCTTCTTTCTATCTCAAAAAGGGAAAAAAAAAAAAAATTGGGTATCATGACTGAATAATATATGCTATGTACGTTGGATTGTATTCTATTGAGTATTGACACTCTCATATGGCAAGTTCCACTTGTATCCAAATCGAGTCTGCCAATACGGAGAGATCCTAGGCTTGTGGAATGATTGATGTATTTGTCTCATATGCAACACCACAGTTTATGGAGTTAATGCAGTGCGTCGGTTTATGCATGCTTTGAATGTGTTGAGGTAGTTGAAGGTCTGGTCCTGGTAAAAGATTGATGTTTTCTAATCATTTATATGGGAACGGATACACGTGATGCAATATGAATTATTGACATAGTTTGTATTGTCATATATCGGATTTGAAGCTTAAAAAGCCAGTTTGTATGGTGACAATAAGGTTATAATTGATAGTGCAATGAATCTGATTTAACATGATTGCAAGCTGAATTGGCTTTTCTTTTTTGAAGACTTGAGAGCAAATGGATGATGTGCTTACTAACACAGCCTCAAGTAGAGTGTTTTACATCTCGCTTGATAAGTTGGATATGCGTGATAATTTTACACCAAGTAGAAGATGATTGTTGGTCGTGCAAGTTTCCTTCATATTTAAAATTGTACTTATATCCTAAAGTTTGATTAAGATTAAAGTATATATAATTACCTCTCTCAATGTAAGATTGTATATATACCACTACTTTAGGGACATATCATATTAGATCTATTGAGCATTGCCTTTACCATTCTCTTCAGTTCTTTTCATTGTTATGTTAATCTCTTAATAGTCTTTCCCACCCATTATCATCAATTAAATAGAAACAATAGCAGAAATAGAATTTCGAGAGAGAGAGAGAGAGAGAAGACAAACAAATTTACTCGAACCCAAAGCTATGGAGATCGGTCTCATAAAGCCGGACTAGAAGGGTGCAGTGGTGGTTGGGGGGATCGAATCCGAGTTTCAAGAGGGAGAGATCTTCTGGGTTTTAGAGGGATATGGAGAGAATGGGGCAGGAGGAGAAAAAGAGAGATGAAGATGTTTCTAAACAAAGTAAAAAAGAAAATTAATAATAAAATGATGTTGTTTTTTTTTTATTCTTTATTCATTTATCTAGAAAAAAATTAATACCAATTGATCGGGCAATTTATTTAACAGGATACACTCAGACAATTACTATTGACTAAGCTAGTAATTGTCTATTGCCCAATTGTTTGGGCAATTATTATCCGAATGAGTAGAACTGCTCTTATGTGCAGTGTTTAAAATTTCGTCGACATGGTCGATATTTTTTATGGAAATATCCAAAAAAACCAGATAAAGATATGAAACTAAGGGTGAAGTCTAAACTTATACTTCACCTCATATCGGAGAAACAAGTTTAGGGTAAAATCGACATAGACACATATGCTAAATATCAGAGAAGCTCTTATATTTCATTCAAATCAATGTTGGATAATCCCTAAAGCTTCATTTTAAATTTTCATCATTTCTAGAGCCAACCTTGGCCCAGTGTAGGTTGGGCCACCATCCAGGCAAAAAATTGGGTGCATCAAAATTATGAGAGTGATATATTTACATATGTTTTCATAAGAGTATAAATTTATAAAATTTGGCTAAATGATTAAAATGTTTAACTAGACGGGTTCTGATTGTTTCCATTGAAAGTACCCTAACTTCAAACTCAATAATTACAAACACGGAAATCTCAAAAATCTCAAAACGGGTTCTGATCATTTCCATTGAAAGCGGTCAATATCAATATTTGATATATTCGTCATTATTTTTACAAATTTATATATCGATATTTTCATTGATTTCGATTTCTTAAACACAGTTCATGGGTAAGCATCCAACCTAATATGTTGGAAAACAAGCCAACAGAAGGCTAAGGCCAATGTTCAGGCGATGACCCCCAGCAATGCAGCGCATATGGCTTGGTGATGACCAGCAGCAATGCGGCGCATATGGCTTGGTGATTGGACCACCCAACCATCATATTTTATTTATTAATTCACACCACTCACCATCTTACATACATACAATGGAAAGAAATCATCTATAGATTCCTTCTTCCTAATCCACCAAATCAGGGTCATTGAAATTTGATTCAACGGTTAAAATTATTATGATTTTAAAGTGACCCCTATTTATAACAATTTGATCAAATTTTAATGACACAGATTTCCTAATTTGATGGATTAGGAGAAAGGGATCCACAGCGTATATCGCTTGGTGATTGGACCACCCAACCATCATATTTTATTTATTAATTCACACCACTCACCATCTTACATACATACAATGGAAAGGAATCCTCTACAGATTCCTTCCTTCTAATCCACCATATCAGAGAATCCATGTCATTAAAATTTGATCCAACGGTTGAAATTATTATAACGTTAAAGTGACCCCTATTTATAACCATTTGATTAAATTTTAATGGCATAGATTTCCTGATTTGATGGATTAGGAAACAGAGATGGGAGAGGATCCCTTTCCACATACATTTACCAAAACATATATAAAAAGAATCACAGAACAGAGACAAACACCAATAATGGAGAATAATAAAATATAGTACACTTACATATCATTTGAATTGTTACTCTAGTTCAAATTGATTCTTAACTTCTTTTTTAGTAAATTAATACTTTGAATTATTTGAAATTGGTTAATTAACCCATCATTGTAAGATTCAATAAAATTTCATCTATTTGACATCAAATATTGACACGTGATCAGCACATAATTCAATTTTAAGGATAAACTCGTGTCATTATTTAATGGTACGTAAAATGGATAAAATTTCATCAAATCAGACGATGAAAGGTTAACTAGCTGATTTCAAATAGTTCATGCGAGTTAATTTACTAGAAACATAATTTAGAGGGTTAATTTCAACTGAGTAGTTATTCATGGGGGCAGTTTAATAATTGTAACATAATTTTTTTGACCACGATAGTTTACTAAAAACATAATTTAAAAAAATATAATTTAAGGGGTCAATTTCATTCGATCGTCACGGCCGACGGCTCAAAGACAAATAATTCTTCTTCTTCTTCTCAAACGGCTTCACTTCTAGGTCGTTTCCCTTTTTTACTCACTTCGCAATCCTAAATATAACCAAACCACCACTTCCATTCCATTCACTTTCCAAATCCCACATAACAATCCCATTCTCCAGTTCCTCCAAACCTCACACTTCCAATTCCAAGTCCCATGGAATCCTATTCCTCTTCCTCCACAACCTCCTCCACCACCACATACTTGTCCCAAACCACGCAACGCACAAAGGATCCACTCCACTCTGTCCGAAAATCTTCATCGAAGCCATGGAAGAAGCCTGCAGTTGCACCACTTCCACCAACCCTACCAAGTGTCTACAAAGTCGACCCCATTAACTTCAGGGAGCTTGTCCACAGCCTCACCACCGCGCCAGAGTTTTTAGAGCCTCGGTCTCTCCAAAGCGTTGCGCCTCCACCTATCGATACCAACGTGTCCTCTCTACCAAATAACGTCCCTTCTTCGCAGATCGAAAACGTGTCCACTGCACCAAACCATGTTTCTTCTTCTTCTTGTTCTTCAGCTGCACCTGAAATCAGTTCATCATTTTCCGTGATATACAAGGAACTATCGGATACATTGGAGCTGAGTCCGATGCCTCGTCATGAGAAGGTGCAAGATAGCACGGTGGACTCGAGTTGTCTGAGACTGAATTTGCGGTCGCCGTCTTCCAATCATTGGGTTTCTTGGGAATCGTCCAGTCTGGAAGATAGCACTGTGCTCTAAGACTAGTTTAAAATCCCAAACTGTATTATTATACGAGCCCAATTTCTCAAAATTGTAGCATTTTTAATTAATTTTTGTTTTGGTTTTTAGCATCCTAGCCTCCTATTATAATAAGAACATAGCTATAGGCTGTATGTGATAATGTGAGTGGCTTTGCATTATTGCAGACAAGCTTGGCCAAATTCCTGTTATTGTTAATGTAAAATTAATTATGAAATCAAGGAAATTATTAATTGAGCGTACATTTCTGAATTCTTTATGCAGAATTTGATGAACTTCCACGCAAATGCTTAACTCACATTTCACTTAAACAAGATCTGTTCATGTGTTAAGTGTGTTAAGAGTGCATCACATGATACCATTTTAGTTGAGAAATTAATATGTGTAAATTCTTATGTTGTCCTAACTTTTATACAATATTTAGATGACGAACTTTAGATCCAACTGTTGAAAATGCACTATACGATCACTGCTGATGAATTACTCAAGCATTTATTTATTTATTTATTATTATTTTTTTTTTGGTAACAAAAGTTTAGGAGAGGATTGGTTATTCTTACCACTAGCGCCAAGGCATACGGACAATCTCGAGCTGAAAGGGTTTCACGTGTCACCTAAGGTACCGTTTGGTACGCAGAAGGGACGGGACGGGACAGGATGGGACGGAATAGAGGTTTTGTGTTATGTTTGGTACAAGCAGGACGTAATAGGACAGTTGTTCCATTTTGTGTTTAGTACGCGTTGGACGAAACAAAACCAAAAGATTGAATGACTAACTTACCCATGTTATGTCTGTTGTTTGGTACAATGTTTATGTGTGGGATGGGATGAGACATTTTTTTTTTTTTTTAACTTGTTCATATTACCAGTAGCTATCATTGATACGAATTTTCATGAGAATTTACAGATTGTGCACCAACGAAGATTGCTGGCAACGGAAATCAAACCTTGGTGGAGTGACATATAAGACAAAGGCCTTACCAATGGAGCCAACCCTAATTGGTAATTACTCAAGCACTTAAAAGCTAGTACTAAAACAATTATAAATGCATAAAACTAATGTCTCGTTTGGTGTCTAAAATTGAATTGAAATTAGACAACCCACTATATTTAAGAAATACTGAAAGGAGAAGGAGAAATGAAAAAATAGATCTAACTTGAAGGTAGAAGATGGGTTTCCCATTAAAGAAAGTTATTATCCAAATCCCTGCCACAGTAGGGTTATAAGGGATAAACTTTGAATTTTATAAGTTACTGAATTCATTCAAATCCTATCTAATTTCCTCAAAAAAAAAAAAAAAAATCACATCTACTTTCAATAAACCTTGAATTTTGTGAGTTATTGAATTCATTCAAATCTTAGACGTCAAATGAGTTCTAAGCAAAGGACTTTCAAATGACAGCTTTTCAATTTGTTGTTTGAAAGTTCTCCTAAATTTCGTACTTCTAGTCATTTTCGAGTCTCTCTATTCAACTTTTTGTAATGCATCCCTAACAAATTAATCCTTCTAAATTCTAACTTAACTAAACCCTTAACTTTTATAAAGCTTTAAAGTTTCTCGTTCACATGTCTATGTGAACCTTTTGAAATTCTTTTAGGTTTCTACCTGAGGTTATCATCTTCCTCCTTTAAGACTCATAATCACCGACCACGTGTATTTTTTTATTATTGGTGAAAATTTATTTATCATGAGCCCACTATTACAAAATCTTGACTCCATTATTTATTAAAACGCGGTATTATGGTCACCATTCACCTTGATATTACCACCTTGGCCGGAGGGGTACAGATGTACAATACAGTCGCTATCTTGCAGATCAGTAACCATGACTGCCACTAATGTAACAATGATTGAAATTTGCCGCCACAAAAGTTTTTCAAAGGACCGGCCGCTGCAAACAAGTGGATGTGAGTCTGTCCTACAAGCTCACTGAAAAGTCTTTTGGTTTTTCTGTGTTTTGTGTGTATTTTTGTTACGAAGATGCAAAATGTTCGGACATTTTACACTGGTAGGCCGGAAAATTTTCCAATGAGAAAAATGTAAACAACCTATCTTGGCTGAAAGATGTAAAAAGAAAAAAATGTAGATTACATATTTTTTACATCTTTTGAAGGTGGACTGCACCATTCAAAAAGAGAAAAATCAGTAGTATCCCAACTTACATCTCTCACTTGAGATGCTATCAGGGTATTAAGCCATCTCCAACCGAAAGGTTCAGAGGGTCAGATGGCCGAAAATAGTCCGAAAATCGTCTCCAACCGAGAGCTAGGCCAGAGCGCTCGTGGAATCTGAGAGGGCCCCACAAAATTTGAAAGGGCTAGCCAGAAAAATCATTATTCCTGTCAGTTATAACCGATAGGAATCCTTAAGCTAAAATTCAAATGCAATGGCTAGCTGATTGCATTTGATTTGATTTTTTTTTTTTTTTTTACAGTTTTATTATTATTTTTTATTTACAAAATTTTTCCTATAACTTCTATTTCACAAAATTTGTTTCATTTTATATTAAATTCTATTTTTTTCCTATAACTTCTATTTCACAAAATTTGTTTCATATTTTTTTTAAATTATAGTTTTTTCCTATAACTCCTAAGCCATTATACAACATTAAATTAAATTAAGTACCATGAAACAACATTAAACAATATGAAACAACATTAAATAACATTAACCAACATACAAATTATACAACATAAAAAAAAAAACATTTAACAACATGAAACTTAAACAATATTTTTAAAAACATTTAACAACATAAACGCCTACTTCATGCTTCTTTTGGCCCAAAGAAGTGTAACAAGATCCTATGGCCCGACGGTTTTTGGTGACAGGGCTAAAATAAGTCCTATGGCTCCTTGGCCCTCGGTTGGAGACAGAGGCAAATATGGCCCTGTACTGTTCATTAAAATATTAATCTCTTAGAAAGCTAGAGGGTTAAAACGAGTCATCTAGCCAGCTCTCGGTTGGAGATGGCCTTAGATGATGAATTCAAAAACACTTTTGACAAGAAACTCAAAACTTTCAGCAACTCAACCTCATTGGGAAGGACAAAAAGCCTGAATTTGATTAGATAAATCGGAATTGAATTTCACACTCATCTTTTATTTCTAATCGTCAAATTAAATAAATCAAACAAAAATAACTGATAAAATTAAACAGATGTGTATAAGATGCTTATCAATTCCATATAGATAAGAGCACATATGAAAATGAATATGTTCTGCATAATCTAAAAACATCATTCATCTATATATACACAAAGAATAGTACATCTTTTCATAGCCAAAATTACAAATCTGAATTACTTTTAGCCGAGGAATTCTTCCCGAAAGTTTACGGTAACGAGTAACAGCAACTGTTAGCACAAAAAAGTGAAACTATCGCAGACGAGTAGAAGTTCCTTGTTCTTCGTGTCCCTCCTGAAGTTGAGGAGAAATCAGCCAGTGTTATGGTCATGCAGAGCTATTGATCCCAGTAGTCTCTAAGTTGTGACATATGGAGCAAAAGTTCATCCCTGCCGAAGCCAGTTATGTTAGAACCAATCAAATGTTAAGGATATATTATACAACAATTTGCACAGTTTTATTTCGAACGGTAAAACTCAACAACAAATACAATATATTAAAACATAAACACTTAGTGTAATTATATATAAAATCACAAATCACTGACTTGTTCTTTGACGATAGAGGCTTGTAGAAGCAATCTCCTAAGACAGAAATTCGTCCCTACACCAGTGCAGCAGTTCGATGGACGTCTATCTTGCAGGATACAACTATCTAATCCAAGTTCTTGCACTCGAACTTGGATTCTTGGCGAATTGGTTGTGTGGTTCTCAGCGAAATATGGAGGAATGAATTTGGAAAAACTTGATTGTAGTTTCTGATTTTATTGCCATATATATAATGGCATAATGTGAACTTATCCAACCATTCATGCTTATCAGTTTTTTAAAAAGAAAACCGAATGCAACTGTTAAAAACTGAACGTAACTGTTCAGTCAGTTTTATCCTTTCGGAAAAAACTGAATCCAAAAAAAAATCAAAAACGTAACTTGTGTTTTTCGTCCATCCGAGCCCAAGGCCCATCTTTGACATTTAATATATATATCCAAACTCTCCAAGTCTAAGGCCCAAGGTCCATGATTTTGGCTCAATTCATTTCAAACTATAAGTGAGTGAAATTACTTATAAAGACTTAGTATGAAAAGGGTTTGGGCGATGTGGGACTGCCAGTCCCACATAACTTAAGTTTCCAACAAGTTACACTGCTAGTCATGATCCACGGGGAGGTGCGTACGCGGTAGTTTTCTTTGATAAACTGCTGAAAATCCCTGGGGTTCTTATCTGCCTTTTTACCTTTGCCGGCCCTTATTTTGTCACACTTGGTGAAGACAAAAGTCATTTGTATCTAAAAGCAGAAAGAGCACACGAATTATGAGCAATTTATGATGAGGGCTAACAGAAAGGTATTTCATATCGGAGAGCAGTGTACATTGTTACGTCCAAGCAAATTAGCGTAATCTAGGACGGTTTTCTGAGGCGGAACACTAGCATCAACAAGGAGCAGGACGGTAACAAGAGTATGTCTGTTCCAAAAGAAACCTTTGGTGAATGCAGACCAATCCATTCGAGCAGCTTCTGGAGCTTTAGCAACCCTACAAACAAAGAAAATCACTGGACATGAGGAAAAAAAAAGAAAAAAAAGAAAAAAAAGAGGAGATGGCAAAGGTATTTTATTCAATTACTGTATATTGTTATTGAAATTACTTGTAAGTGAGAGGTTTTAGGTTCGATTCTCGCAAAAACAAATTTGAACCACATTATTACTAATCCATTGTAAGGCTAACCCCACCCTCTCTCCATTTAGATAATATTGTTTGTTCATAAAAAAATAAAAATTAAAAAAAAGGTTTTTTTAGTTTTGTAAGGTTATAGAAAAGGCAATCTGTCTAATAAGGCCATTTGGTTACAAAGGTGGATATTTGCTGAGTTTGAGCTTAAGGATCTTTAATTAATTTTCTCTTTCAAAGATTGAGCTTAATTATTAGTATCATTATTACACATATAATTTTGTTTGTTTTTCTATTAGTTTAATATTTTAATAATCCAATTTGAACTACAAAGATGGAGATTGAGCTGAATTATTAAGGGAAGTTATGACATTGGTCACAAAATTAGCCTCCCTAAATGCTTGACTTTTGTATGGAAAGAGAGAGAGAAACCAACAAGATAAAGAGGGTCAACTTCTTATGTTCCTAGGAGTTGTAATCAAATTGCTCATGAGCTAGCTGAATTTGCAATGTTGTGCGATGATGTTGTAGTTTGGGATGACAGAGTATTTGAATTCGAAACACAATGAGTTAAAAAAGAAAGTTTTAGCCACCACAACAATCCACTACTTGCAAAGATATCCATCACTCAATTTCATCTTTTACAAAGTTCAGTTTTATGCTTGATGAAGATTAATTTTGTAGTTGATTCGTTTGCTTATTTAGAAGATTCTAAAGCTAAAGTTGGTGATCTTGATTCATTTAATTCTTTTTTTGTAGTTGATGTGTTTGCTTATTTAGAATATTCTAAAGCTAAAATCAATGATCTTGAATCATTTTATTCCTTTAGTAGAATTCATGATTTTTTGTGACAATATAATTGGGTCAGGTTACGTTGAAAGTTTGTTAATGTAATTTTATTTTTCAACACAATAAAATAAATTCAAGACGTTTAACTTATATGTAGAAAAAACTAAATTTAAAATTTAAGAGACGAACTACAATAATTAAAATATACCCTAAAATAAATAAAAACAACGATTACTTATTCAGATGAATTAAAACGACGACGTAAGAGGGACTTCATATCCCAGGTATAGAAGGCCGACTCTGCAAGTCAGAAGGAACACCGTCATTAGCCTTTGGGCTCACACAACTTCCGAATCGCCGATCATCTCTTCCGTCCACAATGTCATGGCTGGCAAAATCCATCGCCAACTCGCTCAAGCTGGACGACGACGACGGCGATTACCACGTCCCAAACCCTAGCTCCAACAATGACACAGACCCAAATTCAACCCGACCCGAATCAGGTTCACCATCAGCTCCCACCGTCAAAGGTGACATTTCCGAGCTCACCAATACCCTAACCCGCCAGTTCTGGGGCGTCGCGTCCTTCCTTGCCCCGCCTCCTGATCCCACCACCCCTCCTGCTCCCAACCCGTCCTACCCGGCCCATCCCTCCGATCTGGAACCCTCCGACGAGGACGTGATCGCCGGAATCCGCAGCGACTTCGCGGAGATCGGCGGGAAGTTCAAGACCGGGATCTCGAAGCTGTCGAGTAACATAGGGGTTTCGGAGTTCACTAAGATCGCGTCGAATTTGCTGCAGTTTGGATCCGAAGAGGAAGCGAAGGCAGCTGGTGCTGCTCTTGGTGTGACCCAGGAAGTTCTTGCGTTCGTCAGGAATATCTCTTTGCATCCGGAGACTTGGCTCGATTTCCCCCTCTCCGATGACGACGAAGATTCAGATGGTATGTTCTGCTTCGATTTTACCTTTTTTTGGGTAATTCAATTCAATGTGCTTTGTTTTCATGTATCATTTAGCTATCTTGTTGTAAACTAGTGTTAATTTGTGGTCAATGGAGTGTTCGTAAATGTTCAATTTGAGGTATTTGTGTTGCCCATGTGGAGTTTCCAATTCGTATTTGTTTCAATTGCAGCTTTGAATTTAATGCATTTCATAGTGAGGTAAATCTCAGTTCAGGTTATGATTTAAGGGCTTAAAACTATAATTTTTTGGGTGAATATCGAAAATCCAAGTGCGTCTTTTTGTTGATGTGTTTGATCAATAATTGAGAACTTGTATGGAGCCGAGATAAGAACATTGTGGGTTTTGGTTTTCCAGATTTTGAATTGTCTGATGTTCAACAAGAGCATGCGCTGGCTGTTGAACGGCTTGCGCCATCATTGGCTGCTCTCAGAATTGAACTGTGCCCTGAGCATATGAGTGAGGCTCACTTTTGGATGATTTACTTCGTGCTCTTGCATCCTAGACTCAGTAAACATGATGCTGAGCTTTTGTCTACACCCAAGGTGAGTTGATTCTTTGCAGTATTGACCAAACACTCCTGTTTCGTTGTTCTTTTTCATTGCCATTGTTTGCTTAGTTATTTTTTGTTTGAGCACCTATGGTTTGCTTGACTTGATTATATGTCTGCAGATAGTGGAAGCTAGAGGCATGTTGTCTCATCAGCTGAAGAAGGGAACTAGTGATAAGCCAGAGACATACATTTCAGGAAGTGACGCTATTTATGCGAAAGGAGTTTCTGATTCCCCAAAAGAACACCATCTTTCTGTGCCACCTAGTGCTGAATCTGACTTAGCACCTCCCAATACATCTACCACCAGATCAGCTCCTCTCCCACAGGCAGTTGATGTCGAGACAGACAAGCACCCAGTCCAGAGTAGTGAAATCCAAATTATTGACAAGCCTGTTATTGAGGAAGGACCTGTGAAGAAGACCAAATATCAGCTGCCACTCTCTAATTCTTCCTCTAAAGTCGTGGATGAGAAATATGAGGATGATGGTGATGATTGGTTGAAAGAGGAAACCTCAGAGATGGATGGTGTTGGTGGAATCTCCATCCATATAGAGAATGATGAGGATGTATCATTCAGTGATCTTGAGGATGATGATGGAGATGCGCCATCAAGTTACAAGAAGGTTACATCTGGCTCTGATTCTTCGGCAAAAGACTCAAGAGATTGGGTTCAGCTTAGCAGAGCCTCTGCCGATTTGAATAGGGACAGCAACTCTGTTGAGATTAGACATTCTGGGTCTGGCCAGGTAAGTGCTCGTAAATCGGAGACCAAAGAATCTAATGACTGGCTTGACATTGAAGACATTGATGTTATATGATGACTTCATAACAACCCTTTTTAGGTCAATATGGCCTGTTCTTTCCATTCATCCCTAATTATTGTGAATAGATGATGAAATTGTGTTGGCTATGGAAACTGTATTATTGTACATAAAGCCTGATACTGCATTACTGTTTCTGGTGAAGAATGTGTCTATAAATGTAGTGAGATACAACAACGTGCAATAATCTTGATTTATTTCATTTGAAATT
The DNA here is from genome assembly GCF_019419815.1 of Pyrus x bretschneideri. Lineage (NCBI taxonomy): Eukaryota > Viridiplantae > Streptophyta > Magnoliopsida > Rosales > Rosaceae > Pyrus > Pyrus x bretschneideri. Next base: position 3,274,181 of record NW_025999820.1, on the reverse strand, counting down.
ATATTTTGTTAAGCTCATTCTGGTCAATGCTGGAACCCTTAATTGCCGAGGTTTGACTTCTAATCCTTGATAGTTCCCTCGAGGACGTTAGATTTTTTGAGAATTCGTTGATGGCCAAAGTTGAAGGTTTTTATAAGACTAAGATAGATATGAATGTTTCCTCATTTGTTGAAAGAAACTTAGAGATGCATGTGCCTTTAATTGCTTGATGAAGTTTGGTTATCAGAATTGCTGGATCCTGAGAGATGTTAAGTATATCGACTAAGAGTGATCACATATATTCATATGAAATTAGCTCACTGTTTAATTGTTTAAAGCAGTTCGTTATCATAATAGCTTGTGACCTGACATATGCTAAGCATACCGAGAAAGGACTAATCTCTCATGTTTGGTCGAATGTTATTTTCATTTCCAAGATTTATGTGGTGTGTTCTGATATTGTCTTAGTTTTGCATTAGTTTCGCATGAATAAACCTCCATTAATCATTCTGATAATATGGTAAAATGTTAATGAGTAGATGTTTTAATCGGGGCATAATGCCAGGGCCCTCACTGAGCGAATTTGTATTCCAGAATAACGATTTCCTTGCACCTTATAGGGTGAGGTTCAAATCCGTTTAATGTACAGTCGTGAGTTTTATTCCTTTTTGGTGCTCGAGTTCTCTGAAGCTTTTACTGTGATTTGCTCATGTTTTTCTTCTGTTATGGAGGTTTACTGTTATTGAGCGCATCTCCGTGTTTATAACTTTTCATTCAGAGAGGCGCATAAATTCGTGCGTTTGGCTACAACTCACTTCACAACATGTTGCGATTTGCAGTCAGAGAAATGGCTGTTTTAGTGTAAGGAGCTAAAGCAATGCTCTTTCGTATTTGTTTCATATCTTAGATTATGTCCACAGGGAAAAGAAAACGTTAAGGACAAAGTACAATGGTTCGGCAGGTTTTCGTTATGTCCAGTTGGTACCCGTACTGATGGTGGTGGCTGCGGTGGTGATGATGGTAGCTACCCATACGTGGATGTTAAAAAAACCTGTGGAGAAGATCCGATTACGAAAACTTATCTGTACAATAAATGCCCCATGGGTGGAGATTGGGGTTCATTTTTTCCTAGTAAATACACAAAAAAGAATAAGACAAAGCTTTACAATGAAACATCAACTAAGCTCAAGCTACGAAGAGGGGAGTGGCGATGCAGACCCTGATTACAGACTTATTTACAGGCACAACCACACATACAACACATTAAAGTACCACGAAATTAACAGCAACTTATGACCTTATGGGTCCAAAACTGCTGGAAAGACGCTCCAGATGAGACCAAACCAAGCTTCCAAGTGAAAATCTTGGTCTTTCTTCTTCTTCTTCTTCTCTTCTTTCGGCTGCCTTCTGGCTCGTCCTCGATGAGGAACCCTGAAGAGCCCACTTCTGTGATTTGTGAACTGCGATTACGGATTCTCCAATCTCTTTTGTCACTATCTCCACCGTGCTCTGACTTATATCATGTCCTGAAGCATCTGTGACATAGATTGATCCTACAGCTTTCTCACCGTGTATTCCAAGTGAGATTCTTGATATTGATAACCCGTACTCTCTCAGAACCCTAGTGATGTCAGATAACAGCCCCATTCGGTTTTTGGCACAGAGGTCCAGCCTCAATCCCTGCAAAATGTTTTATTCACAATTTAATCCAGTAATGCTAGAAAGATTAAATTTTTTAATCGTAAGATTCATAAGATCCAACGGTTGGATAAATTGACATACCTGTGAGATCCTCCTCTCTATAGCAGCAATCAAGCATAGGGCAAGCTTGTGTCTTTCACTCTCTGTGTTCAAAGTGTATCCGTCCTTGTGCCGTACAAAATATTCCTGTGACGCGACATTCCAGCATTCGTACGTATTTAAACATCAAACACTATACAACGTGACAGATTTCAGTTGCCATGTACAAGGTCAATGAAAAGTGTGTACCTGATCAGCCATGGTGCCCCTGGAGGAAACCACCGCATGGAACACCGCGTACTGCAAGTCGGTTAGGGCGCACACCGTGTCAAACAGTAGCTTAGGACGGTCTCGGCTTCTCACGTTCACAACCCAATACCCTTTCTCCTTACAACTCTCGATGTTCACATGTGTCCGATCGCAACCCCTCTTGTGTACACTACTACCACCTCCGTCGCAACCACGACAGCTTTCGTAGTCGTCATCAGCATACATCAACTGGTGTAGCCGCCGCTCCGTGTGGGTGTGGCCGCCTGCCGGGGTGGTCAGCTTTACGCTCCTCTTCTCACCCTCCTCATGATGGGCCTCAATCACATTCTCCAGCTGCTCCTCTACATGCGCAAGTCTTACTGGGTCCGTAATTGGCCCTCCTTTCAGCCCGTCTTCGATGTAGAAAATGACGGCTGCCCGGGCACTGTGGGTCCAAGCCATGGCAGCAGTAATGTGGCAGCCCAACTCCACAAGGACCGCTGATATTTCGGACATGAGTCCCGGTCGGTCCTTGCTGGTCATCTCTATGGCCAAGTCCTTCAGTTCCGGTGTCACTTCTCTTCGTAGGCATACTCTCGCCTGTTTTGAAATCTCACCTCTCCTTGCACACAGTGCCTGAAGAATTTTGTTAATTATAATTAACACCAAGGGAAAGAACAGAACGAAGAGTATGAGGTCGAGATGTGAAATGATAAAATTTGTTAGAACAGTAAATGTTAGGGAGTATGGGTTTTGTTTGGCACTTGCTGCCTGGCTTTATATACTGTGCATCGTTACAATTTTGTTGGATGTCTCCCAAGGAAACAAACCTGATTCTATCTAGACCTAGTCTTGTTGGATAAATTTTCAGTATATCAAGAACAAGGTCTGGTACATCAACTGTTTATCCAAGTGGACACTTGAACAAGAAAAATATTGACACTTGTTGTGTACCTGACCATGTTTCCAATACACTGAAAAATCTTTCGACTTGTTAGGCTCAATTTAAATAGATAGATTAAGAAACCAAAATGAATCACTACACTCTAAAACTCAGTACATAACAGATATAGTAAAAGTTGTATTATACTTTACCATGTGATTATCAACGTGGTGTTACGAAACTACTACAACCCATTGAGTTTTATGCATATAATTTAGATGAATATGTATGGCACACGCCGCGTTGTGCTAACGTCACATACAAAAATTTCTCTGATTGGGAGAGAGGGAGAGAGAGGGAGGGATGAAACCTGCTGAATATAGAGTATGAGGCTTTCGTCAGTGATTTTGTTTCCGAGTTGGTCCGTCACGTGGAACACTGCAACAACCATGCAATCAAAACAGACCCACATGAAAATCCGGCATATAGTACTCGTTGATGACACACATATCTCAGAAAGTTATCAGAATTATATACAAAATTCTCCGATCCTCAATAGAAATATTCAGAAACATAGTTTTTTATATAATAAAATCCGATGATGTTATTAGAATATAACACAAGGACTGCGTATATGATTTTGAAGAACGATAAAGGGGATTAGGAAGTGTAATTACCGTCCATAAACCATCCACCATCGGATGATATGTACGACTTAGAAATAAGAAGATCAAGATCAGTCAAAACTTGGACCATTTCCAGTAAAATCCCATGCTTGTTTGCACTGTCAACCTGTAAAATATCAGTTAAAAACAACATTATGCATAAAACTTTAATTTCATCTCTTCCTGCATGCGTCTGTCATTTTCTCAGATTTAAAGTTCACTGAACCTGTGAATTTCAAGGGTTTCTAACTTTCTATACATGGTTTGTATACAACTGGATGACGTCATCTGGTTAGGGTTCTGCCAGTGCATGCCAGGAACTTAGTTGCATATGGATAGACAAAGTTATAACAAAGATCATATCGTGCATGGAACTGTTAACTCTGACGTGGAAACTGAAACGCAAAACGGCAAATGAATGACGACGACAACAAAAGCTTACCACCTCCTTTCTCTAGAAACAACTAATATTTGATACTTACTTTTCTAGTGGCCCTCCACTCAGTGGACATCACAGAACAGCCTCCCGTATACTTTATAGGGAATTTTAACGAAACACTTAAGGTGTTGTTCATTTTTAATGAAAAAAATATTTTTACTCTAAAAAGTCACTTCTGATATTATTCACTTACAACACATTTTTGTCATTTTGATTAAAACTTAAAGTTTTCAAACATTTTTCATTAGTTTTCCTTACTTTATATTCTGTAGCTCTCCTCCTTCTTTATTATATGCAGGTCAAGTTGGGATTAGAGGAGTGGGATTGTGGGTTGCTAATTACTTTGAATTAGATTAGTTGCTAATTACTTTGAATTAGATTAAATTGTTTAATTAGTCTTTAGTTTCTAATGATCATCATTGATCATGACATGTATCTATAAGTATTTATTTGTCGATAACTTCGGCCTATCAAGTATTGCAAATTCGTATTCAATACTAGCAACGACCTTTGTTTTTAAATCTATGGGTGTCAAACTTTGCCACTAGAAAACCCAACAAACAAAATAAATGGACAAAGAAGTTCCATAAACCATGTCCATCACCCACCAACAAGATAAAAGATAGACTAATTAATTGGCTAAAAAAATGATTGAATTTATTAAATAATATGAACAATGATCTAACCTTCACAAGCGTGCAATCTTTGTATGAGTCATTATCGATACAAACCCTGCGGATTCCAAACCAACCCAATTATATGATTCTCTCCAGCAATTTCCAACACAAAATTAATAAACTTATGTTCATATACGTACCATGGAGGATAGATTCTTTCAATGAGGTATTCGAACTCCGGATCAAAATAGGGCTGGTAAATTATTTCCATATCTTCTTCTTCCTCTTCTGCTCAGAAGATGTATGAACAATTTGCAGCAGCTTTGTTACAATAAGGAGATAGCAGCATTTGCTGGAGGTTATTAATTCCTATCTGTACAGATATGCATGTCTATATAAGAAGGTGTTTGAGACCATTCAAAACACATGCTGGAAACAACGCGTAGACTCAAAATAACTTGTAGAGGTGATAAAAGAGCGGCGTCGTCTGTAGCCATTAGCTTGTTTGTTAAGTCAACTAATAAACATATAGAGATGAATTACGGCACCTAATGATTATCTTATACGATTAAAATATTATATCCAGTGTTCGAAGTTACATCACAAATCCTTGAGATACATAGCTTTGTTCTAGGGAAAGACTAAGATTTTCCTAAGGGTGGAGGAAATCTACTCGAAAAGGATTGGTTGACCCGGAAAAACTGTGGAAATTAAGAAATCAAGGAAGAACGAAGAATGGAGGAAATCAAGAAAAGAAGAAGAAGGAATAAAACAAAACCAGGCGGATCTTTTATTCAACCAAGAAAGACATAAAAAATTCCTTGCACCGGAGGCCCTGAGTTTGGATCCCCTTCCCAATATCGTATAAAAAAAAAAAAAAAAAAAAAAAAACGTAAAAATTACCTAATTTTAAGAAATTGTATGGTAAAGAGAATTAAATTCTGTTGTAAAGAGAGTATTTAATTGTGGAGAACTAGAAAACCAAGAATAAATCCCAGATCAAATCTTTGAATAAACACTAGAAATTCATCGACATTGATCAAAATATACTTTCTAGGTCGGAGAAAGATAACGGAAAAATTAACAATATGAATCAACAAGATAAACACTCACATATACAGACACTGCTGCTTGATTGTACAGAAGCGAAATTCACAGAGAGCTGAAGAGAGAGAGAGAGAGAGAGAGAGAGAGAGAGAGAGAGAGGCAGCTGTTCTTGTATATATTCTAAGTTTAGAAAGTTTTTGTTGGTCACAAAACACAGAACCGAACAGATGGGCTATGAAAACAACAATTGTATAACCCACCCAACTCTCAGCTTCTTTTTGGGAATTTTAACGAAAAACTCTCGGTACTATTTACTTAAACAAAAATCATATTTTTACTTAAAAAGTCAATCCTAGTACTATTCATTTTACCATTCATTTTATTGTTATAGTTGAAACTCAAAGTTTTTACGACATTTTCATTAATTTTCTTTTTTTTTTTCTTTTTTTTTCTTTTTTTTTTCTTTTTCTGTTTTCAATTTCTCTTAATTTTAGTTTTCATATTCGCAATACTATCTTAGTGTATTTGTTGGGGTTTTACTTTAACAAACGTGTTGTTCACGGGCTCATAGGTGTGATTGGGGTTTTCTAGGACGACTCAGAGTTTGGCTGCCAATGAGCCACGTATGAACCGTGCCGCCACGTGGCAGGGCACCGACTCCTCAATTTTACATGATCGATGTTTTCTGCAAGTGCGGCGGCTCGTTGTATCAATGTTTGTGAAAGTCCACATTCAAATTTCCAGACTGTGGTTTAGAATCTGTTTCGGGATTACAGCTATTATTAGAGAGACAAACATATTTTCTGTCGACGACTGGTTTGGTCATCTTAGGGTTTTACTTGGTCAGCCAAGACTCCTCAGCCTTTGTACGTGGCTCTTTCTCTCCAATTAGAGTAACCATCAAGCCAGTCAAATGGACACCGGATGATGATGTGGCAAGATCATGGTACAATGGACCTGGTTGAGTCTTTTCGATTCTTCGATCTAATGCCACTTGCAGTGCAGCAGTCGACACCTCCCCCCGTTTATGTGTTTATACTTTCAAAAAAATTTCTTGCGGAGAGATGTTTTCAAGTGGAGGGTATTTAAGCTGTACTCTACATGTTATAATATAAGTAGAGAAAATAATATACTTTTACATTTTTCTTCATTTGTATTAGTTATAATAAATGAAGTACCCACTTAAATACTAGCACTTTAAAAAATTTCTCGTGCTTAAATGACATATGTTATATTACGTTACGTATAATTATGCAGATGACGATTTAGATTCAAAGATATAACATTAGTAAATGAACACTTACAAATGAACTCACATCACGGTGTTTCAATCACATTAAAAAAATCGATCAATTGATACAAAATACATGTGGCGAGTTTTGAGGTTAACACGTAAACAACACATATTAGACAACCTGTCCTGATACTATGGAAAAAGTTGAGGTTTCATAATAAAGCTAATTGGCAATAGTAGCCCTGCAACAACTTATAATCACATAAAAATTCCTTCTTTGTCCGATGTGAGATTTATACTCACAACATTGAGAAGCTAACATGGAAGCATATGATGTTCCCATCACCGTAAAACAAGTATATAATTGTAAACACGAGAAATTCCTGAAACAAGCGACAAGAATACGTGTACAAAATAATATTTTGTATTAATGATTTTGGGGTTACAATCTCTTTGTAATTTGGTCCTCTGATTCTATCTTCGTAGGGTGTGGGTTTGTGGATGAGTTGTTGATCCAAAGGGCCGTCGGGGCTTGATCTAAGGATGCACAGCTGATGAATGGATCTTCAAGGGGCGTTGGGCTTGATCTTGAAGGTTGATGGATGAACGGATCTTCAAGGGCTTTTGGGCTTAATCTTGAAGGATGAACGGATGTGTGGATTTGTTGAGGTTGTTGATCCAAAGGGGCCGTTGGGGCTTGATCTTAGGATGAACGGATGATGAGCGATGAACACTTTCTTCAAGGGCCGTCGGGGCTTGATCTTGAGTTGGTGGAAGTTCTTCAAGGGCCGTCGGGGCTTGATCTTGAAGGTGGATTTGACGAAGAACGAAGATTGCTTTCTTGATCCTTCGGGATTTGCTTGAGAGCTTTAGAGTTTCAAGGCTTCTTTCTTTCTTCCTTCCTTCCTTCCTTCCTTCCTTCTCCCCCCAAATGAATGCCTTTGGCCTCATATTTATAGAATTCCAAAACTTGATTTTTGGATTTAAATAATCAGATGAAATAAATCGTTTCTGCCAGGTATTGACACGTGTCATATTTGATGACTTTTCCAATTTATTTCGATTTTTTGTTGAATCACACGCTACATGTAAAATTTATGTGACACGTGAACGTTGAAATTTTAATTATTGATCAACATTCATTTCACCGAAATTTTGATGTCTACAAATGCCCCCACTTCAAGGCGCGTCGTAGGCATGTGCTTGTCACGTGTAGAAGATGCGTTTTGAAGTCCCTTAATGTAGATGTCAACCCAAGGGCCGTTGGGGCTTGATCTTGAGTTGGTCTGAAAATTTCTTCAAGGGCCATCGAGGCTTGATCTAAGGATGTGGGGGAAGATTTTCTGGTTTCCTCCAATCGTTGATTTTCCACAGGCTTAATCTTGAACTGGGCTGGAGGATTCTTTTGGTCTCCTCCGTAGGTCTGAACTTACTCCTTTTATCTGGAGTTGAATTTGATTCAAGGGTGGTGAACACTTGATTTTGAATCGGACTTGTGATTTCTTCAAGGGCCATCGAGGCTTGATCTTGAACTGGGCTGGAGGATTCTTTTGGTCTCCCCCTACCGTTGATTTTCCTTTGTGCTACTCTTGAATTGGGTAGCAGGATTCAGACACATGGCAGGCAAGCACGAGGTGGAAGTGATGACCTGTTTCTTTGTTCAATCTTTCCCCAATTCGTATTGAAGAGGGTAGATCGGAAAACTGACTCCAAGTGCCGTCTGATTGCTCTTTTCACTTTGCCATGCGAGTAATAACAAGGACAAAGGAAAGGACATGGAGAAAGCATGATATAAGATACCTTTGCTTTTGAAGAAGCAGCGAATGAATCAGCACATATATTTGTTGTGCTTGTCTCCACATGCTTTGATGTATCATTTTCACTTGTCTTACTTGCTCCCTTTGCAGAAGTGGTATTTCCTTATGCAGGTTTGGCATCTTCTCGTGTAGTATTCGTCCTCTGATGCAGGAGTTGAATGCAACCTTTGCATTTAAATGGTGCTTCAAAACATTACTTCTCAGCGACGATGAGTACTCGAGAGCAATGCAAGGTAAGCAACCAGGCAAAGGTTCCAGGCAATCAGTTCCAGGTCGGAAGTTTGATTTCAGGTTCCGACTGATAACTCTATTTCCCCTTTTCCTGCATGTAAGAGCAAGGACAAAGAAAAGGACAGGGAAAAAGCATGATATGAGATACCTTTGCTTTCGCCCTTGATGATATGAGATACTTTTGCCTTGGTGTCATTTGTTTGCAAGGGTATTCCCGGAGAGAAAGAAAACTGAGCATTTTGAGATGTTTTGCTGGGAGTGTACTCTCGGAGGTGAGGAAGAGTTGGGCATTTTTTTTTTTTCTTGTTTGCAGGTTTGCCTTGCCATAAAAGATGAAGGTCGACATATATAGGGATTTCCCAATAGCAAGTGGTGGTACTGTTCTTTTACCCTTGTCGACAAATGTTTTGATCCCGCAAATTCGGCTTTTTGAAATAGTGACGACTCTTCGATCTTTGAATACGCCTCTTTGGTTTCTGAACGACGCCTCTTCGATTTCTGAACGAGCGTCTCTTTTGACAAAGTGGCACGCGTTTTCTGAAAAGCAGAGAAAGCGTCGCCGAACTTTGCGCTCGTCAGCTAAAGATGTGTAGCTGCGATGATGATCTCCACGTGATCTTTTGACAAAGTGGCACCCGTGCTCTGAAAAGCCGCGAAAGCGTCGCCAGCCTCCACGTGTTTTCAACTTTGTCGGAGATCTTTTGACAAAGTTGAACGCGTTTTCTGGAAAGCCGAGAAAGCGTCGCCTAACTTATGCCGGAAAATCCAGCTTTTGAGATTTGCAGAGCGATGTCTCTTCACTTTTGAACAAGCGGCCCTTCGATTGCTGAACCAACGCCTCTTTGATTTCTGAGCAAGCGCCTCTTCGATTTCTGAGCAAGCGCCTCTTCGATTTCTGAGCAAGCGCCTCTTCGATTTCTGAGCAAGCGCCTCTTCTTTCTTTATAGAGGTATTGACCATCTCTAACATGCACACTTTGAAGGTTGCTCATTCCTTAGCTTAGAATTGAGTCTCAGCAGTGATCCGGTTGCGCCGCTTCAAGGTAATGTATGGTGTCCTTCTTTCTTATCTTCTAACGGTCCTCTTACAGGTGAAGACTCAGTGATGCAGGACGCCACAACAGCTACAATAGTAGCTAGGAACCTCCTTACTCCAAAAGATAGTAGGCTGCTGTCAGGACGGTCCGATGAGTTGGCCGTTCAAGAGTCCCTCGCTCTTAGTGTTCAATGTGCGGGCTCTGTGTCCAACATGGGCCAACGCCTGCTTGCTCGGTCCCGTCAGGTGGAATCATTGATGGCAGAGGTGGAAGATCTTAAGCAGGAGATTAAACAGCTTAAGTACGAGAATAGAAGTTTGCATGTGCTTGCAAATAACTATTCGTCGGGCATGAAGAGAAAGCTTGAGGAGCTTGATGATCGTCAACGGTTTGCAGCTTTCTTCCAAAGGCACCTCTTTCCTGGGTCATCCAGCGTTCCGCCAAGTATTGAGGCCTCGAATGCTCTATCTCCGATGCCTCTTACTCCAATGCCTTCTGCTCCGAGAGTGTTGCCACGTAGTGGGGCTTCACGTACACATCCTTTGTGAAAGCTTCAACTTTTTTTTTTTTTTTTTTTTTTTTTTTTTTGTACACATTTGTAATTTCTCGAAAATCAATGAACATGCTTTGTTTTATTTAGTGTATTATGCTAAATACAGATAAAACATATACATCACTGTCCATCATCAATTTTTTTTTTTTTTATTCATTTGTTTGCTTTCGGTGGCACTGATCCACCGTTCACTTATATATATATTTCAGATGGTGCCAGAAGCACCACCATCGTTTTTTTTCTTTCTTTTTATTATATATATATATATTTTTCTTTTTTTTCTTTTTTTTTTTCACATGATTCCAGAAACATCATCATTTGCTATTTTTTTTTTATTATTATTCTTTTTGAAAGATGTTTCCCAACATCATCATTGCCACTTTTTTTTTTTTTTTTTTTTTTTTTTTTTTTTTTGCCTTCACGCCTGAAGCCTTTATAATTATATATATATATATATATATATATATTTCAGATGGTGCCAGAAGCATCATCATTGTTTTTTTTTTTTTTTTTTTTTTTTTTTTTTTTATCATTCTTTTGAAAGATGCTTCCCAGCATCATCATTTTTTTTTTCTTTATATAGCCATCTGCAAGATTGAGTTCGTGGGTGAAAACCCAGGCGAGTCCCAGAGAAGACGGAGAAGATCTTTGGGTGTGAGTTGACAAACTTTGATTTTGTCAATCACATTCAAAGGCAGCAGCAGAGGGAAGCAGACGGATGAGATCTTTGGGTGTGAGTTGACAAACTTTGTTTTTGTCGATCACATTCAAAGGCAGCAGCCATGGCGGAAGTGCAGAAGCAGCCAGAGCTTGATGCAGAGTGTAAGGCGTCGAGTTTGAAGACCGGCTAGTCGTTTGACAGCGGTCAATAAAGCTCTTCGTTGGCGTCGAGCTTGAAGTGGAGGAATTGCAGCGACGCTAGGTGATAAGCAGAGGGCAGATCACAGCCACTGAGCACAGCCAATAGACTCCTATTGCACTACCTGCCGTTGTGGACGAAGCGGACTTATTTTCTTCACCTGTGGATACACCTGTTAAGCTTTGCAGAGACTGATCAAGCTCTCAACATGCCATCACTGCTTCCATTGCGTCAACTCGAACATGTTGCCGCAATTGTTTTTTTTTATTTTTTATTTTTTATTTTTTTATTTGAAGGAGTGAAGCAAATCAAGGTCTTTCTCATCCATGACTCCAACATCCTCATCGACTCCAACATCTGTGTTGCCGTGACCACAGGTTTTCCTTGGATGTTGCACTTGCAGATCATCACTTTCTGTGCAAGGAAGATCTTTTCAATTGGAATTTCCCTTCCAAGATCACCTCGTGCCACCATGAATGCATCTGATTGTACGAGGATGTCATCAAACCCAACCGAGCTCTTTTCTCCAGCCAAGCCCAGATATTGCGGTGCTCTTGTCCTATTCCCAAAAGCTCTCTCCTGAGAACCCAGAAAATTTGGGTTCAATTCTGCATACTCATTTGCCTTGTAAAACACCCCAACAATCTTTTTGCTTCCACCAGATGTATGGAGGTGCCTGGTGAAAGTTGTTGATGATGCTGAGCTTCCTGATGAAGCAAGAGCTCGAACTGCATAAGCAATCACACCCTTACTCGCCATGGATTCTTAAGCTTTCCTGGTTAAATAGACCGCGGAGGAGTTTTCGCTGTTTTTTTTTTTTTTTTTTTTTTTTTTTTTTTTGCAGAAGTTCATCTAATCCGATCGGAAGAGGAAAAAGGTGAGCACGTGATGATCTGGGAAACCGACAGTGGTGATGGAGTCGTTGACGGTGGGCTTGCAGTGGTGCACGTGGATGTTGTGGATGATGATGTTGGAGACGTACAGGAGGGTTATGCATCCACCGCCAGTGACGTGGACGTTGACGCCGCGGCCGTCGATGGTTTTAAAGTTGTTGACAATGAGCTTGATGGTCATGTCGGCGGAGAAGATGATCCAGAGGGGCTCGGTTTAGATGACGGCGTGGCGGAGCGTGCCCGGAGTTGGGTTCGCCGGGTTGGAATCGGAGGAGTCGGTGATTATGTAGATCAGACCTTGACATTTTTTTTTTTTTTATGAACTTGTATTCCAGTCCTGCAAGGCCTCGAGTTCGGATGGACCAAGACCAGAGATATCCCCAGTCAGATCTTTGTCTTCAAACAACATTTTTTAAGAGCTCTGCTAGCATTTTTCCCTGCGAACAGTACATAAGGCCCACCAGGTCCATAACATCCTACTCTGGAACATGTCATAGATCTGACCTTTGTAGTCCCATTTGATCCGATCCGGCGAGGGTGTCGCTGAGGACTGCATCGAAGCTGCTGGCGTTCGAATCGACGGCAAAGTCTCGAACATCAGCGTTGTCGTCGTTGACAGCGAGAGGTTGAGAATCGCGGTGATGCCGTACTCCTGGAGCTGCTGATCAGACGACGATAGGAGCGAAAGCAACGGCTTAATCGCACCGTTTCGGGCGATTTTGAGCCGATTTTCGGATTTGTTCTTGGCGAGGAGCCTGATTTCCATGGCCGCCTGCTTCTGCTCCTCAGTCGAACCGGCCTCGAGCACGGCGACGTGCTGTTGAATCATATCATCGGAGTTGTCGGAAGCGCAGGCAATCAGAAGCTGCCGGCTCTGGGACGATGTCGTCGGGAACTCACCGGATCTATCGCTGTTATACTCACTGAAAGCAGAGGAGTTATCACCGATGCTCAGATCGCTGCAGTTCCTCCCCATGTAACTGAAATTCGATGGATTTTCCATCTCCATATCTGAAATTCCGAAATTTCTCAGATTTCAACGAATAAAACCGTCACCGAAACCTAATCGAATCGGCGAAGTCTGGGGTCCTCGTGGAGGAGGAGGGAGGACTGCGGCGCGGTTTGGGAAAACCGAAAAACCTGAATCCCGGATGGGGTCTGAGAAAGAAGGAGAGAAGAGATTAAAGCTTAAGGCTTTTTCAGTGCATATAGGAAAAGCACAGTTTGGGCTTTGAGAGCCGGGCCTGGATTTGGGCTAGTGGAGAGGTTGCTGGGCATGGGTGCGAGGAAGAAGAGGAACACCATTGGGCTGATGCCAATAGGGTCATGGTTTTGGACTTTCATCGTCAACAATCCAGCCCACTCACGGTTTTGGACTTTATCTTCAACAATCCGGCCCTTATTATTATTTGTAATACATTATAACATCTGTATTTTTTTTTTTTTTTTTTTTTTTTTTTGATAATACATTATAACATATGTTTTTGTACAAAGAACGCAATAATATTGACTTTCAATAGTCACTTTTACTACAACCTCATTTTGATGTGACTGAACTCAAAATTAAACGTTCGAGCTACCTACGTACCCTTCCAACGAAGAGATCAAGTCGAAACATAGTTCAAACGTTTTTTTTTTTTTTTTTTTTTTTTTTTTTTTTTTTTTAATGAAACATTTATTTATTTATTTTGATGTGACTGTACTTGAAGTTTTGAAGTTTCAAGTTGCCTACGTACTCTTCCAAAGAAGAGATCAAGTCATAACGTAGTTCAAATGAGTGATGATTTTGATGATGATTTTGATGATGATTTTGATGATGATTTTGCCGTACACAGTTTATGCTCTTGCGGGCCAGGAGCATCTTGGTGCCGTTTGCATTTTCAGCTCATGCAGGCAAGGAGCGTTTGTTGTCGCCTTTTATGCTCGTGCGGACAAGGAGCTTTGGTTGTCGCCTTTTAGGCTCGTGCGAACGAGGAGCTTTGGTTGTTGTTGTGGATTTGTCAAGCGATCTGGGAGAGGCGTTCCTCGCAATCTTCATAGGAAGGAGCCTTGACCGAGTAATTGAAGAAGTCTTCTGGGAAGAGGTCGCACATTGTGATGGGGATGGACGATCTTTGTGTCGAAATTTCATTATCTCCAACACTTTCACATTGTTCTGGAGGTTGACAAGAGCTGTTTTGCCCCCTTTTCGATTGATAAACTTGTGGACAAGATGGTTGCTGCTTGTCCAATTTCTTCGCAGCGATCTTCGAAAGACATTCCTCACAATCTTCATAGCAAGGAGTCTTGATCGAGAAATTGAATAAGTCTTCGAGGAAGAAAAGATCCCGCATGAACGATCTTTGTGTTGAAATTTTCTTATCTTCAACATTTTCACATTGCTTTGGAGGTTGGCGAAAGCTGCTTTCCCCCCTTTCTGATTGGTGCACTTGTGGAGAAGACATATGTTTCTCGTGCAGTTTCTTCGAAGCGACATGAGTCCATCCTTCAATTTCACTTGACTTGGAGCATGCCCCCAACAGTCGAGGTGAAGACTTTGAGTCGAAAGAGCCAGAAGTGACATCTTTCTTAGGGATTTCATCTTCAGTGCCGTCCTCTTGGGTTTGTTGGCATGAAGATTTGCCAGTGTGGACGACGATGCGCCTCCTTACCTTCAGTGGTCCTTTTGTGTCGACCTCTAGGATTGCTTGGCGCTTCATCCTTGAAGGAATCAAGCTTTGAACGTCGCCTTTTTCTGCTAACCCATCGAACTTTTCTTCCTTTGGTGTTGTCTTCCTCTTTCCAAAAGGCTTCTCATTATCTTCAAATCTTTCCGAAGCTGATGGTCGCAGAGGAGAGATAGCTGTGTTGCTTTGTTTCTTAGGCTTTAACAACCTTTCAAAAACAGAGCTTTGGGATGTTGGCATGCTAAGCCTCTTGAAGACAGAGGTTCGGCCTTGACTACCAATGCGATTAAGCGCTGAAATTCTGGAGCTTGAATGGCTCATCCTATCGAAGACCGACGGCCGAGGGGCGGGTTTAGGCTCCTTTTGGTCTTGTTCAATGCTCACGCTGATGTGTTGAGCGCTAGCTTTCTTCACTTTGCTTGAAATCTTCACGGGTGCATTTGGTGTGAAGCCAAGTCCGGCTTTGTTGTTGTCAACTCCGTAACCATGCTCCTTCAACTTCTTTTGAGTTTTGGTGAGGTTAAGTTCTTTGTCATCGACGGTGTTTGAAACCTTCTTTCCAAGATTTGAAGAGGAAGCAAAGTCATGCCTAGCCTTTGACATGGGTTCGTAGGCATTTGGGTTAAAGCCTTCTTCGGTCTTCTTAGTTGGAAGAGAGCTTGGTTTCATTTTGACGCCATGCTGTGCCTCCAGACGGTTGATGAGTCCGGCGGTTTGCAAGTTTTTCTCCTCTGCAGTCCGTGTGAGCTTTGTGATTGCTTCATTCATCTGAGCTAGTTGCTCCTCGATTGAAGTTGCTCCAGTGGTCATGACTTGCATGGTTGTACTGCCGCTCGAATCAGCGCCGGAGGGTAGGGACTCTGAGTATTTCCTCAGGCTTTCCCCTCTTGATGCCCTTAGCGAGGCTAGGGTGATCACAGGATCGTGCCTCAGGTGCTCTTGTTCCTTTGACAGAGTTAATGCAGGGGCGGAAGCCGCGGCAAAAAGAGCTCTTGCTTCACTTCGGGTTGTGATGCCCAAAATATCACCAGTTGCGGCGATAATGTTCTTGTTCTTCGCTTTGACTGCAGGAACAGCTTGATCCTTTCTTGATGCCATTTGCGTTTTTTGATGATTTGAGGATAGAGATGAGAGGTAGAGATGGTCCCACTGGGCGTGCCAAATTTGTAAACACGAGAAATTCCTGAAACAAGCGACAAGAATACGTGTACAAAATAATATTTTGTATTAATGATTTTGGGGTTACAATCTCTTTGTAATTTGGTCCTCTGATTCTATCTTCGTAGGGTGTGGGTTTGTGGATGAGTTGTTGATCCAAAGGGCCGTCGGGGCTTGATCTAAGGATGCACAGCTGATGAATGGATCTTCAAGGGGCGTTGGGCTTGATCTTGAAGGTTGATGGATGAACGGATCTTCAAGGGCTTTTGGGCTTAATCTTGAAGGATGAACGGATGTGTGGATTTGTTGAGGTTGTTGATCCAAAGGGGCCGTTGGGGCTCGATCT
Source organism: Pyrus x bretschneideri (assembly GCF_019419815.1). Classification (NCBI taxonomy): domain Eukaryota; kingdom Viridiplantae; phylum Streptophyta; class Magnoliopsida; order Rosales; family Rosaceae; genus Pyrus; species Pyrus x bretschneideri. The sequence continues at coordinate 3,257,769 of NW_025999820.1, read as the reverse complement.
TAGGATGAACGGATGATGAGCGATGAACACTTTCTTCAAGGGCCGTCGGGGCTTGATCTTGAGTTGGTGGAAGTTCTTCAAGGGCCGTCGGGGCTTGATCTTGAATTGAACGGATGATGAACGATGAACACTTTCCTCAAGGGCCGTCGGGGCTTGATCTTGAGTTGGTGGAAGTTCTTCAAGGGCCGTCGGGGCTTGATCTTGAAGGTGGATTTGACGAAGAACGAAGATTGCTTTCTTGATCCTTCGGGATTTGCTTGAGAGCTTTAGAGTTTCAAGGCTTCTTTCTTTCTTCCTTCCTTCCTTCCTTCCTTCCTTCTCCCCCCAAATGAATGCCTTTGGCCTCATATTTATAGAATTCCAAAACTTGATTTTTGGATTTAAATAATCAGATGAAATAAATCGTTTCTGCCAGGTATTGACACGTGTCATATTTGATGACTTTTCCAATTTATTTCGATTTTTTGTTGAATCACACGCTACATGTAAAATTTATGTGACACGTGAACGTTGAAATTTTAATTATTGATCAACATTCATTTCACCGAAATTTTGATGTCTACAATAATTTTTGAAAATATTATAATAATAGCATGTAATAAGTACCCTGTAACACAAGTGAGTCTAAGGATGTAGGGTACTACAATAAGGTATTTCAACATCAAATATCAATTCGTTATCACAAGAAATCAATGCTCATTAATTTATGTAGGCACACAAGTCCATTGTAGAGATATTCATACAATGGAACAAGTTGTGTGTAGGTTTTACATTTTGGTACTACATCACGTGACCTGTGTTAGTCCCAGGGCTGGCCCTGAGAATTTGGGGGCCCTAGGCTAGCCTTCGAAGTGGGGCCCTAGAGTTCTCTGACTCCCGACCCTTTGTACATTGACATGTGTAAAAAAAAATTCATCAAAGACATGAAATGTTTAGTACATCAAATATCATTAAAAATTAATATAAAAAAATAAAAAAGATATACAAACATTACTCAAATATTACCTGTCTCGCATTTTAGATGCAAATGCACTTATTAAGTTTACATAATCTAATTTTTCAACCAATTCAAACCGAAAGAGAAGTCCATACCTAGTATGCCAAATTCCAATCATTTTTCTATTGTTACAATGTTACTTATTACATTCAATAAATGAATGAATGGTTAGATTACAGAGACAACATCTTACACCTAGGAAAAATACTAGAGTGAAGAGGATAGTTATTTTCGTATACAAACCTAGGCGGATGAGGTGGATTTGAATAATTTATTATATATTATATGAACTAATTAATTTGAATATTAAATAATGTCATTTTTCAGAAAGGTGAGAGTTTTAACCTTTTAGGTACATAATAAAGATATATGTGGTGTGATCTTAAAATAGGGTAATAAAACCTCATAAAAGTAAACATAAAGGTGATATTTAAGAGAGAAGAAAAAAAGTAAAACGAAGATGGTGGAGATTATTTAAAAGAGAGAAGACATACAGCTATAAAAAAAGATGGTGGACCATCTTAAGTAAAATCGTGCAATTAAAATGATGTTGGGAATATGATTATCTTCTTCCTTTCGCGAGGCCAGCCCTGCAACAAAAGATTTCCAGATTCTGGCGTTTACATATAAGCCCGCATAGCTCTCGCCTATCTCTGTCTAGACCTGCCTAATTTCGCCTAAAAATTGGGGCCTTTCCGAAGTGGGGGCCTTAGGCGGTCGCCTACTCCGACTACCCTCAGGGCCGACTCTGGCTAGTCCCATCATACACAAGAATAGGCTGGCACCCAACTCTAGATCCAAAGCAAATATTTTTTTTCTTCTCATTTTGGGCCAATTGCTACTTTAGGACACAACGTGCATTTGGTTTAATTTTCCTGCAATAATTTTAAATTGAACTTTGATAAATTTAGTAATAGGATACGACAAGATCGTCATTAAGTGAAATTTGGAGCCCTACTCAAACTTTGGTTCAATTAGAGCTTTTACTCCTAAACTAAAATTTCGTTTATATTAGTCCTAAACTTGTTAACATGTGGATAAATGGTCAATGTAATACCATTTTAGAACTTTTATCCAATCTAATGAGCTTAGAGGGGCAAGTATGGGGCATAAGTTTTAATGTAGTTACTCAAAAAGATCATTGTTTACCATTGTGACAAATTTAGGGACCCATACTGACAATTTTGTTTTTTTTTTTTTTGAATATTAATCCTTTAGTTTCGGGAATAAAGTTCCACTTCAAGTAAGTTTTGTAGTCCCTCATTTTCAAGTGTTTATAATAGTTGGTGGAGCTAAAATGCATTACAAATCAAAAGGAGAATATAAAAAAAAAATACATTACTAATAATTAAGCTTGACCAGAAGTAATTAAGTAGCTTCTCACTCACGCAGGTGTTAATAAGGTTTTTTTTTTCATTATCTATGAACAATTTTTTGTGAACGTAAATTTTGTTTTCCAAGAATTTGTATTTTAATAGATTAAAAGGTGTGTTAGTTTCGAAAAGGAGAGAGGGATGAAAAAAAATGAAAGAAAAGTAGGGAGGTTTGATGAGAACTTGTAGTCCGTGAGGAAACCACCCAAATCTTGTACCCAGTGGTGGAACTAGAAATTCATGTTAAGAGGGGCACACTTTAAATCAAAATGGACATAATATATAAACTATCTCGTTCTTTTGGTCGCCTTGGTATCAAATTCTAAGGTGAGAATAACCATGCATTTATTTTTCATTATACACGGTCAACTATATCAAGAGTTGAAAATAAAACATTATTAAAAGTACATCCATTTATTCTTCATTCTTGATATCAAATTCAAAGGTAACTAATCATGCATTCATTTTCTCTTAGTGACCGAGAGAACATTTTTCTAAAAACATTAAGGCATGAGACCATTTGAAGGGTTTCTTGAGCTAATTTGGAAAAAGGAAAAAATTTTGGGAAAACTAATGAAAATGACTTTAAAACTTTGAGTTTTAACGATAAGGACAAAATAAAGGGTAAAGTGAATAGTACCAGGATTAACTTTTTAGTGTAAAAATGTGGTTTTTTGTTAAAGTGAACATTACCAAGAGTTTTTTGTTAAGTTCCCAAAAATTTTCTCTTCTTGATTTCATAGATAATTGGGTAAATTACATTTTACACCCTCAGGTTTGGGGTCGATTTCAATTCCTTACAACATCTTTAAAACATTTCAATTTCATACATTTAGTTATCATTTTATTTCAATTTCATACATCAGTTAGAAAATCTATTAAGTAAACCATTAAGTGATGACGTGACAAATATGTGACTACCAAATTTGTGTCACGTGGCAAATATGTGACTACCAAATTTGTGTCACGTGGCAAGTAAGTTTTGTAGTCCCTCATTTTCAAGTGTTTAAAACATTTTGTACTAACGTGACTACCAAATTTGTGTCACGTGGCAAAAAAATAATTTTTTATGCTTTTTAAATGTTATAATATTTATCCTAAAAAAAAAAAAAAAAAAAAAAAAAAAAAAATCAAACCTAGAAACCATCTCCCCCCCCCCCAAAGACCCACTCCCTCTTCTCCACCCCCCACCCCAACCTCCCCCGCAACCCCCCATCCCACCTTCTCCCTCTCCTCCACTTTCTTCTTCTCCCTCTCCCCCACCCTCATACTCTTCCACGAGGTAAGATTTTTGTGAAATCTTCCTTTGCCTTTTCAATTGGACGGCGGGTTCTGAAAAATTAGGCGCGGGGTTTTGAAAAATTATGGTTTTTTGGTTTTGGACGGTTGATGTAGATGGACGAAGCTGTGAGATCTGTTGGCCCTTTCTGGGGTTTTGGTGAAGAAAAATTCTTTACGTTGCTTAATTGGAGGAATCTTTGGACGCCAACATTGACATGGTGGTGTTTTTTGCGGTTTATGGCGGTGGTGGCTGGATGAATGGGAGGAAATGGGAGGGGAGGTATGGATTTTGTGTTGATATGATTTTGGGTCAGTGGTTGGGTTGGGGTGAATTGGCCATGGGAGAGAGGTGGAGATAGAGGAAGAAAGAGTAGGAGTTGCAGAGAGGTCGGGGGAAATGGGTTTCTAGGTTCTGTTTTTTATTTTTTTAATTAATTATTTTAAACTTTTTTATTAAGTGTTTAGCCACGTGGCACAAATGTAGTAGTCATGTGGCATAAATGTGACAGCCATGTTAGCTCTTAACGGATCAATGGATGGAAGATCTAACGAAAGTATTATTTTGAAATAAAATAGTACATGAAGTATGAAAGTGAAATGTTTTGAAGATGTTGTATGAGGTTGCAATAGACCTCAAACCTGAGGTGGTAAACTGTAATTTACCCTAGATAAAATAATAGACAGAAATGAGAAATTAACCAAAATAATAGTTTGCAAGCAAATGGAAAAATTGTATATAGGCAAGAAATAAAAAATATGATCAACTAATATTAGTAGAGAACTGTAGTTTCAAACCTTTAATGTAAAAAATTTACGGCTTTGTATTTGTTGGATTGAAGTTAATTGCACTAACCAATACAATTACAAATTCAAGTTGATAGTGGTAAAATTAATTAATGATAGTAGAGGTTGTTAGGAAAATACAATCCGAGGATAGGCCCGAGCCTACCCTAGTCTTAGGGTGGCTCTACCACTGCTCGTACACATGAAGAAGGCTTGTATGAAGCAGCGGAAGAGATCTAACGCTTACAGCAATGGGGGTTCAATCCTAGGACTGCAAAAAGATGAGGAGCTTAGCGCCATTTAATAACCATTTCATTTTCAGTTCTTGTTTTCACTGTTTTGAAAATTGAAAACTACTTTCTTGAGTTTTTACTTTTTTGATTTTCAGTTTTCATTTAAAAAAAAAAAAAAAAAAAACTGAAGGTAGTTGTAAAAAAATGATTTCACTTTTTAGTTTTCAAAATAATGAAAAGTAAAAACCAAAAATAGAAAATGAAATGGTTATCAAACTGTCCCTTAATAAGGGAATTGCTAGCATTGTTCGTGAGGCATTAGCTTTCTAGCATGAAGCACGACAATCCTAAGAGTGTGCGAGCACATTATGGACAGGAGGGGACATTGAAGCTCAACTTATCCTTAGAGATTGACACATGCGAAGGGAAAGGCCAAGAAAGGCAATGGTGTTTCTTAAGTACACAAGGAAGGAAAAATACCGATAAGTGCAAATGCATGTTCTACAATAAGGAGGGAGACATGACGAAAGATTGTCTCAACTATAAGAAATGCTTGAAAGAAAGGTACTCCAATTGGATATGTGTGTCATGAATCTTATTGTTTTGAGGCTCCTAGTAATACATAGTAGATTGGTTCAGCTGCTACATTCACGTTTTCAATGTCATGTAGGGTTTTCTACTCTCATTCTGAAAAACAACTTATATAGAATTAGCTTATATGAATTTTTTTTTCTTCTTTTGGTAATTAGTGAAACAACTTATATGGAATCAATGTTTCTACTCCAATTTCAGAAAATTTCAATAAACAACTCTAATGGAAATTCATATTTTGATTCTCATCAACTCAATTTCTTCTAAATCAAATTTTCGGTTAAGAATTAATAAACAAGTCAAGAAAGGTTCTTGGATCCCCCCCCCCCCCTTTTAATTTCTTCTTTGTTTATTGCGTAATTTCATAAAATTTTCAACCCTAACCCAAAAAAATGATACCTAGCTAATTGTTCGATAAAAAAAAAAAAAAAAACAGTGGTGTTAGCTAGGATTTTTAAATAATGGGGTCATAATATAAACAAAAGAAGTTTCAATAGGTTGAGCAGCTAGTAGGCATGTGCCAGTTCCTGTCAACATATGCCGAAAGTTTATGCAACATATGTTAAGAACTAATATTATTTGTGGAGACTTGTCGAGGGTAGATGCAGGATACTGTAAAGTAATGTTGATGTCTGCCAAGGCTTTTCAACTAGAGTATTTTACCGAGCACATGATGCACAAAATAAAGTCGCAAACAAGAAGAGAGAAAAGAAATACAAATATAATATAAGAAAACAGAAGAAGTAGAAGGATGAGGTTGTAATTGAGATTGTCTTAACTGTTTATAGGGGTAAATACAATACACTAACAAATATACATGAGATTTTTGAAGTTGTTGGGGTCCAGGACAACCAATGACCCCATGCTGGCTCCGCCACTGACAAAAGGTTTAGGGGGGAGGGAAGGTTACCCCATCATAAGGCCAGACACAAGCCTCTTTGAGGACTTACAGATAGGGTCTTAGCCCCTTTTTTAGTTTTTACAGATCCCCCACCAAAAGGAATTGCATGCATTAGGACTCTAACCTAGACCTTTAAAAAACATGAGTTGGTTTTATAGTCACAAAGGAGGAAGCCTTTAAGGAAGGGATTCCCATTTATTTAATTTTTTTTTTTAAAAGGAGATTAGTTGTGGCCCACATCACATTGAACTTGAACAATCCGAACCGTTCATTTTTTAAGTTGAACTTCATAGATTATCCTTACAAAATATTAGCGAAATTGAAAATATTTGAGGCATTTAATTGAGTTCAAATAAATTGACGAACACTTTGTTCTAAGAAAAACATTAAAATTTCATCGTGATAATTGAATAGGCAAATGGTTGTAGATTGAATGGAATTTTTGTAAGGATGATCCATGAATTGAGACTTAAAAAATAGACATTTGAATCGTTGAAGTTCGATGTTGAGTGCGTCCCACAACTAATGCCCCTTTTTTTAATAAAATGATGACCTATTCCCTTAAAAGGCCTGCACAAAGGAAATCTATTTTCTTTTTGGTCAAATAGTCACATAAAACTTGCATACACAAAATTCTCGTCATTCCGTTATAGGTAGCCATGTTAAGAAATGTGTCGATGTCCCATTCATCATAAAGTGTGCATAGCACCCCTTCTGAGCGAGAGAAATTCTCTTAGATAATCGTAATGACATTAGTCATCCAATAAATATTTGTTATGTGCTCAAAAAGTACTTCACCTATCCAATAAATGTTTAACACAAATTATCTCTTCTTACATGAGAGTTTCTCTCCATTTGAAGGAGAAAAACGAATTGACCTTTTTAATTTTTTTATTAAAAAATGTAATAATCCTTGGCAATAATGTAAAGTTTAGGTGTGAAAATAAAGGGGCCAATAAATAAATTGCTTATGGTGGTGGTTGAAGAAAGAAAATGACGCTGAAGATTGTTTGCGTTCTCACCTCTAACCCTTTCAGAAATCAGAACCAGAGAAACTAGTACACGCATACTCTCTCTCTCTCTCTCTCTCTGTGCAACGTAGTCTTCAAATTTGGGATAAAAGACCCCCAACTGTTTGTTGAAAAAGCCAATGACCCTTTGTATTTGGTATCCAGAAAATAATAGAAATTTTCTGAGGTAAGTACTTCATCTTTATCTCTTTAAATCCAACACCGTGAGACGCAAGCCTTGCACACTTTTAGCAGGAACCAAATAGCTGGTGAAAGTTTGAAGCAAATATCAAAACTGGGTCCTCGAGATTTTGAATTCTTGATGGACCTGCAATTGGCGATAAAGGGTGTCGATTTTGCCCGGAAAAGGAAGAAGTGGCTCGTTGTAGCGGCCGCTTTAGGTTTCTCCGGTTATGGTGTGCATAGGATATATCACTTGCCTTCAGTAGCTCAGAAGAGAAAGAGAATTTTAAAGCTTTTAGGGGCATTAGTTTCTGTAGCTGAAGTAGTTTCTGACTCTGCAGAGTCAATTGGAGTTGTGTCTAAGGATTTGAAGGACTTTCTGAAGTCTGATTCTGATAAAATTCCAAACAGTTTAAAGCAATTATCGAAAATCGCTAGGTGTGATGAGTTTTCGGAGTCTGTTGTTACGGTCACACAGGCTGTAACTTTGGGGGTATTGCGGGGTTATGGATTAAAAACAACGAGTGATGGCGATGGTGGAGATTCAAGCTTTACAGACCAAGTTATGGATAAGCTTTTTACCAAGGCCGGGTCGGGTTTTGCTTCTGTCGTTGTTGGAAGCTTTGCTAGGAATTTGGTATTAGCTTTCTTTTCAGATGGGAAGTCTGGTGGAGGATCTAACTCAAACAATTCGTCGAGTATGGACGATTATGTGTCGGAAATGAATGATGTTCCGAGATGGGTGGATGTGGTTTCGAGCCAGAAGTTCAGAGATTTGATTGGTGATTGTATCCAGTTATTTGTAAGCACAGCTGTTGCGGTTTATCTTGACAAGACTATGAGTATCAACACCTATGATGACATATTTTCTGGGTTAACCAACCCGAAGCATGAAACAAAAGTGAGAGACATGTTGTCGTCTGTCTGCAATGGCGCGGTGGAAGCTCTTATCAGAACATCTCACCAAGTATTAACAGATTCAACTTCAAATGCGAACCCTTCGAAATCAAATTCGAGTTCCTATTTGGCAATCGATGAAGGCTCAACTCCAGCTAGACACGAGGTCTTGAGGCAACAGGCATTATCGATGCGTTCAAAGGCAAGAAATGTGGACGATGAGAGGAACAATAGCGGTTGGGTTGGTAAAGTGTCCAATACTTTGGCCGTGCCAAGCAACCGGAGGTTTGTTCTTGATGTCACCGGGAGGGTTACATCTGAAACAATCAGATCATTCTTGGAGTTTTTGTTGGACAGACTAAACAATGGGATGAAAAAATGCGTTAATTCTGTTCGTGAGGAAACCGTGGAAAGGGGTCTTGAGGTAGTGAGATATGCTGCTGCAAAATCCTCTGTTATTGCTACTATATCTCTGTCTTTGTGTTTGCACATACTTGACAGTCCATGGGCATTGGTTCCATCTTAGCTTGTTATGAATGTTCTCATTTGGAAACTGCTTGCATATATTCCGTGTAAGGCCGTAAATTTCATTTGGATTGATTCGATTGAAGAACTGATTAGAATCTGCTGCTTACGACGGAGGAGAATTTATGTTTGGGTGGATTCAAATTTGATGGCATGCTGCGCTGCACCGGTCAATGTTAGTGAGATCAAAAGTTTCAGAATTTGCAAAAGAAAGAAACTTCATTGTTGTTTAGATGAATTATAAACAGTATACTTACTTATAGAACATAATAATTTTATGTTATATGATTGCTGCTATGTATTACCATAATAAACAGTATACTTACTTATAAACAGTATACTTACTTATAGAACATAATAAGTTTGTGCATCTCATTTGTTCCGACTGTTTGCAAATATATTCAACCATTTAATTCTTGTAGATTAGTACTGTTGTTGATTTATTGTACATTTGTTTGGTGCTTGGAATTAAAGTGGATAGGATAACTTGATATATTTTAGGTACGTTGAAGGCAGAAATGAAAATTTTTTGTCTAACTTAAGGTAGACGATAGATTACTTTTGAAGGAAACTTACCCCTTTCAATCCCGGAAAATGGGAAGATAAGAAGGGATGAGTTTCCTTCGATGTCTAATCCCTAATCCTCTCAATAGAAAAATCACTCAACTCTAATGACTCTTGCTCTTGAACTTGGTTCTTAGCCTGAATGTCTGATGCAAGGGAACTTGCTTGCCTTGTTGGTAAGAAGAAACAACAGAAAAGAAATCGAATTCGGTTGAGAGGTTAGAATACATGCAGGTCAACAAAACTTATTTTATTTCCAATCCTAATCCATAAATGTCATCTTTTCTCAGAGTGATGTCATTACATTACGTGTTATGGATAGTTTTGCCTTGGCATTTTGGATCATCATCCCGGATTTAATCGATAGATTTCCAAGAAATTGTCCAACTAAATACGTAGTCAAGGTATGCAAGAGTTGTAGTCGTCGATCACTTGCTTCGTCACAATTCACAACAAGAATTCAACTTTGGCCTCCCTCTGTTTGAATTAAAAGATTTTGAGCACCCTCACTATGACAGTCTCAACATGATGGAAAATGGATAATAATTTCAGCATATTGGAAACATGATACTCCATTGTGACATAAGTGGTTGAATTCTTTTTTTTCTCAAGTATCCAATCACTTGTATTATGGCACTTAGTGTACTGACACTGAAAAATCTCGTTGAAAAACGGATACAAACAGGATCAGAAACCGATGTTGAATTATCGATCATAATGGTGTGTGTGAATGTCTTAAAGAAGGGATGGAATGGTTAAGCGTTAGAATGAATTTTCTCTGACAATGGCATCAGTTTTATATAGACATCTTCATGCCTCTTCAGTACAAGTCTATATAAGACTGATGGCATTGTCAGAGGAAATTCATTCCAACGCTTAATCATTCCATCCCTTCTCTGAGACATATCCACACACACGATTGTGATCGATAGTCCAACATCGGCTTCTGGTCATGTTAGTATCCCGTTTTCCATCCCAACAAACGTACGGGATCCCACGCATAACATGTTCAAAAAAACTAGCTGTTTGCCATGATCCTACTGTTTAAGTGCAAACAAATGAATTAACAATTCCCATCCCATCGCTTTACTCTATGAAACGACCAAACATGAGAAGTTTCAGTATACATTGGTTAACTTGAGTTTGCATCAGTCTCCTTTGCCGCTGCATCTTCCTGCTGCTTCTTTTTCCAGTACTCATCAAGTGGGGGTCCAAATATTGCCTTGCCTGAAACAACTCCAATCCTGCAAATTTCATGACAATCATCGGGTTAGCTTGAATGTCACTCAAAATCAGATCACAAATATGCATACAAGTTTCTATAGCTGACTGAAAAATGGAGGGGAAAATATTAAGGTACACGAACAGGATACCAAGTACCATGGCTTTCGGGGCGCTATATTAAATGAAAAAGGGTAAATCTTAAAACTTTGTTAGGCCATTCATAGCTGAAATTCAGGCAAGAAAATAAACTATGCTCAAATTGCTATCTGATACGAAATGCAATTCTTTTAATGATTCTCTCATTAACAATCAACTAGATGATTGAAGGTCTCCTAGCCTTAATGTCAGATCATTTTCTCTACACACAACGGACAGATAACACAGTAACAAGATCAACAAATTACACAAAAAGAACCGATGGGATGTAATGCAAATATTGGGTTGTTAAGGAATCTCAACACAAAATACAGATTCTTCATTCGTATATATCTGCAGTCAAACGAACAATATACACAATCTGGAAATAAGTGTAAATAAGATGCAGTTGTTTTTGGTAATTCAATTGCTTCTATGAAAGTCACTGCACTTTTTGTGTACCTGAATGCTTCAAGATCTCCCTATCCCTATCTCAAGGATTCAGTAACCTCACCAATCCAGTGAAGAGATAGGAGAACGAAAACAGGCTACAAGACTATGCTTGCAGTTAAGAACCTAAAAAACCCCAGCACAATCACAATCTCAAACACAGAGATTGAAGTACTTCTGTCACGAGAGAGTAGCCTCACCAATCCAGTAAATAGATGCCAGAATGAAAGAAAGGCTACAGACTATCATTACTTTGTTGTGGACCTAGTGGTTCCATAATATCAAATACTTTATATGCCTCATGAATGGAAATAAGACAGTGGAACCTGCAAGAAGTTGCTAATGGCCAGAATTTTTCCATAGGAATAAACAGACAGTTGCACGTTCGAATACATCAATTCATGCAGGGTTTAAAAATAACTCATTGTGTTACCCTGTTAGGATCTCGGCTATCAATTTCATGCAGGGATTACCGTTACAAAATGTAAAGGAGAGGCAAATGACGAAACAAACTAAAACTTATAAATAAATAAAGCAAAACAATCTACACATGAGAAAAAAATGTTCCTGCAAACAATCATTGTCATTGAAGAAACTACTCATGAACTGCACATAGCTGTCCTACGAGCGCAGCATTGAAAGCCACTCTATGTATTGCCTACGAAGCGCTTCATAGAAGGAACTACTCATGTCTAGGCTCTCTAAATACAAATGTCTCATCTTATACCAATACATAGCCCATGATAAACAATAACAAACACCACATAAAGATTTGTTTTCCCTTTTTATCGATTTATCTGCAACTACTGCACATTCCAAATTTCCACATTGCCGTTTCCTACCACTTTACATATCGAGTTGGCTATGTCAATCGATCACAAAATTAACAATATCAGAACTTCAGGCAGGTAATATAGAGACCCAAGTAAGTACTTAACTTCTTCACCAAATCACACCCAAACGCTTTTAAACAAAAACAGCACAAACTGCCATGGATCCTTCAGCAATGAATCAACAAAAAAATCATGTATGCATCTGCAAATCAATCTGGGCCAAGACCCAAACACCAAATGGAGCGTTCTGAGAGATAAATAAAGTACAGGACCGCCGATGAACACAGTATGACATAAAGGGTATTACTCCATATTGTTAATCAACAAACTCGACTTGAATTGTAAAGAAAGGGACTTACACGGCTGCTCCAATTACCAAAGGAAACGAGAGGAATCGTCTTCGAAACATTTTCTGTACAAAACACTCTGGTTCTTGTTGCAATTTGTATGCTTGCCAAAATTCAGGGGTTTTCAGCTCCTTGCTTTTGAGGGTTTAATTTAGACCGGTTTGCTGCAACTTTTGGGAAGAAATCGGCTTTCCCCCGGTTTGCCGCATGTTTCATTCAATGACAACTTTACCCCTTTTAGAGAAGAGGTATTCATCAATTTTCCCCTTGAACTTATGATCATTGGCCAATTTTCCCCCTCAACTTTAATTTTGGCCAATTTCCCCCCTCAACTCTCATAATTAGTCAATTTCCCCCTTCAACTTTAATTTGGCCAATTTCCCTCCTCAACTCTCAAAATTAGTCAATTTGCACCTTATTGTTAATTTTTTTTGTTTTTAATTTTCCATCTATTTTTTTTCTTAATTTTCAATCTTTCTAATAACTTCCACCAAAGTACTAAAATTAACATAAACTCGCATGCATAATATAGGGTAAAATGTACAAAAACATAATACAATTAGTATGTGATATGGGTTGATTATAAGAAAAAGTTATGAATCAGGTTTAAAGCATGTAGAAGAAGAAATAATAACAAAAAGAAATAACAATCCTAAACTCATGGATTATACCTATTTCAATAAAATGGGTTATTCTTAATAAGGAGTCAAAAATTATGAATAGACTAGCCATTTTTTCACTAAAGCTCGATTCTCTGCAATTTACTTGAACCTAGCTATCACTTTTATAAAGAAAATTGTATTCACATACAAAAATTTACACATCAATAATTTTCGTTATCAATTTTGTATAGTCAAAAATCAAATAAAATTACTTCATACTGATTTATCATGACTAATAATACTATCTATGATAAATTGTAAAATTCTAAATTTTAATCTATTTGTAATAGGATAAAGATATAGGAACATGATTAACATACATCTTATTTAGTTTCTTACACACACTGGTTTAATTATGATCAAATTAAAAATTAACAGTAGGGTGCAAATTGACTAATTATAAGAGTTGATTTGGGGGGGGGAATTGGCTAAATTAAAGTTGAGGGGGAAAATTGACTAATTACGAGAGTTGAGAGGGGAAATTGGCCAAAATTAAAGTTGAGGGGGAAAATTGACTAATGGTCACAAGTTCAGGGGGGAAATTAATGAATACCTCTTTAGAGAAAGGAAAGGATTTCTTTGGATCTCTTCCACTAATTCACCTATTCACCTAATTCGGACCCTTGAAATTTGAGTCAACGGCTGTAAATAGAGGACCCCTTTAAAAGTTAGGGGGCACCTTTAGGATTGATTGATTGGGTGGATTTGGCGAAAGGGATCCGGCCCTTTCCTTGGAGAAAACTAGGGTGCATACGTGAGTTTAGTCGAGTTGATTTTTGTGTTATGTCCTCTGCACTCAATTTTGAATTTTTATTATCGTAACTTGGTGAATTTAAAATACAAAACGAGTAAAATAATGTGTAACTTCATTGGCATGAAACTTCTCACCACTGACATGACAAAATATGAGTAACCAGTGACATGTAATAGAAAAAAATTCATCTTTGACATAGTCAATGCTAGTAATGTTTGAATTCAAATCTTTAAAGCCGAAAGGATTAGTTTGGTACTGCTGTGTTTTGAAATAAAAAAATGTTTCTGCTGTGCTGTAAGAATAAGCAGCTGTGAAATAAAGCAGCAGAGTGTTTGGTAAACTTTTTTGTAAAAGTGTTTTTGAAAAAAAAAAAAACAATATTATAGTGTTTGGTAAACTTTTATGTTAAATAGTTGTGACTGTGTGAAATAACCAAAAAAAGTATAAAACTAGATGTGACATTAATTCAATTTTCTTAACAAATAAAGGTGAATTACTAAATATACTTTATTGTTAAAAGAAAAATATTTATAAACTTTATCTTAAACATATAATCCAACATTTAACAAGAAATCATAATCCAACATTCAACATATAATCCAACATTTATAATATCTATTTACTATACAACTATTACTCTTTATCGTAAGCATCTCCAACACTAATGGTTATTTTATAAAAAATTAAACTAGTTTATTATTTAAATCCCTATCTTTTTATGTGTTATTACCATAATTAAAATCAGTCCACATTTTTCTAGAAGCTCCTCTCAAACCCTCTTTCTCTCATGTGGCTCTCTTTTCTTTCACATTCTCGTCCTTTCCGCCGCTCCAACCCATTTCACATTTTCATTCTTAATCTTCCTCTCTCCGTGAGATATCTTTCTTTCTCAATTGAAATCCTAAAAAAAATTTCCTCAATGCTGGATGGTTCGTTGGTGGGTTAGATCGCAGGTTCAAAAACCAGGTCGATAATGGAGGAGGGGCCTGGAATAGCTTTGCTTGGTCCAAAAGCTCAAGGTCCGCCACTCCAAGGTCTTGAAGTACGGCCTCACGATCTTGAACGACCTCAAAAAAATATCTAGTCTCGGCATGGAAGGTGAGTGTTCGAGGTTTGGAGTGTTGGTAATTCCATATGGGATTTTGTTAGTTTAATTGGGTTGTGGGGGTATTACCATCAGAGGTAGACTGGATATCACCATCGAGAGAGGCATCTAGCGTCGTCGTGGACAGAGAGGGTTGGTGCAATCTTGCCCGTTGCATCACCGCGTCGACTCTGACGGATTCCGAAACAGCTCACCGAAAATGGAAGATGATAAAAGCATCTTGTGTAATTGTAAATTATTTAATTGCTTAAGGTCATTTTGGGTGCATGAAAGTTTCATTAAAGCTCTCAACACCTCTTAGAAAAGAGGTTTGCGCAGAAGTTGAAAAGTCGGTTTTTCAAAGCTGCCTTTTTGCTGCTTTTGTTTATTGTTTTTGTTTTTTACTCAAAACTGTGAAAAAAAAACTGAAGTTAAAAGTTTACTAAACATAAAAAAGCTCCCAACTTTTTTTTTTGTACCCACTTTTTAAAAAAAAATCACCTTAATACCAAACCAAGATTAGGAGTGATTCACTATGAAAAATTTTTAAGGCCCCTTGTACAACGCCAAAGTTCTCCCTTGCAACTAATTTCTGACGAGCTGGGATAAAAAACATTATTAAAACATGCTAAACCATCGAACAAAGCTTTCAATAGAGTCACGAACAACGACTCCTACACACTCAACCTCTTCGTCCTCCCAAGCACCATTTACATTGAATTTTTAAGAATCTTCTGAATGCTTGGACCTTATAGTCTTGTGTACTTTTATATTCACGACAATGTTACGTACTTGATTTTGGGGCGTGACGTTTAGGCCAGACATGTTACCATAGAGAGCCGATCTTTAGTCACGATTAAACCCGAACTGGGACCGCAAATTGAAAAATCCTACACCCTATTAGTTTGCTCTTCTAAGCTGCCCAACCCAGTCTAAAAGAGGGAAACATGTGGTTAAGTTTATGATATATGGTCGTTGATTAGTAGTTAGATTAAATCTCAAACTCTAGACTTAAGATAATATCAATGTTAATTAGTAGTAGGTCATGATATGAAAGGATATTGAAGATCATAGCCGTCGACCCCCACCCATGCATCTACGTTATGTCCAATTTATCTTATTGCACCTTTCCATTTTTAACTACATCATTTAGATTCTTCCTGGCCTCTATTTCTAACCGACTAAAAATTGGAGGACCATCCATACCTACGTAATGTATAGAGCATGGGATGGTCGTACGCGCATTGGCAAGTTGCAAATCTAGTATGTACTATCTTGAGGCAGTTGAATACAAGGAAGGTCAAAGGTGAATGAGCTTCCACATTCTATTAGTTTTAATATTATATCACCTCAACGTAGCAGGAACAACCTCATATGAGTTTTCTATAATCATATGGACTTTACCACCAAAATCTTGCAAACCATCCAAGTGCGTCCCGCCAACACGAAAAACATCCTTGTCTAGAACAATGTAATAATCTGTCTGAGATCAAAATTCTGTTTACTTCATTGTTTTATCATTGATCAATTTTTGTAGACTTTGTACGCGTTTAGACTTGGGAGCCTTGCGACTTGCAGATAAAGTTCAAACTCATGCAATGCAAAGGACCATAAATCCGAGCGTACAGTGTGAATAGTCACAGTCAAAAAAGCAATATAGAGTGGTGGTAGTGGAAAGTGGGAGAGCAGGGCCATCATGTTTATGTAGTTACAATCCAACTAACTTCATTCGTCTCTGATTTAATTTTAGTTTAGTGCTGTAAAAAAGCCAAACTCCACTAGCAAAGGTCAGAACTATTTTTTCAGATTTTGGAATATTGAAACCCCAAACAACACGCATGCTTAAAAACTATCTCCAGGCTTCTTATTGGTTATATATGAGCCTACCTACAACACCATCTAAGCATTTTTTGAGAAAAAATTACCAACATGATTATATATATGACTCTTTTATAAAAGTATATGTGTACATTGTAACCATCGGTATGGAAACAAATTTAGATTTGTCTCAGCTTTGGAGTTCAACTGGAGAGTAAAAAGAAAAAAAAATATTTAATTTGGTTAATTTATACCTTGCCTAAATGGTTTGTACTTGTAGTGGTGTGAGTTTGTAAGCACTAAAGTGATTGGTTGTGTGGAAAATAAGTTAGAGGAGAGAGATTTACTATCATTCATATTAAAGTCACATTAAACATGTCTTAAGCCCCTCAGATTTGTACGGCACATTCAAGCCTCAATAGGTGGGTAGTAAATCACAACTTCTCATTTTTCATGTTTAATCAACAAAAACAAAAGAAGAAAGAAATCTAAGGGTTCTCTAATCTTGTTCAAAGATTTATTGTACAACACAAAAATATATCATCCATGAGTTCTAGTATAGATAGCTTATGTTAGAAACCAGAAATTGCGTAGATAAGAACAGATAGAATGATCTATGTAATGTACTATGAATGACATAAATACTTTCACCTAATAACTTATAACTTTTGAGTTTGTTGATTTTCATCTTTGGAGAAAATTAAATGAACCCCAACTGAAATTACTTTAAGCGGTTGCAGACATTCATGAATTTCTTACTGGTGTAGAGATGAGGAAGGGGAAAGCATTCAATTCACACGCAGTTCAACCACACTCACTTCTATTGGTTACTTCCAGGGGATTTAAATCCTCTCTAGATTCCCTCACTGGAGATCAATGCATAGTAACTGTTCATCAAAGATCATACGGTTATAATTGAATATTTTTTATATGTTTAAAAGTAAAACAACATTGTTTTACGTAAAAATATAAAAAAAGAAAAAATTTTGTTCACACGATTTTTGATAAGTGGTTACTATGCATTGATCCCTGGAATCCCAATGAGAGGATCCGGAGAGGATCTACACCCCTTCCCAGGTAACTCTTAATTAAGCTTTTTTTTTTTGTTTTTTCGGTAAAACTCTTAATTAAGCGTTGATAAAAGCAAAAGTAGGCAGTTTGAAAGCAGCAGCTAGCTTCTGAGAAGAATAAACAGATGGTTGGTTTTAACCAGACCATGTACTGTTTCATTTAAAAAGAAAATGTTAATTTTATATTGGCAATTGTTATTGGCCCTTCAAAAATCTCATTCTATACTTCAAACTTTCTATATTTGGAAAAAAAAATACAATTATGATAAGTGTAAAATGAGATTTTTGAAGTGCCAATAACACTTCCCTTTTATATATGATGATGTAATTATAACAGTCTGTAAAAGGCTGCATGCGGAAAAGTTCAAGATACATTCTGGAAGATAAAGTTTCTACATTGCATGGTCTGGGGCCTCATGCTGACGGACTATCAAGATTACCAGAAAAGCAACATATAAATCTCGATTACTGAAGGTTAATAGTAAATGGTCGTATAAGCAGGGATTCATGACCTATGGTTGGCTTATTTTTTTTACATCATTCTTTACTGGGCAATAATAACAGAACATCATTCTTTACTACTTTGGCAATGAATTAAATATAGGGGTTTTTTGAAATGGGTCCAAAGTAACTAAAAATTGGACCAATTTCAAAAGTCAAAAGTCACTAAAAATTGAACCTATTTCAAAAGGTAGTCTATAAAATTAGACCTATTTCAAATTTTCCCTTAAAATATAAGTTTCACGTTTATGTGTTCTTTTCCAGGACTAATTTTGTAACATTCTCTTACTAAACATATGTCGCCAGATACATATTTTGTCAAAATATAAATTTTGGATGATTCATTTGAGCCAGAACCAAACCGATCAATAGTTCAAATTTACTGTATGCATTACTAGAGAGTATGATGGAGAAAGAAAAAGCACGGGAAACTTTAATTAGGCTAAACTGCTCTGAATATTTCTTGTTATTCCAAACAAGTATTTCATACATATTCAGTACATAATCACAATACATGTAGTTAACAAAGAAACTTCAGGGATTATGCTTCTGTGTATAGATGTAATCGACATGAGCAGCCAGAGTCCTTCTAATCAAGCACTCCTCCTCTGCAACTCCTTCACAGCTCTCACCCATCACCTCATCAACCTGTTCTGTTTCAACACCCTAATTAACACACACACACACACACAAAAAACTATATATCAAACTCATAATCCCAGTACTAAAACACTATAAAGAAATCACTGTGTAATACTAGAACACATTAAAAACGTTAAAAATTAACAAACCTCGAGTCGGGTTTTCGCATAATTGACTGCTGAAAAAGCTGGTTCTGGTCTTGCTGCATAGACTAATAAAGTAGAGCACAGGACGAGAGCTAAGAAGAAGAGGACTTTAACTGATCCGGCCATTTCTCTGTGTTATTGTACTACTGCTATATGAAAGGGGTAGGGGTATATATAGAGCTTGGTATACACCGAGTGAGAGATTTAATAAATTTATGGAAATGGGATAACATGATGACCATTTTAGGCTTTATGATTGTGTGAACTAAGGGCGATAGAAGGACGACTTTATGTAGCAGAATTTTATGGACCCAAACGTCTTGTACGTAATAGACCACATTGTATTGGATATAACATAATAAATTAAAGGCAGAATATTTCTGTTTCCTTCAAATTTGATTATTATTTTCATGCAATTCGAGCTTATGACCAAATTAATTAATTGGTAGGTTAAAAAAAAAAAAAAAAAAAAAGAAGCGACCGCTGAAAGAAGTATTAATCAAACATAAAAAGGAGTGAAAACTCGTCTTGCTGATATCGCCGGGGATTTGTTTCATTGCATTTCGTTGGTAGATTAATGGCTTAGCCGACCTACACTTGAACAACTTGAAGAGGTTTTTCGTTCATTAAACAAGAAAGAGGCCAACGAATCCAAAAATGATTCCTTGTCGGTTAGAATAAACTGAAGAAGAAAAAGATATTTAGCTAATGGTGTCATACTTCAAGTAAAATAAAGTATAATTCAGTTTGATGTTAGATTTTGAAAATAATTTGCATGCATAAGAAAAATTGCGTGCATCTATTGCACGCTGCATCTGTTTTATAATTACAATACTTAGTGATTAACACATGATTTTGTATGCGAAACACATGTTCCTTGCAATGAGTGTTTGAAAAACGTTTTTTACAATGTGTTATAAGGTAATTAAGTTTGGAGAAGCTTATATCAATCCTCACTTGTTATGGCATATACCCTATGGTACTATTGTTTCCCGTATTCTCTATTCTGGAATTAGAATGTTCTTTTGAGTCGGTGTTGAAATTTTCAAATTGACGGGTCCAGGGGGCCACTCTAATTGTTACATGCCTAATCCATCAGTTTTAAGGATTTGACATAAAAAACTTCGGTATTAATTAGAATGAGATAATCCTATTTAAAGTCACTATTTTTTAGTTACCCCACTGATGTGGGATAGCCAAAGGTCGGCCCCGTTTTCCTCTCCCGCGGCAATACTTCTATATCACTAGCTTGAAGGATTTGACTTTTACTTAATACATTAACCATTTAACAGTCAAAGAAGAGATCTTTAAGGATTATATCGAAATTGAGTTCAAATCTTCTACACCTAAAATTCTTTGCAGTTTCTCTATGACCTATATACTTAAATGACACATGTCATTGGACTTAATTTATCTTTAATTTTTATTTTTTATTGAAAAGATAAGTAAAAAAGTTAACAATATATTAAGTGAAGTTCAAATAAATGATAAGGTGTCAACAAACAAAATGGGTTCCAGGAATGTCACAAAAAAATTTTAGATGGATTTAATCTCACCGAAAGTAGTGGTCGACGACACTGGAATGTTCTTTAGCTTTTTACTCGGGTTGATTATTCAAAAGAATCAAAACCATTAGACAGTCATATTCTACAACGTTATTCATTCTTTCGTATTGCAGTCATGTTGTAAGTCACCATGACATGTGCATGCATGGTTTTCCATTTTTTTTGTTTTTTTTTTTTTGTGCAGCACCAAGTATTTATGCCGTTCGACTTCAGTGTCTTGGATCTTGAGATTAATTACGCGTAATGATACCTGTGTTGACTCAATTCATGAAAAAAGGGTTCCTCCTCTAACAGTTTTTCTTACAATACCAGCCTTTTGTCTATTATACATCAAGTATCACTATAATTAAGTAATTAAACAGAGCCGACTTCAAACTAAGGAGTGATATAATATATATTTGATACATGAGGAAAAACTATTGCATCACGAAACAAAGTAAGAATAATACGATATGTAGTAATATATTTTCTTCCATCCACACACTCGCAGTCTAGCAACAATCAATTAACATAATCAATTGCGCCACTTGTGCCGTACTACTTTGACAGAAGAAATAATTTAGGTTAATGAAAGTACAAGTTGATCTTAATTTACACAGATTTTTTTTAGAATCAATAATCATGTTTGTGTTAATGAAGCAAGAGAACAGAAAAAAATTTACCTTTCTTTACTGAATTTGACCAAAGACAGTTACAAATTCCAGCAAAATGAAGTAAATAAAGAGAATAATGCAGAGTTTAAGGCATGCATATATGTTTAGGGTTTTGTGCAGCCGAAAGGCAGTACTTGAATGAGTCAAAAGATTTCGAAGTTGAAATTCCTTTTGTTTTTTTTACTAGCAACGATCAAATAATTTTATTAATACGAACCAAATAAATACACGAATGTGTTATATGAGTACATTTTTCCAATCATCAATTTTTTAATCTAGAGGTTAATTTGTGCAACTGACAAATAAGTTAAACCCCTACATGCTATCACAAAACTACCACAAGAACTATGTGTAAATAGTACAATTTTGTAACAAAGACAATAGACACGACAAATCTAGCACCGAAAGCACACACAATACCACCACTAAAGTCGAGTATTGGACCAAATTCGTGCACCACCGTGTGGAGGAGAGGAACAAACTCGACAACATGTAAAAGAAAAAACACATGTAAGACAACTTTGGCACTAGTGTACCAGCCAAGTCTCTCTAACTATCAAGTTAGTAAGAAATATATGAGACTCAGGCAATGGGCAAGAGAACAGAGTATGCGATTGCGTTACTAGAGAATACTAAAAGTGTATATTTATACTAGTTAAGAGAGATACCTTTTAGGATATGGAATCCATATTATACTGGGATAATCCAAAAGGATATTATTAACACATGGCCCTTTCCAACTCCTAAAATAGTACATGCCCTAAGGAAGGAAGAAAGACCAAGGCCCAACAAAACTACAAGACAACTACTTGGTGGTCTTGCTTGCCTAGCAATGAAGCTGACTGCTTCCGCATAAAGTACTTTTTTGGTCATGATGGCAAGTTGACATACTAACAACTTTATAGCACGAAGTCCCAAGAGCAGGCCTACTCGGACACCAATCCCAGGCCACATGGTAGCTATCAACAAGAGTAAGAGCCTATGAAGGGACATAAAGGCTGACTGATGAAGTGCTGGGCATGAGTTCCCACAAATCCTAGAGCCGAGCAAGGCGCTCGGTATGCATTGTCCTAAGATAACAAGCAAGTGGACCTTAACAAAAGTCATTTCGTCAGCATGTGTCGACTAAAGAGCAGGTGGGGCAGCTAGTAGGTCACTTCTACATACTTGGTGCATTAAATGCAAAGGTATTGGAAGACTTGAGCCCAGAAACTTAGGGCTCATTAAGGACTTATATAAGGAGTCCTCCTTACGAATTATCGAACAAAAAGAGAGAGAAAAGAGACCAGATTATTTTGACCGATATTTGTAACCTTTATTCAGTATATTCGAGTACCATAGTGGACATAGTCAAGTTTTCAAGGATGAACCACTTAAATCTTGTTATTCAATTCTTATCAGTTCAACCCTAAGCCCACCAAGGGCCGACCACACTGGTCATTGTTAACCTCCCAAATTTGAGCCCTAATGGATATCTTGGAATGTAGGAATCTCCAAGAATATAGGATACTTATTTAATCCTCAATCGGATTAGGTTTTCGTGTCATGTGAAACAAAAGTGGTCGATCTCAACAAAGTTGATGAAGGAAAATATTTGATAAACTAAGTTCATTAAGCAACATACTACATGCATTTAACATTTAAATGGCGGAGCATGCTTGTATGCACTTACAAATAATAATAATAATAATAATAATAATAATAATAATAATAATAATAGAATTAAAATAAAAACTTAAACCATGAAATTCATAGCCTAGTGGTGTGATGAACCAAGACTCAACTCAAAGAACAAAGTGACTTGAGAAACATTATACCTTTAAAGCGCCTAGCAAATGTTTATCATCCATGAAATGGCCTTCTTTCTTTTGCCTCCTTACTCCTTGGCTCCATGGATATGGAAGGATGAACTTTGTTTCTTGGCTCCATGACTTTTTGGATATGGATGGAGGAATGGGTTCTCCAAAAGGCTCCAAAGTTGAAAGCCTCTAAGTTCCTACACTAAGGATGGTTGAGGAAGAAGATGAGTGACCATGGAAGAACAAAATGCTAGCAATGTTCTCCATGGTGGCTAGCCTCTCTAAGGAAAGAGAGAGTTTTTATTTCTCCTTCTTTGCCTCATAGAAAACCCTAATGAAGGATGAAGCTATAATGTTACCTTTATACCTCATTCTAAGTGAGTGGCAAACTTGTAATAAGTGAACCATCACTCATTCCTCTCTTTGGCCGGTTTTGCTAAGTGTGTTTGGGTTAATTCCCATTTTGTTTTGGTTGTCATACAACTTAAACTCAATGGGTCTTGTGGACCAAAACCTATTTGGGTCCTGAAACATGAAACTTACTTAAAGCTCGATATGAACCTTGTTGGAAATGTGCCCTAAAACCAATCATATGATGATACTTTACGGACATTTCAAACTAATGTAGTTTAAAGGGCAAAGATTATTGTTTGAGCCGTCTAATATAAATGTTATATGCTTAAACGATAAGTCCAAGGAATATGTGATTGGAAGAATGCGATCTAAAGAAGTTAGATTCATGAGACCATTCTTTCGTTGACACATCCTAAACGTTCCTGATCATAGGATTGTCAATTGGGCATTGACAGTCCGTTAAGATCAGTACGTGCTATGTCTTCTCTCAGGGAGAGTGACTAGTCTCGAGTCATTGGTGTGTGTGACATCAAGACAAGTACGTAGGTGCTCAATAGAGAATGAGTTCACTGAACACGATCAACGAAGAGTTCTCATATTCATGTCACATGAGAACTCATGGTTGGGATAATGCAAATTAGTCTTTTAACCTGAGGCATCACAGTTGTCTTGTGGTTAGGTCCTTAATCTTTGATTATGTCAAAGTCACTCTATCAGGGTGTCCACGGCATCATTGGGGTTAAGCCACTTAGCCATGGAGGCAAGTGAATGCGCAACAAGGGATCTCTAACCTTCAAACTGTTTGAGGGAGAATACTCTATGATATGATTTAGAATCTCTGGCCAGAGTATGAATGAGATGTTGGAATGCGTTCCAGATCATATTCAAGGTAATCATATAAGTACAAGATTCACATTGGATAGTAGACATGAATAAACTATCAAACCAAACAATGTGGTCAAGAGTATTGTATTAGAGAAAGACCGTATTGCATTTGTAATCCTAAACTGAATAGGTTCTCCACCTCTTCTGATTAGCTTGGGTAACCATGATATGCTGCTAGGTGTCACTCATGGTTTGTGGAAGCCCTAAAAGTGTATTATCACTAACGGGAGAATTGAAAGTAAGTTTCAATTCACAATCGATTTGAAAGAGTTTGAATCGCCCACTGCCTCGCTAAAAGGAACCTAATGGATCGTACACCGTGTAAGGTAGAGATTGAAGATTCAACGGAGATGAGTAAGAATAATTAAATGGTTTAATTATTTATCTAAGGCTAGGATTAATTAATATGTTAATTAATCAAACGAATAAGTTCGTTAAAGACCTCGGGTTAGTTTTGGGCCGCAAGGCCCAATGGGATTTGAATGTCAAGCCCATTAACTCAAGTTGTATGACAACTTGAATAAAACAAAGGGCTTGAAAGCCCAATAAACCTATAGGCTAGCCATGTGTAAAAGAATAGGGCTTTTGGTCCATTATGTCACTTATTTGAAGGGACTATATAAAGGACTTTATAGCCTAAAATTTACTAAGGGTTATTTTTTGGGGAAAGGATGAGAACACAAGCTCTCCTTTCTCTCAAAAATTTTGGCCAATCTAGAGGGGAATAGCTAGCAATCTTACTTCCTCTAGGTCACTCATTTCTTCTACAATATACCTTGGTGTGGAGACTTAGAGGTTCTCAATTTTGGGAACTTGGAGAAACCTTTTCATCCATCCAAATCCATGGATCCAAGATGCAAGGAATGAAGGCCCTCTCTTTGGGTGATTAGCCTTTGCTTATGCAAAGAGGAATCTACAAAGGTATTGATTTCTCAACTCACTTTGTTTTGAGTTGAGTCTTGGTTCACCTATCTACTAGGCT
This sequence comes from Pyrus x bretschneideri, assembly GCF_019419815.1. Taxonomy (NCBI): domain Eukaryota; kingdom Viridiplantae; phylum Streptophyta; class Magnoliopsida; order Rosales; family Rosaceae; genus Pyrus; species Pyrus x bretschneideri. Next base: position 3,232,527 of record NW_025999820.1, on the reverse strand, counting down.
TTGAATTTCATGGGTAAATGTTTTGTTTTAAGTGCATACAAGCATGATTCCGCCTTTAATTGTTAATTGCATGCTATTGATGTTGCTTAAATGAACATGTTTTTCACAAATCTTCCTTCAAACCTTTCGTATGATTAGTTAACAGATTAATTAATCATTGCCATATACAATTAAATTGTCCTTTCATGTCTTCATTATATCCTGCAATCATTACCTTACATAGTGTGTGATCCATTAGGTTCCTTTTGGCGAGTTAGTGAGCGATTATAACTTTTACTAATCGATTATGAATTGAAAATTACTTTCAATTTTCCTTTTAGTGATTATACATCTTTAGGCTTTCACAAACTATGAGTGGTACTTAGCAGCTTGTCATGGCTACCCACACTAATCAAAAGAGGTTAAAGAACCTATTCAGTTTAGGATTACAATGCAATACAGTCTTTCTTTAATTCAATACTCTTGATCACATTGTTTGGTTTGATAGTTTATTCATATCTACTACCCAATATGATTCTCTAACTTGTATGATTACCTTGAATATGATTTGGAACGACTTCTCTGGCTAGCAATTCATAATTATATCATAGGGTATTTTCCCTCAACGGTTTGAAGGTAGATCCTTTTGTTGCACATTCACATATCCCCATGATTAAGTAGCTTAGCCCTAACTATGCCATGGACACTTTCTAATGGAATACCTTTAACACAGTCAAAGATTAAGGACCTAACCACATGACAACTATGATGTCTCAAGTCAAAGGGTTACTCTACATTATCCCAACTATGAGTTCTCATATGACATAAGTATAAGAACTCCTTGTTGAACGTGCTCAATGGACTCATGCTCTATTGAGCACCTACATACTTGTCTTGGTGTCATTCACACCAATGAGAGACCAGTCACTCTCCTGGGGAGAAGACATAGCATGTACTGATTTATAGAAACGTCAATGCCTAATTAGCAATTCCATGATCATGAACGCTTAGAATATGTGTACAAAAGAGAATGGTCTCATAAATCTAACTTTTGGATAACATTCTCCTAATTACATATTCCTTGGACTTATCGCTTAAGTGTATAACATTTAATGAGAATGCTTTAAACAATATCATTGCCCTTACATTAAACTAGTTTAATTTAACATGTGAAATGTACATAGTATCATCTTATGATTGAGTTTAGAGCACATTTTCAACAGTCGGTGAACTTCCCTTATTTTTTCGAAACATAAAATGATGGTGGCATCATTTATCCGTTTATGCAGCTTGATAAGTCCAGAACTGTTGAGTCCATGACTGGACTTCTGAGATATTCATGTTCTAATCCGTCTTACTCCAGGCTTGAAAAGTCATGATACCACAATGATGCCACGTCAACACAGATGTAACAGCAAGGTCACAACAACTTACCAGAGGTAAAACTAAAACTAAAAGCTAAAACTAAAAAAATTGTCTAACCAAGAAAGGACTACCAATCAACTCGTCTCCATCACGAGGATAACACTGTTAAAAGAAAGATTCACAACGTCCACAAAGGGTCCACCACAAGTTTGTCTAGGTAAGGCGGGACAACCACGGGTTGGCTGATGAGCACTTAAACACCATGGAAGATGGATCATTGGAGGTGGATTGTAATACCCTGTTAAGAAAAAAATGGTTATATATATATATATATATATATATATATATATATATATATGTCTGTGTGTGTGTGTGTGTGTAACTCTTTTTACCTCAAATCGCAATATTTTTTTTTGAATTCTTGATTGCACTATGTTTATACAAGGACTCATATTTTTGTACAAGTACTCGTATTTTTGGTATATAAACTAGTCTCAATGTAAGACTATTTTGCTACAAAATTATTTCAACACTGGCTAGTATATATTATTTCATATTTAATTAGAGAGGTCTTTCACTTGAATTGGAGAGCTAAGATTAAGTTAAGATTATATGAGTTTGGCTTGATCTTTCTCCAAAGGGTGAGGTGGAAGTTGGTAATTAATAGAAGATAATAATTAGGGGTGTGGAGGTGGGAAGTCTATAGCTTATACGTATGGCTAAGTGTTGAGTTTGAGTGAGTTGGCAAGCTGAGTTAATGTAGTGAGGTTATTCACCCGTAAACATTGGAGAGGTGTGAGTCTATTTAAGGCCATAGACTAGGTACATGTGTTTAAGTGCATGAGTTGGCAATATTATGTGGTTTTAGAGTGTTGATTCACAAGGCTAAGAGGAATCTTAATCATTTGGTTACAATATTCTCTATTCAATGTTGTTCCAAATCTTCCAATGAGGTGAGAACAGGTGGGATTCATATCCCTTAGAGATGAATGTGGCTTTTGAGTATTTGTCCACATGCATGATAATGATTATAACATGATTGCTTCCATATTACAAGATGTCCAAGTGTAGCAAAAGGATTTGAGACATGTCATTGAAGGCTTAATTGTGGATTCCATTTCTTCATCCATAAAAGCAAAGGGAGGAGAGAAACGAGGGGAGAACAACACACGGGGAAACAAGAATAAAAACCTCATCTCCTTCCCAAATCACTTTTCTCATTTTTCCATTTACTTTACAGTATGTAAAGGCTTTAAGCCATCTTTCATTGTATTTGTAAGTTTCTCATATATAGTGAAATACAATGAAAGCAAACCCCAGTGGCTCGATTTGGCAAACCACTTAAATCTTTGTGTATTTTCAAGCTTTCATCCTAATCTCAAAGACAATTCTTCATTTCAAATTCCAAACCAAAATTTAGAAAAAGAGGAGGAGGGGGGGTTGATTTGTAGAAAAGAAAAGAGATAGAAATTGGGAAGAAAAGGATTAAGCAGTGGTTTTTTAGGGAATAAAAATGAGAAGCAAAAAGATGATAAAAAGACATTAAAGGGTAAAGTGTTGTGTGGGAGGAAGAGGAGAGTCGGGTGATCAAGTTTGTGGGTGAGAAAATAGAAGAAATGAAACAAGAAGAAGTAGAAGTTGTGGGTTGAAATAAAAATAAAAGATGAGGTTGGAAGGGGAAAGCTAGAAGTATAGTTTCATGCCTTGTTGCTTCTGAGAAATTTATTTCACTTTCAATTTTCTTCACTAACATGGAAGTCTAATTCTTGTCTAAATAATAACAGGTACTAGCAAGACGAAGGTGAACAAGATGATGGTAATTCTATAGAGTGGTAAATGATCAATATTTTAAATGATGGCATCAAATATTATTACATTGTTTACTAGTTAGTTTAATTTATGCTCATATTTATATATTGTGAGTAAGTGATTATTAATTTGTATGTGCACTATTGCAGTACATATGCATATGCATTGCAAAGTAAGAAAAAGAGTTAAGTTGTGTTTAAGTTGTGAGGATATATGTCACATCCCGGCCCGGGGTGGATCACTTCTCGGGCCCGCTCCATCACTGTAGCACGATATTGTCCGCTTTGGGCCCCGACCACACCCTCACGGTTTTGTTTCTGGGAACTCACATGAGAACTTCCCGATGGGTCACCTATCCTGGGAATGCTCTCGTGCGCTACTCGCTTAACTTCGGAGTTCCCATGGAACCCGAAGCCAGTGAGCTCCCAAAAGGCCTCGTGCTAGGTAAGGATGGGAATATACATATAAGGATCACTCCCCTAGGCGATGTGGGATGTTACAATATACAAGGGCTGACGTTTGCCTTGAATATAAAATAATGAACCTTGTATATGTCTAGCATAGGGTGCAAGGCTTAAGTATACAAATTGGTTGATTATAAAATAATGAAATCTTGTATATGTTAGGTGTCGGGGGAAGGGCTTGAACATACAATTGGGTGTCGGGGGAAGTGCATGTATAATAATGTGAAAACTGAGAGTTTAATTACAAAAATTGGGGTTAAGGGATGAACGGGAGTTAACTCATATTCTAAGGTATTCGGAGCCAAGTGGTATAAGCATGGTATGGGACATGCAGACTTAGGTGCCTTAGGTATATGTTGACAGGATTAGAAGGGAGTGAGTACATTCATGCATCTCATTGTATACATTTTATGTATTTGCAAGAGCTACTCATTTCAATTTAGTTGGTACTTTTGTTATGAATTAATTTATGTACTATTCTATTTCCATTGCGTATTCAATAAATTTTAATAATTTAATTTAATTTTTCCACCATATCTTGGTTGTAGAATTTATTTCTATGGCCAAGATATGGCTCACACCCTAACTCGTGAATAGTCTTTATTCGCAAGTCGGGGCTTGACATGGATCCAATCCACCACCACCGCAAATCTTACCTACAAAAGCAATCTAATCATAAGGCATAGCTCGTATTTGAGAAAATTACTTCGTTGAATTTCGAAGGGTTGTTTGCAAACTAGTGGGGAAGAGAATGGAAAAGGGGAGACGCAGGTTACGATTAAAGAATGATGAAGTACAACCTTGGAAAACGGAGGAGGAATAGAGGTAAGGTGCAGATGGGGTAAGTAATGGAAAGGCGTTGTGCATGAGTGGGAAGGGACAGAATCAGGAGGAAGAAGAACTAGGAAATGGGCTACCACTGGCCCCAAGCCAAAGCAAAGGGCCAATGACTGATAAGCTTCAAATTTAGGTTTTTTGGGGAGGGTGAGTAGTTCAGAGAATAAGTTTATCAACCCAAAATGAAGTCGTAATTCTCTCGGTATAAGTAAACTAAGCATTGGGTTGGACTACATATATACATTTTTTTTTTTAATCTATTGATTGAGAACAAGCTTTAGAAATTCATAAGTGAACTCATGCTAGTATATTAGAGGAATGAATGGTTAGCTAAAAATGTATATGGTGTGAATGATAAAATAAATCTCACCTTGATGAGAAAAGGGACCTTGTGTGAATGTATAAGTAAATTGGGCTACTGCTCATGTTGCCAATTGGTTTTATGATTCAACCTCAATATTCTTCATGGTATCATAGCAGGCTGTCTGACAGCTAAACGTGCTCCACATCATGTCGTTTGTGTTGTCTACGTGTTTAGCTTGAAAATTCACCACATATGAGGGGACGTGTTGAAAATGAATCCCATGTTTATGGAAGAAAAGACATTGCCTAGGCTATAAGTAAGTTGGGCTACTTTCCATATTGCCAATTACTTTTATGGTGGAACCTTAGTTGTCTTTATGATATGCTTTAGAAAACTAGGGTTTACAAGAAAATTATGATGCATATTTTGTTGTGTGCGCATTGCTAATGTGTAAACAAAATTGTTAAATTTTAGAAATGAGAGAAATCAAGTACAAGGTAAGTGGATTATTCTGGTAGTTAGAGTAATAATCTTCAACTCATTACGTTTTGTGTTCGAATCATTTCATATCCCTTTTAATACAGATTAGTGTAGAATATCATTTCTAATAAAAATAAGTAAAAAATCGATTACCAAGCACTTAAATATCAATGTTTCATATGGCCGATGAACCATAGAAAGTCGAAGTTAATTTATATCACATTCTAATACCACTTCTAACTTGACTACTCTTTTGTGCACGATGACGAGCAACAAACTGGCGAATAGTACTTCACCCAATTGTTGTAACCCTACCTAGAGCCCCGCGTCTTTTCTCACCCAAAAAACCCAAAATCTGAAACCTCCTAGCCGCCACCCCTTGCTCTGGTTTGAGGTCGGCGGCAGCCCCTCCCATCGTCTTCTAGTCCTCCCTTTTCTTCCCCTTCCATTTTCACCCTCTGAATCTTTTCTATTCACCCACCTTCCCTACGTTTCCTCCCTCATTTCACTTTATTTCCAGCTACTCCTCTCCCTCATTCTCCCACATCTTTCTCCTTATCCACCACTTCTCTCCCATTTTTCCCTTCCCTTTCCCATTTTCTCTTCCTTTTATTTTTCATTCTCTCCCCCTTTTATTTTCCCTCTTTGCTTGTTGTATTTCAATACAATTTGGTCAAGATGGTAGCTTGCCTCATCTCCCTAATGATGGTGGCCTGCCCCATCTCCCCAATGATTGCCCCATCTATTCTCAGATAGTGGTGTGTTCCAATCTCTGAGTGTCAGCCTTTGTGGGCTTAAGAAAATTTTCAATTCAAAAACTTGATTTGCCATATTTTGGTTATCCTTTAATTTCTCCCCATTATGTAATGGATTTTCATTAGCCCCAAATAAACCTCAAATCCTTAATCCATACTACATATCCAACCCTCGAGACTATCTTTTGCTATCAATTTGCCCACTTTCAATTGAGGAGTACGATTGTGCTCCTGTGTCCGATGCCCACCTCAAGAGTGAATCGTCGCTCATGCAGGTGAAGGTGTGCAAAACAAAGACCTTGGTTTCAATGCGGAGCGTTGCCTCGCCTCCTTCTATGGTTATGAATTCATGTCTTAATTTGCCGGCATTGGAACTATGTTCTTGCTGGTCCCCGTACGGTGGATATAATTGTGCAGTTTGGCTACTTCTTTCTGTTTGTATATTAATTGGTGACAAATTTCAATTTTTTTTTAAATTTTTTATAGGGTATTTGGGGCTATTGAAGGTCTTTGTCTGGAAGGATGGAAGATCAACAAATGTTATTTTGTGGTGCAAAATTGGTGGTGTGAGTTGTCGGCCATTTCTGGTTTTCGGGTAGCTGCAGCAGGTCATCTAGCACTTGGGCTTTTAGGGTTTTCTTTACTAGCCACCTTTAGGTCGATGACTAATCTTCTTATGTTAAAACGCATTTATGTTTTTTCATTTATGTACTATTTTGTAATTGTTGCAATGAAGAACCATTACTCCTTCAATGTTTGCATAAATAGCGTCTTCTTTCTGTATGTCGATTCCTTCTGAACCATGTAAGATGTTCGTTTAGACTTCGTTTAATGATAATTACCTACCTTTGACAGGAAAAAAAAAAAAAAAAATTGTTGCAACATTCAATCCATGTGAGTTTGTATCAATCAAACAAAGGTGATCTCACGACCAAAAAATAAAAAAAAACATAGGTAATCTCCTAGTTAACTAACGATAATCCACGTTTCATTACTTAAATACACGTTATATTTTGCTTTTATCTTCAATTATTATCAGGTCGCCTTCAATGTATATCCTAGAGGCCGTGCACAAGAATATAGTAATCTCTAGCACTAACTTGTATGTGTGTGTGTACTAGAAATATTAGGGAGATTATATTTTTGTATCACATTAATGTGGTAAGTGATGTTTATATGTCATGTTAATTAATGAATTTATCTCATTCTATATTGGTTGTATGTATTACTTGCCACATTAGATGGTACACCAATGTGATATAAATATATTGTCTTCCTAGCATTACTTGTACATATATGTGTGTGTGTGTGTGTGTGTGTGTGTAGCAAGAGCGAGCTAACCAGTTAGTATTTTAATATGAAACTAACCATTCTTTTGGACTCAAGAACAATATTTTCTCATAATCTAAACATATCATTTTTTAGGTTTATTGAAAAATTATCCTAGCAAAAATTCATTGAACCAAAAGCCGTGTAGTTATTTAATTGTGACATGACAAATAGACCAAGTCAGAATTGTTGATAAATAATAATAAAATGTTTACAATAATAATTAAAAGTTAAATGATTTTCGTTTCAAATGAAATTTTGCTAAGATGACCTGATACTGATATTTGAAATTTTTTAATGGTTTTGATTATAGGATTATATTGTAAGTAAACTCAAACAAGTAATTAGCGCGGTATTAAGATAATAATTAATTAGCTCTTAGAACTAATATATATATATATATATATATATATATATAGTCATGAATTTACAGAGAACACATAAAATATAAGGACTTGGATTGTCTGCCCTCCTCATCTCATACCCTTTCCATGCCCTCTTATTTTTATGGTTGCGGTTAAGCCGCATTAACATTTTATATTGATTTTTTTTATAGAAATAATAAAACAAAAGGCAATAGAAATATAAAATATTAACGTGGCTTAACCGTGATCACAAAATATAAGAAGGGATAAGAAGAGTATGGTATAGGGAGGGTAGACAATCTAAGTCCAAAATATAAAGGGTTTTCCACAATGATGTATAATTGCATTGCATGGGATGGCCGTGGGCTCCATTACAGAAAACACCCAAGGTTCCTTTCCCACCTCTGCTGAATTCTCACATATGAAACCAAAACGGGCTTTGACTACAGCAAAGACAACAACAAATCTTGGCTCGGTGTCTGCATTACATGCTGAGATTTTGTTCAAAAAAAATATGTGGTTTCATGTCCTTTACCCAGTTGCTCTTTTTCAGTGGTTTGCCTTGTTGAGTTTCATCTTTCACATTTGCAGGATTTTGTTATATAAGATGGAGATTCTTTGTCCTTCTACTTTTCGTGCTCTTCCATGCCCTTTTATTTATGTGGTCATGGTTAAGTCACGTCAACATTTTATATTACTATTCATTTTTGTCTTATTATCTCTATAAAAAAAAAATAACCATGATCACACAAAACAGAAAGGCACGAAAGAGCACGATAAATAGGAGGGCAGAGAATCTACCTTCTGTTATATAATTATATTTCAGCTTCAAGGACATGTCTTTCAAACTTTTGCAATTGTCGGTGACAATTAGCAAGCCTCAGTGTTGTCCCATCGTCGCATTGTGACACACTGCCGAGCCTAAAGTTTGGACTTGGAGAAAAAATGGTTCCGTCATTTGCATCGAAAAGAGGGGAATCTCTGAAAGTGATGTGAGGAAGTTTTAGTGCAATCAGTATACAATAATTTAGCAGTGGAGGTATTGATCAATGATTGCAAACATTATTGTGGGAAGGTAATACCATATGGTGTTAAGCCCAAACCATAACAAGTACAGTTACTACAAGAGATGAGTTTAAACGTTTAGCTAGGGTTTACTTTTGGATAAAAGAATATTTTTAATCTAAACTACGTAAGAGTAGAGGGAAGTTTAACTTCAAATGAAGTGAGTTGAAATTCAACATTCTAACCACCGAAACAATCCATCATTTGCAAAAAAAGGAAGTATGCAACACGAGGGTTTAACTAATGCTCCTATATTGATAACTTGACATTTATTATAACTGTGAATTTGTAACACCAATACCCCCTTAATGATATTGTCGTACAAAAGTCTCTGAAATAATTGGAGAATAGATCGACGAAAGGTTGATCAATGAATGATCTCCATGTATACGTTTAGTGCAAAAGAGAGTCAAAAGAGTGGAAATGGGTTTCTGGTTTTTAGTGTAAACACAAAGTATCAAATCAGACCAGAATAAAAAAAAAACTATGATTCTCAACTTATGTTACACATCTTTAATATAAAGTGCGCCCAGAGGACAATGATGGCGAAAGGGATCTAATTTATGAAGACAAAAGAGGGTTCATCAGTTGTGTCCCACACTCTTACTGCACCAATCAACAAAGCTTAAAGGGATGCAATTCAGACGAAGAATTTCAACAAAAAGATAAGTTTAACCAGCAGTAATGAGACTAACGACATGATTTTCAAAACTGATTTACTCCATAATAAGCTTTGAGCTCCATATGACAAATAGTGGATTGGAGAGTTTTGAAGAAATTTGAAATTTTTTTTCTTCTTCTTATCCAGTGAACAATCATCGTTATAGATTTGAAGGTTGTTCGACCAAGAAAAAACAGTTACAGTGAGAAGTTTGATTAGCGGGGTTTTATCTATATAATAAGGGATTTAATTCTTTTTCTGTGAGTGGATTTTGAAAAGGGATAGTCATGTCTGCTTTTATCCATATAAAACCAAGACCAAGGGTTGAAATAAGAAGACAGTTTACACCAATATATAGAGTGCAAACGATCTCTGTAACTGATAGTTCATGTCTAGTGGGATTACGTCTAGGATGACTCAATGTCAGCAAGCACCTTGGAAATGGAGCTTCATTTGATCGTACGTATAGACCAATTGTGCATACAAGGCCCTGGTGGGGGAAATTGTTTTCTTAAGACAACGACATTCTTGACATACCCCTGAAGCTTTAGTTTCTTCTTCATTAGCCACCAATAATTTTCACTAACATTAAATGTCTTGAAATTTTTTCTACTCCGATAAACTTGAATATGATTAACTACATTGAAATATTCGAGAAATGTAGAGAAAATAAAAGAGAAAAGGAATAATAGTTGTTGTGTAATTGTATGAATGAATTGACTAATGTACAACACAGAGAGAGCTAGCAATTTATAGGACAACTAATCACCTTGCTTTGCTCTCAAGACACATACTTAACAGACTAACAAACACTAACTACCTCTAAACTGATCAGCTGAGTTGGACCATTAACCTCTGTTTATATCCCAGCCACTCATCTTTCGACACTTATCAATGCTCCCGTCTATCTCAATTGGAGTTATCCCAGTTTGAGATTGCAGCAAAAGTCTCAATTGAAGTGGACTCATTGCAGTGTTCATTTTCCATCGGATGCTTGTCTCATTGCAACAATTCTCAAACAATTAATAGTTGTAGACTTTATGAAGCTAGAAGACATTGACCAGACCCGTTTCTTCTACTTACAAATATGGTGACTAACAGCTTGAATCGCAATCTAAGTTTGATGAAAAGACTGAAACTTCCCATGTGAATGGTGCTCGTGACTTTTCAAAATTACAATTGGAATTCCGACACCTGTCATGTTGTGCATGTGGTAAGATGGATGTGAAGAAAGTTGAGGTTCTACTAACTCAACTTACTTATAAGCCCATGCAAAGTTCCTCCTCTCATCAATTTGAGATTCTCAACACATTCCCTCACGTGTGGCGAATTTTTAAGCCTAACATGTGGACAACACAATAGGATGACATGGAGCGCATGTGGCTATTTAGCTTCACGTGGGACAACCTGCTCTAATACCATGAAGAAAGTTGATATTCCACCATAAAACCAATTAACAATATGAAGAGTAGCCCAACTTACTTATAAGCTCATGTAAGGTCCCTCATCTCATAAATGTGGGATTCATTCTCAACAAAAAGTTCAGGAAACCAAGAAAGTATTGGGGTGGATAGTAGTATTGGTTGCACATGTGGCTCATTATTTAATGGTTACGTGTGAAGGGACATGTTAGAGAACATAAGAATCCTACAATGAAGAATTGATAAAATTAAATATGACTTATATTGATCATAGTTCCACTTCCAAATAAATTGAGGTTTTTTTTTTCTAATGAAACCCCACAACCGCCACATGTTATGCAGGTGTCAAGATGCAAGTCGAGCAAGTTAAGACTGATTGGTAAAATGGTCAACCCAAAATCAATCTAGCATTCTAACATAATTCAAGTTAAGGCTTAAGTTCAACTTAAGTGGGTTAAAAAACAAACCGTCAAAGAAAACTTATAGAGATGATTCTCCACGGATCTACATTATCGAGCTATTTCCTATGTGTTTATTGTGTGTCCATTGATTTGGGCTTGTCGCATAAAAAGGCATAGAAGTAACTGGACCATCTCTAGAGTGGACTCTGAAAATTCAAGTTTATCTCATTGTTGGAGCATAAAACTTTAGGTCACAAATATCTTCAATCTATGTTTGAGAAGCACGTCACTGTTTTCTCTTGCCAATCAATGACGGAGGACTACAGAACGATTCATTTGTGCAACCTTGCGCTTCGATTTGCCAACAAGTGCTGGACAAAGAATGTTTTGCAATTTAGGGTTTGATAACTTCTATGTAGTTTGGCAGACTACGAATTTTTATTAGCGTAGTCACCGTAACTATGCTTACTTGATACGACTGCTTTGATCCTTAAGCTAATTTGTAGGCAAAGTATGACTTCTAAACTCCCTAGTTGCAAAGTTTCGAATCTAGTGTAAATTCTTTAAGTTACTCCAATATAAAGCCATTCCTTTTCCTGATTCTCGTCTGCTATTTTATACTCAATTCATAGCCACGTTTTAGTGTAGCTAGGTCCACTTGCTTGTGATTGAGGCATGAATGTTCTATCCCAACAACTATTTACGTTTCAATTAAATTATAAATTTTCCCATTATAGCATTTCGCAATCTCATTAATCTGATTTGTTGTAAGGATTTCGCACAATAAAAATTTGAAAATTAAACGAATCATTAACCTTAACGTGAAATAAACTTTGACAAAAGAAAAACTTGAAATAAACACCACAATAAAAGTCATAGCTTTCCCTGCACCTAACATTCCATGTGTTAACTTAAAATTACCACAACCGTAGCTTCTTTTATGGATTCCTCATTTTTATATCGTTAAGGCATATATCAAGAAACTTCTTGATTTAAACACATCACAAAAACCCGTTAAATTGTTTCGCACCCTCAAGTCCCTCTATAGCTATTAGCCTATGGCTTGGTTACCATCCTACTCATTTTCTTCTAAACAATGGATTCAACAACCAATTCCAAGAGCTGCAACTTGTGCTATGTCAAAGCCTGTCAAGACCCCAACGTGGAGGACGACCCCAAAACCCTAACAACATCAACCAACACAAGCTCTTGTTGCATTCCTGTCTACAAAAAGCTCGACGGATTGGCTGGCTGGCTGCTTAACAACATGGCAGCAGCCTTTTTTGCGTCTCTGCAGCACTTTTCGTGCATTCATATTGACACCAAGGACGACCCTGCTGGTGATTATATTTATCTTCCTCTTAATGGCAATGGATGCCAGGAGGAAGTAAGTGCCATTGAAATCCCAATAGCGTCTGAGATATGTGAGAAATATTAATTCTGATATATTTGTACTGTATAATTAATTTGTAAAAAAATGTAATAATTTACAATAAAAATGGTTAACTAGTATGTATAGGGGAAAATATATACTTGTGCATGTAATTATATGGGGCTTTATCGCCATGCAGGGTCGTCCTTGCAGTGTACAAATTAATATTTGTGGTTCTAAAGTGCAAATAAATATACACGTTATGTTGTAGAAGAGATTGAATTTAGCACCAAACTCTAAAAAAGTTGAATTCGGGAGGATCGAGCAAAGTTTGCGTGACTCATTTCCTCTCGGCCAATTTGTAATTTTCTCCAGGTTGTTTATTTCATTTCTCAAATCGCATGTGCAGTTCAAACATTCTGACGATGAAGAAAGTTTTGTGCTTAATTTGTCCATCATATTCTTGGGATCCTTAACAGACCATAAATCCGTTGTAGGTTTTACTTGTTTCTTTTGACTTCACATAGTTATAATAGAATAGCGCACTCAGTTGCCTCTTTTGTCTCTAGATATGAAGCATACATCGGCAGAATTTGATTGCACCTCGCTAGTTGTCATTCCAATATCCTTGTGGCATCCATTTTCAAGATCTTGATTGTTGCATATAATTCAGTTCATTTTTAAAGAATTTCAATCATTTTGGCCTTATTAAAAAGACCTCCATATTCAATTGGAAGGTTTTTCATGGTCCATGAATTGGGAAATACACTACGATTGCTTTCTTGTGTGGGCTGTGCCCTTTTAAACAAAAATTGCCCGATCCTTGTGCGGGATTCATCACCAAATATGTCAAGTATTAATTGGGCACCTGATGGAGGATACAAGAGCTTTGGCATTCTAGATTACTGGAGTTTGTTTTACCCATATTTGTCGGCGCGTTACGGACTTTGTAGTGGTGTGGTTAGCTCTTGGTTCGGAGAGCCCCTGATTTAATTACTGATGCTATTTCAAAAATTGTAATTGTTGATTTTGTTTGGAAGATGTTGAAAGGAAGGGGTGCATCTCTATATCAGGAGGTTGGTTCTTTCTAATCCTTTTGAGCAGGAAGAAAGTAGCCAACAATAGTAGTTGATACCCAAATTCCGGGGTTTTGGTTCTTTCTAAACGCTTTGTGGGGATTGGTTCTTTCTAATCCTTTTGAGCAGGAAGAAAGTAGCCAACAATAGTAGGTTGGTTCTTTCTAATCCTTTTGAACGGGAAGAAAGTAGCCAACAATAGTAGTTGATACCCAAATTCTGGGGTTTTGGTTCTTTTTGAACGCTTTCTGGGGAATGAGAGTAAGGTTGCGGTAGTAGTTCGATGACTAAACCTTATGTGCAGTTACACTCGCATAATCCGTCATCTCTTACCTAATAAAATTTAATTCCAATTTTACTCTTTTGTACTGGAAAACTCATCAATAATATTATATCATTTTTTCATTAAAAATAAACACGATTCAAGATTAATTCCAAATTAAATGGGTTGTAACCATTTCATGGTCACGCAACAATCTTATTATCTAAAAACAACTGGTAGGGCAGAATACGTATACCTACATGTAAAAAGGAAAAGTAAAAATAAAGCAAAAGATGATTAAAAAGATGGTGTGAACACGAAGCTCTAAGCCTCTAATATTTTCCATGTGATACCAGTCGTGTACCCGGCCATTAGGGTTCTCCATACACAAAAGAAAAAGCAATCAAATCAAATCTCCTTTTTCTTCACCAACCATGTTTCTTACGGAGCCCTAATAAAAAAGGTTTCATCCAACTTTTTCTTAATCAAAAGCATTTAACAAGTTTTATTACCGATAAGATCAAAAATTAAACGATAAAGTGAAAAAAAATGCTCAATGATGCGTGAAAGTGTTGCCCGTTGAAGTTTTGTGTATGACACCTTGCCGTGACACCCACGCCTCTCTCTCCTGTCACTATTCTCTCACTGGTCATCACCTTTCTCTATTCGCTCTCCTCCCCATCCTTATCCGTGCCCACTGCTCTCTCTCACGTCACTCATTCCTTTTTATTTTTTTCGGTAAATTACATTTTACCTCCTTAGGTTTGGAACCGATTTCAATTCCTTACAATATCTTTAAAATATTTCAATTTCATACATTTACTTATCATTTTATTTCAATTTCATATATCCGTTAGAAAATCTGTTAAGTAAACCGTTAAGTGATGGCGTGGCAAATAAGACATGGCTGCCACAGTTATGCCACGTGGTTAAACACTTAACAAAAAAATTAAATATTAAAATAATTAATTAAAAAAAAGCAAAAGAAAAAAGGCAAAACCCAGTTCGTCTTCCCCACCTGCAACCCCCAAACAACATTCTCTCTCCACGGCCAACACCCCTGCAACCCCCCACACCATCATGAACCCAGCCGACGAGATATGGGTGATCGTCTTGCGGTTTGACGAGATCTGGGTCTCCTTGTGGACTCGTGGAGTGCCCAAGATCTTCTTGGAGAATGTGATCCATGACGCCTTGACCTACACTAAGCACACTAAGAGAAAGACCATGATGCAATGGACCATCACAGAGATGGACAAGGAAGATGGGTGGGGATATCAGAAGAGGAAGGTGAACGAAGAAGATGGTTTCGACGGAGAAGGAAGAAAGGGTGATGGGTGTGTATGAGGGGGAGGGGAAGGAGTGCCATAGGAGGGAGGTGGAGATGGAGGAAGAGAGGGAGAAGTTGCAGAGAGGTGAGGGGGAAGGAATGGGATTTTTTTTTTTTTTTTAATAGGGTAAATTATTATAATATTTTAAACGCATAAAAAAAAATTTGCCATGTGGCACAAATTTGGGAAGCATGTCAACACAAATGTGGTAGTCACGTTGTAGACATCGAAATTTCAGTGAAATAAATATTAACCAATACAACACTTATTTCACCTATATCATTCCCTCACTTCACCAACAACCTCAACTCATTTCACCTACATCATCCATTTACCTTACCTACAACCTCCACTCATTTCACCTACATCATCCACTTACTTCACCTACAACCTCCACTCACTTCACCTACAACCTCCATTCACTTCACCTACATCATCCACTCACTTCACCAAAAAAATGAATGTTGGTGATTTACTCTCAAAGCCTATAAATAGGCTTCTCCATCAAGAGGAAGACACACCAAAACCAATTCACAAATACATTTCTCTACTCCCAAAATGGAAGAGAATACTCCCCACACATCCAAAATCCTTGAAGCTTTGAAACTCTAAAGCTCAAGCATCCAACCCCCAAATTCCCAAGAATCCCGAAGAATGGAGATAACACTCTTCATTCTTCGTCAAATCCTCCTTCAAGATCAAGCCCCGATGGCCCTTGAAGAACTTCCACTAACTCAAGATCAAGCCCCGACGGCCCTTGAAGAAAGTGTTCATTGTTCATCCTAGGATCAAGCCCTAACGGCCCTTTGGATCAACAGCACAAACAAATCCACACATCTATTCTTCAAGATCAAGCCCACAAAAGCCCTTGAAGATCCTTGAAGATCCATTCATCAACTGTTCATCCTTAGATCAAGCCCCGACGGCCCTTTTGATCAACAACTCATCCACAACACACCAAAACCTTGAAGCCTTAAAGTTCTAAAGCTCTCAAGAAAATCCCGAAGGATCAAGAAAGCACTATTCGTTCTTCGTCAAATCCTCCTTCAAGATCAAGCCCCAACGGCCCTTGAAGAACTTCCACCAACTCAAGATCAAGCCCCGACGGCCCTTGAAGAAAGTGTTCATTGTTCATCATCCGTTCATCCTAAGATCAAGCCCCAACGGCCTTTTGGATCAACAACCTCAACAAACTCATACACCCATTCTTCAAGATCAAGCCCAAAAGCCCTTGAAGAAAACCAACTGTTCATTCAAGATCAAGCCTCGACGGCCCTTGAAGAAAACCAACCGTTCTTCAAGATCAAGCCCAAAAGCCCTTGAAGATCCGCTCATCCATCAACATTCAAGATCAAGTACAAAAGCCCTTGAAGAAACTTCCAACAACCTTCAAGATCAAAGCCACGAAGGCCCTTGAAGAAAGTGTTCATCATTCATCATCCGTTCATCCTAAGATCAAGCCCCAACGGCCCTTTGGATCAACAACCTCAACAAACCCATATACCCATTCTTCAAGATTAAGCCCAACGCCCCTTGAAGATCCATTCATCAACTGTTCATCCTTAGATCAAGCCCCGACGGCCCCTTGGATCAACAAACAAATCCACACATATGTTCTTCAAGATCAAGCCCAAAAGCCCTTGAAGAAAACCAACTGTTAATTCAAGATCAAGCCTTGACGGCCCTTGAAGAAAATCAACCGTTCTTCAAGATCAAGCCCAAAAGCCCTTGAAGATCCGCTCATCCATCAACATTCAAGATCAAGCCCCGAAGGCCCTTGAAGAAACTTCCATCAACCTTCAAGATCAAAGCCATGAAGGCCCTTGAAGAAACTTACAACTGTTCATCCAAGATCAAGCCTCGACGGCCCTTGGATCAACAAATCTACATCTTATGGAGATTGAATCAAAGGACCAAATTTAAGAGATCGTAACCCCAAAATCATTAAACACAAAAAATATTATTTTTGTACACGTATTCTTGTTTCTTGTTTTCAGGAATTTTTCGTGTTCACACACGTCAGCTATTAACAGACCAATTGATGGAAAATATAACAGATATATTATATTGAAATAAAATAGTACTTGAGGTATGAAAGTGAAGTGTTTTGAAGATGTTGTATGATGTTGCAATAGACCTCAAACTTGAGGTGGTAAAGTTTAATTTACTCTTTAGTTGGTTTTGTGTTTTTTTTGTTTTTTTTATTGAACCTACTCTTTGGTTGGTTTTTTGTTTTTGTTTTTGGTTTTTTTTTTTCTTTGTTTGTGTGTGTGTATAAAACTTTGATATTAGTGCTACGAGCCCAAGAGATTTGAACCCACAGTATTCAAACTTAAAATGAGATCTCTTATAAATGTCACTCATCCACTTTTTATTATTAACTTTTGCATTCTACTAAGCATTTCATTTTGAGTATTATCACGTTGTTTTTTTTTTTTTCAAAATATAATGACAATGATGTTCACCTAAGGACCTAAAAATGGGGACCTGTGATCGGCTCTTTATTATGAGAACCCTCCTATTAATTTAACAGTAGATTAACTTATGAACTTAAAACAATATCACTTATACCTAATCAAAATCCCAACCTTGAAATTAATCAAAGAAAAAAAAACGGAAATTCAAATTCGTCTCGCACTATCCCTTCCAACGGCAGACCCAATCAATCGCGAAATCAAAATTCGTCTCCCACCTCCGCACTGCCTTCCTCTCTCCATAGCTTAACCATAAAAAGCTCTAATGCATGTATTTGATACTTGATCGGATATGATACTTGCCCGATAGTCTCGAATACTCGTCCGACAAGTATCCTGATTGATGGACACAAATTTGACATGATGGATACGCGTATCTTACATTTAAGATACATATATCCGGCTTTTAGAATACATTTACACTTTCAAAAAAAAGGTAGTGAAGGAGGAGAAAATTAATAGGAGATATTTATAATTGAATTATGATGAATACAAAGAGTTTCCCTCTAATTAAAACCATGAACACGACTCTCACACTTCTTCTACTATATAAAGAGGATTAGATTTTGAACTTTTCTTCTCTAACAACTCAAATGTACTTGAATTTGAATGCTTTAAAATGTATAGTTTTGTTGTTATTGTAGACATTGAAATTTCAGTGAAATAAATGTTAACCAATACAACAATTATTTCACCTATATCATTCCCTCACTTCACCAACAACCTCCACTCATTTCACCTACATCATCCATTTACCTCACCTACAACCTCCACTCACTTCACCTACATCATCCACTCACTTCACCAAAAAAATGAATGGTGGTGATTCACTCTCAAAGCCTATAAATAGGCTTCTCCATCCAGAGGAAGAGACACCAATTCACAAATACATTTCTCTACTCCCAAAATGGAAGAGAATACTCCCTACACACACCAAAACCTTGAAGCCTTAAAGTTCTAAAGCTCTCAAGAAAATCCCGAAGGATCAAGAAAGCACTCTTCGTTCTTCGTCAAATCCTCCTTCAAGATCAAGCCCTAACGGCCCTTGAAGAACTCCCACCAACTCAAGATCAAGCCCCGACGGCCCCTTGAAGAAAGTGTTCATCATTCATCATCCGTTCATCCTAAGATCAAGCCTCAACGGCCCTTTGGATCAACAACCTCAACAAACCCATACACCCATTCTTCAAGATCAAGCCCAATGCCCCTTGAAGATCCGTTCATCAACTGTTCATCCTTAGATCAAGCCCCGACGGCCCTTTGGATCAACAACTCATCCACAAACCTACACCCTATGAAGATAGAATCAGAGGATCAAATTACAAAGAGGTTGTAACCCCAAAATCATTAAACACAAAAATATTATTTTGTACACGTATTCTTGTTTCTTGTTTCAGGAATTTTTCGTGTTTACAAATTTGGCACGCCTGGTGGGACATCTCTACCTCTCATCTCTATCCTCAAATCATCGAAAAACGCAAATGGCATCAAGAAAGGATCAAGATGTTCCTGCAATCAAAGCAAAGAACAAGAACATCATCGCCGCAAGTGGTGATATTTCGGGCATCATAACCCGAAGTAAGGCAAGAGCTCTTTTTGCCGCTGCTTCCGCCCCTGCATTAACTTTGTCAAAGGAACAAGAGCACCTAAGGCACGAGCCTGTGATCACCCTAGCCTCGCTAAGGGCATCAAGAGGGGAAAGCTCGAGAAAATACTCAGAGTCTCTACTCTCCGACGCTGATTCGAGCGGCAGTACAACCATACAAGTCATGACCACTGGAGCAACTTCAATCGAGGAGCAGCTAGCTTAGATGAATGAAGCAATCGCAAAGCTCACACGGACTGTGGAAAAGAAGGACTTGCAGATTGCCGCACTCGTCAACCAACTAGATGCGCGGCCTGACGTGAAAGTCGACCCAAATGATAGCCTAGTAAAGAAAGAAGTCGACGAAGAAGAGGAGCCTCCAGCAGAGAAAGTCGAAGAGAAGCTGAAGCTAGACCAAGCAACGGCGTTCATGGGATCTCTCTCTATCCAGCAACTACAGGAGATGATTGCAAGCACTATCAAGACACAGTACGAAAGAAGTTCACATGACTCTATACTGTACTCAAAGCCCTACTCCAAGAAGATTGATGCTTTGAAGATGCCAAGGGGTTATCAGCCCCCAAAATTCATGCAGTTCGATGAAAAAGGCAACCCGAAGCAACATGTCGCCCATTTCATTGAAACTTGCAACAATGCTGGGACAGAGGGAGACTACCTCGTCAAACAGTTCGTGCGTTCACTGAAAAGTAACGCTTTTGATTGGTACACCGACCTCGAACCCGAGTCTATCAACAGTTGGGACCAGCTAGAAAGGGAATTCCTCAACCGCTTCTACAGCACTCGTCGTACTATAAGCATGCTAGAGTTGACCAATACGAAACAGTGGAAAGATGAACCTGTCATCGACTACATAAATAGATGGCGTTCTTTAAGTCTGGATTGCAAAGATCGGCTTTCTGAAACCTCTGCCATTGAGATGTGCGTTTAAGGCATGCACTGGGTTTACATTACATCCTCCAAGGCATAAAACCAAAAACATTCGAAGAGCTGGCAACTCATTCCTACGACATGGAGCTGAGTATCGCTAATCACGGGAAAAATGAGCCGATTACTAACTTCAAGAAGGACAAAGTATTCGCCCCAAATGTAGACAAGATTGGGAAGAAGCCCGCTAAGGAAGCTTTCACCATCAACACTACCCCCATCAAGATCACCTCAGCGCCCATCAAGATCTCCTCCAAGAAGAAAGCGAAGGAGATAAAGACAAATGAGCCTTCTCGCACGCAAGACAGATACAAGAGCACTTTGAGAGAGTTGGAACAGAAAACGTACCCTTTTCCTGACTCTGATATGGCTGCCATGTTAGATGACTTGCTGGAAAAAAAGGTGATTGAGCTACCCAAATGCAAGGACCGAAGAAGGTTTCGACCCAAACGCCTACAAACTCATGTCAAAGGCCGGGTACGACTTCGCTTCTTCTGAGGCGGCTGGAAAGAATGTTTCAAACACTGTCAATGACAAAGAACGTAACCTCACCAAAACTCAAAAGAAGTTGAAGGAGCATGGTTACGGAGTTGACAACAACAAAGCCGGACTTGGCTTCACACCAAATGCACCTGTGATGATTTCAAACAAAGCGAAAAACACTAGCACTCAATACGTCAGCGTGATCATTGAACAAGACCAAGAAGAGCCTAAACCCGCCCCTCGAACGTCGGTCTTCGATAGGATGAGCCATTCAAGCTCCAAAATTTCAGTGCTTAATCGCATTGGTAGTCAAGACCGAACCTCTGTCTTCAAGAGGCTTAACACGCCAACATCCCAAAGCTCTGTTTTTGAAAGGTTGTTAAAGCCTAAGAAACAAAGCAACACAGCTATCTCTCCTCTGCGACGATCAGCTTTGGAAAGATTTGAAGATAATGAAAAGCCTTTTGGAAAGAGGAAGACAACACCAAAGGAAGAAAAGTTCGATGGGTTAGCAGAAAAAGGCGACGTTCGAAGCTTGATTCCTTCAAGTATGAAACGCCAAACAATCCTAGAGGTCGACACAAAGGGACCACTGAAAGTAAGAAGGCGTACTATCATCCACACCAGACAATCCTTATGCCAACAAGCTCGAGAAGACAACACTAAAAAGGAAGTCCAAGATGTTTTCCACATCACGGTTCAAGAAGGTAAAGAAGACGAAATCCCCGACGAGGATGTCACTGCTGCATGATAGGAGCATATTTAGGCGACTTACTTAGCTTGTTTTCGTGCATCTATGTTGGTAATTCATAGTTATTTTAGTCCTTTATGCTTCTTTTGTGTGTTTTCAGGTTCTAAGGGCTTAGGGAGCAAGAAAGTGCATTTTGAGGCTATTTGGGGCACTTTTGGGCATGGATTGGATAGCTTAATCATGGAGCAAAGAGGATGGACGAAATTAAAGCCTTGTATGCTCTTTGGGGACATCAAACAAAGGGCCTAGCCCAATCAAACAAATCCTTTGAGCCATGGAAAACCTCTAGCCCAATCAAACATATTATGCCATGCAAACCAACCTATTTTAGGCCCATTCTATGTACTTAAACCCTAGCCCTTTAAACTAGTCCATTTATCACTTATCACTTCCATTCACTTATCACTCACCACATATCATTCATTTATCACCACATATCATTCATTTATCACTTATCAAACCTTTCACTTATCACTTCCATTCACTTATCACTTATCATTTCCATTCACTTATCACTCACCACATATCATTCATTTATCACTTATCATACTCATAATCATCTACACATTTCAAACATATGCATTTCATCTCACATGCACACCCACCTCTTTCCAAACTAATTCACATGCATACCTATTCTTTAAATCAACACATGCATTCACACACATGCACATCATTCACTCACATTTCCACCATTCATTCTTTATTCCACAAACAAGTCACATGCATTTCCACCTTCCTACTTCATCATTTCACCACATTCTCCCTCTTTAACTCATTTCATTATTCATTCACTTTGCATTCATTCAATTCCACCCCACATGCACCCTTTATTCTTCATCATTGCAACCATGGCACATTTACACCAACAAAACAACTCCCATGCCATGGCCTACTCATATTCCCATTTCCTTTCCAACATCTCACATGCATTTCCACCTTCCTACTTCATCATTTCACCACATTTTCCCTTTTATTTCCACATGCAATTCTTCATCATTGCAACCACAAACACCTTAAACAAATAGCCATATACATCTCCACTCCTCCTATAAATACCTTTGCATTCATTCATTCAAAAATCATCTCATTCACAACACAACAACACACCACAAACACATTCCTTTCTCCCTTAGAATCCAAAAATCATCTTCCATTTCCACCAATCCTCATCCATTTCCATAATTCCCCAACAATTCCATCCCCCCAACCAACCTATCCTTAAACCTTGTGCTACAACAACGAGGAAGAGAAGAGTGCCTAAACGTTCATACAATTCAAGTTTTGAGTTGTTGGAATGTTTAGGTGTTTCTTTGATTTCAAAGTTTCATTTTAATTCTCTTTGTTTTGTACGTATGAGAAATGGAAGAAAAGAGTGCTTAAACGTTCATACAATTCAAAGTTTTGAGTTGTTGGAATGTTTAGGTGTTTCTTTGATTTCAAAGTTATGAGGAACTAAACCCCCTTTAGCTAGGGGGTAATTCGAAACTATGTTTATGTTTGTAATATGATTTGATTACTTTTAATTACGTTTCATAAGTTGTGAATTCAATTTGTTTAACTGTTTGATTGATAACCTATTTATGTATGTTTATTAAGAATGAACGCTTAATTTTCATGCATGAATTTGACGCTAGAATATAAGTGAGTTTCACGTAATAGTTATGAACTTATATTCACAAGTAGTGGAGGTTGCTTATAAACAATCGTGTTAAACATATTCTTGGCATAAGTTTCATGCAATCATAGTAACGAATGCCTCGTCAACACTTATAGTTTTCATGATGCTTAATGATTCTTGCTTGTATCTCTATTATGCAATTCATGTAGGGAACTTGTGAGGAATGCTTTGGATTGTCGTATGCAATCATCCAATTCATTAACTTAAGGAAAACTTGACGGTTAATTTAAGCGCACCTAATTAACCCGGGGCGTTGAGAATTCATGGTTTATTGAAAAGCAATTAGACATCGTTTTGTATGCAAGTATAACATATGTGGAGATGAACCCCTTAGCTAGCTTCCCATCCATTCATTTCCGTCAAATCCATATTTACAATTTGTTTTATTTCCAAGTTTCCATTTTTAGTTTAAATTCGTCCAAATCCAATCCCCCTTTACTTAATTGTTCAATTTAGTTAGAAATCAATTTAGTTTGTATTTTTAAAGCATTTTGAGTCTTTTGGTTTGTCTTAGTGTTTTAACGTTTAGTTTCACATTCTTTGAGTCTAGTTTAGTGTTTTATCTTGTTTTTACGTTTTTGAGTCAGTTTCCAAGAGATTAACAATCCCTCCTAATCCCCGGTCCAGAACGATCCCTACTTACATACTTACTACAATTGATGAAAAGAGGGTTTAATTTGTGCGCGTATAATTCTCGCACCACTGCACCACCACAGCTCGAAGATGGGGGGCAAGCCACGGTCGATGATCTCAAGAAACTCAACTTAGGTACAAGTAAGGAACCAAAGTCTATCTTCGTAAGTGCATTATTAAGTACAGATGAGATAGAGGAGTATTATCAGCTGTTGTTAGAGTACAAAGACATCTTTGCTTGGACCTACAAAGAAATGCCCGGCTTGGACCCTATCATCGTTGTTCATCATCTTGCGGTCAGTCCTGGAACACGACTGATAAAGCAAACTCAAAGACGCTATCGATCTGAGCTTATCCCACAAATCGAGGTCGAGATCGACAAGCTAATCGAAGCAGGCTTTATTCAAGAAGTGCAATACCCCAAGTGGATCTCCAACATCGTCATTGTCCTTAAGAAATCAGGACAAATACGTGTTTGCGTAGACTTCCGAGACCTCAACGATGCTTGCCCAAAGGATGACTTCCCCTTGCCAATCATTGAAATCATGGTGGATGCAACCACTGGCCATGAGGCATTATCATTCATGGATGGCTCTTCTGGGTACAATCAAATTCGCATGGCCCTCGAAGACGAGGAACTAACAGCCTTTCGTACTCCAAAAGGTATCTACTGCTACAAGGTGATGCCCTTTGGTCTAAAGAACGCTGGAGCTACGTATCAACGCACAATGCAGAAAATCTTCAATGACATGCTACACAAAAACGTAGAATGTTACATAGATGATGTGGTGGTTAAGACGAAGAAAAGATCAGACCACTAGAAGGATCTGCGAATAGTGTTCGAAAGGCTGCGAAAATACAACCTCAAGATGAACCCGTTAAAGTGTGCATTTGGCGTCACTTCTGGAAAATTCCTCGGCTTCATCGTCAAGCACCATGGTATTGAAGTAGACCAATCAAAGATCAAGGCCATTCAAAGCATGCCCGACCCAAGAAACTTGCACGAGCTGAAAAGTCTACAAGGACGGCTAGCCTTCATCAGACGCTTCATCTTCAACCTTGCAGGGCCTTGTCAACCGTTTAGTCGCCTTATGAAGAAAGATGTTCCATTCGTATGGGACAAGCATGCCATAATGCTTTTGAAAGCATAAAGAAATATTTGTCAAGTCCACCTGTCCTGGGGGCACCTGTGCTCGGGAAACCGCTCATATTGTATATTACTGCTCAGGAAAGTTCAATCGGAGCACTCTTGGCGCAAGAGAATGAATCCCAGAAAGAATGAGCACTTTACTACCTCAGTCGAACTCTCACCGGCGCTGAGTTGAACTATTCCCCAATAGAAAAGATGTGCCTCGCTTTGGTGTTTGCCATTCAGAAGCTCAGACATTACATGCATGCTTACACCATCCAACTCGTTGCTAAAGCCGACCCTGTCAAATACGTCATGTCCAAGCCAGTCTTAACAGGGCGACTCGCCAAATGGGCTTTGCTTCTTAATCAATATGAGATCATCTACGTCCCAGCTAAAGCAGTCAAGGGACAAGCGCTAGTAAACTTCCTTGCCGATCATCCAATCCGGCTAATTGGAAAATCTCAGACGACTTGCCTGACGAGGAGGTGTTCTACATCGACATCTTCCCGACATGGACGATGTTCTTCGACAGATCCGCACGAGCAGACGGAGCGGGGGTAGGAGTAGTATTCATGTCGCCACAAAGGCAAATACTACCTTACTCCTTCCAACTGAGTGAGCTATGCTCCAACAATGTTGCTGAGTACCAAGCATTGATCATCGGGCTCCAAATGGCGATCAACATGGAAATCATAGCTCTTGAGGTATATGGCGATTCTAAGCTCATAATCAATCAGCTCTTAACTGAATATGAGGTGAGGAAAGATGATCTTGTCCCATACTTCCGGCTGGCAACTCAACTGCTACAAAAGTTCGAGGCTGTGACACTAGAACATGTGCCAAGAAAGGAAAATCAAATGGCAGACGCTCTTGCCAATCTAGCCTCGAGTATGACACTAAGAAAAGATGCAGCTGCAGACGTGCCAGTTTGCCAAAGATGGGTGATTCCGCTCGTTAATGAAATGTCACTAGATGATACAAATGTCATCTCAGTACTTCCAGTCGATGCTGAAAAGTGGAGACAACCGCTGATCGACTACTTAGAGCACGGAAAGCTTCCAGATGATCTTAGACACCGTTCCGAAATACGTCGACGAGCACCTCGCTTCCTTTACTACAAAGGGACACTGTACCGACGTTCTTTTGAAGGAGTGCTCCTGAGATGCCTAGGTGAGGAAGAAGCTAATCAAGCCATGGAAGAAGCACATTCAGGTGTGTGTGGGGCACATCAATCTGGACCATAGCTACATTTCCAGCTTAAAAGAATGGGTTACTACTGGCCGAGCATGCTGAAGGATTGCCTGGAACACGCCAAAATGTGCCAAGCCTGCCAATTCCACGCCAACTTCATACATCAACTGCCTGAACCATTACACCCTACAGTTGCTTCATGGTCGTTTGACACATGGGGATTGGACGTTGTAGGACCAATTACGCCAAAGTCATCTGCAGGAGAAGCTTACATCCTAGCTGCAACAGATTACTTCTCCAAGTGGGCTGAAGCTATACCTTTAAGGGAAGTCAAAAAGGAAACTGTTGTTCGTTTCATCAAGGAGCATATCATCCACCGATATGGTGTGCCTCGCTACATTATCACTGACAACGGAAAACAGTTCTCCAACCGACTCGTGGATGAGCTTTGCGACAAATACAAGTTCAAGCAGCACAAGTCTTCCATGTATCATGCTCCGGCCAATGGCCTCGCAGAAGCATTCAATAAGACGTTGTGCAACCTCCTAAAAATGGTAATCGGCCGAACAAAGGGAGACTGGCATGAAAGAATAAGTGAAGCACTTTGGGCATATAGGACTACATACAGAACTCTCACCCAAGCTACGCCTTATTCTCTTGTATATGGCGTGGAAGCTGTGCTACCGGTCGAAAGTCAAATCCCCTCACTAATGATGGTTATACAAGAAGGCTTGACTGATGAAGAAAATGCAAAGTTGCGCCTTCAAGAGTTGGAAGTGCTGGATGAAAGAAGGCTCGAAGCTCAACAACACTTGGAATGCTACCAAGCACGACTATCCAAGGCATTCAACAAGAAAGTCCGCCCAAGGTCTTTCCAAGTCGGAGATCTCGTGCTGGTATTGCGTAGGCCTATCATTACAACCCACAAGACAAAAAGCAAGTTCACATCAAAGTGGGATGGACCCTACGTAACACAAGAGGTCTACACCAATGGCGCCTACTTAATCATGGCAGAAGACGGCTTGAAGATCGGCCCCATCAACAGCGGATTTTTGAAGCGCTACTACCCCTAAAGCAAACGCACCACGCTCCTGGCCCGCAAGAGCATAAACTGTGTACGGCAAAATCATCATAAAAATCACCCAAAAAAAAAAAAAAAAAAAAAAAAAAGGAAATAACACATCTTGGTGATATATATGTTTTATCTATATTTAGCACAATACACTGAATAAAATAAAGCATGTCCATTGATCTTCGAGAAATTACAAGTGCGTACAAAAAAAAAAAAAAAAAAAAAAAAAAAAAAAAAAAGATGGAGCTTTCACAAAAGTTGTTCACGTGAAGCCCCACTACTTGGCAAAACTCCAGGGGCGGGAGGCATCGAAGATAGATCATTCGAGGCCTCAATACTTGGTGGAACGCTAGATGACGAAGGAAAAAGGTGCCTCTGGAAGAAAGCCGCAAGCCTTTGACGGTCACTTTGAATTCGACCTTCAGATTCTTGCAACTGATCAAGCTTCCTCTTCATGCTCGTCGAATAATTATTTGCAAGCACGTGCAAACCTCTATTCTCGCGCTTAAGCTGTTTGATCTCTTGTTTAAGATTTTCCACCTCCGCCATCAATGATTCAACTTGACGGGATCGAGCAAGTAGGCGTTGGCCCATGTTGGACACAGAGCCCGCACACTGAACACTGAGAGCTAGGGACTCTTAAACGGCCAACTCATCGAACCGTTCTGAAAGCAGCCTACTATCTCTAGGAGGAGGAGGTTCCTAGCTACTATCGTAGCTGTTGTTGCATCCTTCATCACGGAGTCTTCACCTGTAAGAGGGCCATTAGAAGATAAGAAAGACGGGCACCATATATTACCCTGACGCGGCGTACCCGTATCACTGCTGAGACTTAAATCTAAGCAAATGTTAGATGGGTTAGCCATTTTCAAAGATGTTAAAAGAGAAGGGTTGGATGGAGTAAAATCTCAAAGGGCCATTAAAACAAAATACACCGGAGACGATTTTCACGAATGGGCAGTCTTCAAAGTGTGCATGTTGGAGGTGATCGATACCTCTATAAAAGGAGAGGCGACACAACCACCGATTCAAAAAAATTGAAGAGACACCAAAAACGCATGATTCTTCTTCTCGGCCGAGAATGTAGCTGCAACCAAACCTCTCAACATGCTCAGTTTTCTTCTTCCCTTGAGAACACTTATTCAACCAAGTCTTCAAGAGCAAACGTATCCCATATCATTAGGGTCGAAAGCAAGAGTATCTCATAGCATGCCTTTCCCTCATCCTTTCCTTTGTTCTTGTTCTTTCCTGAAAGACAAAGAGAGAGAGAGAGAGAGATCAGTCGGCACTTGGAATCAAGCTTTTCGTTTGGAGCCAACTGCTTGGAATCCCTTCCCTGATTGCTTATCCAGCCCTGCTCTCAAGTACTCATCTTCAACCATTGATGTACCCCCAAAGAAGATACCAGATGCCTGGAGTACAGATGAGGCAGGAGGAAACGGTAGATCGAAGCATGTGGAGACGAGCGCAACAAATATATGTGCTGATTCATTCGCTGCTTCTTCAAAAGCAAAAGTATCTCATATCATCAAGAGTGAAAGCAAAGGTATCTCATATCATGCTCTTTCCCTATTTTTTCCTTTTTCCTTGTTCTTACTCGCATGGCAAAGAGAAAGAGAGCAATCAGCCGGCACTTGGAGTCAGTCTTCCGATCTGGAACCGACTACCTGGAATCTATTCCCTGGTTGCTTACCTAGCGTTGCTCTCGAGTAGTCATCTTCAACGGTTGATACACTTCCAGAGAAGGGACCACATCTGCTTGGAGAACAGCTAAGACGAGTGACAATGAAACACCAATCTTGTGGATCGTCAGCAAATGCAACAACTGCATATGCTAAGTCATCCTCTAACCCTCTTCAATATGAATTGGAAAGATTGAACAAAGAAACAGGTCATCACCTCCACCTCGTGCTTGCCTGTCATGTGTCTGAATCCTGAAACCGCTAATGGTCCTATTTTCACTCAAGATCAAGCCTCGATAGCCCTTGAAGAAATCACAAGTCCGATTCAAAATCAAGTGTTCACCACCCTTGAATCAAATTCAACTCCAGATAAAAAGAGCAAGTTCAGACCTTCGGGGGAGACCAAAAGAATCCTCCAGCCCAGTTCAAGATTAAGCCTGTGGAAAATCAACGATTGGAGGAAACCAGAAAATCTTCGAGTCGAACTCAAGATCAATCCTCGATGGCCCTTGAAGAAATCACAAGTCCGATTCAAAATCAAGTGTTCACCACCCTTGAATCAAATTCAACTCCAGATAAAAGGAGTAAGTTCAGACCTTCGGGGGAGACCAAAAGAATCCTCCAGTGCAGTTCAAGATTAAGCCTGTGGAAAATCAACGATTGGAGGAAACCAGAAAATCTTCCAGTCGAACTCAAGATCAAGCCTCGATGCCCCTTGAAGAAATTTCCAGCCCAATTCAAGATCAAGCCTCGACGGCCCTTGGGTTGACATCTACATTAAGGGACTTCAAAACGCAACTTCTACACGTGACAAGCACATGTCTACGACGCGCCTTGAAGTGGGGGCATTTGTAGACATCGAAATTTCAGTGAAATAAATGTTAACCAATACAACACTTATTTCACCTATATCATTCCCTCACTTCACCAACAACCTCTACTCATTTCACATACATCATCCATTTACCTCACCTACAACCTCCACTCACTTCACCTACATCATCCACTCACTTCACCAAAAAAATGAATGGTGGTGATTCACTCTCAAAGCCTATAAATAAGCTTCTCCATCAAGAGGAAGAGATACCAATTCACAAATACATTTCTCTACTCTCAAAATGGAAGAGAATACTCCCTACACACACCAAAACCTTGAAGCCTTAAAGTTCTAAAGCTCTCAAGAAAATCCCGAAGGATCAAGAAAGCACTCTTCGTTCTTCGTCAAATCCTCCTTCAAGATCAAGCCCCAACGGCCCTTGAAGAACTCCCACCAACTCAAGATCAAGCCCCGACGGCCCCTTGAAGAAAGTGTTCATCATTCATCATCCGTTCATCCTAAGATCAAGCCCCAACGGCCCTTTGGATCAACAACCTCAAAAAACCCATGCACCAATTCTTCAAGATCAAGCCCAATGCCCCTTGAAGATCCGTTCATCAACTGCTCATCCTTAGATCAAGCCCCGACGGCCCTTTGGATCAACAACCCATCCACAAACCTACACCCTACTAAGATAGAATCAAAGAATCAAATTACAAAGAGGTTGTAACCCCAAAATCATTAAACACAAAAATATTATTTTGTACACGTATTCTTGTTATTATTTTGTACACGTATTCTTGTTTCTTGTTTCAGGAATTTTTCGTGTTTACAGTTATATACATTTTTATTTGCCATATCCATAGCGTATTGTATCTTAATTTTAAGAGATTTTCCATATCGCCGTGTCGTGTCATATCGGCGTATCCGTATCCGTATCCATGCTTCATAGATAAAAAGGCTTATATCCAACCTATTCCCATTTGGATTGGATACCAAAACCCTAGAAATAGAAGTTGAAATGAATAGAATCAATAAATCCATAATGGGACTACCTTAGGAAAGCTTGAAAGGGAAACCATAATTATCTAAACTGACTTATAATCCTCCATGGAAGAAGAAGCTCAGCTGGAAGGATGACCATAGAAGGATATTTACGACGCGAACTCTTCCGCCTTTTTTCTTCTTCTTTTCTAATTTTTCAGATTAGGATTTTGATTAAGTATAACTGATATGGTTTATGTTCATAAGTTCATATGCCATTAGATTAATCTGATTGTCCTAGTAAAAGAGGACCTCACAGGTCCTTATTTTTATTAGGTTTTTAGGTGAGAAGCTCTCAACATAATTTTATTGATCACATACCAAAATTCAGCAAATTTGTTATCAAAAATTTTTTAATGAAAAACACTAAATAAAATTTTGTTAGTAACTATTTCTTAAAAAAAAAATTTTAATTAGTGACTATTTCTTAAAAAATGAATAAAATTTAGTGATTTTTTCGTAAACAAATAAGAAACAATTAATAAATAGTACTGAATCTCAAAAAATTGGAATGTGTTTCAGTGATATTTAGAATAGGAATGTGGTTGTGTAAATCCTAGGGAATCTGGGAAAGTATTATATGTTCCTATTAGAATTAGATTACCTATTAATGTTGTAATCCTAAAAGGAAAGGTTTTACCCTTTTTACTACTATAAATAAAGGCACAATGGGGTGAATCAAACGCACCTCACAATTAAATCAATCTCTTTTCTCTCTCAATATTGCCGAACCCCTCTCTCTCTCTAAACCCTAGATCATTCAATCAAATAGGCCTACAACACATTATCAGCACGCTCTTGTCGAAAGCTGAGGAATTGACGCATCGTAGGAGGAGGCTATCATCCACCACATTCAAAGGCTTTTTCGTTTTCTACTAATCAGGTATGCTTAAAATAAAGAAAGATATTTGAAACATCCACGAAGCATGAAAACATTCCCCATGATGCATGAACCCCTTATGTTTACATTTTCCTTCCGATATATATATTGTATATGTTCATATATTTTTCAATATATATATTTGTTTCATGCATCGCACAATTAAATTGTTATGTGGAATTTGTGAGTCAAATTATATAAAATAAATTAGAAGCATATTTAGGGTTTCTTAAACCCTAAAGGGATTTTTTTTTTTTTTTTTTGAAAAAAAAAAAAAGGAAAATTGAACATTGGATGGCACCACCCCTGCAGCACAACATTGGTAGCAGCCCTCTATGCTTTGCTGCACCTACTTGGACCCCCAGGCCTTCGGCCTAATTGATTAGAATAAGCCTGCAACCCTAGTTCTATCATTAAGGAGGCTCGCAGCCTTTATGAATCCAAACCAAACCCACGGCAAGCCTTGCTTACTGGTTCTTGTCCCGCACACATCCAGGCCCAAAGACCTACTCTCTCTGGTGTTAGCCAACTCGATTGGGCCTTGTTTCCTTGTGACTTGCAGAATAGGAAACCAGCCTATGCGGCTAGGCTCCCATTCGAACCCACATGCCAACCCATAGGCTGGGTTTTGTTCCCCCGTGCAAGGCTAGCACCTACTAGGCCTTGTCCCATGCACCCCCCTTCAGCCCAAACTAAAACCCAACTACGACTGGGGCTTCTCCCTCACCTATGTGGCATGCAGCCCACCCTCGAGGTTTTTCGGGTCTTGCCTTATACTTAAGGCACCCAAACCCGTGCCACTTAACCCACGGCACCAAGCCCAATATTATTTTAGGGCTATATTTTCGATCCAATAATATTTTTTTTAATATTATTTTGCTTCTACAATTGACTCGGTATGGCCCAATTTATTGAATTAATTAAAAATGACATGCAGTCCATTAATATGATAATGAATCCAAAATTATTGACCTGAATATCACTTTTGGACATTAACGATTCAATAATTTATTTTTATACTTTGAACCATCACATACTTTCGTAGTAACGAAGCTCTCACACTTGAGTTCCCGAAGAAACTCAAATCCACTATACTTAAATCAGCATATTGCATTATGTGTTTCTTGCAAGAACTTCTCTTTATGAACTAATTGTTCATAAAAACTAAATTGAACCTGTAGTTTCAGATTTAGTGCTTTTGAAACCTGAAGTTTTCATTCAAAACATACCACATGAAACCTGTAGTTTTCATGCATAAATTAAACCAGTACATGTCTATAGAATCTGTATGTTCTACAATATATGTATATGGCTTACCATATGACTAATCACGTTTTCTCCCTTCATTTTAAGGACATGTCGAACTTGAACAAGCTCGATTTCTCCACTCTAAAAGTATCTAGAAGAAACTATCTGAAGTGGGTGTAGACATCGAAATTTCAGTAAAACAAATGTTCACCAATGCATTAAAGTTTTGACGTGTCAAGGCATACATGGCATACGCCACGTGTTGTACAAATTATACACGTGGCGTGTGACTCAACAAAATAGGGAGAAATACCCTTGAAGGATTAAACAAGTTTTTCTTCTCATTTTGGGCAATGACAAGGCAAGTACATTTCAATCCATTGAGGATCAAAACAAGTTTTTCTTCTCATGTTGGGCAATGACAAGGCAAGCATACTTCAATCCATTACGGATCAAAGCAAATTTTTCTCATTTGGGCAATGACAAAGCATACACATTTCAAGTTTAAAATGGTATTAAGTGGGAAATTAAGCCATAAGTTACACCACTTCAAGTTTAAAATGGTATTAAGTGGGAAATTAGGCCATAAGTTACACCACTTCAAGTTTAACAAGTTTTAAATGGTATTAAGTGGGAAATTAGGCCATAAGTTACACCACTTCAATTTCAATATTGCATTAAGTGGGAAAATTAGGCAATGGTGCTTGGAAAGGAAAAAAATATTTTGTGGTGGTGATTCATTCTCAAAGCCTATAAATAGGCTTCTCCATCAAGGTATCAAGCATCAAGGAATTCACAAATACATTTCTCTACTCCAAAATTGGGAGAGAATTCCCCAAATCCTTGAAGCTTTGAAACTCCAAAGCTCTCAAGCATCCAAATTCCCAAGAATTCCGAAGGATCAAGAAAGCACTCTTCGTTCTTCGTCAAATCTTCCTTCAAGATCAAGCCCCAACGGCCCTTGAAGAAATCCACACAACCATTATTCAAGATCAAGCCCCGACGGCCCTTGAAGAAAGTGTTCATCATTCATCAACTGTTCATCCTTAGATCAAGCCCCGACGGCCCTTTGGATCAACAACTCATCCACAAACCCATACACCCATTCTTCAAGATCAAGCCCGACGGCCCTTGAAGAAAGTGTTCATCCGTTCATCCTAAGATCAAGCCCCAACGGCCCTTTAGATCAACAACCTCAACAAATCCACACATACAACCGTTCATCCAAGATCAAGCCCCGACGGCCCTTGGATTAACAAACAAATCCACACATCTATTCTTCAAGATCAAGCCCAAAAGCCCCCCTTGAAGAAAACCAACTGTTCATTTTAGATCAAGCCTCAACGGCCCTTGAAGAAAACCAACCGTTCTTCAAGATCAAGCCCAAAAGCCCTTGAAGATCCGCTCATCCATCAACATTCAAGATCAAGCCCTGAAGGCCCTTGAAGAAACTTCCATCAACCTTCAAGATCAAAGCCACGAAAGCCCTTGAAGAAACTTACAACTGTTCATCCAAGATCAAGCCTCGACGGCCCTTGGATCAACAAATCTACATCTTACGAAGATAGAATCAGAGGACCAAATTTGAGAGAGATCGAAACCCCAAAATCATCAAACAAAATATTATTTTGTACACGTTATTCTTGTTTCTTGTTTCAAGGAACTTTCGTGTTCACAAATTTGGCACGCCCGGTGGGACAATCTCTACCTCTCATCTCTATCTCCGTTCAAGATATTCAAGCACACTCCATGGCTTCAAACAAAGAACAAGTCATGACCATCGGCACTACCTCCATTGAAAAACAGCTGGTTCAGATGAAGGAAACAATTGCAAGGCTGATAAAGACTGCAGATGAGAAAAACTTGCAAACTGCCAGACTCATCAACCGTTTGGAGGCGCAACATGGTGTCATAGTGAAACCAAGCTCTCTTCCAACTAAGAGGACTGAAGAAGGCTTCAACCCAAATGCCTACGAACTCATGTCAAAGGCTAGGCATGACTTTACTTCCTCTTCAAATCTTGGAAAGAAGGTTTCAAACACCGTCAATGACAAAGAACGTAACCTCACCAAAACTCAAAAGAAGTTGAAGGAGCATGGTTACGGAGTTGACAACAACAAAGCCGGACTTGGCTTCACACCAAATGCACCCGTGAAGATTTCAAGCAAAGTGAAGAAAGCTAGCGCTCAACACATCAGCGTGAGCATTGAACAAGACCAAAAAGAGCCTAAACCCGCCCCTCGGACGTCGGTCTTCGATAGGATGAGCCATTCAAGCTCCAGAATTTCAGTGCTTAATCCCATTGGTAATCAAGGCCGAACCTCTGTCTTCAAGAGGCTTAGCGCACCAACATCCCAAAGCTCTGTTTTTAAAAGGTTGTTAAAGCCTAAGAAACAAAGCAACACAGCCATCTATCCTCTGCGACGATCAGCTTCGGAAAGATTTGAAAATAATGAGAAGCCTTTTGGGAAGAGGAAGACGACACCAAAGGAAGAAAGGTTCGATGGGTTAGCAGAAAAAGGCGACGTTCGAAGCTTGATTCCTTCAAGGATGAAGCGCCAAGCAATCCTAGAGGTCGATACAAAAGGACCACTGAAGGTAAGGAGGCGCATCATCGTCCACACTGGCAAATCTTCATGCCAACAAACCCAAGAGGACGGCACTGAAGATGAAATCCCTAAGAAAGATGTCACTTCTGGCTCTTTTGACTCAAAGTCTTCACCTCGACTGTTGGGGGCATGCTCCAAGTCAAGTGAAATTGAAGGATGGACTCATGTCGCTTCGAAGAAACTGCACGAGAAACATATGTCTTCTCCACAAGTGCACCAATCAGAAAGGGGGGAAAGCAGCTTTCGCCAACCTCCAAAGCAATGTGAAAATGTTGAAGATAAGAAAATTTCAACACAAAGATCGTTCATGCGGGATCTTTTCTTCCTCGAAGACTTATTCAATTTCTCGACCAAGGCTCCTTGCTATGAAGATTGTGAGGAATGCCTTTCGAAGATCGCTTCGAAGAAATTGGACAAGCAGCAACCATCTTGTCCACAAGTTTATCAGTCGAAAAGGGGGCAAAACAGCTCTTGTCAACCTCCAGAACAATGTGAAAGTGTTGGAGATAATGAAATTTCGACACAAAGATCGTCCATCCCCATCACAATGTGCGACCTCTTCCCAGAAGACTTCTTTAATTACTCGGTCAAGGCTCCTTCCTATGAAGATTGCGAGGAACGCCTCTCCCAGACCGCTTGACAAATCCACAACAACAACCAAACGCTCCTGGTCCGCATGAGCATAAAAGGCGACAACCAAAGCTCCTCGTTCGCACGAGCCTAAAAGGCGACAACCAAAGCTCCTCGTTCGCACGAGCCTAAAAGGTGACAACCAAACGCTCCTTGCCTGCATGAGCTGAAACTGCAAACGGCACCAAACGCTCCTTGCATGCACGAGCTGAAACTGCAAACGGCACTAAACGCTCATTGCCTGCACGAACTGAAACTGCAAACAGCACCAAATGCTCCTTGCCGATCATCCAATCCCAGCTGATTGGAAAATCTCAAACGACTTGCCTGACGAGGAGGTGTTCTACATCGACATCTTCCCAACATGGACGATGTTCTTCGACGGATCCGCACGAGCAGACGGAGCGGGGGCATGAGTAGTATTCATGTCGCCACAAAGGCAAATACTACCTTACTCATTCCAATTGAATGAGCTATGCTCCAACAATGTTGCTGAGTACCAAGCATTGATCATCGGGCTCCAAATGGCGATCAACATGGAAATCACAGCTCTTGAGGTATATGGCGATTCCAAGCTCATAATCAATCAACTCTGAACTGAATATGAGATGAGGAAAGATGATCTCGTCCCATACTTCCGGCTAGCGACCTAACTGCTACAAAAGTTTGAAGCTGTGACACTGGAACATGTGCCAAGAAAGGAAAATCAAATGGCAGACGCTCTCGCCAATCTAGCCTTGAGTATGACACTAGGAAAAGATGAAGTTGCAGACGTGCCAATTTTCCAAAGATGGGTGATTCCGCTCGTTAATGAAATGTCACTAGATGATACAAATGTCATCTCAGTACTTCCAGTCGATGCTGAAGAGTGGAGACAGCCGCTGATCAACTACTTAGAGCACAGAAAGCTTCCAGATGATCTCAGACACCGTTCCAAAATACGTCGACGAGCACCTCGCTTCCTTTACTACAAAGGAACACTCTATCGACGCTCTTTTGAAGGAGTGTTCCTGAGATGCCTAGGTGAGGAAGAAGTTAATCTAGCCATGGAAGAAGCACATTCAGGTGTGTGTGAGGCACATCAGTCTGGACCAAAGCTACATTTCCGGCTTAAAAGAATGGGTTACTACTGGCCGAGCATGGTGAAGGACTGCCTGGAACACGCCAAAAGGTGCCAAGCCTGCCAATTCCACGCCAACTTCATACATCAACCGCCTGAACCATTACACCCTACAGTTGCTTCATGGCCGTTCGACGCATGGGGATTGGACGTTGTAGGACCAATTACGCCAAAGTCATCTGCAGGGAAAGCTTACATCCTAGCTGCAACAGATTACTTCTCCAAGTGGGCTGAAGCCATCCCTTTAAGGGAAGTAAAAAAGGAAACTGTTGTTCGTTTCATCAAGGAGCATATCATCCACCGATATGGGGTGCCTCGCTACATTATCACTGACAACGGAAAGCAGTTCTCCAACCGACTCGTGGACGAGCTTTGCGATAAATACAAGTTCAAGCAGCACAAGTCTTCCATGTATCACGCTCCTGGCCCGCAAGAGCATAAACTGTGTACGGCAAAATCATCATCAAAACCATCATTCATTTGAACTACGTCATGACTTGATCCCTCCTCAACCAAGGGTACGTAGGCAATTTGAAACTTCAAAACTTCAAGTACAGTCACATCATCAAAATTAAAAAAAAAAAAAAAAAAAAAAAAAAAAAAAAAAAGGGAAATAACACATCTTGGTGATGTATATGTTTTATCTGTATTTAGCACAATACACTGATAAAATAAAGCATGTTCATTGATCTCCGAGAAATTACAAGTGCGTACAAAAAAAAAAAAAAAAAAAAAAAAAAAGATGAAGCTTTCACAAAGGTTGTTCACGTGAAGCCCCACTACATGGCAACACTCTCGGAGCAGGAGGCATCGGAGCAGGAGGCATCGGAGCAGAAGGCATCGGAGCAAGAGGCATCGGAGATAGAGCATTCGAGGCCTCAATACTTGGCGGAACGCTGGATGACCCAGGAAAAAGGTGCCTCTGGAAGAAAGACGCAAGCCTTTGACGGTCACTTTGCATTCGACCTTGAGATTCTTGCATCTCATCAAGCTTCCTCTTCATGCCCGACGAATAGTTATTTGCAAGCACATGCAAACTTCTATTCTCGTACTTAAGCTGTTTAATCTCCTGCTTAAGATCTTCCACCTCTGCCATCAATGATTCCACTTGACGAGACCGAGCAAGCAGGCGTTGGCCCATGTTGGACACAGAGCTCGCACACTGAACACTGAGAGCGAGGGACTCTTGAACGGCCAACTCATCGGACCGTCCTGAAAGCAACCTACTATCTGTTGGTGTGAGGAGGTTCCTAGCAACTATTGTAGCTGTTGTTGCATTCTGCATCACTGAGTCTTCACCTGTAAGAGGACCGTTAGATGATAAGAAAGACGGGCACCATACATTACCTTGACGCGGCGCAACCGGATCACTGCTGAGACTCAATTCTAAGCTAAGGTTCGATGGGTTAGCCATTTTTCAAAGGTGTTAAAAGAGATGGGTGGATG
Source organism: Pyrus x bretschneideri (assembly GCF_019419815.1). Lineage (NCBI taxonomy): Eukaryota > Viridiplantae > Streptophyta > Magnoliopsida > Rosales > Rosaceae > Pyrus > Pyrus x bretschneideri. The sequence continues at coordinate 3,193,828 of NW_025999820.1, read as the reverse complement.
GAGTTAAAACTCAAAAGGCCGGAGATGATTTTCAGGAATGAGCAACCTTCAAAGTGTGCATGTTAGAGGTGATCAATACCTCTATAAAAAGGAAGAGGCGCTTGCTCAGAAATCGAAGGGCCGCTTATTCAAAAGTGAAGAGACATCGCTCTGCAAATCTCAAAAGCTGGATTTTCCGGCATAAGTTGGCGACGCTTTCTCTGCTTTTCAGAAAACGCGTGCAGCTTTGTCAAAAGAGGCGCTCGTTCAGAAATCGAAGAGGCGTCGTTCAGAAATCAAAGAGGCGTATTCAAAGATCGAAGAGTCGTCACTATTTCAAAAAAGCCGGATTTGCGGGATCAAAACGTTTGTCGACAAGGGTAAAAGAACAGTACCACCACTTGCTATTGGGAAATCCCTATATATGTCGACCTTCATCTTTTATGGCAAGGCAGACCTGCAAAAAAAAAAAAAAAAAAAAAAAAAAAAAAAATGCCCAACTCTTCCTCACCTCCGAGAGTGCACTCCCAGCCCTGCTCTCAAGTACTCATCTTCAACTATTGATGTACCCCCAAAGAAGATACCAGATGCCTGTAATACAGATGAGGCAGGAGGAAACGGTAAATCGAAGCATGTGGAGACAAGCACAACAAATATATGTGTTGATTCATTCGCTGCTTCTTCAAAAGCAAAAGTATCTCATATCATCAAGGGCGAAAGCAAAGGTATCTCATATCATGCTTTTTCCCTGTCTTTTCCTTTGCCCTTGTTCTCACCTGCCAAGACAAGGACAGAGAGAGCAATATGTCGGAACCTCCACTCAAACTTGCGCTGCCACCAAGAAGTGATGGTCCATTCAAATGCAAGGTTTGCATTCAACTCCTGCATCAGGAACAAATACTACAAGAGAAGATGCTAAACCTGCATAAGGAAATACCACTTCTGCAAAGGGGAGCAAGTAAGGCAAGTGAAAATGATACATTGAAGCATGTGGAGACAAGCTGCAACTGCATATGCTGAGCTATCCTCTAACCCTCTTCAATACGAATTGGAGAGATTGAACAAAGAAACAGAAAAAAAGGAGTAAGCTCAGACCTTCGGAGGAGACCAAAAGAATCATGCTGCCCAGTTCAAGAGTAGCACAAAGGAAAATCAACGAGTGGAGGAGACCAAAATAATCCTGCACCCAGTTCAAGAGTAAGCCTGCGAAAAAATCAACGATTGGAGGAAACCAGAAAATCTTCCAGTCGAACTCAAGATCAAGCCTCAATGGCCCTTGAAGAAATTTCCAGCCCAATTCAAGATCAAGCCTCGACGGCCCTTGGGTTGACATCTACATTAAGGGACTTCAAAACGCATCTTCTACACGTGTCAAGCACATGTCTACGACGCGCCTTGAAGTGGGGGCATTTGTAGACATCGAAATTTCAGTAAAACAAATGTTCACCAATGCATTAAAGTTTTGACGTGTCAAGGCATACATGGCATACGCCACGTGTTGTACAAATTATACACGTGGCGTGTGACTCAACAAAATAGGGAGAAATACCCTTGAAGGATTAAACAAGTTTTTCTTCTCATTTTGGGCAATGACAAGGCAAGTACATTTCAATCCATTGAGGATCAAAACAAGTTTTTCTTCTCATGTTGGGCAATGACAAGGCAAGCATACTTCAATCCATTACGGATCAAAGCAAATTTTTCTCATTTGGGCAATGACAAAGCATACACATTTCAAGTTTAAAATGGTGTTAAGTGGGAAATTAAGCCATAAGTTACACCACTTCAAGTTTAAAATGGTATTAAGTGGGAAATTAGGCCATAAGTTACACCACTTCAAGTTTAAAATGGTATTAAGTGGGAAATTAGGCCATAAATTACACCACTTCAAGTTTTAAATGGTATTAAGTGGGAAATTAGGCCATAAGTTACACCACTTCAATTTCAATATTGCATTAAGTGGGAAAATTAGGCAATGGTGCTTGGAAAGGAAAAAAATATTTTGTGGTGGTGATTCATTCTCAAAGCCTATAAATAGGCTTCTCCATCAAGGTATCAAGCATCAAGGAATTCACAAATACATTTCTCTACTCCAAAATTGGGAGAGAATTCCCCAAATCCTTGAAGCTTTGAAACTCCAAAGCTCTCAAGCATCCAAATTCCCAAGAATTCCGAAGGATCAAGAAAGCACTCTTCGTTCTTCGTCAAATCTTCCTTCAAGATCAAGCCCCAACGGCCCTTGAAGAAATCCACACAACCATTATTCAAGATCAAGCCCCGACGGCCCTTGAAGAAAGTGTTCATCATTCATCAACTGTTCATCCTTAGATCAAGCCCCGACGGCCCTTTGGATCAACAACTCATCCACAAACCCATACACCCATTCTTCAAGATCAAGCCCGACGGCCCTTGAAGAAAGTGTTCATCCGTTCATCCTAAGATCAAGCCCCAACGGCCCTTTAGATCAACAACCTCAACAAATCCACACATACAACCGTTCATCCAAGATCAAGCCCCGACGGCCCTTGGATTAACAAACAAATCCACACATCTATTCTTCAAGATCAAGCCCAAAAGCCCCCCTTGAAGAAAACCAACTGTTCATTTTAGATCAAGCCTCAACGGCCCTTGAAGAAAACCAACCGTTCTTCAAGATCAAGCCCAAAAGCCCTTGAAGATCCGCTCATCCATCAACATTCAAGATCAAGCCCTGAAGGCCCTTGAAGAAACTTCCATCAACCTTCAAGATCAAAGCCACGAAAGCCCTTGAAGAAACTTACAACTGTTCATCCAAGATCAAGCCTCGACGGCCCTTGGATCAACAAATCTACATCTTACGAAGATAGAATCAGAGGACCAAATTTGAGAGAGATCGAAACCCCAAAATCATCAAACAAAATATTATTTTGTACATGTTATTCTTGTTTCTTGTTTCAAGGAACTTTCGTGTTCACAGTGGGTTCAAGACGTGAAGCTCAATCTCACTGCAAAGGGCATTAGAGCCATCATCGAGGCACATATCGTCGACAAACCTGTTGACAAAGCTCAGAAGGCTACTGCAATGATCTTCATTCAAAGACATATCCATGATGCACTGCAAACTGAGTATCTCACTGAGGAGGACCTATGCACCCTCTGGCTTGCTCTAGCCGATCATTTCGATCACCAGAAAGACATATACTTGCCTAAAGCAAGACACAACTGGCAACATCTTCGCTTCCAAGACTTTAAGTTCGTGAATGAATACAACTCTGAAGTTTGTAGAATTCATTCCTTGTTGAAATTCTGCAAAGTGGAACTAACCGAATCAGATCTCCTGGAGAAAACCTATTCGACCTTCCATGTCACCAATATTGTCCTGCAGCAACAATACCGGGCACAAAAATTCACCAAGTTATCAAATTTGATCTCTATTTTACTTCTCGCTGAAAAGTAAAACCAACTTTTAATGAAGAATCATCAAGCTCGACCTACTGGCTCGAATGCCGCGCTTGAAGCACATGCGATCAATTATAGCAGCCATAGACGACGAAAGAACCGTCGTGGCCGTGGCAATGAGCGGCAAGCCCAACCATGGGCCCAAGGTCAACAGAGTGCCGCACTTAAGGGAAGAAATGTGACCCAAAAGCGTCCACCACTCGCCCCTAAGGTCCCAAACTTCAAGAACAAAGGCAAAGTTCTCGTTCAGGTTGCTTCTACTTAATTGGACATGTGTTATCGTTGTGGATCCAAGGATCATTAGCCATGCATATGCCGAGCTTCTCTTGAGGCCATTGCCAAGTATCATTCATGTCGTGAGTCTAACTTTGCACATGTGGATCATCCAGAAGATACAACTAGATCCATAAAGATATTAAACTTTCAGGAGGCATCAACGCCTATAGATGAATAAATTAGACACGTTTTTAGGGTGTTTTACCCCTAGTGGCCAAACCCACTAGGAGTGGCCAGCCCTACCCCCATCTTTTGTTAGGTTTATGGTTTAATTTTGAACAACTTTTCTATGTATTTGGAATAATTTGTTTGGTTTTGGTTTGTTTTGAATTATGGATTATTATTTGAATGGATATTATTCTCTCGAATTGCTTAATTGAATGAATGGACTTATATTTTGCATGTGACCAATTCAATCAATTTATTTCTAGGTATGTCTAGTGGGAAAGTTAGTTGTTTGGCAGATAGTGCAACCATGCACACCATCTTGCGTGAACAACACTATTTTACTAACTTAATACCTAAGAAAGCTCATTTGACAACTTTCTCAGGCCCATCCAACCTGATTGAAGGATATGGACGACACGTATCATGTTGTCTAATGGTATAATCTTGATCATTAAGGAGGCAATCTATTCTCCATGTTCCGGCAGAACGTTACTAAGTTTTAGAGATATTCGAGATAATAAATATCATCTTGAAACCATTGAAGATCATGGTTCTGAATTTCTTTGTATCACTTTATACGAATATGGCTAGAAGCATATTCACAAGAATTTGGAACGTCTGCCAAGTGGGTTGTACATCACAACCATTCGCGGCATAGAAGCCCACAGTTTGGCCGGCCCTATGCTTGAGTTCCAGGACACTTTATTGCATTGGTATGATCGTTTTGGACATCCTGGACGTGACATGATGCGCCGTATCCTCAAATCTTGTCACGGGCATAAGTTACATCCCTATGTTGGATTTCCGTCATGCAAAGTGTGATATTTAGGGAAGTTGAATATTCAACCCTCCTATACAAAGATTATTCACGACCTCCTTAAATTTCTTCAGAGGATTTAAGGGGACATTTGTAGACCTATCCAACCAACCTGTGGACCATTTAAATATTTTATGGTGTTGGTTGATGCATCGACAAGATGGTTACATGTTTGCTTGTTGTCCATAAGCAACGCCGCGTTTGCTAAACTCCTAGCTCAAATCATTAAGTTAAGGGCTCACCACCCTGATTATCCGATTAAGTCGATTCGATTGGATAACGCTGGAGAGTTTACGTCATAGACTTTTGACAATTATTGCATGTCAGTAGGGATTGATGTGGAACATCTTATGCCCCATGTTCACACCCAAAACGCCCTGGCAGAAGCTTTCATAAAGCGTCTTCAATTTTCAGCTCGGACTTTGGTTATGTGAAACACACTATTAGTATCTGCTTGGGGCTATGCAATATTACATGCAACTATGTTGGTCTGCCTGAAGCCCACCGCTACCCAACCACATTCACCGCTACAGGTCACTGGATACGAGCCTGACGTTGCATTTACGGGTGTTTGGATGCACCATTTATGTGCTAATAGTGTCGCCACTACGCACCAAAATGGGTCTTCAGAGAAAAATGGGAATCTATGTCGATTATGATTCTCCATTAATTGTTTGATACTTAGAACCCTTGACATGAGATCTCTTTACCGCACATTTTGCGGATTGTCATTTTGATAAGACAATCTTCCCGTCGTTAGGGGGAGATAAGCATGCTAACGTTCCCGTAGAACACTGCTAATTGTCGTGGTATGCTCCCACTATGTCTCATTTAGATCCCCGTACTGTCCAGTCCAAAATTGAGGTGCGATGAATTATAGATCTTCAGAGCATTGCTCAAAGCATGTCGGATACTTTTAATGATCTAACAAAGATGACAAGATCACATATACCCGCTGCAAACACACCTACCCGTTTGGGAAGGCCAGACCGTCCTCGAAGGTGGGGAGGCCACACCTTCCACATGGCAAGGTACATTGGTGACTAGCTAATCATCTGCTCCGACCCTGAAGCATGGCAGACCCCCTGGTTCAAAGGATTCACAACCCTGGAAAAGAAAATGGCACCAACTAGTGACCCTAGTTTGAATCCAACCATCGCTCACTTATCCGTTCCAACGTATGAAGTTATTCTAGATTACGGTGATGCTTCAGACGAAACATGTTGGTCTTCTGAGAATCGAGAGATTTCGGTCCATTACATAGTATTGGATGAAGTTTGGAATAGGAATGAGATAATCATTAACGATGCATTTGCGTACTCAGTAGCTACTGACATCATGCTTAGCGATGACATTAAACCACGTTCCATCGATAAATACCGATGTAGAATCGATTGGTTAAACTGGAAACAAGCAATCCAGGTCGAACTCGATTTGCTTGCGAAACGTAAAGTGTTTGGACCTATCATTCCTACACCACCACGTGTAAAGCTTGTTGGCTACAAGTGGGTTTTCGTGAGGAAGCGTAATAAGAAGAATGAAATAGTGCGATACAAAGCATGCCTTGTAGCGTAAGGTTTCTCTTAGCGCCCTGAGATTGTTTACGAGGAGACGTATTCCCCGTAATGGACGTTATAACGTTCCGCTACCTAATCAGTTTGGTAGTTTCTGAAAAACTGAATATGCAGCTTATGGACGTGGTAATCGCGTATCTCTATGGAGATCTAGATGCAAAAATCTATATGAAAGTTCCAGAATGACTTCCATTGACTGGTTCAAATAGTTCTAGACCACTGAACACTCTCTCAATTAGGCTGAGGAGGTCATTCTATGGATTAAAACAATCCGGACGGATGTGGTATAACCGTATGAGTGAATATTTGACAAGTTAGGGTTATGTGAACAAGGAACTATGCCCATACGTGTTCATAAAGGAGTCATATTCCGGATTTGTAGTTGTTCCAGTTTATGTTGTTAACATGAACCTTATTGAGACTCTTGCAAAGCTTAAGGAAATTGCTGCACACTTGAAATCGAAATTTGAAAGAAGGATCTTGGGAAAACTCGATACTGTCTCGACTTGGAAATCAAGCATTGTTCGGATGGAATCCTAGTACATCAATCAAGATACACCCAAAAGGTGTTGCGTCGTTTTAATGAGGATAAAGCGAAGCCTTCGAGTACACCCATGGCCGTTCGGACTCTAGATGTTAAACGAGATCTCTTCCGTCCAAAGGAGGATGAGGAAGATATTTTGGAACCCGAAGTTCCTTACCTGAGTGCAATTGGGGCTTTATTATACTTGGCTCTGTGCATTAGACCCGACATCTCCTTTGTTGTGAATCTATTGGCTAGATACAACAATGCACCCACACGCAGACATTGGAATGTTGTTAAAGACATTTTCCGCTACCTCAAAGGTACTACGAATTTAGGTTTGTTCTATACCCGTGAATCTTCGAGTATTGCGGCCATTATAGCTCTCACATTGATTCTTGCCTTGTTGGTTACATAGATGATGGATATCTGTCTGACCCACATAGAACACGTTCTCAAACGAGCTATGTCTTTACCGTTGGAGACACTACTATATCTTGGAAGTCTACCAAGCAAACGTTAGTTGCGACTTCGTCTAACCATGCTGAGATTCTCTCCCTGCATGAAGCATCGCGTGAGTGTTTTTGGCTGAGATAAGTTATGGGACATATTTGAAGCACTAGTGGTACATCAGTTGTTAACCTTCCTACAACGATCTTTAAAGACAATGCAGCATGTATCGAGCAGCTGAAGAAAGGATACACCAAGGGAGACAACACCAAGCACATAGCGTCGAAGTTCTTTTACTCACACCAGCAACAACAGCACCAAAACATTGAAGTCAAGCAAATCCGTTCCCAAGACAACTTGGCCAATCTCTTTACCAAGTCATTGCCCAAGTCTACATTTCAAAAGCTCGTCCAAGGAATTGGTATGTGTAAATTATCTAAGTTGAATCGCTTGTAGTTTTCTTATTTATAAGTTATGTCTAACTTAGGAGGAGTATCTTGAAGCATACTCACATGATCTTAATGTACTCCTTTCCCTACGATTAGGAGCATTTTTCTCACTAGGTTTTTGCTACCTAACTAGGTTTTAATGAGGCACCCATCCCGGGATGATCATACTCCGTTGAGCTCACTACCTTCGTCCAGTTTGATGAACGTTTTAGACATTATGCATATTTTCTTACTTTTCTCCTTAGTCTTTGGGTTTTCCCCATTCCTTGGGTTTTACCATAGCAAGGTTTTTGTGAGTTTTTACAAATGCACACTTCAAAGTAAATTTGAGACTCGCGATCACCCGTTATGCCGATGACTTCATCAACTATTATACCTTATCTGCTGAAGATCTGATGCGATGGTTTGTTGAGTATTTACACACTCAAGGGGGAGTGTTGCAGTCATATTTAGAATAGGAATATGATTGTGTAAATCCTAGGAAATTTGGGAAAGTATTATATATTCCTATTAGGATTAGATTACGTATTAAATATTGTAATCCTAAAGGGAAAGGTTTTACCCTTTCTACTATTATAAATAAAGGTACAATGGGGTGATCAAACACACCTCACAATTAAATCAATCTCTCTTCTCTCTCAATATTGCCGAACCCCTCTCTCTCTCTAAACCCTAGATCGTTCAATTAAATAGGCCTACAACAAAATGTACTTGCAAACTATTTGTTAAGAAAAAGTTAAGGAAATAATTACTATTTTTAAAAAAATGTCACTATTTCTAAAAATACATTCTTAGAAGTATATTTTTTAAAATATTGTTATCTCTTAAAACAAAAATTTAAGTGTTTCTTATTAATAAAATTTCATTTGGTATATTTCATTAAAAAGTTGATAACAATCTTGTTGAATTAAGTATTTTTCTTTAAATTGGGTTTTTTTTGGTTACGGATCTTTCTTTATTTGACATATGTTGTTGTCACACAAATTGTGAAGATATGTTCATCTTGCTTTTATAAATTTGAACTAACTTATATATTGAAATATAGGAAGCCTTTAAAGGAAGGAATTTTTATTTTTTAATAAAAATGGGGATTAGTTGTGGTGTCCACACCATATCAAACTTTAACGATCCAAACCGTCTATTTTTCAAGTTGCACCTCAAAGATCATCCTTACAAAATATTAGCCAAATCGGAAATATTTAAGACATCTAATTGGGTTCAAAGAATTTAACGAATACTTTGTTATATAAGAAACAATGAAATTTTATCTTGATAATTAAATAGGCAAATGATTTCAGATTGAATTGAATATTTGCAAGAATGATCTATGAATCAAGACTTACAAAATAGACTGTTATGGTACACACCACATCAAATTTTAACAATCTGAACAATCTATTTTTCAAGTTTCACCTCATAGATCATCCTTGCAAAATATTAGCTAAATCGGAAATGTTTAAGACAACTGATTGAGTTCAAAGAAATTAACGAATACTTTGTTATATAAGAAACGATGAAATTTTATCGTGATAATTAAATAGGCAAATGAGTTCGGATTGAATTGAATTTTTGCAAGGATGATCTATGAATCGAGACTTACAAAATGAACGATTCAGATCGTTAAAGCTCGATTTGGTGTGGGCCCCACAGCTAATTCCTATTTTTTGAAAAAAAAATAGGAATCCCTTTGTATAAAGGGCCTGTATATACATATATATATATATATATATATAGAGAGAGAGAGAGAGAGAGAGAGAGAGAGAGAGAGAGTTGGAACTGGTTAAAGATAAGAGGAGAGAGAGACAGTTGGAACCGGTTAAAGAGAAGAGGGGAGAGAGAGGTAGGCATGGGCGAAAAGGAAAGATGAAAGAGAGACAGAGTGGGGCTCTGTGCATGGAAACGAATGAGGATTCTCTCCGGATCCTCTTTGTGAAGATCTTGGGGATCTTCATATCATGTCCGTTTATCATATATTGTGTGACCAGTTTTTTGTCAAATAATGTTCATGTTTAATTTTAAATAAAAATATTTAAAATAATTTTTGACCGCACGATATACGATGAACATACACGATTTGAGGATGCCTAGAATCCTCAAAAGAGGATCCGAAAAGGATCTAGAGAAGATCCTCATTCCATGGAAACATATGTTGGGCTCATGGAATTGGATCTCATCCGGATCCAAAATGTGAGGATTCGAGGGATTCTCACATCTTAGTCATTTATCGTGTATCCTATGGTTCTAAATTATTTGACTTTTTTATTTAAAATTAATCACAAATAGTACCTGACAAAAACTAGCCGCACGATATACGATAAATAGTTAGGATGTGGGGATCCTAGGGATCCCCACAAAGTAGATATAGAAAGGATCCTCTTCCGACTCATGGGACTTGCGTGAAGAGTGATGAGGTCTATTGCCAGAAAATAGTTTTTGTTTTAATAAAGTTGTTTGAATGTTTTTTTTATTAAATTTAAAGTTTTAAAATTTGGTTTTATCTAAACGATAGTTGATGTTAGATCAATGAGCCGAATGGCTCAGATTCAAGTTGTGCTACAAAGACAACACTCAACTTCATTATTGTGTAAGAGGACCACTTAAAAACTATTTATTACTTTCCCATATTTCTTGAGATTTGTTTTGGTACTCTGCTTTTTTATCTCCCCCTGCTTTCACATGGATTGTTCAAACTTTATATTTATCTTCTGCCAAATATGTGGCAGCTATGCAACCCCATGCCACTATTCCATTTTTAATTTCCAAGACTGATAGTTTCTCTTTATCATACTCTACCAAACAAGAAATGTGGGCATCTTTATTTTGTTTTGTATCATATTCACCGGTAAAATAACCAAGATATGGAACATTTTTCTTTTAAGGGTATCACGATCACATGAGGCATGTTACTGCCAAGCCTGGGATATATAATATACATATGCGATGCAAATGATGAAAGCTCCCTGAATTTTCTTAAGAGTAAATTGTAGTAATGGTTCTTCAATTTTAACTCAATTGGAGCAATGGTCATTCAACTAGAAATTCATTACCATAGGTCTCTTAACTCATCAAAACGTAAAGCTATGGTTCCTCAACTAAAAATTCATTACCATTGGTCCCTCAACTTTAACCTAATTGGAGCAATGATCCCTTAACTTTAATGCAATTGTAGCAATGGTCATTCCAACATAACTCATTTTGACAAAATTTGAAGTTAACAAAAATGATCATAGCTATACGTTTTGATAAATTGAGGGACCCCAATTGTCGCAATAGTCCATCCGACATAACTTATTTTGACAAAATTTTGATGAAGTTGACGAAAATAATCATAACTACACATTTTGATGAGTTGAGAGACCAATGGTAATGAATTTTTAGTTGAGGGACCATTGATCTAATTTGATTAAAGTTGAGAGACTATTGCTACAATTTACTCTTTCCCTAAATTACAACCAATACTTTTCTACAAACAACAAAAGTAATGTGGCAGTTGTAGCTTTGCCGTTAAGAAATCAGCTGAAATTGCAATGTCTAACCAATTTATTATAAGAAAGGGCGTGCGCACGCGTGCACACACACACACACATATATATATGATCAACAACCTTATAAACAAAGATTTATATGTTATACTAGCCTTCATGCATGCGCCCATACGCGTGCAGAATACATTTTTTGAATCATGGCGTGCTACACACAACTTACACGTTTTAAATGTATTTATATCCGTAAATTGACAAAAGGAAAGTCAAATATTTGAAGTAAATTGACAACTAATTTAATCACATTATTATCCATGTGCAAAAGACCTTTTTTATAATAGGCATTACACGCCTCTTAAGATGTTTTGAATGTGTTTAAAAATAAAGAAATTGAATCACATTATTGCTAGCCTATTGTAAGATACTATTTTCTTTTAAGCACAAAAAAAAAATATTAAAAACAGCACTATTAAAATGACAAAAATGCCTCTACCTTATTTGATGCATTATTTTGGAATGCCTTTGAAGTTCTTTGTCCAAATATTTTTGTTGAAGCTTGGTGACACCAAAAAGACTATTCACCTTTTGTATTCTCTTTATATATAGAATATCTACATGCTTTCTCTAAACCATCAAATTGTTTAATCAACCTGGAAACTGGGCTTAATCTACGAGCACGAGAAGGCTAGATTCTTAATTTTTGGAAAGTGGAAAAAATAATTTTTAAGAAAAACTCAACATTCTAAAAGGTGGCGGGGGGTCTAGCTCTTATGCGGCTGCTTTTTTTTTTTTTAAATAAATTTAATTATATATAACATATAAATAAGTGTCTACTTGCACTAGTAGATAGGGTGTTGGATTTTCACTCATGTATCCCGAGTTCAAAACTCTTCCTTTCCTAAGTTATTGTAATAGTAAAAAAGTGTCAATTTATACTAAAAGATATGTATAATTGTATTGAAATACATAAATTACAAAATAGAATGATATAAAAAAATATAAAGTACTAGAACATATTCAAAACATAGGAAACAAGTATATAATGAGTGTTTATCCAAGTATCCAACAAGTTTCTTATAATTTATTTTAAAAATTGCAAGATGGAAGTTATCTATTTTCTATCTAAGCAAGAGTCACGACCTAAGTCATTTTCTTAAATAAAAATAAATAAAGCACAACAAGTCATAAAACTGCCCAACTGCCTAAACTGCCTAGGCAATTCTAGGTGCATTTTCTTATTTTTAAATGCCTAGAGATAAATCGCGATAGTGGCCACCCGCGTAGTACCTACGTGGGGCCTAGGTAAGGCCTTTAAGAACATTGTAAAACTTATGGCGCGTTTATGTAACCGTAATCAAAATAGAGGAATTGGATTAAGGAGGAGTCAGAATCGGATTCCTGTTAAAGCTGTTTACTTAAATGTTCTGGAATCGAAGTAGATATGAAACAAAATTCATATAAGCTGTTTACTAGTTCACCTGAATCGGAATGAAAATTAATATGATTACTAAAATACCCTTAATCTAAATAATAGAAAATTTCATAAGTTTTTAATACAATTTCTGTGACAGCCCGTCCCGGACTTTTCGTACCATAGGGGTGAAATGACGGTTTTGCCCCTATTATGGTTGTTTCGTTGTGTGGTTGTTTTTGGGTGTTGCTTGGCTGGTTTTGGACCACACACACACCACACTCACTCACCCTCTCTCCCTTCCCTGTCCCGAGCCCTTTCTCTCTCCCATTCCTATTCTTCTTGTACGGACGACAACCAAAACCTTTGAAACCTTCACAGATCGAGGAAACAAATTACATATTCGTGCTCGTGAGGTCCTTAGGAGTTTAACCACACCCATTTCAAGTAAGAATACCTTCATTTTCACGTCGCACTCGGGATACCTCGATTTGGTCACTGTTCATGCACACGTTTAATTCTTGTGTTTTTGGGAATTTCAAGCTTGTAGGAAGCTTGGTAAGGTCCTTAGGTGGCTCGGGGTGGTTCGTTTGAAGGTTTTGGATGTCGGGATCGTGAGTTACAAGCTTGGCCGGAGTTGGTGGTGTTTTCCCGATGAGATTCTGTGGGTTTTAGTGCTTGAAAGTGGTATGGATTTGTTCCTCTTGTTGTAAGCTTCATTTTGGTACCAATTTTGTGAAATTTGGTTGAAAAACAAAGAAGATACAAGGTTTTAAAACGCCGGCGCCGGAGTTTGGCCGGAGAAGATGACGGAATATTCCGTCAGTTTGGACGAAATATTCCTAACGACGTTAACGGCATCAGTTAGATTTAACAGAATATTCCTGATGGCGTTAACTGACGCCGTCAGTGTGCCAGGCACATGCCTGCGTGTGGGCGGCGCGTGTGGCCGTGCCTTGGCCGGCGTATAGGGGCGCGTGTGGCATCAGAAAATTTTTCTAAAAATATGGGGATGTTCCTGAGGTTGAGTAGATTACATTGGTGTATTCATACACCCCATTTGAGCATTGTATGAGAAGTTATTTCATGATGTTGATTATATGCTTTAAAATTTACGTTTTTATAATTGTTTCGCATATAGGTGAGACCTATCCCGAGGACGAGCACGGTCACTCAAGGCAAGGGGGTTACGACGCTTGTACATACCAGTGAGTAGGCTTTTGGTTTTCGTATATACCTATATACTTACGTTTTTCCCAGAAAGTGAATGGAAACGTTTATACATTTACATGCCATGCATTATGTTTGCCGTTGTTTATGTATTATTAGTAGCATATATATGTTTATATGTTGGTGCTGCGGCGCACAGGTAAGTGCCAGATGAGTATGGTTTATGCTTATGTTCAGTAGTGATTTGAGATGCATAGAGAGCTCATAACCTGCACCCCGGTGTTAGTGCTCCCACCCAGAGTTGGGCACAGTCCTTCACGTGATGTTCACCTCCCCCACCACACGCTCATCTTGGATCCAAGTTAGGTGCACAGTCATGTCGTACAGACCACTTTAGGTGGTTCCGACTCGTAGGTGACCCGTGATTATTCGCCCAGCCTTCACGTGATCGTAGCACTTGAGCGTACTTATTATACACCCAGTCCTGTCGTACAGACCACTCTAGGTGGTTCCGACTCATGTGCAGATATAGTTAGTGAGATGGAGATTTGAGCTCTAGATTCAGCCGTAGAGGTCACGTTAGGTGACTTCAGCTGACAGATTACATGGCATTGAGATGACATTTCCTGAGCACTTGCATTCTATTTTAAGGCAATTGACATGGCTTAGTTCTGAGCATGACTTATATATATGTATATACTATTTTCTGGGAATTATACAGGTTTTACTGCGAGGGGTTAGAACTTTGTTTATGAAATGGTTTTTGAAAAGCTTTGTTTTTGCCCACTCACACTTTCTGTTTTGCACCCCTCCAGGTTCTAGTTAGCTAGCACTTGTGGTGACTCCCCAGAGGATTTTCCCTGCATATCTGACAGATTATCACCAGTGTAGGACCACCTTTGGGTGTGTTTTTGTAGTGTTGTTTCTCCCGGACTGCATTAAATCTTAGTGCTCTGAACTTTGTTTTTACACTTACGCTTGCACATGTATGTTCTTACGTTGTGTATAGCTAGTTTTTATTTATTCGTACTTTTATTATTATTTATTAGCTTTTACACTGTGCACATGGTTACGTCACTTTCACGTGACGGTCAGCATGCCCTGATCTCGGTCGGGGTGTGTCAGTTTGTGACATCCCACATCATCCAAGGGTGTGATCCTTAAATGTATATTCTCATCCCTACCTAGCACGAGGCCTTTTGGGAGCTCACTAGTTTCGGGTTCCGTAGGAACTCCGAAGTTAAGCGAGAATGAGGTTAGAGCAATCCCATGATGGGTGACGCACTGGGAAGTTGCTCGTGAGTTCCCAAAAACAAAACCGTGAGGGAATGGTAAGCCCAAAGCGGACAATATCGTGCTACGGTGGTGAAGCGGGCCCGGGAAGTGATCCGCCCCGGGTCGGGATGTGTCAGTTTGGTATCAGAGTCTAACCTTGGTCGTGGTGTGCCGACGAGGATGTCGGGCCCCTAAGGGGGGTGGATTGTGACACATCACCCAGGGGTGTGATCCTTAAATGTATATTCCCATCATTACCTAGCACGAGGCCTTTTGGGAGCTCACTGGCTTCGGGTTCCGTAGGAACTCCGAAGTTAAGTGAGAAGAGGGCTAGAGTAATCCCATGATGGGTGACCCACTAGGAAGTTGCTCTTGAGTTCCCAAAAACAAAACCGTGAAGGAATGGTAAGCCCAAAGTGGACAATATCGTGCTACAGTGATGGAGCGAGCCCGGGAAGTGATCCGCCCCGGACCGGGATGTGTCAATTTCACTCACACACACACACACACACACACACACACATATATATATATATATATATATGTATAGTTTTATTAAAATATTAACCATTCCTATTTGAAAATATTGGAATATATTGGTTGGCACACCATCGGAGTACATCATCATTTTGTTTTCTATTTTTTTCCGTCCCTTTTCACTTCGTTCTCTCTGTCTGTTCTCTCTAGCTCTCTCTCTCTCTCTCTCTCTCTCTCTCTAGCTATTTCTCATTCTCTCCGTCTAAGCAGTAAACCTTCCATAAACGCAGAAGCATACCCAGTTTCCTGCAGTTCGAAATATTTGAGGGGCGGAATTCAGACTTTCAGTGGCGATTTCAGAAGAGCCGAGGGGCAGCCGCCCCTCCTTGTTCCTCTGTAGCTTCTCCAGTGGGTGATAGGCCTTGGTAGTCTGGGAGGTGATGCGGTGGTCTGCGTTGGTTAAAGGTAGGATGGGTGTGTACTTTGGGTGGTTGAATCGTGGGAGGTAGATGGAAGGGGAAGGCAATTTTGGTAAAGAAGTTTGATTCCAGATGCTAGCTTTCTTCCGGAATTCAATTACCACCTTCAAGTCAATATTTGGATTCCGGGAATATCAGGAATCCGATTACTGATTTTGGGTGGAGCGCACTAATTTTTTCATTCCCAAAATTTGGTAAACGCCGAAATCACTTGGATGGGAATTCAATTCCCTTTCTTCTACCTTCATTCCAGTTTGGGAAACACGCCATTAGTGTAGTTGTTGTTGAAGAACAGGATCCCACATCGGTTATATAACAAAGTAATATACAATTAATACATAGGAGTTTTCACGCTTAATTAGGCATGGCAATTTCTTGAATGACATGTTAACCCGACAAGAAACGACACGAAAATAACAAGTTTCTTGTCAACTCATTAATGAGTCGAGTCGTTATCGGTCATCCGTTAAGAATCTGATAAGATATCATTTGTCATATCTAGATATTAAGGTAAGTTTTTGCATGACCCGTTAACCTGACACAAAATGACACAACACAACCCATTAAAATAATGGGTATGACACGCAAACTATATGAACACGACAAACATTACCTATTTGACAGGCCTACCCCTAACATCACTATGGTCTTTTGTGATAAAACTCAACACCTAATAATAGGTGGTTATGTTGGGATAATATCATTGATAAATAATGAAAAATCAAGAACCTACCACATTCTTGTTCATATGCAGCACATGGAAAACCATACAAACTACAAACACAAATACAAAGGTAGGTAAAAAGAAAAAAAAGGAAGAATTGTATGACCAAAGTGAATTTTGTGTAGATGTTTGAACAACATAGGTATTTATAGAGTTTTTGGATGAATTTTGATTTAAGTAAAATTTTTAATTGGTTTAACCGTTGGATTTAATTTTAAACTGTTAGATCTTTTTTTAATGTTAGATTTACTCAGTTTGTCTCAACCGTTGGATTTAGTGTATTATAATTTGATTTTTTTTTTTTAATTTGAATTAAAAAAAAATTATTCTTCAACAGTCCAACCACATGGGTCATCCGATAAAAAAAAATAGTCATCAATTTTTCCGCAAATGGCCAATAGTATCAGCAGCTAGGTCCATCCACTATCCTTGACTCCTTTTCTGGGATAAATTTTTCCCAAAAACAAGTTTTAACCCAAAACCATTTTTTAGCACAATGATTGAAGAAGCTTTTGGAGTGTTTAAAACTCAAATTTTGAGTTTTAACCCAACCAGTGAGTTGGTCTAAGTTGGGCTAGCTCTAGCTTAAGGATATTGAATGATTGAGCCTTTAAAAAGTTGTGTTCGCTCTAGTCCTTGTGTTTTGACTGGGCTTTCGAAAAGTGTTAGCTCTAGTTTAATAACTTGACAAATTTTCATGAGAGTTTCCTATTAATATCACTAAGACTTTTTGTGATAAAATCCAACATCTTATAATAAGTGGCTAAGTTGAAGCAATATCAGTAATGTTAGTGGTAGATATGTTGTGCCTTATAAACTTTATCACTTTTGCCTATAAAATAACCCTACAGGAATAATAATAATTACTAACTAGTTAATCTCTCATTTCTTCACCTCACCATCCCATATTTTTATCCTAGTTCTCTCATTGATGGGACATGGGATTATTAAAGGTATGTTTATATGCGGATTTTGAAGTTTCATTGAACTTAAGCTAAATTAGTTACAAATACATTGCAAAACTTACTGGAAGGACTTAGAAATGGATAGATGCTCTACATTTTAGAGGACTTTCAAAATGACCGGTGAACTTTCAAGTCCTTTGTTTAGTGTCTTTATAGTGCATTTGCAATATTCCAGAGTAACTTTGTAGTGTGTGAGGATTTCATTGTAGTCTTAATGTCTTTTTACACTATGTTTGGATGAGTGAAATAAACTTGAAATTTTGGTAAAAGTCTGAATTTATAAATTGACATACATCAATTTCTTTGTTTGGATTCATAAACATAGAAATTTAGAATTTCCGCGTGGAAAAAAAACTTGGAATTTGGGACCTCTAATTCCTAAGTTCAAATTCCATGCAAATAGGTGTCAATTCCCAATTTCTATGATTGCGAGTTTAAAAATCACAAATTCCGTATTCAATTCCATTGTTCTTTTAAGTTAACCAAACAAGAAAATTTACAAATTCTAGAAAATAAAATCTCGTCATTTTAATTTCCGTTATTTTGAAATTGCTTAATAATCTTAAATTTCTTCATCCAAACATAGTAGTGTCTTTTAAGTTGTTTGAGATTTGAGACTCTGAAAGGCCATCCATTCAAACATAACATAATAGTTTTATATCATTTGAGCTTTCTCAAATAAATCTATAATTTACTCTAATGACAGCATCATTTGTACTTTTTCAAAGGCATGCAGGATGCTGTTGGTTTACTACTTTTTCCCTTTCATTTTAATTCCAATTCACCAGAAGCCTTAAGATCGACTCAAGAATCTGGTCATCTTGTATAATTCTCTCATATAGAATCCCATGACCCCACGATCTTTCCTTTGTTATGGTATGGATTAAGGAGATACCAATAATTACCAGCATCCTGCAGTCAAAGCAAATGAGGAGTCCGGATCCTCTTTGTGAAAATCTCAAAGATCTGTAAAACATGTCTGTTTATCATACATCGTGCGGTCAGAAATTATTTTAAATATTTTTAATTAAAAATAAACATAAATAATATTTGATAAAAATTGATTACACGATATACGATGAACGAACATAATTTATGAATTCTTAAAATCTTCACCAAAAAGATCTAGAGAGAATCTTGTTGGATACAGATGTATATATGTACGTAATATGATTCTCTAGACCTCCACTGTTTTTCGATGGCAACCCTAATCATTCCTCTTCTATTATTGTTGGTGGCCCATAATTCACTCAAAATTAAAATATAAACCTGCCCTGTCACTATCTCCTGACAGTTTACCCCCATAAAAATCTAAAAGAATTGTGTTATTCACACGAGTATTTTTACTATTCACACTCTCGTAAATTTGTTGGTTTTAATCTTTTTCAATTCATTCAATCTGACGACTAAAAATTGAAAAGAATATGAGTTAAAATGTGTTGATAGAACTATCTAATGTAAAATATGCCTCCCTAAATGATAAAACAATCCCATTATTTTAATGAAGTTTTAACGAAAAACCTACGGTATTGTTCACTTTAAAGGAAAATCATATTTTTACACTAAAGAATCAATCATAATACTATTCACTTTAACTTTTATTCAATCTTTATTATTAAAACTTAAAATTTTCAAATTCCTTTCATTAATTTTTCTTTATTTTAAACCCACAGAAAAAGTAAATGGGACGTCACTTTGTAGTGTTCGTCGCTGGTTGGTTATACTTTCCATTAATCATTACAATATTTTTCTGATCAAATCAATAATCGGCTTGGTGATCCGGAGCCTGGACACTCTCATACATCACAGCTTTGGCTTGCTCAAGCCCAGCCAAACCCCTAGTTCCCGCGTCATCAAACCTCCTAACCATTGGCTCCCCACGCGTTTTTCATATGGGCTATTGACACGTATCCCGAGTGGATCCCAGCTAGTCTCTTGTTTCTTCGTGACTAAGCTTAAAAATAAGCTTTTTGGGGACCCACCAAGGGCTACGTCACACCCAGTACCCCTTTAAAACCCTAAGACCCACGCTCTATAGTGCCACCTGACTCAAAAGCTAATCCTGTACACATACGGCTTACTTAAGCAATACGGTTTGGACAAAAATACCCTTGATCGCCCGACTTAATTTCACCAATTGGTACGCTCCGGTTTTCCTTTAAATATGAAGCACCAACGCTTCGTTCCTTCCCTTTCCTCCTCCCCCCTTCCCTCTCTATCTAAATTAGAAGTTCAGAGAGCTTTTGTTGTAGCCACCATGTTATCTACTCTTCCAGCCAAGCTTCCCTCTGATTCCCTCCTCCATTTATCCGCTTTCGACGGGGGCTTTACCCCCGGCGGCTTTACCCCGTGGGATTGCTCGGACCTTTTTCAGGCAACCCCGTCCCCTGAACCCGTGATATCAACCCTAAGTTCATCTCCAGTTCAGTCTCCCAAAACAGTGATTTCGAGTTCTGGTTCGGATGACGACCCGAACCGGCCGGACCGGTCCCACGCCAACGCGAAGTCATGCCAAAATGACGACTCGAACCGGACGGTTTCTGTGGTGGACGAGCGGAAGAGGAGGCGGATGATATCGAACCGGGAGTCAGCCAGGCGGTCACGGATGCGAAAACAAAAGCACTTAGAAAACCTACGAACCAGGTGAACCGGCTTAGGGTTGAGAACCGGGAATTGAACAACCGGTTGAGGATCGTTTTGTACCATTCTCAGTGCGTACGGACAGACAACGATAGGCTCCGATCCGACCACGTTATGCTCCGGCGGAAATTGTCGGACATACGTCGAATTTTGGTTTTCAGTCAACTACAGCACTTTTCTTCTGCATGGCCCTGCAATACCATTATTCCAGAACAAACCCCATAATTAATTACGTAATTGATTAGACTATCAATATTCTGAGAAGCAAAAAACCTAATCAATTTCTCAGAAAAAACCTCATTAATTACGTAATTTATAAAAGCTGCCAAAGTGAATGGTGGGGTTAGGTCTTATGGTGAACGGTGATTTTTGCGAAAAGGAAAAAAGTAGGGTTTGGAAAATGCTGGTTTTCGTGTGGAAAACCTTTGGGGTTATTTATAATATATTTGTAAAAATATATATTAGCCGATTAATGTTTTGTTTATGGAAGCATTTTGCTGTATGTTGTTGTTGTTTTGCAATTACCAAATCTCTTGATCGTTGTTTTGTTTAAGCTCTCCACTATTAGTCCACTTACGTATGTAAAGCTACAAATTAGTGTTGGTCGCACACAAATAATTCCCTTCTCTACAAAACGCTGAAACTTGTGCCAATGTGCTGCCAATGTTTCCCCATTTTATATCGTTCTAATTGGGTTCCATAAGTTACTTAATTAATTTAAATTATAATGTTGGAGCCTTTTTTGGATAATTGATATGCACGAGAGCACTAACTTGAAATGGACAAATGGGAAAAGATCATAATGCCCTTCGTATTCATTAGATAGAATTATCATGTGTGGCATATACAAAGTTATAAACGAATCTCATCAAAGAATTAAAGAAATTACAAACGAATATTCTAAAGGGTTAATCTTGTCTTTCGGACATATAGATTATTTCAATAATAAATAGAGATGCTAAATTAACAGTCAAGCAATGGACTATAACTTTTTAAGGATTTCATTTTTTGAATAATGATCAATTTCTTTACCCATTTAGGAGAATCTTAGTTAAACATTCAAAATCAAGGAAGAATCATTGATACTTGCAATATTTTTTTTCTATTGTTTGTGTTATCATACGCTCAATCAACAATATAAATCCTAAGACAACAGTTACACGTCCTAACAAAGAATTACTTGATTTTAAGGGAGTCATATAGTAGTAATCCTCTAATATTAATCACATAATTTCTTACAAATGAGATCCCCTTAGGTTGGTTTAGTCTCACATAATACATGATCAATAATACAAAGTGGTGAATTGGTTTGACTGTTAGGGTCTTCCTTTTTAATCCATCATGTCACATGTTCAAACTTTACCCACTCTGCTTAGAAATAGAAATATCTCTTGTGTTAAAAACAAATCAAGGATCTAAAAAATGATAGGTGCAAGTCGGGCAATAGGCTGGGGCATAGTGCCTAGGCAAACTAAGCAGATTTAAGTATAGTTATTATATGTCTTATTAAAAAGGGTTTAGTTATACTTAAAATATACAGAATTTCATTGGGATAAATAAGTTGCAAAATAAAATAACATATAGATTATAAAGTAATAGAACATAATGAAAACATGATGAACAAACATATAATGTGTGTTCATCTAAGTACTCCTCTTACAATTTATTGAAAAAAATAAAATTCAAAATGAAATTTATCTATTTTACATCTAAGTGAGAATCACGATCTAAGCGAGTGGCAAGGCAAGGTTGGATGGGCTAGGTGAGCGCATAAGCAGGTTTAGATGTCCTTTCTTAATTTTCAAACAAAGATTAATCAGGATGGTAACCAACCACCTAGCCTAGGCGCATCTAGACGGAGATTTTTAGAATAGTAAAAAAAAAAAAAAAAATTGATCATTAATTACAACACAAGGGCTTTCATTCTTAATTATATGCCTATAGTGAAAGCACAACCAATAATTAGCTAACAATATCTTTGTTCATTCGAGAAGTCGTGGTTAGGATTCAGAATTTGCAAGGAGTAGTGACATCATCATGCTATGTAATTTGGTATTTACCATATTAGTCAATGATTACAAAGGAAGCTTCATTTTGCACATCTAAAATTTGTTAGTCCACCCACTAAATAGAAATTTTTATAACCAAACAGCTCACAACTAATTTTTAAAAAGAAACGTCCACCAAAATAAATCCAACAAATTATATGAAACGGCAAGAAAAAGGAAATAAAAGAAAATTCATGGACTGTACTGTAACAAATGTCTTTATATTCTTCTTTTTTCCTATATACAAATTTTAATTTTAAGCAAGTACATATCTTCATCACTCACTTTTCCTCTACTAGAATTGATTGATTTTGGATTAAGTGCAGAGAAAATGAGAGCTTTGGTAGAAAAATAAAGTGATTAGGGACTTTAATATTGTATTTTGAGGAGAAGGGGGCCACAAGGGATTAAGTGCAGAGAAAATGAGAGCTTTGGTAGAAAAATAAAGTGATTAGGGACTTTAATACTGTATTTTGAGGAGAAGGGGGCCCCAAGGGTTTTTTTATTCTCTGAATTCTCTTATGAGAAGTTGTGATCAATGATGTAATCCAATCAGTATACAACGAAAAAAAAAAAAAAGGAGCCATCATCACCCCATATTAAGTACGTTTTATTAAGTAAAACTTTCTACTTAATTGCAACATGGAAAAAAGACAAACCTTCTTACCTTTTATTTTTGTATCATTTGTATCTCGTGTATCCTCTTACCTTTTACTTCTGTATCATTAAATCTGGTGTGCCACAAATTGTGCGATGCTACCGAGATGACAATTCATTATTTTGTAGTCTATGACTAGGGCCGGGCAAATCTAGTGATCTTTCGACAAAACCGATCAAACCGGACAGGTTGTTCCAATTTGATCTGCTTTCCCTATATAATTTTAAAATATTTGGCAGAAAAAAGGAATAAGACCAGCTGGCCCGGCTCAAACTTAGTGCAATAATTTGTGCACTGTGTTTGACCCGAAATGTATTGGACCTATTGGTATTAATTTTTAAAAAGTAATGATAAGAAAATTAAATTTGTAAATTAAATATGTAAATTAAATGACATAGAAGTAATTACTTAAATATTAATTAACATGCTCTTTTTTTATTGACGACACATTGTTTAATTTACAAATTTAATCTACAAATTACGTGAATACATACAATATTACGTGAGAGAATGGTTAAGTCATTGTCTTCAAATTTAATCTCTAGAATTCTCTTCAAGTCGCGGTATTCACACTTGTACAAAAAACACTTTGCACGACGCAGGTCCTTCGTCGCTCAAAGTCAAAAAAATGTCGTGCAAAACTTAGCGCAACCAACCTTCGTCACACACTAACCGTCGCACCAAGGCAATGACAGAAGAGTTTGCGCGACGAAGAAGAAACATGCGTCGTTCTTAGTCGCGCAAAGCCTCTTTGCGCGACGTAGTCTGCGTCGCGCAAAGTCACTTTTGCACGACGTAAGCTGCGTTGCAAAACATGCGTGCAAAGCCTGTTTGCACAAACCCATGTTTTTTCTTTTTTTTTTGGCAAAAATATGTTTAAAACAATAATTAATAAACAAGAAAATGTATTTAATTATAAATATATGAAAATGTACATACAAGATGTCCGAACAAAAAAGAAAAAGACTATAACAAATAGTTCCCAAAGAAGAATGGTATAAAGTTGGTGAACAAAGGCTCCTTGGTTTCAGGATTCATCTTCTCACGTTGGTGATCCTCGACCCCATGCGACTAAAAAAAAAAGTTGCATATGCACTTACCTGCAAAGGAAAAAAAAAAAAAAAAAAACTTTTCAACACTTGAAAATGATAACAAAAACCAAAAGCTCTCAAATTTCCAATCCTTGCAAGAAGAAAGCAACTAAGTAGCAATGCAAAATGTTCAGGAGGAGTTAAGAATTAAAAAAAAAAAAAAAAAGGTGCAGAGAATCAATCAGTAAGGATACATTGGCCTTACCACATTCAATGAATGAGAAAGCTTGACTGTCTGCAACACGCCCGATTTATCAGTTTCCATGCTGGCAAGAATCTCAACTCTGCCTTTGCTTATGAACATATAAGGATCACTACAATGTTGGATGCAAATATCAGTCTAACATTCATTTCTCATCCCAAATAGAAATCAATATTCGCCAAAGTTAAAAAGAAAAATAAATTGGAAAGAGAAGGTTGGTTGCTAGGAATAAAACCAAAAATCAATACATAAACATTAATATTTCTAGTTAGGTATATTAGTTGACGAGAAACATGGATCAATAAAGGAGTACACAAAATCGTAAATGGAAAATCAGGGAGTTTATCAATTCTTTCACTATAGTGTTAGAAGCCAGTCAGTAACAGTAGAAGGCTAACCTCTGAGGCACAGAGTTCAAATCAGCAAGGGAATCTTCAACTTGGAAATTTTCTCAAGTGCATGGATAAGGGTTACAACCTTGTATCAACAAAGAAGCAAATTAAGTCAATTCTGCTCCTTAAACTCAAAACTAACAGAAGGAAGAGTTGCATTTTACACACAGCACCTACAACAATTTTATATCTGGATTTTTTATGTAAATGGGTATTTGACTGTGGCCGAAAGGGACAACTGTGTCAGCAGTCAGCACTCGAGAATTTAGGATATAAGGTTGTAGAATTTGAAATAGACACAGTACCACATAAATTGTAGGTCGATTGCTATCAGATGAGCCCTCATTTTCCACCATTTCTAATATAACAATAAGTGCAACATTGTCCTGAAAAATTGCGTATAAGAAGCTGATATAAGAAACATATGGGAAGCAGAAACAAGAGCCCTACTAGAACAAAATGCACATTAAAAACCATACAAGAAGCTGATATAACAAACAGATTTGAAGTGTTTCTAATCCTCCAAACTACTTCTCTTACTCTTTTAACATGTTCTATTGCATCTAATATAACCAAGAAGATCACCATTGATTTAAAATCACAGTGTTCTTTTTAAAGGGAATATAATTGGACACTCCCCTATTAGATTTTACTTGAAAATATATCAACACAAGTCAACATACATACTAGTCTACAATTAAATGTCACCTGTAAATTTAGGCCCAGAAACAAGCCTTATATGGTAGCTTGAAGGATCGCTCTTCAACCAGCCAGCCAAAACATACACCACTTTGAACCCATTTTCATGTTTTTCAACAAACTCCTGGAGTAACCTATACAAAACAACTTTTAATCACTTGTAAACAAGAAATGTAACCCACAAGCTTTGAGACAGTTCCTATATATCTTTGCAGCATTCAAAGACACCAAGTAATTTCAACTCAGCCACTTGTAGGAAACCTATAACATAATTCAACACCAAAAGTAACTAAATTTAGACAATCTTAAACACATCTTAACTCAAATTCCAATCAAGAATTATTTTTTTTTTTGTAGATATACATGAAATTGAATGCATAATCAATCACAACTGCCCCACCAAAGGAATAAAACCTCTATCCCCTGCACTCAGTCACCAAACTGCTACTCTACTTCAATGATTCAATATGCGCCTTCCCCCAATTAAGGTAAACAAAATTTAGTTTCCTTTTTTGGGACAAAAAGGAGAATATTACACAAAGATGGCATCATAAAGATCCCCAAACACCAAGGTACAAGCACAGAAACTAAAACAAGCTTTGAATCAAATGGAGGATTGGAGTAGGAGGGATTGGGGGCGCCATGAATTATACACATGGAGAATTGGAGAATAGTGCACATGCTTTTGTAATTGGTCGGTTTCAGAACCCAAATTAAGGTACTCAATTGAATTTATCTTCTGAGTATAACGTAAAAAAGGTGTGTGTATGTGAATGTGATATGGGTTCTTCCCAATTTCGTCCCAGCAACATAAAAAAATATTTTTATTACAGTCATTCATCAAACAAGGTTGGTTTAATCTCTTCTAATGCATGCAGCATTCTATGACCTCTTGCCGCATTCTATAACCCATATTAAGGTACAAATGCTTGATTAAAGTGCACAACAAACGAATTTTTTCTCAAAATTCACAGAGAGCTAGAGATTAAAATTAAATAACTGAAAAAATATATATGAGAAATTAAGGTAGGCACTATGATAAGAAATTAATTAACTTTAAAAAACAAAGACCTATGAAATTGGGGGAAAAGGGCAGCAGATTTTTACCTCTGTGATGGCTGTCGAGACGGCGAGGCGGGCAAGTGCTTGACGGCGAGGTTGCGGGGCTGCGAGGATGCAAGGCTGCAACCTGTGAGGGTTTACAAGGCTGCAAAAGAGAGTGGTGTGAATGATGACGACTGACTGAGAGTGAGGGAGATGGAGGCACGGGGAGGAACACAGGCATAGAAGACAAAGTGAAGAATCACCTAGGGTTAGTAGCAGAAACCAAAAAAAACGGTGGAATTGGGCTCAGGTAGGCAGGGGTGGAGGCGCTTGGAAATTTCTGAAGAGGAAAAGTAGAGAAGCTGCGACAGAGAAATGAAGAGGAGATTTTGGGCGCCATGCCAAAAATTGGGCAGCCCTCCAAATTTTAATCTCCCGCCTCTTTCAAATGTTTTTAATTATGTATGATTACTTTTTTTTTCTTTATCACAATTGAAATCTAACGTTTAGATAGGATACACATTCTACGAAATTAATTTCAACGATCTAACTGTCAAACTTGATTGTATATACTTCGAGATCTCATACGCCAAAAATCGCAACAAACAGACATTCAGATATCAAGTAACGGGATAAAACTTTTGACGGTTATAACGAAAAAACACGATTTAACGGTAATTTTAATTCCGATTTTGATTATTTTTTACAGCTACACTCCTTGATCCTATATGAATACAATGAACTAATTTGATCGTCAACTTAAAATATTTACACTAGTGGATACCATAAAATCTTATGTTATACTTAATGAAAGTATAGATAAACTCCAAGTGTTAGTGAATCTATTGTTTTGATGCGATACGCATTCTACAAAACTAGTTTCAACGATCCAACTGTCAAACTTGTTTGTATATGCTTCGAGATCGCATACACCAAAATTCACAAAAAACAAACATTCAAAGATCAAGTAATGGGACAAAACTTTTCGACGGTTATAAATGAAAAATCATGATTTAATGGTTTTTAACTCCGATTTTGATGATTTTTTACAGCTACACTCCTTGACCCTATATGAATACAATGAACCAATTCGATCTTCAATTTAATATATTTACACTAGAGGATACCACAAAATCTTATGTTATACTTAATGAAAGTATAAATAAACTCTAAATGTTAGGAAATCTATCGTTTTGATGGGATACGCATTCTACAAAAATAATTTCAACGATCCAACTGTCAAACTTGTTTGTATATGTTTTGACATCGCATACGCCAAAAATTGAAAAAAACCAAACATTTAGAGATTAAGTACGGGACAAACCTTTTCAAAGGCTATAAACGAAAAATCACGATTTAACGGTTATTTTAACTCCGATTTTAATGATTGTTTTACAACTACACTCTTTAAACCTGTATGAATACAATGAGTTAATTCGATCATCAATTTAAAACATTTACATAATTGGATATCACAAAAGAAAAAGGCAATGAAAGAACCCCAAAAGAAAAAAAAAAAACTTTGCGCGACACAGCTGTACCTACATCGAGCAAGTTTTGTTTTTTTTTTTTTTTTTTGCCCTTTTGCTTATGAATACAAAATAAATAAATTAAAATCTACTTAGTAAATATATGTATACCATTGAACTTGATGGAAAACACATTGTACGGAATTAGTTTCAACGATCCAACCGTCAAACTTGTTTGTATATACTTCGAGATCGCATAGGCCAAAAATTGAAATAAACAAACATTCAGAGATTAAGTACGGGACAAACCTTTTCAATGGCTATAAATGAAAAATTATGATTTAACGGTTATTTTAACTCCAATTTTGATGATTTTTTACAGTTACACTCTTTGATCCTATATGAATACAATAAACTAATTTGATCGTCAATTTAAAATATTTACACAAGTGGATATCACAAAATCTTATGTTATACTTAATGAAAGTATAAATAAACTCCAAGTTTTAGTGAATCTATTGTTTTGATGGGATACGCATTGTACGAAACTAGTTTCAACGATCCAACCGTCAAACTTGTTTGTATATGCTTCGAGATCACATACGCCAAAAATAAAAAAAAAAAAATATTCAGAGATTAAGTATAGGACAAACCTTTTCGACGACTATAAACAAAAAATCACGATTTAACGGTTATTTTAACTCCGATTTTGATGATTTTTTACAGCTACACTCTTTAAACCTATATGAATACAATGAATTAATTCGATCGTCAATTTAAAACATTTACGTAAGTGGATACCGCAAAAGAAAAAGGTAATGAAAGAACCCCATAAGAAATGCCAAAAAAAAAAAAAAAAAAAAAAAAAAAACCTTTGCACAATGTCGAACTTCGGTTCACAAAGTGTTGTTGCGCAAAGGCCATTTGCTCGATGTTTTGTGTTTTCGTCGCGCAAACATGTTTTTCTACTAGTGTCAAGTCATTGTCTCCGTGATCATGGTCCTTGTATGAATACATACAATATTACGTGAAAGAATGGATTGTCTCCATGGTCATGGTCGTTGTATGAATACATACAATATTACGTGAGAGAATGGATTAAATTTCATAATAAACTAACCATAATAATTTTGTTCGCATTCACCTTTAGCGAAAATCATACATCTCACTTACAAGTGAAAAGCACCGCCTCCATTGTCTTTAGGTCATCGACATTTATTGCCTTTAAGCTATCCTCTTGACTTCGGAGTCAATCTTGAACCTAGATCTTAATATCCAAACGTGGATACCGCAGTATTGAACTTTCACTAATGACATGACTAATACAAACCTAACATCAATTTGACGAACCATTAAGTGGTATGAAGTCTAGATCTTTTTTTTGTTTGTTAGAAATTGAGGTAAGTTCGGCGTCGAATTGCCTGAATCATGCCCGACCTAAAGCTATGTTAAGTTTACACTCATTCCACTCATAGAGCTCGTAATCACTTGCCTCATTTACTCTTTGCTAGCGCATATCCCCAAAATGTTTCCTATTGTAGAGCAATGAAGCTCGCAATGTCACTTTGGGAAGTTGACTTTATTTCCCTACATTCTTTGCTTAAGAATGTTTAAGAATATTTTGAAGCATCTTGCTTCCATGGCATTCATGCTCAAGGAGAACGTCAAGGAATATGTTTTTTAGGGTGGCAGGCATGCTATCAATTCACTTATCTTATAACGATTGTATTTACATATTACTAATACTTATCCTAAATTCATGAAATATTAAACCATGTTGTTCTCCAATCGTATAACATGCAGATTAGTAACACTAAGTAACAATGTCACATAAAAAATTTCTCTACAGAATGAATGTTATACAATTTCTTTTCGTATAACAATAGTAAAAATATTGGAACAACCACATACACTAGATTGTATACCAAAAGGCGTATATAGCAAGAGCATGCAGGGCTTTCATTATATGAAATTCGGTTTAGGTTAATAAGTAATTTTATATTTCATCATCATAATCAGTAGTTCCCTTATTTTCAAATATAGGTAAATAGATAGTTTTTTTTCTTTCCAACTGTCACTCTCTAAAGTGAAAAATGTTGATTAACTTGATTCCAGAATCAAAAATACTTTTCACCTCAAGTGAAATATCCCTTTCCATTAGTGGGGGTAGGTATGGATTGAACCCCATATAAAATCATCCTAGAAAGCATGATGAATGCTTATGTTTTATGCGTTAGATGATGAAGGGTGTCCCCCCTGTTGTCCCTTTCTTTCTTCACCTCAAAGTTTTAAAACCCCAAATACTCGTCTTCCCTAGCAAAGAAAATGGACTCGTAGAGCTCCTGCAGTCGTCGATTCCCATATAATTTGAGCCTGTCACTCTCTGTTCACACATAGTTTATACAACATGAATGAGTATGCTTCTATCTTGCTAGATGCTCTTTTACACACACACACACACATACATATATATACATGAATGAGTATGGTTCGATCTTGCTAGATGCTCTTATATATATATATATATGTATATATATATATACACATAATTTCACTTCACCTGAATGGGATATAATAATCGTGTCCGTTCATCGTACATCGTGTGATCAATTTTTTTTCAAGTACCATTTGTGTTTAATTTAAATAAAAATATTTAAAATAATTTATAACTGAACGATGTACGATGAATGGACACAATTTATAGATTCTTGAGATTCATTTTTGCACTATCTAAATGGGTCCCAAGAAGCCCATTCAAGTTGGGGCCTGCTCCTATACCTAACAGTTCCTAGTGGAAGTTTTGATTTTGGTTGCTGACGTAATTATTAAATAAATAGGTCCAAAGTTGGGAGCATTCCACTTTGTCATTGTGTTTAACAATTAATCATTGTTTTATGCACGCTGGAACAAAACATATAAGTAAAAATTTGAATCTTCTATATAAAAGTGAACCGTGGGGCGGAATCTCTCGATGTCTAAGAATATTATTATGTCCTCTTTTCAGGTATGAAAAATGTTGGAAGATGAACGTTTGTGTAACAAGTAACAACTCCACTAATATTCACTTAAGTAACTACCAACGATGTCAATAAAGCCACTAAATCACGCTTCATTAGTCAAAACATCTAATTAGAATTAAAGTAACCTAATCTATATGTATAAATGCATACCTACAGATGTAGACATGATGAATGTCTGGAGAGAAGGACCTTCTCCTCTCTTAGTTTCAACAGACTTCTTGCTCACAATAGGACGAGCACGTGAACAATTTAAACCAAGAAGAGAGACCAGATCATGTATTAATTGGATTATAACTGCTCCTCCTATTATGGCAACAGTTATAACTCCTCTTAGTTTGAAATTTAGTTCATTAGTTTCCGTCCATAATGTTTAATACTAGTTTTAAACAATTTAAGTCCAATAATAATATTTGATTTTAATTTAAATTAAACAAATTAATTAATTAAAATTAAAGCAAATAGAAATGCCAAATTGGGCAAGATATGTAGATTATTTGATTTTATTTAAGTTAAATGAGTGATTTATTGATTGATTGATGGAAATAAATCATGAACCAAGCCACAAATCAAGTTCAAATTCATCCATAGGCAAGGCTTGAAAAGTCTATAAATATAAGGTCCCAAGGCAAAGGAAATGGATCCATAAATCATTTAAGCACCCGACACTGCCAAAGCTCAAGCACCCAAATTCTCAAAACACTTCGAAGAATTCAGAAAGCTCTCTGCGTTCTTTACCAAACCTTCGAAGAATCATCAAGCACTACTACCCATGCTGATCCTTCAAATAGCCAAGAGCCAAAACCTCAGGGCCACTGTTCGTCCACTCTTGAACTAACAACCTACACATCTACCTATCTTTCGGAGATCGAATCAGAGGAAACTTGTAAACATAGATTGTAGCCCTACAAATTTGCTAAATACAATTATTTTATACACGTGTTCTTGTTTCATTTGCTATAGGATTTTCATGTTTACAACATCCTTATCGATTTTTTGCCATTAATCTTCTTCAATTCATTTGCTCCGACACCCAAAAATTGATAATGTGCGTGAGAAGTAAAAATGTGTGTGAATAGCACTGCCCAAAAAGATATTAGGTAGGTACTGAAAATTCCTAACCCCCCTGAATTTGAGAGTGACCAAATTTCCCTAAATTTGAGATTGATAGAAAGAGCTCACTTCTATCAATCTAGCAATTGAAAGAGCTCACTTCTATCAATCTAGCCATTGAGTTATTAAAATAAAACTCAAAAAGCTTTTGATTCTTATATAAAGAAATCAAAATTACCTAAACCGCTATGGAAACCCTAAGCTAAAAATATTTTGATTCAACAACAATGTGTCCATGTTGACAACGTATTACATACCAACAAGCTCAAAAACATTGCATCAATCTTAAAAAACAATTCATTATCCAATACAATTTTAGAGATTTTTTTTCAAATCTTAAATTTTTATTTGCGACGTCGTAGGTTTTGGACATATTGAAAATTATTATTATGTAGAGGCAATTTTTTTAAGACATGACCTAGAAAAAATACAACTTATTACAATATGAATTATATTTCTATATATAATTGGCCCAAGTTGGGGATTGAAATTTTTTATAACTAGATGGAGGTTATTATTCAATATACTATATAGAGGTTTTACCGTAAGTAAGTATTCGATTGCATGTTGACTCGTCTTGCACACAAACATGGAATATCGATACACTAGAATAGGGTGTGCTTGAAAAATTGAATAAACAACGAAACTTATAACATAAAATTAATTCATGCGGTAATTTAATTTGGTTTTAAAAAACTCAAGAGAGTAATATTAGACGTAAATAAAAAAATCACAATTTACGGTTTGATGGTTGGTTGAATATTTTTTTGTTTAGTAAACTACGTTGTCCCAACTCTCTAATAGAGGTTGCTCACCAACACAAATAGATCTCACCTCACTTAGATAAATTTATATAGTATAGTGTACCAACCAAGACGGTGCAGAAAATAGGAGAAAACATCCTGCCTTACAACCACTGAAGCCACTATAGAAAACGTGGAGAGAGAGCATCCATTGTCCAACAGAACAGTAGCCACTGGTAGCAAACAGGAACCCCCACTGAAGCTCAAAGACACCACTCCCTAATCCATAGACAAGTCAACCAAAAAGAGACGTATATCCTAGAATAATTTGGGTCTTTTACGATTTGAAATATGAGGCGTCCAGTACTGGCATGCCTTAAATGATATTATTCACGACATTCGTGAAGTTTATGTCATAATATTTGCACATAATCTACCATTCACGACATCACTTTTGTGCAAGTCGTTAAATAAAAATATTTACGGCGTAAGCGTTGTGTGTCGTATTTGACAATTACACAATGCACTTTTCTTCTCTTTTAAGGCATCACGTTATGTCGTAAAGTGATTTTTTTTTATATATTTGGACCCCTACCTTTTATGTCACACGAATGATACGTCCTAAATAATAGTTTCTAGCTTCGTGTCTAAACTTTCCCACTCCACACCTAACAAAAAAATGCACAGCGAGAAATTATAGCGCCATAATGAAATATCAAACTAGTGAAATTCTAGACCATTCCACTTCACCTTTCCCTTTTCTTTCTCTTTGCCCTTCAGATTGTTTGTTTCTTTCATACCACCGTGACCTAACAGGAAGACCATCTCCTTTCTGGCGTGCATGTCATACCCAGATTTATTTACCCAGACAACAAACCCCTCTCTCCATCACTTTGTCGCAATCCATGGCCTCATCCCCATGTCGTTTGCTGTCCACCACCAAAAATTCAAGAACCTAGGACATCTATTCCACCAAAACTCAAATCGACACCTAAATCTTCCTTTCCCAAACACATGAGACCGCCGTTTTTCTCCCAATGTTTTAAGGTTGAAGTTTGTTTATTTTTTTTTTTTTTCAAAGTTTTATTTTATTTTTATATAAATTTGGTTTTGAATTCATAGGTACTTTCCTCCAGCAACCCCTCCACCTACACATTCACACTCCACAGCCTCCAATTTGGGTTTGATTTTTCTAAATCTATATGTATTTGTGCCTGGCTTTTATTCTGTGATTGGGGATTTTTTAACTTGATTTATTATTACATATGGAGGATTTTTTTAATCAGTTTTCTATTTTTATTTTTCAGTATTTTTCTTTTTGCTATGAATCGGTAGGATGAAATTATTTTTCTAGGATGCTTCTGTTTTTCTTGTTGTTTAAAGGTACAATCTTTCTGGCTTGTTGTTTATACAAATTAATAAAAAAAAAAGAAGGTTTAGTAATTTTGGGCTTTGTAGATGCTTTGAAATTGAACCATACATAATCGTTTAAGCTACCACTTTATACTTTACAGTCAATTCCAAGAGCTATCGTTTATATTTTATGGAGAAGCGATTTTATTATGTGAGGTTCTCTTTGAATCCAGAGCAGTGAGTGCTCTATACTTGAGTAGTTTTAAAAATTAAAAACATAAGCTACTGTTTATTGGATATTAGGATATTATAATGCTTTCTATTGTAGCGTTTATCTTTTAGTTGCTCTGCATTGTAATCCTACACGTCCTGGAGGCTTATCTTCTCATGTTGCTTGTGTATACCAATACTTGTATCACTCATACAAAAATCAATGAATCAATCGCTTTTTACTAATGATGGAATTGTGCTTATTGGTTATATTTGGTTTTTGGGATCACTATCTAATCCATAGTTTGTAATACACTTCAATATTTTTTTTTTCTTTTTTTTGTGTTTTTGGGCTTCTACATTTGGATCTTTCTGAATGTTTGGTTAATTCATTTTTTTATATTAATTTTCAATTATAGGTTGATACTTGGTTGCTTGACTTCTAACCTTTTTATTGGCTCATATGAGGAATTGGGTGCGTGCTGTATTCTCTTTGTTGTGATGGACTTTTGTTTGAAATTTTCGTTGAAGTTCTTGTTTCACTAAAGTCTACTTGCTTTGTTTTTTAAATGGGATTGAGTATTTTAGGTTTCACTGTTTTTTTTTTTTTTTAGGAATGGTCTCTTCGTGTACGGTTAGGTACACTAATATAGAAATGGTCCAAAGATCTAAATAGCCTGGGCACCAAACAACTTTTGTCAATCCATTTCTGTCCTTTGTAGGTCGCTCATGCTATTCGTTAGATCACCATCTATATTTCCAAGTGCAATGACAAATATATACAGGTTAAGTGATTTAATAACTTAAATAAGTGTTAATATGCCCACCTTTAAGTGTATTGTAGGAATTGTATTAGCACTTTTTTTCTTGTTATAATGTCTTTTTTTTTTTTTGTAAATTATAAACTTATATATGCATTTGAACAACATTTGGGTTACCTAATCTTTTTTATTGAGTGAAACAGTTTTTGATAGGTATGTTGGAAATGATTCCTTCCCAAATCTAGAGCGGTAAGTAATGGCGCCCAATGAATTATCAAATCTGAGGCACCAAGTATTTAAAAAAATTAGATTAATATTAATCCAGACTATTCCAATTCTGTTTCCTCTGAAAGAGTTTTAATTATGGTGTTGGGGATTTGTTAATTTTGCTCTCTCTCTTTCTATGTGATTTGGTTGGAATCGCAGAGTGACTTGGGTTTCTTTGTATGCATGTGCCAGACCTCCACGTCACATGGGGTACTCAGCAAGGTTCTACTTTTGCAAAAGAGATGGGGATGTTACAGACTTACAGTGATACTGCAACCCAAATAATCTGTTTTCAAAATCCAAATAATCTGTGATATGTTATAGTAGTAGTAGAATAACACTGGGGCATAGCCTAGTACTTAAATTATTGACTTTGTTGCTTAGCCTAGTACTATGTGGGGGCGTTTGTTGCGCCGGACTATCTCGGACTGGATTAGCTTCAAGGACTAAGCTGGATTGGCTTAGACTAGACTAAACTGGACTAACTTAGTGAAGCGTTTGGTGCAGTATTGGACTAAGAAGCTGGATAATAACAAATTCTAATATTATATTATTTAATATATAAATTATTAATATTTTATTATGATCTTATCTTTTTCTTCATCTTTTCCTACCATTTCCGTCCCACTCTTTTCCTCTTCTCTCATCGTCCCACCCTTTCCTTCTTTTTTTTCCTCTTAGACCTCTCAATTCACGTCTCTTTCTCATTCCTGGTCAAACTCCTTATTGATTCCAGTGTCTATTTCTCTGTCCTCCCTCCCTCTCTAGCTATGTGTTGTTCGAATGGAACCTCACGGCTCCAATTTCCGACGAGTTGCAGGTTTCCCGATGTGTTTTCCGGCCAACCCTCGTTAAATTGGATGAAGTTAGCACCGCCAAAAAATTCATCACCATCCCTAGACCGAGATCTTAGCTTTGAATGCTCGAATCTGTCATGGATTTGAAGAAGCCCAAACAGGCCGAGACTTCCAGGCCATTTTCCGGCCAGATTCGACCACATTTTGGCCTCTATTCAGGTAAAATCGTAATCTTGTCACTCCCAGCTTCAATTTGGTATATTTTATATGAAAGTTGGTTGTGAAATGGATTTGAAATGGAGTCGGAAAGTTAATGATTGATCTAGGTGACCGGAGATGACGAGGAGTCTGTCGGGAGTGGTCGTTGAGCATGACGAGGACGAGAAAGAGAGGATAGTCTTAGCTAGTCCCATGGTTATTGGGGGGTCTCGCTAAGACCTCTTAGTGAAGGGTTTTGTCCATGCTAGTCCCCTTTAGTCTCATTAATGTTAGTCCCAGCATGGAACAAACACAGTATTGGACTAATAGCTAGTCCAGTCCAGTCCAGTCCAACTTAGTGAGGGCAAACAAACGCCCCCTGTGAGTCTGTTATAGTAGTAGTGTAGTACTTTGTTTAGTTTGTACTACTGGATAAAAATGCTAATTTGATTGAGTTCCTTTGGTATGGTTTATATTCACTTGTTTATTCTATTTATTTTTACTATTTTTCAGGTAGCATTCAAGTCTTTGGTGAATTTTTAAACGAAGAAGTTGCAAATGCAGCAGTAATGAGTGGAAAAGTTTATACTTAATTTTAGTAGTTTAAAGTCTTTATCAATTTCTAAGTTAACATTTTGTTTTGACTAGCTCTTAACTTACCAACCGAATCCATCTCATTTGACTAGCTAGAGTATCTTGGTTGGGCACTCTATCCGTTCCTAGGGCCTAGATTCCAAAGACAAAGTTGAGACAGGTTGGGAACTCTATCTTTCTCTCCTTTTGTTTTAGTTCCCAAGAAAGTTGATTGGATTGAAGAAAATGGACCCAAAAGAAATGAAAAAATAATTGAAATTTGTTGGTGCTTCTGTTGATGTTGAATTTGTAATATATTAAGACCCAAAAACTAGATAAATGGCTAACTTTGATGTAAATTGATAACATTAAGCCACAAGGTCAAAACAACAGTGAATCTTACCTTACAGTTTTTGGGGATATCATAATTGATAACCATATCCATTGATCGAATATCAAATCATTCTACTTGCCGCATCAATTCTTCATGAAATGTTAGAGACTCATTAATTTATCTATTCGCAAGTATATGATTTTTATGCAGGTTATAGGAAAAAGTAAAATTGTAAAGGCATAATTTGTGTATATTTTAGTCATTTTATGCATGTATGATTGTAAAACAATAAAACTGTGAAGGCATAGTTTGGGATTTAGGTTAGTATGACAATGATTAGATTTTCTTTCAGTATCACTTTTCTTACTTGAGATTAAATGTGTATTTCTACATATAGTTGTACAATAGATTTTCTTTTGTTCCATTTGCTTATGTCTACGGAGATAGAGATAGCAATTAGAGTGTTTCATGCATTAGGAGCAGTATTTCACTCTCAAACGACTACATTTGGAGGTCTTCAAGGAAAAGTGAAGTCTTTCAAGGGACAAATTTCTTTGTTATTAGATGCCTATTTGGTATTTCATGTGTAGTTTGATATTGACCTTAGCTTTGTTCAACTTGTAATACATTTTGACAATATGATTATTTATGAAATTATTGTATTATAGTAAATATGTAATTTTGTCTATTCTTATATATATAAATGTAAATGTAAATGTATTATCGTACATTTGCATATAAATGTAAATGTAAATTACTGTATGCAAAATCAACAATAATTGTTGATGCTAGCCTTTTTTTACAATGTACGATGTATGCCATAATTACTTTCACAGTATTACGGTACTCAACAAACGCTGTATCAAATATAAATTACGGCACACAGATATGCCGTAATTGTTTTCGTAGTATTACGACACTTTATTAACGCCGTATCTAATACCAATTAAGGCGCACAAGGCATGCCTTAAAGAGCATTTACGACACTTCATTAACACCGTATCTAATACCAATTAAAGCGTGCAAGGCACACCTTATAGAGCATCTACAATGTGTTTGCTTAAATTATTCACAGCTACTAGAGAACTTCGTATTTAACAAAACATGTTTTACGACAGGGGCTTTTACTGCTTGGGGGCTCACGTCGTGAATAACTATTTATGGCTCCCTTTGTGCGCCGCAAAAGACCAGTTCTGTTGTAGTGTATCCTAGCCAGATCCACCTAGTGCAGTACACCAAACCCAAAGTAGCTAACAAACCAGCCAAGCAAATCCCTAAACCCCCAGCCACTGCCTCAAGAACAATTCCATGCACTACCACCTTACGGCCACCATTTTAAGCAACAAAATATCATGGCAAAGAGCCAGAAACCCAAACCAAGTCATAGCCTCCCTCAATTGCTCAAACCACTGAGAGATCTAACAATAGACCAGCAGCCACCCTACACCACAATTAAGCCAGACCAAGAATTCAACCAGCATGAAAGCCAAAAAGGGGAAAAGAAATATTCCAATTCCAACGAATCTCTTCGTTGGTGGGATTGTCTCAAATGTGATGAATTGAGGCATGCCTAAACCCCACATCATCCTTTATAGCTTTAAGAACTTTTTTCTTTCATTTGTATTCAGTCTTATACAAGCGGACATTCTAGAAGCTCTCACTCAAACAAGGACATTACCTACTCAACCAAGATTTCCCTTCTTATAAGAACATATGCTTACACTAATAACAGCTAAGTTGTCCAATCTGCTCATTTCCTTTTAGAAACAACATAAACAAAACGATTAAAAAAGTTGATACAATATAATCTACCAAAATGTTTTCTCCTTAACAATTTTTCTTTGTAAACCACATAAACTGAACGAAAGCTACCCTTAATAGTGGTTGTATTTATGTACACATGATGCTTGCTTACTGAAAATCACTTTGACATCAACCCTAACCATCGATTTGAACTCCACGATGTTTTCCTTTAAAAATTTCTCCATCTTCTTCAATGTAATTTTTCTTTAAATATTGTTAAACTGGATTATAACATTATATATATTACACACACACACACACACACACACACACACACACACACACACACCTATTGTAGGCCTATTTAATTGAAGAATTAATAGAGGGGGAGAGAGGGTGTGGCGGCATGAAAGATGAGAGAATTGGTGAATTCTGAGGTGTATGATATATCACCTCATTGTACCTTTATTTATAGTGGTAATGAAGTGAGGAGAGAATTGGTGAATTCTTATTAAAAGTAATATATCTTAAATAGGACACAATCTAAAAGATACTATATAATCTCATAAGAAATTACACAATCACATTCTTAACTAAATTAGGATTGTAACACCCCCTCTTGAGTGTGTAAATACTCAAATAAAATGTAGCATCAGGTCTTCAACGATGAAGTAAGAACAATTGATGAAGTCATCTGCATAATAAGCAAATGCGAATCTCAAAACAAACGAAGGAATGCATAAGAAGTAGATCTCACAAAACCTTGCTATGGTAAACCTGGTGTAAGATAAAAACCTATAGTCTAAGGAGAAAAATGAGAATTTGCATAAAGTCAAAACTAAACGCGTTCAAGAAGTCAGTAGAACACATATAAGGGTTTGACCAACCTAAGATGAGTGCCTCATTAAAACCTCGTCATGTAGCAAACACCTAAAGGGAAAATACTCCTAATCGTAGGGAAAAAGAATACATTAAGATTAAGTAAGTATATTTCCAGATAGTCCACCTGAGTTTGACAAAACTCAGGCAACTCCAGAATTTTCTTAGCTAACTTTTCCTTGATAAATAATCTGTCTAATTCCACATGCTTGGCATGATCATGTTGAACTGGATTATGGGCAATATCATATGCTACTTTATTGTCACAATATAATCGCATTGGTTGTCTAGGCGGATAGCTCAAATCTCTCAAGAGACGTCTTAGCCATAATACTTCACAAACTCCTACCTCTATGTTCAACTTCTGGACTTGAACCCTTAACAACATTCTGCTTCTTGCTCCTCCATATAAAAACATTACCACCTACGAAAGTGAAGTAACCTGAAGTAGATCGCATGTCATCTACTGCTCCGGCCCAATTAGTATGGTATATGCATTCATGCTTTGAGGATTTACATTTTTCATGAATAAAATTCTCTTTCCAGAAGCAAACTTCAAATACCTCAAAATTTGCATGACTGCATTCATGTGTTACTCTTCAGGATTATGCATGAACTAGCTAACAATACTCAATGCATAAGTAAGGTCCAGCCTTGTATGTGCTAAGTACATCAATCTTCCTACAAGTCTCTGATATTTTCTTTTATCAAACAGTACATGCTTAGGCTCACACATAATTTCAATTATTCTTGCACTAGTATATTAGCTGGTTCACATGTTGGCATGCCAGTTTCTTGTAACAAATATAAAGCACACTTTCTTTGAGACAAAAAAATTGTTAGATCCCACATCATCCAGGGGAGATGATCCTCTATGCCTTATATGTACATGCCCACCTCCATATAGCACAAGGCCTTTTGGGAACTCACTGGCTTCGGGTTATATCAAAACTCCGAAGTTAAGCGAGTTTAGGCGAGAGCATTTCCAGGATGGGTGACCCACTGGGAAGTTCTCGTGTGAGTTCCCAGAAACAAAACCGTGAGGGCGAGGTCGGGGCATAAAGCAGACAATATCGTGCTATAGCGGAGTCGAGACCGGGTCGGGATATGACAATTTTGTATCAAAGCCACTCTGCCGTTCAGTGCGGGTATGCTGACGAGGACGTCGGGCCCCTAAGGGGGGTGGATTGTTAGATCCCACAGCACCTAGGGGAAATAATCCTTTATGCCTTACATGCCCACCTCCATATAGCACGAGGCCTTTTGAGAACTCACTGGCTTAGGGTTCCATCGGAACTCCGAAGTTAAGCGAGTTCGGGCGAGAGCATTCCCAGGATGGGTAACCTACTGGGAAGTTCTCGTGTGAGTTTCCATAAACAAAACTGTGAGGGCATGGTCGAGGCCCAAAGCCGACAATATCATGCTACGGTGGAGTCAAGCCCGGTATGTGGTGGAGCCTGGGTCGGGATGTGACAAAAATCACTTTCTAGATTGAAATACTTCGATCCCACGAAAATATTTCAAGGGACCTAGGTCTTTTGTTTTGAATTCTTTAGACTAGTAACATTGTAGAGCCTTTCTTTGTTCAGGATCATTTCCTTTAACCACTATATCATCAACATAAACATTAAGTGTAGTGATCTTACACTGCCATTTCTTCAAGAATAAAGAGTGGTTTGATTTACGCTACGAAACTCAAAAATCGTCACTTTACTCTTTGAAACTCAAAATTTGCTCTACATTGTCTTTTTCTGTTTTCTAGAATAAGTTCATCTATTCAAATTTTATAATTGGTATTATGCCAAATTACCCCCCTGAAATAAATGAGTAGTAAAAAAAAGCAAAAAGAATCATCTTCTCTCTTCCCCAACTACCTCCATTAAGAATTTAAGAACATAAGAAATAACGAAATGAATGGAACTAATGATAAGGTAGTTTGAGATGGAGGAAGAAGAGATGAGTTTATGGACAACGACTAGAGAGAGAGAGAGTTGTAGGAGAGATGAAAACCAAAAATTGTTTTTTGCTATTTTTCTTACTTTTCTTTTTTATAATATGTTATACGATGTTTGAAAATTAATTTTTTTTGTTTCAATCTATGTGGCACCATTTAATTAGACATGTGACCTTTAAACTTGTGATATGTCAGCCATAAGTGGCACTAAGTATGCCACATAAGTTAACTTAGCAGTTATGTAATGAAATACATAGAAACAAGCTAAAGTGGAGCAAATATTCAATTTCAAAAAGTAAAGTAATATCTTTTGAATTTCAAATGGCAAGAGAATAGGGAATCGTACAGTTCATTCACTTGTTTGACAAGTATAATCATTTTTTGCATATTCTTCTTGTCACTAAATTATGATCATGATGCACTAAAATTACAAACATTCTTTGGTGCTTTTTTATGATGAAGAACATTATATGCAAATGATGGGTATGTGCATCCCCTATAGAAAATTCTAATTACTATTTTTTAGCATATTTCCAAACACCGAAAATTTAAAGTTTTTTGCATTCTGATCCTTCAGGCATACCCAAAGTTCAAAAATTAGTGTATGATTTTCAGAATTTAGGACTCCTTAAGGGATCTCTTTGTAGGAGTAACATTCACTTCCATATTCAACTTTTGTACTTTGATTTTATTTTATTTTATATTTTTATAGCGACTGAATTGAATAAATTAAACAAGAGATAAAATTAGGGGTGTGATATCCACACATCCCATTTTACTTGTCACACACATTTTTAATTTTTGGCTATCAGATCGGAAGAATTGAAGAAGATCAACAGACAGAAATTATCAAGAAGTATGTGAAAAGTAAAATAAGATGTATGGATAGCACACCACTAAAATTAAGCAAAAGAGTACGAGCATCAAGGGAAGTGAGGAATTAGGAAAAATAAAAAAATAAAAAATAAAGGTTCCGTTTTGAGAACCAAATGGACTATAGGGGATATCCTTAAATTTGCTAGGTCCATCTCCATAGGTGGGCTTCTTGATTTTGGGCCTCCGTCCCCACATTGCACCAAAACAATTCTAATTTCTAAGGTGTAAAACATATTATATCCCATTAGTCTTTTCTGAGAGCATGATGCACTGTGTTGAGCGTACACAATATTTTTGTGTACATAAAAGAATCATTTGAGATCTCATTATAAAGTGTTTTTTTTTTTTTTTCCTTTTATCACTAGTGGTGAAGAAAAAAACACGAGGGTGGCGTTGTAAACATCCAAGTCGAAATTCTACGCACCAATCGGGACAATCGCAAAAAATTGCTTCGAAAATAAACAGCTGTAGATCCGGATTGATGTTGTGTCGAGGAATGAAGGAGACAAGTGGGAAGGTTAGGAAATTTAATGATGAGATTGGAGGAAAATGGATATTCAAGATGGAAGGCGAAGGATAATGGAATCTAAATCTTTTCAAATATAGCCTTGTCCATTTTTTTTATTATTATTTATTTATAAAAAGTTACTTTTTATTACAAACCAAAAACTCATGTACAAACAAACTGAAGGCCCAAAGCTAAACACATACAGTCAAAAAGGGGCCTAACAAACAAACCACAAAAGAGGCCAACCAACTATTGAGGCCCAAAGATAAAAACAAAGCTACTGAAACCAAAAAAATCTAGTGCTATCGCCACTACCATAGTGTTTCTCGATTCGTCCAATCCTCACCCATAGTTGAGCAACACCTCGTCAATCGCAACATCCAACACCGATTTGCATCCCAAGCACAACCACAAAATAAGGATAACTAGCAACTAAATGAAAGAAGCCAGCTATGAAGACAGCAAGTGGAAACCCACGAGTAACACTGCCTATAAAGGCAGACAACGTAGAAAAGGTGGTGTTGTTGGAAACATCAAATTTGGTGGAAGCACCGGAGCTCTAGACACTCTCTAAACATGATGCATGGCTGAAAATCAAAATACCAACAGTGTAAGAAGAACATAACAGATCAGAATGAAAAGTATGGGAGAAAGCAATAGAGGCAAGGAAAAGAGAAGATAAGGAAAGAAAAGTGGAATGACAATCGACCCGGCCGAAGCTAGGATCGGTACCATCGGATGTTCTCAAAATTGAAAGCCTCACACAAAAATGTGAGAAATACTCTCAATAAGGGAGAAAGTCTCTCACACGGAGGGAAAAACAACCAAAGAGCTTATTGACGGGTGAAATAATGATTGCACTTGTCCATTTTTGGTTTGGGAAAGGTAGTTGAAAGGGTGTTTGTCCATTTTTTATGTTGATATGGATTTAGCTGTGGTGGTTAAAGCCATAACATAAACTGGCATTGCTTTTCTAAGAAGCCCTTGAAAGTTACATTTATTATCTAAGATTGGAACACACTAGATATTATTTTATGGAGAGTGAAATAGTAAGTTTCCTTTATGACTAATCCATCTAAATTCTAAAACTTTTATGACTAAGTTCTAAAACTTGGACATGAGTTGGGAGTTCATAGAACTCCATTTTTTATGTAAACATTAGCTTGAATCTTATCGGTTATCTAAGGTAACCTACCACACGAAGAAAAGAATAAGTGAGAGGTTTGTGGAGATTAACCTTCATGACAATGCAAAAATCCTCAAGAAGCTATGATAGTTATTCGAGCAGTCCTATGATAAGAAAGTATGGCGTGATGATATGTATACCACCAAGTTTAAGCTCGGACCTTGGGGTGGTTGGGGTATGCTGTGACGCAACCCAAATCATAAAAACTTTCCTAAGAAACA
This sequence comes from Pyrus x bretschneideri, assembly GCF_019419815.1. Lineage (NCBI taxonomy): Eukaryota > Viridiplantae > Streptophyta > Magnoliopsida > Rosales > Rosaceae > Pyrus > Pyrus x bretschneideri. The sequence continues at coordinate 3,149,195 of NW_025999820.1, read as the reverse complement.
GCCTAACCCTGCCTCACCATCAAACATCCCTCAGGCCATCTCCAACCGAGGGCTGGCCAGAAGGCTCGTTTTAGCCCTCTGGCCCTCCAAGATTCTCCAAGTTATTAATATTTTAATGAACAGTACAGGGCCATACTTGCCTCCATCTCCAACCGAGGGCCAAAGGGCCATAGGGCCAAACATAATTTGTTATTTAAAAATTACAACTTAAATTCAAATCCAACGGCTAAGTGACGTTCTCGTGCCACAAACAAGTACTGGTAGTATCTCTATAAATGAGTACATGAGGCGCTATAGAATGATACGTTCTCATGCCACAAACAAGTACCTACAACATGATCTTGTTGCACATCATTGGGCTAAAAGAAGCATGGAGTAGGCGTTTAAGTTTTATGTTGTTAAATGTTTTTTAAAATGTTGTTTAAGTTTCATGTTGTTAAATGCTTTTTTTATGTTGTATAATTTTATGTTGGTTAATGTTATTTAATATTATTTCATATTGTTTAATGTTGTTTCATGTTACTTAATTTAATTTAATGTTGTATAATGGCTTAGGAAGTTATAGGAAAAAAAATATAATTTAAAAAAAAAATATGAAACAAATTTTGTGAAATAGAAGTTATAGGATAAAAATAGAATTTAAAATAAAATAAACCAATTTTGTGAAATAAAAGTTATAGGAAAAAATGGAATTTAAAAAAAAATGAAACAAATTTTGTAAAATAAAAGTTATAGGAAAAAAATAGAATTTAAAAAAAATATTAAAAATAGAAATTATAGGAAAAATTTTGTAAATAAAAAATAATAATAAAAAATAAATTCAAATGCAACGGCTAACTGACATCAGCTAGCCGTTGCATTTGATTTTTTCTCTTAAGCATTCCTATCGGTTATATCTGACAGGAAAACTGAATTTTCTGGCCAGCCCCAGGCTAGCAAGCCCTCTAGCCCTCTCCGATTCCGTAAGGCCCTCTCAGATTCCACAGCCCTCAGGCCTAACCCTCAGTTGGAGATGGTTTTCAGACTATTTTCGGCCCTCTAGACCCTTCGGTTGGAGATGGCCTCACATACAGATGGCTCAGACCCCAGTGGAAGTTTACACAAGAAAATTAGGGAGACTATTGAGTCTCAACTTTTCAAGTTTCTCAAGTTTCTCAAGTTTGGTAAACATAAGAAATGTTGCCTTTAGACGAAACACCTCTAATTCAACAGTCTCCGATGATTAATATTGAATGCAAGTCTTTGCATTAGTGATTGCAAGGATTCTTGTTGGAAAAATTTTGAGTGCCTTGGATTTAATTTTGGAAGGGAATGAACTAAGATTTGATTTAAGACTATATACTGTTATTATTTGAACGAATTCACATCTGAATAATGATTAACTTAACTTGTCCACAAGCTCCAGTTTCATACCATTTCATATCCTTTCACCACAACCAAAGAGTAAATTTGGCAATTACATTGACTACTGAATGTGGATAGAGATAAATATTTTGCGAGCTTGAAGCAAAACATTTTTTTGCACGTTAAAAATAATTTGGGTTGTATTAAGAAATTAATTTTCTTTTAAAATCTTATGTGGCCTAAGTAGTTATTTTATATTGAGGTATATAAACTGTTTTAATAATAGATGTCTTTATTTTTTAAGGAAAATTAATGAAAAGTACTTGAAAACTTTGAGTTTTGATGATAAAGATAAAATAAATGGTAAAATGAATAGTACTATGATTGATTTTTTAATGTAAAAATATGATTTTTTGTTAAAGTGAATAGTATCATAAGCTTTTCGTTAAAATTCCCTTTTTTTTATCCAGTTGAATAATAAATGTTTATGTGGATATATTTGACAATACAGGGAGTGCCAAAAAAACCTTAAAAATTTGATCAATTGGGAATCAAACGCATGGATATGATTGAAATTTTATTGTTTTATACAAATTCGTCTATTTCAGATTGAGAAACTAATTAATACATTAAAAAAACCAAGCAAGGCCTGCATACTTGAATAATTTTTATAAGATTTGATCTATCATCACTAACAAAGTCATCTGAATTTTGTAATCTAGGCAATCAGAACAAAAAATTGAACAAAGAGTCAATTCAATCCATTTCTGCACATGCATTAAACCGAAAGTTAAACGGCAGATACCAAAAGCGTTTATGAAATCTACATCGCATTAGCATCACTAATTATTAAGCGTATATATTACATCATCTTGAGAGTGTCGGCATACGTATTTTTATATATGGTAAGCTAATCTGGAAGTGGAAATAACATAAAAAGTCCTAATTGAAATTCACCTAAAGGAGCGACTTGTCTCTCTAGGAAGAGGAGGAAGCAGAGGAGGAAGCTGAGACAGCTTTACAAGATTATCATCTCTAACATCACATGAACTCTTGCAAGAAAACATATTGAACCTGCTCTTCTTAACTCTAGGCCTAATTAACCCAAAAACTTTCTTGCTATTCTCACTACCCAACTTACCTGAATCATAATTCAAAGTAGAAGTACTTTTGGTGCACTCTTTGAAAGCCAAAAGAAAAGGGTCCGCCTCCGTATGCCACCTAAGCCCCTTGGTGGAACTGCTTCTACTTGTCGCCCTCAAAATTGGGCATGGAGGTGGAGGAATCTTTATCTCATGATGGTCCAACATTTTTGGTTTTGGGCTATCTCCAGAGTGTTGTCCTTGATCTGAGAAGAAACTAAGGGCATGGAACCCTAATTCTGTAGGGCAGTTGTCTTCTTGGTTTGTGATGACCTTGGAGACACCTGGTTTGTCCTCCCATGAAAAGGGTATGCTCCTTTGGGAATGAACCTTTCTGTAACTCATCTTTTTCGATCTGGTGTTTGCTGTTTAGTTTGTTTTACTCCAGAGAATGTGGATGTGTGACGGTTAAAGTGCAGTTTCATGCACTGGGTGCTCTTTAACTGCAGATGCACCTAAAAGGGAAATCAAGAATAACGTGAAGAGGAAGATGATTCGGTTTGAATGATTCAAAAGATTTCAAGATGTGAATTATTATTAAGGGAGACTATGGATGCAGTGGCAGAGGGAAAAACACAAGTTTGTTGTGAGTCAATCGGGAGTTAAGAGTTTGAGCGTGTGGTACAAAAAATAATAGGGCAGTCGAGTAGGTTTGACGAATTCAATGACGGAATTACTGAGTTGGTGGAGTAGGATGGGGGGTATTTATTAACAACTTTGCGTAGGAGTGGATCCAAAACCTTGTAGGATATGTTGAGAAATATCGTGTAAGATTAATGCACTCCCAGTATACCACGGAAATTATATAGTGAAAAAAATCATGTTGAAATCAACACATATCCCGGATACTAGGAAAACATACAGAGTGGAAAAAAACATGGAAGATTAACCCAATCTCAATGGATAGTATGAAGACATGAACTAGTCTTTGGTTTAGCAATAGTTGTCTCTGTTTAAATGGAGAAGTACACATGTTCAACTCACATCATAATTCGGAAGGTCGTTGAGCCTTTTATACAAATTTTTCTTTAAGTTAGTAACAGGATTGACTATAATATTTACATGTATTTAATAAAATTATTATTTGACAATCAAATATAATTAAGTTTGTAAACAACTTCTCACATTAATATAATCAAGTAACTACGTTCATTTAGAAGCTACGAGAAATATACCATTGTATAAAAAAAGCCATGAGAAATAAAAGGTTTTTTTTATTAACAAAAAGAATAGAAACTTGAAATCTATTTCAACAACATATCTTGGCTTATACACTTGATTAGAGCAGTGTTCTTAAAGGGAAATGAGAATATTATTGTTGAGAGCAGAACCTAAGACATTTTACTTTTATTAGTTGTCAATTTTCATTTGAACTCAAGTATTTTTTTTAGTTAATATAATCAGTTAAATGATATAAGTAATAAAAAAAAAGTTAATCATTTTAATGAAAGTTAAAAATATTTAAATTACACCGGATTATATCTTCTTTTTTTTTTGTCAAAATATATATTTTGTTAGATTAGATGTTAGATTAGTCACCGACAGGATTTGAACTCACGTTGTTATGCAAAAACTTAATATCTTTTCGCTATAGTTTTGACATGTAATGGATATATCCATATATCTCTGATTTATATTTATGAGATGATAAAATATGGCGAAACCTAAAGATTTTTTTTGAGCAGCTCTAGCGGAAGTACATGCCCAGTACATAACCACTTTCTAGTTTCTACATCGGATTATATCGGACATGGCTCAAATGCAAGGCTCAATCCCTGCCCATTTACAGGCCTAGTTAATTGGTAATAAGCCACTACCCACTGTCAACTTGCATATTTAAAAATAAACATATTCAATCTTTTTACTTTTCGTACCCGGATTGCGTAACAGATTGGTCAGGCACCCACAATGTAGAAAATGATTAAAACTTTTCAGTTTCCACCTAGTCCCAGTCGAAATTCAAATCCAACACCAACATGGTGAAATAGTGACACAGTAACAAGATAATTAAACAAGTTTTTTTTTCTTCTATTTTTAAAAGAGGGACAATCGATAGCAAGTTAAGGTTATTTATCTCTTTCAAATGTCAAGAAGACTCACATAAGCATTTCAGTCTTTCTCTGACCACAAGTCTTACTTCTACACCAGCAAGAGGTTTAAACAAGTTTCAATCTCCTAGTAACTAACACTCATCCTTTTTTTCATGGAACCCGACCCTTCATAAGAGTATAACAAATTTCCAAATTCTTTCTCACCATCTGCGAATCAGTAGAACCAATACATAAACATACAGAAATGATTTCCTTTTTGTTTTGTCTTTCAGCATACGGTTAATGGAAATCTTTAGAGGAAGGGATTTTTATTTTTTTTATAAAAATAGGAATTAGTTGTGGGGTCCATACTACATCGAACTTTAACGATCCAAACATTCTACTTTTCAAGTTGCACCTCATAGATCATATTTGTAAAATATTAGCAAAATCGGAAATGTTTAAAACACTTAATTGGGTTCAAACAAAATTAACGATTACTTTATTATATAATAAACAATGAAATTTTATTTTGATAATTAAATAGGCCAATGGTTTCGGATTGAATTGAATTTTTGCAAAAATAATCTATAAATTGAGACTTACAAAATAGATGATTCAGATCGTTAAATTTCAAATCCCTATTTTTTTCAAAAACAAAATAGGAATTCATTTGCATAAAGGGCTTAATATCCGTATGGAAAGTTCAAAGAATGTACGTGTTGGAACAGCTTTACAAGCTTTTGTTTCTTCTGTCACGTAGACCAGCAGCCAGTAGACCAAGAAAATTATGAACCCTCCAAAGGATCATTCTAAACTTTCCACTAATAATCTCTATACTAAAATCTTGATTTAGTTTTTATTAGAATTTTCTACGTGCAGAATATTCAGGGTTGGAGGCACGACTACAACCCGTTACCTAATATGAAATTAAAAAAAAAAAAAAAATCTGGATTTGATGATTCCAATGACCTTTAGGAGTGAAGTTCAAGGAATGGGACGTTGATAAGAAATTTGCTATTTTACATCATTATTGTATCACATAGGGGTCCTTGTCGAATGAAGACATTTGAAAACTAGTGAATTTTCCGGTTTGGGATTTAGATGTAAGACAAAAACTATGAGCAATCACAACTGACAAGAAAAGAAATTAGCAAATTGATCAATTAAAAAAGGGGCATTTTGATCTAGGTTCAAAAAAATCAGCTACTTTTGGATTGAATCCAATTAGATGTTCTTACCAATTTAGGTTTAATTGATCTCATTTTATTCCCGTTTTACCCTTTATAGTAAAAATAAATATATATTTAAATTTCCTAATTTATGCATTATTTACTCAAATTTGAATTTCAAAATTTGAATCTTCGAATTCCTCAGTCTAGCCATTATTTAAGGAAAAAAAAATATTTAAGTAAGTTCATGTGTATGGCTATAAACCCACGACTTAAGTTGAAATGAATGATATATAAAAAACCTATGAACAAAAACCTGTGATATAGGTAGACTATGAACAAAAACCTGTAAAATAAGCAATGAACAAAAACCTATGGTATAGGTAGATAAATACTTTTAATTTGAATTATAATATCAAGACTATTAATCCATGGTATAAGGTAGACAGAGCAAGATAACCTATGATACAAGTAGATAAACACAATTAACTTGAAATAGATTATCAATAATGTGTGATAGGTAGATAATACAATTTATCCATGATACAGGTAGAATAAAACACAAAGAGGTAGATTAGAAAAAACTGTGATATATATATATATACACACACACACATACCAAGAAGATCCATAGAAAATGATGAATAAAAAGATGATGCTGAGGCAGGTAAAACACGAAGAGGAAAGAATGAGTTTTAGAATAGAGAAGAAAAAAAACACATAAACATGAAGAAAAAAAAAAAAAAAAAGAATTAAAGCATACAAGATTGGCTAAATTCAACAAATCAAACCAATAATAGAAATTTGAGGTTGGACATCTTTGATCATCTATGCTTGGGAGCAGGGAGGAGGATAAAAAGAAGATATCATGAGGGATGAGAAGTAGACATCGTGAGGGAGAAAGAGAAGGAAGAATAGGAAACATCTTGGAGGATGAAAGAATATTAAAGAGATTTAAATTCCTATACTTAATCTCATCATTAAGCATAAGATAATCCTATGAATAAGGATTAAAAATCATCATAAATAAAAAATAATAATAATATATTAATTACTTAATTAGTTAATTTAAAGATAAATTTGGCAGGAGAACAAAAATAAGCTGATGTGTACAATGAGTCATTGGACCTAAGTCAATAATCAAGCAAAATTGGACTATACCACATAAAGGCTCACAAAATTGGACTCACATCAAATTTTCCCATAAAAAAAAAAAAGGCCAATTGGATACATGCCTAAGTTTATGGGTCTCTATTAAATACAGTCTAATGTACCAATATATACATCTATACTATATATTAAGAAAACCATCCGTATCAACTTTTTATCACTTTTTTTTTTAATTTTGTCCTCACTTACGATACACACTTTTGACCAAAAAAAAAAAAAAAAAAGAGGGCACAACAGTAATTTTGTACCTTTTGACAAAATGATAATTATATCCCTATTTTTCCTATTTTACCCTCATTTTTATACACAAAATTTAAATAAAGAGGGCAAAATGGTAATTATGTAATATTAAGAAAAATATGCCCTCATTAAGAGATCTCATCATCATTATCTCATATTCTTTTTAAAAAATTTAAAAACTAATCACTTCTTAATCAAAAACAAAAAAGAAAATAAAATTGTTCACACACAAAGTGTGCGCTCATCTTCTAGTATTTACTAATTGAATTCAAACAACTAGACCACACAAGCACGTCAGTTATTTTTGTGTCCGTATAATTCACAAAATTTGCTACACATACCATTATGTGGCTTTTGATCAATAAATAAGGGTAGAAGCCGCGCAAAGGAAATCGGGAACTAAATTTATACATTTCTACAAAACAATATCACTTACGCATAGACTTTTTTGCTTTGCAAATTTTTATGCCTCCTAATCAGGTTGATTATTCTATTGAAATTTTATTGATTGTTATGTGCCTTGCATACGATTTGTTGCTTTCAATTTTGGGTGGGGTTCTCGCGCACCTGGAGTTGAGAGTTTCTTTTGTTAGTGTACCTGAAATTGAGGTTGTTAAGTTTTCGCTTAATCTCTTTGCTATTTTTTTCTGGTTATCTACCTGGAGTTAAAAGTTTATCTGGAGTTATCTGTTTACAACATCTTTTGTACCTGTTTTATAGGAATTAGAATTGAAATTATTATGCATGAATTTTTACATATATTAGGCTTTTTTTATTTTATATATATATGTGTGTGTGTGTGTGTGTGTCAAATAATTTACGTATATTTATATGTAAAACATAATTATGTATTATGCATGTTTTATTGTTATTATACACTAGGCAATGAATTTATAACATTAGTGTTTTTTTTTCTTTTTTTTTTTTTTGTAAAACTATTAATTCACTCATACAACTAAGGATGGGCAACGATTATGGTGGGTAGGTAACCATAATTATTTACCCATAACCGTTTAAGTCCTAACTAGCATAACCGTTTACTCATTGGGTAATTGCATAAACGGACAGACCCATACCATAACCGTTTATAACGGTTAACCGTACCCATAACCGTATACACATTTAACCGTAACTGCATATACCCATTTATCCATTTGCCCTTTTTTACCCATTTATTGGTTTTTTAACAAGCTGAAAATTGAAAAAGAATTTTGTCATAATTTTCTATTTCTGACAATTAAGCACCGTTATAGGAACATTTAACATTCATTCCGTATTTCAATCTTTTAAATTCTCATACCATAATAAAAATAATAGTTTATGGACAATATTTTAAACTGTTATCAATGAAAAAATAATATTCTACGAACAAGTCTCATTGATTGGTTGTCACCAAAGGAGGCCTACAAAAGAAATGGGAATTAGTATCTCAATTAATCAACAATAACTCTAAAATAAAAAAAAAACAAAAATAAAGAATGATTCAGCTAATACCAAATGATGCATGGTTGTCATGTTAATAGTTGAGACAACAGCAGCAGCCCACGATACAACAGATGGAATGATGACCAAGATATCAGAAGCTACAACGATTGCAAAACTCGAAATCGACATGTACATTGTGAAGGCAGAAACAACCCATGTTGTGAGGAGTAGAGAATTGAAGGGCAACATTCCAGAACAACAATCCGGTTTTCGAATTAAAGATCGATCACTATATAGTGGATGCAGGTCTTAGGTGTCCCGTATTCTTATTGAGCTAACGAAGGTCAATGATTTTGGTGAGAACCGCCATCAACCAATGATCACTGTTCAAAAAATCTCCGCCTAGCACTGGCTAAGCCATGCTTAAGCACTAGGCTGCGGGCCACTGTCCGATTAGTCCCTAGGGGGTTTGAAAATTAAGAAAGTGCGCTTAGACCCGCTTATACGCTTGCCTAAACCGTCCTAGGTCGCGACATTCACTTAGAAAATTGATAACTTTCATTTTGCATTTTATTTTGTCAATAAAATATAAGAGACTTGTTGAATACATTGATGAACATTCATTATATGCTTGTTCCCTAAGTTTTCAATATGTTCTAATTATACTCCATATTCCATTTATTTTGCAAGTTGTGTATCCCAATACAATTATGTGTTTTTTTAAAGTATAAATAGACACTTATTTATACAATATATAATAAATTACTTAAATCTGCCTAATCCACCTAGGCCCCGCCTAGCTACTTAGGCGCTAGGCCTGAACCCGTGCACAACTAGCGCCTAACGTCTTTTAGAACCGTATGATCGACGACTAAGAGTGGGCAACAAACTGATTGTTTTGGGGGAGATGAGAGAGAAAGCATGGTGAGGGGAGAAAGATAAGGGGGCGATGGGAGTCTGGGAAAGGTTGAATAGTTTTTAGGGTTTTTATTTTATTTTTTATTTTGCAAATATTAAAATAAATAGTTAAATGGGTACCCATTTGTAACCATGGGTACTACCTATAATCACCATTATATTTCATGGGTAGCTTGTCACGCTTCAATCCTTGACATACTTCCAAGATCGACACGTGACTGTCATCAAAAACCCGTATATCTAACATACCCCGCCTCCAGGATATGTACTAAGCACAACTCATGCCTCGATTTGCGTAGCGATTTTTTGTAAACTTTATGGTTGCATCTAACCTTCTCAGTTAGATTGCCTTACTGCCTATGTACCCTCAATAAGGATCAAGCCATTCGTAGTTCATTATTCACTACGCTCAAACATTTATCACATAAATGACTATGTCTTAACATAATACCACAATTCGGCATGCAGCATCTCAAGGAACATTCACCAAAGCATAATAATATTCTCTAGTCACAATGGTCAACGAGTTTAATCATAATTACAACAATCATAACCAACATCATTCTACAATTACATCAATCAATAATGCATACAATGCATCGAAATGCAGGGTTAAAGCAATACAGTTCAGCTGAAGCCTACACCTCTGAAAATAGAATTTCGAACCACTTAACAAAATCCAACAACATCGAGTTTCGGACCACTCAACGGAACCATAACACCAAGCAGGATTCCAGACGACTCAATGGCATTCAAACCAGGATACAATTCCGGACCACTCAATGGAATCACGGAGTACAATAGGTATCAAACCACTCAAAGAAATCCAAGGTAAGATACGATTTCGGATTACTTAATGGAATCCAGACGGAGCAAGGAACCCCAGCGGAGACCCAATTCCGAATCACTTAACAAAATCGAGTGGAGGGCCAAGGAATATAACAACGCTCAAAGAACAAGGACATGAAACAATTACTCAAAATACAAAAGCTCAACGAAACAAGAAATGGAACAAGGCACAAGGTACACAATTAGAACGGCTCAACGAAACGAGAAATTAAACAATGATACGATATGTGAAACAAGTCTCGAATCAACAAACCCCATGGCAATGGGTTAACGGTCCACTATGAGCCCTCACATTTCATAACAACATGTCAATTATGAAAATCAAAGCACATTCCACAAACATTTTCAATGCACAAATCAAAACATACTTGATAAACAAGTATAATATAATACGATGCCATTAGTATGCGACTGAGAAGGCACGTCAACCGAGAAGACACGTCATCATGATGAGCCCATCAAGCTCCTTGAAGTCTCAACTGCTGTCTAAGATAACTGTCACGCTAGAAGAACCCGAGCTAGTTGACTAAAAAGCCAACCATCAATCAAGGTCGAGAATAGGGTCCATAACTCTAGAAATCTAAACTGGAAGATCCGCACATTAGATTTTGGATCCGTAACTTTCTAAAATCCACATTATGCTTCTAGAACAACCTACTAAAATCTCATGGCGATCCAACGGTCGGATCTATACCAATCACAAATTCAAGTGCTGCGGTCGACGTTTTATTTCACGAACTTACAAATCCAATTCAGGAAGATCCATATACGAATAACCAATCTATCAGTTCCTACTATCCTCAAATATTACGTACTATAATGTATTAAAGTTTGGTGACGATCTAACGGTCAGGATTGTCGATTCAAATAATAATCAAGTGATGTACCTTAATCGACTATATTCACAATAATCAAATCACATATTACGGGCATCAAATATGAGATCAAGATATCAATTTAGAGTAAAATAGCATCGATGGCCCACTAGCCACGTGCCACCGCAGGTGGTGGTCGGCCGCCCGATTCGCTGGAAAATTCAACTATTTCCAAAAATTACCAAAATTTATATAATTGTAGATTTCAATGAGTAGAGTAAGTTTCATACCTATGACCAAGGCCAATTTGGCCGGGAAAGGCCCTAATTTCACTCAAACCCGCTAGAACCCTATAATTGAGTGTTCTTGATTCGACTCCAAAATAGCTTTGACGCCCTTACCAATGCATGGGCTTTGTTCCTAAGGTTGAAGGGAGTCTATTGCTGGTGGTGGTTGACAGATTTACCTTCAAATTTGATAGATCGCTGCCCCGAATCCCGTCGCACCCATTGGTGCAATTCTCCACAATTTCGAACCCAATCTTCCCAAATTTGGTGCGAAAATGGTACACGAAGGGTCGAGATGATGATTAGGAGTGGTGGATCAGCCCAATTCGTCAGAAAAATAATGAATTTCGATGGAGAAACCCACCGGCTACAACCGGATCACTGGTCGCATGGGTCCGAGCTCGCGGGGGGGGTGGGGGTGGGGGAGGGAGGGTTTGGCTGCCCTTCCCCTTCCCTTATTTCGCTCCTTTCTCTTGTTCCTCATTGTTCATCTCATTTTCCTCTCTCTTCCTAATTGCCCAAGCCCCTTCCCCTTCCCTCATTTTCTTTCCTTCTCCTCTGTTCATCTTTCTCATTTCCCTTCTCATCCCACCATCCTGGCCACACATGTGGCACCATTTGATGGTTCAACAAAATTTGGTTTCTTCTAGATGAGATCAAAATTACAAAAATATCCTTGACTTTAAACATTAATAACTTCTTCGTTATAATTCCATTTTACGAATGGTTTGCACTACAAGTTCGTGAGATCGAGCTCTATTTGAAAATAGCCTACGAATTTTAAATAATTAATTTCCAAACTTCGTAACTAGTTTAATAAAAATCTAAATTCAAATAAACTAATACAAATTCCCGAAAAATAATATAAAATCTAAAAAGTACAAATATTTAGATTATAACAATGAAATCCAAGTACGGGATTTCACATAGTTAGTTATTTCCATAATCGTTTGTATGTTTAAACGGTTACCCATAACTGTAACCGTGGAGTTTAAATGGGCAGGTAACCGCGATTGCTAGTATTTTGCCCTTCCCTACTTACAACCGCATGGAATTAATTGTGTACATCAAACATTCAAATAGGGGTACTTTAGGCATACAATTTTTTTTTAAATGTGTAAAGTCAAACATATTAATAAATTTGCTGATGTAGAATCTAACCAATGAATTTTATTCGAGTAAAATACTTATATTGAGTTTTATGAGAAGAAAATTAAGTTTCAGTATTATAACTCATGGTAATACCAAATCATGGCTGTTTCTATTAAGAGCCCCTTCTTTTTAGCATATGATTCTTTATCCTTCGTTTTGGATTAAGATTTTCTCCCCTCTTTTCTCTCTCCCCTCCTATTTGAATAGTCATGATTCAGTCACGTCAACATCTTACATTAGTTTTTTTTTTTATAGATAGAGAAAGACAAAATAGAAAGTATGAGGGGAGGGAAATAAAAGGGAAAAGAATCCTACTCCATTCTTTTTACTCTTGATGTTAGAAATATTTCAACGTAACAGTAAAGAACACCATCTCAGTCTTTCTTTCTTCTCTCATCCATTTTCCGTTTCCTCTTTTTTCCCACTTCCTGTGAAAATCTGGTCTCATCCTCCATTTGCCCAAAATCGATCAACTACAACATATCTACTTTTATCTCCCTTAAATACATCACATAAGAAAAATAAGAATTTACAGTCTAGTAGTATTCCTCTTCACTGGTAAATGATATATCTTAAGTTCGAATCTCGAAAATAACGAGTTTGCTACCGATTCATTCTCACTCTATTCGTTGTATTTAAAAAATTTTGTATTATATAGAAACAGCCTCTCTTTACCAAAAAAAATAAAAAGAAAGCCGCTAAGATAGGTTTGGTCTTGGTATAGTTGAACCCATACAACACTCCTAATAATTTCTGATCCAGTCCAATCCACTCGAAAATTCGGCTTGATACACATTAGAACTCGAGGCCTGCATGGATAAACTGAGCTCATAAGCCCAGTTAGATGGTAAAAGCAAGGGATAGTACCGTCATTTTACACTGTCTATATTAGGGCTTCACTTGTTCACTTCACGCATAAAATCAGGATTCAGAATTCAGAAACACACATCCCCGCCGCCTCTCGTCTATAGTTTCCCAACGCTCTGCAGCGCGGCGCCGTCACCAATGATTTCGCTTAATTCATAGTTTTTCCACTTAATTTTCAATTCTCTTAATTATGTTTCGTTTTTTTATTTATCTTTTCCAGCCAATTATGTCTTAAAAGAAAAACTTACATGATTATTTTTTGTTAAATTAGTTTTGTGATGGGAAGGCGATGAAGAAGAAAACATTTCTCGATTCTGAGTGTATGTTAGCATACATGGACCAACCATTAGCTGAGAGCATACGTATTTTTGTGCGTATGCTTTCGCTGCTTGATGACAGTGTTTGTGCGTGTCTGAGCCTTCCTTTATTTTCATTTTCTTTTTAATTTTATTGCTTATCTTGGTAGTATGAATTAGGGTTTTTAATTTGATCAGTTTAGTGTTTTCCGTTTTAATCTGGGACGGGAACAAATCTTAGAATGTGAATTGGTGGAATTTTAATAGTAACAAGAAATATTCACAAGATAAACTATCAATTTCTTTGTTTCATATTAACGATTAAATGATCTTCAAATCCAGTAAATTAATATATGGATAAAATTTAAATAATTATAAAGACGCTTTTACTTTTGAATAATGAGAAACCATCAGTTTCTTTAATTCATATTAACGATTAAATGATCTTCAAATCCAATGAATTTTTATATGAATAAAATTTAAATAATTATAGAGACGCTTTTACTTTTGAATGATGTCTTGGTAGTGGAAAACGAAAGAAATGTTACAATTTGACATAATAATAAATTTTAAATATGTACAAGTTTTTGTCCACATTACATTTTATGAACACAAAACGTGGTTTACTCATTTTATGAAGGGGTGTGATATCCACGTCTCTTTTTACTTCTTTCACACTTTTTTAGTTTTCAATCATCAGATCGGATGAATTGAAGAAGATCAACGAACATAAATTAACAAGGAATGTGAGAAGTAAAAGAAGATGTGTGAGAAGTAAAAATGAATGTGTGAATAGCACATCCTTTTATAAAAGCCGTTAATATCTAACAGTAAAAAATCATCCGAGCATAGTAAAATTTTCGGACAAAGAGATTATTGAAACCTAGAATTGATGTAACTTTTAGACGGTGGCAAGAAGTGGCAGCTCTGAAAAACCAGAAGCATAACATGCAGTGTCGTACAGTTTTGGTTGCACTGAAGCCAGTAGAGAGTGGAATTTCATTGCAAGCTGTCACTTTGATGATTGATGATGATGATGATGCACCAATTGGGCAAGTCCAGCAGTCAAACAAACTAAAGTGCAATTTAACATTTTAGATATGTGAAATAGTGAAAGGATCTGAACTTTTTATAGGGGAAAAATAAATGAGTAAAACACAATGTTGGAAAATATGCTAGCACCAATAGGGAATCAATCATGGAAGTAAAGATACTAGGTGAACATCAATTTCGAGATATTACCAACTGCATAAGTTGTAAATCCAATTTCGACAAATGGCTGAGTAAAAAAGTGCGAAAACCAACTTTTGAAAGAAAATAACAAGAGGTTTTGGGTTTGATAATTTGTAAGTTGTGAATTCGTTTGATCGTAATCACGAGTATGATGCAATTTCTAGCCAACCTCCTCTGAACTCAGAAAGAATGGATAACCGTGATTCACCATTAGTTGTCCTCTTTTCATGAGACAGAAAAAATATGTGTGTTCCTTTTGGTGTTACAATCATTCTTTTAACTTTAAGTTATTATGTTTTGCTTACCTTTAAATCAATAGAGTAGCAAGAGCATTAAACCTCTTTTCAATTAAGAGTATTTGCTTGCTGGACTCAAGATTCTGAATTTGATTCTACTTTCCCAACGTTGCGTTAAATAAAAAAGAATTAAAACTATATCACCACTCCCTCTTCTTATTATTTTGTTGTCCTCTCACATTCATAGAATGTGTATTTAGTTTAGTAGAAATTCTAAGAATAATAATTAAAATTAAACTAGAGGGACTTAAATGAACTATATGACTATGACAAAGACATAAACAATGGGTTCATAAAATGACTATTTTTAATTAGTTTTTCTCATAATCTACTCATTTCAACTTCATTCATCAAATATTTTGGATCTGGTTTGTTACATAAAATTAGCATAGTTAAGATTATTCACTATATTGAATGCATTTTGAAGGAAGAAATGGATGACCAATTTTACATTTTGTCCAAGTTAAAGATTACTCATGAAGTAAATATATCCCACCGATAAGAAATAGTCAAACCCAAGTCAATCATCTAACAAATGAGGCATTGTGGTACATTTCTAACAAGTCGGTCGTAATGCATTGTACCTACTCATATTAAGGAGTCTTTTTATGAGATCAAATCTTCTGCACCTAAAACCCTATATGACCTTTCTGTGACATATATCATTCGTTGACATCTTGCCATTCATTTAAAACTTATCTTCATTATAAAAAAAAAAATTAGATCAAAAATACATATGTTACTCAAGTAAATAAGACATAGACGCCATAAAAATTTTGAGTACAAAAAATTTGAGCTCACTTTTTATACTTTCAAGTATCTCGTCCAAACATATCTCTATCAGAGAAACCCACTTGGATTAATCAAGTTTAACCCGTAACAGTCCTCCGCAGTTAGCCTGGTCCCATCACAACATTATTTTCATGAAATCCTTGACCGCATCCGGGCTTTTAAGCCTATCCACCATAACAGGTCGGACTAGGCTAGGGCCAAACATGTGCTAAATCAGGGTCAGACTCAGTGGTGGTAGGTCACCACACTCGTATTCCCGGGCCCATATCCAAGTAACCAAACATAGGTGCTGCATGTTGGGTTGACAGTCCACAAGAGTGCACCTTGTCTCAAAGCCAGGGAACTCCCAAACCTAATTTTCCCATTTTCTGATTTGATAACATCAGTCACTGCAACAGTGCGACTGCAAAATCAACCAAACCAGACGGAGAAGAAAGTTGAAAGCGCAATGCCACCAGAAAGGAAAAAAAAAAAAAGAAAAAAAAAAAAAAAGAAGAAAAAAAATGCCCTATACTTATAGGGTACCCCTTCAATGATCAATCATCAAATGTGTTTTGGAAGGTATCCCTATAATATCATGATGGAAGCTTCACAACCATCACTGACTCGCCGTTGTCCCCACTGTTTTGGGGTCTCTGTACAGAGATCCTCCTCACTAGAATTGTACGACTCCACAATCCTGCAAAAGATATACCCTCCCCTATCCTAACCAATAATGCAAATCTTAAATGGTTTCAATCATCTGTCTATTGCATTATCGAGCCTGTAGCTAAAGTGGTTAAGAGCATTTATTAAGGTCCCATGTTCAAATATTTTGTGGTACAGATGGAACCCAAAAAGCAATAAGATGAGGTGAGATACTAACAAAGCATCAATTACTTTAACATTCATATAGGAAGAAATTATGGATACCAACAAATCCACACTAGCCAAACTGGCTAATACCTATGCAAATTAGGATCAATATGTCTCTAGTTTGTAACCCAATAAAAAAAAAAACAAATAAAAGGATAAGGAACAAGAAAAAGAGAGAAATTAAAAAGATCACGAATGGTTACTCCAAGTTCATGCCTTGTCTCCTCAGTTTGTAGCTTTGACAATTTTACAGGGATGGAACTGAGGAACTTGCAAAGGTTGAACCTAGCACGTCATCATAAATACTCGCCCCGTCGAGACTACTCTTCTTGTTCTCACCTCCTCTCGGGCTGCTCCCTGAGCTGCTGTTTGAAAGCGAACAGAAAGTTGACTTCTGCAAGACGCCAGTTGGGGAAGATCCCAACTGAGGGCTGCCATCCCACCCTTCATTTAAGAGGCTAAGCGGGGATTTTGAATTAATGCAGATCTTGCTGCCACCACTGGTGGTTTTGGTTAGGACCTCTCCTAAGGGACCCCCCATTGAATTTCCCCAAGTGATAGGTATCCAATTAGTTTGCTTCTGGCTTGATTCGCTAATGTCCTTGCTTATTCCCAAATTCATTTGGGCAGGCTCAAACTCCCGGGATAGCCTCAGCGGTGAGAGCGCAAGTTTCTCATGCTTTGGCGAGGAAGAGGATGATGAGAACTCTGAGGATGCCATAGGGATTGACATTGATAGCTGAGTCCAGTCTGATTTTACTTCTTCAGGCCAGGTAGGGACTGAGTGACAGGATTGGTCTTTGGGCCAATCATCCATGAACTGGCGAAGCGGATGATGGTCTTGAGTATCTTGATCACCGAAGTGTAGGAAAGAACCACTAAAGTCTTTAGAAATGTAAGAGTTCCTATGTGAAGGGTTGAGAAGTGAATCAGTAGAAACAAGTCCAAACTCTGCTTGGGAGGCTTCTTCCACTAGGAATTCTTGTTTTCCAATGTTATAAGTAGAATTGTTGGATTTCAGCTTAAGGGTAGGGGCAGACATCACGGAAACTCCCTGTTGCCCCTGCATCCTGCAAAACACACCATCTAATTGATTAGAATACGCCCAACACAGTGCATAAAGTAAAGTAGAAGAATGAAACAGAAACAACTCTAAGAAATATGCACAGCCATTATATTTACATTACAGTTTCAACGATAAAGGTCCTAATTCAAGCATCCAAACTAGTAGGAGTAGTCACTCTCACCAAAGTAGAGATGGAATGATGGGTTCTACAAATAAAGTAAAGGAAAAAGGTTGTTTTAAATTGAAATCGTATAATAAAGCCTAGAAGGCCTAATGAGAACTAAAACAGTTAAGGAAGCTCTAATTTTTCACCTGTTGACAAGGGCATCTACAGAAGGATTGGCAGCAACAGCAGGCTGCAAGCTTTTGAATTGCTGCTGCGCGGTTGTGAGGCTGCTGGATGCACCACTGCTTGGCATCACTGACGTTGACATTGACGAATTCATAGGTACCCTCTTTGAATTACTGGTCCCAGAGACGGCCTGGCCAGGCTGGCCTTCCACAGGCTTTCTTGAACGATGGCGTCCCCTGTTGATGTGCCTTTCACAATACTTCTGATCTTGAACAGCATCTCTCGAGCAACGCCATTTCTTCCCATCTGTTCGGCGACACCTCCCAGGTTCAGGATCGTTGTTGCCAGAAAATCCCAGATGGTAAGTGCCCCACGCTACTATATCAAGATCAAAACGCCAAACATACATATGCATAGAACAAAAGACAAATCAGACAAAAGGGTAAAACACGAAGAACACAATTTCTGAATCAAACCCAGCATTTACATTCTAATTGCAAACACTATCCTGGACTAAACCTTCTAACAACATTACATAAAAACTGGAAATTCCATGCTTCCAACAAACAGCAGTTTAAGAACTTAAAACACACAAATTAAATTTCAAAACGGATGGATTTTGACCAATCAAGATATCGTTTTCAATACAGATACATTTTGACCAATCAAGATATCGTGATCATCAATAGACAGAGCTTACTTGAGGTGGGATTAGAAGGACCAGACAAGCCATAAGGGTAGAGGGATTTCTTGATAGGTATGAGCAGATTGGAAGGGACAGGCACATTTGAAGTCATGTACTTGTAGATCAAGGCCTGGTGCTCCAGCTCAATCCACTGAGAAGGAGTGAAGGGTCCTCTAGCCCCAGTAAAAGTCCCATGCATGCTCAGATTCAAGCTTCCATAACCTGAAACAAAAATCATTTGCATCAAGCATTTGTCTGATTTACTATAATTAAAAATAAAAAAAAATTAAAGTGAGTACGAACAAGTCTCTTCTGCTAGTCCTATTGTTCTTTCCCCATTTGGTTTCTATCAATCTTTGAGCTGTTTCTATGACAAGACCTGAAAACTAAAATTTCTACAAAATGCCATATTGAAAAGACTCCCCTGGCAACAATTATAGCAACAACCCATCTATCAATTGCACAAAAATGTACCTGAAACGAAATGTCTGCTTTCACATTCACATTTCCCCAAACCCCATCTCATAAAATCCATGTCCAACATTGACCACCAACCCACCATCCAAAAAAATAAATAAATAAAATAAATACCTGGTGAGCCTGCATTCCTTGGGTAAGGAGAGGGAATGGGAGTGGGATTCCTCTGGTAGTAGGCAAAGTCTCCATCTTTGCTGAGAAAGCTTTCTGATTTGTTGTTGGAAAAGCTCAGCATTTGCTCCTGCCTGTGAGACTCAGCTGGAGGAGGAAGCAGTTGAGAATTAGATCTCAGCAGAGGAGTCCCCTGGTACTGCAATGGCATTGTCTTAGGGGAATTCAAGTCTTCGTTTTTCAGCATTTTTGAGTCCCTCCAGTCGTCCTCCGCTGGCCAAGATCTTTGCTGCTTGGCGGAGGCGGAGCCAGATCCGTCGCCAACATTTTCCGCTGCCTCTCCTCCTCCGGCGTCGGGACCCACCAAACCCTCCAAACCCATCACCCCAAAATCCATTCCGGACACCTCCGCCAATCCGCAGGCGTTGAGTTCATGAGCAGGAAGAGGAGGAGGAAGAAGAAGGCGGTTCAGAGAGTTGGATGAGAGAGAAAGAGAGGCGCATCTTGTGTTGGGTTTGTTCTACTGTTTGAGTTGAGAGAGAAGGAGCTGGTTTTTAAAAGGAGTGGTCTTTGACAAGTAAAAAACAAATTATTGGAGAGAGAGAGAGAGAGAGAGAGATGAAACAGGGGAGGAGGAGAGAACAAACGCATACACACTCCCAGTTCTGAGACAGGCTACCCAAGCTTATCCATCACTATTTAAAGGGAAAAATGTTGCCAATTTTTTGTCAACTATTTTTTTACATGAAAATAAAATCAAATACATCATCTGCATCATGTTTTAAACCTCTAGATATTTTGGACTCTCTGACAAATTTAAAAAAAAAAAAAAGATGTTAACGCTTATTTTTCAATACATGTCATTTAATTAAGCATGATATAAATTTTTTTTTGTCTGGATGTTAAGATTAGTAGATTTTATATTTACTTTCGAATTTTAAGTGGATACACATAATTAATTTGCTAAAATCTCCCTAATCCTCCTCATTTTAGAATGAACTAGCAACACATAATTAATTTGCTAAAATCTCCCTAATCCTCCTCATTTTATAATGAACTAGCAGCGTGTTTATCAATTGGGATTGGGATGAAATGAAAGAAAACCATTCCCAATTGAAGGGATTCCACTATTCCAGTGTTAACTCAACATTTTGAAATGAAAACATGGTGGGATCCACAAGAAAATAGGAAACCAATTCCAAAATTTGAAGGAATTTGACTACTGAGATGGAAAGGAAGGATTTGACTACTAACTACAATTTAATTAGGATATGATTTGTCTGTCTTAATACCAGTTATGATATCTAATATCCTTAATTTTCCATTTAAAGAAAATTCTGAATTTATAATCCTCAATTGCTTTTTATCTTTTTGTTAAAATATGAAATATCAACTACATACTCTTTTAGTATTTTGTTGTTTTGACATAAATTGATCAAATATGTCAATGAGATACCTGTACTAGTACTAGCTAAAAATAAAGTCCTCAAGAAAATTAATGAACTGGAATATGTAAATACATATATATATATATATATGTTGTAAAATCGACGATGTGTGTACAGTGGAATAATAAAACAAGACACAAAATTTACGAGGTTCCTCTACAGTCAGTGTGACTGGAGTACGTCCTCGGGTAGCAATGATGCTTTCATTATAATTTGAAATAATAGGAGTACAAAGATAACTCTATGTATTCTCTCCTCTCCTCTTCCTCTCTTTCTTTCTTTTTTGCTATCTATTCAAAGCATACGGAGTGCTCTATTTATAGAGCAACTCCAAGCATACATCTTTGACAATATAACTTCCTTTATCTCCCAAGTCAAGATTAACTGCACGGGCATTGAAAACCCATCCAAAGTCTGCAGTTTCTATGTGGGCATTCAATACCCACTAGACTTTTCAACACTCCCCCTTGGATGCCCACATATCAACATGAGTTGCCTCGTTAAGATCTTGATCTATTTTTGGATGCTCCCCCTTGATGAGTATCTCCCCCTGATTATTTAAGCTGATCATTGATCCTGTTGCTTTAGTCTTTTAGCGATGATAGTTGCCGAATGAGGTGTTTCACTTGTTGTTAACTTTCCACAGACTTGTTCTTGAACTGGGTTGGAGGGCCTTTCTGCTAGACTTCCTCCAAAGGTCTGAATTTACCTATTTTATCTGGAGCTGAATTTGATTCAAGGGTGGTGGACACTTGATCTTGAATCGGACTTGTGATTTCTTCAAAGGCCGTCTAGGCTTGATCTTGAATGAAATTGGATCATGAGGAGCTTCATGTGACAAGTGATCTTAGGCTTTGTCGGGGATGAACTGACATGTTTGTTGTGGTTGTCTCCACATGCTTCAATATATCATTTTCACTTGCCTTAGTTGCTCCCCTTGCAGAAGTGGTATTTTCCTTATGCAGGTTTGACATCTTCTCTTGTAGTATTTGTCCCCTGATACAGGAGTGGAATGCAAACCTTGCATTTGAATGAACCATCACTTCTTGGTGGCAGCGCAAGTTTGAGTGGAGGTTCCGACATATTGCTTTCTCTGTCCTTGTCTTGGCAGGTAAGAACAAGGACAAAGGAAAGGACAGGGAGATTACATGATATGAGATACTCTTGCTCTCGTCCCTGATGATATGAGATACTCTTACTCTGGTGTGACTTGTTTGTAGATGTATTCTCAGAGAGGAAGAAAACTAAGTATTTCGAGATACTTTGTGAAAGATGCATTCTCGGAGATGAGGAAGAGTTAGATATTTTTCAGTTCTGCCTTGCCGTGGAGGACAAAGGTTGACATATATATTGATTTTCCAATAGCAGGTAGTAAAGCTGTGTCTTTACTCTTGTCAGCAACTGTGGTGTAATTAGAACAGTAAGATTCACGCGTTTTCAACTTTATCAGAAATCTTTGACAAAGTTGCACGTGATATCCAAGAGCTGAGATTGCGTCTGAGAAATGTTGACAGACGTCATGCAGGGAAATCCAGCTTTTGAGATTCGAAAATCGGTGTCTCTTCAATTTTTGAATAAGTGGTCCGGTTGTCCCTCCTTTTATAGAGATATCAATTTTGTTCAGTAACACTCAGAAAATTGTTGTCTGCAGAAATTTCCCTTTCTTGCACTTCTGAGATTTTATCTAACTTCCTTCATCATTTTTGAAAATGGCTTGCCCATCTAACATTTGTTTAGATTTGAGTATCAGGATTGATACAGACGAGCAGCGTCAGGATAACATTTGGCGCCCGTCCTTCTCAACTTTTAATGGTCCTCTTACGGTTGGGGACTCTGTGATGCAGAATAACATAACTGCTACAGTGGTAGCCAGGAATCTTCTCACTCCAAAGGACAACAGAATCCTTTCAAACCGGTCTGATGAGGCGGCCGTTCAAGACTCATTGGCTCTCAGTGTTCAATGTGCGGGCTCTGTATCCAATATGGGCCAGCGTCTACTTGCTCGAACTCACCAAGTTGAATCATTAATGGCTGAGGTGGCAAGTCTTAGACAAGAGATTAGAGGGCTCAAGCATGAGAATAGAGTGTTACACATGCTTTCAAATAATTACTCTACGAGCATGAAAAGAAAGCTCGACCAGCTGCTAGAATCCGAAGGTCGGACTTAAAATGACAATCGGGGGTTCGAGTCTTTATTCCAAAGACATCCATTGTCATAGCTGTCTGGAGTTCCACCAAGTATTGAGACTCCAAATAATCAACTTCTGGTGTTTTCCCCTTCTGGGGTACTTCCGAGTACTGAGGCTTCACATGAGTAACCTTTGTGAAGGTTCCCTTCTGTTTGTTTGTTTTAACTCATGTGTATGTAATTTCTCGGAGATATTAATATATAAACTTTATTTCATTCAGTGTATTGTGTTAAATACAATAAAGCATATATTTCACTAAGATGTGGTACTTCTGGACCAAATATCAATTTATCTTTACCCTCGCGAAGATAAATGATTATTCTTAGTGTCTAAATCATTTGAGTATTCAACTCATAATCTTCAATCCATATGATTCTTTAATGTCATAAACATCATGGATAAGATTCGTGTTGGCATATTGTTCGATTCTGCAGTTCGAGACAATATTTCTCTCAACACTTTATAATCTTTCTTGACTCTTCAGGAGTCCCAATTTAATATCATCAACTTCTTGCAAGAGATTTTAGTATGTTGTAACAATACCATAATGAAAATACTCACTAAGGCAATTTATACCATCCATTGGTATTGAGTACATATTTTATGCTTTACCCTTATGGGGTTTTCTTCAAGCAATTTGAATCCTTCAGGGATTTTCTACATTTCATGACACATTTTCCTTTAGAATTTATACAGAGCAATTTGCTTCCATGTATATTTGAGGGATTTACTCATGGAGATATGATGTGGGTGACTCATAACCCTTTGTATATAATTCTCCATTCATATGAACTCTTTTACAACCTTGTGTCATATCATGTGAATGTATTTCACAGTATTACAAATGCCCATATGTAACCTTCTAGGTTCAACATCTTTTGGCTATTTGTATTGTATCCAAGTATATAGGTCTATTTTTCCACGTTCTTACAAAATTGTAATGGAATTGCCTATTTCCATTTTTTTTTTTTTTGCCCATAATTTTGTTGATGGAAAAAGAACGGGACTCAATATCACCACAGCTCATTGATGAATTTAGTAGCTATTTGTAAGAACCAAAATTACCATTGGTTATCATCAATTTGTAATCCCATATTCTCATGTACATGCGCATGCATAAAAGCTTTTCATTTCTTTTGGGATATCCATTGCCTCTTCAAGGGCATTACACTATCTCTTCCAGGATAGTTATAATTTAGAGAACACGGATCATAACCTCCTCTTGAGCGTTATAGAGCTTGGATTTTAATCTCCACTTCGGGAGTTAAGTCATTGGAACTTATACGTCTGTCATGCTTCATGCATGAGACATCAATATTCCCATATCCGCGGATTGATCTTTCCGGGACAAGTATCCTTGCGGCAACTGTCATGCGTCTGGCATGCGACAGTTATGCTTCGGGAATGCAATAGATTTAGTAGTGCCATATTCTTCTTCTTTTGAAGGACTAAACCTTTTGAGTTTGAGGATCTGCCACGCTTCAGGCGTGCAACAGATAAATCATTTGCTGCCATATTATTTTGTCCAATAGGGACATTAATTCTTGTAGGCACATTTGCAGCAAGCATATGTGATTTTATCACTTTCGTTGCATCATTAAATGCATCTGGCATTTGATTTGCATATCGTTGCATCATTCAATTATTCTCACTTTGTTTGTATATTAATTGCTTCATGAATCAAAATACGACAAATTCTCTTCGTTCTTATGGAACGGTTTTTTCTCATCATTCTTCTGGAATGATATTTGCTCATCGTTCATCTGAAACAAAGTTATTTTCTCCCCCTAACGGCAGGAAAACTGTCTTATCAAAATGACAGTCCGCAAACCACGCGGTAAATGTATCCCCAGTCAAGGGTTTTAAATATTGAATGATAGATGATGTTTAACATCAATGCCTAATCCGCAATGATGCTTCATTTCAGTATGTTGTGGCAGTGCAATAGGCACATAGATAACACAACCAAAAACTCGTAAATATATAATGTTTGGCTGGTTCCCAAACACGAGTTGTACTGAGAAGTATTGATGGTTGTCAACAGGTCTCAACCAAATCAATAATGCATCATGTAAAATGACATGTACCCATGTAAAAACGGGCAATTTTATTTTCGTGAGCAGAGCGCGGGTAATCTATTTCATCCGCTTAATAAATGCTTCTGCTAAACCATTTTTGAGTATGGACATAAGGAACTTCTGATCCTTATTTAATAGTCTTACAGACCGAGACTCTTATGGCTTTTATTGCAATTAAGTTGAGGCACTGCGGCACTTCAAACTTAAGATACTTATCAAGGAACTTTATGTCCTAATCTTGAGGATCAAGGGACTTTATGCCCGATCTTTTTATTTGATGGAACTTCAGGTCCAATCATTTTTATATGATGAGGATCAAGAAACTGCAGATTCTGATCTGATCAAGGAACTTCGGGTCCAGTATGTACTCATCGTAACAAAAAGAAGTACAATAAATAAATTAAAGCAATATGCGGTAATTCCAGCCATAATGAATAAATTGCATTTAAGTAAATAAAGCTTGTGACAAGGGCTTTAATTCAGCACCATTCACATAAATCAAAACTTAAAGCAGTAGGCGGTAAAACCGTCCATGATAAATAAATTGTTTTAAAGGAAATAGAACTTGTGAAAGGGTTTTAAACCAACACCAATTCACATAAATAACAAGAAGTATCATATCTCCTTTTATTTATTATTTTTCTTTCTTTTGTCAGTACTTATTCAAAGTTTACTATTGTTACTTTTCTGATTTCTGCAACATGGTGCCATGCACCAACAGAAACCATTTAAATGATTTTGACCAAATGGTGTCATGCACTATTCAAATCATTTTTTATATATATATTTTTCTTATGTTGCAGTCAACATCCCTTTTTTTCTTCTTTCTCTGTCTCTGCTAGTCTCAAAACGCAGGGCCAGCTGGGTAGTTATGGAAGTTGCCCAAATTCAATTCAATCCAAAAGGCTACAAGAGACTGGCGTTGTTCTTGCATGACCCAGGGAACATGTCATCGTTAAGCAAGAACTTCCCTACAGAGACATAGATGACAGTGGGGTTGACAGAGGCACAAGAGAGGGAGGCCTGTGTGGATTCATTCTTGCCATCACCATCTCAAACAACCAAGTATTCATGGGAGTTCTCAAGATTCGTTGAAAACAACGTGATCTGGGTTTCCAAGTCTGATGAGATTCTTCTGGATCTCTGGAAACCAGTTGTCAAGTACGAGTTTTCTCATCTCGTGACGACTTCAGGTCGTAAATTTCAATTCTCACCGGAATTTGGTGGGGCGCTTCTGGCGCAGTGGGAGAGACGAAAAATGGACATACCTTTTATTCTGTGAGATTTTAGATGACGGAGGTGAGAGGTGGATAGTGCTTCATCGGATTTATGGCGTTGTGCTTTCCACTAACATGAGAGCTTTTCGTGCTGATAACGTGTTGTAAAATCGACGATGTGTGTACAGTGGAATAATAAAACAAGACACAAAATTTACGAGGTTCCTCTACAGTCAGTGTGACTGGAGTACGTCCTCGGGTAGCAATGATGCTTTCATTATAATTTGAAATAATAGGAGTACAAAGATAACTCTATGTATTCTCTCCTCTCCTCTTCCTCTCTTTCTTTCTTTTTTGCTATCTATTCAAAGCATACGGAGTGCTCTATTTATAGAGCAACTCCAAGCATACATCTTTGACAATATAACTTCCTTTATCTCCCAAGTCAAGATTAACTGCACGGGCATTGAAAACCCATCCAAAGTCTGCAGTTTCTATGTGGGCATTCAATACCCACTAGACTTTTCAACAATATATATATATATATATATATATATGTACGGGCATTTTATCTTAAAGAATTTTTTTTTTGGGTAAAAATAAAGACTAGTTGTGGGAACCACTCCATATCGAATTTCAACTCGAACTATTTATTTTTCAAGTTGCACTTTCTAGATCATCTCTACAAGATATTAACCAAATAGAAATGCTTGAGACATATAATTGAGTTCAATGACATTGACGAACATTATATTCTAAAAAATATTGAAATTTCATCATGACAATCAAATGAATTCGGATTGATTTGATTTTTTGGCAAGAGTGATCTATGAATGGATACTTAAAAATTAGACGGTTCGAATTGTTAAGATTCGATGTGAAATGGGCCTCATAACTAGTCATCATTTGTCATATATATATATATATATATATATATATGACAAGAATCCACACTAGTACTTGATGCAAATTCAAATGTTATATGTGTGCAGTTCATTTATGCACCTTCAGAAATGAATAGGCATTCATGCATGCATGGAACTTGTTTTGTAATCAGCTTACATTTACAGTTGTGGAGTACCAATGGGGAAGAAATGGTTTCGAAAACAATTCTATATAAATTCGATGAAATAATAACAAAAGATAAGACTTTTCCTTGATTCAGAGAACCTTATCTGCCACCCCTGTGTTGTTGTTAATTAATTAGCCTCACATGAATTTTTCCGTAAAGGTTGAGACTGTTAAGGCGTTACTATACATTTATAAAATATATATATATACCATTCTTAAACAGCTAAATAACCGTATCTCCATAACCAAACAATTAGGTCAAGATTATGAATGTACATAATGAATATTTGATGGTCTCACCTAAATTTTATCGTCAAACTAAAGGTGTTAACATGTTACCTTAGACAACTTGTTGTACCATAAACGTACTAACCAAACAATTAGGTCAATCACACGATGATGGAGAGGGGGAGGTTGAAATATTTCAATGAGTTTTCTCGGTTTTCGAAAGATTGGACAACAAAGCCACCAGCTAGTCCCCTTTAAAAAAATAAAAAACCATTACTAGTATGTTAAAGTTTCATGTTTACTTTAATTCCTTATTCCAAATCTATTTAATTCAAAACATCCACAATCTCATTAAATAAATAAATGAAGCCTCCCTCATTTATTTTCCTATATTTATCTTCACTCTAAACACTTCAAATTCATTTCACACAAAATCTAAATGATTAATTTGTGAGTTAAAAAGTAAAAAGACAAAAATCTGTGAGGGCATTGATGTCACTTCACAAATTTATCAAGCCTCTGTCGTTTTGCGTAACAGCACCAGTTAGGGGTATTCTTGTCTTTTACCCACAAATAGTCCGCTAGGGTTTCATGTTTGAGTTTTATCCATCACCATTGGCAATTGGCACGGACTGTTTCGTATGGTTGCATGTTAAAACATGTTTGGCGACGTGACCCTCCACACCCTCTAACCTAGACCACTCAGATCCCTTCTTCACTAACCTCCTTTTTGCCACCCTTCTCTTTTATGATTTAATAGGGTTTCGAGTTTGCTTCATATGCCTCCAAAACATTCAAGATTATCCAAGCATGGCCTCTAAACATCTTGTTTTATTAGAGAGAGATTAATCACAATCGTTGTGCGTCAATAACTCTGAACCGTTAATTACATTATCTAACAATCAGTGTATCATAGCAATTACGTGTTTTTGAACCTTCCTTGTTATATATAATATACCTCAAGATTGGCCTCAAAACTATCTCTTTCTTTTAAATAAATACTAATTATGCAGTAACGTCTAAAACGCACTTGAACAATTAGTGAGTCCTTGATTAAAGAGCTAGCTAACAATCAGCAAATCGTAGTAATTTCGCACTTTTAAACCTACCTAAAAATAACATGACTAAAAGGCTCAACCAACGAGTGACCAATTTTGATCTTATCCAAAACAACTAGCATCCAAATCCTTCGATAAATTTCTGGAAAGCCAAGCGTGTGTTGTGCATCCGCAGTTACTTAAAAGACAAAAGTCGCAATAAAACTGAAACAATTGCATGTCCTGTGGTTTCGACTTGTCTTAGCCATGTATTAACGTTCGGCTCATCACCAAAGACAAATCTTCTTAACTGCATCCCGAAACCAAAAGCTAGTTGTTCTATTTTGATGGACAGCTGGTGTCCATGCAACCAAATGTTACCAAAACTGTTGTTTACCACCTTAAATGCATTTAAGTTGTTTTTATACTACTAACCAGTCGGAGAATAAATTAATATTTGAACTTATCTTTTTACGATATTTAAATTTATAATTTTTTTATTTATAAATTAAAACAAATATTAGGAGACCGTAATGATTTAAGTAAGTGCGATTATGGTTTAAGAGTTTAATTTTTATATTACTGTATCACACTCAATTTTCGACCACTGCAAGGTCTTACTTATCAAGAGAAATACAATTAAACAGTACTAAGTAACACTCAGTGTTTAAAGTATCAGTATCAATGAACATATCAATATGCGAATTTGTAGAAATACCGACGGATATTTAAATATCGATATCGATATCATTTACTTTCGATGGAAATAATGAAAATTTAAAATGAAACTTTTGGATGTCAAACATTAGTTTGGACAAAATATAAGAAATTTTTTTTATAGTTAACATATGTGTCACAAATATTAACAATATATGTCGATTTCAGCTTAAACTTAAAAAAATTTCTTTTTTTTTTAAATATTTTTATGAAAATATCAATTGTATCGAAAAAGTTTTAAATTCGGGTAACTTAGCGGGGTTGATGGCATAACGGACGTAATGGGTTTATTTTTTGTATTAAGTGTGATGACATAATGCGGGGGTGAAATGAGCAGTGTGTAACTGTTGATTACCCCATAAATGCCACTGTTAAGACGCACTCCTAATCGGATTTGAATCCTCGCTGGATCCCTTCCCTGAGGATTCTAAGGATCAACGAACACAGATCGTTGGTCAAAAATCGTGCTGTCACAATTTATTTCTTTTTTATATTTTTCACGTAAAACGATAATACTTTACTTTTAAAAATATAAAAAATATTTAATTAGAACCGCACGATTTTTTATCAACAATTCATGTTTGTTGATCCCTAGAATCCTTAGGAAGGAGATCCAGTTAGGATCCAAATCCCTCCTAATCAATGGGCTGCATGCGTGGGTAGTAATTTTATTAGCTGAGTTGCTGAGCATGGAATAGGTTAGGCTAGGGGTAGGTATGGTTTGATGTAGTTCGGTTTTGAGGTAAAATTAAAATTAAAATTGAAACTTATTACAGTTTGATTCGGTTCGGCTTGACAATGGGAACTGAAGTAAAACCGAATCGTTCAATTTGGTTCGGTTTAGTTTCAAAAAGTTTTGGTTTCGATTTGGACCTAACTTATAGGTCAATTAAAAAATAGAAAAACTAACGAAAAATCTAAAAAAACTTTAGTTTTAATAAAAATTGACAAATAAATGTGTAGTGAATAGTACTAGAAAAAGATAAAAATGTGGTTTTTCATTAAAAATGAATAGTATCAGGAGTATTTCATAAAAACTCCCTTAAAAATTAAGATACTTTATAGGCCTGCTTCGATTTGGGATTCTCAATTTAAAAAAAAAAAAAAATATATATATATATATATATATATATATATATATATATATAGTATTTTTAGTTTGTTTTGGCCCCCAAATGGGAAAGAAAAATAGTGTACAGTAAGTAAAACCAAAGTTGATAACCATTGTACTAAAATTCAAGAAAATATCTTTTAGATTTGTTTCAAAATCCAAAGTAAAAAACAAATCGCAGCAACCAATAATCACTCCAAATTCATGTATGGACTCCACCAAATAACCAATTACACCCCCAACACCTAATTTGCTAACTAAATTAAATAATATTTTGTATTATGCGGTTAGGTTTGGTTTCAATTCAGTACCAAATATTAGGAACTGAAACCAAACCGTCATTTTAGCTCTCGGTTCGGTTTCAAACCACAACACCCTTTCAAAACCGTAAAAACCTTGTAGAATATTACTCTCGTCATACTTAACCCCAACTAAAATAACAAGGGTTCGGACAATTTTGACCTCTCCATTTTGGCTTAAGTAAAGGGACCGGGGTAAGCAATAAGGGGTTTGGTATGGGGATTTTGATCTCATTCATGTATCATACGGTGTGTTGATTCCATTTAGGTGAGCGGTAATGAGGGGAAAGTGGAGTAAGCAAGCTTTAAGAGATAGGGGATGAGACCAAAATATGCATTGGTTGTTTCAAGACAGGTTGAGGACGTATGTGAAAGTACGAACACTTTTGTTTTTTCATACGATTTGTAAGACGCTAGTACTGATACAAAGTACTCCTCATCATTTATTTGTGTCCATCACTATACTGTACATGGTTCAAAATATTTAATGGGCTTGATCTCGGGCCCCAAGGGACAAAGAAAGCGGGAGAGACTCGCGTAGTGAGAGAGAGAAACAAAGAGCTAGTTCGGGAGTGTAAAAGACGGACCACCGGTCAATAGCAGGAGGTAAAATGGCCGCTCAATGTTACTATTGGTGCGAATAGTAAGAAGTCTTAGTCTCGAACCGATTCGGTCGGGGTTTACTATCCGATTTCATCTGTGTTTTGGTTTCAATTTACCAAAAGAAGCGGGTGGGGTTGTTAAATAGACTTGCCAAAAAGTCATTGGCAAAGATGAAATAACACGCTATTGTTTTATCCAAGGTCATGATCTTTGTCTTAAAAAGTTGCTCTCTGGATATTGGCCTTATTTAGGTGTTGAAGAATCATAATTCAAAGCATGTGGCCTACGTAAATGTTTTTCTACCTTAGGTCCTATAATGCTATTATTCTACTCTATTAGGTTTGCATTAAATTCTGGCTTCTACTAGAATATTGACTCATTTACATTTAATGCTATAATTGACTTGGCCACTCAAACAAACTCTAGCTACGCCCTAATTAGAACATTAACACATAAAACATTTATGGTGTTCCGAAGTACCATATATTTTAAGTATTTTAACTTTTAGATCTTAATTTTTATGTTTTTGATCAAAATTCTCATCATTAAAATGCTCTTAGTAATGAATACTCTAAAACACCATAAAAATATGTAAAAATATGTGAACTGTAGACATGTGTATTCTCTTCAAGAGTCACCAATTACTCATCAACTCTTGTTCAATGATGTGTTAAATAAAAAGCTTGTCAAGACATCACTTTTTTGGGGGTCAAACAAGACCTCACTTATTGATGATAAATAAGGTTGAAACTCACTACTTAGTGGTATAATTTAGTGCTGTTTATCTCTATTTATAAATGGTAGATCATAAGATTAACAGTTCCAAACTACCTTATTTTCGAATCATTGTATATGAAACTCTCTAATCAGGTAGTATCCACCTAGCCCATTGCTCATACCGCATTTTTCATTCGAGGATTGCACCATCTGTTTATTCATTCTACCACGCGACACTATTTAATTAATGTAAGTATACACAGGGATCCTACGATGGGGGTTGATTAAAAAAGTATCAAGCCTGAAAGGTTTGAGAGTAGTGAGGACGCGTCGTATAAGCTTAATCCTTTTGAGATGGGAATAAAGTAGGGTTGGGCAAACGGGCCTTAGGCCCGCGGGTAGGGGCGGGTATAGGCGGGTCGGGGCGGGTACGGGGCGGGTCCTGTTTTTAAATAGGGGAAAACGGGGCGGGGCGGGCCTAGGTTATGTCATTCTAGGGTCGGGCCGGTTCCAGAGTTATAGAAAAACGGGGCCCCGAACCGGCCCGTTTGTAATTGAAATGGACGGCCCAGATTGAATTTTTACAGACCTTCCAATCATGACCGTTGGTTTTAGGTTTACCCTAATAGTCTTTGTTGTTTGCTGCTCTCTCTCGATCGACCTCTCAACCTTTCCGTCTCTGTCTGACTCTCTCATCCTCGATTTTCTTCTTGAAGTCCGACATCACCTCACCGTCTCTGAAGTCCGACATCACCTCTCCGTCTCTGAAGTCCAACCTCACCTCGACCTCGATCTCTCCGTCTTTACTCTCTCTCGACCTCTCATCCTAGACCTAGGCACCTGCAGTGCACAACCCATCTTCCCGATTCTTGTTCACTCTTTCCCGACGACATCACCGCCGTCGTGATCACCAACACTCCATCGCCGTTGCCAGTTCAGGTGAATTCTTTAACCTCTTTTTTTTTTATTTATTTTTTTTATAATAGGTTCTTTAACCTCTGATCTGATCTGATGTATGTAATCTGTGCTCAATATATTGGGATGTTCATGTTTGTTCTTGCTGATTTGGTGGATTTTTTTGATTTTTTAGCTTGTTTTCAGTGAAAGGTAATAAACGTTAGTGTTGATTTTTCTCTGGATATCGATGTCTTATGGGTGCTACCTATGTGTTTGACTTTGAGCTAATACTGATGTTAACTTTCTAACTCAATACTGCATTGGTTCTGGCGTTTCCATCGAAAGAATCGTCTTTTTAAGTTGATTTTGGCATCTCGATTCATTCGGTTATGCGATAATTGTTAGACCCTTTGATAGAAGTAGTTGTTCCTTGATTAACGTACATTAGGAAACAGTCTTCCAAATGACAGTTGTATTAGCACCTCTTTGAAGATATTTCGTTGTGAAAAGTTTGATACAGAAAGGTGACTTTCATATATATATATATGCATATATTAGTTAGAACTTTAGAACCACCACCCGAAGGCATATATCTTCTTAGCATCAATCACTATAGTTTCTTTTCTGAGTTGTTTTGCGTTTTCGTTGCAGGATAATTTTCTTTCCACTTTGGATATTTCATGCAGTTGTTGCCCGAGGAAGATTCTCATTACCTGCTTCTTCTGTTCCACACGGTCGTCATGTATGTCATTGTGTTTCTTTACAGTTGGTAGATTATTTGCATTACACTGATACCCTGTGTGGTTTGAATACAAAAGACTAAAATTTGTCATTTATAATTGTGAATCTGCACCACTAAGATTTTCTCTGTTGTACAGTGAGCACCATGTCATGCTGTTGTTGCCACACCATTGCTAGTTGCATTTGAGTTGCTCCTTTGTATATATCTTGAAAGTGTTTCCGGTACGCACCCTACTCCTTGCTTTTATCCTTGAAAAAAATGATTTTGGGGACTGATACGGTGATGCCTACTTTCATGGGTCGGAAATGCATGCAGAAGATGTTGACCCTAATGAAGTTTATTGATTTTTCTTTTAATGCATCAAACTGTGAACTCTGTACTGAGCTGTTATGCTTTAAAATGCCCTGTTACTAGAAGGATTTCATCTTTGCATAATAGAATGAGTCCTAGTGCAAGACCCTGATTAGTTATATCTTTGCAGTTCATGGTTTTGCAGCTGTCAACTTGAAGGTTGTCTTTCTACCCTTACTGGCCTTTGAAGTAATTATTCTAATTGACAATTTCAGGTATCTCCTTTGACATTTACTCTTTTGTATCTCATATTTTAGTATAAGTTTTATTCTAAAGTGATAGTTTATATGGCTTTGATAAAATTTATCTTCTACGTTAACAAGTCTTCAAGGAAATATAAATTAATGGGATTAGAAGTTAGGACCTGTATGCAATGCAAGAATGAGAACCGAGGCCTTCTGCCTGCATATATATATATATATATATATATATATATATATAATATAATACATATACATATACATCTCACACACACACACACAGTGACACACACAATAAGTACTTGGCCAATATTGCAGAAAACAGTTTCTTTAGCAGCTGCATGTTACTGCCCTACACACGATTTGAATTTTGAAATCTGAATTCTGATTGCATTTACTTGCATTGCTGCATTTCCAAGAATATTATATGCATTTTCTTGATTGTTTGGGAATTGGTTTCAGATTCCGGAGCCACTTATTACTGAGAAAGTTTGGAAATTGGAAGATTTTGAATCATATCCTGCTTGCTTACTGGTGAGTTCTTGGTTTGGAACTTTGGATGGTTATTTTTTGTTTTGGATGGTTATTTTTTGTTTGGATGGTTATATTTTGTTTGCTTACATATACATCTCACACACACATTACTGCTGCATGTTACTGCTGCATGTTATTTTTATTGGATGGTTACATATACATCTCACACACACATTACTGCAGCATGTTACTGCTGCATTGGATGGTTATTTTTTATTTCTTGGTTTGGTGAGTTCTTGCTTACTGCTGCATGTTACTGGCCTGCACACGATTTGAATTTTGAAGTACATGAGAAAAACTGCAAGTGCATGCATGCTGCTGCATGTACTTTAAATTATGTCTACTAGATTATTTGCTATTTTATTTACATGGAGATTATGCTTTTTTGGGTTTAAATTATGTATAATGTGTAGATTATGCTTACATGGAGATTATGCTATTTTATTTGATTAATGAATATAGTTCCATTATTTAATTTTTACAGATTTTTACATAATGTCTCAATCTCAAAGTCAAAGTACCCCTAGTAGTACTAATGTAGCATCATCTACGGCTACATCACCATGTCCTCCACAACCCACACAGTCAAAACCATCAATGCCTCCCCCAAACCCCTCATCCTCCAGAAAAAGAAAAGCACCACCTATTCCAAAGACAAAACAACCAACTATAATAGCTTCACTAGAGAGATCTTCTTCTGAGAGATCTTGGGTTTGGGATCATGTCACTAAGTGTACCGTCTCGGAAATACAAGAAGTAGAAAAGGATGGAAAGAAAGAGAAGGTGGAGGTACAAGTATTGAAGGCTAAGTGTAACCATTGTAGCGCCCTTTTTGCATGTGATACTAGTGGGGGTGGGACTAGTACTTACATTAAACATATCAATAAACATTGCAAGTCATATAAACCAACTGATGAGTTGCAAAAGGTTCTAGGTAGTTCTGGACCTTCTGGGGATGTCAAAAACATGCTTGTTGCTAAAGGGTGGAGCCAAGAAGAAAGTGTGGAAGGTATTATTGAGTTTATTGTGATGGAGGAGGTACCTTTTAGTATTGTGGAGAGTGAAGGGTTTAGGCGGATGATGTGCAAAGTCCAGCCTAGATTGCATGTTCCATCTCGGAGAACTATCGTGAGGGAGTTATTCAGTATGTATGATAGCATGAAAGAGCAGTTAAAAAAGGAGATACACAATCATAGAGTGAGCTTGACTACCGATACATGGACAAGTGTTCAAAATTTGAACTACATGGTGCTAACTGCTCATTTTGTGGATGATGATTGGAATATGCACAAAAGGATTCTAAACTTTTGTTTGATTTCAAGTCATGAAGGCAAAGAAATAGGGAAGATGATTGAGCAATGTTTGGTTGAGTGGGGGATTGAAAAGGTAATGTGCATTTCAGTTGACAATGCATCGGCTAATAAGGTGGCAATTGAGTATGTTGTTCGTAAAATGCAGAAATGGCCTAATAGTAAAGTGATTATGAATGGCAAGTTTATGCATGTGAGGTGCTTAGCTCATATTATCAACTTGGTAGTGAAACATGGGTTGAAAAGATTAGAGACAAGTGTGGATGCTCTTAGAAATGCCGTGCGGTTTGTGAGATCAAGTCCCCGAAGGTTAAGTTATTTCAAGAAATGTGTGGAGAATGAGAAGTTGGATAGTAGGGGTCTAGTTGTTATGGATGTGCCTACTAGGTGGAATAGCACATACATGATGCTAGAATCTTGCTTGAAGTTTAAAAAAGCATTTGAAAGGATGATCGAAGATGATGAAGCCAATATATACACCACCTATTTCAGTGAAAAGGTGTTTAGTGATGAAGGAGAAGAAGTGGCGGGTAAAGGGAGGATTGGACCACCTAAGGAGGAAGATTGGGATAGTGCAGAAGTGTTTGTGAAATTTTTAAAGGTCTTCTATCTTGTAACTTTGAAAGTTAGTGCAACTAAGTATCCCACAGCTAACACAGCTGTTCATGATGTCATTGCTGTGGAAAACGAGATAGAAAAACTTTTTTTGCCTGAATATATGCAAACTGGAGGACCTGCAGAGTTGGTGCTACGTGATATGGCATTCAACATGAGAGCCAAATATCGAAAGTATTTTGGTTCAATTGAGTCCCTTAATCAAATATTTGTAATTGCCCTTGTCTTAGACCCAAGGTTCAAATTGAGGCACTACATGCACTTGTGTAGAAAGCAATTACAACTTCTTGATGAAGAGATTGAACAAAAAAGTAATCAAGTGAAGACATTGTTGAAGACAATGTGTGATGAGTATGCTAGTCAAGCTTTCGATTCACAAACACAACAAAAGGGTCGAGAAGATTTAGTTCTTGACACTTCTTCTTCAAGGGTAAAACAATCATCTTCTAGTGTGCCAACAGAAAATCCAATGATATTTAGTCAAATCATGGATGATTGGGAAAAGGAACTAGAAGACACCGAGGATATTGCGCTTGCACATGAGGTGGATAGGTATCTCCTTGACACTGTAGAGAAAGTACCACATGGTTCACAATTTGATGTTTTGAAATGGTGGAAGTTGAAAGGGAGGACCACATATCCTACACTTGCTTTGATAGCGAAAGATGTCTTGCCAATTCAAGTGTCAACAGTTGCCAGTGAGAGTGCATTTAGTGGAGGAAAGAGAGTAATTGATCCTTGTAGATCGTGTCTCCTTCCTCAAACAGTGGAGTCATTGATGTGCCTTCAAAATTGGATAAGAAGTGAACCAATTGGCAGCATTGAGTATGAAGCAAGTCCCGCGGAGCTTGAATTTTATCAAGAGTGTGAAGAAGGTAATTATCTTGTTTTTTATAGTTTGGTTTATAACTTTATATTAATTGGTTTACAATTAACGGTTGTTCTTTGTTGTAGAATATAAAAGAAAAAGAGCAAATACTATATCTACAAGTTCAACAATCTCATCAAGTGTTCCTGAAATTGAAACAACTCAAACGAATAAAGGAAAAGGAATTGCGGTAATATTTTAAACTCAAATGAATAAACTTTAAATTTCAATAATTCAATTTGAATGAGGATAGATAATATGATGTTGGATGTTAAAAATGTCATGTTTATATTCTATTTTTGTTTACAGATTCAATGAAGATTGTTGTTGGAACTTGGGTGTTGGAACTTGGATTTTCGGATATTTTGTATGTTGATTTAATTTTTAGATGTTGAAAGATGTAATATTATTATTTTGAATGTATTGTTAATTTATAAACTTGGATGTTGGACTTTGTATTTAGATTGGATGTGAATAATGGTGAATTTGTGCAAAATATGCGTAAATGCAGTTGCAATCTGTGCAAATCTGTGCAGTTTGCAATCTGTGCAGTTTTGTGCAGATTGCAAACTGTGCAGTTTGCAATCTGTTCAAATCTGTGCAGATTGCAAACTGTGCAGTTTGCAATCTGTGCAGTTTTGTGCAGATTGCAATCTGTGCAGATTGCAATCTGTGCAGTTTGCAATCTGTGCAGATTGCAATCTGTGCAGTTTGCAATCTGTTCAAATCTGTGCAGATTGCAATCTGTGCAGTTTGCAATCTGTTCAAATCTGTGCAGATTGCAAACTGTGCAGTTTGCAATCTGTGCAAATCTGTGCAGTTTGCAATCTGTGCAGTTTTGTGCAGATTACAAACTGTGCAGTTTGCAATATGTGAATATGTACAATTTTTTTTTTCTTTCAAACAACCAAAAAAAAAAAAAAAAAAAAAAAAAAAAAAAGACCCGTGGACCCGGCCCGAACCGGCCCGTTTCAACCGGGCCGGGTAATGTCCGGTTCTTATATTGAAAAATGTAATCCCCGGCCCGGCCCGCCCCGTTTCCTTTGAACTTAGGTCCGGTCCGGTCCCTTCAAAATTGGGCCCGGCCCGGCCCGTGCCCAGCCCTAGAATAAAGGCATGCTCTGGTGTTGGCATGGCCCATTGTGTGTTTTGTGTCAAACTTGACACAATTTTAACATGCGATATGAACTCGATGTCATGTACAAAAATTTTAGGCCCAATGATTTGCAAGTTAATAAAAGTAGTCCATGAATTTGTACATCATCAATTATTTTTGTCATTTTGTGAAAAATTACTATTACGTAAAGTTAAAATGACAAAAATACTCTCAATTGTTGTGGTCTATTTTATTTGACAGGAAGAGAGAGGATCGGCGGCACAGAGAGAGAATAGAGAGAGGTATGTTTGAAG
The DNA here is from genome assembly GCF_019419815.1 of Pyrus x bretschneideri. Taxonomy (NCBI): domain Eukaryota; kingdom Viridiplantae; phylum Streptophyta; class Magnoliopsida; order Rosales; family Rosaceae; genus Pyrus; species Pyrus x bretschneideri. The sequence continues at coordinate 3,110,039 of NW_025999820.1, read as the reverse complement.
GGTTGTGTAGAGGATGTGTTATTCCCCCTACGTAATGTCTTTATTTATAGTAATAAAGGAGGGAAGAAATCCTTCTCCTCCATGTACTACAAGTCCTAATAAGGAAGAATAATTAGAATCAAATATAATCTAGGATTTATACAATCACACTTAAATAAGATGTTTATAACACTCCCCATTGAGTGTGTAACTACTCAAGTAGATTCGGCGTCATGTAGAGTTGAGGAAGTTGACTCGTCGACACTGATTTTGAGAACACGCTAGTCTCAAATAAGGTAGGAACTTGCATAAGGAAGTAAGTCTCACAAAAAACCCAAGTAGAGACAAAATCCATAGTCTAAGGAAAAATGCGTGAGAAATGCAAAGTCAAATGAAACGTCTACGGGACATCATCAGGGATATGATCAACCCAAGGTGGGTGTCTCGTCAAAACCTCGTTAAGTAGCAAAAACCAAGTGGGAAAAATGTTCTTAATCGTAGAGAAAAATAATACATTAAGATCAAGCAAGTATAATTCAGGATACTCCTCCTGAGTTTGACATAAATCTAAAGAGAACTAACAATGTTACAACTCAAAAAGTTTACATATACAAATTCCTTGAACAAGCTTCTGAAATGTCGCATTCGGTAACGATTTGGTGAAGAGGTCAGCCAACTTGTCTTATAAACGGATTTGTGTGAGTTCAATCTTCTGATGCTCTTATTGTTAATGTGAGAAGAAAAACTTTGGTACTGTGTGCTTGATGTTGTCTCCTTTGATGTAACCATTCTTGAGCTGTTCGATGCATGCTGCGTTGTCTTCATAGATCATCATCACGACGTCAACGACAAGGTAAAGATCGCAGAAGCTTCGAATATGGCCCACAACTGCTTTCAGCTAGAAGCATTCCCGAGTTGCTTCGTGCAACGTGAGAATTTTAGCATGGTTAGACGAAGTGGCAACTAAGGTCTGTTTAGTTTACCTCCAAGAGATTGCGGTGCCTCCAATGGTAAAGATATCACCCGTTTGAGATTAGATAAGTATCTTGCCTCGACATAACTAACAAGGTGAGAATCGACTCGAGATAAGAGGGTCCAGTATCACTCGAGGATCCGTAGAGATAGGACAAGCCCAGATCCCTGGTACCCTTAAGGTAGCGGAAGATGTCTTTGACACTAGTCTAGTGTTTGCGTGTTGGTGCATTACCGTATCTTGCCAACAGATTAACAACGAAGGAGATGTCGAGTTTAGTGCATTGAGCTAAGTACAATAAAGTGCCTATCGCACTTAGATAAAGAACTTTAGGCTCCAAAATTTCTTCATCATCCTCTTTCAGATGGAAAGGATCTCATATTGCATCTAGCGATCGAACGACCATATGAGTACTTGAAGGCTTCACTTTATCTTCGTTAAAGCAGTGCAACACCTTTTGGGTGTAGTTCAATTGAAGTATTAAGACTTCATCCGAATGGTGCCCTATCTTGAGATTGATACAGTATCCAATATTTCCTAGATCTTTCATCTTAAATTTCGACTTCAGGTGCACGACAGTTCTCTAAAGCTCTTCAGGAGTTCTGATGAGGTTTATGTCATCAACATATACTGCAACAATCGCAAAACTGAAATGTGACTTCTTAATGAACACACAAGAGCATAGTTAGTTGTTCACATATCCCTAATTCATTAAATACTCATTCAGAATGTTATACCACATTCTTCCGGATTACTTCAAATTGTAGAGTGAACGCCTCAGCCGAATTGAGAGTGTGTTATGGGGTTTGGAAATATTTGATGTCACATCCCAATCTCGGCTTTGCCATAGCACGATATTGTCCACTTTGGACCCTGACCACGCCCGCGCGGTTTTGTTTCTGAAAACTTACACGAGAACTTCCCAGTGGGTCACCCATATTGGGAATGCTCTCGCCCGAACTCGCTTAACTTCGGAGTTTCGATGGAAATCGAAGCTAGTGAGTCCTTAAAAAGCCTCGTGCTATATGAATGTGGCATGTACATATAAGGTACATCACCCCCTCTCTGTTGGTCGATATGGGATGTTACAATCCACCCCTTTAGGGGCCCAATGTCCTCGTCGGCACATTCGCACCACACGGCAGAGTGGCTCTGATACTATTCTGTCACATCCCAGTCTCGATTCTGCTGTAGCATGATATTGTCCGCTTTGGGCCCTGACCACGCCTTCACAATTTTGTTTCCGGGAACTTACACAAGAACTTCCTAGTGGGTCACCCATCCTGGGAATGCTCTCACCCGATCTCGCTTAACTTCGAAGTTCCGATGGAACCCGAAGCCAATGAGTCCCCAAAATACCTCGTGCTATATGGAGGTAGGCATGTATATATAAAGCACATCACCCCCTCTTCGTTGGTCGATGTGGGATGTTACATTTGATTCAATCAATGTAAGTTCTTTGGGAACTTTCATATAAATTTTCGTATCAAGATCCCCATAGAGATACACAGTTACTACGTCCATCAGTTGCATACTTAGTTTTTCGGAAACTACCAAATTGATAAAATAGCGAAAAGTAATCACATCCATAACGGGATGAATAAGTTTCGTTATAGTCAATCCTAGGGCGTTGTGAGAAGTCTTGCGCAACAAGACAAGCTTTGTAACGCAGAATTTCATTATTCTCATTACACTTCCAAACAAAAACTCACTTGTAGCCAACGAGCTTCACATGTGGAGGAGTAAAAGTCACAGGTCCAAACACCTTACATTTCGCAAGCAAATCAAGTTCGACTTGGATTACTTGTTTCCAGTCAACATTCATCAATGGAACATGGTTCAATGTTATCGCTCAACATGATCTCAGTAGCTATTGCATATGTTAATGCATCATCGACAATCATCTCATTTCTACACCAAACATCATCCAAGCGAGCATAATGGACCGAAATCTCACGATTCTCTGGTGGATTCATCTCTTCAATGACGCTTCTGTAATCTAGAATTTCCTCATGAATTGGATAGAACGAATAAGCGACAGTCGGATTCACGGTAGGCTCTTCAAGGGCCTGTGTCGTAGGTTTCCTCTTTCGGGGGTGTGAATCATTTGAACCAAGTAAGCTGCCACGGTTATATGTAGGGACAGAGGGTTGGCTAGCCACTAATGTAAGTGGATCGGCCAAAGTAAGGTCTCGAGCCTCCAGGAGGAAGTTTGTCGTACATTTGGTACATCTATCTTTGCAGGTACATTCGTAGCTGGAATATGTGATCTTGTTACTTGCTCTAGATCTGTGAAAGCTTCTGGCATGCTCTGAGCTACACTCTGAAGATTTAATATACACTGCACTTCAGTTTCAAACTGAGCAGTGCGGGGATCTAAATAAGAAAATGGGAGTCGTCCAAGATAATTTGCGTCGTTCTTAAAAAACGATGAGGTTCTTATCTTCCCCTAACAACGTGAAGACTGTCTCATAGAAGTGACAATCTGTGAAACGAGCGGTAAACAAATCGCCTATCAAAGGTTCTAAGTAACGAATGATCGAAAGAGAATCATATCCTACATAGATTCCCATCATTAGCTAAGGCCCTATTTTTGTACGTAAGGGCGACAAAATCAGCACATAGACAACACAACCAAAAACATACAGATGCGATATGTCGGGTTCGTATCTGGTAACCAACTGAAGAGCCCTATATGGTTGGGTCGCAGCAAACCTCAGGTGGACCAACATGGCTGCGTGCAATATTGCATAGCCCCAAGCAGCGATCGGGAGCTTGGTACGTATGATCAACGATTGAGCAATCATTTGTAAGTGTTTAATACATGCCTCTACTAAGCCATTCTGGGTGTGAACATAGGGTACTGGATGTTCAACTTCAACCCCAAACAACATGCAATAGTCATCAAAAGTTTTAGATGTGAATTCTCCAGCATTATCCAATCGAATAGATTTGATCGGATAATCAGGGTGGTGAACCTTGAGCTTGATAACCTGAGCCAACAATTTGGATAATGTAGCATTCCTTGTGGATAACAAGCATACATGTAACCAATGTGAGGAAGCGTCAACCAAAACCATAAAAGTTCTAAATGGTCTGCAGGGATGGTTAATCGGTCCACAAAAGTCCCCCTGAATTCTTTATAGAAAAATAAGAGGATTTGAGTGAATCTTGTCAAAAGAAGACTTAATAATAAGTTTTCCCATTAAGTAGGTTTGACATGCAATTCCTGGAATCAAACCTAAACTTTGGGTTAATGGATGCGCGTGTGATGATTTGAAGATACAACGCATTGCTGTTCGTCTAGGATGTCCCAAATGATCATGCCAAAGTGTAATTTCGTGTGCGGTCTCTGAGGTAGGGCCGGCTGTTGGAAATATGCCCTGAAAGTCAATCTTTGGAAGAAACCTTTCAGGACAATGAATTGATGTATATATGACTCTTATACATCGGAAGGCAAAGATACTAATTAGGATTATCTCAATGAACGAAATATGTCCTAAATAGTGAATCCATGGACAATGGATCGATGGAAGAAGTAACCTAATGATGTTAGACTACATAGACCTTCTTCTCATAACCATCATGTCCAAAAAGGTTCCTGGTCATAAGGATTGTCGGAGGGATACTGACAATCCATAGACTGGTACATACTATGTCCGCTTCAATTGGAATGATGGAAAGTCTCATCCCATTCGTGTAGCGACACTAAGACAAGCATGTAGGTGCTCATTAAGGGAATGAGTTCACTGAACACAATCGAACGAGAGTACTTGCATGGAGGTCTACTCACATGTCAAGCAAGTAACTCTAATGGTTGAAATAATGTAAGTAATCCTTTGACCTGAGGCATCGTCGTTGTCTTGTGGTTAAGTACTTAATCTTTGATTATGTTAAAGTCATTCCATTCGAGAGTGTCCAAGGCATCGTTGGGGTTAAGCCACTTAGCCATGAAGGCAAGTGAATGCGCAACAAGGAATCTCTAATCCTCGATAAGAGAGGATGAATACTCTAAGATATGATTCGGGAATCTTCGGCCGAAGTATCGATCGTAATAAAGGAAAGCGTTCCTATACGTCTCAAATGAATCGTATAAGAAGGAATAATCACATTAGGGGTTTGACATTATAAATCCATACCCTAGTAATGTGATTGAGAGTATTGTTTTAGAGAAGGATCGAATTACATTGTAATTCCAACTGAATAGGTTCTCCGAATAACTTCTACATTAGCTTGGGTAGCCATGATATATGGTTAGATGTCACTCATGGCTTGTGAGTTCTTCTAGATGATTAAATGTAGTCATTAAAAGGAAGGTGAATTAAAAGTAAGTTTTAATTCACTAAGTGATTGGATAATCAATTGGATTGGTGCCAATCACCTCACTGCCTTGCTAATTAGAACCTAAAAGGTTGTTCACCAATACACTCTTGTAGTGAGTAACTAATGGATGAAGGAAATAATTAATTGGATTAATTAAGTGTTTTGATTAATTTAGAAAGTCTAAAGAAATCATAAAAGCGATAAAGATCGTTTTGGGCTTAAAGAAACGTTCGGGTTTAATTGGGCCCATTGGGCTTTTATTCAAGCATTGGATGACTTGAAATAATTAAAAGCCCAAAGCCCAAACCAAACATCAAAGGCCGGCCAAAGAGAAGGGAGAGAGTGGGTCAATTGTTGACTTGTTTCTTTATGTAATAAAAGGAACATTATGATGAAACATGAGTTAGGGTGTTAGGTGGTTCATAATACACAAAAGAAAAGGAAAATCTCTCTCTCTCCAACCTCAAAGGCCGGCCACCAAAGGGAAATTTTAGCTAATCATCTTATCACCCTTTGGTTAATTCCTTCATCTTTCTCATTACAAAGTGGGTGAGGATCTTTAGAGGTTTTCATATCTTTGGAAACTTGAAGAGGACCTAGGAGCACTCATTCTCAACAAAGTGGAGGAGGCAAGGAGGGAGGCTAGGCTCAAGGAGTTCAAGGAGCAAAGAGCTTGGAGGTGCTCAATCCTTGGTCTTAGATCTAGATCAAGAGGTATAAAACTACTCCTAAACTTTGTTCTTCAATAAATTGTTTTTGATGCATCATATATAAACCTATGCATCTTGAAGGGGATTTGCATGGCTATAGCTTTGATAAAATGTATGACATGCTTCCGTTGCTTTCGTATATAAATTTTAAATTGTATATGCATGCTAGTCACTAGAAATCCCACATAAATCTCATATTTTCCCTTCAAGTGGTATCAGAGCCAAAGGTTTATGTATGATGTGTCCTTTTAGATTTTATGCATATGGGTTTTAATTTTATGTATGTCATATTATTGCTTCATTCAAAATATGTTTATCTTTTGTTTTTTCAAAGTGTTGAAAAATTGTAAATCAAAAGTTGAAAAAGGATATGCAAGAAAAGTGTTTTTGATGCATGAATGAAGTTTGAGTTTAAATTGTTTTTCATTCAAAATATGTTTATCTTTTGTCTTTTCAAATGTTGAAAAGGTGTGTCAATAGTTGAGAAAGATATGTATGCAAAAATGTTTTGGATGCATGAATGAAAAGAGGGTTTAGAAACAAAAATTTTTGGGGTTTTATTCCTCAAAGGGGGTTCGGCTAAATGGGGATTTTTTGTTAGTGTTCGTGTTTTGTTTTGAACCTCACACACACACTTTGAAGCTAGAAAGTAGTGATCTTGTCACTTTTGTTTTTTGGGTTTGAAAAATCACCAAGAACATACAAATCTTGAAAATATGTTCATGGTTTTGTTCTTGGTGTTCATGGTTTGGTTTTTGGTGAAAATGGTTTTACATGCATTGTTTTGTGGTTATGGATGATGTACATACCATCCATAGCCTACACCAAAATTTAAATTAATACCTAGAATTGTCTAGATATATATTTCCATCATTCTTTTTCCCTAAAGTCCTTAAAGCAAAAATAAGTGACAAACAAGATGTATTCTTTTTCTTCTTTAAGTTGAAATAATGCAAGGTGGGTGAGACCTACCCACTTCCCCCTTCATTTGGCCGGCCAACTCAAGTGATTTTCCCACTTGAGGGTCCTTTTGTAATCATGAAAAGTTTGGTATTACTTTTAGTATTTATGGTTTGACCCCTAACTTTTTCATATTTGCATTTAGACCCCTACTATTTAAAAATTGAAATGTTTGATTTTAATTTTGTTTAATGTTTAAACTCATCATTGAATTATGCCCATATGCACTAAATCTAATTGTTTATATGTTGCATTCCATTTGATTATTTAATATGATTAAGTAATTAGAAAATGGGTGACTATGGACTTATGCCTTAAACGATAATTGAGCTATGAGATAAGGCGCTAAAATCAAATTGTTTGTACCTTGGGAATGTGTTTTAATTACTGTTTCAATTGGACCTTGTCACGTTTCAACATTAATCTATCTCTCCCTCTTAGTATGTGTAATTTGTAGGAATTTGTAAAAATCGGTTTGTAATTCTTATTACTTCTTAATCTCTTTTAGTTAGTTGATTCCCTCTAGTGCTAGACTAGAGTTTCTTTAACTATTGGTAAGGAGACATTGAAGGAATATTTGTGAAAAACATGTTCATTTAAGCAACATCAATAGCATGCAATTAACAATTAAGGCGGAATCATGCTTGTATGCACTTAAAACAAAACATTTACCATGAAATTCAAAGCCTAGTAGATAGGTGAACCAAGACTCAACTCAAAACAAAGTGAGTTGAGAAATCAATACCTTTGTAGATTCCTCTTTGCATAAGCAAAGGCTAATCACCCAAAGAGAGGGCTTTCATTCCTTGCATCTTAGATCCATGGATTTGGATGGATGAAAAGGTTTCTCCAAGTTCCCAAAATTGAGAACCTCTAATGATTCATCACCAAGGCATAATGAAGAAGAAATGAGTGACCTTGGAGGAGTTTGATTGCTAGATGATCCCTCCAAGGTGGCCTAAATTTTAGAGAGAAATGAGAGCTTGTGTTCTCATCCTTTCCCCAAAAATTACCATATGTAAATTTTAGGCTATAAAGTCATTTATATAGTCCCTTCAAATAAGTGACCTAATGGACCAAAAGCCCTATTCTTCTAACATGGCAAGCCTATAGGGTTTATTGGGCTTTCAAGCCCTTTGTTTATTCAAGTTGTCATACAACTTGAGTTAATGGGCTTGACATTCAAATCCCATTGGGCCTTGCGGCCCAAAACTAACCCGAGGTCTTTAACGAACTTATTCGTTTGATTAATTAACATATTAATTAATCCTAGCCTTAGATAAATAATTAAACCATTTAATTATTCTTACTCATCTCCGTTGTTTCTTCAAACTCTACCTTACTCGGTGAACGATCCATTAGGTTCCTTTTAGCGAGGCAGTGGGCGATTAAAACTCTTTCTAATCGATTGTGAATTGAAACTTACTTTCAATTCTCCCGTTAGTGATAATACACTTTTAGGGCTTCCACAAACCATGGTTGACGCCTAGCAGCATGTCATGGTTACCCAAGCTAATCAGAAGAGGTGGAGAACCTATTCAGTTTTAGGATTACAAATGCAATACGGTCTTTCTCTAATACAATACTCTTGACCACATTGTTTGGTTTGATAGTTTATTCATGTCTACTATCCAATGTGAGTCTTGTGCTTATATGATTACCTTGAATGTGATTTGGAACACATTCCTAAATCTCATTCATACTTTGGCCAAAGATTCTTAATCATATCATAGAGTATTCTCCCTCAAACAGTTTGAAGGTTAGAGATCCCTTGTTGCACATTCACTTGCCTCCATGGCTAAGTGGCTTAACCCCAACGATGCCATGGACACCCTCCTGATGGAGTGACTTTGACATAATCAAAGATTAAGGACCTAACCACAAGACAACTGTGATGCCTCAGGTCAAAAGACTAATTTGCATTATCCTAACCATGAGTTCTCATGTGACATGAATATGAGAACTCTTCGTTGATCGTGTTCAGTGAACTCATTCTCTATTGAGCACCTACGTACTTGTCTTGATGTCACACACACCAATGACTCGAGACTAGTCACTCTTCCTGAGAGAAGACATAGCACGTACTGATCTTAACGGACTGTCAATGCCCAATTGACAATCCTATGATCAGGAACGTTTAGGATGTGTCAACGAAAGAATGGTCTCATGAATCTAACTTCTTTAGATCGCATTCTTCCAATCACATATTCCTTGGACTTATCGTTTAAGCATATAACATTTATATGAGACGGCTCAAACAATAATGTTTGCCCTTAATATTAAACTAGATTAGTTTAACATGTGAAATGTCCATAAAGTATCATCATATGATTGGTTTTAGGGCACATTTCCAACAGACATAACTAAAAGAGGGTTTTGACATGAGATTCAAGATTAAATGGGTCCAACGCCCTAATAAGCAATGAATGATTGTCTTTCATTTCTAATGGCTCAATGAAAATGTTTTAATTGGATTGAAAAGCACGTAATTAAAATGACACAACCTCCCCGAGATCTTATTCAACAATGTTGGCTCGTTGTTGCAATAACCCAATAAGTCCATGGTCATCCAAGAGCCTAAGATAACTATAAAGTCCAATTTCAAAGGATTGCAAAAACCGTAGTAGTAGTAGTTACTTCCAATATTTGAAAAATTCGTTTTTGATATTGATTTGTTTTTCTTAAAACAAATAGTGGAAGTATCATACGCTACTAAACTATAATGATTTCAATTAGTAGTTATATATATCTCCAATATTTTGAAAAATGTTTTGATATTGATTTGTTTTATGAAAACGAATAGTGGGGATATCATATGCTACTAATTTCATTAACTTTGGACTAGTAGTTGTAATAGGACAATTTATTTGAATATGTTTAAATAAATAAAATTGATGAGACCTTAAAATCCCTCAACAAACGAATATTAAGTTGATAAACGAGAGATGTTTTGAACATTTCTTCGTAGGCCTTCCACCGTGGTGGGCTCCAATCGTTTGTGACTTGTACACCGGCTTCACCCTATCATGGGGGAGTACAAAGTGCATGCTTACACTCAGGAGGAGTCCATAAACATATGATGAGGTAAGTGTAGGCAACGAGGATAGCCAACATCGTATCATCGTGAGGTTATTCTTGAACCCCTACATGAACTAAGCATGGTGGGAATAACTTAACTAAGTGCAATAATGCCAACATCGTATCATTGTGAGGCAACATTCTCTAGAGGCCAAACTAGATGGGTAATTACAAGAGTTGTAAATGGGTAAGTGTACCCTCTCATTATTATTTTTGCTAGCCAGCATCGTATCATCGTGAGGTGGGCTTGGTAATAGTGAGCCTCCTATAACCTGCTAGGAGCTTTCTTTGAAATCTCCCGGATTCCATCTTGAGGGATATGGAATTTGCCAAAAATGGTGGGTGGTGTCATTCGGTTTAAAGACCCGAATCGTGTGACTTAATCAACAATCAAACTAATTTATTTTATTGTTTATGTATTTAGATATGGTTGGAAGCACATTCGCGAAAATACTCGACAAACATTGCCTAGAGGGGCACAATTTCCCATCATGGTATCGTAATGTCAAGATTCTCCTAACATTGGAGAAGATTGTTTACGTACTAGACAAAGCTCCACCTGACATACCTCTTGGCCCTGAGGCCACAGAGGATGAACGTGCTAAGTATGACAAGCACGTTGAGGATGATACACAAGCCAAGTGCTATCTGTTGGCTTCCATGAATGAGGAGCTACAGAGACAGCACGAGGGCATGGACAGTGCATTTTCCATAATACTCCATCTTACGGAGTTATATGGTGAAGGAACGCGCAACCGTCGCTTTAACACTGTTTGTGAACTTGTGAAGACCAAGATGGTCAAAGGGGCTCCAGTGCATCAACATGTACTGAAGATGATAGGATTCATAGAACAACTGGAGAACCTAGGTACTCCACTTGACGGGGAATTGGCCCAGGACTTTATATTGGCTTCTCTTCCTGATTCATTTTCGCAGTTCGTAATGAACTACAATATGAATAAAATAGATAGTACTCTCTCTGAGTTACTAAACATGTTAGTAACTGCTGAGAAGACTATGAAAGAGAACGTTGTAGGGACTGTTGCAGTAGCCTACAACAAGCCATCCTCTTCCAATCCTAAGCCGTATGGCAAAGGAAAGGGGAAGGAGATAAAGTCTCCCACTCCTAAGCCAAAAGGAGGAGTGAAGAAAAAGAAAAAGGCAATGGAGCCCAAGGGGACTTGCCACCACTGTGGAAATGAGGGGCATTGGAGGAGGAATTGCAGGTTTTACCTTGCAACTCTTAAGGACAAGCCACAAGGTATGGTTTATGTTCTCATCTTCAATTCTAATTGTTAGATCTTCTAAATATTTATATTTGATATAAAGTGCTAATCACTTGTATAATTGTATATAGGTGGAGGAGCTAAGTAGAAGAGGAACAAGCAAATAAAAGAGTGAAGAAGGGTTCGGTCACCATGATTTTGCTTACTACTTGGGAAGTTTGTTTAGGCATTTAAAGATTGTCTTTAAACTTTCTTATTGTGTTAAGAACTTATTATGTGGCTTCATATGATGGAAGACCACTATTAATGCCTAAATGTTTGAAGGTACTTAAATAAGTCTCTAAATGTTTAGAGCTAATTCCTTTTAAGTTAAACATTGTGAATGTTTGTGTTATCATATTAATGTAATGTGATGAATGCCTTCTAATATATTATTTCCTTAAAGTAGTGTTATGAATTGAATATTGTCTTGTTGTATCCTAGTTGAGATACAAGATTTATATCACATTATAATGATATAAGTAATAAGAAAAACGTTTTCTATGGTTATCACTTAAAACACAATAATCAAGGTCACTCTTGATTCAATTAGTAGTTTTGAACAACTAATTGGGCATTCTTAAAATTGTTTTAAAATGTTAAGTGTGTTAGTGATTAAAACCAAGAAAGAAGTGTCTAAATCTATAAAAAGTTTAAAGATTTTAATCACTTAATAACAAGGCATCAACTTAATGAAGGTTGAAACAAATGAGCTTGAAAGGTTTTAAAGCTACTACACAATGTCCTCTACTCGTACATTCCACGTTTATACATTTTTGAATGTATGAAATCATTTCTCATTAAAGTCATAAGAAATAGTGGGAGGTGTTAAAATGGATATAAACTTGAATATGATTGGTTTATAGTTGTCTAAATAATAATAGTATTTGACTATTATTAAGAGTTTGAAATTTTAATTGTTAAAAGACTCAAGCTCTTCAAAACGTTAAAAATCTATGTTGTGTAACATTCTAAATAATAGTCTTTGAATGTTGGTTTCGTCAACCTAGCATAAAATGGTTATATGTTGGAAGTTGTCCATCATTCTCTTTTATGAGAACAAGCTAATAACAAAGCATATGGACAAGTTGATGAAACAAAAGGGAATAGTTTCAAAATGAGTCACAACATATAGTTGAACAACAAGACAATCCAAATTCGTCACCTCATGGTTCAAATTCGTCACCTTATGGTTCAAATCATAAATTAAGAAAGCATTTTCCTATATGATAGAAAATCATTTTCATATGTGACATAAAATCACAAAAGGGACACATGTATGGACTTGTGAGTAGATATCCAAAAGTGAAAGACCATAGGTTATCACTTTAAGATATTACTATATCCCAGGATCAGAACCAAAGCAATTGATAGAGTATTATTGCCTTTAAGAAAGGAACATCAAAGTGGGACTTTGGAAGCGTGCATTCACTTAGGTTACGAACCAAAGTGAAAATAACCCATTTTAACAAATGGAACTTCATAATGGATGAAGTACTAATCATATGAATGTATTGTTAGTATCGTACTACAATGGTCTCAAGGTTGGAGCAAAGTTTGTATAAAGTATACAAACGAAATATATATATCGATATATTGTTTTAGAAACTGCTTCAAAAGGTGTTTTGAATGGAAGGGGTTCTTTTAGAACCAATGATTGAATCCAAACCATAAGGTCGTTAGTAGGATACTACGACGTAATGGGGCGATAGCTCAAGCCATGGAATCAAGGTCTCATCAAAGTATTCGAACACAAGAAAGAGACATCATCAAAATGTTTTAGAAACATTTGATAAGTAAATCCCTTTTAAATTAAAAGGTGATTAAATACATAACCAAGTTAACCTACGAGCATAAGAGAGGGAGATTGTTGGATGTATAAGATACACTAGTGATTGACTTTAGTGCAAGTGGGAGATTGTTGGAAATATGCCCTGAAAGTCAATCTTTGGAAGAAACCTTTCAGGACAATGAATTGATGTATATATGACTCTTATACATCGGAAGGCAAAGATACTAATTAGGATTATCTCAATGAACGAAATATGTCCTAAATAGTGAATCCATGGACAATGGATCGATGGAAGAAGTAACCTAATGATGTTAGATTACAGAGACCTTCTTCTCATAACCATCATGTCCAAAAAGGTTCCTGGTCATAAGGATTGTCGGAGGGATACTGACAATCCATAGACTGGTACATACTATGTCCGCTTCAATTGGAAGGATGGAAAGTCTCATCCCATTCATGTAGCGACACTAAGACAAGCATGTAGGTGCTCATTAAGGGAATGAGTTCACTGAACACAATCGAACGAGAGTACTTGCATGGAGGTCTACTCACATGTCAAGCAAGTAACTCTAATGGTTGGAATAATGTAAGTAATCCTTTGACCTGAGGCATCGTCGTTGTCTTGTGGTTAAGTACTTAATCTTTGATTATGTTAAAGTCATTCCATTCGAGAGTGTCCAAGGCATCGTTGGGGTTAAGCCACTTAGCCATGAAGGCAAGTGAATGCGCAACAAGGAATCTCTAATCCTCGATAAGAGAGGATGAATACTCTAAGATATGATTCGGGAATCTTCGGCCGAAGTATCGAGCGTAATAAAGGAAAGCGTTCCTATACGTCTCAAATGAATCGTATAAGAAGGAATAATCACATTAGGGGTTTGACATTATAAATCCATACCCTAGTAATGTGATTGAGAGTATTGTTTTAGAGAAGGATCGAATTACATTGTAATTCCAACTGAATAGGTTCTCCGAATAACTTCTACATTAGCTTGGGTAGCCATGATATATGGTTAGATGTCACTCATGGCTTGTGAGTTCTTCTAGATGATTAAATGTAGTCATTAAAAGGAAGGTGAATTAAAAGTAAGTTTTAATTCACTAAGTGATTGGATAATCAATTGGATTGGTGCCAATCACCTCACTGCCTTGCTAATTAGAACCTAAAAGGTTGTTCACCAATACACTCTTGTAGTGAGTAACTAATGGATGAAGGAAATAATTAATTGGATTAATTAAGTGTTTTGATTAATTTAGAAAGTCTAAAGAAATCATAAAAGCGATAAAGATCGTTTTGGGCTTAAAGAAACGTTCGGGTTTAATTGGGCCCATTGGGCTTTTATTCAAGCATTGGATGACTTGAAATAATTAAAAGCCCAAAGCCCAAACCAAACATCAAAGGCCGGCCAAAGAGAAGGGAGAGAGTGGGTCAATTGTTGACTTGTTTCTTTATGTAATAAAAGGAACATTATGATGAAACATGAGTTAGGGTGTTAGGTGGTTCATAATACACAAAAGAAAAGGAAAATCTCTCTCTCTCCAACCTCAAAGGCCGGCCACCAAAAGGAAATTTTAGCTAATCATCTTATCACCCTTTGGTTAATTCCTTCATCTTTCTCATTACAAAGTGGGTGAGGATCTTTAGAGGTTTTCATATCTTTGGAAACTTGAAGAGGACCTAGGAGCACTCATTCTCAACAAAGTGGAGGAGGCAAGGAGGGAGGCTAGGCTCAAGGAGTTCAAGGAGCAAAGAGCTTGGAGGTGCTCAATCCTTGGTCTTAGATCTAGATCAAGAGGTATAAAACTACTCCTAAACTTTGTTCTTCAATAAATTGTTTTTGATGCATCATATATAAACCTATGCATCTTGAAGGGGATTTGCATGACTATAGCTTTGATAAAATGTATGACATGCTTCCGTTGCTTTCGTATATAAATTTTAAATTGTATATGCATGATAGTCACTAGAAATCCCACATAAATCTCATATTTTCCCTTCACCGGCCACATAGTAGCTCTCTATAGGGCGTATGGTCATAGTATACAGACCACTCGAGATATGTTTCATCTTCTCTATAATACGCTTTTAGCCATATTCGTAGGAAGTGATGCACATGAATTAAACTTCATTTTCTACATAGGTTTCATCATTGTAATTATTGTCTTTAATGCCCTTGAAACTCAACAACGTTCTTCCAGAATGTGGAGAATAGAGTGTCTCATCAATGATTAAAATTGTACCATTGGACAACATTATACTTGCCATACCATTTCCTTCGATTAGGTTGGATGGTCCCGAGAGGGTTGTCAAAGGTGTATTTTTAGGTATAAAGTTAGCGAAATAAATGTGTTCACGCAAAATGGTGTGCGTGGTTGCACTATCTACCAACAACTAAATTTCCTACTAGTCATACCTAGAAATAAAAATTAATTTGAATTGGTCACATGCATAAAAGTTCTAAAAACAAATATCCATTCAAAATAATTTAAGTATTCAAGGCTGTTAATTAAAAAATTTAATATCCAAAAACAAATCACCCACAAATAATCCAAATATAAAGGAAATTGCTAAAAAATTAAACCAAAAAAACAAGGGGGGTCAGCCACTAGTGGAATTCGGCCCCATTGTTCCAAATAACAACTAAAAATAGTTCATGTTTAAGATTCTAATATTCCATAAGGGCAATATCCTCCTGAAAGTTAGAAACCTCAATCTTGGTACTCTTCGGTTCATTCACTTGCACAAAGTTTGATTTAAACTTCTTATGACGAGAATGATATTCAGTTACAACCTTCTAGGGAGCACGGCAAACATGGGACCAATGGTCCATTGAACCATAGCAGTAACATATATCCGCAACCATGGTTTCAAGTGCTTTGCCCTTATTCTTGAAGTTTGGGGCCTTAGGAGTAGGGTTAGGGAGTTTTTGGGCTCGGTTTCCCCCCTTAGGTGGGCCTTGGCTCTGTTGACCTTGACGGGGTGGCTTTTGGGCACCCCTACCATGCGTATGTTGGAATTTTAGGCATTGATTCATGCTATAGTGTGCTTCAGGCACATCAGTCGTCCCAGTAGGTCAAGCTTTATGGTTTTTCATCAACAGTTGATTATGTTTTTTAGTGAGAAGTAAATTAGAGATCAAATCCGAAAACTTGGTGAACTTCTAAGCCCTATATTATTGCTGCAGGATAATATTAGTGACAAAGAAGGTTGAATAGGTCTTCTTTAGGAGATCCTCTTAGGCCAAGTTCTCGTTGCAAAACTTGAGAAGTGATCGGATTTGACAAACTTCAGAATTATATTTATTCACAGACTTAAAGTCTTGGACGTGCAAATTCTACCAGTCATGTCTTACTTCAAGCAAGAAGATGTCCTTTTGATGATCAAAACAATCAGCCAAAGCGACCCAAAGTGCTCATGAATATTCCTCAGCAAGGTACTCGGTTTGCAGTGCGTCATGAATTTGTCTTCGGATGAAGATCATGGCAATGGTTTTCTCAGTTTCGCTAACCTGGTTGTCTGTCTCATCTTTAATGGCGGGACACAAATTCTTTGTAGTTAGGTGGAGCTTCACATCTTGGACCCACTTGAGGTAGTTCTTTCCAAAGACCTCTAAAGCAGTGAAGTCGAGTTTGTTCGAATTCGACATGTCCCTATCAAAAAATAAATGGACAAGAATGTGGTTAGTACAATGGAATAAAAAAATCAATCCATTCACATAGGAGTAGAACATTCAGGTTCCAATAGACATGTATTGGTTTAAATTTACATGAAAAAACTTAGGGTTTTCATGGATGATGTTTTTAAGGAAAACTTCAAGTTTTCAAATAAGGCATGTTTCTAGAAACTTCAGGTTTCGAAAAATAATTATGAACTTCAGGTTCACATGTTCATGCAAACAAACACATATACATACACATTATTATGCAACAAGAGAATATGCAAATAGAACTCCTAGTCTAGAATTATAATTAAATTAATTATTTGGACTTCGGGCCAAATTCAAAGTGTGGGTGAAAAAAAATTATAAAACTCATAAGGCCTAGAAAAGAGGCATTTCAACTCGGGGCCAAAAATAATGGACCAAAGCCCATGGGCGGGCTAAAAAAATGGGTGCCGTGGTCCAGTCCCAAAAACTAGGTTGGGGTAGACACAGACCTTGCATGAAAGCAAGCCTAGGCGTCACAAAGAAGTGGGCTACGAGTTCAAGCCCAAAATAGGGCTGGGATCCTGTGCAATGCTGACATGGGGGGACACCAAAGCCCAATTGGGCTGGTGTTATTCACGAGCCAGGTTTTGAGCAAAAAGCCCATATGCACAAAAGTGGGTTACAGTTATAGGCCCAGATGGCATGGCCCATAATGAGGGCGCCAATCTTATGCAACATATACACGGATTTACCAGCAACAGCAGTAGCTGAGATCCAGTGCGGTGGGAACACTGTGGTCAACAGGTTGTTGTTGGGCCGAGATGAGCGCCATAGCCCAAAGGGCTAGAGCTTTGCCGAGAGACAAGCCAAGCCCAAGTAGGCTTATCTAAACACCCTATCGCAAGCTGGGTGAACTCGCCAAAAAAGAAGATCGGTGCCACCACTTCAAGCGGTCGTGTCATGGTGCAAAAATCAAGGCGAAGGTTGTGGGTTCAACAACAACCCATAAGTTTGAACAGAGAGTGAAAAACTCTCGAAGTTGTATAACTTTAGAAATTTTCGATTTGAATTTCAAAGAAAAACATCGAATTTCAAGCAAGGACTCGTTGGTGACGACTTCAGGTCGTCGATGAGGTAATTGTGGTGGCTAGGCATGGCTGCAAGCCATGCTACTCGAAGGTTCAAGGGAGAAGACGCCATTTAGGGGTCATGTTTAAGGTTTGGGCCTGGAGCCGTGGCTCCAAGTACGAGTTTCTCAGCTCGGGAAAAGAAATATGACCCATATGACATGGTTGGGTTTCAACAAAACCTTAAAAAAATACTTTGTAATTTTTTTCAATTCCAAATTATAAAGTTAATGAAATTTCATGCATATTTAACATTTAATTCAATGCATGAGCAGATATATGATGCAATTCATGGTAATATCAATTCACATAATTCAATAATTATGAATATAATGCATACACAATCTATGTAGAATCTAAAATTCTAAAAAAGGTAAAGTTGGATCATGCATTATGGTAAATGTTCATTCTATTAGGGTTGCAAAAATATCGAGATAAAAATAGTTGTTTTGAAAGAACCTAATTGCGTGATGATATTGATGAACTGGTTTGATGCAGAAAAACTTCCACGTCAGATTTCTAAGCGCAGCGGTAGGGAAGAATTGATAACTTGTTGTGATCTATTTTATCTAACAGGAAGAAAGAGGGCCAGCAACACAGAGAGAAAATGAGAGAGATATGTTTGTAAGGTTGTGTAGAGAATGTGTTATTCTTCCTACGCAGTGCCTTTATTTATAGTAATAAGGGAGGGGAAAAAATCCTTTTCCTCCAAGGAATACAAGTTCCAATAGGGAAAAATAACTAGAATCAATTCTAATATAAGATTTACTCAATGACACTTAAATAAGAAGTTTATAACATCAATTTAATAAATGATGGACCAAAATGATTTGACAATCAATCGATGGTAATTTTGTCATTTTCTCCTTATTGTAAGGAGTTTTCACGGATATACTAAAATGATTGATACTAAACAAACTCAGGACCACTTCCATCAATTTTAAAATAAGGGCCAAAGTGAAGACATATGCCAATATTAGGAACCATTTTGGTAAAAAAGCCAAAATTTTATACATTCTGGTTTGGTATTGCTGTGCTTTGAAAAAAAAAACTGCTTCTGCTGTGCTGTGAGAATAAGCTTATTTTTGTTGTTTCACGTTTTCAACTTTTTTTCACCTAAAATTGTGAAAATAAGCTGTTTTTAAATATTTTCTAAACACTTTTTGAGCTCAGCCTATTTTAATACCCATTTTTTATACACGTACATTAATACCAAAACAGTACTAAACATATCATATACTAGCGTTTGCAAGGAAAAACTGAAATTTTGGGCCGGGCTGATCATGAATGGGCTGGACCAAATCATGATTAGGTGGTTCTATCCAATGACATTTCCCGCCACAGAAAAAGAAAAGGAAAAGTCGTTTGCCTCCCATCCCAACCACCACCATTTCTATCCAAATCCCTACTCAACTGCTTCTCCGCTCAGCTCCCTAGGGTTTCTCAGAGCCAGACATGGCCCTAATCTCCTCCTCGCAAACCCTAACCCTAAGATCCACTTCTCCAACCCTCTCTCATCCTTCTCATCCATCTCACTTCGCTATTTCCCAATCACCACCTAGCAATCATCACTCTCTCTCCCTCTTCTACTCCCCGAAATCAACGACACAGTTTAGCGCTAGACGACTTGTCGTTCCTAGAGCCTCCTCAAACGAGAGCATCGCCGTGGATTTCAACCCCAGTATCGGTGAGATCCTCGGCGACGTTAGCATTTTCACCGCCGCTGGTGATTCCGTCCAGTTCAAAGACCTCTTGGTTCCGAACGAGGTCACTTTTCTACTTTTACCCTCTCAAATCTCTCTAATTTTTCTTAAATTATTGACTGGATTTGTTTTTGTGATTTTAATTTCTTCTGGAGTAACCTTTTTCTGTTAATTTGATTGGAAAATGTTTTTACATGCGTTTAGCAATGAAATTATAAAGATACTTGCTATAATAATGTGCAGAAATTATGAAAATTTTGGATTTTTTCTTGATTTGATGTGGTTTATTATTTTTGAAAGTGTTGCTTATTTATTTTGTTTCAGGGGGTGGCTGTTGTTGCACTATTGAGGCACTTCGGATGCGTTTGCTGGTAATTAGTCTTCTTAACCATATTTGTAATTTGGGGCTTTTTTTTTTCAAGTTGCTGGATGTTCTCTAGATTTGTTACCTTTATATGTGCTTGTTTTTTTGAAGTTGGGAACTTGCTGCATCTTTGAAAGAAAATAAAGCTAGATTCGACTCAGCTGGTGTGAAACTAATTGCAGTCGGTGTTGGTACTCCCGATAAAGCTCGTATCCTTGCTGAACGGGTATCTTTAATTTCCTCCTTGTGTCACCACAGCGTTTCTTCAGCTGCTTTTTTTAAAGCTGTGTTTGATGCTGTAATTTTTTACGGTTATATCTGCATTTAATGAGTATCACAATCGGATATGGCATGACAAGAATGGGTATGCGTGAAACAGCAATATGGTTTTATTTGATATGTGTCACGTATGCATCCACATACATCCCATATACATGCTGGATCAAGGAATGAGATGCTAAGTTTTTTAGCAAATGGTTGCGATCCTTATATCTGATACATAACATCTATATGAGTGGTGAACCTAATGTTACGTTAAGCATGTTAGTTTTCTGATCATCAAAAGAAAGCCACTTGACATGAATATCTGTTCGGGGTCGTGTTCCTGGGTCACAGATACAGGCACCTATTTTTTAACATTTGTAACCGTCATGTGTATCTAACAGTTTTAAGTGTATTGGACATTACCATTTATCTAACAGTTGAAGGGTACATAATATTTTCTGGGAACAGTATTTACCTGTGCAAGGTTCCTGTAACATCTCTTTGTAGTACTCATCAGAAGAACTAGTTTATCTGTTTATCAAGCAGATGTCTTTGTTGAGCGTTTATTCACCCATTGCAACAGTCCTTTGACACTTATTGCCCTTAAGAAACTCAAACTAGTCCCTTTTGTTATGTGATTTTGAATAAGTGGGTGAAGGGTGAAGAGAGAGGTTAGTGAGATAATGGTTGGAGGAAAATAAGAATAAGGGAGACAGAGTTTTATGTGTAGGGTGATGACAGGAAACATAATTTGTACACTGTGCGGTTAATGTTGGTGCGTACACAAATATAATTCGTACAGTGTAGTTAATGTTGGCTTGTGTGTGTGATATGCATCTTCAACTCTTAAATGTGGAAGGATCTAAAGTTCCTCATCTGGAGTTTGAAGGTGTGTTTAAAAGTGTGTGGTTTTATGGCTCCTGAATAGGGCCCTTTTATTATATTAACCGGTTCAGAAAAGTAGAAAAAGTAAGAAAGCCTATGAGCCTTCAATGACTCTAAGCTGTATTGAGATGTGTAGAATTGAGACCCTTCTTGTACCTG
Organism: Pyrus x bretschneideri; assembly: GCF_019419815.1. NCBI lineage: Eukaryota > Viridiplantae > Streptophyta > Magnoliopsida > Rosales > Rosaceae > Pyrus > Pyrus x bretschneideri. Next base: position 3,088,810 of record NW_025999820.1, on the reverse strand, counting down.
TTTCCTTGACTTTCTTGATCAGAAGCATGCAATCACATATGGCTAGCTACTATCATGTCATCTGTCGTGTTTATTTAAGAAACAGTTCAGTTGATGAAACATTGACATGATTGATTAATTTGATCACTTGATTTCTTCATATGCTCAAAATGTTCCAAAATTTTAGGAACCTTTTGACAAAATGAAACAAACATCATTTGGTGAAGTCTCATTCAATCATGCTATCATAGAACGGAACCTAGTTTGTTTAAATAAGCATGTCACGTGACATGATAGTGGTTGATCATACTTGTTTATATGCTTTCCATTTGGAGAAAGCTATTTACACCTACTTTGACCTTAATGTCATTACTTAGTTTGCTTAGGTTCATGTTGAGGATGCCAGACTTTGGCATCAGTAATTGGTCTGCCATAGCAGGATACTGGACTTTGGCATAAGTAGTAGGTCTGAAGTTTCTACGTCACATGTTTAGAGAGACTTGGACTCAGATTATAGAAGAATGTGTAATCATCTCTTCTCAAACTATGTTCAAGGCATCATAGCATTTGAATAAGCTTACACAACATAAATCCTGTAATTCTCCTTAAATGTTTAAACCAATTATTGCGATTTCTTAATTTAATATGTGCATACTGATGCCATGGACTTTATATCTTGATCTCTGGGCTGATTCTTTTCCCCATGATGTCCTATCTTCAGTTACCATTTCCAATGGATAGCCTTTATGCTGATCCTGATCGCAAGGTAATAAATTTTGTAGTTTTTTCTGTCTTCTCAAGGTTCTATATGTACTTTGTCTTGATCGCAAGGTATTTCATTTTATAATGTGCTAAATTATGTATGTTTAACTGGTGAATCTCTTATTCTGGTGAATGTCTCTGACTCAACACTTCGGTTATAGGCATACGATGTTTTGGGATTATACTATGGACTTGGACGAACCTTCTTCAATCCAGCTAGTGTATGTTCGTTTCCTGCTTTCTGCTTGTTATCTTCAATCCAGCTAGTAATTTTTATGATATTTGTGTATTTTTGGAAAACTATGATACGGCAGGCAAAGGTATTTTCAAGATTTGAGGCTTTTCAGAAAGCTTTGAAGAATTATACCATTGAAGCCACTCCAGAGGACAGAAGTAGTGTGTTACAACAGGTTTAAGCTTTTGATCAATTCTATATAATATCTTATTAGGAGTTATATTAAGCAGATAACCTGGTTAACGTGGTCGTTGATTCAACCCACCCTTAATTTTTTGTAACAGATGTTTTACTTTTCTTATTTTCAATATAAATCAGGGAGGGATGTTTGTCTTCAAAGGTAAGCAATTGTTGTATGGTCGGAAAGACGAAGGGACAGGTGATCATGCCCCTTTAGATGATATCTTCGATGTTTGCTCCAAAGTTCCCGTCTCATAGATCCAGTGGAGTCTCCATACGAAATGCAGAGACTCATTCATATTTCATGTCTCAGAGTAATCAGACCATCGGACAGTCCGCCTGTTCGACTGTGCCTGTCTTAACGTTTGTATAGTTAAAATTAAAATGTATGCTGATAGATTGCATTTATCTGGCTGTAGTATATAGATTACCATACAGAATGGAGTTCGTTATAGTATGTAAGGCCCGTGTTTGCTTAGTTCAATAAGAAGTGGCCATGTGCTACGTTGTCTTGCCAAAACATTCAAGTCAAGCAGCACGCTACTTTTCCCTCTTCACAAAAGCAATTTTTCACCTTGATCTTCATACAAACAAAATTAAAAACGGGTCACATTTTTCTTCTTTTTTATGCATTTGGATATGATTTCTTGTTCATCTATTTATTTGGCTTTGTTAAATTTATATTTATTAGCCAAAAATAAATATATTTTGAGACACTTAATATATACTTTATGGGGAAAAAAAAATTACTATGAATGAGGGAGTGAATTATGAGGTGTAATGGTGTATCACTGTATGTGTGTTGGCAATAAGATTGAACATTTAAGGTTTGTATGGAACTGCTAAAATAGAGAATAATTCTCAACACGTAGGAGTTTATTTAAAAATCTTATGAAAAACACGCACACACGCACATAGAAAGTGCTTCTAATGTTCGGAAGTGCTTTTATGTGTTTCTATGAAGAAAGTTAAACATGACTAGAAGCACATTCAAGAAAACATAAAATCACTCCGGGACATGTCTAGAAGTGCTTTTAAAATTTGTACAACAACTCAAACTTTTGGACTTTGATCAAAGTACCCCATTTATTGGTTTTTTTTATTTTTTTTATTTTTTTTACACAATAGTCTATTCAATATTCATAATAATTTGGTTCGAATTGATATTTGAAGAGAATCGAGCTTAAGATCATTTACTTATGAATGTAGAAAATTACCTTTAGATTCTAATACTAACTACCAATAACAAAATAAAATTAATTTTTTTTGCTTATAAACAAAATTAATCTTTAATACGAGAGAAAAAAGATCAAACGGTGAGCGCAAAGATGGAAGAAAAGGGCAGGAAGATTGGTTGAGTCGAGCAGAAAGGGAAACAAAAATAAAAAATTGCCTCATTAGGGATCTGGAGCCGTCCGATATTTTGAACGGTGAATCTTGTGTGTGTACGGACGGGTAAGAAACCTAATCCTATCAAAACTCTGTTTGTTAGTTAATTTATTTACATTATGATTTCTAATACCTGAAGGAGAAGGAGTACTCTCTAGGTACTTAAGGTAAACTCTCCTGTTCCTCGTTCGGATCACTTGTAATATTTTTTGAGAACCTGCAAGTGTGTTTTCTAGGTTTTGGTTGCCATGGAAGCTCAGCCCGGAAGGTTGTACGTGGCTAACTTACCGAACGAGTTTACTGAAACTACCATGAAAGAATACTTCAGCAAGTATGGTGAAGTAAAGGACTGTGTGATTATTGTAGACAAAGTTACTCGTAAACCTAGAGGATTCGGCTTTGTTTCCTTCACTCACCCATCGGTGGCTGAACAAGTCATGGGAGAAGAGCACATCATCCTCGGTAGAAAGGTATGTTTCTATCTATACTTTCTAAATTTGTACCAACATAGGTGTTATGATTTACGTTCAACCATGACGCTGCATCCTCAATCCATGAAGAAAAACCTTCCGTTCGAAGAGCAAACTTTGCTAACTCATGTGCCACTTTGTTACCATCACGCCGCTGCCACACAACAAAAACCAGGGAAGCATCATCAATCAGGCATCCTGTGCCACCTAAACATGCAAGCCTTAGTTGAATTTATAACCTCCACTGCCCCTCTTGCATGTAGTTCAAGCACAATATATAGTTCGAAAGCCCATGTCTAGTGCATCTTGCTGCCATTTATTTTCTAGCATATCTAACTTGAATTTTGTGAATCTGTGTGTTATTTTTACAGTTCAACTTTTGGTGTATTAGATAGTGACCTCTTGTCTTTCTTGTCTTTCGTTGTCCAAATTATATGATGTAGGCAGATGTGAAGACAGCTTTACCAAAGAGTATTGTGAAAAACCAAAACCAAGAGGACCAACATGCTCAATCCGAACCATCTTATAACGCCAGAAGGATTTTTGTTGGAGGTTTACCACACAATCTAACGCAAGGGGAATTCAAGAACTACTTTGAGAAGTTCGACACAGTTACGGATGCAGTTATAGTATGTTGCAAGGAAAGTGGCAAGTCCAGGGGCTTTGGCTTCATCACTTTTGAATCAGAGGACGCCGCGGATGATGCCTTGCAGAACAAATATCATGAATTGAATGATAAATTCGTGGAGGTAAAGAGGGCTGTGCCGATGGGTACGAATGAGAATCCGGTCACAACATATGACCGTAACCGAGTAGAATTCGATTATGGAACAAGGCCTCATCGGTTTGGAAATTTTGGAAATTTGTTCTATAGTGGTGCTTACTGCATTAGTTGTTTGAGTCCTTATGAGGTTGGACACCAAGAAGGCTGCCAGCCACTTGGTTATCTTTTCCCTTATATATGTCCGTATGACCATCAAGTCTAATTCTTAGGGTCCGATGGGTTAATTACTTGTAGTTTCAGACCTATTCGGATTTTGATCAATGAATTTGAGATATGGTATTTGTTTACGAAGGCCTCATCGGACATGACATATGAAACTGTTATTCGCACTTCAACTAGGTACGCTAAAGAATCTTTGAAGTGTTGTGACATATGTTCTTATCAATATGTAATTGTGTAAATCCTAAGTAGAGATAAAATAGGAATGCTTGGGGATCTAGAAGATCTTTCCTAATATACTTTGTATTACTTGTAGAGCAAGTTTCTCTCATCCTTATTACTATAAATAAAGGCACAAGGACTGAAGAATTAACACACAATTCCTCAAGTCTATTCGCCAATCTCTCTCTCTTCCCTTTGCCGCGTCTCTCTACTAAATATAGGCCACAACACGTTATCAGCACACTCTTCATGCTGTGCTAAGAAGAATTTAAAGAGAATTTATTCATCTTCAATCAGGGAGTATTACGTTTCAATTATTTTTAATTGATTAAATTTTGGGTTTCTTGAATTCATATACTTTTATTGATTAAATTTTTTTGTTTTTATGTTGAACATGATACAAGCTTTGAAGATGGAAAGCCAAAATTGAAGAAATAATTTTCTGCATCAAACCAGTTCATCAATATGATCACGCAATCATGTTCTTTCAAAACAACAATTTTTATCTCGATATTTTTACAGTCTGATAATATGAACATTCACCATAATGCATGATCCAACTTTACGTTTTTCAAATTTTAGATTCTACATAAATTGTATATGCATTATAATCATAATCCCATTGAATTATGTGAATTGATATTGCTATGAATTGTAGTAAATATGCATGAATTTACTAGAATGAAAAAAATATATGCTAGGGTTTTGGTGGAAATTCACCGAGCCGCGGCACCAAGCCGCTGAGCTCCCCTATGCCGAGCCGTGAGCCGTGAGTCAAGAGGGCCTGCAGCCCTGCGTTGAACCCAGAAACGCGACGCCGCATGGCGTTGTCCCTGTCCTTCGATTCGGACCCGTGAACCACCGCCTCGGCCACCAATTTGGTGTAGCCCAGACAAACTCCGATGACCTGCAGTCATCGTCGATGGAGTTTGTGGCCGAGATTTCTTTGAAATCTCACCTAAGTTTGAGATTTCGATTTCAATCCCGCGGAGTTCTCCGTTTGGGATGTTGAGGCTATCCCTCCGCCACCAAACGATGGTTCTTAGGTGAACCACCGTCTCTAGCACCACTCCCTGACCAAGAACACGGCCACTTGAAGTGGCAGCGCCCGTCCCCAATTCGGGTGAACACACCCAGCGTTGCTGGGATGTTTCTTGGTCCAGACCCGAGCCTACTGGGCTTGTTCTCCTTCGGCCTGCAACAACAACCATCTGGGCTTCTCCCAAGGTCTGCCTGCAGGAGCCCAGCCAACGATTTTTTTTAGCCCGTGACTCCACATAGCCCAACCCTGGGCCTCTGTCCCACTAGGCTTCCATTATGCAGCCCACGCACGTGTAAAACAGGGCCTGCAGCCCTTACCACCTCTCGGCCCGCATCTGTCCCAACCCAATATTAGCTCGGCCCTATTTTGGTTTTTGTTTTTGTTTTATTTTTATTTTTATTTTTTTTAATGGTTTATGAGGGCTTTGGTCCAATACCTTGGGACACCTATTATATTGCCTATTTTTAGGCTTTATGAGTTTTTGTTATAAATAGACAAAAGTTAGAGAAATAACCTTTGCTAAGAGCGAGGGCGAAGCAGGTGCAAATATTACACTGTTTAGTTTTTTTAATACTACCATAAAATTATTGCAAATGTGAAAATAAGAGATACTGAAAGTAGTATATTTCTTTCCTTTCTCTTTTGGTGTTCGTCAACTTTGAACAATCGAAGTGCTCTATTTATAGAGCCACTTCAAAATAAACTTACAAAAGGGTTACTATTTAGCATATGAGTCTTTACTATACATATGTGGGCAAAAATACCCACTATTTACAACACTCCCCTTGGATGCCCACATATCAACACAGTTGCCTCGTTAAAACCTTGGTTGGAAAAACCCAGTGGGAAAAAACCACAGCGAAGGAAAAAGAGTACAACTTTACCTGGATTGTTGATATGATGTTTAGCATGCTTACGTTGCCTAGTTAAAACCTTGATAGGAAAAAACCCAGTGGGAAAAAATCCTAATCAAAGGAAAAAGAGTACAACATGCATGTGTCATGGATGCTCCCCCTGAGTTGTATCTCCCCATGATTCCGCATTCTTCAAATTGATCAGTTGACGTAATCCGATTCCCTGCACTAACTTCTGAAATGTGCACTTTGGTAAAGACTTGGTGAATAAGTCTACCAAATTTTTATTGAAACGGATTTGTCTGACTTCAATAACTTTAGCTTTCTGAAACTTATGTGCATTGAAAAATCTTGGAGATATATATTTAGTCTTATCACCCTTGATGATCATTCCTTCATTTGGGCAATACAGGCTGCATTATCTTCATGGATGACAGTTGGAGTGTCTGTTTTTGAATGTAGACCACATGAATTACGGATGTGATGGATCATTGATCTTAACTAAGAACATTCACGACTTGCTTCATTCAAAGCAATTATTTTCGAGTGATTGGAAGATGTTCCAACTAATGTTTGCTTTGTTAAGCGCCATGAAATTGTAGTCTCTCCATTATTGAACACATATCCAGTTTGTGAGCGGGCTTTGTGCGGATCAGAGAGGAAACCAGCGTTTGCATGTCCAACAAGGATCTGGTCATTTGTGGACTTGTCTGAGTAGAAGAGACCCATGTTTGTTGTCTCACGAAGGTATCGTAGAACATCTTTGACTCCCTTCCAATGACGAATTGTTGGAGCAGAGCTATATCTTGCTAACAAGTTGACTGAAAAAACTATATATGGTCTAGTACATTGTGCTAAATACAATAAAGCACCTATTGCACTCAAATATGGTACTTCTCGACCAAGGACCAGTGCATCATCTTCTTTTGGATGGAATGAAGCTTTCTTAATGTCAAAGAACGAACGATCATTGGGGTGCTAAGTGGATAAACCTTGTCCATGCCAAATCGTTTCAACATTTTTTCAATGTAAGCTGATTGATGGACCAAAATTCCATTAACACAATGCTCGATCTGCAGGCCGAGACAATATTTTGTTTTCCCAAGGTCTTTCATTTCAAATTCGCTTTTAAGATATTCAGCAGTTTTATTGAGCTCTTCAGGGGTTCCAACTAGATTCATATCATCGACATATACTGTCACTATAGCAAATCCAATATTTGATTTCTTAATGAATACACAAGGGCAGATGACATTGTTGGCATATCCTTCTTTAATCAAATACTCACTCAGATGATTGTACCACATTTGTCCAGATTGTTTCAGCCTATATAATGATCGCCTTAATTTAATTGAGAACATTCCTTGTGGTTTGTTCGTTGCTTCAGGCAACTTACGTCCTTTTGGGACTTTCACATATATATATATATATATATATATGTCAATATCTAATTCTCCATATAGATACGCGGTGATGACATCAATAAGTCGCATGTCAAGTTTTTCTGAAACCACCAAACTTATTAAGTAACGGAACGTAATTGCGTCCATTACAGGAGAGTATATCTCTTCATAATCAATTCCAAGTCTTCGTGAAAAACCTTGTGCAACGAGTCTTGCTTTGTATCTTGCAATCTCATTTTTCTCGTTGTGTTTCCTTGCGAATACCCATTTGTAACCCACGGGGTTTACACCAGGTGGGGTTTGGACTACTGGTCCAAAAACACTTCGCCTTTCCAAGGAATTTAATTCTGCCTAGATTGCATCTTTCCACTTAGCCAATCATGTCTCTGTTTACATTCATCAGCAGAACGGGGCTTAATGTCATCGCTTAATATAATTTCAGTGGCTATTGCAAATACAAACATGTCGTCGATGATTATTTCATTTCGATCCCACAATTCATTAGTACATGCATAATTTATGGATATTTCTTTGCTTTCATGTACTTCTGTCTCTTCAGGGACACGTGTCTCATCAAGGACATTTTCTTTTTCTGGAAGTACAAAATCATGAATTGTGGATTTATCATTCATTTTCTTTTCCTGAATGATTTCACTTGGGTTTAACTGTGCCCTCATCTTTCTCTTTCGAGGGGCTAAATCTTTTGAACCTGGGGGTCTACCACGCTTCAGGCATGCACTAGATGAATCATTCGCTGCCACTTTATTTTGTCCAACAGGGACATCAATTTTTGCAGGTGTATTTGCAGCTGGTATATGTGACTTTGTCATTTTCAAAGCATCATTAAATGCATCTGGCACTTGGTTAGCAATACTTTGAAGGTGAATGATCCTTTTCACTTCATTTTCACATTGCATGCTTCGAGGATCAAAATGAGACAAGGTGGGAACAACCCATGTTAACTCTTGCCGTTCTTCTGGAATGGTTTTTTCTTCCCCTAACGACGGGAAAACTGTTTCATCAAAGTGACAATCAACAAAATGACCTGTAAACATATCACTTGTCAAGGGTTCTAAATATTTAATGATTGATGGTGAATCAAAACCCACATAAATTCCCAGTCTGCATTGAAGTCCCATTTTAGCGCGTTGTGGCAGTGCAACAGGCATATAAACAACACAACCAAAAACTTATAAATGTGAAATGTTTGGTTGATGCCCAAACACGAGTTGCATTGATGAATATTCGTGGTTGGCTATGAGTCTCAATCTAACCAATGATGCAGCATGTAATATGGCATGTCCCTATGTAGATACTGGCAATTTTGTTTTCCTGAGCAGAGTGCGGGCTATTAATTGAAGTCGCTTGATAAATGCCTCTGCTAAACCATTTTGAGTATGGACATGAGGAACATGATGTTCAACATCAATGCACAGTGCCATACAATAATCATCAAAGGTTTGAGACGTAAATTCACCAGTGTTATCAAGTCGGATTAACTTAATGGGATGATCTGGGAACTGTGCTCGCAACTTAATTATCTGAGCAAGAAGTCTCGCAAAAGCTACATTTCGAGTAGACAACAGGCAAACATGTGATCATCGGGTAGATGCATCAACCAAAACCATAAAATATCAAAATGGTCCATAGGGTGGTTGAATAAGCCCCTTGGATCATTTGCAAAAATGATGGGGATTCAGCATCAACCTTTAGTTGTGATGGTCTAATTACCAACTTCTCTTGGAAACAAGCCTTGCAAGGGTTATCATTTGAGACAACAATGTGTCTGTTCAATAATGGATGTCCATTAGAGTTGGTAATGATCCTACACATTATGGTGGATCATAGATGACTCAGACAGTCATGCCAAAGCATATAAACTTTTGAATTCATGAACTTCTGGTTCATGACAGTATATGCCTCAATTGTCTTTATGTATGTATAATGCGATCCACTTGATAAACCATGCAACTTCTCCAATATACACTTCTGGGTATCATTGAAGGTAATGCATAAATATTCCACATTTTCTGCACTTGTTGTTTCAATGTGGTATCCATTTAGACGTATGTCTTTAAAACTCAACAAATTTTGAGTGGATCGAGTAGCGTACAACGCATTCTATATGGACAATATTGTTCCACTTGGTAACATGATCTGGGCTTTTCCTGAGCTTTCAATTACATCTGATGGCTTTAATATTGTTGTTACATTTACTTTTGCAAGCAATAAGTTCGAGAATTACTTTCGATCTCGAAGTATTGAATGCGTGGTTGCGTTGTCTGCAAGACAAATGTCTTCGCCATTGCTATTGTTTTGAAAACAACCATAATTTTTATCCATGCTCTCTGAGTAATGGAAATTACAGTTAAAAGCAGTTTATTCATACTAGAATACTACTTTTATTGAATTGAAAATGTGAGCATTAAACCATAAGTACAAATAACAAGAGTACATTAAATATAAACGATTCAATCGGACCCATAAACTTCATTCCCTCTTTCAATAATAAAGTCTGAAACATCCAGGTGGGTTATGTTCAATTGTCCTGATAAATCAGTCATTGGATTAAGTATATCAATCGGTTTAGCCTGGTCGAGGAAATTGGTTGCGACACCCTTCTCCTTGAGGGAAGCTTGATACAGATTCACCAGATGTTTTGCGGTATAACAGGTACGCGCCCAGTGCCCATTGCCACCACACCTATGGCAAACTTTTTCAGGATTTCTAAGAATGTTCATATGAGTTTTGCCTTTCTGACGATTTGCACTCTTAAAACTCGTGCATGTATTATGCCTTGGAATCTGGACACCATGGTTCTTGCCTTTCCCATTCCACCGGCCTCGTTTATGGCTATGTCCTCATTTGTAATTATTGCCACGAGATGATGTGGTATTCCCTTCAAGGGAAGCAGCATTCACTTCTAGGAATGGTGCAGATCCAGTAGGCCATGACTGATGATTCTTCATCAGAAGCTCATTGTTTTGTTCAGCCACGAGGAGTACAGATATCAATTGGTTGTACTCAGTAAAGTCTCTTTCTCTATACTGCTACTGCAGGAGCATATTGGAGGCATGAAAAGTGCTGAAAGTCTTTTCCAGCATATCTTCCTCAGTGATCGTTTCTCCACAGAGCTTCAACTAGGAAGTAATTCTGAACATAGCAGAATTGCACTCAGCTACCGTCTTGAAATCTTGGATCCTTAGGTGAGCCCACAGATAACGAGCCATTGGAAGAATCACCGTCTTCTGATGATTGTATCTATTTTTCATTGCCTTCCAGAGGGTTACTGGATCTTCTACTGTGAGGTACTCGCTCTTCAGTCCCTTATCAAGGTGGCGACGGATAAAGATCATGGCCTTCGCTCGATCTTGAGAGGATGCACTGTTATCCTACTTAATGGTTTCCCCAAAATTTCCTACCTCCAGATGGATCTTGGCATCCATTAACCAGGTAAGGTAGTTATTTCCAGTAATATCCAGGGCAACAAAATCAAGCTTTGCCAAGTTTGCCATTTTCTTTTCTAAAAGAAAATTGAGGTATGTAAGAACTTACAATAATATATATTCTGGAGGAATATTTTGTTAGAACTTCTGGTTCTTACAAATTTTTCATTTTGATCTTCAGGCCAAAATGATAAGCACTCGAAACTTCAGGCTCGAAATTTACACGATTAATGAGAAGGACGATTGTACCGCACCATTTTCATCAGAACAAGCATAGGATGGGCGATTATTCCGCACCACTTTAAACAATAGGAGAATTTAAATATACAGCGCGGGGTGGACGATTATACCGCACCATCTAAAATTACGATAAAATTTAAATATGCAGAGCAGGGTGGGTGATTATTCCACACTACATAAAATTGCAATAAAATTAAATATGTAGGATAGGATGGACAATTATACCGATCCACCTAAAGTTTGCAGTAAAATTAAATCTGCAGTCCAAGATAGGCGATGATACCGCACCATCTTTGATTACATAAATAAACACTGGGTTAGTAGTCAATAGCTACACCAAACAAGAAATCAAAGATATGAGTAATTGTTATGTTGAAAACTAAAAGCAAGCATGGTGCAAACAGTTCTTCGCGAGGGTATATCTAACAGTTGAGGTAAAGGAAGAAGAAGAACAGTTTAATTCTTAGAGGAAACATTTTTTTTTTCTTTTCTTTCGGCGAAGAGAAATGAGCAATGGTTAGAGACTCGTGCTGATAACGTGTTATAAATAGGCAAAAGTTAAAGAAATAACCTTTGGTAACAGCAAGGGCAAAGTAGGTGCAAATATTACACTGTTTAGTTTTTTTTTAATTCTATCACAAAATTATTGCAAGTGTGAAAATAAGAGATACTGAAAGTAGTATATTTCTTTCCTTTCTCTTTTGGTGTTCATCAACTTTGAACAATCGAAGTGCTCTATTTATAGAGCCACTTCAAATGAAACTTACAAAAGGGTTACTATTTACAATATGAGTCTTTACTGTACACATGTGGGCAAACATACCCACTATTTACAATAGTTTTAAATTTTTTTCACCCAACTTTTAATTTTGGCCCGAAGTCCAAATAATTAAAATATAAATTCTATACATATTTGCATATTTTCTTGTTGCATATTTTTGTATATATTGCGTTTGTTTGCAGGTATTATGAACTTGAAGTTCAAACTTCCGAACTCGAAGTTTCAGAAAAGTGCCATAGAAACCAGAAGTTTCGTAGCATGCAACACTCATGTTGAAACCCGACATTCTCCATGCTTAAATCCGTTTAAACCAAACCATGTCTTAGAACCTGAATGTTCTAACTTTGATGTTTATGGAAATTTTATTTCCTAAAACACCAATCACATTCTTGTTTCTGCCATTCAGCATATTGTCGAACCATAACAAGTTCGATTTCACTGATTTGGAAGTTTTGAATAAGAAACTACTTTATATGAATACAAGGACATCCCGCTTGACTACGACTAGTTGTGAAATCATTGTAGCCAGTTATGGTGTAAATGAGTAGAACACGCCTCCGCCATGATCTTCATTCAAAGACTTACGCCTGAATCATATCAAATGGAAGTACCTCAGTGCTGAGGATTCCATAGCTCTTTGACTCACTTTGGACCTTTTTCCAATCATGCAAAGATGAATTCTTGCCCAAAGCAAATCATGATTGAAACTTGTACATCCATAAATAGGTACAATTCTGAGGTTTATATTCGATCGAATTTTGACTGGCACAGTTGTGAGAGAATGTTACCCCAACAATTCGGCTGGGAGTTATCAAATGGTATAGACCCAGTTTCGGCTGGAGTCTACCGAATGGTGGTGCCTTGCTTGGGTAGGGATGCACTGCAGTGCATACTCTACTTTGGCAGAGGTGCACAGAACATTAGTGCTCTGCTTTGGCAAAGGTTACCGAACAGACCCCTCCAGTTTCGACTGGAGCCTACCGAACCCAAGTCTGGGTCTGTCTCTCTCTCACAATCCCATTTTGAGTTTATTTTACAACATATGGTAGAATCAGGCTTGCCAAGAGTGGTATTATGCCTGAAGCATGATCCCTGGCACCTAAAACTTCAAGAATAAGGGATAGTACTCCCGAACCTAAATCTTGCAGAATCTAATTAAGTTTTCACGAAATATATCATTGGTTATGCATTTTTCTGTGCTTTTACCAATGTTGTTGAGGAATATCATTCATGTGGTCAATCTGTTAGACTAATTTTGCTCCACCTAACACATTTGGAAGAGAAAAATTTGACATGGAAAACCTATTAGCCGAACCTCCTTGTACATTTGGTTTACTTTGTGAATATTTATTTTGTTCTTAGATTTAAGATTAGTGTTTGGATGTCACTATTATTCTCGAATAAGAGTTAATTAACGAAAATTACCACATGTGACTACAATTAACTCATGCTTAGGTATGTCTTGTGGGGAAGTTAGCAGTCTGGTTTTTTGCTAACTTCATACCTAATCATCCCCTGACAACATTTCAGGCTTATCCAACCTGATTGTGGGGCATAATATTGCCCTATATTGTCCAATGGTACTAATTTTACCATAAAGGGAAGTTTTAGACTCACTCGTTCCGGAAGAATGCATTTTGAGTTTTAAGGATATTCAAGAGTATTATTACCATATTGAAACCAATGTAGAAAAATAGAGTAAAATTCCTCAGCATATTACCATATTGCACTTCCCACAAATATAGCCAACAATGTATTCTACAGAAGATGGAACGCTTAGAGTGGATTATACCCATTCAAGCCCATACGTGGCCGGCTAGAAGCCCGCGATTCCAAAGGAATTTTCACTATGGATGTACGTGTAGGATATCTAGGATGATCCGTGATGCGCCGTTTTGGGCATCCTAATAAATAAAGACATCATACCTAGTCGCGTATCATACCTTAGCACCCTTTATCTTTTATAAATGATTAAAAAAGAAGACATTAGTGGACTGATTTGACCACCATACGGATCATTTAGATACTTTATAGTATTGGTTGATGCTTCTACACGTTGGTCACACGTGTGGCTGTTGTCCACAAACTGCATTCTCCACACTGGTAGCTCAGATTAACAAGCTCAAGGCTCACCACCCTGATTATCTAATCAAATTTATTTGATTTGATAAGTTGGAGATTTTACATTGAAAAGTTTAACTTCCGATAGATATTGCATGTCTGTTGGGTTTTGAAGTTAAACATCCAATCCCATGTTCATACCCAAAACGAACCAGCAAAAGCATTCAATAAACGCCTTCAAATGATTACGCGATCGATTGGTCATACGTACCAAATTCCTGATCTCTGCTTGGGGCCATACAATATTACAAGCAACTATGTTAATCTGCCTGAGGCCCGTCACGATCCAACATTATAAAGCCCATGTTAGTTGGTTACCGGATACGAACTCGACATATCACATCTACGCGTCTTTGGTTTTGCAGTCTATATGCTATTTGTGTCGCCCTTACATACAAAAGAACAAAGGGGTCCTCAAGGAAGAATGTAAATCTATGTTGGTTATGATTCTCCTTCTAATATTCGTTACTAAGAACCTTTGTCATGTGATCTCTTTACCGCTTGTTCTGCGGATTGTCACTAACGTCAATGTTCCTAAAGAACGACGCAAATTATCATGGACGTCCCCACTATGTCTCATCTCGATCCCAATCTAGATTATCAGAGTATAACCAGATACTTCCTCTGATCCAACAAAAGTGACGAGATCACATACACCAGCTACAAATGCGTTTGCAAAGAAGAATGTACCAAATGTACGACGAACCTTCATCCTGAAAGTAGAAAAGCCACAATTGTGGCCGACCCTCATACATTGGCTGCTAGCCAATCAATCTATCCTACGCCAAAAACGTGGTAGATCACTCGGTTCGAGGATTCACCTCCCTAAAAGTGAAGGAACGTGACACGAATAAATCCGCCATTCGATCGCTGTCTTGATCCTTTTCTTCTCATGAGATTAAATTCGGATTACTCCCGAGACATAAAGTTCTTAGTCCTGTATACTAGTTTAGATGAGATATGGAATTTGAATAAGATTATCATAGATGATGTTTCATTTATATGGTAACTACCGACATAAATGAAAAATGACGATAACGAACCGCATTCCATTGATTAATGTCAACATAGAACTGATAGGTCAACTAGAAGAATTAATTAATGATGAATGAGATGAATGAAATAATGCAAATGACGCCTTGTGGTGCAAGGTTTCTCTCATATGCCATGTGATTGATTGCAGCACTATAAACATGGTTATAGTATCTTTGGGATCCTGATATGAACCTACATGGAGTTTCCAAATGACTTACATGTACTGATTCAAATAGTTATAGACCACAAGAACACCCTCTTGGTTTTCAAGAGGCTGTCACTTTACGGAGTAGAACTATCCGGATGGATGTGGTATATCCATCTAAGTGAATATTTGACCAGTTAGGGATATATGCCCCTGTGTATACAAAATCTGAAATGGCTAGAGTTGAGAATACTAACTCGCACCTAAATCGAACTTTAAGATTAATGATCTTGGGAAAACTCGACATTACCTCAACCTGAAGTTTTGAGCTAGTTCTAATGGTATTCTGGTCCACCATTCAAACTAGACCGAGAAAGTGTTAAGTCCAAGTATACCCTGATCGTTTATATGCTACGTACAAAAGAGACCTTTAAGGAGGGTATGAAGCATAAGGTTCCATATTAGAATGTAAGGCAGCCATATCTAAGTACCATTGGCATTTGTTGTACTTAGCTTAAATGCACTAGAATCGAACATCTTATGTGCTGATAATCTTTTGGCATAAAGCAGCACTGCGCCTAACACACCACCACCAAATTTGGTGTTAAAGACGTTTTTCCGTTACTACGGATTTGGGCTTGTCTATCCCTATGCATCTCAGAATAGATCACACCCCCTTGATTTTCGGAATGATGCCTAGCTTGTGGGATTCGCTGAATCATACCATTTGTCTGACCGCATAAGGTATGTTCCTGCATGGTTATGTCTTTACCATTAAGGAACACCGCAATATTTTGGAGGTCCAGATAGACCTTTGGTTGCGAAACCTTTGAATCATTCCAAGACTCATTGTATCTCATCACGTGAGAAATGTAGTCAAGAACTCTTGTCGAGCATATTCAAAATTCCTGCTTTTTTTATCCATAGTTTAGTCCCAACAACGATCCATGAAGACAACATCGTATGTATCAACTAGATCATGATACATCCAATAAGTCAACACCAGACATATTATGTCTACATCAGCATGAGCATCAGAAGATTAAAGTCAAGCAGTCCAATCCCAGACAACCTTCCCAACATCTACATGGAGTCACTGCCAAAGTCTACTTTCCAGAAACTTGTCCAAGGAATTGGTATGCGTAACTTTCTCATTTGCGATGATTGTAGTTTCATTTGGAAGTTTTGTCAAACTCAGGGGGAGTATCCAGAAGTATACTCAGTTGATCTTAATGTACTTTTTTTCCCTACGATTAGGAGCATTTTTCCCACTGGGTTTTTGCTACCTAACTAGGTTTTAACGAGGCACCCATCCTGGGCTGATCATACCCTTGTGAGTTCTTCTACTTGCATCCAGAAGACGTATAGTTTTGACTTAATGCAACTTCTCACTTTTCTCCTTAGCCTATGAGCTTTTGTCCCGCCTTGGGTTTTGCTATAACGAGGTTTTGTGAGTTTTACCACCCATGCATTCTTCCGTTTGTTTTGAGACTCGTATTCGCTACTTGTGCCGACTAGACGAAACGACATCATCAACTGCTTCTATATTTGCCTGAAGAACTGATGCGCCATCTACTTTAGTATTTGCACACTCAAGGGGGAGTGTTGTGACATATGTTCTTATCAATATGTGATTGTGTAAATCCTAAGTAGAGATAAAATAGGAACCCTTTGGGATCTAGAAAATCTTTCCTAATATACTTTGTATTACTTGGAAAGCAAGTTTTTCTCCTCCTTGTTATTATAAATAAATGCACAAGGACTGGGGAATTAACACACAATTCCTCAAGTTTATTCTCCAATCTCTCTCTTCCCTTTGCCACACCTCTCTATTAAATATAAGCCACAACATGAAGTGCAATTTTTGTTATATTTTTATACAATAAAATGAATGATGAAGCTTTATGAGTGTTAACACCAACTCCTTTTATATTTGAGATTATGTTTTTGTTCAGAATTAGTTGTTTTGGAATTTAAAATATGTCGAAACCTTGAACTAGAATTTTTTGGATTTTAGGGTTTATGAACCATAAACAAAGCTATTTTGGATTAAAATTTAAAAGTAATATTTTTTTTGTTTTAGCTCCAATTCCGCCCACCCGAAACTTTTCACAGGTTTATGATATTGGGCTTTTGCCCAATTCAATTGATATAGATTACTCTTAAATTTGGCCCATAAAAATAGGCCCATTTTGTGATTCATTGGTTCTCAGACAGTTCACACCATGTCAACAAAACAAGAGAGTTCATCGCAACACAAAAATATAAAACCAGATGATTTTTTTTTTAATTGAAAAACCAGATGATGTTTAGCAAACTTGTATTGGTGTTGGAGAAGAGTCTCACATAGGAGATAACTAAAATAATATATAGTTTATAGGGTTAAACTCTGTTTACTACCCTCATGTTTCATGGTTTTCAACATTTAATACATCAAGTTTTTTTCATACCATAGTCATACCTAAAGTGTTAATTTTGGGACAGTCTCATACATTTGTTAGTCAAACTGTTAATTCTCCCGTTAAGTGATGATGTGGCGCCCATGTGGACAATGATTGGGCGCTACATATCATTAAAAATATTAAATTAAATAATTAAATAAAAGTTAAAAATAAATAAAAAAATAAAAACCCATCCCTTCTCCCCCCGAGCCCCCAACCCAGAAGAACAAGAACAAGAACAAGAACCCAAAAGAAGAAGAAGAAGAAGAAGAAGAAGAAGAAGGAAAAAAAAAAAAAAAAAAAAAAACCCCCAATCCCGCTCCCAACCCAGAAGAAGAAGAAGGGGAAAAAAAAACCCAGTTAGTCATTTCCAGATTAATGGAGATCTACCAGAAAACCAGTCCAAAAATCATCTCAAACTCAAACTCCCCATCTCAAAGTATTTTCAAAATTCGCCCACACTGAAAATCCCAAAAATATGGAGTTCATGGTCTGGGTTCGCGTTCGCGATTGCGGGGCGGAGTGGGGAGAGCATGTTGGTACCGGGGTGGGGGGGGGTGAGGGGGGACGAACTAGGTTTGGGCTGCTGTTTTTCTTTTTTTTTTTTTTTTTTTTTTTTTTTTTTTTTTTTTTTCCTTTTTCTTCTTCTTCCTCCTTCTTCTAGGTTGCGGATTCAGTTTTTTTTTTCTTTTTTTTTCTTTTTTTCTTTTTTTTCTTTCTTCTTTTTTGTAACATCCCACATCGCCCAGGGGACTGATCCTTATATGTATATTCCCATCTCTACCTAGCACGAGGCCTTTTGGGAGCTCACTGGCTTCGGGTTCCGTAGGAACTCCGAAGTTAAGCGAGAAGAGGGATAGAGCACTCCCAGGATGGGTGACCCTCTGGGAAGTTGCTCGTGAGTTCCCAAAAACAAAACCGTGAGGGAATGGTAAGCCCAAAGCGGACAATATCGTGCTACGGTAGTGGAAGCGGGCCCGGGAAGTGGTCCCACCCGGGCCGGGATGTGACAATTTGGTATCAGAGCCTATCCCTGGCCGGAAATGTGCCGACGAGGACGTCGGGCCCTTAAGGGGGGTGGATTGTAACATCCCACATCGCCCAGGGGACTGATCCTTATATGTATATTCTCATCTCTACCTAGCACGAGGCCTTTTGGGAGCTCACTGGCTTCGGGTTCCGTAGGAACTCCGAAGTTAAGCGAGAAGAGGGCTAGAGCAATCCCAGGATGGGTGACCCTCTGGGAAGTTGCTCGTGAGTTCCCAAAAACAAAACCGTGAGGGAATGGTAAGCCCAAAGCGGACAATATCGTGCTACGGTAGTGGAAGCGGGCCCGGGAAGTGGTCCCACCCGGGCCAGGATGTGATATTTTTCTTCTGGGTTAAAGGCGTAGGGGGAAGGGGGAGAAGGGATGGGTTTTTTTTTTTTTTTTTTTTTAAATTTTTTTTTAAATTTTTTTTAATTATTATTTTAATATTTTTAATGACATATGGTGCCCAGTCATTGTCCACCTGGGTGCCACGTTATCACTTAACGGGAGAATTAACAGTTTGACTAACAGATGTATGAAACTGTCCCAAAATTAACATTTTAGGTATGACTCTGGGACGAAAAAACCTTGATGTACTAAATGTTGAAAACCACTAAACATGAGGGTAGTAAATAAAGTTTAACCCTAGTTTATATGTGGGTGGTTGCTACTAATATTATTGAGAATTTTTGTGATAAAATCCTAAAACTAGTAAATAGGTGGTAAATTTAAGGACAAATATCAAAGATATTGGTGGTGGCCCATTTATCATGGTATTAGAACAAGTTTCCACAGGAGATAAAACAAATAATATATAGTTTATACGGGAGACATTCACTACTAATGTCATTTCGGCAAGGAAGTCATTTCGCACATTTTTTTTTTTGCTTCTCATTTTACATAATCTCTTTATTTCTATTTCTTAGATTCTTACTTTTGATTTATTCAACTTAAATATTAGAATAAGAAAAACTAAGCGCACAAAACAAAACAAAAAGATGGGAAAATCACTCCCCAAATTGAAAATGTTAATTTTTTTTTAATAAGTTGCAGAAATTTTTATGAAGATTTTTGTTCTTTAAATTGCCCTTGGCCTAAAGACAAACTGCTCCGATGGGAAAAAATTGGAGGCAATTCCAAGGAAGGTAGGCTATCTCCAATCGAAGGATCCAGATGATCGAAAACCGTCTCCAACCGAGGACTAGGCTAAAGGGCTCGTGGGCCCCACTGAACAAAAAAAGGTCAAATGGCCAACCAGCTGGCCCAATCTAGCCCCAGGCCAGGCTAAATTTGTCATTATTCTTGTCTGTTATATTCGACAACATTGTACTTATTCCTATCGGTTATATCCGATAGTCATGGTAGGCCAAAATTTCAAATACAATAGCTAGTTACCGTCAAATTGAATTTTTTTTGGGGCAATTTTTTTGTTTTTTGATGAATTAAATTTGTAGTTTTTAAATTTAAGTTGTTGTGACATCCCACATCGCCCAGGGGAGTGATCCTTATATGTATATTCTTATCCATACCTAGCATGAGGCCTTTTGGGAGTTCACTGGCTTCAGGTTCCGTAGGAACTCCGAAGTTAAGCAAGTAGTGCGCGAAAGCATTCCTAGGATGGGTGACCCATCGGGAAGTTCTCGGGTGAGTTCTCAGAAACAAAACCGTGAGGGCGTGGTCGGGGCCCAAAGTGAACAATATCGTGCTACGGTGGTGAAGCGGGCCGGGGAAGTGGTCCCCCTTGGGCCGGGATATGACAATTTGGTATCAGAGCCTAACCTTGGTTGTGGTGTGCCGACGAGGACATCGGGCCCCTAAGGGGGGTGGATTGTGATATCCCACATCGTCCAGTGAAGTGATCTTTATATGTATATTCTCATCCCTACCTAGCACGAGGCCTTTTGGGAGCTCACTGGCTTCAAGTTTCGTAGGAACTCCGAAGTAAAGTGAGTAGCGCGCGAGGGCATTCCCAGGATGGGTGACCATTGGGATGTTCTCGTGTGAGTTCTCAGAAACAAAACCATGAGGGCGTGGTCGGGGCCCAAAACGGACAATATCATGCTACGGTGGTGGAGCTGGCTCGAGAAGTGGTTCCCCCCGGGCCGGGATGTGACAGTTGTAGTTTTTAAATTTAAATAATAAATTATGTATGGCTCTATGACCCTTTGGCCCTCGGTTGGAGACGGTTTTTTTGTGACAGGGCTAAAACGAGCCCTATAGCCTTTTAGCCCTCGGTAGGAGTTGAAGGCAAATATGACCATGTACTATTCATTAAAATATTAATATCTTGGAGGGCCAAAGGGCTAAAACGAGCCTTCTAGCCAGCCTTATATTGGAGATGGCCGTAAGAGCCCTTGCAATTGTTTTGCCTCCTGAAGCCAGGGCTTGAGCCCACGTGAAGCCGAGCAGACAAGGGGGCCCTACTTGAAGCCCAAAGCCTTCATTTTTCACGTGGCACCTCATGGTGTCCCAGCTTTCGGAAAGAGATTCTTTCTATATCCCTTTCTCCTAATCCACCAAGTCTAAGGATACGAGCTATTGAAATTTGATCAAATAGCTACAAACAGGGGCTCACTTTAAAAGTTATAATAACTTTAGCCATTGAATCAAATTTTAATGGTCTGGATCCCCGAACTTGGTAGATTAGGAGGAAGGGATCCGAAAATGATCCATTTCCCTAGTTCTCCTTCATAACCAAGCTCTTGTGGGGCCTGTCCTGCTCACCATTTTCGCACAACGTTTTAAAAAATTGAAAATTTTGCAACGCTGTTACGTTGAGCTTAGTGGAGCCTCTTATTTCAAAAAATTGAAAAATTCAACGACCACGATAAATCCAATTCTAAAACTTTAAAGAAAATTATTTGAAAAATAAAAATAAAAACTTATAAAGTTCACACTTAAAAAGTCTTCTAAAGTTCAACACACTTGCAAATTAAACATTTAAAAGTAAACAAAAATCTACAGTAATAATGACATGTGGGGATAAGACAAAGATAACATTAAAAAAATAAAAAATATATTTGTGAATAGTAATCATCTTTGTCCATGTCTTTCTTGCTTACAAATGGGTAGACTTGTACAAAGACAATTACTATTTAGAGTGAATAATAAAGGCAATTTTATTGTCTTTGCCCTTGACTAGCAGGTGAAGATGCTCTAAGAAAGAAGTAAAAGTGAAACCAAATTCAGCCTCTTGTGACTTATATAGGGCTTAGGGTTCTGCTAAAAAAATAAAAAAATAAAAAATAAAATAAACTTATTTGAAAGGGATTGTTAAGGTGTTGTTACAAACCAAAATCATATGATGTTATTGTGTTAAAAGATAAAAAAAAAACATGACAATGCGTGATACGTGTCAAACACCACTATCATAACGTCCTTATTAAATTTATGTCCAATGTGAAAGGGTATGGATTTTCCTTTACAAAAACACCCTACTTAGACCATCTCCAACCGAAGGAGGGCCAGATAGCTCGTTTTAGCCTCTGGCCTTCCAAGAAATTAATATTTTAATGAAAAGTGCAAGACCATATTTCTTACTATCTCCAACTGAGGATCATATGACCAAACATAATTTATTATTTAAATTTAAAATTTACAACAACTTAATCATATATTGTTATATCATTGCCTATGTTATCCAAAACTAATATTTTTCTTGTTTAATCAATTGTTAATGCATGGCCCACTCAATCCTCATAAATTAATATTAATCACTTCACATTCTTCACATTCTTCACAACCAATTACTTATTACTGTGATGGAAAATATTGGAGACCAACTTGATGCATGGTCAAAGTGCACGTGCATGCACAATTGATGTGGTGATATAAAAAAAATGGCACTAGTGGTACGAGTTAATCTCTACTCTTATCATTTGTCCCACGTCGGTTCTCAGAGAGATTTTGGCAAGCAAACATGCTTATAAAAGGATCATTCCAACATTGAACTAATCACCTTTCAATGTCTATAATTAAATACTTTTTAAATGATCTTGGCCCACAAAAAAAAACAATTATGATGTTAGCATGTGGCTTAGCTCTGGGCTAGCTGGGTTGGCCCTTTGGACATTTTTTGTCCAATGGGGCCCATGAGTCTTTTGGCCTGATCCTTGGTTGAAGATGGTTTTCGGGTTATTTTTGGTCCTTTAGCCCTCTGGACCCTTCAGTTGGAGATGGTTGGAGATTATCTTACAATCCCAATAGGTTTAAACCCAATAATAAAAAAAAAAACCGTTTAAACCCATATATATAGGACGTCTTTAAGGGAATGAATTCCCTTTTTTTTTAATAAAAATGGAGATTAGTTGCGGGATCTACACGACATCGAATTTTAACTATCTAATTTTCAAGTTGCACCTCATAGATCATTCTTGCAAAATATTAGCGAAATTGGAAATATCTAAGACATGTAATTGGGTTTAAAAAAATTAACGAATATTTTGTTATATAAGAAACAATGAAATTTTATTTTGATAATTAAATAGGCAAATGATTTTGGATTGAATTGAATTTTTACAAAGATGATCTATGAATCGAGACTTACAAATTAAACGGTTAAGATCGTTGAAGTTCGATATAGAATGGGCCTCATATCTAATCCCCATTTCTTGGAAAAAAAATGGAGATCCCGCATAAAGAGTCTACACACACACACACAAACCCCCCTCTCCCCCGCCCCCCAGGGCGCCGGAGGCCGGGAATGT
This sequence comes from Pyrus x bretschneideri, assembly GCF_019419815.1. Classification (NCBI taxonomy): domain Eukaryota; kingdom Viridiplantae; phylum Streptophyta; class Magnoliopsida; order Rosales; family Rosaceae; genus Pyrus; species Pyrus x bretschneideri. Next base: position 3,065,386 of record NW_025999820.1, on the reverse strand, counting down.
GAGAATCGTAGTGATCGAATTAGAATAGTGATCGAATTAGAATGGCTTTTAATACACGTTAACTCACTTTCTTCCTTGTATATGTAGGGATTTTCCTCTACTATGAGTGGATTAAATCTAGTTGGGTCAATGGGTCACCTCCTGCTCTCCTAATTAGGAGGGAGGCCCAGAAGATCTATGAGTCTTATGCTAGACTCAGCCTTTTTTTCCCACCCAAATCTAGCAGAAGAATAAATCTTTAGGCATATATAATACCAAAACCTAATCAATCAATAAAATGTGAAGGAAATTTGTAGCAGCAGCTCTGGCTTCTAGATTTTGCAGTTATACAAGTAGCTGTAGAGAGAGAGAGAGAGAGAGAATCTTAATCTTTGAATGTGACATGACACAGTTTTCCGTGTGTCTGTGTCTGTATGGGTGAGAGAGAGAGAGAGAGAGAGAGAGAGAGAGAGAGAGAGAGAGAGAGTAATAGGGGTTTGAAGATTTGCAGAGAAATGGGATTGGTTAATGGAGAAGGACTTTAGGAGGGGCACTTAAACGGTGAGAAGGGTATTGTCTTGCTCTCGAAATGGCAAAGAGGGCAGAGAGCTTTTGGTTTTAGTCCCCATGCATAGGTAAATTGCACACACACACACCTCTCTCCTCTCCTTTCCTCTCCTCTGGTCGCTTTCAGTTCGGTTGCTATCCATTTATACTTTTTTTCCTTTTGACCCCTGACCTTTTGGCCATTTCTCTGCAAATCTTATTTAGATTTTGTTTCGACTTCACGTTTTCATATGCCAAATACCACAACGTCCCCTTCCTTGGTGATGTGCATCATTTCTTTCACTACTCTAAACTTACCATAAAGGACTAAATAATTATTAGCATTGCTAGTTCACATTAAAGAAGTTTATTCTGATGGACAGATAGCATGTATGCACGACCATTCACAAATAAACTGAACTTTTTTGTTATTTTGTATCAACCACACTCATTTGTGATTTTATCTACATGATAAATGTGAGATTCGGTTGGACGTACTAAAACATCTTTTAGAAAGAGATCTTTATATGTAAACCTTCTTATTAATCATAAGCAACTACAAACACTAAACTAAAATACTCATTAAACCTCAATAAGTTCTTGATGTCGTTGTCGTGGTGGCTGGAAAGAAGAAGAATAAAATGTGTAGTAACATGTGCATAGACCTTAACTTTACATTTATATATACACACGCACAACTCTAGTGAAACTACCCGTCACCGATACCAATATGGTTCCCTTAGCCACCAATTCCAACAACCCATCACCAATAATATTTGTGATAAGTCTACCGATTTTTACACTCTTATTTTGTATGTACATATTCTTCATTTATTTTTATATATGTTAATTTTTATTTTCTTGTTAAAATGAAAGTGTGAAAATCTTCCAAAACTTCACTAATATTTAGGTCAAGGAAGCAATCCCACAGCTCTTTGTAAATTGTTTCACTTTCGAATTGGACTGTACAATTTAACATTGTCGTCTGAGTTATAATCGAGAAGCTGCCTGCCCCATAGTTGCACTTTGTTCCTTCCTTTTTGTTTCACTAGATTTTTTTTTTTTTTACAATTTTTTGGACCTCATCTCTTCTCGGCTCAAATTTTGAATTTCAAGCCCATACAATAACCTATGTAATTTAAAATTTGGATATGATAGATTACGATTGTTTATTGGAGCTATATGTGTAACCATATGCAAATCAAGAATTTGACATCCTCATTCACGATAAATACCATTGTAAACAAGTCCATTTAAAGCCGGCCGATTATGATTGAAATAACATATTCCTTCGAGTATATTCTAGTGCGCCAATATAATAAAATTAGCAACAAGAATTATACATCTTGGCGCAATAAACACAGTTCATGCATGCCTTCTTATATAAGGTTTATGCAATCCAATCCATTATTCAATAACAAGGGAAATCAAAGAAACATGAGTGCTTCTGACTCTAAAGTTGTTCTAGTCACAGGTTGTGCCAAAGGTGGCATTGGCTATGAGTACTGCAAGGCTTTCGCCGAGCAGAAATGCCGCGTCTTTGCCACCGACATCTCACACCGCATGAACGACATAGACTTAAGTCCTTCAGAATACATTGACACACTTGAGCTTGATGTGTCTTCGGACGAAAGTGTCGCATTGGCCGTAAAGACGATTATTTCCAAGTACGGCCGCATCGACGTTCTTGTTAATAATGCCGGAATAGGAAGCACCGGACCTCTCGCCGAGCTTCCGTTAGAGACTATAAGAAGGGCTTGGGAGATTAACACGCTTGGGCAACTGAGACTTGTACAACAAGTGGTGCCATACATGGCATCACAGCGCAGAGGCAGCATCGTAAATATCGGAAGCGTTGTGGGCAAAGTGCCAACACCATGGGCAGGGTCTTATTGTGCAAGCAAGGCAGCAGTGCATGCAATGTCAAATACTTTGAGGGTTGAACTGAAGCCGTTTGGTATTGATGTTGTGCTGGTTATGCCTGGGGCCGTTAGATCAAATTTTGGGAGTGCAAATGTAGAGAGGTTGGGCGGTCAGGATTGGAAACTATATAAGGAGTTCAAGGAGGCTATTGCTGAGAGAGCCAGGGCTTCTCAAGGAAGCAAAGCAACGGATGGTAGTGTGTTTGCTAGGCATGTTGCACAGAAAATTTTGAGTCCCAGACCACCAAAGGTTATTAGTTTTGGTCACATGACTGGTTTGTTTGCTGTGCTTTCTTGGTCTCCTCTTTGGGTGAGAGATGTCTTCTTCTCAACTCGATTCAAATTACATAAGAAGCTATAATTATGAATACTCCACAATTCATTGGGTTAATGCATCGAGGTTCAAGGACAAATTAATATCTAATTTCGTTTTTTTTTTTCTTTCAACTTGTTGTTTTCATTACAATAATTATCTATGTACTTACATGATGTAGCACTCTACGAAAAGATTAACGGTTTTGACCGTTTCTCCGATTAATTTCTCGTAATTAAATATAAGGGTATTATTTGTCAAGATGGCCAACCAAGATGAGAACTCGAAGTAAATTTTCCTGATAATCTGAAACATAGTTATGTGGCCTTACTATTTAACTCAATTTATAGCATATACATTTTTATTAATATATTTAGAAGTGGCGACATGAATATTGTGTCGTTTAATGTGAATTGATATACTAAGTGATCAAAAGTCTTATTATAATACGTGAATTGATACACTGAGTGATCAAACAAACATATATAGAAACAAAAAATGGTAAATTGTTGTAGACCTAATTTACTGAACTGTATTTAGGACTAGAGAAGGAGAGGGTCGGTGGCAAGAGAGAGAGATGTAATTCTGAGATGTATGTTGTATCATCCAACTGTACCTTTATTTATAGTAGTAGGATAGGTTAAATTCTTACCCTCATAAGATTACAACTCTAATAGGATAATATCTACTAAAGAGAATATTCCAATAAATCTCTAGATACACTAGGATTTACACAATCACAATCCTAATCTAATAGGACTGCAACACTCCCCTTTGAGTGTGTAAATACTCAAACAAAACTTCGCATCAAGTCTTCAGCAGTTGAGGTAGAACAATTGATGAAGTCATCAACATAACGGGCAAATGCGAGTCTAAAATTTAAAGAAAGTATGCATTGGTAGTAAAACTCACAAAACCTCACTATGCTAAAACCTAAGGCAGGTAAAAACCTAAAGACTAAGGAGAAAAGTGAGAAGAATGCATAATGTCTAAAACAAACGTCAAACGGGACGAAAGTAGTTAACTTAATAGAGTATGATCATCCTAGAATGGGTGCCTCATCAAAACCTCGTTAGGTAGCAAAAATCCAATGGGAAAAATGCTCATAATTGTAGGAAAAGAAGTACATTAAGATCAAGTGAGTATGCTTCAGGATACTCTCCCCGAGTTAGACATAACTTCGAAATAAGAGAACTACAAGCAATTCCACTCAGATAATTTATGCATACCGATTCCTTGGACGAGCTTCTAAAAAGTAGAATTGGGCAATAACTTGGTGAAGAGATCGGCTAGGTTGTCCTAGGAATGAATTTGCTTGACTTCAATGTTTTGATGTTGTTGTTGCTGGTAAAAATAAAAGAATTTTGGCGCTATACGCTTGATGTTATCTCCCTTGATGTATCCCTTCTTTAACCGCTCGATACAAGCTGCATTGTCTTCAAAGATCGTCATAGGAAGGTCAATGATGGAAGTAAGATCACTAGTGTTTCGAATGTGTTTCATGGTTGCTCTCAACCAAAATCACTCATGCGAGGCTTCATGCAAGGTGAGAATCTCAACATGGTTTGAAGAAGTTGCAACTACCTTTTGCTTGGTAGACCTCCAAGATATTGCGGTGTCTCCAATAAAGACATCCTTATGTGGGTCAGACAGATAACCAACATTTACATAACTAACAAGGCAAGAATCAACCTGAGGATAGATAGGGGACGACAGCTCCTTTCGAGGATTTATGGGTGTAGAACAAGCCCAAATTTGTAGTACCCTTGAGGTAGCAGAAAATATCTTTAACACCATTCCAGTGTCTGCGTGTAGACGCGCTGCTATATCTAGCCAAAAGATTAACAGTAAAGGAGATGTCAAGTCTGGCGCATTGAGCCAAGTACAATAAAGCACCAATTGCACTTAGGTATGGAACTTCAGGCTCCAAAATCTCTTCTTTATCTTCCTTGGGACAGAAAGGATCTCGTTTAGCATCTAGAGTCCGAATGACCATAAGAGTATTCGAAGGCTTCGCTTTATCCTCATTAAAACGTCGTAACACCTTTTTGGTGTAGTTCGATTGATGTACTAAGATTCCATTCAAATAGTGTTTGATCTCCAAGTCGAGACAATATCGAGTTTTCCCAATATCCTTCATCTCAAATTCTGATTTCAAGTGAACGGCAGTTTCCTGAAGCTCTGTGGGAGTTTCAATGAGGTTCATGTCGTCGACATAAACTACAACAATCACAAATCTGAAATATGACTTCTTAATGAATACGCATAGGCATAGTTCGTTGTTCCCATAACCTTGATTTGTCAAATATTCACTCAAACGGTTATACCACATTCGCCCGGATTGTTTCAATCTATAGAGTGATCTCTTCAATCTAATCGAGAAGGTGTTCCATGGTCTAGAACTATTTGAACCAGTCAATGGAAGTCATTTTGGAACTTTCATGTACATTTCCGTATTTAGATCTCCATAGAGATATGCGGTTACCACGTCCATAAGCTGCATATTCAGTTTTTCCGAAACTACCAAATTGATAAGGTAGCCGAACATTATGACGTCCATTACAAGGGAATACGTCTCACTCGTAATCAACCCCAGGGCGTTAAGAATGGCCTTGCGCTATGAGGCGTGCTTTGTATCGCACTATTTCATTCTTCTCAATACACCTCCTCATGAAAACCCACTTGTAGCCCACGGGCTTCACATGTTGTGAAGTATGAGCTAAAGGCCCAAACATCTTAATTTTTGCAAGTAAATTGAGTTTGACCTAGATTGCTTGGTTCCAGTTGAATCAATTGGTTATACGTCGATATTCATCAACGGAACGTGGTTCAATGTCATTGCTAAGCATGATGTCGGTAACAACAGTATGTGCAAATGCATCATCAACAATCATCTTATTCTGATTCCAAACCTCATCCAATACTACGTAATGGACCAAAATCTCGCGATTCTTCGGAGGCCGGTTTGTTTCGTCTAAGACATCACCGTAATCTAGAATAACTTCATGCGTTGGAATAGATGAGTAAGTGGTGGCCGGATTTAGACTAGGTTTACTAGTTTGTGCTGTTTTCCTCTTCCGGGGTTGTGAATTCATTGAACTAGGGGGTCTGCCATGCTTCAGGGTAGGAGCAGATGATTGGCTTGCCGCTAGTCTACCGGGTCGTGTGGGAGGTGCGGCCGCCCTACCCTCGAGGACGATCCGGCCTTCCAAGGTGATGTTATAGCGTATGTCAAGTACGTGCATCCTTGCAGGTACATTTGTAGGGGTTATATGTAATCTCGTCACCTTTGCTAGATCAATAAAAACATCCAACATGCATTGAGCAATGATATGAAGATCTAGAATACATCGCACTTCAATTTCAGACTGCGTAATGCAGGGATCTAAATGACACAAAGTGGGAGTAATCCATGATAATTCGCGGCATTCTATAGGAACGTTAGTGATCTTATCTCCCTGTAATGACGGGGAGACTGTCTCATCAAATTGACGATCTGCAAAACGTGCGGTAAAGAGATCTCTTGTCAAGGGCTCTAAGTAGTGAATAATTTATGGGGAATTAGACCATCTCCAACCTTTGGGCTAAAACCTAAAATTTTTAGCCCAGAAACAACTTTTCTGCTCTAATCCTTCTAGTCGAAAATTTTAGCCCCAAATTATTAAAGAATGAACTTAGACTAATTTTTTTCTTAAATTAACTTAAAAAAAATATATGTAGACTATTGTAAATTAATTTTATGAACACTTTAATCTAATAATATTTAAATTCTGATAAATATTGAAAAATCACTAAATTGATAATAGAAACTCATGCCAAGCATAAAGCAACATCTTCCTCACAAGTCCAATTATGACCTCTAATATGCTCTCTTGCCATCTTGAAACATTTAGAAATGGGAAGAAATGGTAGAAAGAAAAATTGGAAGAATTGTAGGAGAAAAGTGAGTTTTGTGTGGATGTTTAAACAAATAGATAGGTATTTATAGAGTTTTTGGGTGAAATTTGAGTTAAATAATTTTTTTTAATTATTTTAGCTGTTGGATTTAAATTTCAACCATTAGACTTTTTTTTTTTTTTTTTTTTTTTACTGTTAGATTTGATTATATTCGATTTCAGTTGTTGGATTCAACGTATTTTAAAATTACATTTTTTTTATATAAAACAAAATTTGAATCTGGACTGTTGGATCAACCAACGATCCAAATATATCAGACATCCGATGCAAATTAAAGTTGTTGGGCTCATGCAGGTGGCCAACAGCTGCCCTGACAGTGGGCCCCCCCATGTCGAGCGCTGAAGGCTTGATGCCACGTGGGGGAATTGGGGTGAGTGGGCGGGCTACGACTAGGCTTGTTTCTAGCGAGTTCACTTGCATTTGGGCTAATTTCTTGCGCGCGCGCGCGCGCGCGCGGGGGGGGGGGTGGGATTTGGCTTTTGTTTGGCTTTTAACTTTTAGCCCACACATTTAGCATGGGTTGGGTTTGGGGGAGGGGGTGATAAAACCTAAAAAATAGCACTTAGCCCAGGCTTGGGTTTGGTCTCATAACTGACATAAATTCTTATTCTTCTTTGAGGACCCATTTTGGTACTTAGTGGCGGCCCTATTGGCATATAGACTGCGCAAACACATGTAAATGCGAGATGTCAAACTCGTATCTTATAACCAACTGTAATGGTGAATGAGGTTAGGTAGCGATATGCCTCAGGCGGATCTACATAGTTGCGTACAATATTGCAAACCCCAGGCGTTTACTGACAATTCGATTCGCATAACCAAAGTCCGAGCTTTCGTTTGAATGCGCTTTATGAAAGCTTTTGCCAGGCCGTTTTGGGTGTGAACATGGGGTACAAGATGTTCAACATCAATCCCAACTTACATGCAATAATCATCAAAAGTCTATGACGTAAACTCTCCAACAGTATCCAGTCGAATTGACTTAATCGGATAATCAAGGTGGTGAACCCTAAGCTTAATCATTTGAGCTAGGAGTTTCACAAATGCAGCGTGCGTGTGGATAATAAGCAGACATGTGACCAACGTGTCGATGCATCAACCAACACCATGAAGTAACTAAATGGTCCGCATGTTGGTTGGATAGGTCCACAAACATCCTCTTGAATACTCTGAAGAAACTTAGAGGGGTCGTGAATAATCTTTGTAGTTAAGGGTTGAATATTCAACTTCCCCAAGGAGCATGCTTTGTATGGTAGATGATTGGGATAAGATTTTAGGTGGTGCACGTGTGATACTTTGAGGATACGGCGCATCATATCTCGTCTGGGATGTCCCATTCAATCGTGCCAAAGCAAGAGAGTGCTTTGGAACCTAGGCATAGGGCCAGCCATGTGATAGGTCTCCACAGATCAAATGGTTGTTACATACAACCTACTCGAGAGACGTTCTAGCTTTTCATTAATACGCTTCTGGCTATATTCGTAAGAAGTGATACAAAGAAATTCAAAACCATTCTCTTCAGTAGTTTTCAACATGATATTGATTATCTTTAAGCTCAACAACATTCTTCAAGAACGTGGAGAATATATGACCTCTTTAATGGTTAATTCAGTAACATTAGACAACATTGTATGGGTCTTTCCATATCCTTCTATCAGGTTGGATGGGCCTGAAAAGGTTGTCAGAGATGCATTTTTAGGTACGAAGTTAGTACAATAGTATTGTTCATGCAAGATGGTGGGTGTGGTAGCACTATCAGCCAAACAACTAACTTCCCCACTAGTCATATCTAGAAATAAATTAATTGAATCGGTCACATGCATAAATATAATTCCTTTCATTCAATTAATCAATCGAGAAATATTATCCATAAAAATAATTCTCCATAATTCAAAACAAACCAAACCAAACAAATAATTCCAAATACTTAGAAAAATTGTCCAAAAAATTAAACCATAAACCTAGAAAAATAGGGGGGGTTCGGCCACTAGGGATGTAAAACACCCTAACATGTCTCAGAAAAATAAAACTTTATTCTTCCATATGGGCGGATGCCTTCTGAAAATATGAAACCTCCATAGTTGTAGTAGCATATTCGTGATGTTCCACATGCACAAAGTTAGTCTCATGATGGGAATGATACTTGGAAATAACCTCGGGGGTAGCTCGGCATACATGTGACCAATGATCCTTTGGCGCGCAGCAGTAGCACATGTCCAATACATTGGAAGCTAATTGAATGGTAGCTTTTCCCTTGTTCTTGAAGTTGAAGGCCTTAGAGGCAAGAGGTTGACGCTTCTGGGTCAAACTTCCTCCCTCGGGTGAGCCTCTGCTTTATTGACCTTAGGCCCGTGGTGGGGCCTGCCGCCCATTTCCATGGTCACGACGGGGTTTTCGTCTGTTGTAGCAACTAAAATTAGTCATATGCACTTCAGGCGGAGTGTTCGAGCCAATAGGTTGAGCTTGATAATTCTTCATCAAAAGTTGGTTTTGCTTTTCAATGAGAAGTAAAACAGAGATCAAATCAAAAAATTTGGTGAACTTCTGTGCCCTATATTGTTGCTGCATAACAATATTGGTGGCATTGAAGGTCGAATAGATCTTCTCCAAGAGATCATCTTCAGTTAAGTCATCTTCACAGAACTTAAGTGGTGATCGGATTCTACAAACTTCAAAGTTGTATTCATTCATAGACTTAAAGTCTTGGAAGCGTAAATGTTGCCAGTCGCATCTTGCTTTAGGCAAGTAAAATAAAATTTGGTGATCGAAGCGATCAGCCAGAGCAACCCACAGGGTGCATAGGTCCTCTTTAACAAGGTACTCGATTTGCAGTGCATTATGGATATGTCTTCAGATGAAGATATAACAGTAGCTTTCTGAGCTTCGTCGATTGGGTTGTTTGTAAGTTCCTCGATGGTGGCTCAAAGACTCTTTGCAGTAAAACGGAGCTTCACGTCTTGAACCTACTTTAGGAAGTTTCTTCCAAATACTTCTAAAGCGGTGGAATTGAGCTTGTTCGAGTTCAACGTGTGCCTAGAACAGAGGGTACAACAAAAACATGGTTAGTCATATGGTAAGCCATGGACATATATTGTAGAATATTCAGATTCTATAGACATGTATTGGTTTAATTTAAGTATGAAAGCTATGGGTTTCATATGGTAAGTGTAGTGAATTTGTGGATTGCTAAGTTTAGTGAATTTGTGGATTTGTGGATTGCTAAGTATAGTGAATTTGTGGATTTGGGGATTGTTGGTTCATATACAGGGGTACCTGCAAGAACACAGAATATAATATACAACTAATTATAGTGAATTTATGGATTGCTTCAAGAACCCAAGTGTGAGTGCGTCGGGACTACGAAAGATAGTCAACCGTTCAAAGAAAAGAAATAATTTATTCCATCGTTAATTGCCTTCGGGCCAATAATTTTGGATTAATTGTTAGATTAATGGACTGCTAGTCACTTTAATTAATTTAATAGATCGTAACCATTCAGGTTTGATCGTAGAAGAAAAATAATAACATTTAGGTTAATATTACCGGGAATGCCAAAAATAACATTGGATTCAAAAACCGTAGCCCAATCTTAGTGGTCTAGTTGCCGTGTATGGGACAAGACCCTAATGGCCTTTTGGGCCACGAGATAGGCTACAGGCCACGAACCGTGACATGGATGAAAGGCCCAACAACCAAGCTGCTGGTTTGGTCCACAAAAGGCGTGGGAATGCACGAAGCCCAGTGAGGTCTGGCTTCGTTATGGGCCGTTTCTGGGCAAGCCCAACTTTAAGGGTTGGCTTGTTGTGGTATTGGGCCAAAGCTCTAACAAGCCTATCATTCCCTGGCTTGGGTAGAGGCACTACAAAGCCCAGCCGAAATTGCCCCTTTGTGGTTGGGCCATGAGGGGGGCTAGCCTATCAACTATGGGAGCTGTTGCAAGCGAGCCAGGGCAGGCAAGAGGACAAGCCTAGTAAGCATCGGGCTTGCTAGTGATGGGCCTAGGGCATATGAACAATTCCAGCAGAGCTTCAGGCCATGCTAGAGTGGGCTAGGATTGCAAACCCGTCTCAAAAACCCAAATCATGCCTTCGCCCTAGACCTGGCATTCGTGTCGTGTTTCTCGTGTTCATGTCGTTTTTGTGTCATACCCAATAACTTAATAGGTCGTGTCGTGTAACACTTGTTGAAGTAAATGGGTAATATGACCTGAAATCGACCTATTAATATTATTAGATAATATGACCCGACTCGTTACCCGTTAAGAAAAATATTTTTTAAATCAATAAATAATGAATATGAAAAACATAATTTGACCCAAAAAAATGTAAAACATAATACTAAATTAGTATATACATACTAAAATTTTGGAGTTAACCCCTTCACAAAAGTTGTGAAGCTTGTCATTACGAGTGATTGTGTGTGTGTATATATTTACATTTTTCACACTTCTACAATAGTTATTATTAATTTTATTAATTTTTCACTCAAATAAAAAACATTGTTCATGAGATTTGGGGGGTTTTAAACATTTAAACGACCATGTAACCATTGTTTAAGCGTAGAGGATGCAATCACGAGCATTTATATATATGCTTTCACATTTTTCAGACTTATACATTAATGATTTTGAATTTTATTTATTTTGAACTCCCTTAAAAATATTATTCAAGAGGGTTTGTATGGTTTTAAAAATTCAAACGATAATGTACTCATCCTCAAAGTGTAGAGAATGCGATTACAAGCGTTTGCATATTTTTTTCACGTTTTTTGCACCTATAAATATTATTCTTATATTTTTAATGTGTTTAGTATTTTTAAATTACTTGATAAATTTATTTTTAATGTGTTTTGTAATTTTTTTGAGTTAATTACAAAAAACTACCTCAACTATGGGTCAAATGACACTTTCATACCTCATCTTTTAAAATTGACAATGTCATACCTCATCTTACGAATTTGTGTCAATTTTATACCTTCCGTTAGCTTGACCGTTTATTTCTCAGTTAAATGCTGACGTAGCTTGATCTAGGACCCATTTTTATTAAAAAATTAAAAATTATTAAAAACAAAAAAAATCATTTAATATTATTTAAATATTAAAATAATGAAGAAAAGTTATTAAAAAAAAAAACCCCCAATTCGTCCCTTCCCCCCCTCTCTCCCTTCTCCCCATCTTCATCTTCTTCCCCTTTCTGCAACTACAACCCAGAAAAACAGAAGAGAAAAAAAAAAAAAAACCAATTTGTTTTCCCTGCTCCTCACCCCTCTTTTCCCCACACCCACACACCCAACCTCCCCACCTTCGCACCCTCTGCACCCAACCTCGTACCCACTACCTACAACCCCAAAAAAAAAAAAAACCCAGGAAAAAAAAACCCCATTCTGCTGGGCGAGGAGAAAATGGGCGGCGGGGGCGGCCGGGGGGGGGGGGGGGGTGGGGGAATGGGTGTGGAGGGGAGAGGGTGGGTGCGAGGGGGGCGGACGAACTGGGTTTTTTTTTCTTTTCTTCTCTCTTCTTCTGCTTCCCTCTTCTTCTTCTCCTTCTTCTTCTTCTTCTGCGGGTTAGGTGGGGGAGGGTGGGGTTGGGTGGGAGGGGACGGGTTTGCTGCTTTATTTTTTATTTTTTTCCTTCTCTCTTCTTCTTCTTCCCTCTTTTTCTTCTTCTTCTTCTTCTTCTTCTTCTTCTTCTTCTTCTTCTTCTTCTTCTTCTGCAAGGGGGACGAACTGGGTTTCCCATTGTTATTTTTTTTTTTTCCTTCTTCTTCCTCCTCCTTTCTAGGTTGCAAGGGGTTGGGTTTGTGGTGGGGGAGGGGGATGAACTGGGTTTGGTTTGGTTTGGGTTTTTTTCTTTTCTTCTTTCTCCTTCTTCTTTTCTGGGTTGCAGGAAGATGATGGGGAAGAAAGAGGGGGGAGATGCACGAAAGGAGAGAGAAGATGATGGCTAATGTTTTTTATTTTTTTTTTGTACTTTTTTATTATATTTTAATATTTAAATAATATTAAATGATTTTTTTTGTTTTAATAATTTTTTTATTAATTTTTTAATAAAATGGGTCCCAGATCAAGCCATGTCAGCATTTAACTGAGAAAAAACGCCAAGCTAACGGAAGATATAACATTGACACAAATTCGTAAGAGGTGATGACTTATCAATTTTAAAAGATGAGGTATGAGAGTGTCATTTGACCCATAGTTGAGGTAGTTTTTGTAATTAACTCAATTTTTTTAATCTCAAACTTTGCCTATAGTATACCATAAAAATAAATAAATAAATAAAACAAATTTTTAAAATTTATATAGAATAATAATACAATAATAATTGGGAAGTGTTATTGGCACTCCAAATATCTCATTCTACACTCCTCACAAGTGTATTTTTCTATCCTAATATATAAAGTTTAGAGTGTAGAATGAGATTTTTAGAGTGCTAATAATAATTCCCTAATAATTAATAAACAATATATACATATCCACTATATATCTATTGTATTTTATAGTAAGTTTTTTTAGTAGTTTAAAAAATTAAAATCATCAAAATAACTTTTTTCTTATCGTGTCGAAACAGGTTACCCGTGTGTCATTCTTGTGTAAACCTGTAAAGGATTCGTTATTAACGGGTTCTTATCGTGTGACATGGTAACAACCTGATTAGTTATCGTGTTGATCCGAAATCCGTTATTTTCATGTCGTGTAAGAAATTATCAGGTACACTTCGGCCTGGTTATCCAATGTATGCAGCAAAGCCCAAAGGGCTGCTACGGAAGTCAGATGTCAGAACGACATCATCTTAGGCTCGGCATGTTTACAGGCTAGCTGGTGTTCGTCGGTGCCAGGGCCAGGAAGTCACGGCTTATGTCTCAAAATCCCATAAATTTTTTATTTTTTATTTTCTTCTTTTTTCAAATTCTAGGGTTAAAAACCCTAATTGCTTCTAAATTAATTTCGATGCTTTGACTCACAAATTTCACATAGCATAATTGCGTATTGCATGAACAAAAATATATATTGACAAAATATATGAACACATATGCAATATATATAATTGAAAGGAAAATATAAATATAGGGGGCTACTGCATCATGGGAATGTTTTCATGCTTCAAGGTCATTTCAAATATCTTAATTTATTTTAAAAGAACTTGATTGGCAGAAGACAATTAAGCCTTTGATTGTGTAGAAGAGCCTTCTTCACGATCCGTCAGTTCCTTAGCTTCTGGCAAGAGCGTGCTGAAAACGTGTTGTAGGTCTAATTTACTGAATTGTATTTAGGACTAGAGAGTGAGAGGGCTGGTGGCAAGAGAGAGATATGAGAGAGATGTAATTTTGAGGGAATATTCCAAGATATCTCTAGATATACTAGGATTTACACAATCACATTCCTAATCTAATAGGATTGCAACATAAATGTTATTATAGCGTGTTAATATATCTTTTTTTTTTTGAACAAACAATATTATCTATACTAAGGAAGGGGTTTGACTTAGCCTCACAATGGGTTAGCAATAATGTAGCTCAAACTCGCCTATGACAATAATCGAACCTAAAATCTCTCACTTACAAGTGAAGAGAATACCACTAGTCTTAACCCTTTAGTCTTAATTTGTGATTCCACCAATTTGATAGAAATCCCAAAGGATAATTTGATTAATTGATTGAAGGATTCTTACAAATGAGAAGCCAAATGGCTTAATAAACAAATTACAATCCCCTAAGGCATCTCAAAAGACTTAGCTAAGTAAGACTAATAATAAAGCCCTTGAAACCCTCCAAAGACAAATAAAAGGATCTCCATTATTATTAGACTCCTGTTTGACGGATTTATGCAAAAGATGGCTCAAGCCACTTTAGTGGGAGATTGAACAACTCTACTATGAACACATCATAAATGAAAGTAGCGTTCATCCAAACAACGTGAAAAGTTAAAAACATCCACTTTCGAGACGTAGCAAATAATCCTTTAATACGTGAATTACCAATTCTCCAATCACTTTTCTCTATTGCTCGCCATTCTTTCTTTTACTTTTATTACATGTAAAATATTTGAATTTTTTTACATCAATTTGCCTCAAAACTTGTGTTCAAAATTGAGTTGCAAATTAATTTGTGAATAAAATAAAGTCGAGCCTAACGCTTTTTGTTTCTCAAAGTTTGCATTTGGATTTTAAGAGGGGTTAGGATTCTCTTCCCTACTCTTTTCATATCCTTCCATCCTCTCCTCTCACACTCTCTACTTTGTCTTTCCTTTTCTATTAAAAAAAAAAAATTAATATAAAATGTTACGTAGCTTAACCGTGACCGTTCAAATAGGAGGAGAGGGAAAAGGAGGAAAAAAAAAAAAAAGAAGGGAGAGAATCCTTCTCCTTCTAAGAGAACTTGAAAACAGCCAACTCTAAAGAGACAGTGCAGAGGAAAGAGGCACCAGTAACCCTTCCTTTCCCATCTGCCTCCCACCAAATGGATAGTTAAGAAAAAAGGAAAAAAGGA
This sequence comes from Pyrus x bretschneideri, assembly GCF_019419815.1. NCBI lineage: Eukaryota > Viridiplantae > Streptophyta > Magnoliopsida > Rosales > Rosaceae > Pyrus > Pyrus x bretschneideri. Next base: position 3,050,186 of record NW_025999820.1, on the reverse strand, counting down.
AAACTAATTAATTTGACGAGGCAGCACAAAGCTCTTTTGCTTGGCCATGCACCACTTGTAGTAAAATCTCATTGGCTTCTGGTGCTATGTTGGCTGTGGAATAATGGATTTGCTCATCATTACTTCAATCAAAAGGAGGGTGAGGGTCTCTCTCTTGCTCCATTCTCCTTGTGTCCTTTGGTCATATTTCACTCCCGAGCTCACAGTCTCTTTTGAAACCAAATCATTCCTTCTTGAAAATCTGTCTCCATTACCTTGGCCATGCAAATTTCCATGCAAGAGTATCAAATAAAAAAAAGGGTAACCTCTGTTTGATTGATTGGCCAATGTTCTTTTTGGTGTTCGATTGGTTCCAGTTTAGTTTTGGCAAATTGAAAATATACAAAGCAGAAGAAAAGATTGATATATACTTATGTGCGAACACAACATTTTTGTTAAGTATATCGATTTTTACACTCTTATTTTATATGTACATATTCTTCACTCATTTTTATAGATGCCTTAATTTTGTTTTCATGTTAAAATGATAGTATGAAAATCTTCCAATTTATTTTAATAATAAAACTTCACTAATATCTAGATCAAGAAGCAATCCCACAGTTCTTTGTAAATTGTTTCACTTTCGAATTGGACTGTAAAGTTATAAAATATTTAAAGTTGGTTTAGCATTGTAGTCTGAGTTATAATGATCAGTGGGATATAAAATGCATTTCCTACAAAAAGAATGTTCTCAAAGGGACCTTGGTTCATCATTCTAGGAATATCAACTTTGAGCAAAGCTCACCCTATAACTATACGTTCTTCTAGAAGTACATGCATCAACTCATATGGATTATCATGCAACTTATAAAACAATTCACAATTAAAGTTAGTAAGCTAGCTCAATATGGCTCCTAATTAAGATAAGATGACCTCTAATTAGCTCCCACTCAAAGTTAATTAATTTGTTAGTGTCCCACTTCTCACTTTTGATCTAGTTGTGTTGACCATTGACCACAACAAGATAAAGCAAATATAAATGGTTTTGCACTGTGTCTTGCTCACCAATAATTCTAGATTTTATTCTGTTGTCCCCAATTTTTTATGGCAAGTTATACAGTAAATCTTGTCATATATCTATGTCAAAATGTTACCATGGGCCTCGTATGCTCGCATCAAGATTGCTTTAGTTCATAAGATCGAGAAGCTGCCTGCCCCATATTAGGCACTTTGTTCTTTCCTTTTTGTTTCACTAGTTTTTCTTTTGGGTTTGTTTGCCTAGTAACACAAAAAGATAAATGCGGTGATGAGTTGGTGCTAGTCAATTTAAAGAGCAAGTTTTAATGTTTGTCACTTCTTAATGCATTATTTGTGAGATCAATATCCATTAACGGCGAATAGGTACTCCGTTTGTTGTTAGATAATATATAACTTTTCAAAATATAGGTTAGAATTTTCTTATGAATTATTAGGTTAATTATAAAAAATTATTTTTCATGACAAAAGATTAAAGAATGGTTTGAGTTATCTCAATTTGGGTTATTGTTCAGAGGTGATACTATCCACATACTCATTTTTATTTCTTACATATCTATGTTAATTTCCGATTGTCTGATAAAATGAATTTAAGATAATTAATAGACAAAATTTAAGCTTTACCCTTTGTTCAAATGTCGAATTTGTTCGTTTGTAAGCTTATTACAAAAGCAAAGGTTGAAATGATTAGAATCCAATGTTATTTACTCTCTTCCTTATATTGGAATTAAGAAAATTAAGAATTCAGTCCGACCATCCAGGTCGAAGACACATGAAAAAGGCAACCCAAGTCCAATCACCTCCATTAAAATGTCTTAAAATATCCAATCCTAATCAGTGGATGGCTAGTAAAAAAATATTTAGTGAAAAATGACATTTCATGCAACGAGTTACATATTTGCTTTTACAATCAACGTAAATCACTAAAGATTTAAGGCCCTCAAAATTGGATCCATGATTATTAGCTTCGTTTTTGTCTTGAAATCGGTCTTAATATGTGTGTATGTGGACTACGGTGATTATATATCTCTTTAGTCTTTCTCTAGAAACTTAGGTGCGTTGCGTTGTTTACAATCACCGAAGCAACAAGGAGTCACTAGTCACTACTTCTTCGGCTCAGTTCATAAATAGTTAAATGCATGAAAAGTATAACTAGATTGGGATACAACCACAAACAACTTTCATGTTGAAACCTTAGCCATTAGCGAGAAGAAAAAAATAGGAAAAAAACCCTCTGCCGCTTGGCAAAAGACTGAGGAAGAAGTTCGGTATTTGTTGGATTAATGTGAGTCAAAGTAGGGTTTCTTTTTTCCGATAAGTACATAATCATCAGATATTGGGCAGTCTCTTTCTTGTGCTGCCTTTGGAGTAATTCTCTGGCTTGTAATGCTTAGTTATGGTGAATTCTTTGGCTAGTGTTGCTTTAGTTCTGGTGAATGTTATATATTTTTTCTTGTTTGTTGCATGTGCAGCCTTTCTTCTCTGCTTCAGGAATTTTCCATTGAAAAAAAATTGGAGTTATACAATAAAATTAATTGGCAATATAAGAGTGGTACAATTACTTAGAAGCACATGGAAAGTCCTTTTTTTTCTCCGATATGAGATTCATACTCTCAACATGTCCCCTCATGTGTGACATATTTTTAAGCCTAGCACATGAACAACACAAATTGAGTAATGTGGAGCACGTGTAGCCGTTGGTTTCCACACATGTGACAATCTACTATGATACAATAAGGAAAATTAGAGTTTCACCATAAACCAATCGGCAATATTGAGAGTAGCTCAATTACTTATAAGCACATGCAAGGTTTCTTTTTTTTCCCAACGTGGAATTCATACTCTCAACACTCATATATAATTTTTCCTAAACAATATTTGCTCTTAAGAATGCGTTTAGTATGCATGTCTTATGTAAATTCTTGATGATTATTAAAGAAATAGACCCTTTATGCAAAGGGATTCTCGGTTTTTGAAAAAAAAAAATGGGGATTAGGTGTGGGGCCCACTCCACATCAAATTTCAACGATCCGATTCATATATTTTTTTTAATCTCGATTCATAGATCATCCTTGCAAAAATTCAATTCAATCCGAAACCATTTGTCTATTTAATTATCAAGATCAAATTTCATTGTTTCTTATATAATAAAGTATTCGTTCATTTCTTTGAATCCAATTAGATGTCTTAAATATTTCCGATTTGGTTCATATTTTGCAAGGATGATCTATGGGGTACAACTTGAAAAATAGACAGTTCGAATCGTTAAAGTTCGATGTTGTGTGAATCCCACAACTAATCCTCATTTTTATAAATGGGAATCCTTTTTTTAAAGGCTTCTATTAAAGAAATAGAGTAAACTGTCGATTTACCCCCTGAACTTTCACCTAGCTTTCGATTTCCCTCTGAACTTTTCTATTTGAAAATTAAGGACTCAAACTAATTTTTTTAGCCTGATTTGCCCCTACCATTAGTTTTTCATATATTCCATCCATATTTCTGTTAAGTGAGACTATGTGCATAACATGTGAGGGTAGTTAAGTCATTTCACTCTTAAAAATGATTAAACAATTCTTCTGGATGGTAAAATCTCTTATGTTTTCCAACTTCTTAAGGATCATTTTATGAAATTGTATTAAGATTATTATGACATTATGAAAAGTATGTAATTATCTTGAGCATTTTTTATGAGTATTATGAACATGTTTCTTATATTAATGCACTAGAGACAATAACACCATGAGCATTTATCAAATTATTAATTTGTTAGAGAAAATAAAAATGTAGTACATGCTTCAAAAAAAAAAAAAGACTAACTTAGCTACTTATGAAGACAATAACACCATATGTCATTTCTCATGCATAGGAATGAGAGGGAAAAATAAAATTGAGAATATGAATTAGTGGCAAAAAATAGAGGGAAAGTTTTGTTTTTTTTTTTTTAAATTTATATTCAGTTCTTTAATCATTTTTAAAAATGAAATGATTTAATTACCCCCACATGTTATGCACATGGTCTCACTTAACAGAAATATGGATGGAATATATGAAAAACTAACTGTAGAAGGCAAATTGGCTAAAAAATTAATTTGAGTCCTTAATTTTCCAATAAAAAAGTTCAAGGAAAAATCGAAAGCTAAATGAAAGTTTATGGGCTAAATCGACAGTTTACTCTAAAGAAATATCATTTTATCTCAAAAGAAACCTTGGGATGCAAACTACAAGAAGTTTCTCTCATTGTGAACGCCAAAACAACCCAGTCAAAATATGACTAGCAAGCAAGATAGACAGGTACTCCACGCGAAGCAGCTTCTCAAGATGGCGTCGTTAGGGGCTTGTCTTGTATTGAATCATGATAGGCAATAGAATAATCGTCGAGATGATACACACACACACACACACTAGATACCTATACACTGCCATAGCAAAGTGTAGTAGGTCCAGCCCAGTACAGTACAGATACAGAAGCTGCCTAGCTTAGCTAGCTTTGCTTTGCTTCCCTCTGTTGTGAAGTGACTAGAGGGACAGTTTGTCTGGTGCCCGTGAAATCTGAAGCAGAGCAAAACCCAACCCAGTTCATTTAATTTCTGCACCCACTAAACCAACTCTAATTAGTCAATAACTTTAGAGAGAGAGAGAGAGAGAGAGAGAGGTACAAGTGACTTGGGTGTGGCATTTGACTACTGGTTTTTAATTGGCTCTCTACTGAATTACCTACATGAGAAAACGAAGTCTCAGTTTTTACAAGACAAGACTTCATGTCAAATAAGTTGAAAAATCAGAGTACGTAAAATAAAAGAACAAACAGACTATAAATTTAGAGAGATTACATTTTGGTGGACTTATTATTTCAACATAAATACGAACCTCCTATTTATAAAGACTTGACTTCAAATCTAATGGGCAAGAAATCCTTACACTACAAGCAAAACCTTAAGACACAAATACTAAGATAACCTTACATTAAACGGTTAACTAATTAACATTTTCAAAAACATGATGTATATATCTTTTTTATGTCATTCATCACATGATAATATTAACACAATATATAATGAGAGAGAGAAAGAGATGAACATTTACAACGTGTTACAGGAAGTTATTTTCGTGTTTGTACATATTTTTTTGGTGGAATGATCTTTTAATGCGATGAGTATTAAGGGGATCTTAAAGAAAAGCAAATTAAAGAAAGGAGAAGGGAAAAAAAAGGTAAAAGAAAAGGTCTTTCTCACATACACAGATGCGTATAGAATGAGGGAAGGATACCCAGCAGGGCCAGCACTGCTTGCTGTATGTCATTCTCTTTGCTTAGTTTAAAGGGCCTTGTTTTGTTCCCTTTTTACAAATCACACATCTTTCCACAGAGAGAGAGAGAGAGAGAGAGAGAGAGAGAAGGGTAGCATAGATAGATTCAGTTGCAGGAGTCGGGATTTGTTTTAGACGAGTGTTAGATTTGGTCCTATCAGCTCTGCGGCTACCAAACAAAACACCCAGTTTTGAAAAACCAGAGGCAAAGGAAGAAGAGAGTGGGGCAAATAAGGAAGAAGAGAACGGAGAGTATGATTAGTTTATATGTTGCCCAATGATTGAGTTGCCTTGGCACAACAGAAACTTACCCAACAATTTCTGATCACAAAAATAGAAGGAAGAAATCTCAAAAACCATGAAATCCATGGGTAATGATGGTAACAACAGTAACAGTAATAATAACTGGTTGGATTTTTCACTGTCGCCAAACATGAAGATGGAGTCCCCTTCTTCTTCCTCTTCTGTTGCTGCTGCTAGCTTTTTTCACTCACCACCTCACTTTAGCTATGGAGTTTACTATGGAGTTGAAGGAGGAGGAGGAGGAGAAGGGGAGGATAACGGTCCAGTCCTGTACTCCCCTCTGTCCATGATGCCACTCAAGTCTGATGGCTCTCTCTGTATTATGGAAGCTCTCAACAGGTCCCAGCACCACCCTCACGGTACTATTTTCTCCTGGGACTATTATTTCTTGTGTTTTCCGGTAAAAAAATTTATACCTTTTAATTTTTTAAATGTTTTTATCTGAAGCTGCAATGGTGACAACAACTAGTCCAACTCCAAAACTAGAGGACTTCTTTGGAGGTGCAGCCATGGGGACCCATCACTATGAAAGCGCCAACGACAAAGAAGCCATGGCTCTCAGCTTAGACAGCATGTTCTACCCCCAAAACCCACACCCAACAACCCACCATCATGTACCCAGCAACCACCAAAACTTGCTTAGCCATAATCTTCAGCACGAGCAGCACACCCAGCAGCACCACCAACAACACTACTCATCATACTACTCGGGCCTCAGAACCCATGAGATGTTCTTGGAAGATGGTCACAAACAAAGCCATGTTTCAGCAGATAATTACGATCTGCACCCAGCAAGAATGGGGCTTGATCTGAGCATTGCTGAGATGAAGAGCTGGGTTTCCAGAAACAATGTCATGGAGCAGAACAACATGGCTGCTGGGTGCATGGGAGAAAATGGGGGAATGCCCTATGGGGATTTGCAGTGTTTGAGCTTGTCAATGAGCCCTGGTTCACAGTCCAGCTGTGTGACCGGCTCACAGCAGATTTCTCCCACTGTGACTGCAGATTGTGTTACAATGGTGGTGGATACCAAGAAAAGAGGGCCTATAAAGGTGGATCAAAAGCAGATTGTTCACAGGAAGTCATTGGATACATTTGGCCAGAGAACCTCTCAGTACAGAGGAGTCACAAGGTTAGTCTTTCCTATTTATTCATGATAATTTTATGTTTTTTCAACTTTTTAAACAAATTTTAGGTAAAAAGTTCGAACTTTGCAAATTGGGTTTTGATCCATTTCTTGAGTTTTCTGATTTCTTGATGCATTTGTGTTGGTCAGGCACCGATGGACCGGTCGATACGAAGCGCATCTGTGGGACAATAGTTGCAAGAAAGAAGGCCAGAGCAGGAAGGGAAGGCAAGGTTTGTGAAGAAAACACAATGATGCTTTTAATTAGAAGAAATGTACATTTTTTAAGTCAAATTCTGCATTATTTCTGACTGTTTTCCATATTATGCTGATTTTATTTTCTAATTTTTTGGTTTTTTCTTGATTGGCTGGGGAATTACAATCAAATGATGAATCTTCAGTTTACTTGGGTATGCATTATTTTACATATAATTTGGCTGACCATTTTAACTGTCAAACAATGTTGTTTTTGTTTTTCTAATCATTCCAAGATTTGCATTTTAGGAGGTTATGATATGGAGGAAAAAGCTGCACGAGCTTATGATCTAGCAGCACTCAAGTATTGGGGACCATCCACTCACATTAATTTCCCAGTAATCATTATGTTTTTGCATTGAACTTTTTTTTTTTTTTTTTTCAATCCATATATATTTATTTTGGTTATTAAATTTGGAACTTTGGGGATGATTAATATCAGTTGGAAAATTATAAAAAAGAACTAGAGGACATGAAGAATATGACCAGACAAGAATATGTTGCTCACTTACGAAGGTAGATCTTTGCTTTAGTTCATGCTACTAATCATGCATTCGGTAGATTTATATATACAGGAGCGTTTAAGCGCTAATCAGTTACTAACATAATGCTACCTTTACAGGAAAAGCAGTGGATTCTCAAGAGGGGCTTCAATGTATAGAGGAGTTACAAGGTCTTATTAGCTATTCATAATTTTATATGATAATTTAGATCAAATAACTATGAGAAAAATTATATATATCAAATAAAAATCTCTGAAATCTGTTTCTTTTCTTTTTTCTCTGTGTAGCAGACATCACCAACATGGAAGATGGCAAGCTAGGATTGGAAGGGTTGCTGGAAATAAGGATCTTTATCTTGGGACATTCAGTGAGTGATTTTTCAAATTTTCACTTTTACAAGACAAAATGTCCATTGTGGTGTATATTCTTCAAGCATGTTATCATTATTTTAAGATTGTGGGAAAAAAAAGTGATTGAATGATATGATTTTATGACTTTAAAAAGCCAATCTTTGAAGCACTCTCAGCTCTTAAAACTATTGTCTTTTTAGCCAGTTATGGATACTACTGTATGGTGCATGGTGGTCAGCTTGACTTGCCCACTAAGCTTTTGCTAAGGCTGTTCCTTCAGAGGCTCCCCATGCTTTTCTGAGTTTCCGTAAAACCTTAATTTTTTCGGTCATCTTTAATCTGTAATCTTTCAGGCACTCAAGAGGAAGCTGCTGAGGCTTATGACATAGCTGCAATCAAATTCCGAGGACTGAATGCTGTGACCAACTTTGACATAACACGGTATGATGTGGATCGAATTATGTCAAGCAATACCCTCCTTGCCGGTGAACTTGCTAAGCGAAATAAGGAGGTTGTACCCATTAATGAGGCTATTAATGAAACCAATGTTTCCCAAATCGGCAATGGGGAAGCCGTTGTCCCACTGAAGAACATTAGTGAAGGGGAAGATTGGAAAATGGCACTCTATCAGTCCTCCCAGCACCTTGATCAGAAGCAACCAAGCACCGAAACTCAGAATGTGATTCAAGCCGAGGCAGAGGACTCTACCAAAATGGGGAATGCTCATTTTTCCAATGCCTCTTCATTGGTGACAAGCTTAGGCAGCTCAAGAGAAGCCAGCCCTGATAAGTCATGCCAGCCGAGTTTCTTCGGAATGCCTCCATCTGCTTCCAAGTTTTTCACGAGTTCGAGTGATGCAGTGAGTTCTTGGATCCCAACAGTCCAATCCAGGCCAGGACTCACCATTCCTCACATGCCAATTTTCGCTGCCTGGACAGATGCATAGCCATAGCCATAGGCTCTGTGTTTTTTGCTCATCTGTGGAAAGTTTTTTTCACTAAATTACATGCAAACGATAGTTCATGTAGTTTTTATCTTAGTGGCGATAAATTATGGTTAATGATATGGTCTTGGTAGGGCCTTTTGTGAGCAAAGTAAACGAAAACATCGCTGATTTCCCTCATGTTTTAAGCCTATCTTATCAAAATGATGAAAGAAATTGAAGGGAAAAGTATCAAAGATGCTCTACAGAGATTGTAGTTATTTTATGAAATGATATGCTTTCTGGTTTTCATAATTTCTTAACAGCTTTACTGCCCCAATAAGTACAGGGCCAGCTCAGTTTGTGTCCCAATGATGCTGAGACAAATACATAAAATAGTCTTTTCCTTTTGCGCTTTGACCAGGATCTGGTCCTCTTTAGGGCAAAACCTAAGTGTAATTACGTGCTGAAAAAGATGAACAGGGAAAAATATAGTCGGTGTAAACAACCAAGTCACATGATGAAAGAGAGAAAAAAAGGATTAGCCGGTGTAAGTGTAACCACGGTCACGTACGAGATGGAAGAGAGAAGAAAAAGGGTCGGTGACAGCTGGTTACACGGTAGAATCTCTTGTTTTAGCTCAGTATCTTTTATTAGTTCTGTATGTGCATTACGACACCATCATTGCTGATCTACTTTTTACTTAAGCTTTCTCCAAAGGTAACAGATATTGCTTTCATTCCTTCCCCATAATTCAAAAGAAAAAGGGGCGTTGAGAGGTGGAAATGGATTATTCTCAGATCATGAACTTCATGGGTTTTTGTTAATGATTATAATGGCCCATTAGTACTGGGAATTGTCTGCTATTTTTTTTTTTTGAATTGAAAGCTCGATGCATCGTGTTGGAAAAAACCTTAAAGTTGTTTCTTTCTGTCTAACCACACTTAAACTCGATGTAAACTAATCATGTCTGCATAAAAGCAATTCCATGTCCTACTGTTGGCTACTACGATCAATCAAAAATTAACCCTTTGAATTGGCTGTTTTCACACGTGCAGTAACAGGTAAAAACATCATTCTAAATCATTATGCATGCTTGGCAAGAAGAAGTAAACTATTATTGATTGGGATGAAGATTAAATATGACACATAAAAGAAGAAGAAAAAAAAATATTGTTTTCTGCACTCTTTTTATCTTCGGCATTGGGGTCAATTATTTTTCTTTGATTTGTTAAATTTAATAGTTTGATAAAATTAATGATTAAAATTTGAGCACAGAAGTCATTTCTCAACATATACATGTTAACCACATCACTAACTCCATTTTTTTAGATTTTTCTGCAATGCGAAGGCAGTTTTAGCGTTACTTCGATGAATTCACATATTTGAACGTGTTCGTGTTCAATACTTTTTCACACTGTAGATGAACCCCTAGCCCTAAACGTTAGCACGAGGTACTCGAAGTAATTAAACTTCTGCTAGATTATTGGTTGTATAGAGTGCCCTTATTGATGGGTAAAGGTTCTGGCCTTCAAAAAACAAACGTGACGAGAACAAGTTACGAGATAAGTACTAATCTCCCCTTCTTGTTTCTAAATTTGTTTACCAATATCAAATCTCTCTTAGCTCTTCACCAGCTCATCTGATCATGGGATTGACGATAGATCATGGGATTGACGATAGATTAATGATTAATTGGGATCTGCTTCAGTTTTGAGTAACAAATGTGGCGGGAAAATGAGATTTGGCAAAGTGCCTAAACCAAAATTATTGCAGTTTGGCAAGGTCAGCTCCTGAATGACATAATAGATTAGATTGTAATTATGATTTATTTTTTTACAACCAAATAGTAATCATTAATTACTACATTATGCATATGATATGAGATTAAACTTCTTTACTTGAAATTAAGGTCAATTACATGAATGCGATGACAGTATATCTTTGTGAAGAGTTTCGTACCTTGTTGCGGTTAGCTGTAGTTATGTTGTGGTGTTGTAATTTTGTTGTATATGCATTAGTATTTTAAAAGAATATGTTATAAATATCATATGGTCTGCCATTTAAATAACTACTTTGTGTATTCGTGGTCACATCACAATTGGTGGGTTGGTGCATGTGAATTTTAAGTTGTTGAGTTGCTCTACAGGTTAAGACACTTGGACATAATGAATTTATAGTAATAGGATCTAAAAATCAAAAGCAAGATCTTACTTCCTAACAACCCATATCTGCATGGGCACACCTAATTTGACATTGAAATTGAACAATGGTTTGCTGCGTGGAAAAAGGTAAATTAATGATCATTTAGGCTGAGATCGATGCCTTTTGATTGAAGGGGAGCAACAAATCCTTTTTCTTAAATTATTTTTTTGTTTGGTTTAAAAGGGTAAAAGAGAAAGTGCAGGCAGTGGTCAAAATAATTAAAGTGACCAAAAATTGATATTAATAAGACAAAGAAAGAAGGCAGAGGCACGCATGAGGAGAAAATAATAACGTCTCTCTACATAAAACAAATTAATAGAAAAAGAACATAAAGAGAGAATAGCATGCATTGCACTGCATGCATGCTGTGAGGTCCAAAAGGAATATTAACAACTGGACGTGGAAAAGATTGCAAATTAAAGTTGAAAAATAATTGTCCTTACTCGCACAAAGAAAAAAGGTGTACGGTATTCGGTTCTCGGAATTTTTATTGTGTTTTTTACATCAAATAATTTTACAAAATGTTAATTTTTCTCTTGAGATTTATAAAGCTAAATGTTTTTTTGTTCTCTTGCGCTGAGGAGACCGCCCTTGTATCAATTTCACATCAAACAGCATGGGATCACAATGTTTTTTTCACCCTAGCTTTTTTGAAACATTTTATCAAACATTTTGCTGCCGTTCGAGGAAAATATTAAGGAAATAAAGATCTGCTAGGCATTTCAAATAGTGGCACAGCATTAACTCCTATATATGGATTCGCATATCTAAATTTACCTGGAAGTAATTGAACTTTTCCTACAGATGCTATTGTATTTATAATTAAATCACCGACTTCGATTGGAAATTAGAAAAATAAGTTTTGGTGAGAGAAAGGCACCCAAAAATGTGACTTGTTCAATCACTTAATATTAACAAACATATCGATATGTTACCAACTGTCTACATATCAACCATATTATTGATATTATCAATGCTTTTGGTAGGTCTTGATGATATTTATATGTCGATTTGAGCAGAATTGTTTGTCGATGTGAGTTTTGGTCATGAAATTGTCGGTGGAACCTTTTCTCGGACAGACGGTTGTAAGACTTCATATTCTGATATTCTGAAAGCTTTCTATGGTCGAGTTACTCTTGCGATATTGAAAGGAAATTTTGTATTTTTGGCTTTCAAGTTGCAATTTTACTCCTGTGGCTTTGTTTGTTTTTGTTCGCAACCAAGTCCAAAGCATAAAGTTCGTCAGATCAATGAGACGAAATTAGACGAGGTAACATACAACTACCATATTTGAGGTATTTTTGCCTCTCCAAACTATTTGCAGTCAACTCAAAAGCATTTCGCCTATTCTTTTTAATTTCAAAGATAATGGTAAAACAAAAATAATAATAATATTTTCATTTTGTGATTTGAGAATGCGTCTAATAGTTTGATCCGAAAATATTTCTTTGAGAAAGAAAACATTGAAAGTGTGTGTAGTACCAATGTCTAATATCAAAAGATAACACATTTGTGTTGATAGTAATGATCTTGTAATAACTGATAGATAATGTTGGTGGAATATGGGTGGTGGGAATAGTTGGGTGGGGAGGGGACAGACAATAGCGGCGGGGTATGGTGGTGACAAAAATGGTGATGGTGACGAAGGATGGTTGGGGTTGGTGGTGGCTATGGTTTGTTGGGATGCCACAGGGATGATGGATGTGGAGATGGTGGAGGTGATGATGGTCATGTTAGAGATAGTGTTGGTTGTGGTGGCCATCATTGGCAGAGGCACCAAGGGAGCAGGGTGGTTTTGGGCGTATCCTGACCTTGAAAAAATATATCTATATTTGTATCTATATGCTTATGTGTATAATCCCGATTTCTTTACCTCTAAAGCCCTCCTATTATTAAATTCAGACATTATCTCTAGTTATGGTCTTTTATTACAAATCAAACTTTAAAATTAAATCCATCATTCACTTCTATGTATAAAAATAAAAGATCTTGCCTCACACTTTAATCTGAATTATTTCACAGTGCAACCCAGAAATTTGGAAGCTATTCCTTATCTCATTCTCAAAATTTATTATTTTTATCATTCCAAATTCCAAATCTATTCAAGTTATTAAAAAAATTACAAACCCATTCAATAAGCAACAATAACATCTGTAGATCTCTATTATTGTCTATAATTTTTATTTGTTTGTACTTTATTCTACCGCTTACTTGAGTATTAGAGTTTGTAAATTTTTATTGATTCTAATAATTATTTTAATAGTATAAATGATGAGGTTATCGTGTAATGATTTCAAATATGAAAATCCGTCGAAGATAAATATGATTATTTTGATTACACATTATAATATTTTGGTTAGTAATTTTATAGATACTTTCCCATTTTTTTCTTTTACAGTATGAGAGGTCCTTCCTTACAAGAAATCCAAGCTCCATGGCTTGCCGCCATGGTGGTAGGTGGTGATGGCAGCGTCAATATTGGTTGATTTCTCGGTCTAAAGTGACATTAGTGCCATTAGTGTGTATAAAATAGGCCTTTGTTATAACTTGTTCCGTGGGCTCCAATTTTAGGTCCATACTAGACTAATATAGTTAGGGTTTTTGGGAGCTCTTCTTCAGCTCTTCTTACCTTGATCTAATACCATCTAGGTTACTTTTAGGCCTTTTCCTTCCCCATTTTTGGGGCCCAACTTCTCCTTTTCCAAACTCAATCCTTTCGCATTTGAGTTGTGTGCATGGGCTGCGTATGAATCGAATTCAAAATACAGAGCGACTCAAGTGACATAAACAAGCCATATTGACAACATTATATCCACATATTGTTGTTGCTATATATCGACGTTGTATCAATAATTTTGATCAAATATCAACAATATATCAACATTATTTCAATAATATCTACCAACTATGAAGTTCATTAACATGTCGTTAACATTCAAGTGCAAAATCATCATTCGAGTCACTCCGTATACTATATGGAAATCCATGACAGATTCGAGCGTGCAAAGCTAAGATCTCGGTCCAGGGATGGTGATGAATTTTTGGCGGTGCTAACTTCATCCAATTTAACGAGGGTTGGCCGGAAAACACATCGGGAAACCTGCAACTCATAGGGAAAATTGGAGTCGTGAGGTTCCGTTCGAACAACGCATAGCTAAAAAGGGAGGGAGGACAAAGAAATAAAGACTGCAATCAATAAGGAGTTTGACTAGGAATGAGAAAGAGACATGAATTGAGAGGTCTAAGAGGAAAAAAAGAGGGAGAGGGTGGGACGATGAGAGAAGAGGAAGAGAGTGGGACGGAAATGGTAGGAAAAGATGGAGAAAAAGATAAGATCATAATAAAATATTAATAATTTATATATTAAATAATATAATATTAGAATTTGTTATTATCCAGCTTCTTAGTCCAATACTGCACCAAACGCTTCACTAAGTTAGTCCAGTTTAGTCTAGTCTAAGCTAGTCCAGCTTAGTCCTTTTATGTTGTTTGCCTTCACCATCATTCCTTGGACTGGACTAGACTAAATGATAGTGCAGTCTAGTGTTTGTTATTTACATGGACAAGAGTTAATGAGAATAAAAGGGACTTGCCCCAACTGAACACCTCGCTAGCCGTTCTTAGCGAAAGCCCTTGATTTCGAGCTGACTCCTAGTCTCGTCTTCTCTCGCAGCCGATCCATCCGTCTTCTTCTCCTTCGCACCTTCGCCATCTCCCTTCTCTTTCACTACTTCGCACCCTCTCCCTTGGGCTTTCACCTTCACCATCCCACCTAAAAGCTAAACCCATATCCCGAACAAAAACTGACAAAGAGTCCACCGACTCCCTTCCCTTCTTCTTGTTCAATTTCACTCTCTCTTTCTCTCAACAAAATTTCCATGGTTGTGGCTTTGAAGCTCCTGAAGCAACTTCGAGCACCATTCACCAGCTCCACAATCCTTCACTGCAATCTTAGCCAACGGATCTTGAGCTGCAGAGCAATCTTTGCCGTTCCAGCTCAACTACCACTAAACCTTGATTCTCCTTCACCGTTGTGTTTGAAGCAGTACAAGCTTGTCAAGTCCGCCACCATTGCCGAAACCTGGTGAGAGCTTCTCCTTTTTAGCATACAATTTTCAATTTTTCAAATTGAATTTGATTTTGTTATGCTATAATTGCGAATTCATGACCAAGGAGAAAGAAATTCATTACCAAAGGAGTGAAATATTGTCATCTTTATGATTGTGACTTCAATCTTTTGATCAATGGGTATGTGCAAAAGGGTGATTTGGAAAGTGCCCAGAAGGTGTTTGATGAAATATTAGCACTATCATAATGTTTTCAAGTAGGTGGGTGAATGTTTAATTACATATAAGAACTAGTAGGTGCTACTTCTTTGCTGTTATACCTCTCATCTTCTCCAGTTGGCTTGGGAATTTTGTTCTGATCCAAACTTGATAAAGGACAGGAGTAGATCAAAGTGATCCTAATTGATTGTGCATCTTTGATGTGAATTTTTTTTTTTTTAAATCAAGTTCATCTAAGTCGAGATGTCCAGTATAAGGATATAGGTTATTTGGTGGTACTATGATATTTTTGTTTTAGGAAATACAAGGCATCTCCTTTGTAGCTGTTCCATGATGATTCGTCTCAAATTAGTATGCTTATTATGATACACGAAGCATTGATTGGTTCTTTTCTTTTTGTTCTTTTACTTTGTGTATATTCATAGCAGAGATTGATTCTTCAACTGAAAGTTTATTGGTTTGGAAATGACTGAACATTCAACTGCTAGATTTGTTAATTGATTTGCTGATATGTAGTGCTCAGGCAATAACCTACAGGAAGCCAATACTGAGATCTATTGTTCCTTCTCTTTGTATTTCTCACTTCCAAATGAATCAGAAGAATATCAGGAAGGCCTTGAAGAAGGCAGGCCTTAATAATACCTTATCAAGTAAGTTTGCTCCAATGTTCCATGTTGTAAGAGTAGAATGCATATGCCAAATCAGGCCAAACGAAGAACGGCACAAAGTGCAAAGGGAAAAAAAGTTGCAATTAAGGAAGAAAATGATGACTGAGTGAGCCTCCCCAGCCGGCAACTGCACAAATTTCATGGCATATTGTTCATTTGTAAAAATTGAAGCAAAACTAGAATAAGCAAATGTGAAAATTTTGACTTGAATTTTGAAAGCAATCTGGTAGTTTAGCATTGCTTTGCAAGCTGATAGTTTCTTATTTTGCTTTTCATTTTTCTTTTGATTTTGGGTTGTGAGGATGGTGTAATTCCTTCTAGTGGATCTCTTCTTGCTCTTGACCCTACAATTTGATGCTACTTTTGAATCATGTATTTCTTTCGTTGGCAAAAATTTTGGTTTATATTTTTTATTATCACTCTCATCCAATAATTTTAATTATGATAATATGTTTAATAGAAAAAAATTAAAATAAAACAATAATTTAATCTCAATCCGAGCAAACACTAATAAACTGGCGATAGTATTATTTTCATTATCCTGCTTCTTAGTCCGACATTGCACCAAACCCTTCACTAAGTTAGTCCAGTTTAGTCTGGTCTAAGCCAATCTAACTTAGTCCCTGAAGCTAGTCTAGTCCGAAATAGTCCGACGCAACAAAGGCACCCTATAAGTCATGCACAACTCATCTGCACATTGGCGGATTTATGATTCTAATCTTGAGGGAGTCCAAGTGTAAAACATTCAAGTTTTATTTAGAAAGAATATGTGACAATATCACACAAACTTTTTTCGACGAGGAAATTTGTCGAGCACTAATGGGCCTATTCCTAGAAGGTATTTCATCAAATACTTGATGGGCACATAAATGTTCCTTATCTAACATTTGGAAGATCCCTGAAAGACCCTCACACACATTTTTCCTGGCCTTCGAATGGTCCTGAAACCGGTCCTGAAACCAGCCGAATCCATGTAAACTCGCCCCCATGCATGCTCACAATCCACATTCGCATAGGAGAATTTTCGAAGAACTATAATAAGCATCAATAATTTGAGCTATAAAACAGAAACATGATATTTGTTATATGGCTGTAAATGGGACCTTTTAAGGTCCAATGACAACCAACTACCAATTGAAGCTTTTGGTTGCTACCTTGCCAAGTTGTTGCACATTCTCTCCTCTTATTCTTTACTCACAAAAGCAAAAGCAAATGTTTGTGTCTCAGCTTCATCTGCAAATCAACATCTAAATAGACTCGAGACAAAGGGCTTGTCGAAACATAAGTCCAACTCAATCATGCACGACCACATTTTCTTAATTGCAGTATGTCCAACCCATGCTCTATGATCTACGGTCGATACAAAATGGTAGATATATATTTGTTGACTATAGGGCTATTGATAAGATTTGGTTTCAATCAAAATGCTAACAAGGAAAAGAACAAGCATTTGGCTTTTGCCTTTTGCTTTTGGCGTTGGCAGTGATTAGGACATTCTCTCTTTCCTTCTTTTTTTTTCTTTTTTGTTTGATATCCTCTCTCATTTTATATGGATTGAAGGATAACTTTCTTTCAACCACCACAGGAATGGCCCAGTGGCTCTGAAAAGGTAAATTGTCGTGGTGAAGCAACTAGCTTCCTTTTGAAGAAAAAGAAAAGCTAACTTTATTCATGACTAGCTCTATCTTATAATTGCAACTTTGACAACATATCTTCATCTCTTCTTTGGACGTACTTTAAATCTTGTAAGTTATCTAGTGCTAAGAATTAAACAAGCCCTACGAACAAAAAGACTCACAAAAATAATAGAATTGGAAGAGATGAGTTTCATAGATCAACCAAAAAAAAAATGTTTTCTTGTGCAAAAATTTATCTTCTACCTTTAGCTTAAACAATATTTAAAACTTCCCATTGGTTTTTTCTTATAACATATATTGAATATAGTGAGTTATCCGTTTCAAACAAATTCTAAAAATGTCCACATGGTCTCTTATAATGCACAATATTATTGTGTCTTCTAGTATCTAACATACCCCACCCAAGCCTCGTGTGGAAGTGACATGAGTTTGGACACCAAGATACTCCCAGCACAAAGATATTTGCTGTTTGGGGGGACCAAATTGGGCTTAATTAGATAAGTTGAGGTGAGAGAGCCATAAGAATGAGGGGCCTGACTTAAAAGTTAAGGTCCAAGGCCCCTATTTGAGCCACACAAAGCTCCTTGGCCCCTTAACTCCATTAGCACCATTCGCTTTCAGTTGGTCTACATGACCCATTCTAAGCAGCACAAACAGTATGTTGGTTTGTAGGCACCCTTGTTGGGGATCGGCACGAACAGATGGGACCATTCCAGTCAAGTTTACGAAGCCCAACTCCATAAACTGGTGCGATCATATATTAACGACCGTAGCGATCTAATACCGATAACATAACGAAAATTGCCGATTTTAACAATTGACAATTAAAAAATGATTATTTTTCAATTTTCTCAAACTTAATTGGTGTGTTTTGTTTTCGAGTAATTATACATATTTAATCTATCTTAAACAGTTGAAAATTATGAGAAAGTGAAATGAGTAATTTTTAGTTACCTAAAATTATAATTGAGTTGTCAATTAGTACTATGATTTACTGATAATTCTTTTTATTTGTAAGTAAAATGTTTTAGGTTTGATTCTTGCCAAAAAAGAATTTTAACCGCATTATTACTATTTATTGTGAAACTTAATCCACTTCTCCATCTTAGTATGAATAATATCGTTAAATAAAAATATAAAACATATCATCCATCCTCGTGTCTTTAAGGTCAAACAATAGTCGTTTTATATGAACCGTATTATTGCTAGTTTATTGTGAAGCTTAATCCACTTATTCACCTTAGTGTGAATAATATCGTTAAATAAAAATATAAAACATATCATCCATCCTCGTGTCTTTAAGGTCAAACAGTAGTCGTTTTATATGATTTTAACGTGTGTAGGATAGGTAACTAGGTGTAGGGAGCGTGCACGTATTAGTCATTGTATCCAGCGCATAAGGGAAGATAAACCAAAGTTTAAATCATGTTTATCAAATAATGAGGTGTGTTTGGGGGAATCCGGATCCTCTTTGTAAGGATTCCAGATATTCGTTAATCATATCCGTTCATCGTACATCATGCGGTCAGAAATCATTTTAAATATTTTTATTTAAAATTAAATACAAATAGTATCTGATAAAAACTGACAGCACGATATATGATGAACGGACACGATTTACGGATCTCCAAGATCCTACCAAAATGATTCGGAGAGGATCCTGTTGGTGTTTGGGGAATAAGGATCATCTCCGGATCCTCTTTGTGAATATTCTGAAACTCCTTTAATCGTGTTCATCATTGTACATCGTGCGGTCATAAATTATTTTAAATTTTGTATTTAAAATTGAACACAAATAGTACTTAACAAAAACTGATTGCACAATTTACGATGAATAGGTACGATTAAAGGATCCAATAATTCATCACAAAGATGATCTAGAGAGGATCCTCATTCGTGTTTGGGTGGTTTAGCTCATGTACTTGTTAACATGCCCATATCCCATCATCATTTATGTATATTAATATTTTATTACATTAAAACAGGAAGACCCTTACAATATTATCTATAGTAAGGAATGGGAGAGTAGGCTAAGCCTCATAATGGGCTACCAATAATGTGATTCAATTTGTTTTTGACGAAAATCGAATCTAAAATCTCTTATTTATAATTGAAGAGGAATATCACTAGAATTGGCAAATGCAATCCATTAGTTTGTCTATTAAATCCTCAATTAAGGTTGTATGCGACTCAATCTTAGTCAGTCTCTTCCAATCCCAATTTAGTATATTTTTATGTGAATATCCTACTTATTACATAGGAGGCAGATTCTTTGCCCTCCTACTTCCCGTGTCCTCCTGTTTGTGTGATCACGGTTAAGCCACGTCAACATTTTATATTATCATTCCTTTTTGACTTATTATCTCTATAAAAAAAAACAATGTTGATGTGGCTTAACCGTGACCACACAAAACAAAAGGGCACGAAAAGTGAAAGGGTAGAAAATCCACCTCCTATTACATAACCTTTACAATTATATTAAATATTATGCAAGCCTAACAAGATTTGGCAAGTGCGTTGAAAGAAAAAGGAATTGGTAAGTCAATTGAGATTACGTCAATAACTGGATAGTCAATAGTAGAGAGTTATGTAAACTGGAATCCACCGATTAGAAATTCGAATACAGAAGTGTTCAAATATTGTACGCAATAAACCTACTTTTTGTAAACTACTTTGTGAATATTCACATCTTAAGCATAATATTGCCTAAACATGTTAGATTTTGCATTGCTTTTGTGTCAAGCAGAGTCCCTAATTTTGACCACATCTTCAAAAAAGTAAGAAAAGCAGTCAATACTAATTAGGCCAACCCCACTAACATTTCTATTCCAAAGGGATCCACAAGGAGCAGGATCATAACCACCGTGACGTCCTGCTCTAACAAAATAATACCATGCGTAAATTTTTCAATACATGTCATTGTTTTAATAATTAGGATGTGAAAAAAGTTGAGGTTACATTATAAGATTAATTGACAATATGAGGAGTTGTCCAACTACTTATAAGCACATGCAATGTCCCTCTTATCATAAATGTGGGATTTATTCTTAACACGTATCTTCACGTGTGGCGAATTTTCAAGTCTAATGCATGGACCACACAAACGGGGTTATGTGGAGCACGTGTGACTGTTGCGCTTCACACGTGGGACGACCTGCTTTGATACCATTAAAAAGTTGTGATTCTACTATAAAACGAATTGGCAATATGAGATAACCTGTAAGGTCCCTTCTCTCATCAATGTGAGATTCATTCTCAATAGGACTTCACGTGACGGTAAACTAACTTCATGTGAATAGCTCCAAAACATACACATGTAATCCAGTAATCTCACAGAGAACCTAATGAGAAGTACTAATCCTTATTTTGGGAGACGACGACTTAGACTTTTCGTGGCATAAGAAGTCACATTTTTATTGAGTAGGAGATGTGATGCACATTGATGACTGCACGCCCCCAAAATGGAAGGCCTTGAGTACAAGCAGTGTATAATGTGCCACACAAGTCATGATTATTACATGAAAATTTCCAAGCATGACAAGAAGAGAACTTTCATTTGGTGACAACTTGTGTTACTTGCTAGTGTGCCTTCGTGAGTGTGTCCATGCTATTTTTTTGCAGATTAAATAGCACAAAATAAAGGTTCCTAATCATGTAATGCTTCCGATTCAAAGTTGGTAAAAAAATAATCCTGCGCACGGTATGCAAATAAAAGTAACAAGTAAAACGATAATAAAATCAAATTTGGTTAACATACAAATTTTGTGTAGGAATGAAATTTGCAGACTCACCACACAAACTGAAGTTTTGTAGGACTCAAATTCATTGGCAAACATCACACAACATAAAAGTTGTTTAGGAATGAGCCCTAAGTTGTATAGAAATGATATTGCTTATATAGTTACTACTTGCTATAGTAATAGCTTATTTGTGACTAGGAACGTAAAAGCTGATGAAGCAGTGTCTTCGATGCTACGCATCAGATGGAGTTACGTTATAGCTTTGGAATCGAGGTACGACGTTCTGGGAAACCTTCTATTAACTAGTTTGATTATTGCTTATATATATTTGATTTGAATCTTATTAATCTCATTAATGTTTCTGAATGTTATTTTATTATGATTGTTCTTTATTATTGTGATTTGGTTTGAGGATTGGTTTCTGAGCATCTGTGTTGGGTGGAAAATGTAATGAAACTTGATAATCATTCATGATCTGAGAATGAAGTTGTTGCTAGAAAGAAACTCGGAAAAACAAGGTAGTGGTTAAGAGCTTTTGTGTAGTTGAGCCCAGCTCTTGGTGGGTACCTGGTCTGAGGTCAACCCAATGTGCACGTGACCCTTATTGGGTAATTTGAGACTAGCGATAAAGACTTATGGGGTTCGTTCGTGTACTTGAGCATTCCAGATCACTACTTTAGTGGTAAAATATGTAGTATGGGACATGCATGTCAGGTTGTTTATTTATATGAATTAACGAGTGCATTCGTGCATATAATTTCATTATGTACTTAAATTATGTTATTGATATTTGAGTTTTGTCAATCATATGTATGTGAAGGAATAAGTCCCTAAGTATAGGACCAGGCAATTCAAAGGGGTAGGCGGGATGATGTCAAATTAGATGGAAGACATGGAATTTTCTTGTATCGTTGTAAGAATAGGAGTATTATTATTTATTTGTAACATTATAAAGACTTCTTGGTTACTTTTATAAGAGGAATTATTTTTCACACCGTTTTAGTTTCTTTATTTATTTTAATTAGCTCGCATTCCAGATTTGGGTTTTCTACGATCCCAGGTCTTGCATGACAAATCCAGTAAAATTGACGGAACTAAAGACGTTGAAACCAAACACAAAATTGCTACATTAGCTTAAAGAAAAACTAAAGCTGACAAAAGACGCAAAAAACTCAAATTAGCAAACTTAAGCATAGTTTAAGCATAAGTTCAAACAAGCTCCCAAACTCCAAAACAACTAAAATCTTAAAACAACTCAAACTTAAATCTAATCGACGTTATCAACTAAGAAACGCTACGTTCAAATCGACGTATTTAGCCTTAAAAAAATTTATCAACATAGTTTTTGCCATGTACTGTTAATATTCAACTTTAAATAAAAAAATTTATAATGATTTATGACCGCACAATACACGATTAACGAATATGATTTAACGATTTCCAGGATCCTCACTCATTTTAAACAATCACATGAAGAGTGAAATCACTAACAAAGAGTTTTGAGAAGCTCATTGTGGATTGCAAATCACATTTTGCTTTGTTTTCCTTCTAAATATCAATCAATTGTGGTTCCCATTATTATTGTCCTTTTCAATCGATAGGTAAGAATTGTACTATATTTTACACTTCCATGGTGCTGCAGGTGAACCATATGGAGTGGCAGAGGGGCAGTCCTACCCAGCTCTGTATAATGCATGCAGCAGGGCCATTGCTTTTTACAAAATGGTCACAAAACCATAAAATCTATTTGTGCAAAATTCCTTTTTTTTTTTTTTTTTTTGTCAAACTATATGTGCAAGTGACAAACATCTAATTAGTAGGCGAAAATTCTAGAGTACGTTTAGAGATGACATGCAAAATTAAATTTAACGATCAAATGTGCGTCAGAAAAATTCGAGGAAATTAGTAGATAAATCAATAAGCCCTTCTCTTCTTTCCTCCCAATCTCACCATCATCAAACCATCTGTCCTTTTCTTCCCTCGACCGTATCAGCTATCGATCGCTGGCATAGAGAGAAGCCCTGCTGGACCCTGGTTCCTCAGAAACTGACTCTCTAAATGACTAAAATGCCCCTGGCGTATTGTCACTTTCTTGCGCCCTCATACGTGCAGGTCACCACAGCCGAGCCCCACCTCCTCCCCCAGCCCTTTGGCCCACCCACCCCCCAGCCCTCCCTCGTGTCAAACACTTAGCTTTCACCACCACCAATCGCCATCACTCCAACTTAGTGCCCTCCCCCACTCTCCCCATCTCTCTCCTCGTCTCTTTCTCTCTCTAACACAAACACACAGAATTGCAAACAGTAGTAGTTCCTCAGCTCCCTCTCTCTCCTCTCTCTCCCTCTCTAAAATTTTTATATACATTTTCTAATCTGCTCTTCCATAACAGAATATAGCAGGATTCAATAACACCAACATCTCCCTCTTTTTCTTTCTAACTTTTGTTCCCAACCTGTACCCTTCTAACATTAGAAAATTAAAATTTTGACACCAATCTCTCTCTCTCTCTCTGTGGAATCCCTGTCTGTTTTCCCCCAAAACCCAAAATCCCAAACCCTTAAATTTACCAAAAGCAACCAACTTTTCCACAATTTGACATTTTTGCCCAGATGGGTTCTGCTCCTGCTCCTGCTAGAACTCCTTCTGCTTCTGCTGTGCTATTGATAACGCTGCTAAGCGTCGCCGTTTTCCGACCCACCACATCAGATCCGAGCGACGAGGCGTGCCTAACCCACCTGAGCGAATCCCTCCAAGACCCAACAAAATCCCTCCTGAACTGGACCAAATCCACCTTCGCCAACCCCTGCAGCGGCTTGAACTCCTACCTCCAGGGCGCCACCTGCAACAATGGCCGCATCTACAAGCTCTCCCTCACCAACCTCTCCCTCCGCGGCTCCATCTCTCCCTTCATCGCCAACTGCACCAACCTCCAGGCCCTTGACCTCTCCTCCAACTTCCTCGCCGGTCCCATCCCCTCCGACCTCCAGTACCTCGTCAACCTCGCCGTCCTCAACCTCTCCTCCAACCAATTATCCGGTCCCATTCCGCCGCAGCTCACATTGTGCGCCTACCTCAACGTCATCGACCTCCACGACAACTCCCTCACTGGCCCCATCCCCCAGCAATTGGGCCTCCTCGTCCGCCTCTCCGCCTTCGACGTCTCCAACAACAAGCTCGCGGGCCCGATTCCGGTCTCGCTGGGAAATCGGAGCGGGAACTTGCCGAGATTCAATGCGACGTCGTTCCAGGGGAACAAGGAGCTTTATGGGTACCCTTTGCCGCCGCTGAAAAGCAAAGGGCTTTCGGTTCTGTCGATCGTCGGGATCGGATTGGGAAGTGGGTTCGCGAGCTTGGTGCTCAGCTTTACCGGCGTCTGCATTTGGTTGAAAATTACAGAGCGGAAGATGGCGCTGGAAGAAGGGAAGATCAGCCACCTCATGCCTGATTACTGAGGCGGAGAAGAAGAGGCTAATTTGGTAATTTAAACCCCCAATCGAAAACCTTGAGCTAAAAAATTTCATGTATTTTTGGTTTTCTTTTACTGGTGAGAGAATTTTTGGTTTCTTTTTTGGGTTTTATTTGGTTTTTCCTTTTTCTTTTTGGTGCTTTTGATTCTCTTTATAACGTTCTCACCAATCCAACAATGTACAAAAACCCAATTCAAAACACAGTGCTTCAGTCACATATTGCGTTTCTTCATTTCGCTTTCTGTCTCTTACTTACAATTCAAAACGTTATTATAACGGCATCTCAAACCAATCACGCACTGCAACGTTTTCACGAACTACTTCATGCAGTTTTAAGTTTTGTCTGGCAGTGAACTAAAATATACTAAAACAACCAAGCTGGTGTTTATAGTGTTTGAGTATTGTGAGCTGGTAGGGAGACCAACAGAACCACATGGTGTGGAAATTGTCGACCTCTGAAGCTCTCAAAGGCGTTAAATCTAGTGATCATTTGCCCAACATTCTGCGCCTTTATATTCTACTTGGAGTTTGATATTATTGTACCAGTTTACAAAACCATAAATTTAATTAAATAAATGAAAGTAAAAGACTGACTTATTACACTGAAATTTTAACAATAATTCACTGTGATGATTATTTAGCATGTTGCATATAGGCTGTAGTGGTACCCATTATTGTGGTTTGTGGCTTAATTGAATAAACTTATAAAGTGTGTTGTAGGCTCCAGCCCATTTTGTCCCCACCCAAATAATTCACGTTTTCTTTTTATCCGCAAGTTACAGTTTGATATGTCTGTAACATATTTATTTTTGGGTTCTTTGTAAGTTATTTGTGCATATATGTCAGAAAAGATGCTAAGGAGACTCTTTTAAAAATGGGACTCATCATAAACAATTTGTCACCTTATGTTTTTGGCACAATTTCTGTTTTAATATTATAAAACACGAGAAATGTTACGGAAACTCTCAAAGTGGAACTCTCCATCTCTGCCACCTCACAGTTTCAAGTTAATTCTCATGTCAATATTGTAAAACATTTGTAACATGAGGTGTCAGATGGTCTATGAAAAATCCCCTTTAAAAAAGTATCGTAACATTTCTCATATGTCAGAATGTAATTGAAAGTAAGAACTCATTTATCGTTGATAGGATGTCAGTTTTTAAGCTTTTGTTTTTGTAAACGTCGGTCTAAGGCTCGTAGGTGAGGATTTTTAGGATTAAACTTTGTTTTCTTTTGGTTAAACTATGTAATTAGTGACCTTAAGATACTCCTAGATTTGTTTTGAATCGATGCATTGCATGTGTGTGAGACACTTTTTATTACAAACTCTGAATTCTAAATTCTAGTAAAGCTCTTATCTCTTGCTAATTGCTCGCGGGGTTGGTGGTAACGTGAACCCTATTCTTAAGCAACATTCCCATGCTAGATGAGATGTAAAATTGAAGTACTGCTACGGTTCGTTTGTAAGGTGTGCATTGGTGAATACTGATTAAATTGCTCGTACTTGAACGGGTGGATAACTGAACGTAGCAACATTTAGGATTAAAATTATGTTCCAATAATGTATGAAGTTAAAAACATATAAAACGTGGTTAGCTAAGAGGGGTATATTCAAATGAGATTTTAAAAGAATTTTGAGTGATTTGTATATCCGTGAAGTTTGAAGGAGTTTAATTGAGTTTTATAAACTCAATGTATTTCAAGTGAATTCTAAGTGGATTTAAATAGAGTTTGAGTCTTTTATCATTGATTCTGATGGATTTCTATAAACTTTGTAAATTTCAATATTGACCTTAAATAACTTTGTGATGTCGTGAAATTACTACGATTCAACATCAAAAGTACATATGATAAACAAATTAGAGGTCGAAATCACAACTAATTATGTGAAAAACCATGATATTACCATACGATCTATCCTCTTAAAAAACCAATGCTTAGGGACTACCAGATTTCTCTCCGATGAAGTCACTAGCCATCACTGCCTGCAACCAATTACCGGTACATTGAGATACATCGTAGGATACACAGTCGCATAAACATGTGGGCTTGTGTTTTTATGCAAAGACAACTTCCTGTTTAGAGAATGGAGGGATGATCAAACTTCTTGGTTATTCAGTACTCAGTAGTAAGGTAGGGGGACTCGGATCTAATTGTGGTTGAATGAATGGAAGTTGTAAATGAGACTTTTGTGATTTGGATGCGGCATGTCGTGTGACGTAGAGGAAGTTGGGGGTAAAGATGGTGAATTGGGAGAGAAATTGATTGTGTTGGTGGGAGTGATAAGTCTATAAAAAATCTCAAGGAAAAATGTAAGATTCGTTATGATTTAATTTACAGTATAAGCTTTCATAAAATCCATCAGTTTTAAAAATCTTACCAAATTGCCACTCAGTCTGGTGGTATTCCTCTTCACTTGGAAGTAAGATGTTTTAGGTTCGAATCTTATGGATGGTGAATTCGATATCAAATTAGATTACCCATTGTGTAGCTTAGCCAAACTCTCCATCTCCTTAGTTTAAAAATATCGATGTACTAAAAAAAAAAAAAAAAAAAGAAATCTTACCAAATCAATGATATTTTGAATACACGTCGTGTACTTTTATGAATTCATTTAAAATCTTATGTTTTATTTTTCAAACAAATAATATTATCTACACTAATATGGTTCAAATTCGTTTTTGGCGATAATTAAACCTAATACCTCTCACTTACAAGTAAAGAGGAACACCACTAGACCGTAGTACTAAGTGGCAAAATCTTATTTAAATACATCTAAAATTCTATGAATTTTTGTGAACTCATTTAAAATATTGATTGATACCTCTATTCTATACTTTTAAATATTATTTTAAAATTCTAATTGAATAACATTACATTTTAAAACCCTTTTAAACTTATTTAGTTAAAATCTCAATTGAATATACTCCTGCGACCTCAATCCAACTAAATTGGACAAAGATCCTATGGAGAGGAATTTAGTGACCAAAGGAATCATCGAAGTATGTCAAATTCCTTGAACATTCAAAACAGTAGGTAGACCCGCCAGACTTGTCCGTGTCTAATCAAAGAGTAGCTGATCTGATATGATCTGATCCAATGGTTGTGGAGATGCTAAATATTATGTTTTTCAACTCACACCGAAAGCAGAAGATGGTCAAATGAGGTTTCATTCTTCTCATTGAACGGGGGTCCTCCTCCTAGAATGGCATGCATTACATCATGGGGATGGGGCCCTTGCAATGGGTTGATTGTGTTTCTTTCAACTTGTGCAGTTTTCCCATTTAACTTTTCCTTAACTTTGTCACTTGAGATTGGGAGATTTTTCAACGTGTTTTGATCACAATTTGGTACACCCAATGTAATAAAATAATTAATTGAAAACTTAATGAAAGAATTTCAACCAATTATATCATGACACTTGGTATACCAGATTGTATTTCTAACACAATGATTTTTTTTTTTTTACCTTAAGATTACATGGCTTGTCTATTTTGTCACTTGAGTAGAATCTCAAGTGATGTTCCTTTACCTTGCACTCCTCTCCTAATTTTGTCTCTTAAATCTTTTTATTTTATTTGTTGCGTCCAACGTTGACTAGAAAGACAAAGATAGATAATAAGTGAAAAGAGAAGCGCAAAAATTACTCTCAAAATATTTGTAGTTGCAACTTTAATCCATGCTTCATGGCCACTTAGTACTACGTAGGGTCTAGTGATATTCGTCTTCATTTGTAAGTAAGAAGTCTTAGGTTTAATTATCGTTAAATGCAAATTTGAACTGCATTATTACTAGTTTATTGTGAGGCTAAGCCACTCCATCCCTCTTAATATAAATAATATCGTTGGTTCAAAAAATCCATGCTTCGTGGTCGGAAGGACTCTTGGGTTGGAGTTGGACCATACTTGATTCTTCTGCAGTGTCAATAATCACAATTCTCTATATTGTAAACAATAATTAAACATTATTTACGCAAAAAAGAAAATGACCAGTTTAATTGTCTATCATATTACATTGCATAAATAGAAAATTTCCAATGTTTTTTTTTTTTTTTGGGTCATGCTACTGATACGTATCATGAAAGAAAAATCACTACTTCTTAGCCCAAATGGAATATGTGGAGCTTCAACATATTTTGTTGATAAACGATAACGTTAGTGAGTTAAGTTATTAATTGTTACGAGGGAGAAGAATCAATAAGGATCGAGCTTGCGCGCACCAGAGTTCGCAGGAGCCAATGTGTATATGAGCAAATTATAGGGTATTAGTTTACCTTTAGGAATAATTTTTGGTGAGTTCGTAAAAGTTAATAATCTTTTAAATGATGGCAAATTGGCAAAACATGGGTACGGAGGTAACTTTCTTTTCTTTTTTTTTTTTTTTTGACAAAATGGGCCGAGCACTTGAAACTTGTGAACGCTTGAATTTGGCCCACATAGCCCATCTCTCAATTTCTACAAAAACGAATTAAAACCAAAGAAAAAATGCCCTTCTTTTATTTACTATTCTTTTTGCTCGCTCCAAAACCAAAACCCTAAACCCTCTGAGAGCTCGAGCTCAAAGACTACAGACTCCCATGGCTGAAACCACAGAAAAGCCGCCCAAGGAAATTGAAAGCGAAGAAGAAGAGGACCAGACCTTCGAAACCCTCGGGCTCGATGGTCGCCTTATCCGTGCCCTAAACAAGAAGAAAATTCACAAGCCCACGCCCATTCAGCAAGTCGCTATCCCTCTCATCCTTGTAAGTTTTCTTTCCCCAAATTAATTTGATTTTATTCTCTGTTTGGATTCGGAGAAAATTTGGAAATGGAAATTGAATTCGAGGTTGAAACCGTTGTTAATTTTACTGTTTTTGCTGTATTTGGAAATGTGTTTCAGCAAGGTAAGGATGTGGTTGCTAGGGCAAAGACTGGTTCTGGGAAAACATTTGCGTATCTGCTTCCGTTGCTTCAGAAGCTGTTTGCTTCTGAATCAAAGAAGAAACTTGCTCCGAGTGCAATCGTTCTCGTGCCTACTCGGGAACTCTCTCAGCAGGTTTGTGGATTTTGTGTGATTACCCGGTTCCAATTGATTATGCCCTTTTGTATTTCTCTGTGTGTTTGATTATTGAATGCCAATGTTTGTGGCGCATATGCAGGTTTATACAGAGGTTTCATCATTGATTGAATTCTGTCGAGTTCCATTGAAAGTTGTACAGTTGACAAGCAGCATGCCTGCTCCTGATTGGGTGCGTTCACCTTTTACCAATTATATGAAACGAACACGTGTGGGTGATTCTAAAACCATTTTGCTGACTCTTATCTTATCTACAATTGTTCTTGCAGAAGACGGCTTTAGCGGCACTACCTGAGATTCTGGTTACTACACCAGCTTGCATAAAGAAATGCTTGTCAGATGGTGTTCTTCAACCAGCTTCCATTGATGATTCACTAGAAATTCTCGTTCTTGATGAGGTGAGGGAACAGTTATTGGCACAGATGCACAAACATATTTGTCAGTTTTACTTTAGTGATGGAATTCATATTCATTGCTTGCTGCCCCAATAATTTTGTTCACCTTCAAAGACTGTTTGCTCCTACACTGATTCTGTACCTGATAGCTTATGCCGTATGCGTTATTGACAAATATTGTATTAGTCTTTGTATAGAGTTGTAATTGTTACTTGAAAACTCTGCTTCGTTGTTGTTTCACATGGTTTTAGAATTTAGAGGTGCATTGACTTTATAATTTTTGCACTAATGTATGGCTGGTAGGTACTATTACGATATTCGCTTTTTCCCATTGCCAAGTTTTGAAGATTGTTTACTTAGTATTATCCCATTGACCGATCACTAAACTGTATTTTGTTTCAGGCAGATCTTCTGTTGTCATATGGTTATGAGGCAGATATAAAAGCATTTACACCTCACATCCCTAAGCGATGTCAATGTCTTCTTATGTCTGCCACCGCAAGGTTTGTTATTTACAGAATATCTGCACCAATCTTATTTTCAGAATTAGAAACGTAGGAGTTGATGTTAAGGATGATGAATTTGGTTCCATTATTATCTCTAGATAGATCAAAGGTGGATTTTATCATTTTTTTCACTTGAGGTTTTTACTTTGCAATCTGCTATTGATACGATACCTAGCACATTTTGACACTTGGCAGTGATGATGTTGAAAAACTGAAGAAGCTGATTCTGCATAACTCTTACATTTTGACTTTACCTGAAGTTGGAGATATCAAGGATGATGTCATCCCGAAAAATGTTCAGCAGTTCTGGGTAAGACTTGTGATGCCTTAACAGGAAATCACATAATCCCAACATTCTTTTGTTTCACCATCTTTGCCAAGAGTGCTTTATGATTCATAACTCATTCAACATAGAAGTAATAGTTCAGTTAGCACAGTCAATCTGTATATTTTTTTCATACTATAAATTACTGAAACATGTAAACTCTATAACCATTTAGATTTTTCAGGTATAAATACTATGCTTTGTTTTGCCCAAAACCATTTATTTTTATTTTTAAGGCATGTCTACTTCAGTTTAGTTTGTCATCTTTCTTTTATGCTATCACCTATTTATAAGTTCTCCCTCTTTGGGTAACAGTGATCTTATGGGTTTTTGTGTGTTTTTCATTGCTTTGTGTATCTTTTGTGTGCCAATTGAGTTCTTGTTGAAACAAGACTTTCATGTGTCTATTAACTTTCTTTTTCCTTAGATATCATGCAGTTTTCGTGACAAGTTACTGTACATACTGTCCCTCTTGAAGTTGGAGCTGGTTCAGAAAAAGGTTCTGATATTCACTAATACAATTGACATGGGGTTCAGATTAAAATTATTTCTGGAAAAGGTATTTAGATTTCTTTCAGATGCGTAACGTTTTTTTCTTTCTAAAACACAATCCTTCAGAGGGAGGGAGGGGTTGATTTATGCCGTTATATAAGTCTAACTGCCTTTATACTGCATAATCATAACTTATTATCTGTCTGCTTTATTTACTTTGTTACTGTCCATTTTTGCAGTTTGGAATCAGATCAGCTGTTTTAAACTCAGAGTTGCCACAAAATTCTCGTCTGCACATTCTTGAGGTTTGCCAATATCCGAATCTATTTGTATTCCAGTCTGTTCATGTTTTGTGGTTTCCCATGTTATGGGTTAGAGTTATTTCTCAGGTCTACCATTTGGAGAATTATGTTTTACGATATCCTTACAACTGTAGTTTGTCAACAGGAATTCAATGCTGGCTTTTTGATTATTTGATTGCGACTGATAACAGCAAATCAAAAGAGAGTGAAGACAAGGCGGAGAGTAGTATTGAACTAAAAAAATCTAGAAAGCATGCTAAACATAAAGCTGACTCTGAGTTTGGAGTGGTGCGGGGAATTGACTTCAAAAATGTACACACGGTATGTCATTACTATTCTTGTTGGTGTTTTTTTGCAGGTTATCATTCTTTACATTAAACTTTGACCGGGTTAGTTCTGGGATATCATGTATGCATCCTGGATGATTTATTTGAACTCGACAGCATTGATTTGGTAAAATCAAATTCACATTTTAATTGCTGGTTTTTCATTCCCAAGAATATTTATGAATATCTGTTACTTTGAAAGTGTGTCTTCAAATTACTATCTTGAAAGATTGTACAATGTCCCAATAACTGTACTGCGTATCTATCACTTACCGGTTGCAAAGTTGACCATTTATTATTTGGAGGGAGAATCTGGAGGAAATATTAATCTTATTTTATCAAATAGTTATAGCTGAAAAGTGGTGAAAATTCTGGATCAGTGAGTTTTTCTTCAGTTCATTCATTATTTTATAGCTAGGAGTCCCATAGGGCTAAAATTTACGTTTGTAACTTAATTAAGAATTTCAAAGGTTCAAGCTTCTTTCCACGATCACGTTGGCCACCTAAGCCATTGTCCTAGAATTCATTAAGTCGATAACCAATTTCTTGTGCCTTGTCAATCTGAGGTGGGAAAATATAATTTATTTAACTCATGCACCTAAATGTCACAATATATGTCAGTATATCCCTTTGGGTATTATATAAGAATTACAGTTTTCTATTTTGTTATGTATTGGCTTGCCATAATGCTCCTTATTCATGTTGTTTGCACTTGTGATTTCTTCATTACATACCCCTATTCAAATGTCTCTTTTTCATGTTGTGATTGGATAGAATGTCTTGGTAATTCAAGTCATGGTGGGCTTCTGCTGTTTCAGGAGCCGATGATTGTTCCTTGAGTCGCTAGTTTAGTTTTTTTTTTTTTTTTGGTTACGGTGGACCAAGTTCACCTTTAATGAAAATTTGATTCCTTTTATATTAATGAAAGATTTCTTTGTTTTCTGTGTTTTAAAAATTATGTTATCAAATACCATGCTCAGTTAGCATTCTGTTTAACCATACCAGCATTTTATTCTTCGATGCAGGTTGTAAATTTGGATATGCCTCTAAGTGCTGAAGGATATGTTCATCGAATTGGACGTACAGGAAGGGCATATAGTACTGGTGCTTCTATCTCCCTTGTGAGTTTGTTACTCGATGATCATTACATCTCTAACACACCCCGCCCCACTCCATTTTCCCTTTTTAAGGAAACCAAATAATCTGAATTTCACACCCTGAACCCTGTTATAACCCCATGCATCCTCTGTGGAAGTTTTCAAGCTCCTTGGGACGTGTCAAATATAACCATAGCTGGCTGTTCCAGTGAACCCAAAATACTTGTACTATTACTTTTGTTTGTTGTGCATGCGTGTGATGCAACAGTGCATGTTCTAAAAAGATTTCTGTATAAATTTAGGTTTGTGTGTTTCATCTTGCCTAAGACGTGTATCTTTAATGCCTCCATAGAAGAGAGAGTTGATAATGATAATTATGATGATCTTATCTTGTGAAACATTCTCATTTTAATATTTGTTTCTTGTAACAGGTGTCTCCAGATGAGATAACAATCTTTGAAAAAATAAAATCCTTTTTGGGGGATGATGAGAAAGATGATTCAAACTTAATTGCTCCATTTCCTTTACTGACCAAGAACGCAGTGGAGTCTTTAAGATATAGATCTGAGGTGATTGTTCTGATTCATTTATCTTTCATGGTTCCCTTTGTCTTTTCATTAAGGTTTCATTGGTCATCTCACTTTTTTCGCTTCCTGAGTGGACCCTTGAGACATTGTCGTCCTATTAACCATAAATTTCCAACTTTCAATCACCTTGTTTTGCATCATTCAAATTCCTAATCTGACACTGAATGGAAGCCTAATGTATGCTCAAAGCCGCAAGATCACTGATGATAAACACCGACTTTTATAGGATGTTGCAAAGAGTGTGACAAAGATTGCTGTCAGAGAATCGCGAGCTCAAGATTTGAGAAATGAAATTCTCAATTCTGAAAAGTAAGTATATACCATTATTGCTTTCTTTATCTGTGACTCAGTATGAGGCTGTGGCCCTTTAAACATTGGGTGTAACTACTCGTGTTTTTTTTTTTTAGTTCCCTGTTTTCCAGCCTTTGCTTTCTCCTCACTAACCTCTCTACGACGACTTATGTTTTTGTTTTCTAACGGTCTGCTTCTATATGTTTAGGTTGAAATCGCATTTTGAAGTTAATCCAAGAGACCTAGGTATTGTTAGTTGGATGTATCAAGTGTCATTATACCCATTTCAGTACCATTTCAAGCTACAAGATTAAACCATTACTAATTTTTATTATTCGTGAGCAGATCTGTTGAAACATGACAAGGTTCTCAGCAAGAAGCCCCCCGCTCCTCACCTACGTGATGTTCCTGATTATCTGTTGGACGCAACTACTAAAGAAGCCAGCAAGACCGTTAAGCTTGCTAGAGCTGCAATGGGAAATCCCAACCCCGCTCGCCGCAATGGATATAAGAAAAACACCAAAAAGAACAAGGACCCCCTCAAGGCTTTCACCACTGAGGTACTTTAGCGTTTGTTTATATGTAAATTCTTTCATGATTTTAAGTCTTATCCGTTTCACTTAGACATATACAACAAAGCAACGAAGCCTCGTCCCAACTACTAATGGGCAGATACAGGAATTGGTTGCTAATGTATTTTGTAATAATCTGATGCCAGGGACAAAAGAGAGCTCGTAGGGACGGGTCGAAGGCAGAAGGTAAAGACGGCAATGACTACCGTAGACAAAAGAAGAGAAAGGCGTAAGTTATCTTTTGATTTCATGCATATGTACTTGTCTAAACAGAGAAGCAAGCAACCAACTCCCTCAATTTTGTATCAAGATATATTGATAAAAGCAAGCAACCAACTCCCTCAATTATGTATCAAGATATATTGATAATTTATGGTTCTTTAAACACTTCCTTTATTCAACTACCCATCTGCAGTGTACTTAAAGGTGGGCTCAACTTCTTTGTCCAGTTATACAATCTTACCCACAAATTTTGTTTTTGGTTTAAAATTGATTGAACTAATGGTTACAAATCTCAAATTGCTGAATTGATCACAATCAAATAACGACGATGCGTGGATTGTTTTTTCCTCCAATTAGGTAATTTGATTGACGTTTGGTTGCTGAAACTTAATTATTGACGATATATTGATCTGATATCAACGAAGAAAGATGATATAATGTTGAAAACGGATTATTTCAGCATCAAATGTCAAAGTTGTTGCAGTATTAATTCCAACACATATATAATTGTGTAAATTATTAGTATATTGTATTTAGGATATTAGAAGATCCTTTATCTTTACGATTATTTTACTTACCATCTTGATTTACAATAAATAAAGGCCTAAATTTTGAAAAATAATACAAAATGCCTCAAACCTATTCTTCATTTCTCTTTTTTTTGTTTGTCATTAAAGCACCTTACCTTTCTCTCTCTAATTATTGGCCACAACACAAGTGATATTTTTGCAATTGCATAATTTCAGCAATTTTTATTTTTATTTTTGTTTTATTTAATATGTGGTTCAACTTTTGTTGTCTACATTTAATTGTTATTTAACAACAAAACTGTTTGGTACAAAGACAAGTCACAACTCACAAGGTAACCGACTCCGGTACGATTCCGATTTACATTTACTCGGAGGACCACACTTGAATGATACTCCAATTCTCTCTCGTGATATATATAGCAATCAATGGCTCTTTTAAGATTGAGTAGTTGTTCCTTCTTAATATACTTTATGATCGATTCATAAAATTTTTTGTTCATAATCGAAACTATTTATATTATAAATTTTTATATAAAGATCAAATTTACACAAAAAAATAATTAAAATTAAGGTTATTTACTCAATCAATTTTAACAAACATGTAGACATAGAGGCGCACCGCCATTGGGGTCATCAGTGGCGATGGCCGCTCTGTGATTTTTGTAAATGCTAATAATGCCAAGATGATCCTCTTCGGATTCTCTTTGTGAGGATTCCAGAGATCCTTTAATCGTGTCTGTTCATCTTACATCGTGCGGTCAGAGAATATTTTAATTTTTTTATTTAAAATTAAACACAAACAGTATATGACGAAAACTGGCTGCACGATGTACGATAAACATACACGATTAAACAATTCCTGAAATCCTTACAAAGAGGATTCGGATATTCCTAATAATGTTCGGAAGGTTGTAATATTTTAGCTATGGAGTTATTTATACATATTCGTACCTTGTGGTCCTCCAAATAAATGTAAAATAAGTTTTTTGTCAAATAAATGTAAAATAATTAAAAAAACACAAATTTTGGGGTCCAATATCAAAATGGAAGATGCATCCTGCCGACATTCGATATTTTTATTTGAAACAAAAGGCCCAAGTTTAGAAAAAAAATGTATTATAAATTAAAAAAAAATATTTATGTGTATATTGCCTATAGTCTTTTAAAGCTTTTTTTTTTTTTTTTTTTATTTTTTTAAGAAGATCATTTCTAATTATTGGATTAAAATCTAAAATTTAGGTTTTAAATTAACCCAATCATTTTTTAATAGTTGGAAATAAAATAAATTTTGCGTTAAAATTTAAAATTGAGTCAAATTTAACCCATAATTTAGGTTAGAGTTAAAAGATTGGCCTACCAAAATTTAGGTTTTAAACTAACACAATCATTCTCCAACGACTGCAAGTGGCCCTCTACCACAGTGGTGGAGATGAGTGTTGCTCTTGCACTACAGCGTGAGTTTGAACTCCGTCGGTTCCTTAATCTAACATCTAATCTAACAATTATATCGTTTGACAAATAAAAAAATAAAAAAAATCATTCTCCCATAGTTAGGTCTAATTAAGTTTGGGTTAAAACATAAGGGCAATTTTAAAATTTTAAATACAGTAAATGCAACGGCTGATCAATGCCCAGCTATAGAGGAAAACACAAATAATTCGAAAAAAAAATAAAAGTCATCTAGTAGGCTTTGATATTTACTTATGGTCCCTCCTTTGGTATTCAAACAACCAAAAAAGCAAATGTGAGACACAATGGACAACAAAAAAATCAACAGCCCCATTTGAACACAAGGTGGAGTCCCAAATTACAAGCTAGCAAGTCAGCCCAATGGACAAATTGATGAACAATTGAAAGAATTATATACAAGTTAGATGAAATAGAAACCGGTTTAGCCTCAGTTACTGCAGCAAATGGTGAAACAACAATTCTTTGCGGGCATCAGGAATGCCAGGAAGACACCGGTGACTGCAATCTTGAATCCCCAACTTTCTTGAATTTCTTCCATATATGGATGGGTGACCATCGATTTCGTATTCGGACAAGCCATGTTCAAGAATTTCACAAGAGTTTTTCATCTGCTTTATGACCTCTTCTATAATTCTATTATTTTCGTAGTAAGACGAGCTCAAAGTTTGGAGCGGTTGAGTTACTTCTTTACAATTCCCACCAGAATTCCATTGACCTTCCATGTTCAGTGAGTTACCGTTAATCATAAACTGACTTGCACAAGGTTTTGAATTTTGAGGGGTTTTAGGTCAATTCACATGAGTTTTTTCTTTTTTGTTATATTTGAATTTTTTTTATAATAAAAAGTGACATTTATAAAATTGGGTGTTAAATTTTGCTATTAATGATAAATACTCATCAAATAAGTTGTATACAATCCAATCCAAAAACGAAAAAAGACATGTTATAAAAATTTGTTTACTGCGTGACACTTGCCATTTTAGGAACAATTTGATAATAAATTGACACATTTTTAAGAAGTGATTTTTACACTGTTATTTCTCCTTCCTTACACATTCATCTTGATCTTTAATATTTGTATTCAATGGTGGAACCAGAAATTATTCAGTGGGTGGGCTAAGCTAAAATTATCACTATGAAATTAATTTGAAGTAAGAAATTTAAATTTTTTTTCTAGGCTTCTAACCTTTAAAATTTCAAATGAATAAAGTAAGTAGAAGTTTTAATTTATTATTATTAAATTTTAGCATGGTTAAAGTGATGAGTTTATTTACCTCTTATTTTTCTGCCACTTAGTACTACGGTCTAGTGGTATTTCTCTTCATTTGTAAGTGAGAGGTCTTGAATTCGATTCTTGTCAAAGGCAAATTTGAATCATATTATTGCTAGTTCATTGTAAGGCTAAGCACACCTCCTTTCTCTTAGCGTATAACATCATTTGTTTGAAAAAAAAAAAAAAACTCTTATTTTCCCTAAAAATAGATATAGAATTTAGACTTTTCATTTCATAGGTGGGTTGCGACAATTAAAAATCATAAAATAACCTAGATGATTAGTATTTGTAAGTTTAAAGATACTCTCAAAAATTCTTGCCAACCAACTAAAGTCCCTCCTTCCCATGATCATCTCAACAAGCCAAAATGCTTTTGTGGGAGACCACCAAATACAGGACAACATCGTCATTGCCCTACAAGGTATTCCATTTCCTCAAGCTCCAAAAGACCAAGACGAAGTTCGAGCTTGGCATCAAACTAGATATGAACAAGGCCTACGATAGAGTTGAATGAGACTTTCTTGAAGCCACTATGCTGAAAATGGGGTATAGCTGATTGTGGGTAGGGCTTATTATGAGATGTGTCATGACTGTGGAGTTTTTGGTGTTATCGAATGGAAGTTCGGGTGATTGCTTTAGGCTAACTCATGGCCTTTGCCATGGGGATCTAGTCTCCCCATATTTATTATTTATCATCAGCAAAGTCTTGTCCCGATTAAGCATGCATGCTTCTGAGACAGGTTTTATCGAAGGAATCAGGATTAATGCCTATGGTCCTACATTATTTCAC
This sequence comes from Pyrus x bretschneideri, assembly GCF_019419815.1. Classification (NCBI taxonomy): domain Eukaryota; kingdom Viridiplantae; phylum Streptophyta; class Magnoliopsida; order Rosales; family Rosaceae; genus Pyrus; species Pyrus x bretschneideri. The sequence continues at coordinate 3,011,172 of NW_025999820.1, read as the reverse complement.
TTATTATTTGTGGATGATACCTTGATTTTCTTGTGGCATCAAGGCGAAATTGAAAAAATGTGGACAGGCTGCTGAAGACTTATTATCACGCCTCGGGGCAGGAGGTCAGCACCCAAAAATCGGTTGTGTATTTCAGTGCTAAAAAACCCTGTCTGTTTAGGAAGAGCTATGTGGGATTTTGAACATGACAAGGGTGGAGGATCTTGGAACCTACCTTGGAATCCCAGCAGGGTAGGGCAAGACTAAGATGGTGACTCTGTCTTATATTAAGGATCGGGTATTGTAAAAAATTCAAGGATGGAAGAACAAATTTCTTTCATATGCCAGTCTTGAGGTGTTGATTAAGGTTGTGGTTCAAGCGGTGCCAACTTACCCAATGAACGTTTTCCGCCTCCCGGATAGGCTTTGCAGAGATATTGACAGGGCAATTGTGAAATTCTAGTGGGTGAATTCTGATAAGGCCAGGGGCATCCACTGGGTTAATTAGCGGGACATGGGGATGCCCAAGTGTAATGGCGGTATGATGTTCAAGAATTTTGGGGACTTCAACCTCACTCTTTTTTCCAAACAGAGTTGGCGTCTTATCCAGGAGCCTAATTCATTATGGGCTCGGGTCCTTAAAGATCGGTATTTCCCAAATTCCTCATTCTTAGAGGCTAAAAGGCAGGCTAAGCTTTATGGATATGGTCTAGTACTTTGGAGGGACGAGATGTAATTATGAAAGGTGCTCATTGGCAGGTTCTCAATGGTAGGAAAGTTTGACTATAGAAAGATGTCTGAGTCCCAAGTATTGTGGTTGGTCATCTTATCCCCATTAGCAATGGTGCGATGAATTTGGAGCAGACGGTAGAGTCAATCATTAATCATAAGGTTGGTGTATGGGATTTGGATCTTATTTGTAATGTCATCTCGATGACGAATAAAATGGCAATTGAGAGTTCTTATTTTGGTGATCTCGAGAGGCCTGACCATCTGGTTTGGCGGGCAGACAAAATTGGGAGATACATGGTCAAATCAGGTTATCGATAGATCATTGGGCAAAGACCACCTTGTGTAGGTCCTATTGAATCAATTAACTTGAATGTTTGGAAGTTGATTTGGGGAATACAGACGCCTCCCAAGATGAGGAACTTCATGTGGTGGAGATCATAGAGCTATTGCCACTTCCCGGAACTTGTTTTAGAGATGATGCTCCCCTTCCCCTACATGTCCAATCTGCGGCGAACATGACGAGTCAACTGAACACCTCATCCTCTTATGCCCATGGGTGGAAGCAGGTTAGTTTGATGGCCTCCTTGGTTTTTTATTGGACTAGAATTTCATTTCATCGTTTGATGCTTGGCTTCTTAGGGTGGGAAATGGGAATTAATGGATCTAAATTGGAGAGGGCGAGGTTTCTCATACTGGTTGCGTTCTCCTGCTGGTTCATTTGGAGATCCAGGTGCATGTCAGTCTTTGAACAGTACCAATCGTTGCCCTTAAATACAATTGCTGCCATTAGGAACGCGTTTGATTGCTTCTTTTTGCAACGCGCTGCTTGCCTTCATCCTCTTTCCAACGGGCGTCTATCTGGTCATTTCCATGGTCCCCTCCTCCTCCTCCAAATTTGGTTAAGGTCAATGTTGATGCTAGTTGGAGGTCGGGGGATTCTCGGGGTTTTGCAGGCATTGTTATCCGTGATGCTCACTACAGATGCATTGAGGTGGCTCGGGTGGAAGTTGTTGCTTCAAGTGCTCTGATGGTGGAATCCATCGTGATTTGGGAGGGGTATGCCATTGCTCGTCGAAGGAATAAGCTCCAGATTGTTGTTGAATCTGCTTCCAAGCTGGTGATATCCTATCTTAATGTTGGCTTGGATTGTACTCCTTGGGAAGTTCTCCTCATTCTAAGCCCTGTCTTGGCTTTGGGAAGTTCTTTCCAGGCTTGTACCTGGTCTTGGATCTTAAGATCAGCAAATGCTATGGCGGACTTTGTTGCGTCACATTGTGTGGCAGGGATACGCAATTCTGTGTGGATCAAAATACCTCCATCCTCGCTTGTGGGAATCCTCAACAAGGACGGTCTCCCATGCCCCGTAAGTTATTTTCGTTAGAAAGCGTTGGATCGACGTGTTTGTCGGTGCTCGGCTACATCTTGTAACCCTTACATCCCTCTTGCTTTCTCTCTGTTGGTTTCTATCAGCCTTCGTGGCTCTCTCCTTGTAATTTGGCTTTTGCCCTGATTTTATGAAAGTCCAATTTCCTAAAAAAAAATAGAACTAAAACTTCTTCTATGCTTAGCCCATAGGAGCCTTGTATTTGGCTCTACCAGTATTTGTATTATTATTTTGAGAAGACCAATGTTTGTATTGAATAAATAAAAAATAATTACAAAACATAAAATAAAATAAAAAGTATCGAAATTGTTTCTCTATTTTTCTTTTGTGTTGAGTTAGGCTCGAATGGTAGCCTTGGACTGCCCAACTAAAAAGCTGCATGCTTTTAATAATTTGTGGTCCCTGGTTTTACGATTTGGCCCTTCTTCTTTTAGGAACTTTAATTTTCAGTTAATATGATTTTATGATATAAGAATTATCTATACTACTTTTCTTTTCAAAAGGATTATTTTTTATTTTTTATAATTTTATTATTATTAACAGGAGGGGGAGAATTCAAAATTATAATAATTATTTAGAAGAGAGAGGAATTTTAAACCCTGAAGGCATGGGTGGAAACTCACTGTGACATCCCACATCGCCCAGGGGAAGTGATCCTTAAATGTATATTCCCATCCCTACCTAGCACGAGGCCTTTTGGGAGCTCACTGGCTTTGGGTTTTGTAGGAACTCCGAAGTTAAGCGAGAAGGGGGCTAGAGCAATCCCATGATGGGTGATCCACTGGGAAGTTGCTCGTGAGTTCCCAAAAACAAAACCGTGAGGGAATGGTAAGCCCAAAGCGGACAATATCGTGCTACGGTGGTGGAGCGGGCTCGGGAAGTGATCCGCTCCGGGCCGGGATGTGACACTCACACTCATCCACTAGGATATTAATCTTTTTGTCAATTGAAATTCCAAGAAATTATAATTTTAACCCTCCCCTCAAAACTGAAGAAAATTAAAAGAATGGACAATTTAATAATTACATAATAACATGAATTTTACTATTTTTACGCCGCTCTCACAATCATGTACACATATCAGGTCCTATTTTAAAATAAAAAACAAGTAAATTTATTTAACCTCTCTGAAGCACACCCGTAAGGGTACAGTTTGCTAGTTTTAGTTAAAATTTTCTTAATTAGTAAGAGGACTAGTGAACTTAAACCAAACAAAATTACATACTACTAGTGCCACTATAGTTAGGGGCACCTCTCAAATATTTAATATTTCAGAACTATGTGAATTCATTTTTGTGGTTTGTATGATGCCACTAATTGCTATGTTCTACAAACTTGGACAACTGATATTTTATTTTCGTTAACGGACAAGTCTTTCTTTTCTAATCTTTTCCTAACAAGTAACTAATACGAGTCTAAAAATTGCATTTTTTAAAGAGAATAACTCTTGGGTTTCAGCAGTCGTATAATTTATACATAATGATACGTTATTAGATTGACAAACTTTTCTCTTTAAGTCTTCCTCATTTTGGTAGTCCTTGTGTCCTAGTTTCTAGTGATGCTTTATGAAGCTACATGTCGAATTGAAGAGTTCAAATCTTCTACGCTCAAACTTCTCTGCGCCCTTTTTATGATTAATCTCAGAGGTTGACACCTATCCTCAATATAATAGAATTTTAACAAGAGATGAATTAAAAAAAAAAAATCTGAAAATTTAAAATTTTGAAAGGAAAACAAAACAACAAACCCAGCCATCCATTGCTTGTATGGTTTATGTAAATTTTATTTTTTTATTTTTTTATTTTTTTTTTAAAGTGTATGGTTTATGTAATTATGTTGTGTTTTAGTAATAAAGTAACCCTTTACCCAAAAAAAAAAAAAAAAAAAAAAAAAAACAAGAAACCCAGCCATCTATCCTCTCACCCACCCAACCTCGCCAACTGCCGCAGCCACCGGCGGCAATCCCTATCCTCTCCACAACTGGAAAGCTCCGAAGCGATGAATTCGAGGGATTAGGAACTCTTGGATCGCTGGCGGCGGGAGGAAGAGAAATAAAGGAAGGGAGAGAGAGCTCCAAATGACAACACAAGCACAGTCCGTAATCACGCACGCAAAATGAGCATTCAATTCCTCACCCAACTACCCCAAAAATGCTCCTACAAAACCCCCCACGTCCACGTCCACGTCCACGCCCATGCCGTTACCCACATCCCTCCTCCTCCATCGTCATCCACAGCAATCAATTTCAAATTCACATCCCTCATCATCTACCTCCAATCTCTCTCTCCTCCCATAATTCTAAAACCAGAACCAGAACCAGAAGAAAGCCCAACATTACTAGTTGCACCCACTCCCGCATTTCTTCATCTGGATCGCCGGCTTCTCCATCTGGGCCTTCTTCTTCTCATCTGGGTCTTCTTCTTTCTCATCTGCGTCTTCTTCTAAGATGGCGGCAACTGTGGCGGTTGATCCGTACATTCTCTGGACCTTCTTCGCCTCCCTCTTAGGCTTTCTCGCTCTCTCTGTTCTCCGTCGCCGGAATTCCGGCTATGCCAAGAGCAATGCTCAGAAGAACAAGAGTAATTCGACGATCGTTCAGGATAAAAGCATCAACAGCTCTGACGACGGAGAATTCCCCCCAATTCACGGCTCTGGCACCGATGTAATAGTCATCGGCGCCGGCGTTGCTGGCGCTGCTCTCGCCCTTACCCTCGCCAAGGTAAAAGAAAACCAAATTAAAGTTTTGATTTTATTTATTATTATTTTTTGGGAAATTGTCAGCTTCTTTGGTTGTTTGTGAATCTGGGTGGCGTAGCGTGTCGGCTTCAGAACGCTTGTTTTTTTTACTTTTTGTGTTGTGAATAGTACTGTTAACTGCCCGATTGAAAAGTCACGATCTTGGCATGCCATGCACTTAGAAAAGTTAAAGTTGATGACGCAACTCTTGTTTGTAACTTTGTACACAAGTTTTTGTTATTTTACTTTTATCAACTTTGCAAATAAATAAAAAGTTTGACGGTTCATCGTCAAGACTGGCATGTCAATGCGCTCTGTAGAATTGTAGAAAGTTTTACTTATCTGTTGCTAATCCCAGGAGGGAAGACATGTTCATGTGATTGAAAGAGACTTGACGGAGCCAGATCGAATCGTCGGCGAGCTGCTCCAGCCAGGAGGGTACCTCAAATTGATTGAGTTGGGTCTTGAAGGTAATAAAAGTTGCTAATTCTTGGAGTTTTCTTTTTGTTCCTCTTCTTACTTAAGTTGGCTTTTTGAATTTAAATGTTGAATATGCCGCTTTTCTTAGTATTGGTTTCGGTTGCGAAATCTGACAATAACAGTAACATGTATGAGCATTGGTTTCAGATTGTGTGGAGGAAATCGATGCTCAGCGAGTGGTCGGTTATGTTCTTTTTAAGGATGGGAAGAACACTCGGCTGACCTATCCTCTGGAACAGTTCCACTCCAATGTGGCGGGGAGAAGTTTCCACAATGGCCGATTCATACAGAGGATGAGGGAAAAAGCTGCAAAGCTTCCCAAGTAAGTTTCTTGCCTCCTCATTTGAACGCTATGTTGTCGTGCTTGAGTCCATGATGTTTGGTTTCATGTAAATTATCAGCATTTTTTCAGTGAATGTTCCGTTTTCGTAATGCAGCGATGATTGACCCCCTTGCATCCTCTTGTGTCTTGTTTTCTTTCAAGTGTACAACTGGAGCAAGGTACTGTAACGTCCCTGCTTGAAGTAAATGGGACAATTAAGGGTGTTCGATACAAAACCAAGGATCGTCAAGAACTTCAAGCGCACTGCTCCTCTTACGATTGTTTGTGATGGTTGCTTCTCAAATCTGCGCCGCACTCTTTGCAAGCCTCAGGTAAAGTTGCTTCTTCAAATCTCTAATACAACGATTACGTGGTTTGATTAGGATGCCGATGCACTTGCAGAAACCTTTAACTGGAACCCTCATTAATTTTTTCATATCCGAGGATCAGAGATTTCTGTTGGAACCCGCACTTCCTACATTGACAAAGATGGTATCGATCTACTTTTTTTTGCAGCTTGAAGTGCCCTCTTGGTTCGTGGGATTAATCTTGGAAAATTGCAAACTCCCATTTGCAAATCATGGGCATGTTATTCTAGCGGATCCCTCTCCGATCCTGTTTTATCAAATCAGCAGTACAGAGGTCCGCTGTTTGGTCGATGTGCCCGGCCAAAGGGTACCTCCCATTGCCAATGGTGCAATGGCTAACTACTTGAAGACTGTGGTGGCTCCACAGGTACCTTTCGGTTTCAAAATTAGGGGTCTTGAGTTCAAACATTGAAACATTTTGATTGATCCTATTTTTTCGACAGTAGTTTCTGTCCCTTTTTGGGCTGAACCGGCTTCTTCTATTTTGAATTAACGAAGAAAATGTCTGCTTCAGGTTCCACCAGAACTTCATGATGCCTTCGTTGCTGCAATTGATAAGGGAAATATTAGAACAATGCCAAACAAAAGCATGCCAGCTAATCCACAGCCAACTCCAGGAGCCCTTTTGCTGGGTGACTCTTTCAATATGCGCCATCCTTTAACCGGCGGAGGAATGACTGTGGCACTTTCTGATATTGTTGTACTCAGGGATCTTCTTAAGCCTCTGCGGAACCTACATGATGCAGCTTCGTTGTGCACATACCTAGAATCCTTTTATACCTTGCGCAAGGTAAGCTCTGTTGCTCATGGGTGCCGGTTTAATATCGATGTGCAGAATCCTTTTATACTTTGCTAAATCGAACTGTTTCAATTCCGTTTCTTGTTTGGCTGCAAAACAATTGATTTCAAGGTTGCATTGCTTGTATTAGAGATGTTATTATCACATATTCATCCTACTGATATTTAGCGTTGTTTTCACAGCCGGTTGCATCTACGATAAATACCTTGGCAGGTGCCCTATACAAAGTGTTCTCTGCTCCCCTGATGAAGCAAGGACGGAGATGCGCCAAGCTTGTTTTGACTATCTAAGCCTTGGAGGTGCCTGTTCAACTGGACCAGTGGCTTTGCTCTCTGGTCTAAATCCTCGTCCGTTGAATTTAGTTCTTCATTTTTTTGCTGTGGCGGTATACGGTGTTGGTCGTTTGCTACTACCATTTCCTTCACCGAGACGCGTGTGGATTGGAGCTAGATTACTTTTGGTGGGTTTTTCTTTTCCCCTTTGCTTTCCTAGATGATTATAGAATGTTGAATCATGTTTTTCTTCCTGGCCTAAAATGACAAATGACTCATTTGATATCGATGACTTCTAATCAAACAACAGAATTTCATTATGTGAACGAAAATTGTACACCATGTGAAGCCATTTGGTTGGTTCTTACCAGTACCTTGGATCTCAAGGCAAAGCTTTATAAATGAACTTCCGTATAAGCTAGATAGTAGATACCTAATTTTCCAACTGAGCAGATCCTACGGCCGTCATAGTAGTATACATGATTTCAATCAGTTTCTCTGGTTCTTAACAAAGAGCGTTTTCTTTTTGTCAGAGTGCTTCTGGTATAATATTCCCATCATCAAGGCTGAAGGAGTGAGACAGATGTTCTTTCCAGCTACTATTCCAGCTTATCATAGAGCTCCTCCTGCCGAGTAAGCTACAGAAAATGATGGGGGAGGGCAAGGCAGTGGCATGCTTCAGACTTGTTGCTGTCAAGAGTCGAGATAAACCAGTCAGTACCTGCAAATTCTTTCTTGTTGACGATAGATAAAGAGGAAATCCAATTGTATTTTCCCTAATGAATTGTAACATTATTGCCAAATTTGTATATCTTATAGTGGTATGGCTAGAAAAAAGAAATGTAAAAGTATATGTGAGATGTTCGAATTGAAAACAATATGAAGAAATATACGTTACATATTTTGTGTTACATTCTGTGCATTATTTATAGATGAACACTGGACTAAGAGACGATGGGAAGAGTTGTCGGTTCAGCTTACCTTTTTACTGCTACGTCTTCATTCGTTGATCACGGAAGCATTAACTTCATCAATGGCAGTGCTGAGTGTCAAATAAAATGAATCTTGTAAGGCTTCCACTATGATTAGTACTTTAGAATGGCACGACGAGGCTTGGTTTGGTTTCCAGTCGACCCTGCATGTTTTTATGACTTAATCCAACTCAATCCAGGAATCTTCGGAACCCTTGTTCTGTTCATCAATTCTCTCACATTAGCTGCTTCTTCCCATTGACCAGCAGCTGCATAAATACTGGCCAGAAGCACGTAAACTGTCGGATTATTTTGTTCAGTTTCAAGGAGAAACCCAGCAACTGTTCGTCCTAGCCTTAAATTTCCATGTGCTGCACAAGAACTGATTAGTGTCCACCAAATGTTTGGATGTGCTTCAATTTGCTTGCTGTTTATTACAGTTTCTCGCCTCATCAAGATACCCAGCACGACCAAGAAGGTCAACTATACATGAAAAGTGATCAACTTCAGGTATAAAGCCATAATTATGAATCATGGAATTGAAAATTCGGGTACCATCAACAACTAGACCAGCATGGCTGCAAGCGGAAAGGACTGCCGTAAAGGTGGCCTTATCTGGTTTGACTGCAGATGCGTCTTGCATTGCCTCAAAACAGCGCACAGCTTCATTTCCTTGCCCATGCTGTGCATAAGCAGCTATCAGGGAATTCCAAGAGACTGTATCCTTTTGAGTCATTGCATTGAAAACTCTTACGGACCAATCTATAACGCCGCATTTAGCATACATGGTGATGAGGGCATTACCTAAGCACATCTGATGCGAAAACCCAAATTTGAGAATGTAGCCATGAACTTGTTTTCCGTCTTTCAATGCTGATGTGCTTGAACAAATGCTCAAAATAATACTCAAGGTACACACATCTGGCCTGTGTTCTGACATTAGTAGATTAGAAAATTGCTCTAGCCCTTCTTTTACCAATCCATTCAACAGGAATCCGGAAACAATAGCATTCCAGGAGATCAAATTTTTGGACTCGATATCTTCGAATACTGGATAGGCCAGATCAATCAGACCCAGCTTAGCATATGCAGATACCAATGCATTTGAAACGTAGATCTTAAGGATAAGCCCATTTTTGTGTGCAAGGGCTTGAACCATTTGCAAGATCTCAATCAACTCCGAGCTTGCTAACAAACTTCCAAAAGTAAACTCATCTGGTTTGACCCCTGCCCTCTGCATTTGCTGGTAGACCAAGATGGCTAATTTACTGTCATTCCCTTGAGCATAAGTCGAGATCATGGTGTTCCATGATATGAGATCCTTCTCCTCCAATGTCTGAAAAACCTGGTAAGCAGCATGCAAATCTCCACAACCAGAATACATGGTTATTGCTGCATTGCTCACAGAAGTAAAAGTTTCGAAACCCGACTTAACAGCTTGGGCAAGTACATGGTTGGCAACTCTTGCAGTTGAACATGAGGTCATGACACTTACAAAAGTCAGCTCGGTAGGCCTAAGACATGCCTCTTGCATCAATTTGAACATTTCCAAAGCTTCTTTATCTCTTTCGGCACTCACCAAACCATTTATCATCACATTAAAAGTAATCTGATCATATATTGCACCTTCCGCTTCTTCAAATAAATAAAATGCCTCTGAAACACTTCTGCAGTTAAAATACATAGTTATCAGAGCGTTAACAACAGAACTTCTACCCAAAAACCCGGTTTTAAGCACTAAAGAATGCACCTGCCTCCCAAAACCTAAGACCCCCAAACCACACAAACTCAAAACAGTAGCAAAACCATAATTATCATGCATAACACCCATCCTATGCATTTCACAAAAAAAATCAATAGCAACCTCATCAAACCCATTCTCTGCACACCCGGTAATCATTGCATTCCAAATCGCTACACTACCCTTTTGGGGCATTTTATCAAACACCTCACAGGCATAATCCACATGCCCCAATTTTGAACAAGCCGATAACAGCGTGGTCCACGAATAAACATCTGGGTTTTCAATCATGTCGAAAACCCATTTCACAGAAGTCAAGTCTTCGGCTTTCGCATAGAGCGAGAGCAGGGTGTTGGCTACGTGAGGGTAGGCTTTGAGGCCAGACTGGATGGCGTGGGCATGGAGTTGGGTTCCGAAAGCAAGGTCGCGGCAATTGGCGCAGGCGGTGACGGCCGAAGAGAGCGTGTAGTGGTCCGGTCTTACGGACGGAGAGGAGTGGATTTGGGTGAAAAGCTGGAGGGCCTCTGAGTAACGGTGCGAGCGAGTGAGGTTGGCGAGCGTTTGGTTCAGTTTGAGGATCTGCTTAGTGGCGACTTGGGTAAGGGTTTTTGTGGGTTCTTTGTAGAAGTGGAACTTCATCGATCTCTTGAATTTTGGGTATTTTCAGGGACTGCATTGGTAAAATCTGATGGTTTTTGCAGGTCTTGCTTGAAGAAGAAGCTTCAACCGTTGGTTCCCGCCATTCGGGCGTACGTTTAAACGCCGTTTAAGCTTCCTTTCATTTTAAAATTTTTAAATCGTTTCCCAGTATTTGTGCTTGCTTGAAGGTGATAAAGTTTAAAGTTCAATTCTCATTAATAACGATTATTCAGGTAAATTTTTTTTTATGTCAAAGCATCTAAAGATTCGTATAAAATAACATATATGTAAATATTGTTCCTTTTTTATATCATTTATCTACTTTTTAATGTACAAAATATTCCATGTATTCACAAAAAAAGGAAAATTTTAATTCATTTTTTAATCATAAATTATTCCAAATGTTTGCCGGCCTTCTTACTTTTATCTCTCACAATTGAAAATTGACCAATATCTTCGTCCACATTTGGCTCAGCATATCAATGTCAACCATGTCGTCAATTTGTCAAACTTTCAGTTCTACACCGGAACTAATGTTCTAAAAAGCGGGCTTAATCCAGTATCGTGTATTAAATCAGGAAGACCATTGAGCGGCGTCAGGCACACATCTGGGCGGGTTAGCGGCCTCGGCGATGTGGTAAAAAAAAGCCCTGTTGTGATACTGGCGACTCACAAAGAAAGAAACTTTTTGCAATTGTAGAGGTGGATGACGGGACGGCTGCTAGTTAGCAATAGTTCGGGTTTTTTATGCTCATATTTTTAGTCTAAATAGACATTTATTTATATGATAAATAATAAATTTATTTATATCCATTTGCCTAAGTTTCCATCTAGGAGCCTAAGCGCTAGGTCCCAACCTATTGTTCAACTAGTGTTAGCATCTTTTAAAACATTGACTAAGACAATATATTCGTTTTTGTTTAATCATATAATATTCCGAATGTTTGCCGGACTTCTTTCTTTTGTCCCTCATCACATTTGGAAATTCACCAATATCGTCCTCCACATTTGGCTTAACATATCCATGTCGTTAATTTAACAAACTTTCAGTTATATACTGGGACAATTTGCCAAACCATACCAATCAACCACCAATGAACAGTAAGTCAAATTTTATAGTTAGATAACAACTATTAATAATACCATTGTGATTAACGAAACATTAGGCATTCGATCAAGATTTTCATTTAATCCTATGTGTGCATCACTTGTAACTGGTAAATATTTCCTTTTAGACTTGATTTAAGTGCCAAATTAAAGGACATTTTACTCTTCCACATGCACACACATTGGTGAAATTAGACATATATGGAATGGAAAGTTCGATTTTGATCATAATGGATAATAAATTTAGGACTCGTTTGAGATTGCTTCTGTAAAAAGCACTTAGTAGTGCATCCTAAAAGCAGTTCCAACGGGAAACTGATAGGCCGGCACCCAGGCTTTGCACTCTAGCCATAGGCTGGCAGCCAGCCCAAGCTAGGCAAGAGATTGGCCCATAATCAACAAACCCATGAGACGGCCTACATGACGCAGGCTGACGTCAGTTACTTTTGTTTCTTTCTAATTTTTTGCGCCAGAGAGGGAATTGTTGTGGAGGCTAAGGAACAGAGTTGGTCGAGGCAGGAGAGGGTATCGAGAGGGAAAGAGCCACGAAGGGAGAAGGCAAATAGCTTGAACGTGATGGCTCGAGTTCGTCTGAAAATCTGAAGAAAAAAAAATGCATCGACAGCATGTTTGCATCAACGCAAAGGTTTCCAACACGATTTATAAGTTAGAAACCATAAGAATAGGATTGAGAACTTACCCAGGTGAAATGCAAGAGATTTCACCTAGAATTGGACCTTGAACTCGTTGGAGTTTGTCCGTTTTCCTTTGTTGAAATCACACGCAGGGAATTAAGCCCTCAAATTAACCACAAAAATTGCAACACAACTGGATTTAAAGCTCAAAAACACAATTCAGTGATAGAAACATCACTTGGGTTAGAGATTGAGATCTCAAGCTCTCGGCTTCAATGGTAAAACCTCGCACCATGCATTGATGCCGCATGCAAGGCCATGGTTAGGTTCCTTGCTCTAGGATCAAAAATATATTTGTATTTGATTGTGAATGTTTTAAGAAATTGAGACAGAGTCCCGTGAGCTTAAAAGGGCCGAAAATGATGTGAGAAAACGGGACAGTGACAAAGAAAAGACTACTTGTCGCCTAGTCGCTTATTTTAGTCTTAGTGGTCGTTTTGTGTGGTGTTGGAGATTGGGCACTACACTCACACTATCACTCTCCTAACCCGCTGTCCATTTCGCTGTACTCTCTCTCCCGAGCCCCCTTTCCTCCCATTTCCCCTGAAAACGTACGGACATACACCAAAACCATTCAAACACCCACAAATCGAAGGAACCAAGTACATATTCGAGCTCGTGAGGCTCGTGCGAGTGTAACCATACCATTTTCAGGTGAGAACTCTATCGTTTTCACGTCGATTCGAAGTTGTCCGATTTGAGTACTATTCATGCAAACGTAAATTCTCACATTTTAGGGGAAATGAAGCTCGTAGGTAGCTTGGTGAGGTCCCAAGGAGTCTCAGAGTAGTTCGTTTGAAGGATTTGGACGTCGGGATCACCGTGTTCGAAGTTGGTCAATTTTGGATTGTGTGGATAGGTGAGATCTCGTAGTTTTTAACCCTTAAAAGTGGTATATCGTTGTTCTCCTAGTTCTAGGCGTCATTTTGGTACAAAAATCGTGAAAATTGGATGAAAAACGAACGAGATATTGAAGTTTTAAAATTTCCCAGTTTTCCGGCGCCGGCGACGGCACCGGAGGCTCGCCGGAGAAGGTGACGGAATATTCCTAACGCCGTTAACGGAATCTGTCAAAACTGACGGAATATTCCTAACGGCGTCAGTTGACGCCGTCAGCGTGCCAGGCACGTGCCTGCGCGTGGCCGGCGCGTGTGGGCGCGTGCGGCGGTGGAAAATTTTTCTAAAAATTTAGGTGTGATCCTGAGGTTGTGTAGAGCACGTTGGTATATTCAATTGTCCATTTTGAGCAATGTATGAGAAGTTATTATGAAAGGAAGGTTATGTGCTTTAAAATTAACGTTTTTATAGTATTTTCGCATATAGGTGAGACATATCTCGAGGACGAGGGTGGTCACTCGAGGCTGGGGGGCTACGACCCTTCCACATACCAGTGAGTGGGCTTTTGGTTTTCCGTATATACCTATATACTTATAATTCCCAGAAATTTAAATAAATGTTTATTAGTTATATGCCATTCCTTTTATATGGTTGGTTATTATGCATGATTAGTCGCATATATGTTTTTTTATATATTCTTTTATATGCTCATATATATATTGTGGTGTTGTGGATGCACAGGTAAGTGCCAGATAAGCGTTATCTAATATTTGCATTCAATAGTGATTAGAGATGCTTAGAGAGCTCATAACCTGCACCCCCGGTGTTAGTGCTCCCGCCCAGAGTAGGGGACAGACTTTTACGTGTTGTTCACCTCCCGCACCATACGCTCAGCTTGGATCCAAGTTAGGTGCACAATCTTGTTGTACAGACCACTTTAGGTGGTTCCGACTCGTAGGTGACCCGCGATTATTCGCACAGTCTTCACGTGATGGTAGCACTAGAGCGTTTATATGTATTACACCCAGGCCTGTCGTACAGACCACTTTAGGTGGTTCCGACTCGTGGGCAGGTTTAGTTGTTGTGATTGAGATTTGAGCTCTAGATTCAGCCGTACAGGTCACTTTAGATGACTTCGGCTGCCAGTTATATGTTATTGATGTGATTCACACCTGAGCACTTGCATTTCATCGTGAGATTTGGTATGGCATATTCTTGAGCATGATTGGCATATATCTATATATATATATATATATGTACGTACATATGTTTCATTTCTGGGAAGTATACAGGTTTTACGGCGAGGGGTTAGAATCTTGCTTTTGAAATGGTTTTGAAAAACTTTGTTTTTGCCCACTCACGCTTTTGTTTGCGCCCTCCAGGTTCTAGCTGTTCAGTTGGTTTGGTGGTTCCCCAGAGGGCTTCCCGGCATTTCTGACAGACGATCACCAGTGTATGTTCACCTTCGGGTGCACTGTTGTAACGCTATTTTAGTTTGGACTGCTTAGGGTTTTCTGTTCTGAATTTGTGTCTCACTTACGCTAGCACTTATTACTTTGACCTTATGTAGGCTAGTTTTTACTTATTCGTACTTTTACATTACTACTTTATTAGCTTCCGCACTGTGCACTTGGCTACACCACTTCCATGTGACGGCTAGCACGCCCTGATCTTGGTCGGGGTGTGCCAAAAATAATATTTTGTGTTTGATTTGTTGAAGGTTTTGAAGAGGAAGGAGAATGAGAGCTCACGGGAGTGAGCTGGAAAAGAGAAAAACAGGGAGAGAAAATAGATAGAGAGAGAGAGGGAAAGAGAGAGAGAGAGAGAGAGAGAGAGAGAGAGAGAAAAGAGAGAGAACTAGTCAAATGAGGGGAAAAGGTCATTATTTTAAAGGTCGAATTGGAGATGCATTTTATTTAATCATATTTTAATAAAATGAACTAGGCTATTTTTTGTTAGGGATGGAGATACATTTGCCTATTACTGTTTATTAGGGTCTATCACTGTTCACTGAGTGAATAAATGCGCTAGGTGCTGACGCATTTTGTGTTAGGGGTGGAACTGCTATAAAGAAACACATAGAGGTTATTCTACAACCCAAAAGCGCTTCTTAAAATTTTCTTGCAAACTTGGTAAAAAACGATTTTTTTATTTTAACAAACGATGTTATTTACATTAAGGAAATGAGGGAATGAACTAAGCTTCACAATGGGCTAGCAATAATGTGATTCAAATTTGCTTTTGGCGAGACTTGAACCACTTACCAGTAAAGAAAAAATAATTTTTATTGTAAAAAAAAAAAAGGAAGTGTTATTGGCACTCCAAAAATCTCATTCTACACTCATCACAAGTGTATTTTTCTTTCCAAATATAAAAAATTTGGAGTGTAGAAAGAGATTTTTAGAATACCAATAACAATTCTCAAAAAAAAAAAAAAACACTTGTATCCCTAATGGAATAAATCCCAAAGAGGTCTTTAACGACCAAGTCTTATTTTATTTCGAATACAATAATATTAAAGGAAAACTAATGAAAATGACTTGAAAACTTTGAGTTTTAATGATAAGGACAAAATAAGGGTAAAGTGAATAATACCAGGATTGGCTTTTTAGTGTAAAAATGTGATTTTTCGTTAAAGTGAACAATACCTTGATTTTTTTGTTAAAACTCCCTAATATTAAGGGTGAGGAGTGAGGCAAAACAATATAGACCAACAATAATTTGGTATTCAACTTGCTATTATATAAGTTAAATTTAAGACTTTCTACTTACAAACAGGACAAATATCACTAAACGTCAAACTTATATTTTGAAAAAGGGTGCTATTGACCTTATGTGTGACATCCCACATCGCCCAGGGAAGTGATCCTTATATGTATATTCCTATCCCTACCTAGCACGAGGCCTTTTGGGAGCTCACTGGCTTCGGGTTCCGTAGGAACTCCGAAGTTAAACGAGAAGGGGGCTAGAGCAATCCCATGATGGGTGACCCACTGGGAAGTTGCTCTTGAGTTCCCAAAAACAAAAAGGGGGCTAGAGCAATCCCATGATGGGTGACCCACTGGGAAGTTGCTCTTGAGTTCCCAAAAACAAAAACGTGAGGGAATGGTAAGCCCAAAGTGGACAAATCGTGCTACGGTGGAGTCGGGCCAGGGAAGTGATAATTTGGTATCAGAGCCTAACCCTGGTCGTGGTGTGCCGACGAGGTCGTCGGGCTCCTAAGGGGGGGTGGATTGTGACTCCCCAAGTCTCGGGGATGATCCTTTTTTTTATTTTCCCATCCATTTAGCACGAGGCTTTTGGGGCTCACTGACTTTTGAGGAACCAAGTTTAGTGAGGAGAGCTAGAGAATTAGATGGTGACCCTGGGAAGTGATTGTGATCCTACAAATAACAAAACCGTGAGGGAATTGTCGCCCAAACGGCATACCAGGTACTTGAACGATGCCGGGAAAAATGTCCCAGACGATGTGACTTCTGTACTTATTCTTTTCTTCTAGGTAATTTTAAATGAATTTGCTTTGGGTTAAATAAAATAAAACGTTTAAAAGAAAAAACAGAAGGCAAACAGCTGAAATTATTAACAATCACAAATATTTTTTTTCTGTTTCAATAAAATTTTCATCGTAAGGAAGTTTTTCAAAAAAAAATTTAGATTATTCACACTACAGAATAAAAAGAGAAAAACAAAAAAAACAAATACAAGAAATGATCAAATTAGAACATGTAATTGACCTAATGCCAAACGCACCGTTTAAGGAAAAAAAGCTTCACAAGAACAGCCATGGTGATACGAGAGAGTTGAGTTGAGTTGAGTTGAGTTGAGTTGGGTTGGTTGCAGAACCGGATTAATATGCTAGAGATTGTATCAGCAAACCAAATCTCTCTGCACCAAACACCATCATCTCTCGCATTCCTTCAAACCAAACGCCCCCTCAAACCTTTTCCACACGAATCACAAACCCACCAAGCAAACCCACAAACCCCATGCCTTCACCGAGAGAAGATCCGGCCTCGGGCTGGCCCGCCTCGACACCGACGCGGATACATCCCCAGACGACCCGACCCACTGCGAGTTCTCCGCCGACGTCGAGAAGATTTACAGAATACTACGGAAATTCCACTCCAGGGTCCCGAAATTGGAGCTCGCTCTGCACCAATGCGGCGTCGTTCTGAGGTCGGGGTTAACGGAGCGGGTGCTGAACCGGTGCGGCGACGCCGGGAACCTCGGGTATAGGTTCTTCGTGTGGGCTGCGCAGCAGCCGAATTACAGACCCAGTTACGAGGTGTATAAGGCCATGATTAAAAGCTTGAGCAAAATGCGCCAATTCGGCGCCGTTTGGGCGCTGCTTGAGAGATGAGGAGGGAGAATCCGCAGCTGATTACCCAGGAAGTTTTTGTGGTTCTGATGCGGCGGTTCGCGGCGGCGAGGATGGTGAAGAAAGCAGTTGAGGTGCTCGACGAAATGCCGAAGTATGGGTGCGAACCCGATGAGTATGTTTTCGGGTGTTTGTTGGATGCCTTGTGTAAAAATGGTAGTGTTAAGGATGCAGCTTCATTGTTTGAGGATATGCGTGTGAGGTTTACTCCGAGTATTAAGCATTTTACGTCGTTGTTGTATGGTTGGTGTCGAGAAGGGAAGCTCATGGAGGCGAAATTCGTGTTGGTGCAGATGAGGGAAGCCGGTTTTGAGCCTGACATTGTGGTGTATAACACATTGCTGAGCGGGTACTCTCAGGCTGGGAAGATGGTTGATGCCAATGAGCTCTTGAAGGAGATGAGGAGGAAGGGTTGTGAGCCCAATGCAGCTTCGTACACGACTGTGATTCAGGCGCTTTGCAGTCGAGAAAAGATGGAGGAGGCAATGAGGGTGTTTGTGGAGATGCAGAGGAGTGGTTGTGAGGCCGATGTTGTGACTTACACTACTTTGATTAGTGGGTTTTGTAAGTGGGGAAAGATTGAGAGGAGTTACGAGATTTTGGATGGTATGATACAGAAAGGGTTTTTGCCGAATCAGATGACTTACATGTATATTATGTTAGCTCATGAGAAGAAGGAAGAGCTGGAGGAGTGTGTGGAATTGATGGAGGAGATGAGAAAGATCGGTTGTAGTCCTGATCTTGGTATTTACAACACGGTGATCCGGTTGGCGTGCAAATTGGGGGAGGTGACAGAAGGTGTTCGACTTTGGAACGAAATGGAAGCAGCTGGGTTTAGTCCCGGGCTTGACACCTTTGTCATTATGATTCATGGGTTTCTTGGGCAAGGCTGTTTATTCGATGCTTGTGATTATTTTAAAGAAATGGTCGGCAGAGGTCTTCTGTCTGGCCCACAATATGGTACCTTGAAGGAGCTGATGAATGCTTTGTTGAGAGACGAGAAGCTAGAAATGGCAAAAGATGTTTGGAGTTGCATTGTGACCAAAGGATGTGATCTCAATGTGTTTGCATGGACAATTTGGATTCATGCGCTGTTTTCAAAGGGGCATGTGAAGGAGGCTTGTTCCTACTGTTTGGACATGATGGAGGCGGATGTAATGCCGCAGCCAGATACTTTCGCGAAGCTCATGCGCGGTTTAAGGAAACTATATAACCGACAGATAGCAGCTGAGATCACAGAGAAGGTGAGGAAGATGGCTGCAGATAGACAAATCACTTTCAAGATGTATAAAAGGCGAGGAGAGCGGGACTTGAAGGAAAAGGTAAAGGAGAAAAATGATGGGAGGAAACGGAGGGCCCGAAGAAGAAGTTGGCCTAGTAAATCTAAATCTTTGTAGTTTGAACGAGAAGGTGTGAAATATATGGATCCAATGATCGCTCCCAAATCACAGAGATCGATCGGCCATCATTACATGAGAAATGGCAGCCATTTCTTTTCGGCTCCAATGTCTATCTCATCACAGAATGGGATACAACCGGTTACATCTAAGATTTTCTCATTGTACGAGCTTAATTCTGCCACATTTTGGCGTCTCTCGGAACAAAATATTTGGTGCATGAATATATCGAAGCTGATTTGATTTAAACTTTATACTAAACGAAAGGTACTTTTTATTCCATTAGCAAGACATGTTACACAAGGTAAGGCGCTAGCTCAAGGGCTTAATTTGGTTGACTTCTCAACCATCCTTCTTGGTCTATGAAAGAAGCTGGATTTGTGAAATATGCCACTTCTTCATCTGATAGCTTCTTCTCCCATGGGACACGACCCGACAAATTGGCTCCAGGCCCTTGACAATTTGCCTCCGAGAATGCAACCGAATCCCTGTTCAATATCGTAAAAGGAGAACACTGAGACAGTTAAATTGTAATCTGACATATCAGGTTTTTAGTTGAAGTGATTAAGAGCGTTCATCTCTGCACCCGAGATCCTGTATTGAAACAAAAACGGAGATAGACTTACACAGGAGCAGGCGGCCATGGGGACCAACCCTCAGGGGTGATGATATTTTCCATGAAGGTGGAGGCAAACAATACTCTCGAATAAGGTCTCCACGGTCTTCCTAAAAATGTAGTACCTGTTCCGTTTACATAGCAATCTTTGAACACAAAACCAGTTGTTTCGTTTGCGGCTCTACGGCCTTGTGCTGTAATAAAACCAGTAAACCCTATTCGATCTGTTATCGAAAATATCTGGCATTTCTGCAAACAAATGTGTCATGTAATCGAGTGTAAATACACGAACATTGTGCTAAAGATCAGTAGCGCTAGGCTCAGTCATGTAGAAATGTAAGTCACGATGAACCGTTTCATGTGGGATCGTGTAGACAACTGAGCCGGCCTAGCGCATCTCTGGCTAAAATAATGAGAGAGAGAGAGGGAGAGAGAGAGAGAGAGAGGATTTTTAACCTTATAGATTGACTGGCCATTGCCCCAAATGAAGTCTATAGCCCCTTCAATAAAGCAATCGTAAAAATAGTGACGGCCACCATCATCAGTCAATGTATCTTGCAAGCTAATAAAACTGCAGTGGTGAAAACTTGCTTTGTCTGCAGAGATTAAGATTGCAGGCGCCCACGTAGTTTTGCTTCCATTCGGATCCGGCAAGATAAGATGGTCATATGAATTCTGTTAATTAGAACCAGAATTACAAACTTAAAATGCTTAACCCTGAATTTATCTTAGTGTGTGTGTGTGTATAACATTCAATATATATATATATATATATATATATATAACATTCAATCTTAGATGCTTAACCTTGAATATTATACTTCGCGCCACAAAATTATCTGCGAACAACTTGAATGTAGGACTGCCAATGACACTGCCTGCATCTCCGTATTCGATTGTAGCGGGAAATTTAGGGTCTCCTTCAAGAACGATGTATGGTTTCTCCTTTGGAATCATAACTTTTTCCCTACATATAAGAATTTCATATACATAGTTAGTTTTGATTTTAATGTGTAGCTTGAAAATAAATTAAAAAGAATACTTCTTACGTATACACATCAGGTTTAAGAAGGATACGAATCCACAGAGAGTTATTTGGTGGTACAGAATCGATGGCTTGTTGCACTGTGGTAAAATTTCCTCGACCGCTCTTATCGACTATGATGGTACTTGAAACATCGTTTTCCAAAGCGTTTTTCGTTGCTTTGTACCGTCCCCCCAATGTTGAACCGAAGAGAAGGAGGAGGGAAAATATTGTTGATATAAGAGACTCCATACCAGAACACTGCAAGGTAATTAAGTTTAGGAACAATGAGAGCCTACTACAGTTTTCTTGGGATAAGAAGAAGAAACTCTTCTGATATGTAGAAGGATAAAAATGTTCAAGTGCTGTGTGTGTACAACTAAGTGTTTGGCTGACAGATTTGGTTAACTGAGCGCAATGAATCTGCAATTCTTAATTTGGAAAAATATTTATCATTGAGAGAGAAAGATGACAACATTTTTATTAATTTTGCTGTTATATTTTACTGGCCTGAGCCTAAAAATTAAAGGGTGTTTAGCAGCAATAATTCTTTTTTGGGCAATAGTTGCACTGTGTTTCCACTTTTATAAAATAGAAAACTAGATTTTAATCCTTAAATAAGATGAAATTTAGACAAATGTCTTATACAAGATTAAAAATTGATTTTAATCCCTACACTCTATTTAATGCCAGTATATGTATTAATGTCTTTTTTTTATTTACAATTTTATGGTGTTCATAAATAAAATTTTAAGATTATATTATAAATTTTAATTCTCATTATAGTAAGTATCTTATAAGAAAATATTTTCATAGAGATTTTTCGGTACACTTATATTTTTGCATACTGTCTTATGCACCATTAATTCTTTGTAATATATTTAGGTACGAACATTTCGATATGCTAGTTTAGTATAATATGTTTAGGTACGAACATTTTAGTACACTAGTTTAGTATAATATATTTAGATACGGACATTCGGTACACTACTTTAGTATAATATATTTAGGTACGGATATTTTGGTACACTAGTTTAGTATCATATATTAAGTACGGATATTTCGGTACACTAGTTTAGTATCATATATTTAGGTACGGAATTTTCAGTACACTTATGTTTTTGCATATTTTCTTATGTGCCACTAATTCACTACAATGTATTTAGGTACTACAATATATTTAGGTACAGATATTTTGGTACACTAATTTAGTAAAATATATTATGATATGGACATTTAGGTACACTAATTAGAAGAAGTTAAATAAAATTAATGAATTAAAATGTGTATAATAATAAATTTAAAATTTAATCTAATGACATTAAATAAGATATCTTATAAATATTAAAATAAACATATAATATAAATTTGAATTAAGTACACATTAAGGGACTAAAATTAATATTCAATATAACCCCAGGTTTTTATTAAATTTTAATATTCTTCAAGGATTAAAGTTCAAAAACCGGAGGGCTTGAGCCAACAAATATTTAACCAAAAATCATCCCAAAATGTATTTAACCAAAATAGCTCAAAGTTTAATAAAAAAGCCATCCAAAACTATTGTCCACGGGCCAACAAATATTCTACTAAGTCCATGCACCACCATAAGGACCAAAACTATTGGCACTATCTTGGGAATGTCTACGCCTCCTCATCTTCTTTTTCCCTTTGTCTTTCCTTGAGCCACTTTCCTCGTGCCTGTTCTTCTCTCGCCTTGAGCCATTTTCTTCATATATGATCTTCTTCCCACCTCCCATCTTCTTCCCCTCCCCCCCCCCCCCCAAAAAAAAAAATCCAACCCCCTACAACCCAGAAAGAAGAAGAAGGAGGAGGAGGAAGAAGGAGGAGGAGGAAGAAGAAGAAGAAAAAGAAGAAGAAGAAAAAGAAGAAGAAGAAAAAGAAGAAGAAGAAAAAAACCCAGGTCTCGTTCGCCAGGCCGTGAAGAGGAGGGAAAAGGGTGGGTGTGCGGTTGGGTGTGGATGGTGGGTGCGGGGGAAGACAATTGGTTTTTCTTTTCTTTTTCTGGGTTGCAGCAGATAAGGGGAAGAAGAGAGGAAGAAGATTAGATGGGGGAGAAGAGAGAGGGCGCGGGGTGAAGGGACAAAGTTTGTGTATATATTTTTTTTCTTTCTTTTTCCTGGGTTGCAGCAAGTAGGAAGAAGAGGAAAGGAGATGAAGATAAGGGAGAAGAGAAAGGGCACGTGGGGGGGGGTAGTTTTGTTGTTTTTTTTTTTTTTTTTTTTCCTTTTTTCTAGGTTGCAGCAGTATAGGGGAAGAAGAGGAAAGAAGATGAAGATGGGGGAGAAGAGAGAGGGCACGCCGGGGGGTGGGGAGAGGAGCAAAGTTTTGTTTTTTATTTTGTATTTTTTCTTTGTCGCAGCAGGTAGGAAGAAGAGGAAGGGAGATGAAGATGAGGGAGAAGAGAGGGGGCGCACAAAGGGGAAGTTTTGTTTTATTTTATTTAACTTTTCTTTATTATTTTAATATTTAAAAAATATTAAATGATTTTTTTTAGTTTTTAATAATATTTTAATAGAAAGTGGGTCCTGAATCAAGCCATGTCAGCATTTAACTGAGAAATTAACAAAAAAACTGATTGAGGTATGACATTGGCGCAAATTCGTAAGATGAGGTATGACATTATCATTTTAAAAAGATGAGGTATGAAAGTATCGTGAGACCAATAGTTGAGGTAGTTTTTTGTACTTTACCCTATATTATATTAACAGTGTACATAGAAACATAATATAGTAAAATCTTAATAATATTCTGGTGGTGGTGGCGGGGGATATGGTGCAATAGCATCTTGATCCTTAACTCCTCAACTTCCACCTTCAAAGTCCCGACGATTCCCTGCGAAAACAAGCATGGTCAAATAACCAAGAACCAACATAAAATTATAAAAAAAAATTGGTGGAACTTTCCCTAAAAATATAACATTCATCATAAGTTTTGAACATTTATATCAATTTATTTCAAGCAACCAACCAACATTTACAAGAACAACCAAATTATAATCAAAACTTAATTCTACTAAGCAACTATCCTTTGAAACAAAAAACTTACGTAGAACCCAACCCTTCAAGGCCACAGCCGACCCCCGAAGCCAACTCAACCCAACCCGAGAGCCCACCCCCAAACCCCAACCTAAAGCCTACACCCACCCCACCCCCACCCAAAATCCAACCCTAAACTCCACCCATCACCTTATACCCGACCCCAAACCCTACCCCTAAACTCAAAATCAACTCAAAAAAATCATATTAATGGAAAAAAATTAAAATTTAGGGAGAAAATACTTTTTGGCGAGATTGAGAGTGAGTGAGAGATAGAGATAGAAGAGATTGTGCGAGAGAGAGATAGTGAGGTGTGAAAGAGAGAGGGAGAGTGAGTTAGTGAGAGTGAGAGATAGAGAGATTGAGTGTGAGTGAGAGGAGATAGTGAGTGTGATAGAGAATGATAGAGAGGGAGATGGTCAGATTTGGAGAGAGGGAAAGAAATAGGAAATGTGAGAGAATAGAGAAATACATTGAGAAAATTGTGGAGGAGTTAATTGGCAAACTATAAATGTTGGTTGCACTATATGTGTAAATATTAATCATTAATTAATTGAATTACATTTTATCACCTATACGTACTAGAGTTTTGTAAATCAGAATTAGAATTACATCATCCATGATATTAGAATTTCATCGTAGAAAGTGTTTAAAATAATAAAATAATTTTCGTTTGCAATTTAACATGTAAAATTAAATAAGAAAGAAAATAAATAGAGCTTACGGACGAAATATTACGATATTGTCGCTCAAACTTAAAAAAAAAAAAAAAGAATAATTCATTTCTAAATTTAAAATATAAATTAATAAAAAATAAAAGGTTTTCAAAAAATAAAATAGGAAATGATTTTTTTTTTTTGCAATTTAAAATATAAAATCAAACAAAAAAGAAAATAAATAGGACTTAGGCCACATAATATTGGGATGTCATAGCGCAAAGGTTTTGGAAAAAAAAAAATTAAAATGGGTAATGATTATCGTTTATAATTTAAAATATAAAATGAAATAAAAAAGAAAATAAATAGGATTTCATGGCCCAAGTTTTTTCAAAAAAGAAAAAGAAAAAAGAAAAAATATTTTTACAATTTGAGAAACACAAAATAAATAGGGTTTAGGCGACGAAGTATATATCGCTGCACAAAGTACTTTTTCTAAGAAATAAGAAAAGGAAAAAATATTTTTACTATTAATATAAAAAATAAATACAAAGAAAATAAAAGGGTTTATGCAGCGAAATGTTGGTATTTTCTTAATCAATTCAAAGTATAAAATGAAACAAAAAAGAAAATAAAAATAAGGCTTAGGTGACAAAATATTGGGAATCCATTGAGCAAAATCATGTTATTAAGTGAAAGGCTAAAACTAAGACAACGTTAACCAATGGTTAACAATTTTTGGTTTGGATAATTTGTTGCTCTATATTATGTTAAGCATCTACCGAACATAGATATGTCAAATAGATTCAATTGTGCTATATTACGCTAATGCTGATAAGATGATATTATTGGTGCTCAAGCTTGGCCAAGCTCCTAAAACATATAACCAAACTCAGCTCCTTGGTAAATCGAACTTGAGCTTTTGCTTGGCATGGTTGAGCTTGTTTTTTAAACTAGCTCAAATTATGTTTAACTCGACTTAATGAAAATTGAAAGTTAATAAAATAAATAGGGTTAATTACAAAAAACTACCTCAAGTATGGGTCAAATGACACTTTCATACCTCATCTTTTAAAATTGACAATGTCATACCTCATCTTACGAATTTGTGTCAATGTTATACCTTCTGTTAATTGGCCGTTTATTTCTCAGTTAAATGCTGACGTGGCTTGATCCGGGACCCATTTTTATTAAAAAATTAATAAAAAAATTATTAAAACAAAAAAAAATCATTTAATATTATTTAAATATTAAAATAATAATAAAAAGTACATAAAAAATTAAAAACATTAGACATCATCTTCCCTCTCCTTTGTGCATCTCCCCCCTCTCTCTTCCCATCATCTCCTGCAACCCAGCAACCCAGCAACCCAGAAAAGAAGAAGGAGAAAGAAGAAGAAGAAGAAGAGAAAAAAAAAAAAAAAAAACCCAAACCAAACCAAACCCAGTTCATCCCCCCTCCCCCCACCACAAACTCAACCCCCTGCAACCTAGAAAGGAGCAGGAAGAAGAAGGAAACACAAAAAAAAAAAAAAAAAAAAAAAAAAAAAAAATGAAACCCAGTTCGTCCCTTGCAGAAGAAGAAAAGAGGGAAGAAAAGAAGGAAAAGAGAGAAGAGAAAAAAAAAAAAAAAAAAAAGCAGAAACGTATCCCTCCCACCCAACCCACCCCCCCCCCCCCAACCTAACCCGCAGAGAAGAGGAAGGAAGAAAAAAAGAAGAATAAGACAAAAAAAATACCCCTTCGTACCCTGTAAAGAAGAGAAGAAGATGGAAGAAAAAAAAAAAAAAAAACAAAAAAATCCCAGTTCCCCCCTGCTGAAGAGAAGAGAGAAACAGAAATTGAAGAAGAAGAAGAGGGAAGAAAAAAAAAAAAAAAAAAAAACAATTCGTGCAGATGGAAGAGAAGAGAAGAAAAAGAAAGAAAAAAACATCGAGTCGTCCCTGCAGAAAAGGGAAGAAATGGAAGAAGGTGAATTAGGAGAGGAAAAAAAAAAAAAGGTTTTTTAATTATATTTAATAATATTAAATGATTTTTTTTTGTTTTCTAATAATTTTTTTTAAAAAATCAGCCAAGCATTAAGCATAAACCAGCTACTAGGTTACAGCATTCGTTTTGATGTGGTTGACTTGTTTTTAAAAAGATGAGGTTATGTGTAGACCCAAATTGAACATTACAGCTAAATAAATAATATTACAAAACATGCATTCAAAAAGATACCAGCATTTCACGAGATTTATGAGCCGAACATACAGAAGCTCAAGTGCGTGGTTTTTACAACCACGTGATGATGAAACAATCATAAAGAGCCCAACTTCCTCACCAATGTGGTTTCTCTTGGCCCAAATAATAGGCCCAACTACCGTCTTCCTTGCCTGAGCTCACTTCTGCAGATAAAACTCAAGGCACACTGGTTTTTTCCAATCGACGAAGAAGCAGCAGCTGGAAAATTCACAGGGTTCAAATGCTGAGAACCATCTCTCTCTCGCGGAATCCTCTGAGGTCCTTCTCCCAAACCCTAACTCCTCTCACTTCAACTTCCACGCCAAACCAAACCCCATCACCGCCTTCGATTCCGACTTCCCACTCCTTCGGCTCCTCCTCCTCGTCGTCGAAGCAAGACAAGGAGGAAAAAAGCGAGGCCGTTTCGGTTTTCAACAGAGATCCAACAGTCCCTCCCAAGCTCTTCGTCGTCCAGCCCCGCCTCCGCCCCGATACCTTCTTGCAGGCCAAGCTCAACGAAGCTCTCTGCCTCGCCAATTCTCTTGAAGAACAGCGAGATGGGTATTTCGATATCGATTTTTTCGATAAGGAAATTCCTCCCCATGTTGTTGTTCAAAACCCCATTGTTCGACGCAAACCCGCGCAGGTCTGTTCTTATTTTTAATTTTATTTTTTCAATGTATTTATTTTTTCAATTTTTTATGTAAATGGTAAACCTCATTTGATTAAATTTTGGATTTTGCAGATACATATTTTGGAAAAGGGACTTTGGATGTTGTGAAATGCCATCTGAATGCTGTGGAGCAAAAGGTAAGAGCTTTCTTCTTGTTTTGTTTTGTTTTTTCTGATCAGTTTTGATCACATTTGTATTTGTGGAATGTTGGAGAAGTTATTTATTGCTCCCATAGTTTAGTTTAATTTAGTGTAGACTATCGCTCTAAATTTGTGTAATCTTAACAGGGTGAAGTAGATGCTGTATTTATAAATACAATTCTGTCTGGGATTCAGCAGAGGAATTTGGAGGCAAGTGAATTGTGCATATTCAGTTTTTCTTCGTGCCCGGAGAAAAATTGGATTTTATTTGTCCCACACCAAAGTGTATATGATGAAAATTGAAAAATGGTATTAACTTTACTAATGCTGTTTTGAATGGCAGAAAATTTTGGGAAAGGCGGTGTTGGACCGCGTGGGTCTTATAATAGAGATATTCAATGCTCATGCCTGCACAAAGGAGGGAAAGCTACAGGTATTGGTGCTATCTTTGGTTAAGGAGTTAGTATTGTAGTGAAGGTGAAGAGCTTTGAAGGATCTATGTACTTTTTTTATTTTATTTTACAGGCTGAATTAGCGGCTCTAATGTATAAGAAAACAAGACTTGTAAGACTGCGTGGCAAAGCTGGCCGCTCTACCTTTGGAATGGATGGAGAAGCTGAAGTTGTTAGTGCCCGAGGGTAATGTTTTGTCTAAATTTGAAAAAATTAAGTAGACCAAAGAATTTACTTAGTTGTTCAGTCCATACTTAGAGAAGATTTTGACTAGATAGGTCTTGATTGCAGGAGAGGAAGTGGGGGACGTGGTTTCATTAGTGGTGCAGGAGAAACTGAACTTCAGCTTCAACGACGAAGGTTCATTCCTTGACTCGTTTCTTTATTTCTGGATGCTCTAGTTTTACAGAAGTTTCACTGCAAGTGGCTATTTCTTTGAGCTTATGAAGAAAAAGCACTAGCTTTTCATGACTGCATAGGTTTGACAAGTTACTCCTACTAAAATTTGTGTTATGTGATATTTCAGCCAATTCATTATCAAACGGTCTTATGCCTTTATCAACCACTAGATTCCAACTAACAATTTTCTTTCTTTTTACTTGTTCCTTTTTTTTTCTTTTTGACTTGTTTCATTTTGGTATCTCTTTTCTTTTCTAGATTAAAGCTCAAAGTTTTGTCGCTACTCTTCTTTTCTTATATATAAATAAGAGTGCTATTGATCTAGGTGTGGAGTCGAGATGACTAATGACTATTATTGCATATGTGCTTCCACTTAACTGGACTATAATCTCAGAATTTCAGAAAGGAGGAATAGTCTGTTATCGCAAATTCAAGATGTTCGTCGTACTCGAGCTGTGCAACGCGCTGGTCGCAAGAATCATGGAGGATCTTTTGGTCAAGGTTTACCTACTGTTGCTGTTGTTGGGTATACAAATGCTGTATGTGGTCTAACCAACTGTATTTGTTTCTTGTTCAATTTGCACCAATTATCTAAACATTTAATTCTCATTTCTTGTGATAGGGAAAATCTACATTAGTTAGTGCCATCTCAAACAGCGATCTGTACAGTGATTCTCGGTAATATATTCCACTCACACAACATGTTAGTCATGTATAACCATATGTATTTTAAGCCTTGATGTTAGATTTTAATATCTTGACAAAGATGTGGTCTGTTTGCAGATTGTTTGCTACAGTTGATCCAAAATTGAGAAGTGTTGTTCTTCCTTCAGGGTAACTGGCAATGATAACTTTACTTCTCGTTCCTTGTATTTTGGAATTTTGATAATGTGTTGTTTCTCGGATGATTTTCTAGAACAACTTTTGCGCTTATTTTGAGTATCTAATCTTCAGGAAGAAAGTGCTCGTGAGTGACACAGTCGGATTTATATCAGATTTGCCAGTGCAGGTATACAGAAGCATGTCCAAACTACTTTACTTATTTTTTGTTTTATCACTAATGCTGTTCATTGCTCATAGAAACTACTTTTGTAGCTAGTGGAAGCATTTCATGCAACTTTAGAAGAAGTTGTGGAAGCTGATCTGCTTGTGGTACGATTGATTACTTGTCCTTTCATTTCAGGTTTTTCCACTTGTACATTTGAAATAAATTTTATGATACAAATTAATATGATGTGATCAACTTCCTGCTAATGATATGTCTCTGAGCTTCTGTTTGGTATCGTACATCATCAGATATGATATGAAAGAGATATAAAACACAGTAGCAGAGAGATTAACATTTCAGGTTTGTATCCTTTCAGCATGTGTTGGATTGTACGGCACCTAATCTTGATGAGCATCGATCGACTGTATTACAAGTTCTTGAACAAATTGGCGTATCCAAGGAAAAGCTTGAAAACATGATAGAAGTTTGGAATAAGGTATTGTTGGTCTCTCCACTTGTAAACTTACCAAAATGGAACTAAAAGTTAAAAAAAAAAAAAAAAAAAAAAAAACGCTGATGCATTTATTATCTGTATCCTTTGGAATTCCTCAGATTGACCATGAGGAGGACAGCGCAGATTTTACTGAGTGTCTTGTTGATGTTGAAGATGGTGAGACTTGCAAATTCACTAGGAGAAGAAGATATGGAATGTGAGTTCTCAGGATCAGAAAACGATCTGTCATCGGAGAATCTTGAAGCTATGGATGACCAAGAAGGTGATTACTCTGATGGTTGGTTGGCATCAGAAGATGTTGAAGATCCTTGGCGGCAAGGTGGGTCATGTACAGCCTTGAAAACTACGGATGACCAACAAAGTGAATATCCTAAGGACTGGGGAACAGAAAAGCAAGTGCAATCACCAGTTCAGTCCGGTCCACATGTAAGAACATCTGCCCTAATGGGAGTTGGCTTGCAAGAGTTGTTGGAGCTCATTGATGAGAAGCTGAAGAAGCTCCCAAAGGAAAATGTTGTGGAAAGGGGTACATTTGATCGGAAATGGAGGCCCCCTCGTACAGAGGAGGCCGCCACAGCAGTTGAACAATAATAAATGTTAAGGTACTCTTTCCCTCATTGATGCTATCTTCGAGCAAAGCCATAGGCTATATATAGCTGACAGGTATTCGACTACTATATAGGAATTTCTCATGAAGCAAAAGCAATATTGGACCTGATGGGAGAATAAAATGAGAAGATTCTGAGTTTCAGAAGGTTTTGCGAGCATCTTGAGTTAACCAAAATTTCAAATGTATATATTTGTTTGATCATGGTTATTTCTTTTTTTTTTCTTGGGACAATTAGACTCTAGACATACTACGTCCCTTGGGTGATTTTCTATGGCGCTATAGGATTTTTTAACTGTTAGAATCCTAGTCAAAATATACAAGGATTAAGATCTTACGGTTAAAAATCTTATACTCCGAAGCACCGTGAACTATTCTGTCTTGTGGTGGATGCCTTCTGTGGAAAAAAGTTCATACCTACTTTTTAACTAATGTGCTTTGCTTACTGAAAAATGGTTGAGATTATTTTAGATAGTGTATTTTTTTCTTCAACTCACTGCAATCCCGGTTCAACTCCTGCCCTCATCATAGTTTAGATAAATTTAGTATAAATTATTGACTGTCGTTAAAAAAAAAAATTGCAACAGTTTACGGTCATTTTTTGTGCCAAACATTAACAATGCGTATATGATTTTATTTTTTATTTTTATGGAAATGACTATCTGATTTTTGTTTCATTAAATTACTGGGTGGTACATGTCGGGGTAATGTATTTTAATTTAAGAACCGGATCCTGGATGTACCATTAATCAGAGGTAACAATTTGCAGCAATCCGCTCACCAAACCAATTCACCCGCTAAAATCAATAATTTGGTTGTTCTTAACGGTTCGGGTTGATAATGGTTGGATCCGTGAATGATCCGTCACTTAATGGTTGGTTTAGGATCCACCCGCGAAACTGTTATATAACCGTTAACAAAGGTGATTTTGTAATTTCGTCAAAGTGAAATGCCCGATCCCTCCTTCGACTTAGCTTCAACGACTACATGATCCCTCACCTCCCTCCACGATCCTCTCAGCTCCTTGATTTTGAATGCGAAGCTCATCGTGCTCATCGTCTATCTCTTCAGGAGTAGTAGTAGCATAACCTTGTATTCGAATAGTGTAGATGAATTGAATCTGTTTGATAGAACATAAACGAATTGGATTGGATCTAGTTATCTTATTCTATTATATTTACTAGTTTTTAGAAGACCTTTTCTAGATAAGATTTTGTTTCATAAAATCGATCACTAACATCTTTGCTAGTTGAACATTTTAAATAAATTGACAAATTGTTTTTAATTGGTGAAATGGTTAACCCGTCAATAGAACATGTCACTTCGTGTGCAATTATTATACCCATAAGCTTAACGGATTGAACTTAGATGAACAGTTAAAAGGATTAGTTTGTGGTCAATCCAGTGAAAACCAACTAAACCCAAAATTTACCATTAATCAAATCGTTAACCAATGAGCTAGATGTATTAATTAAAATTTTAACCACTTATTAATCAAACAGAGAAACAATATTTGCACACACTCTCTGATTGTTTTACAAAGAGAATTGCGTAGGCCTCATAATGTTCGGCCATTGGTCATCAATGGCAAGCGACCATTAGAACAAATAATTGAAGAAACAAATAAACTTCTATAATAAGTAACCAATATTATTTCACTAGAAAAAAAACTTACAGAAAATAAACCCAATAAATATTCAACAAAATGTTCCAAAGTGAAATTAAACCTCATACTAAACAAAAATTTAAAAATAAATCCTACAATAAAGACGAGCAAAGGTCTAGACGTGATGCCCTCCCTTGACGGCAATAGCTTCGTCTTCAATAACATACTTTTTCCAAAAGGAGTGCTTTTGCCAAATAGTGTGCATTTCTTCAATCGGAACACCTTTAGTTTCTGGCAAAAACTTGTAAATGAAAACGTTCATCACCACAACCCAGAACGCAAAGAAGAAGAACAAACCAAACTTCAAGTGGCAAAGCATTGTGGTGAAAACTTGAGCTATGGCGAAGGTGAAGATCATGTTGGTAGCGACATTGACGGATTGAGCAGCTGACCTTACTTCAAGGGGGAAGATTTCACTTGGCACCAACCATCCTAGAGGTCCCCAAGACCAAGCAAATCCAGCAACATATATACAGATGCAGGCCACCAAGCCATCAGCAAACCCCTTAGATAATACACCAGGGTTGCCACTAATCCCAAATTTAAGAGCAATTACAATTCCAATAATCACCTATTAATGCCAGAAAAAGAATAGAACACAGCTAAATTATTTTGTCTATGGAAAAGAAAAAATATGAACAACATAGAGAAAAGGAACTAACCTGAGTGATGAACATTTGAGCACCACCCTCAATGAAAAGGGCCCTCCTTCCAACCTTATCGACAGTAAAAATCGAAACGAGGGTGGCTAGGGCATTAACAGCGTTGGTAATCACGGTGGACATGAGAGAAGCGCTACCTCCAAATCCCATTGTTTTGAACAAGACGGGGGCATAAAATGTGATCACATTCATGCCGGTGAGTTGCTGAAAGGCAGGAATTGCAAGTGCAAAGACAAGCTGAGGTCTGTATTTCTTGGTCAACAAGGTTCTCCAGGGTTTGTTACCAACTTGGATGCACCACTGGCCGCAACTAGGTCATCAAACTCCTCGTCAACATTGTCAACGCCTCTGATTCTGAGGAGCTGAGTTTTGGCTTCCTCATTCTTACCACGCTCAACCAAAGAGTTTGGAGTTTCCGGTAAAACTAATGCGCCGATCATGATCATAATTGCAGGGACTGCAGCACCGCCCAAACTCAAACGCCATCCCCAACCTCCTTTGATCTCAGAAAAGAAATAGTTAATTACACCCGCAGCAAGTATTCCAATAGTGATTGATAATTGGAACATCATGTTTAAAGCACCACGGTATTTGTGTGGGGCTACCTCAGAGACATAGATCGGCACAGACTGCACGCAAAAATTGAAACAATTAAATAAAACTTAAGATAAAATTAAGTAACATTAAAAAAAAAACATTGAATTTAGACCACATTTAGGACCTCGATCATACTAAACTTAGAAAGAAAAAAATTAAAGCATAATTCATAATGTACCTGATTGGCACATCCAATGCCAAAACCGAGGAGTATTCGACCAACAACAAGCATCCAAAGGTATTGAGCGCCGGCATTGAGGAGTGCACCAATCAAGAAGAGAACTCCACCCAAAAACATTGTACGTCTCCTACCAAACTTTCTGGTTATAGTTGATGCACAAACACATGAAACCAGAGCAGCTACATACAGTGACGATGTGAAGAGCGTCAGCATCTGGCTGTCAAACTTGCAGTACTGATTGTCGGAAGGCTTGACCGAGGATTCTTTGTTATAAACCGCTGGAAAAAACTTTTTCAGGAATGAATCCATCGATGTCACACCACCTGCATAATAATCAATGTCAGATACTTTAATTAGTTTATACGAACACAAAATCAAAACTATATGTGAAGAAGTTTGAGTGTGGATATATAGGTACAGTCGGCTAATTTTCCAATTGAACAATTCAGGGCATGCAGTTCTAAACTTTTTGAAGCTATCTGTGATTTTGGTTGATTGTGTTTAATTTATTTAAAAAGTTTTTCTCGTATAGTGCATTGTTGGTATCTTTTATGATTGAAGCTGAAGAAGAAATATATTCCGATATGACAATTCAAAACGTTGATAACAGGACGCTAAACGTTGCTGCATAAACTTAAAAATCAACAGCTCATATTATATAACAATGGCGTGATATATAATCTGGAAGTTAAAGGATTCATAAGCATAAAACATGTTATATATGTACCTGAGACTCCGAGATCGTAGCCAAAAATCAAACCACCGGTAGCTGCCACCATACATGTGAGAAGAACCCTACCAGTGAGTTTGCCGGGGTATTCTTTTCCACCTTTCGTTGTCGTAGCTATACCGTCTCCAGCCATTGTAGCCTGCTTACCTTTTACTATCTACTCAAAACTGACTTAAAAACCAAAAGCTAACTGGAAATAACGAAAACAAGAAGAGAAAACTCAGAGATATACAACAACGTGAAAGAATGGTGGATGAGAGGTACTATTTATAACCCTCCGCAGACTTGCAAAACCCTAAGTCGTTAAATTAGATAAGGAGAATAAAGATAAAAGGATTTGATTAGAGTTTGAGTTTGAGTTTAACTGATCCCTGTATCTGTAGCCAATATAACAACTTCTTTCAAGGTTTTGCTACTTAAAATCATTTGAAATTGTAACTGGGTAGGACTTTCAGTTTGACTCTTCTTCTTTGTATCTAATTTAACTACTTAAGCTGGTTGAGGTTTTTTTTATTTTTTATTTTTTATTTTTATTTAATTTACAAAGGTCAAAATTTTGGTCTTATCCACATGCTAAATTTATATACATGAGCGGATTAAGCTGTAGTTAAAATAAATTGGACAGAATGATAGGATGAAGGATATTGAATCCAAATAAAATAAATTTAATCCAAAAAGGATAAAACATTTATTAGGTAAATTGTTTTACTAATAAGAAAAACTCAAAGACCAACTATTAGCATTTGGATTAGAAGCTATATAGTTTAAGTGATGATGTAATTAATTGGCACGTCTTTATGGGCGTTTTGTTTTTAATAGGCATTCTTTTATTTTAAATAGCATATGGGCACACACATTTGTTTTTGATGTAGAAGGAGAGAGGAAGAGAGTGCTAGAGAATGTAGGAGTGAGAAATTTTTTTTTTATTTTTTTTTATTTTTTTTAATTAGAGGTATGTTAGGATTACGTGTTGGTGAGGCTTTGAAAAAAAAACAACAAAATTTGATTGTGTGAAATTGCATTTCTGCCATATATTTCTTATTTATATTCAGTTTTAATTAGAGGTTAAACTGATAATTTCATAGGATTTTGGTTGTCAATAAGTGTTTTATTAATTAGTAGAGATTATTGTGTAGCTTGATTTCTCTGGTGTTTTTTAATGTAAAATATATATAAATACTTTTACCACAGCAAATTAACATGCACGACAATGATGGTAAATTATTAAAGAATTCACGATAAATATTTATCATCCTCATACCTATATTAGTGAAACGTGAGACTTCCTTTAACAAACTCACCACTGAAATTCGAGCAAAACAAACTCATCACTGAAACTAAAATATCGACAATCTTGTACATCTGTATTAAAAATATAAATATATTTATCATCGACAAACATATAGTGGAGTTATATATATATATATTAATAATCTTGGAAACAAAGTTGCTAATATTTATTCTAAAGTTCGTAATTTTTAGAATCAGAGTAATCTCAAACATTTCAAAAATGTTGTAGTATTAATTATAGGACATGTGTGATTGTGTAAAATTATTAGTAGATTGTGTTTAGGATACATGAAGATGTCATCCATTTATGAGTGTATTACTTGTGGGGCAAAAAATTTTATCTTTGTTTTTTTTTTTTTTTTTTTTTTTTTTGGTCAAAGCAAGAAATTTTATCCAATTCATTATAAATAAAGGCACGGAAGCAAGTATCACAAAAATTCCTCAACCTTTTTTCTCTTCCCGTCACACCCTCTCTCTCCCTTCAGTAAAATAGGATACAACAGATAATTAATAAAATAGTTTACAACAGAAAATTAATATTTTTACAAGTTTTTAAATATTCTCACACTTTTTCTCACATGCAACTTATTGTTCTTTCTATTTAATGCCTATGCACCTGGTGCTTATGAAAATAGTAACAGAAAGTAATGATATTTATGGAGACTCTAGCGTGGATTCGATCCCCACCATCTATTTTCTCTAATATTTAACAAATTTAACCCTTTAAAACTATCATTTTTCAAAAAAAAAAAAAAAAAAATCTTTGTTAATATGTTCTTTGTACTACTTTAAAGTTTCTCAATTTCATAATCCATAAGCTTGATCTAATATCACAACAAAAATGATGATTTACATTATAAGTCAAACTCAAACATGATTATTACGGTGGAATTTTTTCTATGTTCCATTTCAGGATCATTTTCTGATAAATTATTAACTGGTTATAGAATGAACGTTTATGCTCAAATTAGCTTACAAATTTAAATTATATATATGCGTGTAAACTATAAAATCTTGATTGCCAGGGATTAGGGAAAAGAATTTTGAAAGCATTGATCAAATTCGAAACGCCAACAGAAGATCGATCAATTTGACATGATTAAACAAAGTACATATCTCTTTTGTTGATTATTCTATTTGCCTAACGTTGAGAGAATCACTATTTTCGTAAGCAATGAATTAGTTTATGGAAGAGGATTCTCTTCGGATCCACTTTGTGGGGATTCACGTCCTAACTGTTCATCGTACATTGTACGACCAGTTTTCTTCAAGCACTATTTGTGTTTAATTCTAAATAAAAAAGTTAAATGATTTATGACTGCATGATGCACAATGAATGGCTAAGATGTGAAGATCCTAAGGATCTCCATAATTTGGATCCGGATGGGATTCAAATCCTTAGTTTATGACCAAATAAATTGAACACCCTCATGTGTTTGATCACTGGAGCTTCTTTGTCCTATGTACGCCACCAAACAAATAAAGTTGCTCATCACATGGCAAGAGTAACTGTCGTTAACAATGGTGTTTGTACTTGATTCGAGGAACCTCTTGATACTATTTGAGATTTTAGGGGAGTCTTCTCTCTAATGTATTGGATGAGCCTCTGGATTTTGAATGAAATTTTGTTGTTTTTGATTAAAAAAAAAAAAAAAAAAACAAGTACACCGAATAGTAATAATAGCATCTGGTTAGTACTAAAAATGGGAGCGTTACAATAGTAGCTATAGACCACTTGTTTGGTAGTGTTTGTATTTGATTCAGTGAAGAGCTTGAAGAAAAATAAGATGATTTTCTTTTTGGACTTTTTGATATAGTAGCTTCTGAGAATAGCCTTTTGCACTAATCTAGCTTGTTCTTTTGTATTGATCTATCCAAGTTAAGCTTTGTCTTGTAGCCCCATTTGACATTGATGATAGGCTTATCAGATGGTCTATCAACTAGCTTCTATGTGTGATTCTTTTCTATAATTTATATGTCATACTGCATAACTTTCTTCCAAGAGTCATCTTGTGTTGCTTCTTCATAGTTCTCAGGTTCCATAATGCACACATTTCATTGAGCTAGCACATCACTCAAACTCCTCCACTTCAATGGAGTGTGATCATGGCTATGAGAGATCCTTGATTTGGCTTGTGAGATAGAACCAATAACAAATAGAATAGAGCCACTTTGTTGACATGTCTGTGGTGTAGTCAACAATGTGTCTAGAGATTCTGTAGTTTCTAACATTCTTCAACTTATGTACCTCTTTCTCTTTCAATTTCACCAATCATTGGAACATTGACATTTTTTCATTCTCATGATTCCAATCCAAGTAAGAATTTATGGTGTATCTCTTGATTGAATAATCTTCTTAGTGACTGGATTCTATAATCTGTAGCCTCTCACTTGTGTCATAGCCTACAACTATGCATTTGTAGCTATTGCTTTCAAGTATGTGTCAAGTTTGACGGAACATTAACATATAGCACAAAGAACCAAAGATTTTGAGACAGCTAATTTTTGGTTTTCTTCTTTTGAGATGGCTAATTTTTGGTTTTCTTCCACTACAGGCTTCAAAAGAAGTCATCTTGTCAAGTGCCTTAGTGAGACACCTATTGAGAAGATATACTGTTGTGTTTATAGCTTTTGCCCAAAACTGGTATGACAGATTTTTCTAATGCAGCATTGGCTTTGCCATTTCCACACAATTTTTCTTTTCCTTTCAACAACATCATTTTGCTCAGGCGTATATCTTATTGTCAATTTCCCTTGAATTCCTATTTCATTGTAGAACCTTATAAAATCAGTTGACATGAACTCTCTAGCTCTATCACTTCAGAGACACTTCACTTTGTAGCTACATTGCAATTCTATCATTGCTTTGAAATTCTTGAAGCACTGAAAGATATTTGACTTGTGTCTCACGAAATAAACACATGTCATTCTTGGGTAGTTGTTAGAGTGAGATTTCCTACGAGAAGAAATACCTCTACAGATATGTTGATCGCAATCCTCACGTTCGCCGAATCCTTCTTTGAGGTGTCCCAAAATAATCTTCCTCTTCCGTGGCTTGCCCGGGCGGGGTACCTGCGAAAGATACTCCGACGCTCAAGTCAGTTGATCGATTTCTCTTCTCTGGATTCTCTCAGGTTATCCTCACGTACCTTGTCTTTGGCTCCTCTCCCTATTTATAGGATTGCATGCTTGAGGATTAAGCACCACGACCAGTCCTCTTTCCTCATTTCCTTAGTGGTCATCTGTCATATAACTGCATGCTTTAGGAACAAGTGCCACGACCTGTCGCTTTCTCCCACTTCTTCTCTGTAGTGAGATAGTTATCTAGGCACGTTCCCTTGTGTCTGTATATTTCTTGTGGGCTTTTTACTTTCACAACACTTTCTCCTTAGATAATTGGTATTGCCCGTGAGTCAAAATCGGATTTTATCTTCCCACAGTGCCCTATTTTTCCCTTTTTTACTCATATGAAATAGGGGAAAACTGAGTTTTTCAATCTCATGGGGCCTTGAAACTACACTCGTTAAGCCAAGCTAAACTTGAAGCACTTTTTACTAAGGCCAAATTTGTGGAATTTGCTTTTTCTAAGAATAAACTTAATGAAGGTAAATTTATCGAAGTCCTCGTTTTGTTATGAGGGCTGACATCTTCCCACGAGGATTTTCGAACGTGGATTTACGAAAGTGGACTGACAAGTGGATTTAGGGACGAGGTGATTTACGAACGAGGACTGACAAGTGGATTTAGGGCCTTCAAGTGTCATTTGTTGTTGAAAGTGGTAAATGTGTTCGACAAGATCAGTCATGCCTTCCAATAGCCTAAACTTTGGTTGGGTGAACTTGGCAGGTTTTTTAGCCTTCAGGATGTCTTCTGTGAACGGCGATTTGCGAATCCCTCTGGTAGCTTTTAAGGCAAGCTTCGCGGGGGTCTGTGGCTTGTATCCCTTCACAATTTTCTATTTGTTCTCACAAATCTACATCCTTTACCTTTTTCGATCTTTTTCCCCTGTGATCCCCTTTGCCCTGATTTTTCGTCACTTCAACACGGTTACTGGATGACGCGCTACAAGAGCTACCTTTCTTATCTTCCTCTTTTGCACGCTGTCTCTTGGTGCTGGTTACATCTTCTACTACATTTCTCGCTTCAGCCTTCTTCAATGCCTCATCTGCTGTCTTTTTTGTTTCATGCAATTCCCTTGTTAGCCTTCTAAATTGTTCCATGGCGAGACTGGGTTCACTACCTTGGGATTGAGACCTCGCATATACCGATCGAGTCCCTGCGTCTTCGAATGATTCAGAACTTCTTGTGCGGATCCAATTATGTTTGTAGCTCGATTTTGTTTCGTTCCCACAAACGGCGCCAACTATTGGAGCGAGATTTCCTACGAGAAGAAATACCTCCATAGATATGTTAATTGCAATCCTTACGTTCGCCGAATCCTTCTTTGAGGTGTCCTAAAATAATCTTCCTCTTTCGTGGCTTGCCCTGGCAGGGGTACCTGGGAAAGATACTCCGATGCTCAAGTCAGTAGATTAATTTCTCTTCTTTGGATTCTCTCGGGTTATCCTTACGTACATTGTTCTTTGGCTCCTCTCCTTATTTATAGGATTGCATGCTTAAGGATCAAGCACCATGACCAGTCCTCTTTCTCCACTTCTTTAATGGTCATCCGTCATATGACTGCATGTTTTGGGAACAAGTGCCACGACCTGTCGCCCTTTCCCACTTTTTCTCCATAGTGGGGTAGTTATCGAGGCACATTCCCTTGTGTCCGTATATTTCTTGTGGGCTTTTTACCTTTCACAACACTTTCTCCTTGGATGATTGGTATTGCTCGTGAGTCGAAACCAGATTTTATCCTCCCACAATAGTCATCTTCACATCAAGAAATATTTATTTTCATAATTTGATTCAATTTGCATTGGTCCACAGATGTCTGTGTGAACCAATTTTAGAGGGAACTTAGCTCTCCATGTGGATTCAGATAGGAATGTATTTCTGTGTTGCTTGCCAAGCATGCACCATTCACATACACCTTTTTCATTTCTCCAATTGTGGTAATCCATGAACTATTTCTTGCTTTTGAAGCAATCTGAGACTCGTATCATTTAAGTGACCTTTGTGCCAAGTTTAAAAGCAATGTGTCATACTAGCTCTCAATACCGTTTGAATTACAGGCATCATTTTTAGAGGAAAGCATATATTTCCACTCATTTTTACTCTAACCACAATATTATCTAAAAAACACCCATAAAAGCGTTCACTACATTGCCTCTAAACAACAAATAGTAGCCATGCTTCATCATTTGACCAACACTGAGTAGATTTTCTTCTAATCTAGGAACAAGCATCATTTCTTGAATGTGTTTTTTTTGTGAAGTTTGGTTTCAATCAGTAGAGTGCCTCTTCTAGCAACTTTTACAATATCTCCAATTCCCATTTTCACTTGGAAGTGAGATTTCTCTTCACATTGATCAACAAACTTCATCTTTTGTCATATGGTTGCCACACCCAATGTCAATGTACCAGTAGATGTTCACTTTTATCTCAGTCACAACATTGCAGACATAGAAAAGTGTTCCAGTATCCTCAAGTTGATTGGCATAGTTCAACTTCTGTATTCCTTTTTTTCCAATTGCAATCTCTAGGCATATGGCCAAACTTCCCACAATTTATGCATTTGGGTTTTCATTCAAACCAACATTTTCCACAATGCAAACTTGGTTTTGTCTTGAGTAGCAGTTTGCTTGTAAACAAAGTTAGACTTATTATCCCACTTTTTTCCCTTGTTCTACCAGTTCTTCTGAATTGTTTGATTTCTAGAAGGCCCACTGGATTTGAGATGCTTGTAAGTTACATTTAGTCTAGAATGTCTTTTCAATGGAGTTCTTAGCATGCCCATCAAACTTTTGTTCAAACCCTTTCAAAGAAACTACAAACTTGCAATTTTACAGTTCTAACTTGTTTGTCTTCTTTGAATTCTTATTGCAAAATATCCCAAGAGCCCTTCCAGGTGTTTTCATTGGAAATTCTAGGTAAGATCTATTCTGAAACCACGTGCATAGAGAATTAAGAGAATATGATGATTCATTGATTCTTCACACGAAGTGTATGAGCAAATGATAACTTTAAAAAGTGAGAGCATTCTCTACCTTACATCAACAACAAAAATCCAACCATCCAAATAAATCACCCATGAGATTCTTACACATGGCATGAGCTATATAACTCACTAAAACAAAATCTAAGTGATGCACATGGACTATGATCCAATGACTGTGAGATCAGAGCTATATAGGTATTCCATATTGGACTTCTACAGGTCATGGTAGTCCGGCACAACTCCATTAGCTTGAAGCCAATTAAAGAATATTACTTGTCTCCCAAGTAAGGAAGTCTAATTCAAGTCAAATTAGGATTACTTAGGGATTATGCAACGTAATCATAATCCTAGGAGGATTGAATATCTTATCTTAACTTCCTTCTTATATAGTCTATCGCTTGACTTGGGATTGCTCTATCTCAAGATTTCTACAAATACACTAATTTATCCCTGTGTGTCTTTAATCATCCAAAAAGTCAATTATGATCCAATACTCTTTACTAAGGAATTGTCTCATATTCTCTCATACACGTTGTTTGTATACGCGTAGACGTGGATAAGCATTTTCTACACGTATCGTCATAGGCTAGTCGTCAAGGATGGTTCATAATGTTGCACACATCACCACTCCTCCTCTAAAACTATACTAGTGATTTGATTCTTTAATCTTAGAGATATGTAGGCAGTTTAA
This sequence comes from Pyrus x bretschneideri, assembly GCF_019419815.1. Lineage (NCBI taxonomy): Eukaryota > Viridiplantae > Streptophyta > Magnoliopsida > Rosales > Rosaceae > Pyrus > Pyrus x bretschneideri. Next base: position 2,969,064 of record NW_025999820.1, on the reverse strand, counting down.
TCTGAATTCACAACTAAATCCAAAGTTCTATTTCATAATTATATTAAATTAAAAGATCGCTCAAATTAACGTAAACAAATCCATATTGTAAATTTTTTAGAATAAAAGGTCAAAAGTATCCTTAACCATTTGCAGGCACAGAAACAAGATCCCCGCCGACACACGATGCCAATGCCGCGTGCCGTACAGCCATACAAAATTTAGATACATTCCCACTTACTTCCTACTCTCTCTCTCTCTCTCTCTCTCCTCCAGCTAAAAGCAAAACAATTTTGTTTTCCGAAAGAAAAAGAATCCGCAGATCTAAGATCCAAAGCCATTACCGCTGATCAAATCCCCAGTGTGCTGCTCTTGTTCGTCGATCTGAATCTGAGGTAACTCCAAAATCCAATTCAATTTCTCCACCATTTTGCAAAATTCGACTTTCTGTTTGTTTCGCGGGAAAATGTGAGAATAACCTAAACGAATTGGAACTCGAGATTCGATTCACGTTCATAATAGTGGGCATGGATCTAATCTACAATGTTTAATTAATGTTGTCTTTGTGCAGTAATTTTCGGATTCGTTTCCTTTTAAAGAAGCAGCATTCATGTCGAGGAGGGCGGTGGGAACCACGCGCCGCAATGGGAGCTTTCCGTTTTCCGGAGCCTTCAATTCTAAATCAAAGTCGTCGCCTTTGTTATCCATTGGCCTTGTAGTCGTGGTAACTTTTTTTTTTTTTTCGATTCGATTTCTCTATTTCCTTGTATGCCAATTCATTGTAATTAAGTTTCTGTTCAGTGGGTAGCTAATCATGTTTAAATTATGATGAAGAATGCGAATGATTACGATTTTCGCGTTGTAATTGTGTTTTTTTGTTGGGTTTTGGTTGAATTTTCAGGGAGCCATTCTTCTTATCGGCTATGTTTACAAGGGATCAGGTTTGTGTTATATTGAATGTATTAAGTTATTAACTACCCCATTTACATTTAATGATGTGAATTTGTTAATTTTGATCTGCTAGCTATGCAATCATTATATCGAGGTCGTTGATTCTTGGAATTTAATTGCTTTCTATTTTTAAGATTTTGATACTTACACATGAATGCGCTGATTGAAATGTTTGTTCTTAAAATTCAGGTGTCCACGGGGGTGCCAACATAGTTAGTAGGATTAAAGGTGAGTTTGGGGCCTTTTCTGCTGGTCTTTTCACTTTGTGTTGTACATGTTATCACTTCTGACTTTGGACTTTATTCGTTGGCGTGAAGTGCGCTTCTTTTCTTTGATGATTTTTGTATTTTTTACAAGTGTTTAGCAATTACCTCTCACACACTTGTAATAATAGCATTTTGCTATCTGCTTCTATAATCAGGTGACTTCTCATGCACGCTAGAAGTTCAGAGAGCAATACCTTTCCTAAAGAAAGCGTATAGTGGCAGCATGCACAAAGTTTTGCATATTGGCCCGGATACTTGTTCAGTTGTATCTGCATTGTTGAAAGATGAGGAAACAGAAGCATGGGGTGTGGAACCATATGAGATAGAGGATGCTGATAGGACTTGCAGGAGTCTTGTGCACAAAGGCATTGTGCGGGTGGCCGATATAAAGTTCCCTTTACCCTATAAAGCAAAGTCTTTTTCTCTTGTGATTGTGTCAGATGCTTTAGATTACCTTTCTCCGAAATATCTGAACAGGACTCTTCCAGAATTGGCAAGGGTGTCTTCTGATGGTCTTGTTATTTTTGCAGGTACTTACCTTTATAGGTTCATTTTGCATGTTCTGTGTTAACGTTATAAAATCTTCATATGGTTTGGTAGTAGGAATTTATGTTCATAACTGATTAGATTTTCACGTAATAAATTTCATTTCAGTCAAAAGATTCACATTCATTTGGTCCCTTCTAGTATTCCCTGTTTGGTTGGTGCTATGACTCACAACGAATTTAGAGATTTTTAGCAGTTGTACTCTTGGAGACACATGAACAGGCCCGGTCAACATATTAACTTTTCTACATCCCTTGTATTTAGATTCTAGGTAAAGATACTGGATCAGAAATAAATTGACACCAAAGTGTTTCTGACCATAATGATTTACTGTTGACTCAATGTTCTTTAACTTTTTTATTTTTTATATTCCCGTAGATACTAATAAACATTTGTTGGTCGTTTACTTTTGGTAATAATAATTTCTAATTTCATTGCCATTTACTTTCATGTTTAGGTTTCCCTGGACAACAGAAAGCAAAGGTTTCTGAGCTATCCAAATTCGGACGTCCAGTAAGTGATCATATGCTGCTTGTATAATGTCACCATGCTTACCTTATAACTGTTGGACTACTACTCTATAGGATGTTGTCACTCACCGTTTGTATTGGATGGTCATTACTCGTTATGCTTATTATTTGCTTGAGTTTAAAATTTTACGCATGATCCTATCCAAGCGCATAGTTATTTTTTGGTAAATGAAGCGGATAGATGAAGCAGTGACCTGATCCTTCTTTCTAACTTGAAATAATTAAAGGAGACGTTGGAGAGAGAGCATTCATGATCACTTTGGGTTTTGAGTTATCACAACGATCTTTAATAATTGTTCCACGTACATAAGTTCTGTTCTGTTTTGGGTTGTTTAGTCGTGACATTTTATTGCCAGATTGACCTTATGACCAATATATCTTTGTTTTTCTTTTAGGCCAAAATGCGGAGCTCCTCTTGGTGGATACGCTATTTTGTCCAGACCAGCTTAGAAGAAAACGAAGCTGCCACCCAGAAGTTCGAGCAGGCCACGTCAAAGGAATCGTACCAGCCAAGCTGCCAAGTGTTTCACCTTAACTCATACCACTAATACGTATCAGAGCATCATTTATTCATAAGTTTTGGTATGCAACATTGGCTGATAAAGGGAAATTTTGTTTTAGCTGTCGTATAAAAACAACCCCTTTACTGGGTTAATTTTCGTTTTTTTTTTTTTTTTTTTTTTTTTTTTTGTAAGACACTTCGTTAAGGACATCAACTTTTGTTGTGAAGGATATAGTTGTCACTATTGATTGACATAGTTGATTGAATACGTAGGGTGATTTGGATTCGGCCTCCAACTAATCTGTATTCCGTTTGATATAAAATGATTGTATCCAGGAATTTGATTTCCGTACTAGCAATTTTGTTAGTCTGGCTTGAATACTGGTCCGTTGTACAATGTGGTGGTAGCGAAAAATTAAAGAAATTCCAGTATAAGTAGAAGTAACCACAATTGTAGCTACATTTAACCCGAAAAAGGGGATACGGAATCCCTTCCAAAAAGACCTTGACTCTGAATGTAACTTTCTATCTCGTAAAAATCTGGCCCAAGAATCATCCTCTATTGATACGCTAAGTCGCTTTGTAAGAAAATTCAATGACATCGTGTTTGGAGAAGCCGGAACTTCCATCTTCTGGAGCAAGAGAACTGGAGTTCACACTGTCACCAATAATCCCCACAAGAGCAATGTCCGTCCTTAAAGCAATGAAACCTGTGGGCATCTCTCACAGTGATTTCTCTCCCAGCAATGGCAGAGATAAACTTGATTGCATTGTGGCAGTCCCCACAAATCCTCAGGTTCTTCACCACAAGTAAAGGCTCTCCCTCTCTCGTTGAGAGCAACCCAAATGCAACCGCTAGCTTTTCACTGTGATGCCCTAACCTAATCTCCCTCTCTCCTTGCACCGATTCATCGTCCTTTACCAAGGTCCATCTTAAATCAGGCACGTACCCCGCTTGCTTCATCTTCCTCGACATCTCCCCCAAGTATTCATGAATTTCTTTGATCATCGGGTGGGAAATTTCTTCAGCCACAAAAACATGTACCCTCTTATTCACCTCGATCCAACTACAACCTGGTTTCTTCTTCACTCCTCTATCCCGCATATGCTTTCTAATTGTTGATACCTCTTCCCATTTGCCTGCTCTAGCAAACATAGTAGACAGCACCACGTATGGAGCAGCATTTAGAGGTTCCAGCTGAAGAAGCTGATTGGATGCCTTTACTGCTAGTTCAATATTTCCATGTGTTCTACAGGCACCGAGTAATGTAGCCCAGCCAATAGAGCCAGGGCAGAATGGCATCGTCTCGATGAATCTCTCAGCTTCACCCAGTTTGCCTGCTCGACCTAAAAGATCAATCATGCATGAATAGTGCTCTGCTTCTGGTTCAATCCCAAACTTCTCCTTCATCATATAGAAATACTTCTGACCCTCCTCTACTTTTCCAGTGTGAGCACAAGCAGAAAGGACAGAGATAAAGGTTACTCGTGTAGGAACAATATCCATCTGAAGCATATGTTCAAAAAGCCGTAGTGATTCTATTCCAATCCCATGCTGTGCATAACCTGCAATCATTGAATTTAAAGAGACAGTGTTATGCTCTGGCATTCTATCAAATAACCTTCTTGCATCATGAAGATTTCCGCATTTCGAGTACATTGCAACAAGAGCATTATTCACCGAAATTTTATTTGAAGGGATGTCAGATTTGATTTCTAAGGCATGAATCTGCTTTCCCTGAGAGGGGGATGACAAATTAGAGCATGCACTAATCACACAGACGAAGCTGCAATCATCAGGGCTGTGACCAACACGTTGCATTTTCCGGAAACAATGAAGAGCGTCTTCAGAGAACTCATCATTTTGAGAATAACCAGAAATTATCGTGTTCCAAAGAACCAAATCTGGAAAAGGGATCTCTTGAAACACTTTCCCACATTCTGCCATGCCACCAGCACACTTTGAATACAAATCAATTAAGCCACTTCCAACATGCGAATTCTGGTGGAAACCAGTTTTGATCAACTTAGCATGAAACTGAAGTCCACCCAACAAGTCTTCCACACACGTAAATGCAGTCAAAACACTTGCCAATGTAAACATGTCGACATTGAACCCCCTCCTTACCATTTCCTGAAACAACCCAAGCGCTTTCAACCCTTGGCGGTGCTGGCCATATGCCACAATCATCGAATTCCAAGACACTTCATCTCTCACCTCTCCCATCACCAAGAACACCTGTTTCGCCTCCTCCAGAAACCCATTTTTACTATAGTAAGTTACAAGCGAATTGTTCACCGAAACATATGAATCAAAGCCACCCGACACCACCACACAATGCAATTGCCTAAGCAAACCGACATCATCACCACAACCCGTGATCACAGCAGAGATGGTAAATCCATCCATGTCGAGACCCATTCTTCTCATCCCAGCGAACAAGCTCAACGCCGGCTCAGTCTCCCCCCTATCGGCATAAGCAGAAATGAGAGTGTTATAAGAGACCAAGTCCGGCAGAGGAATTTTATCAAACAGGTGGTGTGCAATGTGGGTGTGCGACTCTTTCGCGTAAGCGTTAATGATAGCGTTGAAGGAGAAGACATTGGGGTCCTGGGTGTGGTCGAAGGCGCTGCGAGCGGCGGAGAGACGGCCGCATTTGGAGTAAAGGAGGATGAAGTGGTTGGAAAGGTATGTGGAAGGAGGAAGGAGGGACTTGACGTAGAGTGCGTGGAGGGCTTTGCCTGTAAAGAGGTCTCTGTCGGCAATGCATGTTTTCAGAAGGTGGCGAAAGCTTTGCAAATTACAAGAGAATTGGTTCATCTAACATGTCAATTCCAAAAGCGTATAGTTAGGACAATTGTATTCAGTTCCATGCAACAACTCATGCTACTTTCAAAATATTCATAAAATGAATCGACTTGCAAGGAAACGACCAAAGCGACTAGATTAGCACACCTTGTCTTGGAGACTTTAAGGCCATCTCCAACTTGATCGACTATAGGGTCACAAGCTAAATGATAATCTTTTTTGACACAAAACTCATATTCGATGAACGTTTAAGCCAAAAAACCTTAGGATTCACCGGGCCAAAATCTAACCATATAGCCAGCAGGTTGGCTATCCTTAGTCAGCCCATTCGGTTGGGCCTAGTTGGATTTTTTTATTTATTTTTAAGTTGAATTTAAAAAAAAAAAATTAAAAATTCTAATTTTTTCCTTTAAATACTAAGACATTCTTACACCATTTCTCACATCCTTTTCACCATTCCATACAATCTTATCTCATTTTATTCAATTCTTCAAATTCTATTCACCTCAGAAACTCTTTTCAAACACACCCCTCTCTTACCTCCTACAATAATCTTTCCTTTAATTTTTTCAATAATTTTCAAGTGGCACTCAAAATATGTCTGGAAACCTTATTTTAATATAGTAGTTTAATTCAATTAACCAATAAAACCAAAGAACAAACTTAAAATAATAAATTATTGAGGAGACTAAAAAATAGCCTCCTTTGGTTGGAGATGGTATATAAATATGGCCTGACACTGTTTGTTACAAAATAATGTCTTGCAGGGCTATAATCTAGACGAGGGCTAAACATAGCCCATTCGGTTGGATATGGCCTTAAAGATGAGAGAATGAGAAGAGTTCTTTCTTCGGGTTGTAATCATTTGAAAAGAAGTTGTCACATACTAGTGTAAGTTCTTTAATAGTCCAGACTACTTGGTAATCCAGTTTTATATCCATTTGATTGAATAATATTTTGTCAATTTAATCATGACCATTCATTTTTTGTACAATTGAGTAGTCCGGATTATTGAAGAAAAACTGCACATACTAATCCTAACCGTTCGTTATTCAGATATACAAAAATATGTAGTGAGATGGGTAGACATCTAATTAAATCCGTTGGTAGGGTTGTAACTACATTGTAACCCACTCTTTAATTAAATCATGAGAATTGATTGCAGGTACACAACCCTTTAAGAGGAGGGATCTCTATTTAGGGATCAGTCGAGGGACTCACTTCACATTGAATTTCAACTATCTAAACTGTCTATTTTGTATGTCTCGATTCATAGATCATGCATGCAAAAATTTAATTTAATCCGAAATCATTTGCCTATTTACCCGTCATGATAAATTTCAATGTTTCTTGAAACATAATATTCGTCAATTTATTTAAACTCAATTAGATGCCTCAAATATTCCCGATTTGACTAATATTTTGTAAGGATAACCTATGAGGTTCAACTTCAAAAATAGACTGTTAAGATTAGTGAAGTTTGATATAGTGTGAGATCCACAACTAGGGGGCATCCTTTCATGGATTTGGATGGTCTCAAGACCACCCAAAAGTTTGAAGAAGGGCCTGTGAGGACCTCGGAGGACTACACAACGGTCTGGGCAAGTGGCGGAAGAGAGAAAACCACCACGCTTATGCATATGTATTGTGCAAAAACTTTGAACCAAGAAAAAATATCTAATTTCAAACAAAGAGGAACACATAGAAGACCACCAATGACTCTGCTGTTCTTGGACCTTGGCTGTAACAAGAAAAAAGCTTTCTCTCTCCATTTCACACATGACTAGGGATGGGCAACAGTTATGACGGGTGGGTAACCGCAGTTATTTACCTATAACTGTTTAAATTCTTACCCGCATAACCGTGTACCCGTTGGGTAATTGCCTAAAGGTTATATCTATACCCATAACCGCGTATCCATTTAACCGTTTTTAACCCCTTTACCCCTTTTCACCCATTTACTCTTTTTTTACCTGTCTATATTTTTTTAACAACTTGAAAATTAAAAAAGAAAAATTTGTCATAATTTTCTTTCTCTAACAATTAAACACCGTTATAGGTACATTTAGCATGCATTTTTGTATTCTAATCTTTACCAATAATTGAAATAATAGTTTGCAGCAGATATTTTGTACTGTTATCAATAAAGGTAATTTATAGTAACACAATTGATTCCAGCAAATTTTTGGCACTGTGGTTAAGCCCTGTGCATCATAAAAAGGAAGATATCATGAATTGACCAAAGCACTACCATCTGTACGTAATTATCATAGAAACTTTAGAATATAAACAAAAAACGAATACACGGGGCTGTATAGAAAATATGGAGCCTTACTTATAAAGACACAAATATATGCCATATTTCACACAACTCCACACCTTTTAAAACATTACTAAGAGGGACAAAAAACCCAGTAACAGAAAACCAAGCCCAACCCAGAAAGAAACGGACCGACTAAAATTATGGTGTATGCCACTCGACTATAACCGTTAATAAATGGTCACGTTAACCACTACATGATAAAAATCATAAAAAACTAACCAGTTCCTTCTCCTTTTCCCTTATTCAATACTAGCGTTCCTCTTCTCTAAGCCTATCATTTCAAATTTTCGACACTTTCAAGATGGATTTTAAGCAAGTGATTCACAAAGTTCAGCCTAGATTTTTAGAAAGATCAATGTTTCAAAGGTTTTTCTACTACTCAAAATCGTCATTTTGCATGATTATAATTCAAACTCTATCACAAACGAATGCATTATCAAAGTTTTGGATGCATTATCAAGTGTTTTTGCACTTGTTTTTACAAAAGAAAGCTGTAAAAAATGCATGCATTATCGAATTGATTTTACAAAAAATTCAATGTTCCAGTTTGTGAAAAAACAATTTCAGTGTTTTAGATGTTTCAGTCTGGCTTTTGTAGTTTATATGTATACTGATTCTTAAACATCTGAAAAAGAAAATGAAAATGCGTCTAAATTTTGTGACTAAAAGCATTAACTGTCTAGCTTCGATGCTGCACTTTGAACTGATGCTGCATTTGGTATTGATACTGCACTTTGTAAATTAATTTTGGTTCTACTTTTTGTTTGTAAATTGATTCTTAAACATCTGAAAAAGAAAATGAATATGAGTAGACCCGACAATTTCTGACACGACATGAAAATAACAGGTTTTGGGTCAACACGATAACTTATAGGGTCATTATCGGATGACCCGTTAATAACGGGTATACACGCGAGTAACATGTGGGTAACCTATTTCGACCCGTTAAGAAAAAAATTATTTTGATAATTTTAAAGTTTAATTACTAAAAGATTTATTATCAAATACAATACTCATATTAATATATATAATATATTCTATATTAAATATATAGTTTTGTATTATTATTCTATATAAGTTAAAAAAAAAAAAGAAGTTTTTGTCATTATTTATTTTTATTATGAGAGTTCCTTATTATCATTACTAGGATAAGGGAGCTCTCCTTCCTTGAAGGAGGAAATTCCATAGGTTGTCAAGCAAAGGGTTATGAATCTCTCTCTCTCTCTCTCTCTCTAAGACATGCTGCTTCTTTGTTCTCACACTTGAATATAAAACCATGAGCATGCTGCATGCATATAGATATGGCGATCTCTACCATTTTTGCTACGATTCAAAACCTATTTTCTAATGTCTTCCAAAAAAAAAAAAAAAACGTATTTTCTAATCTGCCACTTAGTATTAGTAGTACAATCTAATAGTATTTTTCTTTATTTATAAGTGAAAGGTGTTTGATTCTCGCTAAAGGTGAAGTTGAACCATATTATTATAGTTGGCTTAGTATGACTGTATGAGACTTAGCCCACCTCTCTATCCCTTACAATTGTTTGTTAAAAAAAAAAAAAAACTTATTTTCTAATTTAATTTAGTGCCAAAGAATATAAAAAGAAAAAAAAAAAAAGAAATAGGTATGTTTGAGTCTGGGTCAAAGGATCTTTCTTTTGTTCATGTAATAACTTGATGTGCTTTTAAAAGGATGACCACAAGACCAGCAGCAGTCAAGGAGTCAACCAACTCCACCAGCAGCATAGGGCTAGTCTTGACAAACGGGCCTACCAGAAGGAAACCGTGGGTCAGGCCCACCTCAATACCCTTAAGAAGCCTAGAATAATAAATTTTACTTAACATGTTGTTGTCCAAAATTAAAATAAACTAAGAAGACATACATACAAGAATGAAAAATGTGAAAGAATATATAAACACTTGTGATTCATCATTATTCCTTTACGAGTAGATAATGGTTACACTTACATTATCATTTAGATTTTTAAAATCCTCCAAATCCTCATGAATAATGTTTTTTATTTGAGGGAAAAATTAATATAATTAATAATAATTATTGTAGAAGTGTAAAAAATGTAAATAAAAATATACAATCACTCATAATGACAAGCTTTGCAACTTTCAAGAAGAGGTTAGCTTCGAAATCCAACACTATAATCCATAAACCTTAAATTTATATTTAACCGTCGATTGTCATTTACGCCTTATTAAAACATGATCATTTGGTGGATGTAAGAAGATGAACGTTCAGATCTTTAATATTATGTTTCGAAATTTACGGTTAATTAAAATATGAGTCGATGTCATATAGTCTGCAGAAACTTTATAAACATCAAGCAATATTTTCACTAACCGTAAAACTCTGAACATAATATCAACAATCCAAACCGTTCATCTTCTGGCATCCTTTAATAGATCATGTTTTCAAAAAAGAAAATCTGAAAAAAACAAAATTTGATGAGAAAAATGAAGCGTAAATGTAAATAACAATCAACGGTTAAATTTTGATCCATAATTTATATGATTATAGTGGCGAATTTCGGAGTTAAGCTCTTCACGAAAGTGGTAAAGCTTGTTATTACGAGCGTTTATATATTTTTCTATATTTTTTATACTTCTACATTAATTAAAAAACTATTAAAGATTTTACTTAAATAACAGCTGTAAGATAAATAAGAGTAAATCTGTACTGTTGGATTCTATTTCACTTATATTATTAGAACTTTTTTGGACAAAAAACCCCTTATATTTTCCATTATTTCCATCTGACTTTGACTGGTCAGTGACTCAATGGTCACTGACTTACTGATCTGATCAAATCAAAACAAAATCCATTAGTAGTCTTCAAAAAAAAAAAAAAAAAAAAAACAAAAGTCACTAACAACACTAAGCCAGCCCATTGAGCCTAGGCTGCCCAGCCCTAAATAGTAAATTCTAATCCCTTTCTCTCTCCCCTCCCGTAACCCTCTCTGTGTCTTTCGAGTCTCGACTTGCCGCTGCGCCATCTGTTCTTCCTAGCCCCTCTCTCCCGTTGTCTGTTCTTCCAAAAAGCTTTAATTCGACAGCCACGATCTTCTCGTCCTCCATTCGTACGGCCACTTCCTCTTTATTCCTCCGTTCATGGAAATGAAAAAAAATGTAACTGAACTGAAAGCAGTGGCTGCTTTGGAGAGTACTATTTTGGCTCATTGTTGTGACCCTAACGAAAATGAGGGATAGAAATTAAATCTTGGAAAATTGTTTTTAAGTGTCCGAGTTAATTATGAATTAATTATAATTTATTAGGAAGAGGAATTCTGGCAAAACTTCAAGCCCCAGTTTTATTGCTTTTTAATTTGTATGCCTACTAAATGCTTAGCCAATTCTACATATTCCAATTTCTTTCGAATTAATCTCCCCCATCATAATATATTTTTATTTTATTTTTATACATTTTGTTTGAATTTTTTGTCTCTCATTGCTTCTTTTTAATTTGGATTCAAGAAATAAGGTATGTCATGTGTGTATGACCATTTTGACTCAGAGAAAAGAATAAGCTCAATTTATCAATTTAATAACTTTCGAACATTATCTTCAAGCCCTTGACACTGCCAAAGAAGCAGCTGCATAGAACATTATCTTGTCTAATGTTGAATGCGTTATTGCTTAGTAATATCCATTGTTATTGTTAGTAATATAATATCCTACCTGTTTAAAAAGCTATTAATTAATTTATACCCATTTTGTTTCAGAAGTAATGGATGCTAAAGATTCAGATTCAATAAACGATGAGGAGTCTGTGGAGATTATAATGGGAACAAAAAAAGATCTTGGAAGCGAAAGTATAGACAATACAAATATAAGCTTTGCAAAGAAAAAGGCTAGAACAATCAATATAGGTAAGCGAAAAATTTGATCTCCTGTTTGGAACACTTTCACTAAATTGGATACTATTTTTGAAGATAGTAAATGTCGTGCTCAATGCAAAGATTGTAAGAAAGTAATGATAGATGATAGTCATCATGGGACATGAAATATGAAAAGACATTTAAATACATGCCTTGCAAAGAATAATGTTGAATTGTTTATGTCGGCATCTGAATTGTGTTCCCAAAAGTTTGATCCTCTGGTATTTAGTGGCTTATTAGTAGAGGCAATCATCAAGTATAATCTTCCTTTTAATTTTGTTGAACATGAGGGAATTAAGGCTTTGTTTGCATATATATCTCCTGATATTAAGCTACTATGTCGAAATACTGTCAAAGCTTGTGTGTTGAGGATATTCAAAACTAAAAAACAAGCACTACATAATTTGTTAGGCTTGGTTAAAGGTAGAATTTGTTTGAGACTTATGGTCATCTTAGTGCACTAATGGGTATCTTGCATTTACTGCTCACTTTGTAGACAATGATTGGAAATTGAATAAAAGGATTATAAGTTTTTGTCACATGCCTCCTCTGCATGCCGGTGTTGCATTATGTGAGAAAATAAGTGTGTTGGTAACTGAATGGGGGATTGAGAAGAAGTTATTTTCTATTACCTTGGATAATTCTTCTTCAAATATTTGTTTTGTTAACATTTTGAGGAATCAATTAAATATTAGAGGTCTTCTCTTGATGAACGGTGGCTTCTTTCATGTGCGTTGTTGTGCTCATATTTTGAATTTGATAGTCCAAGATGGACTTAAAGAAATTGATTCTTCGGTAGTAAAAATTCGTGAATGCATCAAGTATGTAAAGGGTTTTGAGGCTAGGAAACTAAAGTTTCAAGAATGTGTTAGGCAAGTAGGGATATTAGATAGTAAGAGAGGTTTGAGACAAGATGTCCCTACTAGATGGAACCCAACCTATCTTATGCTAGATAGTGCCAATTTCTATCGATATGATTTTATTAATTTATGATCGAGTGATTCAAATTTTGAAAGTTGTCCTTCTTCAAAAGAGTCGGATAAAGTGGTGAAAATTTCGAAGTTTTTGAGGTACTTTTATGATGTTACATGCTTATTCTCTGGAACAAAGTACCCCACATCAAATTTATTCTTCCCTAAAGTGTTCGTAATTCAGCTTCAAATTAAGGCAACCATTGATGACTGTGATAGTTTCATGAATAAGATGGGAATTATATGCACTTAAAGTTTCAGAAGTATTGGTTAGATTATAGTTTGATTATGTCAATTGCAATCATCTTGGATCCTCATTATAAGCTACATCTGTGGATTGGGCTTACACAAAGCTTCATGGCGTGAATTCTATGGAATATAAAAATGTTTATGCCACATTGACTGCTCTCTTTAATGTGTACTTGGAAATATCTGCTCATCTTAATTATTCAAATATTCCAATGAACTCGACGCCTAATCATCAAACAGAAGGTGGAGATGCTCTCTTTGAGGTAACATAAAGTTTGTATTTTCCTTTTATACATAGTACTTTAAAACTATTAATATTATATTAGAAATTGGGTTATGCATAATTTTTATGATGTTTATGTTTTTTTATTTTTTATTTTTATGATGTAGGATTTTGATAATAATTACAATGGTCTAAACTCAGTTGAAAAAGGTGAATTACAGAAGTATTGGATGATAAAAGACTAGATAGAAGACAAGATATAGATGTTCTTTCTTGGTGGCAAATGGAGTGTTTTCATTATCCAATACTTTCTCAGTTAGCACGAGATGTGCTAACAATTCCTATTCAACTATTCAGAATCTGCTTTTAATATTGGGGGTAAAGTGCTAGATCAATATCGTACTTCATTGTTGCCAGACACGGTTCCAGCTTTGCTGTGTACACGAGATTGGCTTTTTGGAAAAGGAGGTAGTATATCATTTATATACTATAGAACTATTTTTTATTTCTTTTCATAGTTATTTTTAGCACCCATAATTTGAATGGTTTACATACAATGTTTGATTTTTCTATGTTTAGTTTATGCGAAGAGAGTGCTAATGTGGAAAGCCTCAATGAAAACATCATCAATATAACCCTTGAAGATAATATATCAAGCCAAAGTTCTAATACTTTTTCCCATGGTGATTGAGGAAAATTGAAGGGTTTGATTGGAAGAAAATGTGCAAGATGTTCTAATGTTCCAATGTCCTTAATTTTGCAAATCTTTTGAACATTTGATATTTTGTAATGTTCTAATGTTTTTTTTTTTATTTTGCTCTTATTTTGGATATGTAAATATATATTTAAAAGAAAAATGTGTTTTTATGTTTTGGTTGGATGTGACAATATGGTACGTATTATCTATCATTATAGACTATCAGTCTATCACAATTTGACATGTTGGTAGAAGATCAAATTTGAGGAATGGTTAGGGTTATTAGTTTGGGCGTGCAACCTTTTTTTCACTCAAAAAAAGTATTATGTTTTTTTATTTAATTATTTATTGGTCTAAAATATATTTTTCTTAACGGGTAACGGGTCGGGTCATATTACCCGTTAATATTATCGGGTCGGGTCATTTTAGCCGTTTATTTTAACGAGTGTTACATGACACGACTTGTTAAAATATCAGGTATGACACAAAAACGACATGAACACGGGAAACACGACACGAATGCCAGGTCTAAATGAGTCTAAATTTTGTGAGTAAAAACATTAACTGTCTAGCTTCTATGCTACACTTTCAACTGATGTTGCATTTTATGCTGATGCTGCACTCTATAAATCATTTTGGTTCTACTTTCTATTTGTAAATTGATTCTTAAAAATCTGAAAAAGAAAATGAATATGCGTCCAAATTTTGTGACTAAAAACATTAGCCTCTAGCTTCGATGTTGCACTTTGAACTAATGCTGCACTTTGTACTGATGTTGCACTTTTGTAAATTAATTATGGTTCTACTTTCTGTTTGTAAATTGGTTCTGCACAATTATGCATCTATATTGTGCGTTAACAATCAACGTTGCATCTACCTTGTTTGCTAAGTGATGCTGTATCTACCTTGTGTGCTAAGTGATGCTGCATATAGCTTGTGTGCTAAGCATCCACCCTTTGCATCTAGCTTGTCATTTATATGACTTCTTATTATTTGATAATTTATTATACTCACGATTGTTTAACTTTTTTTTTTTATGAAGATGACGACAAAAGTAAAACATTTTACATTAAAAAAGAAATTAGCTCCAAAATATCCTGCCGTAAAGTGTTGGGCAACAGATGAGATCTATGCTCAAATAAGACTGAATCTCTTGGTCTTTGTAGAACTAATACAAGAGCTCAAGCCAATCTTGAAGAAAAATCAGAAGTCTTGGCATTCATATATAAGTCACCTTTTGGCAGACTAGTGAAAGCTTACCTAAAAGGTGAATTACAAATGAAGAAATTAGACTGGGATGTTATACATATAGTGAACTGGTTTGACATTGAAAAGAGAATGTTGAAATTCAAAACTAGATATTGCAAAGTTAATGCTGATGATGTCTAACGCATATTTGGGATCCCAAACTGAGGCAGATAAGCCCTTCAGTCAATAAGAGACTCAAGAATCCCAAAGCCAAAAGAAAACATATTTATTGATAAATACTTCTCAAAAATGACAAAGAATTAGTAGAAGAGAAATTGCACAAGCAATTTAAGTTGCATTTGATATTGGGATAACAAAAGGGGATCAAGATGCAGCCTGCCCTATAATTCTATATTTGCTCAACACAAATCTGATTGGAGCTCAGCGGGGAAACTCCCTTGGAGTTTGGCTAAGAATTGCAACTCCATCAATAACATAAATCAATACAACTGGGCCAAGGAAACAATAAGATACTTGATGGAATCAATCGATAAAAAACAGAAGAGAAAAAAAGACAAACAACCAATCCTCAGTGGTGTTGTTGTACTTTTACTAGTAAGTAAACAAAACTAATTAAAAAAAAAAAAATTAGGTTTTGTCTTATTTTACAAAAATATTACATTATGAATCAGTCCATCTTTTGTAACTATAGGCAAATCTACATGTGGAACAACATTAAAGCCAACCTACTTCTTAAGAAAACTTACATGGAACATAGGATAGATCTTAGAACCTCTTGGGAGCATAAGTTTATAGGCCACAGTACCAATTTTATCTAAACACACAGAAGGACCATAAAATCCAAGTTGCAGTTTTTTATAATTATGGCTAGCTAAGGACTGCAATTGATAAGGCATCAGCTTCAAGTACACCTTGTCACCTACTTCAAAATGTCTATCAGTCATTTTCTTATCTGCTTGTCCTTCACTAGATTTTATGCCAACTCCAAATTGCTTTTGAGAACAGTTAGCAATCCATCCCTTTCAATGAGAGTCATGTTCCATAGAAGCCACTCAAGTAATTCCCAACTCATATAGAGCAATGAGAAAAGGTGACCATATACTAACTTAAATGGAATGCACCTTAAAGAAGCATGGTAAGTAGTGTTAAAACACCATTCAACCAATGGTAACCACTACACTCATTTCCTTGGTTGTTCACCTCCAAAACATCTTAGGTAGGTTTCAAGGCATGTATTCATGACCTCAGTTTGCCCATCACTCTAGGGATGAAAACCTAGAGCTTGTACATAATTGAGAGCCATGAATTTTGAAAAATTCTCTCCAAAAAGTACTTATAAACACTGGATATCTGCCACTGACAATTGAGCTTGGCATTCCATGAAGTTTAAATACATTTTCAATGAATGAGTAGGCAACAGTGGCACATTATATGGATGTGAGAAAGAAATAAAGTGTGCATACTTAGGCAACCTATCAATAACCAATCACCATAATGAATGATCTCTATTTGTGATTAGGCAAACCCACTATAAAATCCATAATAATGTCTAGCCATACCTTTTGTGGAATTGGCAATGGTTGTAGTAATCCAAGAGGGGTAGTTATTTCAACCTTGTTTTGTTGGCACACATTACGTTCAACTACCAAACTTCTAATGTCTTTTTTTATTCCTTGCCAGTAAAAACCCATTTTATCTTCTGATAATTCTTAACCACTCCTTGACGACCTACAATTGGAGTGTTGTGATGCTCTTCCCTGATTGTAAACCTCCATTGAAGAGAATAACTCAAAACTACCATCATCTTATAACACAAGAAGCTATTGTCAATAAAATATTTGTCAAGTGCAGGATAGAATGTTCTTTTGTGAACGTCATTTATTACTTTAGTGGTTTTTGCAGTGATCTAATCACCGTACTTGTTATACCTTCTGAGCTTATCCAGCACCCTAAGTATGGATATGATATCGCTGCCAAGTCTAAAGAAGAACATGTGAACTCCATAGGAGGAACTTGGATTGTCTCAGGGTATTCTAGATAAAGAGTGTGCTCCAATATTCTTAACACTACTCTTGTATTGAATTTTATAGTCAAAGCCCAACAGCTTGAAAACTCATTTTTGTTGGAAGGGTGTATTAGCTATTTGCCCCAAGAAGTATTTGAGGCTATTATGGTCAATTTTAATCACAAAATGCCTACCTTGGAGATAGTTCTGCCATTTTTTTACTGCATGTACTGTTGCAATGAATTCCTCTTATAAGTGGAAAAAGCTTGGTTCATGGGACATAAAGCTTGACTAGAGAATGCAATAGGCTTACTATTTTGTTGTAGAACTGCACCAATACCATTGCTAGAAGCATCACACTCTATTTCAAAAGTATGAGAGAAATATGGTAATGCTAAAACCTGAAAGGATACCATTATATTTTCAATTTTTCAAAAGCAACAGTGGCTTCCAATGTCCAACAAAACCCATCCTTCTTGGTAAGATTGTAGAAAGGTTGCAAATTTTACCGTACCCTGGTATAAACTTCCTATAATATCCTGTAAATCCAAAGAAACCCCTTGACTCTATGACATTCCTTAGTATAGGCCATTCCTAAATTGCCTCAAGTTTGGATGGTTTGTAGCAACACCATCCTTGGATACAATGTGCCCCATGCATTCTACACTACTATGACTAAATAAGCACTTAGACTTCTCAAGGTGGAGTTGATTCTGTTGTATGATTGAGATATCATCAAAGAAAACAAGGATAAATCTTTTGTGATAAGGCTTAAACAAGTCATTCATCAAAATTTGGAAGGTTGCAGGAGCAATAAAAAGCCTAAAAGGCATTACCAAGAACTCACAGGATCCTTCATGAGTTCTAAAAGCTGTTTTGCTTATGTCTTTTTACTTCATACGAATTTAATGTAACCAGACCTTAAGTTTAGGTTAGAGAAGTAAACTGCACCATAGCGTTCATCCAACAAATCATCCATCAAAGGAATGTGGTATTTGTCCTTGGTAGCGAGAGCATTCAACTCCCTATAATCAATGCATATTCTCCATGTACCTACTTTTTTCTTAACTAGTAAGACTGGAAAGGAGAAAGGAATGTGGCTTGCTTTTATGAATCCTGCATCTAACAATTCTTGGACAACCTTATTTATCTCTATTTTTGTAAATGCCCATAGTGATAAGGCCTTATATTTGAGGGTTTAGCTCCAAACACTAAAAGGAATATGATGGTCATGAGCTCTAGAGGGTGGTGGCTTAGAGGGCAAAAAAAGAAAAAGAAAAAAAAATCTTTAAATCTCCCAGTAAGTGTTCCAATTCCTATAATTGCTATGAATTGAGGTCAAATGTCTCAAATTTGTTATCTTCCCTTCAGTACAAAAATAAACCCAGATTGGAGTTATAGATTTTCTTGTCAAGATGTTGTAGAGAGATTTCTTGAATAAGTGGGACTTTTGGAGGACCGTTGGACAACTTAAAATGTTGATTCCTTTTGTGAATGTCATAATGAGTAGCTAGAAGTCCCAGAGCACTAAACACATTGACGATAACCATTGAACACCTAAGACAATATCACAACCATTTAAGGGTAATGAATATAGATCAACATATCAATTGTACTCACCCATATTTAAACCTATAGATTTGCAGTAACCAGAGCTTTTCACCTTTCCCCCCATATGCTATCATGACCTCAAAGGGCGATGTAGATTGAGCTTGTTGCCCACATTGCTTCAATAACTTGGTGTTAAGGAAATTATGAGTGCTACATGAGTCTAAAAGAATTGTAACAAGTTAAACTTGCAATATACCTTCCACTTTCATAGTTTAAACTGTTTGCTTAGCAGCGGTGCCATAAAAAGCACACTCACGAAGCTCCATATAATGTAACAAGTTACTAGCCCTAGGTATAGTGCAGGAGGGAGGAGTGGTACTAATAGATGGATGCTTAGTGGCTGAAAATGGTCTAGGTTGAGGTGTTTTTAGCTCAATGTTTTTGGCATCAAGTTGCACAGCAATGGCAATTGCCTTATGTTGGAAATGTGCCCTAAAACCAATCATATGATGATACTTTATGGACATTTCACATGTTAAACTAATCTAGTTTAATATTAAGGGCAAACATTATTGTTTGAGCCGTCTCATATAAATGTTATATGCTTAAACGATAAGTCCAAGGAATATGTGATTGGAAGAATGCGATCTAAAGAAGTTAGATTCATGAGACCATTCTTTCGTTGACACATCCTAAACGTTCCTGATCATAGGATTGTCAATTGGGCATTAACAGTCCGTTAAGATCAGTACGTGCTATGTCTTCTCTCAGGGAAAGTGACTAGTCTCGAGTCATTGGTGTGTGTGACATCAAGACAAGTACGTAGGTGCTCAATAGAGAATGAGTTCACTGAACACGATCAACGAAGAGTTCTCATATTCATGTCACATGAGAACTCATGGTTGGGATAATGCAAATTAGTCTTTTGACCTGAGGCATCACAGTTGTCTTGTGGTTAAGTCCTTAATCTTTGATTATGTCAAAGTCACTCTATCAGGGTGTCCACGGCATCGTCGGGGTTAAGCCACTTAGCCATGGAGGCAAGTGAATGCGCAACAAGGGATCTCTAACCTTCAAACTGTTTGAGGGAGAATACTCTATGATATGATTTAGAATCTCTGGCCAGAGTATGAATGAGATGTTGGAATGCGTTCCAGATCACATTCAAGGTAATCATATAAGTACAAGATTCACATTGGATAGTAGACATGAATAAACTATCAAACCAAACAATGTGGTCAAGAGTATTGTATTAGAGAAAGACCGTATTGCATTTGTAATCCTAAAACTGAATAGGTTCTCCACCTCTTCTAATTAGCTTGGGTAACCATGACATGCTGCTAGGCGTCAACCATGGTTTGTGGAAGCCCTAAAAGTGTATTATCACTAACGGGAGAATTGAAAGTAAGTTTCAATTCACAATCGATTTGAAAGGGTTTGAATCGCCCACTGCCTCGCTAAAAGGAACCTAATGGATCGTACACCGTGTAAGGTAGAGATTGAAGATTCAACGGAGATGAGTAAGAATAATTAAATGGTTTAATTATTTATGGCAAGGATTAATTAATATGATTATTAATAAAACGAATAAGTTCGTTAAAAGACCTCGGGATAGTTTTGGACCTTAAGGCCCAATGGGCTTCGAACGTCAAGTCCATTGACTTAAGTTGTATGACAACTTAATGAATAATGATTCACAAAGGCCCAAATAGCCCAATAAATCCCTAAGGCCGGCCATGTTAGAGAAAGAGTGGGTTTTGACTTATTTACAAGTTTGCCACTCAAATGAATTAAGGTATAAGTGTGACTTAATAGCCAAAATTCATTAAGGGGTTGTTTTTGGGGAAATTGGAGAAACACAAACTCTCCTTTCTCTCTAGAAATGGCCGGCCACCTTGAGGATAACATCTAGCAATCTTACTTCCTCAAGGTCACTCATTTCTTCTTCAATATACCTTGGTGTGGAGACTTAGAGGTTCTCAATTTTGGGAACTTGGAGAAACCTTTTCATCCATCCAAATCCATGGATCTAAGATGCAAGGAATGAAGGCCCTCTCTTTGGGTGATTAGCCTTTGCTTATGCAAAGAGGAATCTACAAAGGTATTGATTTCTCAACTCACTTTGTTTTGAGTTGAGTCTTGATTCACCTATCTACTAGGCTTTGAATTTCATGGGTAAATGTTTTGTTTTAAGTGCATACAAGCATGATTCCGCCTTTAATTGTTAATTGCATGCTATTGATGTTGCTTAAATGAACATGTTTTTCACAAATTTTCCTTCACCTTATGCACAATGACATGTTTTAACAATTTAACATCAAATTTCAACTCTCTTCTCAACCCTTCTAAGAAACAACTTTTGAGTAAACTAGGACCTGAATCACTAGTGCGGTGCAATTTGAGTGATAAAACCCTTAAGAGTACTTGTCTGGCAATTTACAAAGAGATTCGACACTGTCTTCAAATTCCAATGCCCCAAACTCCCTGCACAAATCCTTAGTGACATCATCCCAGTATAGAGTTGAATAGACACAATCCATTTAACGAAACCATTGTAAAACCTCCCATTCTAAATAGAATGAGGTAGTTAATACATGCTGAGAGTTATGAGTGTTATAGAATGTGAAGAACTGCTCGGCCTTATAGATCCAAGCTAAGGGGTCATCACCTTCGTTGAATCGAGAAAATCAAATTATGTTTCCTGGTTATGAGAGCAAAGTTGATATGCTTTCAATTTCCCTCACTTGGGCTCTGAATGGTACTTGTGTGTATAAGGCTTTAAGAACGATTACGTTGAATTTTGGGTCATGAGAGAACATGAATGAGTGAATCATAGACTAAGTTTTTTAAGTTTGTGGCTAATGCTACTGATAACACAATCAAATTTTTATTTATGTTTTGTCTATATGAAAAGAGGTAGAGTTGTGGGCCACCATGCTATTGCGCATCTGTTGGTAAGGCTTGATCAGAGGGTCGAATGAATACTTGAAAGCAATATCGTTCACACTAGCCAATATAATCTCGACTTAACATGATAGTATAATGTAAATATTCTCGTTTGTTCTCATTATTTATGTTCGTAATTAGAACTATTGAGTTTTCTTTAATCTTTTTTTAGAACAATATTTTCTTTTTTCAATTGGTAATTAGTTTTAGTGTGTTTAGTTCTTGTTATTTCTCGGATTGGTGTCATACATATAGTTATCATTTTCTGTAATGATGCAGTAGCTATTGAAATGGTTTTATTCACGTTATTGGGTCACTCTTTTGATATGTTTATGTTCAAATAACAAATTTCTCTTTTAGTCATTGGGTAATTAGTTTTTGTGTGTTGACTTATGTGGACGTTTGTCACACTTCCAGTCATAAATGAAAACCTAGAAGAGCAAATTGTTCTCTGAACATAAACTTACAGGGAGTGACTCAATGACGTGGATGATACATTTTTGATAGCTACTGCATTATTACAAAATAACATAAAGTAAACACTCTAAAACTAATTACCAATATGAAGAAAAAGAAATATTGTACTAATAAATATTAAGGAAAAATCAATGGTTCTGATTAAGAACATAAATAACAAGAGCAACTGAGAATATTTGCATCATGAGATCTTATCAAGTCTTTTGATCGTTAAAATCAAGTAAAGTCCCATCAAACTTATTAACGACGGATTTTACTTACTTGAGACTATATTAGCCATTGCGAATGATATTGTTGTCAAGTATCCTTTTAACCCGCTGATCAAGTCTTACCAATAGATCTGCAACATGGTGGCCCACAACTCTAGCTCTTTCCATATAGACGAGAAATAAATATTCATTAGCCAGAAACTTAAGAACTTAGTACATGGTTCACTTCATATTCTCTCATGATCCAAAATTCAACACGATTGTTCTTAACACACCTTATACACAATTACCATCCTAAAAAGGGTCTATGGCAAGCGAAACAAACGGAATTATCGGCTTTGTTCTCATAAGTAGGAAGCGGATTTTCATGGTGTTTCTCTGTCAAATTGGAAGCAATGATAGATAGAGTTGTCCAAGTTCCAATGAAGTGCCTCATTTAACAAAACACCTGTGACATCAAGTTCTTTATTAAGGTTGGCTTGAATTCTCTTCCAAGAACTAGCTTTGTTGAGAACATCAAGGTAGGTTCCGTCTTTGCTTTGTCATACCAATAACCGGCGCATACAACAAGCTTGTAGTCTTTAGTTGCAGACAAAATCACTATAAAGTTCATCAATTCTTTTCGACCCAAAATCTGGTTTAAGGAGCTTCTTGAAAAGTCCATTTGTAGGGTTCAAGATATAAAACTTCCAATGTTCATCATAAAGAGAAGGGGCTAGACAAATCAAGCCATTGTAGGAGCTAATTAGGAA
Source organism: Pyrus x bretschneideri (assembly GCF_019419815.1). Lineage (NCBI taxonomy): Eukaryota > Viridiplantae > Streptophyta > Magnoliopsida > Rosales > Rosaceae > Pyrus > Pyrus x bretschneideri. The sequence continues at coordinate 2,945,982 of NW_025999820.1, read as the reverse complement.
GATGGACTTGTCTGGTTGCTTGAATGGGCATGTGGACTTTTTGAAAATGCCTTAAACCATGGTGTCTTCACTTCTAGAGATTTGAATTTGAACCCGCTGGTGTAGAAGATGACTCTAGGATTGAGGGCACTACACATTCTAAAAGTACATTTATGCTTTTGGTTGAATTATGTGGAGGATTTGAAATGTACAGATGAGAGAGCAATTTTACAGAAAATATGAAATGGATTGCACTTTTGGGCATCCCAAACGACATAGTTACACAGGTAGCAATGGTCCCTCAACTAAAAATCCCTGATCATTGGTCCTTTAACTCATCAAAATGTGTTATGGTCATTTTTGTCAACTTAGTTATAATTCTGTCAAAATAAGTCATGTCGGAAGGACCATTACTACAATTAGATTAAAGTTGAGGGACCATTACCCCAATTAGGTTAAAGTTGAGAGACTATTTCTTCAATTAGGCTAAAGTTGAGGGACCATTACTATAATTTTTCTCATTTGGTTTTCCATATTTATCCCTTGATTCAACCTCACGTGCATAGCACGTGACTTGTTGACAAAAGTTTTAATAGAGTTGACGAAAAGAACTATGGCTGCACGTTTTGATGAGTTAAGGGACCAATATTTATGGATTTTTAGTTGAGGGACCATTACTCCAATTGGGTTAAAGTTGAGTGACCATTACTACAATTTCCTCTTTCATTTTGAAGATCTATGTTTCTGCGCTTTGTAGATATGTGTAGCCTTCTTTGGTTTAGCTAAGTCATAGCACAGGAACAGAAAATGTTTCTTAAGAGCAAGGTCATGCACTATGAGTTAGCTAAACTCACTGATTGTGTTTTTTGGTCTACTTCCCCAGTTGCTCTCCAAATGCCTTTACATGTGCTTGAGTTTGATGTTTCTGTGAAAGTGGCACCTCCTCATGACCCCTCAACTGTAGTGTTTATTTCTGGTGGAGAAGGAATACATGCATGATACCATTGTGAGCAAGTCTAAGGATGAAGGTTTTGAAAATGTTGTTGTCAATGACTTCAAAGAAGATCCAAAAGAAGCAGATCCAACTAAGATGGAAACCTTGTAGCATCAACCATCTGTTGGATATTTATCAACAATCAATGACAAATTTTATATATAGAAATAAATTTGAATGTATTAGTAAACAACAAATGCAACTTAATATTTTGGCAGAGTATGAGCAAAACAAAATTAATCTTAAACAGGTAAGAACAATTATCAAGGTTTGCATACTGCAATGTTCTTGAAACTAGATTTCGTTCCTACTTTGTGTTTTTAGTTCGATAGATGTTTGCTTCACTTTCTAAGTTAAGATTCCAGCATCAAAAAACTAGTCTAGCAAATATCTTTGTGGTTCTTTTGGTATGCTTTGAATGGAAAGGTAGATGATTTTTAGTGGCTTGAATGATATGCAGATACATGTATTTATAGTGATCATATGCATGTTCGCAACATGCATGTTATTAGGAGGTGACTGTTCAATGCAAAGGGTGTGAGGCTTCATTTTTTTCTCAGACTTTTTCATACGTTCTCAAACGCTCTCAAATTTCATCTGAAAGGATGAGTCTATTAAAGTATAAAAAGATTAATTAATTATTGAGTATGTTAAAATTAAACCTGAAATTAATTTAAAAATTAATTATTGAATATATATTTATATATATATATATATAAATTATAACACCCCAAGGCCCATCTTTTGATAATTAAATATATATTAATCATAATACTCCCCAAAGCCTAAACCCAAGGTTCAAGCCCAAATTTGCTCCAAATAGTCCATCTTTCCAATCACTTAGTATGATGGACAAGATGTTATAAAGTGTGTAAAACTTCTCAACTTGACTAATGTGGGACAAATGAGATGAAAGGAAATTTCCACTCAAAAACTTCCAAACACCATCAACCTTGTTTTTTGTGCTTTATGTTTCATTTTACTTTACACCAACATGATTGCGTGCTAAAACTCATCAAATGGGCCTATGTGATCGCATGCTAATGGTTATCAAACGGCCTTAACATTTTACAATACGAGCACTTGAGGTTTCTAATCTCTTGCAGATACAAGATGATGATATTCATGGCAGGACAATAGCATGGTTTAATTTTGATTAAAATGATAGGGGACATTGGATATCTAGTTGCTAAACAAATTTGATGTTTCAATATATCCCCTTAGTTTTACTTTGTACAGAAAATTGAATGGGTGAATATCAAAGAAAATTGAATCTTGTTATCAGTGTTAACATCTTTCAAGTTCCCAACTGGAACAACCGTCCTCAACATACCACCTGAGGAGCAGGAAATGGAAACTTATTATTATGGAGGTCCAGTGTTGTCTATGGGATCTTATCCTGTGAATATATTTCAGGGTTACTAGTCTAGACAACATATACTAGTGTCCCCCCGTCAGCAATCCAGAGTGTATATTAAGGGGACTTCAAGCATATCATCATTAGCCCAAAGGCTTTTCTTTTTTTATTTATTATTTATTTTTTATTTTTTATTTATTTTTAACTCTCTTTTCTAGAAGGAGAAACTTACTAGATAAACTTAGGGCACCAACATCTCCAAAACGATCAAAATTAAACCTGAAAACAGAGGCCACTAGCGCTATGTTCTAGTGGTTATCTTCTCCACTTCCACGTGAAAGATCTTCAGTTCAACGCTAGTTCAATATCACATTCTTGTGATTGACCCATTATTGTGTGTCTTAGTCTAAACTTCTCACTCTTTCCATATAAATTATCGTTGTATCAAAAAGTTGAAACAACCGCAAACAAAAGCCAGTGGCTCCAAAGGTTGATTCGACTCCGTTAAATGCCTCAATGAAGCCAAAGCATCTGCGTGAGATTAACTTATTTCAACACATGTCCAATTAGAGAGCAATAGCTCGATATACAATGTCAATTTCTTTTTTGTTATTCAACAATTTTGGTTCACGAATTTTAATTCAGTACTTCATCTACCTAAGAGGAGAACGTGCAATGGTCCTGTTTCAAAGTCAGAGAAATTACAAGAGCGGATATACACGTACGATCTAGCTAGCCAGCTATCAAAACATTGAAGTAATGGAAAAAACAAAGTAAGCAACTCTCACTCTCAAAGCTTGGCTGGAAGAGTCCCCATCTGAAAGGCAATAAGGAGAAAACTCATGCATTACTCGGCTGGGCCGCTGGGATTACTGGTTATTTGGATGCTTTGGATTTCTGCTGCTATATAGCAAATAATTACAAAAAACTTGTTCATGAAACTTGACTTTTTGATGTAGAATTGAGGCACACTCCATGCTTGACTGCTACCTTCAGTGACCCACTTGGCCAATAATTAACAAGACAAAACTTGACCTGGTCTGAAAGAACCATGAACGACCGAGACTATATAGCATAAATGAAGTGGTCCTCCGTTCATAAATCATAAGTTGCTTCTTGTTAGATGTAGGCTATTGCTAGTGGGGGTGTCGCTTCGAATAACTTGATTTGAGTTAATTAATAATTTAGCAAGGAGGATGAAGGATGATACCAGCTATGCTTACTGATTAATTTGTTTTTGTCAACCGTGTATATATAGGTTGCTTTCTGGGTCACAATTAGTTGAAATCCATATATCAACATGTCAGTTATGATAAATAAGTCAACATTGACATAGAGGAATACATATACACCATGATTGATATTAATAAAAATACTATTATCTAGTTTTGTTATTGTTTAGCTAAGATGACCAATATTATGTCAACTAGGGAATCATAATTCTATCCCACACTCCTGACAGTCCTAATGTGTGAGCTAAATATCTTAGCATTGAAGTCATATAACTCTAAAAGTTTTCGTTAATACCCTAACTCTAATGTTCACACACCTTCAAAGTGGCAAAAGTGTATACTGGATTTAGAAAAACACAACGTCTTGTTTGGCATAGAGGATTGTATTGGAATGAAAAAACCACTAGTTTTAAGGTATGTAAAAGAAATGAAAGAGAACTCGTGGCTATTGGCCTCAGTAGGCACAAAAAAGCGTGCCCAAAAGCAATAGCAATTGTACAGTTACAAATTTTTCTGAAAGAAATGAAAAATTATGGCCAACTTAAAGGTAGGATATTGATTATTCAAGCAGAAAACTTATCCATACGAATCCTTTCTATAATGGGAGTATAACACTTTACAAGGAAAAAGTTTCCTTTATGTGTAATCACCTCAATATAAAAACCATTAATCTCTACGTTTAATATACCTTGAATTTAGAGGGATTTCAGTCCTGTTTTTCTATATTAAATGAGGCGTAATTGATTCCTTTATTTTTTTAATTCTTTCTTCTTTGCTTTCATGTAATCCTTTTTTGTTTTGTATATCCCTTTAATCCGAGTAAAACGTTAAAATGATTCACACATCTCTAATTGAAAAATAATTTTGGGACACGCTTTATATTAGTCCATTTGTACACCCTTATATAGTCTTTAAATTGAATATAAAATTAAAAAAAAAAAAAAAACAAAGAATATGAATAAACAGGGTGCGGAGAAGAGAAAAAGAAAATCAGTGTGCAGGTCATTTTCTATTTTACTTTCAAACCTCCCTATAACTATTAGGGAAAATTGACAACTATTGTCACCCTTTAATTTATTTATACCTGATGACGTGGAAATCTCTGTGTTTATTGTATCTTAGAGCATAGGATCTAATATCAATTAGCAACCCATCGTATATTCTGGAACGTAAGTAAGTGAGATATACTCTGAACATGATTCTTCTCAAGATGGTAAAACTCGGTAGTTCAATATGCACTCAGTAATTGTGAACATATGTCAGTGTTGGCATTTTGATACTTGTAGAACTTGATCAACTAGATCACTAGACAAGACTACATTCATATATATTATATCGTTGTCAACATGTAGTATTAATATATAAATACAGTAAGCAAGACTTACTTGGAGGATTAGCCATGAGATTAGGCAATCAACGCAAACTCTTTTGAGTGGATTGCAAAGTTACTGTATCAAAACTTTTGCAGCGATCTTCTCTTCTCTAGGACTCATAATGGTTTCACTCTCGATAGGGCTAGTGCATATAAACCTCATGTCCAAGAAGAGAGACCATACTGCAGTTATATTGTTTACGGGAGATCACAACTACTTCTCCTATTGTGGTAGTAGTTGTGTTTGCAGTTTCAAGAGTTTGTAACCAACTCTTATTCCATTATCTTTAATTCTAATAGTTTCCCTCTTATGTATTTTATCATGATTAAAATACTTGTAAGTCCGTTATTAATATAAGTCCAATTAGTCCTCATAACATATTCGATATCATGGTTTTATTATAATCACATTCCCTTGAAAACGTTACAGCAAGTTGAGGTTCTACTGTATATAGGTTATATGCAGGTGAAGAGAATGAGAACCATGCATGAAAATGGGTAGCGACACACGTACCATATAATTAATTGTCTTGTCGCCATTCTATCTGTATATCACATTGCATGCACATGCAAGGGAAGAGTATGAACACGTACGTACGTCCATGCCATGCATGGGAGGAGAGAGATCCATAAATATATACATATATATATATATATGTATATATCTTAAATTTAACTCGATTGACATAATTAGCTAACTATTTATGTGTGTTTTTATTGAGATATACACGAAGCTGATTCATGACTGTGAATATGATCTCTGTAACTAAGATAATTAGCTAACCATATATATACGTTAACGTTGTAACTGAGATATATGAAGAGGACTATTAATTCATGAATGTGTGAAAGTGAATGTGATCTCCTCTCGCAGCCGAAAATATTTTTCCTTGATTCCCTGAATTTCTCAATAAGTTGAATCAACATTTTATGGGGATAAGATCAACATTTAGATTATACCAACAGCAGATGATTAATTTGACTAGCTTGGGTCATACATACCCAATTAGATAAGTATCAATCAATGGTCAAAACGGAAATAGTCAGCCTTAATTACTTGAATCTAATTAACTCAAATTTGCCGGCAAAGTCATCCGTACACTATAACACGCACGCACTAATTAACCATTCTGAGTTCTGAGTTGTGCTTATCAGAATTCACATATCGAGAAGTACAACTCAGACTTAGAATCTAATAAATTCTATATTTGACAAGTATGATGGTTGTCATACATGGGACTTTATTGGTTCTGATTTTCTTTTCAATATCTTAGCGGACGATATAAACATTCTAATTAGATTCTAATAAAATCTGTCTTTTGACCAAAAAAAAAAATTATGAGTAGTAAAAATTATGTGGAACATGTTTCATATATTAACTGAACCCCAATAAACAAAAAAAAAATTATGAGTAGTAAAAATTAATATTTCATATATTAACTGAACCCCAATAAACAAGAACTTATATGGAACATGTTTCAATGCCACACCATGACAACTTGAGTCACTAATATTATGTCATACATAACTTTCTTTCTACATGGCATTACGTTGTTAAACTAGCTAGAATGCTATAGTGACGGTGAATATAATCCATATAAATTTTTCTCCTAAAACAATTCCTTATTTCCCAACTATGAGCGCCAATGAACGGATAAATTGTGCTTTTGAAGCGGTTACACTCATCGCATCTAACATCAAAATGGGTTGAATTTTGAGATCAGTTCATCTCCTTCAATTGCTGATGACTTTGGCTAAAGTCGATGGTCCCAAGAGCAAGAAAACTTCGATCAGTTTTTTTTCTTTCCTTTACTGATTTGTGGAGAAGACTTGGGCTATTCAGTTTGGCCATCTCTAGGGTGTTTTTTAATTTTTTTATTTATTTTTTTTTTTTGGTGTCAAAGTACGCATTACGCATTAGGGTTGAATTACGTACATTCTGCTTCGTGTAGTCACATGGCAGGTATGCGTTGCTTTCGTTGACCTTCAAATGGTTAATATTATAAAACTATAACGTATAATAAAATGGATGATATATACAAGCAAATGTAAAAATGGATTAGAATGTAACAAATTAACACACAGACATATTCTGTTCACCCACCGTTTGCTCTTAATTCAATGGTAGTTAGGTGACCATTTAACTTTTTTGTTGTGCTTTCTGCTCTACCATTTGATTAATATCGAACAGTAAATGATCATAATTTTTTGAACCTTAGATTCTAGGAGAAGAAGAGTATCCCAAGTTAATATAAGAACTACGAAATTAGGTGTAAGGAGTAACCAATCTAAGGCTATACTCTTGACAAGTGTCATAAGATTAGACAAGTAGTTAGTAGTTTGTTAAACAGTTAGCTTATATTGTAAGCAACATTAGTTGTATATATATACTCTAAGGATGATGTAAACAGTTAAGGAAAATAATCAAAACAAATAGATTACTTCTTCTCTAAGAATTCTCTCTCTCTCTCTCTCTCTCTCTCTCTCTCTCTCTAAGTCTGCTATGTTCTTCTTCTTCTGCATATGATCAAGCTTGGTTAACAAAGGGACCTACGTAATTGAAGAAAAGGGGGCAAATGGTCCATGGCAATGTCTCCTGGGAATGGTCTAACGTGAGCATCATGTTAGTTGTCAACATGGACCAGGCCTCTCACTGTCCCCCAACTGTTAATGTATTTTTAGCTTATATATAGCTCGCTGGGTGTGGTGGGGGGCACTTAAACGAGGATTTCACATGCCCTAATAACCCCCTCTCCACTACAAACCACGTGGCTCCTATCATTCTTTAACTAATTCCCTCTTCATCTTATTCTATCTGTGTTCAGCTAGCTATGGCTAATACGAGAATAGCATGAATTGATTTGGTTGTTTAAAACAGTAATAGTTGATTTTGGGAGTCGAAGGATCTAATCGTGTCTTACTTGTCGTCCCATAACCATACTTAAATCCAGCAAAGTGGCCCAACCCTAGTTGTCACATATATTTGCATCAATCAGATCATTCTAGCCAAATGAGAGACCGGCCGGACTTCAGGTATGGTTTTAAATGCATGGATAAATATCTTAATTAACCTGGACTATAAGTATATAATGCAAGGATAATTGATTACATTCAATTTCAGAGCATTAATTACATTAGACTCTAATGAAAACAAATGATAAATCTCACCACATTGATATTAGAATCCGACAAAGTTTGTTAAGAAATGTAATACTTCAACTTTGTTTAAAAAAAAAAAAAAATGGAGCTTTGAGTGAAAGACTGAGGTAGCTTGTCAAATCTTCACATCCTGTTTCCCTGGATATTCATCGTCTGTGAAAGGTGAATGCATGGAGGAGTGTGAATAGCTCTTTCATTAAAAGGACCTGAATTATTTGATGATCTTATAAGGGTTCCTCAGATAAGTTGATCCGGCGGATTCCCTTTATGCCCACGCTGCAATGTACTTTCTAGTTCCCCGACTGTCTTTTAGTAATTTTTTGGTCTCTTAAAGATATTGAAAAAAATTCTCATCAAATTCGAACCTCTCAATTTAACTGTTGGTGGTTTTCTTGATGTTCCATGTTAGTTTTTTTTTTTTTTTTTTTTTTTTGGCTTTAACTAAATGGTTTAAAATATAGTTTCAAATTTAACTTTTTTTTCCACAAGAATGACTAAATGGTTTAATAGTTTAAATGTGACCTTTTTTTTTTTTTTTTTTTTTAACAAGAAGGACCTTCAAATAAAGAATAACAATATATTTCCATTTGGGGTTTACTAAAACAAAATCTGAAATGGATCACACAATATATTTTATATATAAGAATCAAAGTCTACAGTTCTTCATGTGATTGAAATGGTTTTTTATGCTTTCTCTACGGTGAAAGGGAGTGAATCCTTATTCTAATCTAATTATAGCATATTTCTCCAACTAGATCTTCCCCAGTTTTATGAATCTGAGAAAATTTCCAATGAAAATATGCAAAACTTGAGAAGCTAAAAACATATTATTTCATTTATTTTTTCAAGAGACGTAAATATGATTTTTGGTCTAATTGATGAGATGTAAATTTAAATTTATATAAAAAAAATGTAAATTGTAAATCGCTTTTTACAGCTTTCGCTCTAAATGGTTATTTTTCATCCCTTAAACTTGCTTCCCGCAAAAACGAAATTTATATGCTGTACATACGTATATACATCCAAGACTGCTACTGCTCTTAGGGCTGTGAAACGTTGGTTTCAGATTACCAACTAGATCTTCACATTCACACACACACACACACACACATATAGACGGATCCTTTAACAAGAGGGATCTCCATTATTTTTAAAAAAATGGGAACACCCTCGTGACCGTTGAATTGACTTTAATGAAATTGTGTGGTTGAGATTAAATCATAGGTCGCACAATCTCAACCATACAATTTCATTAAAAGCCAAATCTAACAGTTAAGAGGGTATTTCTATTATTTTTTTTTTTAAAAAATAGGATCCTTTTTGTTAAAGAATCTGTATATATAGATACATATTTTTTTTTTTTTGTTCAAAGTATATATACATATAGTATAGTCAATACTAGGGTTACTTCATAGTTGCTAATTTCTTTGATACTGACAGACCCACCTACTCTTCCAATAGCAAGACCTCTAAGCCAGAGAGGATCAATGCAGCTATATACCGCAGTGAGGTGTCAAAACCTAACAAGCAAATAAAATATATGCCAAAAACAGCGAAGGAAATCTAGGAGCTAGCAGTGAGTGAAACGACCCATCACCATCACCATCGCCTTGCTCGGCCTTATAACTAATTAATTGCTTCCATCAAATACAAATTGAAAAGCAACGAACAACTGTCTGTTAATCACTTTTTAAACCCATAAATGCATTTGTTAATGGTGACTTCATGTGTGAAGTTTTTTTAACTCAATTTATATCTTTCCTGAAAAGCGGCAACTATAGGGAGTAGGGACTAATAATCTATGTGAATTACAATGGGAAGGCTTAGAAACCAGGTAGCAGAAACAAAGGGCGGACTATGGGTTAGAAGTTGTTATGAATAATAATCGTTGTTTGCTTTAATAACATCCTAATCAAACCATCACTAGCATATTTTCAGTCTAATTAATTATATTTATTTACATTTGTTTGTTACTTTCTTTTAACAAACAATATTATAATCTACATTAAGAGAGTAGGGAATAAGTTAAGCCTCATAATGAATTAACAATAATATGGTTCAAATTCGTTTCTACAAGAATTGAATCTAAGATCTCTCACTTACAAGTTAAGAAAAATACAATTAGACCGTAATACTAAGTGATATTTGGTACTTTTATGTTATACCTTCATCAGTGCATTGCAAAGTTTGAATAGCAAACGTCGAGTCACCGCCGTCCAAATGGCAAGGCAAGACATTATCATGAAAATACGAATACCAAAGATTTGCTGCTCAAGTTCGGCAGTCCAATTAGGATGCCCCGACTCATGAATTAAAAAAAATTGATCAATTTTCGGTTGTTCAATCACGATTTGCTGCTTAACTTTTGGAGGTCCAAACCAATGGGCCATGTATTAGGAGAAAAAATTAAAATATTCATTGGATGAAAGGATTTGAAAGACGGTTTAGATTTTGGCAATAATATTTAGTTTATACTAAGTTAGTTGGAATAACAGAAAAGAAAACCATTTAAGGTATTTGGTAATAAAATCATTTATAATCAACAGACCATGTTGTTAATATATAATGCTTGCATTCCTGCTTTGGGGATAAATTCATTCCTTCATTTGCAAATAACGTATCTTTACTGTAAAAAATTTATAATCAGAACCCTTCAATTCTTTAAAATTCATTTAAAGATCATCCTATAAAAAATTATTTGAACTGGAGTTCATTTAGTTATCCGACTTTATCAAATAAATTAACAGTGTAGGTACCAAATAATATATTCACAATGAACCCTCCATTTATTAGTACATTTGGATGATTACACGAACTCCGATTTGAATGATTTTTTATAGGATGATCTTCAGATGAAGATTAAAAAATTCAGTGGTTCTGATTATGAAATTTCTGTAATGAAGATACTTTATTCACATGTGGGGAAATGAGCTCATTCCCCCAAAGAGGAACACGTTTTATCCTTCATTAAAATATTTGATTTTGAAAAACAAAAAATGGACCCCAAAATAAAGAATTTGGCTTCCAGATATAGTATCTGTTTCTTTTTGTTATTATAATTCTATATAATTATGAGTTGGGTGATGGAGATTAGTTATTTCGTTTTAGCGTATGGAGATTAGTTGTTTAATTGGTACATATTTGTTTTTGTTTAATGTATTTTTATTTTTGCAAAAGTTTATCAGTCATCGGTATCTCTGAATTTTTCTGACTAGTTTGTGTGCCTTCTTTATGCTAATTGCTGAAAAATTTATACTTGCATGCATATTCTAACGATGGGTATAAGTTGGTGACATATATAATTGAGTCCTTCTAAAAGTCTTCTCTTTAATTTATAGGATAATAGTTTGCCATAAAAGAAGGCAATTTTAAGTACCCGCTTTGATTATTCTTAAATAATCTTATATTAAATCTTTTGAAACATATATATATATATATATATCGTGCATATAATTTCATGGAATCTTAACAAAAATTGACTTAACCTCAAGAGCAATTTTTAGGCTCCCTAATTAATAGTTATTAGTCTCATGGCAAATCCAATTTCTCCTCTAAATGAAGGGAAAACAAAACAAGGTTTATAACAAATGATTCTAGTGTTTTCCCTGTTTTTATACCTAATTATAAAGGAGATTAGAGTGATGATGTTAAATGAAGAAAAAAGAGAGATGCCCTTTATGTTCCTACCGAATTTTTCGAGGTTGACTCAAATCAAAACATTGTTTGGCTATTAGGGTAATGGGCTTATCAGACACAAGAACTTGTACGAACGAACTTAAAGGTTAAAATAAAATAAAATAAAAAAAAAGAAAAATAGAGGAGAAAAATGGCCGACAAAATTAGTTGTGGCTACTAGAGTCAAGAAGCATATGGACCAGGGGGCACAGTCGTAGGTCGAAATTTTCAAGGACCTTGTGGGTCACTCTAGCCATTTTCTATGATACTCGCTGTCGGTAAGGCTTTCTAAACAAAATTAGACCCCAGTCTTAATTCTTGTTTCTTTGTTTTTTCAGTTACAATCTGATTAATGCTTCTTTGTACACTCGTAATCCCCACTCAAGTTTGTAGGTGGTGGAACACACTTCCTAGTTCAAGAAAATAGTGACAAAAATTAATTAATTAATCTTGATTAGTAAACACTAAACTTCATTGATTTTTGGGTTTTGGGAATGTGGAGGTCCTGCTTGATCAATGTCTTTGCTTTGGACGGTGGATATAAAAGCGCGTAGAATTATCGTGTTATCTTTGATATTTTACTTGATCAAAATTTATGATTTTACCTGACCAAAATTCATGAATCACAAATATTAAGTAAGGGGTGATGCTGGAGATGTCATTTATTTAAATCATGTTTTGTAGACCATATGATGTGGTTGATGATGATTGAATTCCTTGGTTAAATATGGACATAAAAATTTCCTCGTTAACCTCAAATAGTTACACCAAATAAAGATAAAGAGGGGTATTCTATTAAACACAACTATGCCTTACTCAAGTTCCCAAAGAAGATCAAGCAACCTTTCATCGATACATTATTCTTTTTCTTTTATTCGATATTTTTGAAATCTTTTATTCAATTTTGATAGAAAATAAATGAAATTTGATATTCTTGAGTAGTCTAATTCCCTTTGAACGATGAATTTCCCTTTTACAAAATATGATCTAAAAACATGATCTCCCTAACATTTTTCCTAAGAAAAATAATGAACGTTTGTTTTTGCTCACCACTCTAAACTTTGGTGTATGCTCACCATACACCTAATCATCTGACACGTGCCATTTCACATAACCTTGGTTAATATTTTTCAAATTTGAAAAGGTAACATTTACTGCAAAAGTTAGCTAGAATTAGGTGAAAAGACAGTACATGACAAATAATTAAGTGTATGGTGAACCTACACCATAGCTATAGAGCATAAATGTTCCCTTGTTTGTCTTAATTGTTTGGTTACTCAGTGTGACGTGGCATTCCTTTGTTAGACAAATCCTTTATATATGTTTAAAATATAATGATTATTTTTTCGCTATATATAGACCTCTCCACTCCAACACCATCCAATATCCCACTTCAAACTTGTAATCCAAAACCAAAACAAAAACCTCAAGCTCTCTCTCTCTCTTCTTTTGCTATCTCTTCCTATTCACACTTTTGTGTTATAGCTTGTCACCAAAATGCACATGTTATCCAGAAACGCTACGTTCAACTCTCACGGCCAAGACTCCTCCTACTTCTTAGGCTGGCAAGAGTATGAGAAGAACCCCTACCATGAGGTCCACAACACAAACGGGATTATTCAGATGGGTCTTGCAGAAAATCAGGTAAATAATTATTATAATTTAGTAGCTTAATTAATTGAACAAACATGCATAAATGTTACTATACAATGACGTAGCCAGAAATTATTCGGTGGGTGGGCTAAGCTAAAATTATTACTACGAAATCAAGTTTTTAATCCTATATTGCCTACATAAAATTATATAATAGTAAAAACTTGAATGTAGCAATTTGAAGCAAAAAATTTATGCTATGTTTTCTAGGTTTCTAGCCTTCAAAACTTTCAAGTGAATAAAATAAGGAACCATTTGTGATATGGAAGTTTTAATTTATTATTATTAAATATAATATTGGTTAAAGTGATGAGTTTATTTAACATCTATTACCTCTTATTATTCTTAAAAATAGGCTTACTAATAAAAAAATTTCATTTCTTTTGTGAAATATGACAATTAAAAATCATAAACTAACCTAAAAATTAATATTTTTAAGCGTGAAGAACCAAACTCTCCCTATGCTATAGCCTAGGAGAGCCTTGTACTTGGCTCCGCCCTTGTTGCCATATATAGTAATATTTAGCATATAAACTTTGTACTCATTATTTCAATTTTGTCCAGCTCTGCTTTGATCTTCTGGAGTCATGGCTCGCTAAGAATCCAGACGCAGCTGCATTTAAGAAAAATGGAGAATCCATATTTGCAGAGCTTGCACTCTTCCAAGATTATCACGGCCTTCCCGCATTCAAAAAGGTGAACTTATGTATATAATATAGTGCTCACTTTTCGTTAATGCAATTCAAAGGTACTACTCTAACAAGTAAGTTCTAGCCAGTTGCATATCTGACTCAGCTTTTGATCATTCTTCTTACAGGCATTGGTAGATTTCATGGCAGAAATCCGAGGGAACAAAGTGACCTTTGATCCCAATCACTTAGTCCTCACCGCCGGTGCAACTTCAGCCAATGAGACCCTCATCTTCTGCCTCGCTGACCCCGGTGAAGCTGTTCTTATCCCTACACCATACTACCCAGGGTACGTATCTTAATAATCACTTGATTATCCTTTTCAATTTATTTTCTTGTTTTACAAACGATTTGAACTTGAGACCTACCAAGTTTTTAGTATCTGAAGTGACTCGTGAACTTCATTTCATGATAAGAAATAACTAAACATTAATTCATCCCTAAAAATATTTTATTACGTTTCTTACAGATTTGATAGAGACCTCAAATGGCGAACTGGAGTCGAGATTGTACCCATTCACTGCACAAGCTCCAATGGCTTCCAAATTACTGAACCCGCTCTACAAGAAGCCTACCAAGAAGCCGAAAAACGCAATCTCAGAGTCAAAGGCGTATTGGTCACGAACCCATCAAACCCATTGGGGACCACAATGACCAGAAACGAGCTCAACCTCCTCCTTTCCTTCGTTGAAGACAAAGGCATCCACCTTATTAGCGACGAAATTTACTCCGGCACAGCTTTTAGCTCCGCATCCTTTATAAGCGTCATGGAAGTTCTCAAAGATAGAAAATGTGATGAGAATTCCGAAGTTTGGCAGCGAGTTCACGTTGTCTATAGCCTCTCTAAGGATCTTGGTCTTCCGGGTTTTCGAGTCGGGGCGATTTACTCCAACGACGACATGGTTGTGGCCGCTGCTACAAAAATGTCAAGCTTTGGACTTGTCTCTTCTCAAACTCAGCACCTTCTCTCCGCCATGCTATCCGACAAGAAACTTACTAAGAACTACATAGCCGAGAACCAAAAAAGACTCAAACAACGTCAGAAAAAGCTTGTCTCCGGCCTTCAGAAAGCCGGCATTAGCTGCCTCAAGGGCAATGCTGGCTTGTTCTGTTGGGTGGATATGAGCCACTTGCTTAGGTCCAACACCTTCGAAGCCGAAATGGAGCTTTGGAAAAAGATTGTATACGAAGTTCGCCTCAATATCTCTCCTGGATCGTCATGTCATTGCACGGAACCTGGTTGGTTTCGTGTCTGCTTTGCAAACTTGTCCGAGGAAACACTGGACTTGGCAATGCAGAGACTGAAGGCCTTTGTGGGGGAATATTACAACGTCCCCGACGTCACTGGCCGCAGCCAAAGCAGCCAGTTAAGCCACTCGAGAAGACGGTCACTCACCAAGTGGGTTTTCCGGCTATCGTTCGACGACCGCAGCCCTATTCCCGGTCGATGAGAGGTAGCCTGGTCTAAGTACAAGAAACCGCCAAAAATTAAAATTGCAGTTTAGACCAAACAAACTTTATTTTATTTTTTTGCCAAAAGTTAATTGGTTGAATTTTTATTTTACGTTTTAGTTATTTTTTTTCGAATGTAGAGAAGTGCGCACTCGGTCCGTGTTGTGGATGTGAAGTGGCTTTAGCTTCGTTTGTAAAACTAGTTTCAGTCATTTGCGTGGGCACCAAATTTCCTTAATGTCTTCAAAAACTATAATTAATCCATTGTGATTATGATGTATTATTAATTCAATACAATGTGATTAGTGTATCTTGTAGATTCTATATCCTAGTGTGAACTCCCATAATCATATGCTTCTTGCCAATTGCCATATAGCATACGTAGTGGCGCCACCGTAGTTTGCGGCTTGAGAAGGTGACTGACTCATATCATATATACGCTGCCGACGTTGGCCGGCAGATCTCCACTAATGCTTGAATGCCGTCTACATTCTCAAAGCCGTGTGTGTAGGAAAGTCAAACTTTAATATATTTAAGATTATGATTTGCTTCAATCAAAGTTTTTGTGTGCGTTCAGGTCATACTGTGGGAAAAGAAAGCCAAATATTGTGCTAGGGTTCCAAATAACATTCCATCTTTAAGATAAAATTTTAGCTAGCCCTTTTGCCATGAAGAGAAGATTATTTCATGTGTTATAGTATGGATATGTGCATGGTTGAATATTCCAATTCTAGGATATATGAGTGAGATAATAACACTATAATCGTCTGAATACACCAAAAAGTTTCTCCATCAAGAGCAGCCACCAACTGTATCATATATAAAGGGGCTATAATGTTTTTTTTTTTTTTTTTTTTTTTTTTTTTTTTTTTTCAGGTTGAAATATCACATGGGGTGGAGTGGACTCATTTTTTCTAAGTGAGCATGTTATTATCTTTAAACGATATGTAACGATCAACCAACATTAATATGTGATACAGAGTGCGGTATCATTAATTTGGTACATCTTCTTAGTATGGCATGCTTCAAAAAGGCTTATAACCTGCGTTTATGTCATTTTGGGCTCAATTGGGAATATCCGGTCCCTCTTCGTTGCGAAACAACTCGTTAACTTGTCCAGCATGTAGTGACATCCACGAGCAGGGGTGGAGGTATGAAGGGAACAGTAGGGGCGCGTGCCTCTTATTTTACCAAATTTCCCTTAACTAATGTCCAAAATTTCACTAGCAAATCATGCTTTCTAGTGGATTTTGATGAGTTTCTAGGGTTTGACCAAAAAATAAAAAAAATTGATTTTCTAGGGTAAGTCTTCAATATTTCGGTTTTATATCTATTAGATTGGTAAGTAAGCACACATATTATTTTCTCAATTCAATTCTGATCGTTCATTTTTCGTAGTACTGAATAGTCCTAATTATTAAAGAAAAATTGGATTTTCTGATGCCAAACATATAAGATTTGGTATTCTAAAGTAATTTCTCCCTTGTCAACACGTAGAGTAACGACTATGACTATGGGACATTTTTACCATGCTCACTTTATCTATGTCACTAAGTGTTTGGCTCATGGGATCTCATCAACTCTTGCACTTTAAAGTCATAATTAATTCATGAATTTTAAATGGTACAAACTTTAGGAGAGCTACTAGACCCACCTCATTGTCTTATTTCTCCACCGCATTATAATATCTCACCCACTATAAAAATTTTAAAATTAAAATTTTATTTTCCCACCCCCTATAAATAACCTGTATCATAGTACCAGCACCACACCATCGTTATCTTGTTTCCACCTCTAGTCTCCTCTGGAACTCTTTAGCAGCAAAATATGTCAATTAGCCAACCCAAAATCCCAGAATCCAATACCATTTTCTCAATCTTGTTCACAAGCTGTCTATCTCTAGATTTTGTACTATGGCAACAAGTCACTTGCACTTGTAGCAACTATCAAGCAAGGAAGTTCGGGGTAATAAGCAACTATCAAGCAATGAAGTTCGGGGTGATAAAAAAACAAACTAAAAGGTTAGTTACCACCATGGTGACGCTCTCAATCTCCACAACCATTAAAATTCAATGGAAATTGAAATTTAAGCCCTAAACAAGAAGTGACTTGCCCTAGAGGAGAGGGGCACTCCTCTTTCCCTTCCTCCACCACCACAACTTTGACGTGCTCCTCCTAATCCTTCGTGCTTCCGGCCGTGGTGGTCGGTACAGAAGCCGAGAAAAGAGAGATGAAACGTGAAACAGAACAAAGAAACGGGGACAGAGAGAGACAATGGGGGAGAAATGGGGTAGGGGTTTAAAAGTCTTTTTATAAAATTATAAACATGTTATTAATACTTTTGAGATTTTATTAAAATATGGGGAAATAGGACAATGGCGTGGGATTATCAACACTCCTTTTTTAAGAGAGAAGATAAAAAAGGTGAAGCTCTCATAATACCCAAATTGCCCTTCTCCTATTGGAATTTAAAAAAAAAAAAAAAAAACCACCATGTAAGGTGGTTAGTAAGTTCATTATTTTTCAAGGCATATTTATCGATTTGCCTCCTAAACTTGTATGGAGCTATCAATTTCCCCCCTGAACTTTTATAATTAGCCAATTTCTCCCTTGAAATTTAATTTTAGCCGATTACTCCTTAAATTTTTATAAATATCCAATTTCCCTCCTGACACTAGATTTAAAAAAAAATATATTATCCAATTTTTTATCCATTTTAATCACGCGGACAACACATGACAATTGTATGGGGGCAAAAAGAATGGAAAATTGAATGGATGAAAATTGAATGAAAAATTTAAAATCTAACGCTTGGGGGAAATTGGCTATTTATAAAATTTTAGGGGGTAATTAGCTAAAGTTAAAGTTCAAGGAGGAAATTGGCTAATTATAAATGTTCAAGGGGCTAATCGGCTAAAATTAAAGTTCAAGGGGAAATTGTCACCTCTATACAAGTTCAAGGGGCAAATCAACAAATATCTCTTCTTTTTTTTTTAAACATATTCTAATAAAAAACAATAATATCCAAAATAGTAAAATTAAAACAAAAAAGTAAAACACTAAAAAAGAGTCAATTGTCACACGCAGATCCATAAGGGTTAGTAAGTTGATCTATTGTGCAACTCAGCTCAATCCTCCACCCTTTTTTGTAAATGAATCATTGTATTAGAAAAAGTAAATTATTTTATATCTTAAGATTGAGCACTACTATTAAATTATTTTAATTTTGGATAGGCAGGGTATTAAACTAATGGTTTGTTAATCTGATATAACACCAAAATGTAGGTCTCCATCGATTTTACTGTCTAGTTTTTAGTCCGAAGGAGCACTAAACAGGAGAATACTTAATCCCGCTCAGGGACGTAGCTCATCCGAAAAAGTCCCAGAAACCTAGTTCATGATGACATTCCATTGTATAATACCAGCCCCAAAAGAATACCACTAATCTGTAGAGCTTAGGCTTATGTGGACCAATTTAATTAGGAGATAATTAAAGCCATGGAGACCCACGAACTTCTTTTTGTATGGTAATGCATGTTGAACTGAAAAGGAAAGCGAGAATGGAATAATAATTTAACTAAAGTTAGAACTGTTGTGGATATTCAAAGTTGATCGTCAGCAACTACGCACGCTGATGGGGAAGAGTTATTTGCAAGAAAGCTAAAAAAGTCTTGAACTTTCTGGGAGTGATGAGTGCTTACAAAGTTCATGTCTCTGTTGATAGCTTACGCGGTTTCGCCCATTAAGGACTCTGCTCTCAAATGTAATTCGCTTTATGCATGGAGACAAATCATAATGCAAAAGAGAATATTGAGAAAAAGATAAAAACTAAAAAAAAAAAAAAGAGATAATTCTTTTTCTCTATTGGAAAAAAACTGTTGATGTTTGCTCTTTCTACTAAGTAAACAAATTGATCCGACCCTAAATTTGGTTAATAGCCATTTTAGGTTCCGCATGCTTGCCCTAACAACCCTAAACTTGTGTTCCTCGCAACCCACACAATTTAACTGATTATTATAAGCATATCATATTATAGTGGCAAAGCAATTTGACATTATAGTAGAAGTAAATTTAATTAATTAGTTAGTTTCAAACATCGAGAATCAACATCACTCTTTACCCCACAATTTCTGAAAGATTAGTTTGTGGTACACTTAAAAAACAACAATACTTTTTGAATTAATGATCTTTTTGTAATGTAACCATGTTACACATAACATCATATTTTGCTAATGTAATATGATGTCCACCATCAACATTGTAGCGTTATAAACAATATTATTATTATTATTTTTATAAATTAACTATAATTATGTATCATTGAAAAATAAACTTTGACTATTATAATGTAACTTTTAATAAAACAGTAGGTACCAACACTTCTTTTTTTTTTTTTTCCTTTCTTAAAAATAAGGTGTTGTAGCATTTCTTTTTTTATTTTCTGAAAATATAGAACATACTGATAGGCAACACATCAATCCAAGCCGCGATTCCCTAATTTGTGTTGTTTAATATGAATTTCAGATTAATTAATAATTTAGATCAGCTTTCTTCATCTTATTATGCGAACTCCAAGTAACAGCCATTTCGATGCCATGTGACGAGAACAAAATGCTGCCACCCCTCGTTGACCTGTATCAATTAGAAAGTGAAAGAAATATTATCTTCCATAAAGAAAAGGGAAATATTAAAAATTAAAATAAAAAATTGGTTGGACATATTTCAATTTAAATAATTCACCTACCATCCATATTATAATTTCAAATTATATCAGATTTATAATGATTCATTCTGGTTGTTCGATTATTACAACAAATTTCTGATAAGTAACCTCCCAAACGGCCCATGATCTTTGCATATGATAGGATTTAATTTGTTAGCTCTCATTAATAATAAGTTATAATTTATATGTATCAATTAAAATATTTTTCCTATAAAATATCAATTAAAATATAGAAGTCGGAATTTTGGTCGATTTCCATGTTCTTTGTTGACTCTGTGCATGTGTTCCTCAATAAAACCTGGTTTTTGATGTACAAATATTCTGGGTTTATATGACTCATCAGTGTGTTAGTAAGACTGAGGTGCATTAAAATGGAATTGGATCCTCTCTGAGGCAAATTCTTGGAATTCTCTTGATTCAATAACACGGGCCGTTGGATTTTGATCTAACGGTTACAATTATTATAATTTTAAAGGAACTCTCTGTTTGTAGCCGTTGGATCAAAATTCAACGGTTCGTGTTAGTGAGTCAGGAGGATTCTGAGGATTTGCCTAGAAGAGGATCCAATTCCCATTAAAATTGAAGATCTCAGGCAGGTCTACCATACACCATAATTTAATTAGTCGATCTTTCACTGTTTCGTCTGTTTCACACCATGAGCATTTTTAGCATATTTAATTATCTCCATTGCTTGTGGTCAAGGGTCAAACTAGGACAGCCAATGAGATCTCAGGAGGCAGATGAAAAAATATTTCCATTAAAACATTGGAGTCCTAAAATTATATATTACTTAATCAAATCTCTAAATTATAAATAAACAAACACTTTAATCGTCTCTCTGTTAGTATTGTAGGTAATTAAGCGGAGATCTGTATGTTCTATTTTCATTTTTTGTCAATCTTCCTTCATATATGGATTGTTACAATATTACCAAAAAATTCATTTGTGTTATCTCTCTTAGTATCACACATGATCAACTGAGATAGTACAAATAGAAATATTTTTTTTTTATATAATAGAAAATGATTTTTCTCTTAGATTAATTTAGTATGATCCACAAAGTTAGAGTACTTAATTAACACCTTTATGGTATGATGAGTAGGCTAAGTACTTTAGCAAAGCAGTCTAAGTGATCAGGAAACAGCTAATTAATTGGCTTTTCATGCAGACACGAAGAGAGAAAAATTCAGACATGAAAACCTTTTGACAGATGTTCCTCGACAAAGAAACAGACACCAAACATTTGCCATTACCATTAGACCTAAATTAACCCTACAATGTCTCTACTTTACAACTATCATCATCATATAGTGACATTGACAAGAAAGGTAGAAAAAAATTAAGTACTCTAAAATGTTAGTTAGAAGTAAATATATCTAAATTGCCATTATTTGAGGCAGTTTTTTCGTTTGGAAGCAGGCATATGAAATTTTTAATTACGTGGGTATGGGTAACATGTGGGTTACACATGAGCAAACCCTAGGGTATCACATGTGAGGGGAACATAAAACACCTGCATGTATAGATCAAAATAAATGAATTTTGCAGGCATATGAATATTGAGGGGAGGGTAGGGTTTTAGGGTTTCTCTCGAACCTCAGTGAAAAAAGCAACCTGATATGCCCTCCCGTAGGTCATGAATACATGGAGGGAGACAAAGGAGGGCCACATCACATGAAAATAGCTCATTGCTTGATGTCACACTGGTGCCTCCTAACCCACTTCCCATACCAAGAATATTTGTGTATCCTACATTAGGCCCCATAAGGCTCCACAGATGGATTAGTTTCTCTGTTGAAATTTTGGTGAAAATGATTGAGCAAACGAGAGGTTTGTCTTCATTACAGAATATGATAGACATGTTTTGTTATTTCTTGGTCTCTGGTTGTTTAATTTGTGTTCTCTTGTTTAGCATGCAGGTTTTATTTAATATTAATTAGTACAAGGACTTTGAAGGTTACATTATAAATTAAGTATAATTAGATGTTTGAGAATCATATTACAGAAAAGAAAAAAGCTTTCTTTCTACGTGCACACGCAGCTTTTCTTCTCCGTGCACAAACTTTTATTACATGTATATATGAAGTTAGATGAGCTTTTTGTAGTGAAGCTTGAAGGGGCCAACAGGAATGAACGAAATGATCGATATTTTAAGTTTCTACGTGCAGATGCGTTTTCTTCAATAGCCTTCTTTTCAAAAGGATCAATTTGCAGGATATGTTCTTGACCGATGACTATTTCGTTTGAGAGTTCAGTATAGGTCATTATCATTAATGAATCAACTGGGACAGGATACCATCACTTTTTTGTTTGGTTGTAGGAATAATAGCTAGCTAACCCATTTCTTCTTGGAGAGTTTGTGTGAAAATGTCATGTACGACAGTAAAGGAATTTCTTTTACCAAACAATGACATGTTATTATATCAGACTATTCCTTACAACTATTGATTTGATGAATTGTATTTATATGTACGTATGATTCTAATTATAAATGTTGCACAACATAACAAATCAACAATCGGTGTTAAGCATTGATTTTTTATTTTATTTTATTTATTATAGTACAAATTAATTGTTCTTCTTTCTTTCTGTTTTACTTTTCTCTAGTTGGGTTCCTAGAAAACTAATCTCTTCCTGTACTTAGAAGGTGTTGTTTGCAAGGGATTTTGGAACAGCTGATTTACAAGCATTCACCACCGCAAAGGTCCGAGTTTGATTCCCCCACTCTGTATTGTATCAACAAAGGTGTTGATTGATTCCAAGACAATGTCAAGGGCGGTGTATTCCTTTTGTAACACATACAAATTTTAGCTTTCTATGTTGCCTCCCAATGTGGCTGAGATATCCCTGATATCCCGCTCAAGTAGTGGTGTACTGTGATTTGGTCACCCCCATAAACTTTTATCAGCAGGGCACCTTCCATGAAAGCTCATGCATATCCAAAGTAAATAAATCTGACCCTAAAGTCTAAGCTGTTTTGTATGTGGAGATAATTTTGGATAAATTACTATTGCATGCTCTTTTTTAAAATAGAGCATGAATTGGTGAGGGTCACAGCTGAAGTACGATGGTCTCCAATTGTCCTTACATAAGGTATCAACCTTCAAATTTTGTATTCAAAAGCCAAATGTTGCAAGACGACTGCCACTTCAGGATGGGGCCTCTTGGAATATGGTGATCAAAAGAAGGTTAAACTTCAAAGGAAATGCTTACTAGTTGGCTGCATATTGAGGATGAGACATTCTTATTTACATACAAATCAAATCTTAGCATGTAATAAGAACAAGTTTTTTCCTATTGTTCCTTCAACAATTTGTATATTTGTTAGACATATAAGGAGTGATTACTATTTTCATTTTACTCTAACAAATTGTTGTTGTCTTGCCCATCAAGATCGATGCTGAATATGCGGAGCAAAGTATTTGGTGTAGTACTGCAATTTTCAATTTTCCATGAATGTACATGTTTAGTTGCTTTTAATTTGGTGGTACTCAAAAGAACCTTTTGCTTCTTCTTTCTTTTCTTTTTGCCAACAACTTTATGCTTACTTTGAATAATACTTTGTCTTTATGATCAGAGCAATTCATATCATAAATCAATCTACAAAGATTTTCTGCAAAAAATCAATTGAAATTAAGGTCGTTCGGTCATCGAACTGTATAAAAATAGATGAATGAAAATAGTGAAAACATTACGAAACATATATCTATTCGCTACAAATCATCTATCTTTTTACTACAGTTGATTGACAGAGCAACATTAGTTTTAATTCATTTTTTGCATATATGATCTTTACTGAGAATAGTTCCAATAATAATTAAACACGAAGTTCTATGAATAAAACACAAATAATTTGGATAAAAATTTCTTACTCATCATTGAATAGCTAAATATTGCTGCTTTGGGCAGATTAAAAGCCATTGAAAGAGGAAGTCTAAACTGGGTTTTGTGTTCCTAACCGACAAATCCCAAGGGCCCAAGATGGTGCACTAGGCTTAGCTTAACTTTAGACTTTAGCAAAACCCAAGATACTAGCAGTAGACTCCGGTCATTATTCTCAAATTTGTAGTCAAACTTAACGTGCAGGGAGAAAATGTAAATTTTAGGGAGACGGAACAATGGTTAAATTTCAAAGACACAAGCCACACTCTAAGCAAATTTCACATCGGATCAGTCAAGACAGGCACCTGAATACTACGTATTTGGTATAAGCTTTGTAATGTGGGTCTGGTCAAAGTAAAGATCCAATTCAATTAACTTACTATGATTTCATGCCAAACTTCAAACTGACGGGCAAATGGTCGAATACTGATATTGTTATCAACTTAATCTCTTGCTTGTCCAACAAGATTGTCTTTTATCATAAAATGAGTTGTGTAATTGGGAATGGAACCATGTATTATATATGCAAATAAAATGAGTTGACACGACACGAAAATAATGAGTTTTAGGTCAACACGATAACTAATCAGGTCATTATTGGATGATCCGTTAATAACGGGTTCTTAACGGGTATACACGCGGATAACACGTGGGTAACCCGTTTCAACCCGTTAAGAGAAAAATTATTTTGATAATTTTAAAGTTTAATTGCTAAAAGAATTATTATAAAATACAATAGCCATATTAATATATACAATATATTCTATATTAAATATATAGTTTTGTATTATTATTCTATATAAGTTTTAAAAAAAATAGTTTTAGTCATTATTTATTTTTATTATGAGAGTTCCTTATTATCATTACTAGGATAAATTTTACTTAACATGTTGTTGTCCAAAATTAAAATAAACTAATATAGTATTTGTATAGGCAAGAACTAAGAAAACATACATACAAGTATGAAAAATGCGAAAGAATATATAAACACTCGTGATTCATCATTATTCTTCCACAAGTAGATAATGGTTACACTTATATTATCATATAGATTTTTAAAATCCTCCAAACCCTCATGAATAATGTTTTTTATTTGAGGGCAAAATAAATAAAATAAATAATAGTTATTGTAGAAGTGTAAAAAATGTAAAAAAATATATATAATCACTCATAGTGACAAGTTTTACAACTTTCATGAAGAGGTTAGCTTCGAAATCCAACACATAAACATTAAATTTATATTTAACCGTCGATTGTCCTTTACGCTTTATTCTTCTTACTGAACTTCATTTTTAAAATTTTCTTTTTTGAAAACATGATCTTCTGGCCAATGTAAGAAGATGAATGGTTTAGATCTTTGATATCACGTTTCGATATTTACGTTTAATTAAAATATGAGTCGATGTCATATAGTTTGTAGAAATTTTATAAACATCAAGCAATATTTTTACTAACCGTAAAACTCTGAATATAATATCAACGATCCAAACCGTTCATCTTCCTACATCGTCTAATAGATCATGTTTTCAAAAAACAAAATCTAAAAAAACAAAATTTGACGAGAACAATGAAGCGTAAATGTAAACAACAATCAATGGTTAAATTTTGATCTATGACTTATATGATTATAGTGGTGAATTTCGAAGTTAAGCTCTTTATGAAAGTTTTAATGCTTGTCATTACGAGCATTTATATATTTTTTCTATATTTTTTACAATTCTACATTAATTAAAAAACTATTAAAGACTTTACTTAAATAATAGTCGTAATATAAATGAGAGTAAATCTATACCGTTTGATTCTATTTCACTTATATTATTAGAACTTTTTTGGACGAAAAAACCCCTTCTCTATTCCAATATTTTCCAATTATACTATTTGATCAATTTAGGTAAGTGAAAATATACTTAAAAGAAAAATGTGTTTTTATGTTTTGGATGTGACAATATGGTATGCATATACCTATACTTATTTAGTATTATGTTTTTCATTTGATTATTGATTGGTTTAAATATTTCCTTAACAGGTAACAGGTCGGGTCATATTACCTGTTTATATTATCGGGTTTGTGGAGCCAAAAATAATCACAATGTGTGACACATGGATCTTTGGATGAAAAGGAGAAAAATACCCTTAAGGCACATTGGGATTCCTACGCGCGAGCAGCAGACAATCATCTCTCAACCAAGTCAAAAGTGCCCAAAATAAGTAACAATTCAAAACCTATTTCATCCATTCTCATCAAATCCTTTCCACAAGGTAACTCCCAAGTCTTTCCCTTTTTATTATACTAATTAGCTAATCAATTAGGCAATTATTCTATTAATTGGTTAATTAATTAGTTAATTATTCAATTATGCCCAATTAAATATAAATCAAGAACCTAGTCCACAAAGAGAGCCAAGTGGCCGGTCCTCTCTCACCCAAGGAGGACGGCCACACCCCTATAAAAGCCCTCTCATTCTCTCCAAAACCAACTTCCAATTCTCTTGCTAAATTCTTAAAATTCTCCAAACACTTTTCCCTCAAAATTCTAACTTTGACATCAAAGGTTCTTCAACTAAAGCCCCTCCCCATTCCCCCTTTCCCCCCCCCCCCCCCCCCCAAAAAAAAATTCACCATAGCCTAGGCTATGCCATCCAAACTTGCACGGGCTCAAGCCCAAGCCGTGCCATATAAGGCCCACGACACCAAAGCCACAACCCAAGCCATGTCACTCCAAGCCTAATGTGAGCCCAACGCATTGCCAAGCTAAGCCCAAATCTCGCATTCCGTAGCCCAGCCTGCTTCAGTGGCATCCTAAGCAGCCCAAGTCAGCCCAAGACTATCTGAACCATCAAGACATACCATCGAGTCGGGGGCATTCTCACGACATTTCTCCATAAATTTGACATTTTCCAACTCAAATCTCGTGGCCGGAGTCTATCACCCTTCCACCGCTCAAGGAGGCACATTCATTCCAAACTATTCCAACCCGAATGGTGAACAACACTTGTCCCGACAAGTCACAGAGTTAACAAGCGCCCTTGCACAATATACGATCTTGGTGAATCAGCTCTTGCAAAGCACCGAGATCCAATGTGCCCCAAACGAGGTGTCCCAAAGTAGGACAAGGGCAGACAAGGAACCTCTCCAACATCGTCCTAGGAAGCAGCCATTCGACCAACCACAAATCGAGTGTTCGGGCAACGTACACTCCTGATGGGCCATTGAGATAGCGCATACTCCCGTCTTAGCTCGTGAAGGAGCGTGCACTCTCGACTAGGCCCACAGATGACTATACATTCACGGTTGGGGCCACGCTCCGATTCAACATGGACAGCCTTCAAGAGAAGCGTTCATTCACTGCTAGGCCTGCAAGGAGCATCATCCACATCACATCGGAGTAGACAACACGACGGATGAAAAGAAACAATCACTTAATCTGGCTTAAGTTCAACTGGTAACCTACGAAGAATTCCCTCGCGTGCTAGGAATTGACCACATGTAACGCTGCCGCAGCATAAACAAGCCAAGAACATAGAAGAGCAGCCTAGACCAGCAGGTCAAGACCGGAAGCAACCGAGAGCTCTGCTACCCCAATAAAGGAAAATTCAAGAAGAGGTAGAAAAGCTCATCAACGAGCAATTGCGTAATTTCCAATGCAACGAATAGGTCGATGAAGCACTAAGGCAGGATATGACCAACATGAACATGTCACCTTTCATATACGAGATCAAGCAGGAAGAGCCTCCTCGTGAGTTTAACATGCCATACTTCACATCTTTCAAAGGAGATGAAGATCCAGAGATGTACTTGAAGCATTACCAAAGCACAATGGTTCTTTATTGAAGCAACGATGCCCTTATGTGCAAAATCTTCGCCACCACCTTACAAGGCGAGGCACAAGATTGGTTTCATACCTTGCCACCACGATCCATCTGGAGTTTTGATGATCTTTCCTTGGTTTTCACTAAAGAATACTTATCCTAACGCTCGATCAAGAAAAAGTCCGACCACTTGTTCAATGTGAAGAAGAACCCAAAGGAATCACTCTATGACTACGTGAAGAGGTTCAAAGCAGAGAAGGCGAAGATCTTTGGATGCGACGACTCAATAGCAAGCATAGTCTTCCAAAATTGACTTTCAGCAGACCACCCACTGTTCGGAGAAATGATCATGAAAGACGATCTAAGTCTAGCAAACTCTTTCGCTCTGACAGAGAAACATGCACTTTAGGATGAGGCTCGACGAGCAGACAAGGCATCCGAGCAGCCTCGAAAAGAGTCAGTAGTGGCTCAAAGGAAAGAGGACCGGAAGCAGTCTAGAAAAGTAGGCAAAAAGCTAAACGTAATGACCGACCCATGAATAAAGAAGGCTTAACAACCAAGAACTACTCTAAGTTCTCAATTTCGATCCGCCAAATCCTTCGCGATGTCAAGAATGAGCCGTGGCTCAAGCTGCTAAAACAATCAAAGGGAGATACTTCCAAGTTAGATCACACCAAATACTGCGTATTCTACTGAGGTCATAGTCACACAACCGACGACTGCTACACCTGGAATAACTATCTAGAGAAGCTCGTGAAAGAAGGCAAGGTTGATAGATACTTGGACAAGCCAGATGCACAACCTAGAAGAAATGCTGACAATGATAAGGAGCCACCAACCAGAATGATTCGAATCAATCGTATCTTTGCCGAATCCAAGCATTTGGGGGCCACTAACAACTCCAAAAAGAGGAAGATCCAACAAACTCTACTAGTTTCACAGGTCCACGCAATCGACATTCAACCTGGACCTATCTTTGGCTTTACCGAGCAAGATGTATAAGGCGTCAATTTCCCACAGGACAATGCACTAGTAGTATCTGTCCAACTAACCCATGCTATAGTCGACATGATGATGGTTGACAATGGGAGTGCAGTCAACCTACCTCAACTCTTAGTAATTTAGAAGATGGGCCTAGAAATCACAATCATACGCCGAGCAGAGGTACTCACTGGATTCAACGGGCACACCTCGACTGCCATCGGCCACATCACACTTGACGTGAAAACACCACCAGTTGTCTCAAAGCTCCCTACAATGGGATTCTTGGGAAATCTTAGTTGGTCAAGTGTCAAAAAATCCAATTCTGCATCCCAGGAGGAGTAAGAGAAATCAAGTTTAACCAGGCCACATCTTGACGATGCATTGTGCAAATATTAAAGGAGTTAAAGAAGATAACCTTTACCCCCATAAAGGCTACCAAGGTCCAAAGGGATGAAGAAGCTACCCAATAGCAATTATAGCAGGCGGATCGAGAGGATGACGCCCAAGCAGACGAGATAGGATGGAAACCAAAATAGTACGCCGAAGACATCGTTCTTGATCCCCAGTAGCTGGAAAAGATAGCCAGAATCGGCGTACGTCTAAGCCTAATTGAGAAGGAAGAACTCACGGTTTTTCTTAGGGAAAACCGGGTCACCTTCCAACATGCTCAGCATCGATCCCGAGGTAGCTTGCCACAAGCTGCATGTCGACCCTGTTGCCAAATTGGTGATCCAAAAGAGAAGACATTTTGCACCTGAACGAGTAGCAATTATCGAGGTGAAATTGACAGCTACTCGAGGCCGAATTCATAAAAGAGGTAGCACACTCAACATGCCTTGCCATCGTCGTGCTAGTTGTGAAGAAAGAGAAGGGCAAATGGAGGGTTGGTGTAGACTACATCGACCTCAATAAGGTATACCCAAAAGGACCTTATCCTGTTCTTTGGATTGATCTATTGGTAGATTTAACTTCTAGGAACCAGCTGCTCATCTTCTTGGACGCATACTCCAGCTACAACCAAATAGCCATGCATGAGCTCGACAAGGAGAAAATCGTGTTCGTGATTAAGCGAGGCACCTACTGCTACAGGGTTATGCCCTTTGGCTTTAAGAATGCGGGAGCCACTTACCAAAGGTTTGTAAACAGAATGTTTAAGAAGCAAATTGGGGTAATGATAGAGGTCTATGTCGACAACATCATGGTAAAGGGCAAGTAGGAGACAGACCATATTTGCAACTTGGCGGAAACTTTCAACATCCTCAGAAAGTACAAGATGAAGCTCAACCCCACCAAATGCACGTTTGGAGTATCTTTAGGCCGATTCCTAGGGTACTTAGTAACCCAACGAGGAATTGAAGCACATCCCAAGAAAATCCAAGCGATCCTAGAGTTGAAGTCTTTAACTACCTTGAAGGAGATCCAAAGCTTGATCGGAGGAGCAGTTGCCCTCAACCACTTTTTCTCGCAGTCTAAAGATTGATGCAAGCCTTTTTTCAAGGCTACCAAGAGGGCATAACAAGACAAATGAGATGAAGAGTGCGAAAGAGCCTTCCAAAACTTGAAGAAGTATCTCACATCACCTCTCTTACTATCCAAGCCGGAAGCAGTGGAGGACATATACATTTACTTGGCAGTCTCCGAAGTAGCAGTAAGCTCTGCCCTTATACGAGAAGAGCTAGGGGCCCAACTGCAGTATTCTACACTTCTAAAGCTTTTCTTGATGCAGAAACTAGATACCCGAAGATCGAAAAATTAATTTTGGTGTTAGTTGTTATGACTCGGAAGCTCAGACTATACTTTCAAGCTCATATAGTCATCGTCATGACTCAGTATCCTTTACGATCAATTATACATGGTCTAGATGCTTCTCAACGAGTGATGAAGTGGGCCTTAGAACTTGGACAATACAGTTTCGTTTTCTAATCCTGCAGCGATAAAGGCCCAAGCCTTTACAGACTTTATAACGGAATTCATGCCTAGCTTAGGCGACGCAACATAATAGCCCAACGACGCCCCAAAAGCAGCTGAACACACCTTAGCCGCACCTACTCCATCCAATGGAGACTTCTAGCATTTGCATGTTGACAGCGTATTCAACTACAAAGGCTCAGGAGAAGGCATGGTCCTTGTCGCCCCAGACGGTTCAATGCTCTAGCAGACGATCACTTTAGGCTTCAAAGAATCCAACAACGAAGCAGAGTACGAGGCTATATTAGCAAGCCTCCGAACGAAAAAAGACTTGGCGGTGAATAAGCTTGCAATTCATTCTGATTCCCAGCTAATCACCAACCAGACTACTAGGAAGTACACGGCAAAACATCCAAGGATGACGCAATACCTAGAAAAGGTACGCAAGCAGCTTGAGGCATTTCAGATTACACTCTTACTTAAGTTCCGCAGGCAGACAACGCCCATGCAGATGCGCTAGCCGGCTTAGCCTCAGCCCTCAACCACCAACTCAAACGCTCGATTTTGGTAGAGTATCTAGACAAACCAAGCATAGAGGCCGAGCTGGCAGCCGAAGTTTCACAAGTTAGTATAACTTATAACCGGCAAAGTTCTATTATTGACTACCTGGTCAACGGCATATTCCCCACGAAAAGGTTGAAGTCTAGAAAGCTCCAAATAAAGGCGGCACACTACTACATGTGGAATGGTATTCTCATCCGAAGATCCTACACCTGACCACATCTCCGCTGCCTAGGGCCTCTTGATGACTTGAAGGTTCTATGCTCAATCCACGAAGGCGTTTATGGAAACCACTTCGGAGGCTGATCTTTAGCATAGAAAGCTCTTAACGCAGGCTACTACTGGCCTACCATGCACTAAGATGCGAAGGAGTTAGTACCAAAGTGTGACCGCTGCCAATGTTACAATCCAATACTAGTACTGCCTGCCAGCGAGCTACACCCACAAACGAGTCCTTGGCTGTTCATACAATAGGCAATTAAACTGGTAGGACCTATGCCGCCTGCTACTGAGGGCAAAGGCATGATGATCGTGGCAACCGACTACTTTACCAAATGGGTAGAAGCAGAGCCCATGACGACCACGACTCAGACGAACATAGAACGCTTCATATGGATGAATATCATTTGTCGATTTGGGATCCCTCAATCCATCGTCATCAATAACGGCCCTCAATTTGTAGGCAAAGATTTGGCGAAGTTCTTCCAAAAGTATGAAATCAAGTAGCACATGTCTACGTCGAGATATCCTCAATACAATGGGCAGGCCAAATCAGCCAACAAGACGATCTTCGAATGCCTCAAGAAATCCTTCACCGACAAGAAGGGAAAATGGCTAGACGAACTCCCTGGATGTCTATGGGCATATCGCACCACCAAAAAATGAGTAATTGGTGAGACTCATTTCTTTTTGGCATTTGGTTTGGAAGTAATCATTCCTCCCAACATCATTGTGCTAAGCATTAGCACTATCCTGCCAAGCGTTAAGCAGAACAGTAAGGAGATGACCACAAGTTTAGATCTGGCAGAGGAGAAGCGCAAACAGACCATCACTCGCATTGTAGCTTACCAACTGCAGCTTCTTTCCAGCTACAATAAAAGGGCCAAGAAAAACCTTCATCACTGCCTGCAGAGAAGGCTCTAAGAAGATAGATCTTATTTGGGAAGGTTCGTACAAGATTAACAGAGTAGGCGGCAAAGGTAGTTACACCCTTGCCACCATGAACGATAAAGAGATCAAGAATCAATAGAACGCCTACAACCTAAGGAAGTACCATGTGTGACCTTCTACTATATCAAGACCCGAAGACTCAAGCAGCTTAACGGGCACCACCTCGTAAGCCGAGAACTATCTAGTTGTTATGCAGTCTTTTACAACTAAGTTATTTGTTCATTTCACTCATATTTCAATGAGGAATTCAGAAGTAATTATAACTTGGCTTGACTACATGTCTACAATAACCTATCTCTCATTTACTTCAAAAGAAGATCGTACCCTTCTTAGGGACTCACCACAGGAATTGCACCCTTCGAGGAACCAACCATGCTCTCTAGTGCGAGAGGGTAAACTAATTCTCCAACACCCATATAGGTCTACTCTCCAAAGTAGGAGAGTAAACTCCACACTCCAAATATCTAGACGTGGATGAGCCAAGTTGCCCTAGTATAACTAGATGCATGATATCTTGTGCCAGGATTCCTAGAAGTAGCCACAATGGTCTTTTTCAAGGCTTAGCTAACTAAAGGATTTTGGGTTTTTTGGCCTAAACCGTAGGGAACCGGGCCCTAGAGACGAAGGAGGCACATTACGCAGTATGCTCTATGGACGGCTACCCTGGAAACCTAAAGCTACTACTGAGTGCACTAAATTAGCATACGGTTTCCGGAAGACTGCCTACGGCTTACCCTTCACGCAGTAAAGCCACGCTAGACTTATACAACTGCACATTCTTGTGAAAGGTTAAACAAGCTAGTGTGCATATACAAAGCCTTATCCACTGCTGACATGTTATGTAGTCGATAAGCTTCACTACTGCCAAACGCAGAACGACCAACATCAAGTCCTAAAATGTTGTGATACTTGCTATGCAACCTACAAATTGGAGAAAGCACAATCTAATGGTTATGGGGACTTGTCAACCCTATGGCTAACAACTTTGTGAAAGTTCTACACCAACATTTACGGATGCGTAGTCTACGCAGGGCTGTTTGCTTATAGAAAAGCAACACGTCTACCACTGGTCTATAAAGTCTAAAAGTTAGGGCATGAACAAAATAAGCGAAGATTGAGAAAAGCGAAGGAAACAAGTTTATTAAATTTTCTAGCAAAATTGATAAACAACTAGCAAAGACCGAAGGAGTTCAAGCAAAGCAAAAGCAACAAGGAAAAACAAAGAAAATCCTAAAGGTTACTTAGAAGACTACTTTTTAACAGCTTGGACATCCCACGACTACTCGGTCGCCACACCTTCAGCAGCGGTGATGCCCTCAACAGTGGCACCATATGGCGCTTCATCCTTAGCTACCCTAGCCTGGGCACCAACCTCTCTGACTACTTCACCAATAGAAGACTCAAAAGTAAAGGCAAGCAAGTCTTTTGGAGAAATAGAAAAGGTCTCAAAGTTTTTACCAAAAAACTCAAAGTCAGACGGTCGCCCAAATAGATGATCTACATAACCCAGCTTGTAGAAATCAGCTTGACTTTGAGTAAGCGAAGCCTCGAACCCAGCCTTCTCACCATTCAACTACTTATTCTCCTCGAGTAGACTAGCATGAACTCGCTGCAGCTTCTCCACTTCATTTTTCAGATTTTCGTTGATCTTTAAAGCACCTTGAAGTTCCAACACTTAAGGCTCAAGCCTATCAACAATCTTCTTGAAGTGGATCACTTGGTTGTAAACAGCCATCAGTTCTTCATCCTTTGCATAAGCAGTGGAGCGGAATTCAGAAATAGCACGCTCAAGATCTAGAATCTGAGGTATGTAACACTCGATCTCCTTCTCTGCACTTTCATACTTTACTTGGATCGCATCAAGCCTAATATTCAATTCCACAATTTATTAGCGAGCGGTCTCAAGCTGCAGAGAAATGGGGACAGAGATATTAGGCCCCTTTAGAGCAGTAAGTTTAGATTCCAATTTCTTGACTTTCTCAACCGAGGAGTAAACTTTGGCTGCCACAGTTTTTGCCACCTTTTTAGCAGCCTTTGTATTCTCTTGATCAAGAAGCATGGACTTGGTTGCCAGAATCGTCGTTTTCTACATTATGGCTAGCAAAGCAGTCCTCCTATACTTGGTCGTATGCTTCACAAAGGAACTTGGGCTAATAACTTCTTTGACGCCATCAACAAACTTGGCATATACATCTATGTCCTCGAGCATATTTGGTTTCAAGAGCGCACAAATCTCAACAACTTCCCCAAAAACAGACTTGGTGGATCTCTAACGACTGCCTACACTAGCAATCTCCTTATTCTCAGCATATGAGTCGATCTTAGCAGTAGAAGGAGCAATTTTTGGCACCACTTTAGCAGACAGGGGCACCTTGTCACTCTCCATAGTAGCAAACCTCTCCAAAGGTGAACTAGACTTAACCTCAGACGGACGCTTTGGCATAAACTTCTGCACCGGAGGCGTGGAGGAACTTTTACACTGAGCAATCCTATCAGTAATCAAACTAGTAGCCTTTGAAACGGCATGCGCCATCGGCACAGATCCAGCAGCTTCTTCTTTCTCGCTTTTGGAGAAAGTCAAGTGAATCACAAGCTTGAGAGTAGTTGGTAAACCCTCGCAAGCAGAGGAATAAGTCTTCGGCTTCTTCTCAACAGACATCTCTTGAGCAGCCAGTGAACCTCCGCGAGCAACAGAGGAAGTCTTTGGCTTCTTCTCAACAGGCGTTTCTTGAGCAGGAGGGGAATGCCTCTTTTTCCCACCTTCATTTGTAGGAGGCTCTACCATAATGATAGGACAAGCCAACGCCTTAGCCTTGATTCGTTTTATCTCTTCTCTCGGGAGCAGCCCACATTTTTCACTATGAAGAGGGCTAAACAGCTAATGCCATTCACGGTACTCGAATAGGATACCTAAAGCATGATGCAATTTCTTCATGTCTGGAGAAGTCTTAGGAGTTGAGCCAAACTCTGAATCTACAAAAACAGAGGGGGACAATCAGAAAATTAAAGAGCAGCTTAGCATAAATACAAAGTAGCCAAAAAATTAAGCATCTCACTTACCAGATATGAAAATCGTTGGAACACATAACTCGGAGGAAGAAACAGACTCACATTCTCTAATTATCTTCAAAGTCTCATTGGCCCAGTTATGATCTCCCTTGCTTGAGTTATCAAAAAGCTTGTGGCGAGATCGCAGCTACCCAACTCCCTCAATGTGACATATGTCAAAGAAGTACCAAAATTCATTGACAGTCAAATCTAAGTCAAAGAATTGGCTTAGATTATGGAATCCCACCATCACAAGGACCGCATTCGGAGAACATTGAGCAGGGGCACATCTTATGAAGCAGAGCACTTCTTGGAAAAAACGCGGCATAGGAAAAGTAAACCCCCACACAAAGTAGTAGGGGTGGAACTTGATGGCTCTTCGAGCCCCGTCACATGGTTCATGACTGCTACTATCCTTAAACCACTTCACATGCACTCCCGACAGAATGGCATGCCAATAAGCTTCGAGGAAATCTCTAAACAATTTGTCAAAACTAATCTTGAAGTGAGCAGCCTTGAAGTAGCCAACCTTGCTCAAAGACCCACCTTGACGGTACAACGGTGGTACACCATCATCATTCTTGTGGTTAGAAGAAGACATACTCGAAGGAATTCTACAAAGATGCAAGGAAGATTTATTAAGACGGTTGCTTAAAAAAAAAAAAAAAAAAAAAAAAAAAAAAAGTTAAAGGCCTAAACTGCAGAAGCCTAGCGTCCTCGCCAGGCCTGTTTTCCCTTGCCCGCAGGCTTCACAACTCGGCTCCAACTTGGCCCACGCCAAGTCCAAACCACCAAGCCACCCATGGTAGCCCTAGTGTTGTGACTTCTGCAAAGATTCTTTCAAGTCACCTCGACCCCCGTCTAGCCAATTTCAAGCCCCGATGCTCCCAAGAAAATTGAGAAGACAAGAAAAATTAATTTTTTCTTACCTTGGAGCGGCGTGAAGATGAAGCAAGCAACGGAAGATGATCCTTTGCACGGGCAAGATGTAGAAGATTGCTAGAGGAGGGGGAACGAATATCTTCTAAGTTCTCTCTCTCTTGTAGGGCAAAATAAATTGCTCTCTAAAGTTGATTTAATGATCCACTTAAGGTGGACTTAAATAGGCTTTGAGAGAAATTTGTTTCCCTTTCCTAGAATGGTCTAATTTCTTATTAAAGAGGGAATCTACATCAAAATAGGAAGCAATCCTAATTTTCCTAAAGCAAGAAAATCTCTACACTTGTTGCCCTTTTCTGCGAGCAGCCCAACAGGTGTGTGGGCATTTGTGGAGCCAAAAATAATCATAATGTGACACGTGGATCTTTGGATGAAAAGAACAAGAATACCCTTGAGACACATTGGGATTCCTATGCGCGAGCAGCGAACAATCATCCCTCAACCAAGTCAAAAGTGCCAAAATAGGTAACAATTCAAAACCTATTTCATTCATCCTCATCAAATCCTTTCCACAAAGTAACTCCCAAATCTTTCCACAAAATAGGTAACTCCCAAATCTTTCCCTTTTTATTATACTAATTAGCTAATCAATTAGGCAATTATTCTATTAATTGACTAATTAATTAGTTAATTATTCAATTATGCCCAATTAAATACAAATCAAGAACCTAACCCACAAAGAGATCCAAGTGGTTGGTCCTTTCTCACCCAAAAAGGCTGGCCACACCCCTATAAAAGCCCTCTCATTCTCTTCAAAACTCACTTCCAATTCTCTTGTTAAATTCTCAAAATTCTCTAAACACTTTCCCTCAAATTTCTAACTTTGGCATTGGAGGTCGAAGCCCCCCCCAACCAAATTCATCGTGGGCGCATGAGGTTCTTGGCCTTGACCTAAGGTGTGTTTTGTAGGTGCAATTTTGTCCAAGATCAAGGAGGAAGAAATTTATATCCACATGGTTGATTTTAGGTCGGGTAATTTTACTCGTTTATTTTAACGGGTGTTACACGACACGACCCGTTAAAATATTAGGTATGACATGAAAATAACACGAACACGAAAAACATGACACGAATGCTAGGTCTAAACATGACTACATCTTTAGTCGGCCACACTTAAAAAAGCAAATTTAGGTCAGGTCAATCAAGACAAGTACACGAATACTAGGCACTTAGTATAAAGTAATTTGTGTTCCGACAAAATAAAAACTAGCCAGTCAATAAACTCACTATATATCATACCCTAACATTAGACTCTAAAGTAATTAAAAAAAAAAAAAAGGTGTCCACCTATTTTAGAACACA
The DNA here is from genome assembly GCF_019419815.1 of Pyrus x bretschneideri. Taxonomy (NCBI): domain Eukaryota; kingdom Viridiplantae; phylum Streptophyta; class Magnoliopsida; order Rosales; family Rosaceae; genus Pyrus; species Pyrus x bretschneideri. The sequence continues at coordinate 2,908,094 of NW_025999820.1, read as the reverse complement.
AATTAATTATAGCACATAATTGTGTTTTAGTACCATGCAATAAGTGTGACTGAGGGATCATAGACTGGGTGACGTACGTCAAAAAGGTCCATTCCCAAAATGTATAAATATAAACAACATATTAATAAATAAAAAATTTGTCAACCAAAAGAGGCAAAAAAGTAAAGGGGCATAATGTCATTTTACAAAATAAAATTTTACTGTTTTTGTTTAAATCTCACATACAAGTGATTTTAACATCTATAATTTATTAAAAAAAATAAAAAAAAGAAGATAAAAATAAACCTCTCTCCCTCTCTCCCCACTCCCATGTTCTCTCTCATTCTCTTCCTCCCTCCTTCAATTTTAAAAATAAAAATAAAAAATTTTATACACAATTTATGTGTGGACATATACTAGTAAATAAATAAATCAAAGTAAAGAAAAGAAAAGAAAGGAAGGAAAGAAAGAAAGAAAAAGTCCATCCTAAATTGCTAAATGGATTTAGGGCAAAAAGAATTGAATTTCTGAATTAGTTTATGAATTTGGAGTTGAGCTCACCAAATTCTAATCCATCCACCAAAAGGGGCTGGTGTAATCCAATATCCTACAAGGGAGGATTGAAGGATCGCCATTTCTAAATTCTAGCAATCTCGAGATTGGTCCGGCCCATGCGAAGATGGGTAGCCCAATAAAAATTAGGGGCTTTTAGCAGTCTGCAACAATTTAGGTTTTTCTCTTTGGTGAACGATGATATTACAATTTAATATTGTTGCTGTCTTATTAGATCAGAAATATGATTGCGTAAATTCTAGTGTATCTAGGAATATTCTGGAATATTTTTTAGGTATATATTATCTCATTAGGGTAAGAATTTAACTTTCCTTACTACTATAAATAAAAGCACAATAGGGTGAGATAACACACCCCACAATTACACATCTCTTTCTTCTCTTTCTATTTGCCACACCCCCTCTCTCTGGCCTCCATAATTGTTCAGTAAATTATGCCTAAAACACGTATCAGCACACTCTTGACACTGCACTAAAGAGAGTTTATTCTTCAATCAAGGGAGTATTCCATTTTAATAAATTTTTTATGATTAATTCTTTTATTAAATTGATTTGCATGCTATTAATTCAATTTGATTTTTCTTTGTTGAACGTGATACAACACATTGGAGATGCAATTCCAGCTTTTCGAGAATCATCTTCTACAAATTCAAAGGCTTTTGTTGTTTTTTTGCCAATCAAGTACGCTTAAAATAAATGAAGATATTTGTAATGACCATGAAGCATGAAAACATTCCCAATAATGAATGAACCCCTTACATTTATATTTACCTTCCGATATATATTGTATATGTTCATGTATTTGTCAATATATATACGTTCATGCAGTATTTATAAATCGCTATGCAGAATTTGTGAGTCAAATAATTGAAAGAAAATAGAAGTAACTAGGGTCAAATCCTAGATTATTTTATTTTATTTTTTTATTTTTTGAAAAAGACTGTTTTGTGGCCTGAAACCGCACCACTACTAAGCCGAAGCCGAGTCGAGCCAACGGCTCAGGCCCGCTTTCCCTAGACCGCAGCAGCCTCATGGGCTTTGTTGCAGGTGTGCGAGACCACTAGGCATTCGGCCTGTGAAGATTTTCTGCCAGTTGGGCCTACAACCCTCAGCCCACACCAAAAGATTGTTCGGCTTTGTCCCCTCGGCCACTTGCAGTCTATCTGGGCTGCTTTGTGGCCATGACCTGAGCCCAACCTGCAACTTTGTTACAGGATCCTCTTTTCCTGGACAGCGGCCATCAATTTTTTGTTCGGTTGCCATGATCTTCACGACCCTAATCATTTTTTTGGCCCGTTCTACTCTTAGCCCTCACCCAACTAGGTTATGGTTATTTGGGCCGAAGCCATCTAAAGTGAATACGACCTAAAGCCATTATTTTGCTTTCATGGTCGACCTCGAATGATCCCAATCTATTGAATTAATTAAAAGTGACCAGAAGTCCATTAATCTAACAAGAAATCCAAAATTATTAGCATGAAACTCACTTTTGGACATTAAAGATTCAATATTGTAATTCTTTTCTTTGAACCGTTGACTATCTTTCATAGTCCCGAAGCACTAACACTTGAGTTCTTGAAGCAACCCAAGTCCACTACACTTAGTTTTTATATTGTATTCTATGTTCTTATACATACCTCATTTTATGAACTGGAAGTTCATAACTAAACTTAAACCTGTAGTTTCAAATTTAGTGCCTTTGAAACCCGTAGTTTTCATAAAACAATACCCCCATGAAAACTCAAAATTTTTCATGTAAACCATGTCTTAAAGCCCGAATGTTCTAACTTTGATGCTTATGGATATTTTATTGTTCATAGCACCAATCACAATCTTGTTCCCCTAATTCAATGGCTTGTCAAACCGTAACAAATTTGATTTCACTGATTTGGACGTTTCTTAACTGAAACCACTTCATGTGGGTACAAGACATGAATATCCACTTGACTATCAAGAAGCTGAGAAACAATTGAAGCGAACAATGACATGTAAGAGCTAAATAAGCCCCCGTCATGCTCTTCATTGAAAGACTTATGCTCGAAGCATTACAAACGGAAATACCTCCCGAACGAGGATTCTATGGCTCTTTGGCTCGCTCTTATGGACCGTCTAATCATGCGAGACATTGCCTGAAGCACACCATGATTATGTTCATGAATGAGTACGATTCTGAAGTTTATAAATCCGATAGAATTTCAACTCGAGAATACTTTTCTCATCCTTCCTTGTTTCTAACTCACTCATGAGGCAGCAGTGTAGAAAATGGAAGCTACCAAATGGTATAGACCCAGCTTCGCCTAGAGTCTACCAAACGGTATAGACCCAACTTAGTTGGAGTCTATTGAATGGCTTAACCTAGTTCGGTCAAAGCCTACCGAATGGTGATGCCCTACTTCGGTAGAGATGCACTGAAGGGCATAGGCCTACCGAACAGACCCTTCTAGCTTCGACTGGAGCCTACTGAACCTAAGTCTGGGTCTATCTCTCTCACAATCCAATTTCGAGTTTGTTTTTACAACCTTTGGTAGAATCAGGGCCTGCCAAGGTGTGGCATCATGCCCAAAGGGATAATATTTCCAAACCTTAACCTTGCAAAATCTACTTCAGTCTCGATGGAATAGATCATTGGTTATGCACCCGTTCGTGGCTCTACCAATCCTGTTTAGGAGTACCATTCTAGTAGTCAATATGTGAAACTAATTTTGCTTCATCGAACATCGTTAGAAAAGCAGAATTTTGACATGGATGGCCTTGTTGGCTGAATTCCCTCAGTAAACCATTTACTTTGTGAACATTTTTCTATGTTCTTGGCTTCACATTTGGTGTTTGTTTTAGTTATGGATAATCTTATTGATATTGTCCTCAAATATGAGTTAATTGAATCATGTTTCTTGTATACATGTGACCGAATTCAATTAAACATGTGATTAGGTACGAATGTGGGAAAGTTAGTTGTCTGGATGCATATGATACTACGCACACTAACTTTATGCCTAAATCACATCTCTAGCTACAACTTTAGGTCCATCCAACCTGATTAAGAGCATTGACATGCTTCTTGTTGTATGAAGGGTACTAAATTACCATGTAAGAAACCTTATATTCTCCCCGTTCAGGAAGAACATCGTTAAGTCTTAAGGATATTTGAGAGAACGATGATCATGAATGAAACCATTGCATAAAATAGAGTGGAACATCTTTGCACCACCTCTAAAAATGAGCCTGAAACTTTGCTTTGGGGCCAATAAGCTGTCTTCCAACTAAGGAACACGCCACATGTGGCTGGCCTGAAGCCTGTTGATTTGAGCAATTTACTTTAGGGCTGGTTTGGTTTAGTTTAATTTTTTTCGGTTCAGTTTTTTTTTTTTTTTGATTGTTTTTCAGTTTGGTTCGGTTTTTTCCATGAAATTTTTTTTTTTAAAATCTAGATATTGGTAAACTAGCCCAAAAGAAGACCTGCCAAACTAGCCCAAAAGATCCAACAAACAGTAAGGCCCAAGCCATAAAATACAACAAAAGAAAACCTAGGTTCCATTGCAGTACCCGCTGCCGAGCATCCCTAGCACAAACCCTTGCCACTAACCAATCGACATCTTGCCAATTGCAACAACCAGCCATGAGCACCCATCTGAACACAACCAACACAGACGAGAACCAAGGGTAATATAGAGTAAAGATCCAAAAACCAAAGATCTTTACCGCATAGGGCTTCACAAAGACAAATCCAAGAACAACATCAGCCAATTTTTCTTCAAAAATTCACAAAGCATAGTCAACAAACTAAAGAAATAAAAACTATTAATCAATAAAAAAAAAAACTACCATTTTCAACACTCAAAGAAATAAACAAGAAAAAGGAAAAAAAAAAAAAAGGAAGAAATTGATTGCTTACTGTTAAAGAAATCCGAAGGAACAAAGATGGATGTCTGGTGCGATCTCCATATGAAGAGGCGTAAGATTTAGAGACGGAAAAAATGGGGATTGTCAAATAAATTCATCACAAACCCTATGCCTCTTGTGGTAATCCTTTGAAAAGGTAAGATCCATGTTACAACCATGGACTTGGCAGGTTGGAGAGAGGAAGGAGAGTTGGTGAGAGGAATGACAGAAAGAGAGAGTGTTTGAGAATGAAAACTGAAATGGATTGGGAGTGATGGCTAGGGTTTGTAAAATTTAGAAATTTTATAAAGCATTAAAGATTAGAATACCTATAAATAACTTACTGGTACAATTATAACAACACAAAGCCTATAGTCAAGTTGGGTTGAAACAATTATCCCCAACCTGGAGGGAAGGGGTTTAAATCCTCATGCCATCAGGTTTTGAGAATTTATATTTAATTTTCATATTTTGGTTCAGTTCGGTTCGATTTAGTTTTTAGACCTCAAAAACCAAAACTGAATTGGCTAGATTCAATTCTGTTCAGTTTAACAGTTTTGGTTCGGTTTTTTTCAGCCTCGGTCTGGTTTGGTTTTCGATTTTTTTCGATTTTCGATTTTTTGAACCCACCCCTAGTTTACTTGACTTAGCAAGACCTTTTGGGACACTTAGGTCGAACAATGATGCTACAACGTATCTCCTTACCCAAAGTAAGGATCTTGTGCCTACACGCACACTTTGCCAAGCCTACTTGTTGGGGAAATTGATTTCCTAAATCATCCCTTGCAAAGATACGAAATCACCCTTTTTTCACAATGGATTCAAGAGAATATACGTGGACTAGTCTAAACAAAATGCGGACCACATAAATGCTTATGGTTTTGGTTGATGAATCGACAATCTGGTCACATGTTTGTCCACACACATTGCAACTAAACCTTCAGGCTGATTTTAAGGGTTCACCATCTGACTTATCCCATAAAGTCTGGAAGACTGGGTAATGCCAGAAAGTTTATATCGATGATTATCGATAAGTATTGCATGTCTTTTGGGTTTATAATTGAACATTGAATTCCTAAGTTCACCCCAAATAGCCTCGCATAGTGATCATAAATCGTAATTTAAATGATCACCTGGACTTTGGTGAACGTACCAAGTTTTTGTTTTTGTTAAGGCTATGCAATCTTATACACAGCTATGTTGGTCCGCCTTAAAACCTATTGCCACCCAACCATTTCGACGTTACAGTTAGTTACTGGGTACAAACCTGACGCTTCGTATTTGCATATTTAGGTGTGTATTCCATGTGCCAAGTTGCACCATCGCAACGTACCAATATGGGTCTTCAAAAGAAGGATGTGAATCTTTGTCAATTATGATTCTCCTTCACACTAGCTCTCTTAGAGCTCTTGCATGTGATTTCTTTACCACTCATTTACGAATTATCACTTCAATAAGATAGTCTTCCCGCCGTTAGGAGGAGATAAGAAGGTTAAGGTTCCTGTAGAACGACGCAAATTTGTGTGGACGTTGCTTACTATGTCATATCTCGATCCCCGTATTGCACAAGTGTGATAAACAAGTGTGATGAATTCTAGTTTTCAAAATGTTGCTCTATAAAATGTTGCTCTATACGTATTCCTCTGATCTACCTAAAGTGACGAGATCATATACCAGCTACAAATATGCCTATAAGGATAGATGTATTTAACGGATGTCTAGTCAACATCCCTGAAGGATGTGCCACCTCTGTTGAACGGTCTAGTATACCGGTGGATAGCGAATCAATTTGTCTCCGCCTAGAGCACGACAGATTACTCGGTTTATAAGATTCACTTCCTTAGAAGAGGAAAACACGACACAAAATGAATTTATACTCGATCGTTATCTCAAATCATTTCCATCTCATGAGATTAATCCGGATTACTCCCGAAACTTGAAGTTCTTGGTCTAGTATACTAGTTTGGATAAGCTAATGGAATTGAAATGAGATTGTCATCGACGATATAGAACCGTGTTCCATTGATTAATGACAACGTAGAACTGATTGGACAATCAAAAGTACAATCCATGTAACCCTGTGTTTTAGACCTATCGTTCTTACACTGACCTTGTTGTGTTACAAGTGGGAAATGAAGCGTAATGAGATGATTGAAATAGTGTGATATGATATACGTCTTACATCGCAAGGTTTCTCTCAAATGCCCTGTGATTGATTGTAGCATTATGAAATGTGGTTAGTGTTTCTCCATGGGGATAGTAATATAGAGATTTACATGTTCTCGAAGAATTAAATGGGCTAGTTCAAATAGTTCCAAACCACAGAACACTCTCTTAACTTGTTTGAGGCATTCACTTATGGATTGAAGTAATCAAGCGAATATGGTATGCACATCCAAGTGACTATTTAATCAGTTAGGAATGAATTATGCCATTGCGTGTTAAACTATGAAGTCTTCTTCCATATTGCTAGAGTTACAGTTTATGTCGTTGACATGAATCTTATTAAGATTCTAGAAGAGCTTGAGAAAACTACATCACATCTGAAGACAGAATTTGAGATGAAGGATCTTGGGAAAACTCGTTTATGCCTTAACCTGAAGTTGAAGCATTGTTCTAACGGTATTTTGGTCTACTAGTCGAACTACACTTTGAAGGTGTTACCTTTAATTATACCTATGATCTTCCATACGTTATATGTAAATGAGACCCTTAAAGAGATTATGGAAGCCGAAATTCCATATCTGAGTTCAAATTTGCGCTTTGCTGTACTTAGCTCATTGTATTAGATTAGACATCTCCTTCGTTATTGATCTACTGGTAAAGATGTAGCACCACACCTACATGCAACCATTGAATTGGTATTAAAGACATTTTTCCGCTATCCTGAGATGTACTACTGATTTGGTCTAATCTCAACACATCTCGAGCGGATTTGACCCCCTTGATCCTCGGAATGATGCTTGCCTTGTTTATTATACTGACGTTGGTTACTTATCAAACCCGTACAAGGTAAATCCCTAAATGGTTATGTCTTTACCATTAAGGGATATCGCACTATCTTAGAGTTCTACAATATGACCTTAGTTGTGAAATCTTTAACTCATTCCAAGACTTACTTCACTTCACTACGCCACATGTGAGACATGATTAGGAGTTCTTGTTGAGCATATTCGAAGTACTTGCTGTCTTCATGCATCGTTGAGTCCCAATGACGATACATGAAGACTATGTCGCATGTATCAACCCGACCAAGACATGATACATCAACGAAGTCAACACGAAGACATATTGCGTCTGCATCATATCAGCAAAGCATCAAGAGATTGAAGTCATGCAAGCTGATCCCAGACAAGCTTGCCAACCTCTACACAACATCATTCCCAAAGTTAACCTTCTAGAAACTTGTTCAAGGAATTGGTATGCCTAGCTATTTGTATGCAATGCATGTAGTTCTCATTTGAAAGTTCCGTCAAACTCAGAGGGAGTATCCAGAAGTATACTTACTTGATCTTAATGTACTCTTTTTCCTACGATTATGAGCATTTTGCCTAATGGGTTTTTGCTACCTAGCTAGGTTTTGACGAGGCACCCATCCTGGGTTGATCATATCCTTGTGAGCTCTTCTACTTCCGTCCAGAAGACATATAGTTTTGACTTAATACAACTTCTCACTTTTCTTAGTCTATGAGTTTTTTTCCCACCTTGGGTTTTACCATAACGATGTTTTGTGAGTTTTACCTTTTTATGCATTCTTTCGTTGATATGAGACTCGCATTCGATTATTGTGCCGATGACTTCATCAATTGTACTTACTTCATTGCTGCTATTTTTTTGAGTATTTACACTCAAGGGGAGTGTTACAGTCCTATTAGATTAGAAATGTGATTGTGTAAATCTTAGTGTATCTAGGGATATCTTGGAATATTCTCTAGGGTTAGATATTATCTTATTAGAGTTGTAATTCTATTAGGGTAAGGATTTAACATTCCCTCCTACTATAAATAAAGGCATAATGCGGTGAGATAACACACCTAACAATTACACATCTCTCTTCTCTTTCTATGTGCCGCACCCCCTCTCTCTGGCCTCCATAATTGTTTAGTAAATTATGCCTACAAAAAAATATCAATTAATATGAACAACGTACATTTTTAATTGATATTTTATAGGTATTTGATAGATATTGTTGATATAAATCAATATCTGAAACTAGGGTAAATTACATTTTGCACCCTCAAGTTTGGGTGCAATTACAACTTCTTACAACATCTTTAAAATATTTCAATTTCATACTTTTGCTATTATTTCATTTCAATTTTGTATAACCGTCTCAATTTCTGTTAATCTTTTTGTTATCTGGTTACGTGGATTTCACGAGCCTATTATACTTGTGCCACGTGGATTAAAAATTAATAAAAAAGTAATTTTATTTAGCAATGTTAATATAAAAAGGAAAAGAAATTAAAATATAATTTGCTTTCAAATAATAGTGGGTCCACCCTTTACTTATACACTCATCTTCAACCTCTTCGTCAACCCCTCCCTCTTCAACTCAAGCCACAGTCTTTCATCCAGACACACCTCTATCTCATTTCCCGTTGCCATACACTACTCATTCTCTCTCTAACTCAACCCCACCCTACTCTTTCTCTTTCTTTGCTTTCTGTGACTTCCAACAATGGCGTTACGGTCAGTGATGTCGATTTCGAAGCTCTTTTAGTACTCCAGCAATGGTCGTTCCTCCGCCATCCAGCATCTTCGCAACAGACTCTTCCTCGTCGATTTCATTGGCTTGTATGGTAAATTGAAGCTGACCTGCAGGAAATTCGAAGCCCCCTTAAAGAGAAATAATAAATCTCAATCAAATCCCTTATCAAAGCCTCCCATTCTGCCTCCGGCTTCTGTCCTATAGTGGTCGAACGCAGTCGAGTTTGTCCCGTCTTCTGGGTTCTTGCATAAGCTGTGGGTTTTCCTTGGGTGGTGCGGATCTACGTTCTTACAATTTGGTGGGTTGCGATGGATTTTTGTGATTTGAACCACTTTTCAATCTTTGATTCAATTCTTTGAAATCCATAGATTTTCCAGCATTTTTGGTTGTTTTGGGTTTGCATATGGGTGGGTTGTAATGAAGTTTCAATTTTAGTGCATAGTGCTACCAAGGTGGAGACTCTAAGATGATAGCAGTGCAAATAGAAGGTGAGGAAGAAGAAAGAAAAAGCACCACCATGTTAGCGCAAATCGTAAGAGGCAGAGCTGGTCAAGGGAAATGAGGGAGTCAAGTGGTTCCCAGAGAAGAAGATAGAGGATAGTGAGGGGTAGGCGGAGGCCAAGAGAATAAGAAAGAGTAAGGAAATGGTGGGTTGGAGAAGGAGAAAGTGGGCACTTTCTATAATTAAAAATTATTTTATCAATTTGTAATCCATGTGGGACAAGTATAATGGGTCTGTAAGATCCACGTAAGCAGATAACGGAAAAATTAACAGAAATTGAGATAGTTGTATGCAATTGAAATGAAATAATAGCAAAGGTATAAAATTGAAATGTTTTAAAGATGTTGTAAGAAGTTGTAATTGCACCCAAACTTGAGAGTGCAAAATGTAATTTACCTTTGAAACTAAAACGTTAATATATTGTTGTTAATAAGGTGTTAATATTCAATTCCAATATTATAGTTCATGTCGTTACTAAATCATTAAGGTGTTAATATTCAATTCTAGTATCATAGTTCATGCCGTTACTAAGTCATGTGCAGTCACTGTACATTACCCCCATGCGCAGTCAATGCACATGATCCACCTGCGCATGAGAGAACGACTCTGCAATAATATATGGACAAATAAAACATTTACGGAGTGTCACTTCAAATGTGTCTAAGCTAGATAAGGGTAAGGATTGGAGGACACATGTTTTTAAATCTAGATTTTGACATTCATCTTGTAGGGTTTATTCCGTAACTTTATTTTTCAAGAATCTGAATTGTCTCTTTCAATTCAGCATTCATAGATCATCTTTACAAAAAATTAGACAAATCCAAAACCATTAAGCCATTAAATTGGGGGACATCCATTTTTAGACCCAAATTTGGATACCCATCTAGTAGAACCCATTCCGTAACTTTTTTCAAGAAAAATGATTTAAGTTACTTTTATGTTAAACATGGATTATTAGTTATATGCACTATCCCCAACCCATCACCCCTCTTTTTAAGGAAAATGAATTAAGTTAGTTTTGTTGTAGTATAAATTTAGTGAGGAAGAAAGAAGGGGGGGATCAACCAAAGACAATATAGAGAACAGAGGGTTTGAGCAATTTTATGTGTTATAACTTATTCCTCATGCCTTGTACCTTTTTTTTTATACCAATAAAGGAGAGAGAAACTTGCTCTCCAAGTAATACAATTTGTATAAGAAAAGATCTTCTAGATCTCATAGGATTCTTATACATAATCTACTAGGATTTATACAATCATATTCCTAATTAAATTAGAACCACACACTCATCCTTGAGTGTGTAAATACTCAAGTAAATGGTGCATTAGGTCTTCATGTGCTAATGTCGAAATAGTTGATGAATTTGTCTCGTCTAATTGGCACAATGAATGAATATGAGTATAAAGAATAACGAAAGAATGCATAAGTAGTATAACTCACAAAATTGGTCTATGGTAAAACCCAAGGTAGGATAATACTCATACTCTAAGGAGAAAAGTAAGATGTTGCATTAAGTCAAAACTAAACACCTTCAGGATGCAAGTAGAACACACACAAAGGCATATGACTAGTCCATGGTAGGTGCTTTATTAAAACCTCGTTAGGTAGCAAAAATTCAATGGAAAAAATGCTCACAATCATAGGGAAAAATAATACATTAAGGTCAAGTGAGTGTTTATTGGGTACTTCCTTTGAGTTTGACAAAACTTTTCAAATGAGAACTACAAGCATTGCAAATGGATAGTTTCACATACTAATTCCTTAGACAAGCTTATGAAAGGTTGGCTTCATCAATGACTTCTTAAAGAGTTTAGGAAGGTTATCTTGGATCACATTTTCTTGCCTTCAATCTTCCAATGTTTTGCTGATGTGATGACGGCACAATGTGCTTAACATAGGCTTGGTTGATGTATCATGGTTTGGTTTAGTCGGTATAGGGGCATTATCTTCATAGGTTGTCATTGGTACTTAATGGTGGGATGAAAAACCAACGGTACATATGCTAAACAAGAGCTTTCAAAGATAACTTTAATGTGTGGCATAGTGAAGTGCAATGAGCTTGGAACAATTTGAAGATTTCACAACTAAGGTCTATTTCATGCACTTCCAAGATGTTCCGGTGTCCCTAACAATAAAGACATAAATGTATAGGAACGTGCCTTGTGTGGGCTTGATAAGTAACCATCATCAACATAACAAACAAGGCAAGCATCATTCTAAGGATAAGGGAGGTTGGGTCTGCTCGGGTTGCGTAGGGATAAGCCTAAACTCGTAGTACTTTCATGGAAGTGAAAAAATGTCTTTAATGCCAATTCAGTGGAGGTGTGTAGCCCCAGTGTTGTATCTTTACCAACAAATCAATAATGAATGAGATGTCATGTTTAATGTAATGAGCTAAGTGCAACAAAGTGCAAAGTTGAACTCATATATGAGACTTATGGTTCCACTAGCTCTTCAAAGGTCTCATTTGCATCTAGCGTGTGGATAATAATGGGTACTAAAGAAGTAACACATTTAGGGGTGCAGATCAACTAGTGGACCAGATTACCATCAGACCAACTTCAAATCAAGGCATAAACGAGTTTTCCTAAGTCCTTCATCTTAAATTTCGTATTCACATGTGAGGCAATTTTCTCAAGCTTTTCCAAAGTCTTAGTGAGATTTATGTTTTTCATATAAGCTGCAAATTTAGCAAGTCGGATTACTTCTTAGTTAATAAGAAAGGGCATAATTTGTTCTCATATCTTTGATTGATCAATAATCACTTGTATAGGTATGCTACATACGTCAAATTGCTTTAATCCGTAAAGTGAACAACTCATTTGAATTAAAAGTATGTTTGTGATATGGAACTATTTGAATTAGTCCATGTAATTCTTCGAAAGCTTATATGTAAATCTCCATATCAATATCCCCACAGAGACATTATAACCACATTCATAATTCTACAATCAATCACATAGTGCTTGAGAGAACTTTGCACCATAAGGTATGCATTACATCACACTATTTCATTCATCTCCATTTCGCTTCCTATTCCACTTGTAACACGACCAGGTTACCTTGGGTAGTGTAGGAACAATAGGCCCAAACACTATTTGGTATCTAATTCAACCTAGATTGTAATTTCACCAATCAGTTCTATGTTGCCACTAATCAACGGAATATGGTTCGATATCTTTGATTTTCATTTAGGTCAGTAGCTAGTGAAACATCATCGATGATATCTCATTTTAATTCTATATCTCACCTAAACTAGTATACTGGATCAAGAACTTCAAGTCTCATGATAATCCAGATTAGTGTCATGAGATAGAAATGTTTAAGACATAAATCAAATTTGGATTCATTTTGTACCCTATTTTCGCTCTTTTATGGAAGTAAATCCTACACACCGAGTGATCTATCACTCATCTAGTTGAGGATGGATGATTATTTAACCGTTGGTGTATTAGGTTATCCAATAGAGGTAGCCAATTGTCTTTTAGGGTTGACACACCTTTCGAGGATGTTAACTCGGCCTCTGTTAGGTACATTTATCCTTGCAGACATGTTTGCAACTAGTATATGGTGTCGCCCTTTCAACTAGCTCAGAGAAATGGACCTGAAGCATTATTTTGAAAGCTAGAATACATCGCACTTTCTTATCATACTTGTGCTATGTATGGATCAAGATGAGGCACAGTAGGTAATGTCCACGCTAATTTAAACTGTTCTTTTGGCACGTTGACGTTCTTATCTTTCTTTAACAGCTGGAAGACTATCTCATTAAAGTGGTAATTTGCAAATGAGCTATAAAGAGATCACTTGAAAAAGCTTTACAGAGCTTGTGCAAAGCTTCAAGGCATTGGGATATTCGAACGTTGACATTACCTTTTTCCTGCTCTTTTGTTCCTTTTTTTCTTCTGGAAAAGCTGCTCTGCAACTGGTGCAAAGCTTCCAGGCATCAGGGAATTCGAACTTTTTCTTGCTCTTTTGTTCTTTTTTTGTTTCTTGAAAAGGCTCTGCAGATGGTGCGGAGCTTCAAAGTATTGGAGTTATTACAGAGCTTCAAAGAATTGGAGTTATGCAAATTGAATCAGAGGTACTGCATCGGAGCTTCCAAACAATGACCTTCCTTCCTTATGGATCTCACTGGCCAATTTTCAAGTGGTCTCTTCGCTTTAGGTTTTTGTTTTGGGTTTCTCTAAACGGTGAGAAACCGAGATGCCTGCAGCGGGAGGGGCGAAGTGAAGAAGAAGTTGTTTTAGTTTGGATTTCTCCAAGCAGTGAGAAGCCGAGATGCGCGAAGCGGTCAAGCAGAGGGACGAAGTGAGGAAGATGTAGTAGATGGGAAGGGTGAAGTTGCATAAAGTTCTTAGCAGTCCACCCAATTTTGGGGGGCCTCGCTAGGACCGGTTAGTGAAGCTTTTAGCAAGTCCCTTTTAGTCTCATTAAACCTAAGCCACGCTACTACCAAACACGGGACTGGACTAACCCTTAGTCCAGTCTAGTTTAGTGAACTATAGTGAGAGAAAACAAACACCCCCTAATTGTTTTAACATTTTAAACAATTAATTTTTTGCCACGTGACACATTTTTTTATGGCCATGTAAGCAAATATGTGAAATCTATATGTGCCACATCATTGTTTAATAGTCAATCTGACGGATTGACTAACGGAGGTTTGACATTGCAACGAATTCCTAAGATGAGGTATGACATTGCAATGTTTAAAACATGAGGTATGAGATTGTAGTTTGAGTCATAGTTGAGGTAATTTTGTGTAATTTACTCCTATATATATATATATATATATATTAACTTTCAGTTCAGTTCGGGATCAAATCCTCTTATTGTTAATTATAGTATTTCTTTTTAGTGGTATAAAATTATTAAATTAATATTTTTCATATTGCATAATGGGTTACCCATGTGTATATTTGGATTGACGTGTTATCTTCACAGTTGCTCATCGGGTTACCTGATAATGACCCGATTCGTTATCATGTCATCCGAAAACCTGTTAAGTTTGTGTTGTGTAGTATCAGGTTATTGGGTTGTATTAGAAATTGTCAGGCCTAAGCTCGAGGGATGAATTGATAAGAACTAAAGTGGTTCACCCCTTAAAACTGGGCTACGTCCACTGAATATCTTGTATATGTTGAATAAGAGGTTACAAATAGCACTAGGGTTAATATATTTTTTTTCTCACTTAATTATTCCGACCCATTATAAGGAGTACTCATTGTCCTTATATAGGCCCTTAGTGAGCCACAAGTCTCTTCGGGCTCGAGCCTTCCACTACCTATGCATTTAATGCACCAAATACGTAAATGTGATCTGCTAGCTGCCCATCCGTTCTTTGGACGACATGTAGCAACAAAGTGACATATGTTAAAGTACACTTGCATGTTTCCTTGGGACAACACTTACTGAGTGGCCTTAGGGTTGGTGGGAACCGATATTTGAGTGCTTATATCTGTCAGCCTTTATGCCCTTTCATAAGCACATATTCTCTTTGATAAATGCCACGTGGCCTGAAGTTAATGCTTGAGTAGGTTTGTACCCGTAGACTTGCTGGTAGGCAAAACATACCACGTGGAGGTCGTCTGTATTGCTCGTGATAATATTTCCCAATTTTGTTGGGCCTTGATCTTGCTTTCTTTGGGCCTGTGTTCCTTTTGAGTCTTTAGAGATTGGAAAGGATCCCGCATTAACACCATCATCCCTCTTTAGCAACTTCCACCGCTAATTCAATATCAAATATTTGCTGACATCTTCTCCTTGGAAATAGAATAATGGAGACTTTGATTGTCACAAGGAATTATTGATTGTTTAAGCAAGTGCAAACAAGTATTGCTAACTTTAAAGATGAAAACAAATTGAGATTAATTAAACAAAAAATTTATGTTCTCATGCTACTGAGTGTCAATTCACTAAATAATTAAACAAATGAACTGTGGTTTAATAATTTACGTAATTTCAGTCAAATATAATAAGGAAAAGTTTACAAGCAGGTCGTCGGGGGGTATTTGTCCTGTCATGGGGGTTACCAGCAAAAAGGCTTCAATCAAGGTTCCTTTGGTTGTTATTCAAGTACTTATTGTTGTTAATTATTATTTTAATTATGGTCATGGCGTGTGAGAGAGGGAGAGTGTGAATGCCCTTAAAAGTAGCTCTAAAATTGAAGTGCTTTTGGTTGTATGCTAGGAGGATGTTTCTTTTCTGCTTCTCCTCGTCGAGGATTATTCCTCTTCACTGTACACAAGTTATTCACTTGGGCTGTAAACTTTGCTACTACTGATACTTAAGAAAATTACTGTATTTGGCATTTTTTGCATGTCCCTTCAATTAAGTAATTAAAAGGCTTTACTGCATATGGTTTGTTCACATACTACTCGGAGGCTGCTGGATCAAATAAATTTCCATTTAGGTTGGTTCCATTACAAAATCATGCCCTTTGACGTGCAGGAAAAATAGGAGATGTTAAGGATATTTAGAATTGGCATGAAGGAGAAACAGAAATGCAGTAAGTGAGAATTCAGATCTGAGCATGACTCGGATCAAATCACCATAACCGAATATTATTAACCAAGAAAGAACCGAATGAAAAGGAAAAGGTAAAAAAAAGTGTAGGGGAGAGTTTCCATTGTATACCCAGATCACACTTTCATCAATTTGTTTATTATTCATTTGTTTTTGTTAGGGGAGCGGACCCTTTTGACATTATGCATTGAGGTTGTAGTGTGTGTGTGTGTGTGTGTATTTATAGCAGTCCACACTACTCTTTCTCTTTTATTGATGTCACTGCTTACACAAACTTTTTGTTATACATACCAACCTTTTGATTGAAATACATAAGGAAAGTTCCTTGGTCTCCCCTCTTAAAACTCTACCATCATCATCATGAATTTTTCATTACCATTGTCACTAATCAGGTGGGTTCTTAGATTCGAGTCCAAAACTTGTAGCTCTTCTTAGCTTTAGTCCAAGTTACTCTTAATTTTTTGTACCATTTTTTGATTCAAATATTTATAGTGCCAAAATACATGCATTCACCAATAAAAAGTCTTCAGATAGAAAATACTTAGATAAACTCATCCAAATATTCAACTATGAACATGTAAAATGCCCAAAAGACATCTACATATTATAAATTCATAAATAATATATAAATTAATAGAACGATTTCAAACATAAGGGGCTGAAATAGAAAATTTTTAAATCTTTTTTGGTATATAATTTTTTTATTGCATGAAAAGTCAAAAATGCCCATATTATGCATCATTCCTCTCACTTTCCTAAGTTTCCTTCCCTTGTCTCTCGATCTCAATCTCTCTTCTACCTCAGTATGTCGCTCGGTCTACCTCTCCACCAGCCAGCCTCCTTTCTATGTGGGAGTCGTCAAGGCAATTTTCCGTCATCTCTAACTTTGACGAAAATGCACCTCCAAAATAATCAACAAATTTGATCAAAGGTCTAAGCCTCACACGCCCACGAGGTAGGGGGTTAGGCCAATGGATCTCCGATGCCTAAGTTAGTTTCTCTGAAAAGAGTAAGTGTTTAGGGCTTTTAGGGGTAACTAAAGCTTACTGAAATTTGGTTGAGATGGCGGTATTTATAGGAGGAGGGGCCGACCATGGTATTAGGGTTTTACCTTACACATGCCGGCATCCTATTGACCAAGGTTTTATGAAGAAATATTCTCAAGGTATAAAATAGGAAATAATATCTTGAGATAATGGTGTAAATATTCCTAATTGATTTAAATAGGGATTTCTTCTACATAATTTCAAAAAAGAAGAGAGGGAAAACTCTAACAAGAAGATCTTTAATTATGCGACTCTCCCTCACTGAATACAATTGATTCCAACTCGTTATGAGTTCAATTTTCAATCGATCTTTTTCATACTTTCTATGTGGATATTGGCAGTGAGTGAACAATATGGTGAATATACTGATGGTATGTCTAACATATGTAACACCACATTGTAAAATATCCATTACAATTATCAACAACATTGTGTACACATAGATGGTTTATACACATTATGACATTGTATCAACCAAATCTACACAATATATCAATATAGATGGGATGGGATTAGTTTGGTCAAGAGAGAGGGGATGATAATCTAGCTATAGCTCTGAAAGAAAGGAAGTTACAAAACGGGACAGTGAAGGCTCGAGAAGTAGACATCAAGCTCTTCTCCCTAAACTTTCTATTATATTATTAAAGTGCTAGCGCGCCCTCTAGAGAAAGGGAATATCTATGATCATATGCCCTTTAAGGAAAAGGATCTCTATTTTTGGAAAAAATGTGGATTAGTTCTAGGACCCACTCCACATCGAATTCTAACGATCCGAACCGTCTCTTTTGTAAGTCTCGATTCATAAATTATCCTTACAAAAATTCAATTCAATCAGAACATTTACCTATTTAATTGTCACGATAAAATTTCATTAGTTTCTTAGAACATAGTATTCGTCAATTTTTTTGAACTCAATAGTAATTACAATTGGCATCATGTTGTGTATTGGTTAGTTAAGAGGTTGCTTAATGTGTAAGCTAGCTAGTTTTTATAAATAGCAAATAACTCAATGTATTCTTTTAGTTTGTGAAATAAAAGAAATCATTCATCTTTTTGTTCTTTCTTACATTCTTCAATCTCAATTCTCAAATCCCTTGATTTCTTGCTGAACTATTATGATGGTATCGCGAGCGCATGTTTTTTGATCGAGACCTCGTCTTACATGATGCTTGCTGCATTTCTTGCTAGAGTTTGCTCGATGTCTGCTACAATGGCAGTGATTTGCTTTTTTGCTAAACGAGTTGAATCATGTTCTGAGTTTGAAGTTCTTTTACATATCCTTCTCGATTGGTGTTGAAGTGTGTTCAATTCTGCAATTTATGTTAAGAAAATTTGTGGCACGAAGTTTTTCTTCATAAATCTTGAAAAGAAAGTAAAATCTTGAGGCACAAAGCCATCTGTGAAGTGAATTTTTTTTTGTATAATTCTTGAAATTGAGAATGGGTCGATTGAATTCTTGAAGAAATATTGCTATTGTTGATAAATTTGGAGCACAAAGCTATTAATGTGTTGCAATTTCTATGAACATTGAAAGTCTAGGGCACAAAACTCTATTCTTTACGAAAAGTTTACAGTGAATTTCTATGTTTGATAAAGTCTAGAGCATGAAGCTCTCAGTGTGATCAAGCTTGAAACGGTACTGTTTGATGGTGAATCTTATGTTGTAAATCTTGGAGTTCTTAAGAAATGGGATCTTCATAGTTAAAGGTTGATGGTCTTTTGGGTATGCTAACAATTCATTTGCAAGATGACAACTATGCAAAGTGGTCTTTTCTATTTAGGTCAATGTTGGAAGGATATGATCTTTTTGAGTACTTTGAGGGTGTGTTTGTTGCACTGGACTATTTCGGACTAGACTAGCTTAAGGGACTAAGCTGGACTGGCTTAGACTAGACTAAACTAGACTAGCTTAGTGAAGCGTTTGGTGCAGTATCGGACTAAACTACAGACTAATTATTTTTTATTATTATTTATTTACTTTTGCGTTCAAAAACAACAAAACAACAAATATTAAAATATTATTTGTAGTTATTTAACTTCTAAAAACCTAATTAATGTTTCATGTGCTGCCTTTACTTTTATTTTAGAAGAACAACCTTTATTTTTTGAAGAACAGACCGATATTTCCAAAGCAAATCCTCTATGCTTCGTCATTCCTCTCCACCTCCTGCCTCGTGCCTTTTCACTTCCTCTCACAAAATCGGTTGCAAATCTAAAAGTCAAAACACATAGCAAGAAAGAGATTGAAGGAGGCGAGGTGCATGTGTGATTGGCTCGAAGGTAAAAGATGAGGGTTGAATTTGGTTTGGGTTTTCTGGGTGAAATTTTCAAGCTCATCCCACTGCAAATTCTTTTTTGGTTTTCTGGGTTATCTGGATTTGAATTTTGGGAGTTGGATCTGGTTATGAAAAGGGAACCTTGGGAAATTTTGTTGCTCTTTTGTTTCGGATTTGGCAGGATTTAGGTTTGAAATGGGTTGTGGGACGCGAGGAAGAGGTAGATGGGAGGACGAAGCGGGTAGGAGTGAAGCAGGAAGTCACTCTCTCATGATTTTCTCTGGGCTTACGAGTCCGCTCGAAATTGGGGATCCTCGTTAAGACCTCGTAAGGAGGTGTATAATCCGAGCGAGTCCCACCTAAGGTCATTAAACCTAATCCTGCAGCAGACGAAACAAGGGACTATAGTCCAGTCCAGTCCAGTCCTCCTTAATCCTGTCAAACAAACGGGCCCTGATGGTACTAATGTGTGTCCTCCTAATTATGTCATTACACTTGAAGGTGGGGTTACAAAAGAACTCACTACAACTTACAAAGATTGGGTGAAAATTGATAATGCATTGCTAAGTCTATTGATTGCTACACTAGGTAATGAAGCTATTGAATATGTTGTGGGAAGTAAAATAGCTCATGAAGCTTGGACACATTTAACTAATAGATATGCCACTGTTTCAAGAGCAAAGCTTAATCATCTCAAAACTAAACTTTATACTATCAGAAAAAGCACATATTCGCTTGAGAAGTATTTGTTGAGGCTCAAACATCTTAAAGATCAATTACTTGCTGTAGGGGAAACTATATCTGATAATGATTTTATTATGGCAGATTTGGCTGGTCTTCCACCAGAGTACAACATAATTCGAATTGTAATTGTGACAAGGGAATTTTCTATAACTCTTAAAGAATTTCGAGCTCAATTGTTGAGTAGTAAGAAAAAAGATGAAGAAACACCTTTATCTGGACAGCTTCCAATGTCAAGCATGTATTGCAGTGGAGAGTCATCAGAAGCTGGTGCAAACAGACAATATTTCTCTAAAGAATCATCATATTCATCAATCTAGAATTCACAAGCTGGACAATTAAACAACAACTACTTTGGTTTTGTGGGCCAAAATCAAAGATCAAATGGTATTGGTCCTTGTAGATGGCAGTTCATTCAAGGAAATTTTCCACAGCAGTTCCATCCATACAGAAGCAATGGATGATATAATGACAGAAACAATGGAGGCTATAGTGATAGAAACAATGAAGGATTCAATGGGTTTTGGTACAACTCAAAACCAAGATTCAATTGCAATAATGGTGGTTTCAATAACAAGAGTAATGGAGGATTCAATGGAACTTCTAGAAATAATATGAGCAATTCATCATGGTGTAATTGGAATAACAACAATGGTCAAAAGTCTATTGTGATCCCTGAATGTCAGATTTGTAGTAAGAGAGGCCATACAACCCCAAATTGCTATTACAGGAATGAGCAACAACTTACATCTCTTGGACTTATACCTGAGTGCCAAATATGTGGAAAAAAATGTCAAATTGCTCTCAACTGTTATCATAGTTGTAACTGTGCTTTTCCAGGATCCAATCCATATGCTTCCCTCATTGCAATGACAGCTCAATTTGCAAATGAATTCAATCCTAACCAAGCGTGGATCATGGATATAGGAGCTACTCATTATGTGACAGGAGATATGAACAGTTTCAACATGATAAGACCATTTGAAGGCAGTGAAGAATGCCTTCTATTGAAAAATATAGTTTCATCCTCTATTGTCACTACTTCAAAAACATTAAATTTCCTTACTGTGTTACATGTTCCTCAACTTGTGGCAAGTCTGTTATCTGTTTATACCTTATGTAAAGGCAATAACTATTGTGTAATTCTAGATGAATTTGGTTTTTGGATGCAGGACAAGACACACAAAGATAATTCTAATGAAATGAAGGAGTATGAGGCTTGTATTACATTCCAAAGTAGTTGTTTTTCAATTACAATCATCTGTTGCAATCATCTCAAAGAGCTTTTCTGGGGACAAGTTGTGAAGGCTTCTCTGTGGCATCATAGGCTAGGACATTCAACCAATGAAGTTTTAAGCAGTATGCTTTCCTATTCTAAGGTTTTGTAGAAACGTGATGCTGTCAAGCATGTTTGTAAGTTCTGTCTTAATGGCAAGATGTCAAGACAAGTGTTCACTCCTAGTACTCACACCATTGTAAATCCATTTGAAAGAATAAGTAGTGATGTTTGGGGACCATGTTCAGTTGTTTCAGTGGAAGGGTATGAATACTATGTTAGTTTTGTTGATGAAAATACAAGGTTTACATGGATATTTCCTTTGGTGTATAAATCTCAGGTGTGTTTTGTGTTCGAGAAATTTTATGACTTTATTATGAATCACTTTTAAGCTAAAGTAAATTATTTTCAATATGATGGTGGTGGTGAATATATGAATGGTGCATTTGAGAAGTTCTTGGCTACAAAAGGAATTATTCATCTTGTTACCTATCCTTATATACCTCAACAAAATGGAATGGCCAAGAGAAAACATAGGCATACCTTAACAGAATGGAATGGCCAAGAGAAAACATAGGCATATCTTAGAGATAACTATTACATTGATTTCTACAGCATTAATGCCTCATAATTTCTGGTATCATGCATGTGCTCATGCTGTCATTTTTATAAATAGAATGCCCTGCAAGTCTTTGTCTATGTAGTCACCATTTTTCAGATTGTTTGGGCATTATCCTAAGTTGAAAACTTTGAAAGTATTTGGAACAATAATATATCCATACTTAAGACCACACTTCTAGCAAGATAGAGGCTAGAATTGATCAGTGTGTGTTTGTTGGTTATTATTTGGGTTATAAAGGGGTATAGTGTTTCATCGATTGAAGAATAAATTGTTCATCTCCAGGGATATAATTCATGATGAGACTATTTTCCTTTTCAAAACAGTGATAGTTGTTGATCAATTTCGAATAGCTTATATAAGGCTTCTTAAAGACACCCTATGATTGTTCCCATTATATTATCACATCATCAGCATAATGATACAAAGAGGGCTTAAAACTCAAGGGAAATATATTCAACACCTGAAATACATACTCATTCATTTCAGTCCTCTCAGATAGTCAGTTCATCAGATTCATCTCAGCTAGGTTCAAATCCTATGTTGCAGAGTGGTGATATTACTTGAGTGGTGATATTACTTTAGTACAGTTAAGTTCTAGTTCTTCTCAAAATAATGCTCCAAGTTCTCAAATATAGGCCTTTCCACTCAACACTCATCTCCAATCAACTCATACTTTGTTGCATGTCCATAACCTTGCACAACTAGAGGTACTTCTCTCACTTGATTCTCCTAGTGCAACTAATGATGTTACAGCTCAGAATTATCTAGTTTCATCTTCTCTACATTCTATGAATACTATATTAAGATCAGGTGCTATTCAAAGAAAGGATTATAGTGCATTCTCTGCATGTTCACATGAAAATTCAAGTGATATCAGCTTTAAAGGTTATATTGCATTGCTCAATATATGTCAACCTTCTGAGCCTAATTCATTCAAGATAGCTGATTCATCTGATAAGTGGAGAGAAGTTATGACTGAAGAGTTCTTGGCACTTCAAAGACAAAGAACATGAGAATTGGTTTCTCCACCCTCTCACAAAAACATTATAGGGAGTAAGTAGGTTTATAAAATAAAAAAGGATCATAATGGAGCTATTTCTAGATACAAAGCTAGACTTGTAGCTCAAGGTTTCAGTCAAGAAGAGGGATTGGACTATGATGATACATTTAGCTTAGTAGTTTGACACAGCACTATGAGAATTGTTTTGGCCTTGGCAACTTCACAGAAATGGTTCTTAAGGCAATTTGATGTAAAAAAAAAAATTGCCTTTATTCATGGAGACTTACAAGATGAGGTTTTTATGAAATAGCCACAAGGATTTCAGTATTCCACACATCTTGACTAGGATTTCAGTATTCCACACATCTTGACTATGTTTGTGAATTGGTGAAGTCCCTGTATGGTCTTAAACAAGCACCAAGGGCTTGGAATTCAAAGTTCTCTGAATTCAATGTCTCAAATTCAGATACGGTCTATTTGTGAAAACACATGGTTCTAATGTGGTCATTCTACTATTATATGTAGATGACATTATTATCACAGACTCAAATACAGTTTTAGTTCAACAAGTGATTGATGACCTCAGTGAAGTGTTTGAAATGAAGGATATGGGACCACTTATATTCTTTTTGGGACTTCAAATTACTTATAAACCAAATGGAGATCTGTTTGTCTCTCAAGCAAAGTATGTGAAAGATTTATTAAAAAAGGAAGGGATGGAAACTTGCAAATCTTTTCCTACACCATGTAAACCCCACACTCAGTTACTCAAAGATGAAGGTGTGCCAATGGAAGATCCTACATTCTTCATAAGCTTGGTAGGAGCTTTGCAATATCTAACCTTCACTAGGCCAGATATTGCATATGCTGTTAACTATGCTTGCTAGTTTATGCCATATCCAACAGATGTTCATTTTCATTTGGTGAAAGGAATTATGAGATATTTGCAAGGGACTATGGAATGTGGTCTTCATTATACTACTACACCGGTAATGGATCTCCAAGCTTATAATGATGCTGACTGGCATCAGATATCAATACAAGGCGATCAACTACTGGCTATGTAGTTTTTCAGGGGTAAAATCTTGTGTCTTAGCAATCCAAATCAAGAAGTTCCACTAAGGCAGAGTATAAGGCTCTAGCCAATGCAGCAGCTGATGTTGCATGGAACAGGTTGATATTAAAAGATTTGCAGGTGTTTCTGCTTTAGCATTATGATAATATCTCTACTTTAGCATTATGTTCAAATCCAATGTTTCATACATGGATTAAGCACTTGGAAACTAACTTTCACGTTGTTTGAGAGCGGGTTCAGAAAGGAGATATGCAAGTGTAGTATATTCCAATTAGTGATCAATTAGCTGATGTATTTACAAAAAGCCTACATGGACCATCATTCTTTCAGCACTATTCCAATCTCAAGCTGGGGTTCCCCAGATAAGATTGAAATGGAGTAATGACAGATGGCATCATCTTGTGTTGTTAGTTAGTAAGGCCAAATGACATCATCTTGTGTATTGGTCAGTTAGGAGGTTGCTTAATGTGTAAGCTAGCTAGTTTCTATAAATAGTAGATAACTCAGTGTATTCCTTTAGCTTGTGAAATAACATAAATCATTCATCTCTTTGTGCTTTCTTACATCCTTCAATCTCAATTCTCAAATCCCTATATTTCTTACTGAACTGTTATGAAATAGATGCCTCAAATATTTCATATTTGACCAAGATTGAAATCTTTCTATTTTAGCTAATTTCATATATCATATAGGAAGCAAAATTCTACCTTCTCTATGAGTCGTAAGAGTAAATTCTTATCTCATAAATAATACACCTAAAATATCACCTTCTCTACAGGCTCAGTAGATGGCCATTACTTATGCTAGTTTATTACCTGCTCAAAAAGTACAATTTAGGTTTAAATAACTGTAATAGAGCTGTCCTAATTGGTTAGGTATATGACGGTTTTTGAATTTGTGTTTTACCTGGAATGCAGTGCAGGTGCATCAAATATGTAATTGACCTAGAGCGTAGGAACAAATTTAATAAAAGAAGTCACAAACCACTATTTTGGTAATGTTCATAAACCACTTTGAGAAAAGTAAACAAGTACAAAATGATGGGGTAAAAACATATGAATGGCTAATCCCATTACCAAAGTAATAATCATCAAATGAAGCTTCATAACAACGAAATCAAAACTACGGACCATAAAGAAGACAAAAGAAAAATAACAACATAGGGGGTGAGTAATTGTATTATCAAAGAATAGAAAGAAGATAGCTAATTATATTGCACACCCTTAAGGTTTGGAGTGATTTTCACAATGAGCTATGAATACTTAATTTTCTCTTAGTAACCAAATTTCACAATTGTCTTTTCTTTCTTGGTTGTAGGGATACCATAATAATTCTACACTTGTGTGGAATTCGTTCCCGCCATAGTATCAATTTATGCATTTGGCCAGATTGATTGTTTGATCTTTATTAAATTGATAACATGATGAGTGTGAGACTCTTATATGGACCTACTGTGTAAACCACATTTACACCACATTGATTAAAAATAGAAAAAAAAAAAAAAACCTCCGCAATTAAACGAAGGATTAGATGTTCAAAGAGACAAAAGATGAAAAGTGTTCAATTTCAAAACTTCAAGGTACAATGTAATAAGAGTAGAACCTCAAGACTCATTTTAAAAATCACTGCAAACCTAAAGGGTGCAAAATATAATTAGTCAATAAAAAATACACAACGAAATCAGGAGATAAAACTAATTGGTTGTAAAAGTTAATGTACAGGGGTGATAGATTCATCACCTCATCTTCTTGAGGTCAACAAAAACACATCCGAAATCTTTACGTGACAAATTTTCAACTTTGATGAATTAAATATGGTCTAACCTGCCTTGCCTACTCCGGTAGAAATTAAAGTCAATTCTCCCCAATCTTCTATTCAATTTTTGTTTTTTTTTCCGTAGCTAATTTTCTTTCAAGAACGTTTTGACGACTTACATGAAGATACAGATCGACCAACTTTGAAATATGGAAGTACTTTCGGAAGCTCTAAATCTTAATGAGAATACAACGCCAAAAATGCGTGGACTTTTATTTCTTATGCTTTCATATAATCGTCATTTTCTTTGAAAATATAGTTGAGCTATGTATAGAAATAGAGTGGTGTTATCGACATACTATTTTTTATTTTTCACATTCATTATGTTAATTTTTGTCATTTAATCTTTTTAATTTATTCGATTTGATAACTAAAAATTAAAAAATTATGTTCAAAGTAAAAAATAATATGTAAATAACATCACTCTAGATATATACATCTATATATATATATATATATATATACATCTATATATATATATATATATATATGAAACAACCGATACAACTCAAGCCATCAACATGTAATATAGGTGGCCATTTTATATTGATTGCTAATTTCTCAGTGTATTGACAAATCAACTCACAGTTTTCAAACTATGTCAACAACGTCTGATTAGAAAAATGAAAATTACTAATTATCCAACCAAACAAGAAGCAAAAGTCAAGATGAACCATTTTTAAACAACTAAAGGTGATATATAACCCACCTATTATTTGAGTCGGCCCGATTTGACCTTAAAAGAATTTAAAGTTGGCACTTTGTCGAGAAAAAGATTGGACACAAATTATTTGTTACTTTTTCGTTGAAGACTCATGTTTTTCTTGTTATGATCGACAATATTGCATGACAACCATATATATAGCGTGAAAATGACCTGCGTAGAAAGAGGGACCGAATCAACTATCTTATTTCTTACCAGAACAAAATTAATTGGAGAAAATAAAACAAATATTATATATATGATATAACACTCTGTATGCACCAACTCCTTGGTCTACTCGTTTTTTGTATTTTGAATAAGAAAAATGCTCAACTACGAATTGCTCCTCAGTCATCTTTGTTTTTTTTATTACAAGCGAGACTCTAATTTAGGATTTGGATCCTCGCCGGATCCCCTTCCTGGGGATCCTAGTGATCAATGCACGTGGAATGTTGATAAAAAATCGTGCGGTTACAATTTTTTTATTTTTTATATTTTTTACTCAAAACGAGGCTGCTTTACTTTTAAAAATATAAAAAACATTTAATTGTGACCGCACGATTTTTGATCAACAGTCTACGTGCGTTGATCCTTAGGATCCCCAAGGAGGGGATCTGGCGAGGATCCAAATCCTTTAATTTACCCTTGAGGAAAGAGCAAACAAAATTCACATATATCGATGCATAATCAAAGATCCCATATCCTCATAATAATTAAGAAAGAAAAGCCCAATAATTGAAGAATTCTACTCTTATTGCGGAGTATAGTAATACAGACAGTATTATCCCAACTGTTTTTGTGATCTAACGTACGTTAGATACCAACAAAAAAAAAAAAAAAAAAAGTTAGGTTAGAGCGGCACCACATCAAGGCCATCTTTGAGATTTCGGGAACCTTGTGCGAAAATTATAAAAGACCTCATCCTTAAGATAGTTTTAAAAAAGGTATAACAAAGTATTGATGTTAGAAAATAATCACTTAAATCAAAATAAACTTTTAACACTCATTGATTGCAAGTATACAAATATCATTAATTACAAGTAAAAAGCTACAAACATAACCTTAACTAAATAATCAAAAGTAGTTCGATTTTAAACAACCAAACATGAAAAATAAAAAAATAGAAAAGAAAAAAAAACTTCAAAACTCTAACTCTAAAGTTTTACTTGAATATATAACATTTTTATATAATAAATTTGAAAATCCATCATTTTTAGGGTGTTATTATTGACAATTAGAATATCTCATTGTACTCCAATTTTTTATATTGAGTAATGCTAAGGAAACTAAATTTGTAGACAAAATTTTATAAATTAAATGAAATGTAAGTTGATGATTAGATTATTACTTAAGCGTTGATAAACGTGCTCATTTACTATTGATGACATCATTTAGTTTAAAATTTTAGTCTACCTAGTATTACCCTTATATATTTAGAAAGGAAAAAAAATTACTTTTATAAAGAATGCACAATGAGATTTTAATGTGCTAACAAAAGAATTTTTTTAAAATATAGAACATTATTACATAATATTAGATGAAAAATTTTTTGGGGCCCCTTCAAATTTGAAATCTTGTGTGACTGCATATTTCACTACCTCTTCCTCCCATGCCCCCTCTGCATCATATTATAGTTACAATACAAAAATGCTACAATTTTACTTAAAAGTAACACTTGAAGAGTTCAATTGGAGGGAAAAAAAAATCTCTCAATTTATTTGACATGTCCAAATTGATTCTCAGTTGAAAATTTTCGTTGATTCCTTTCTGCCGAATCATCTTTTTGCTGTATTCAGTGGCCAGATTTTGCCTTCACTTGCAACCTTCTCTTAAGAAATCCGGCTCGCAAAGCTAGAGTGTCCATCTAAAGTATTGCGTTTGAAGTTTTTTTTTTTTATATTTTTATTTTATGTTTGGTTATTTATCTGAAGCGTAGTCTTATAAAAGACTTGTGTACATACAAATACGGCAGCTTTGCTCAGACTCCGAGGAGATCTTTCTCAGTTAGCCGAATCTTCTCGAGCTTGAAGCTCCGATATAGATATGCGGTAAAGAACTAGGGTTTTTAATTGATTTGTGCATTGAAAGTTTTGGTTTTTCGCTTCGGATGAATTGAAAAGTTGCTTCTTTGACTTTGTTTGCATGATGTTTTGCTTTCGCGTTAGAATACTAGCGCAGGCCAATGTATTGGTGGCACGTTTTGAAGACTGAAACCATAATATGTCAAAAATGTTTACGGTAAGTTGATGGCAGGGATAAGAGTGTCGGTAATGTACTTCAGTAATAACCCTAATTTCTTTAGCCTTTTACAGCAAGCTAGCCATAAGGAATGCGATACTCGATTCTCAATTTTCAGCAAGCAACGCATAATCAGAAGATGTGAAAGGCCTAATTAAAAATGAATTGTATAATATGTTATGGATAATACTTGCATCCCCCAATGTGGTAGATGCCTGCATATCCTCCTCCTTGAGAATACTTTATCTTGACCGAATAAAATCAACAATCGGAACCGTTCAATTTATTAATCTTCATTTGAAGATTATTTCTACAAAAAATCATTTGAATTCGATATCGTATAATCACCCAAACACATCCAATAAATGGACGGTTTATCGTGAACATATTACTTAGTACCTACTCCATCGATTTGTTATAATCATTTGAATGATTAAATAATCTCCAATTGAAATGATTTTTTGTAGGGGTGATCTTCAAATGAATTGAAGATTAAGAAATTGAATGGTTCCGATTAAGAAATTTGTATGGTCAAGATATGTTATTCGTAAGTGGGAATGAGCTCATCCCAAAATGGGGAATGAGCGCATCCGCAAAGAGGAGAATGCAAGTTTATCCATATATTATTGATTGAATTTCGTATAATGATTTTTGTAAGACCAACACAGCACATATCATTTGAACATGTCACTACCGTAAGGCCTTTAGCTGCTCTAATAATTTTAGAAGAAATTATATGATACATGAAACTAATCAAATATGTTCTTAACAAGAAATGAATTGTGCATGACATCATGGCTTAGGCAGCACCTGATTTGGGATCAATGATGATGAAATTCGGGTCGGGAAATGTCATGGATTTTTTACATCAACAATGTGAGAAGTGTGATACTTTATTGACTGCGACTGCGTAATTTAATACTCATAATATTTCCCAAAAAAAAAATCAAATACTAATACAGTTGTATATTGGCACAACGTGAAAAAGGTTCCAAAACCAATTCAAATCTCAAACATTTGTTCACTCTCCAAGCGTTCTCAAAATCCAGCCCGTTTGTGGCTTACAACTAACTTACGCCGGTGACATTTGCCTGTTGATCCGTTGTCGAAATTGAAGCTAAAGAATCAGTTATGAACTTTCTAAGTTTGCACAACAAATTTAGTTTATAAAATTTAGTTTTCCTAACATTATTCAAAAATCTAATTAATTATTAGGGAAAGGGATCCTCTTCGGATCCCTTCCACCAAATTCATCAAGTTCGGGAATCCGGACCGTTGAAATTTGATCCAACGGCTACAAACAGAGGAGTTCCTTTAACAGGTATAATAACTGTAGCCATTGAATCAAATTTCAACGGTCCAGATCCCCGGACTTGATGGATTTTGTGGAAGAGATCCGGAGATAATACCTTTCCAATTATTAGGACCTAGATTTACAGCCTGTATGCCACCTAGGATTCATAACTTTTGGCATCAAGGACTATTCATACTTTCACATTATCATACTACAATCTTTATCAGAGTTAATTAAAAGGGTAATATCTGAGGAGACCAAATTTTTAAAACCGAAATTTGTAAACAAAAAATGTGTTTGTTTATGATTGGATTATTAATTAAATGTCGATTAACATCCTTATTTCTTATTGGTGAATCATCATTTAGTTTGCAAATTTGGTTTTAAAATTTGGTCACCCTAACATATCCTAAATTAAATAAGATGCATAATCACGATTAGGGAGTGTGAACTGTGAACAGCAGTTGCTCGATATTTATGCTGAATAGATTAGTACCGAGTAAACACTGTGAGCTTGAGTTCTGCTTAGGCTAGCTGTTCATGACTCGGTCAATTTTGTTTAATTTTGCTATTAGTGCGGTCCGCTTTTATGCCCTTTTGACTTGCGGTAGAAAGGACAAACCTGAGTTTCTCTCTATCCGTCTCCACAAATTTAATCTTGTCGTTCATTCTTTTGACATCCTCTCTGCACAAACTAATGTCCTTGCATAAGAGACGTTCGCTCAATATGCTTCATGATTCATATCTATATAAAAAAAAATTAGAGCTACATTTCTAATTAAAAACTAACTCACAAGGACAAAGTTATAATAAAGATCACTTAGATGCAAATGCTTCTCCAATATTGTCAAGAAATTTGGTTAGATGGGCACAATTGATTCCACTGCATTCTATTCTCTCAAGAAACAACTGACACTCACAATATAAAGATGTGGTATTGTAGAATCCTAGTGACTTCGAGGTAGGAATGCAGCTGCATCCAACAAATTATATATAGGACATGAAAGTACCATTTCTGTCTCGATAGACTGAAAATCGTCCAATGTATTAAGGTAAAAAAAAAATTGAAATTTAGATGTCAAGATTTCTGAAATTATTATGTACGGACTTGGAAAATTTTAATAAGTACAAATGGAAGTTCTACGCTATACCTTTAGTGTTAATAAAACTTAAACTTAAGACTTTTCAACAAAAGAATAAGTTATTGTGAGTAATATTCTTCCCCCTATTTGAGGTCTGAAGTTCAAATTTCTTTCTTATAGTGATAAAAAAAAAAAAAAATTTAAAAAACTTACTATGATAGTGTTGAGAGTGAATCCCGTATCGAGGAAAGAGAGGACCTTGCATGTGCTTATAAAAAGTTGCCCTATTGCCTATACTGCAAATATATTTTATGATTAAACATTAACTTTCTTCATGGTATCAAAGCAGGTTATCCCATAGCTAAAACCTAGCAGTCAAACGTGCTTCACGTCACCCCGTTTGTGTTTTTCATTTGTTAGGCTTTAAAATTTCACCACACGTGATGGGGAGAGTTGAGAGTGAATCCCAAATCGGGAAAAGAATGGACTTTGCATGTGCTTATAAGGTGTATTGACAATTGCTTTTATGATGGAACCTCAACTTTCTTCAGAGAACTCGGAATTAGAAAAACCATAAAATTAACTATATCTACAAGTAATCCCTAATCATTTTCTATTCTATTAAAAGGAAAGTGTATGATTTAACAAATAGGGCTACGACTTATGTATAATACATATACACATATGATTCACAATAGTTGAGGACAATTAACAAAGGAACAATATTATTCCATTATCAGCCAAATAAATATTCATTATATATATATATATGTTGCAGTTATTTTTAGAATAGGAATGTGATTGTGTAAATCATAGTAGATCTAGAAATATCTCTTTTATTCCTATTAGGA
The DNA here is from genome assembly GCF_019419815.1 of Pyrus x bretschneideri. NCBI lineage: Eukaryota > Viridiplantae > Streptophyta > Magnoliopsida > Rosales > Rosaceae > Pyrus > Pyrus x bretschneideri. Next base: position 2,875,904 of record NW_025999820.1, on the reverse strand, counting down.
GTTGATTACCTATTAAGAGTTATAATCCTAAAAGGGTAAGGATTTTACTATAGATAAAGGCACAATGGAGGTGATACAACACACACCTCACAATTAAATCTCTATCTTCTCTCTTGCTACCGCCGGCCCCCTCCTTCTCTTTTCCCTTAGAATAGCTCAGTCAAATAGGCCTAGAACAATAGATATATATTTCCACTTTTTAGTCGGAAATACACATAAGATGGACAAGACAATGTGTTTTTACAGCTCTTGTCGCCATTGAAGACATGAAGAAAAGTATAAAGGAAAGCAGCCACATTGTGATTCCCTGCATGCTAGAGCCGAGCCAGTTATGGCCAAAACGTCAAAGCACTAACTTTATTGTCATGGAGGGTTCGGAGGTACTTTCTGCCACATGGAATTCAACCCATGTGATTGGAATGAAGAGAAGTACTAGTAGTCTAGTACTTTTTTACCATGTAAAAGTTGTAACTAAGAAATAAATCATAAAGTTGCTCAAACGGCACCTGCAGATCAGAATAGTCAATAGAATGTGTATGGTATCCCAACTGAACTCACTGCATGCAATTGCGCAAGACCACTTTGTTCTATGTTCAAGACTTCAAGTTCCTACGTTAATTAAACTCAACAATCAACACCGTCCACAAGTAATTCAAATTTGAACTGGGAAAGAAATTGAAGCTTATAATCCATAAATCAAAAAATTGAGAAATAGATTGTCGGCCCCCTTGTAATTTATTGGCTTAGTGGTACAGTTAAAGGTCATGCAGGTATTGGGTTCCACTAGCACCCAGTTAAATCATCATTCATGAATTACCAAAAAACAATTACGAAAGACAGAAGTATGACTGAAAAGGAAAGAAATCCTACTGAATTCAGACACCAAATTAATTTACAACCCTCAACCCCAATTACCATGCATGTACATTGGTGTTATTTGAGGCCCAATTAGGTCGACTCTGCAAAAACAGTATGAAGACCTGGTGGTACTGTGACTGCTTGTGGGCAGCTGGTTTCATAGCCTGCAACCATTTGAGTACTATAAACCAGGGAATTTATGTCTCCCCAACTAATTTCACTCTCTGCAGAAGCAGTACTAGTCCCTGCAGTGCTACCATTGTTCAACGTCTCCGTGGTGGCTTGATAATAAAAACCACCCAATTGCTGATGTTGGTGAGCAAAATTGTTGTCGTAAACCTCCAGTTCAGTTAGCTGGTGAAGATGATCAACCTGTAGGTTGTTGTTCTGATCGTTGAGCCCGTGAAACATGGTTGGACTACTTGAACCCCCAGTACCGTTACTAGCATCACAGTGTGTGCTTGGAAATTGAGAATAGTTATTGCTGTTGGCTGCTGAAGTACAATTGAGTACATTAATGGAGCTCTGATAAAATTGTTGTTCTGAGGATGAGGTTGACAAAATATCGATAGGGTACTGAAAACTTGTATTGCTAGTGTCAGAATCATGGGAAAATCTTCCTCCAAGATTGATGAGCATATTCTTAATTGAAGCCTGATCCTTGATGAGTTGAGGGTTATGTGTTTGATAATTAGCCACTGGGACTACTGGTAGCTCTGGCAAGTCATAAGGGTTTTGGTTGTCAAACCCAGCAGGGATATTAATAAAATTTGCAATATTTTCTGATCTTTTGTTCATCTCCTGCTTAAAGCTGGCGGTGCGGCTACTTTGCTGAACCTGTTGTTGTTTGCGCTGCCTGCCCAAAAGCTTTTTCTTCAGCCTTGTGTTCCAGTAGTTCTTAATATCGTTGTCCGTTCGCCCTGGTAACTGGGCTGCAATGATAGACCACCTATCCAAAAAGAAAACAAAAAGTCCTACTTAAATTCCATAACATGATTAACTACCAATTTAAAAGAGCATGATAAAGAAAATTAAGAGAGAGATATATGATATGTATGGCCTTGAAATTGTTTAATATATATACCTGCTTCCAATACTCATGTAGAGGCTGCAGATGATGTTATCTTCTTCCTCTGAGAACCCGCCGTGCTTGATATTAGGCCGGAGATAATTCAACCATCTAAGTCGACAGCTTTTGCCGCACCTTCTTAAGCCTGTTGATCATGGGAAGTAGTACAATAATATTAGATTAAAAAAACATAGGTTAGATCATGATCAATAATTTTGTTAATAACTGGGGTGAGGAGAATTTGAAGTGATTAGCTCCTGACCTATCTTCTGGGGCAGGGCAATCCAGTTGCCGCCACTGCCGTGCTTCTCCATGTAAGCCTTGAGGGTGGCATCTTCTTCTGGTGACCAAGGGCCTTTCTTGACGTTGGCTTTGTCACAGCAAGGAGCTCTCCCCATGGCTTTTACTTTAACTTGGGTTTTTTTCTGATTGTGTGGGTTATGTTGTGATGAGGCTGGTTTCACTATATATATGTGTGTGTGTATCAGCTAGCTCCCCTTTATGATCACCACTTGATGAAAATTTGATAAAGTTTATGATAATGTTAATAAAATATATCAGAGAGAGAGTATAATGGCTGGAGAGCTGGGGAGAGGGCTGAGAACATGGAAAGGGTCACAGAAATTCGGAAAGGTGAATTGAAAAAAAGGATGAGCCTTTATTTATAGAATATTAGAGAAATTGGAAATGCCAGAACAGGAGACCAGGTTTTTATCTCATTGTCTTTCTTACTTCAGAATCTCTCTCTCCCTCTCTCAAGAAATAAATGACGCAACTAGAAGCTTTAAAGAGTTGTAGCAAACAAAGCAAACATCAGCTTGGTTTGAACTCTTCCACTAGTTTATGACCGTGAATGATTCCTCAAGCCTTTAATAAGAACGGTTCATCCATGCGGCCATTGTCATGATCTTGACATAAGGGTAGTCATTTCTTGATAATCTAACTTAAAAATAGGACATATCAATTGTGTCACACACTTATTTGATAACACGTGAAATAAGAAAACTACATATATGACGGTTCTAATACATGTTAAAAAAATAATCCCTAGTTAGGATCATTTTTAAGCATGAGTTAAGGTATTTTTTGTATATATAAATTTGTGTTTTAAAGATAAAAAGGGTTTACCCATGTAAGCATGGTTTAAATATATATGGTTAAATGACCATTAATTTCAAGTCTTAATCTTCTTTGTATCTTTTTCTTTTCTTTTCATTTCTCTGGTTTTGGAGTCGTCGGGGTTGGTTTTCGACGAAAATACCAAGAGGGTCATGAGGTATTAATTAGGGGCAATTTCTTGTGAAGGAACACACCACAATGTCAGACCTCCATAGTGGATGAAGCAATAACAGTCCCTATATACTTTTCTAAAAGAAAATTTAGTACCCCATCTAAAATGGGAACAAACAACTAAAATATATTTTATTTACTTGACAAGGGCAAACCCATTATCAATTATTATGTATTCGGTTCACCTATAACATAGAAGGTAAATAAAAGGGATGAGTATTGTAATATGATAGAGCGGAAGTTTCATGACATTCTCAATTGGAGTACTGGAGTACCCGTGGCGGCTTTTTTTTTTTTTTTTTAATAAAAAAAAACGATAGAGAGATATTCTATTAAACATCACAAACAAATATAAGAGTGTTATTGGGTACATTACTCTAATGACCAATAAAATGATCTGGAAAGAATTTTCACAGATAAACAAGAGTAAACCCCTAAATGGCAACAACAAGCACAAACGCACAATTGCCATCAATATTGATCAATCACAATAAATGATAAACACAACAAAGTTATACTGGCAACCACATCAATCATCGCGGAATAATGAGGCCACATAAACTCGTCACAATAAAGGGAGACGACATCAAATTTTGTTGACAGACAAGACCACATAACTCATCACTCAAAACGAAGACAAACCTAGCGATCATAACATCATGACCACAATGATCGCTAGGTAATACAAAACATAACTACACTACCCTGAGAAAGGAATCACTGATGAGCTCATCTCAATGGACGACAAGAACACTCATGCCAAGGCCACCTGCAATTGCACTGCTTTAGTGAGATTCCGACTATCACATGTCAAGCACCCTAAGATCTGACACAATAGTCAAATCTGAAGGCAGCAAAGCCGCCAAATCCGATGGCACCATGTGGTGGAGCTGCCAGATCATAAAAATGCACAAGGTAGCAGAGCCACAAAAATGGAACGCGCACGAAGCACCAGAGCCGCCTGATCTTAGCGCATTAGTCGGGGCAACCACAAAATGAGTTGAGGAAAGTGTCACCACTACGGAAAATGAGCTGACGATGGTAGATCCGACCTATCTGCAGCCACAAATCCAACCCAGACCATGAAATCGAGAGCCAACTCAAAGAACCTTGAGAGAGCATGACCTGAATCTAGGTATGAGACTGAAATCCATGAAAAAACCACCACAAAATGGTGGGAGAGAAATACATGAGGAAGAGAGAAGGTACGTGCAGGCCGAGAAAAGGTGGGTGGTGTGAAGTCAGAGGGCAGAATCGGGAATGGGAAAGGAGGGGAGAGAAGGTTGGGATGCGGAGAAGGGTACGAGAGAAAGGGAGAAAAGGCTAGGAGGAGAAAGGGAGAAGTTGTCACCGGTCCTTAGCCATAGCTAGAGGCTGACGTCTATGGAGGTAGCAGGCTAGGGTAGAACAAGTGGAGAATTCTTTTCTTGCCTAGAATTATATATGGACACTCATTTCTAACTTTTACATCTTGTATATAATGTTTTCTTGTTATACTTACACGTTATACTTACACGTTACCAACATATATATAAATGCTTATGATTCTAGATCGTAAGTCCGTAAGTATGGACAACGCATGTATGAAAAACAATATGTGAACGGTAATTTAAATTTACATTCTCAAATTTGACAAACGCATGTATGAAAAACAATGTGTGAACGGTAATTTAAATTTACATTCCCAAATTTGACAAGAAGATATTTTTCAAACTATTTAGCTAATCACATAATGCATATTTGTGACACGTACATATTATTGCATCAATTATTGTAACTACATGTTAAAAAATAGATCAACTGAAACGTGTTGTTAATGTTGTAAAAAAATGTGATAATCTTTTCTCATAAACTTTGAATTATTAAGAGGTTAAGAAATGCATATGTATTATACTCTAATCATTTTCGCATTATGTAATATATATTTTGAAAGATCGAGAAGTCAGGAGGTGCCAACAAGTATTACTATTGTGTGGAATATAATGGGAGGTTTTTCGTTATGGTAGGTGAACGAATCACTAGAAGAACCATGAGATTAAATCAGAAACTGTGATGTGAAGGTGAGATATGACCAAGGGATTATATATCTGTCGTGGGACAACATTGCTTTCAAAGATTTCAAGAACTTCTCGCACACACCACATATAACAAATTTGGCACCAATAATGGGTAGCTTTTTATAGATAACAAAACAAGATATAACAAGGGTTTGATTAATTAATTAATTAAACACCATGGACCATTGTAATTTATAAAGCAACCAATTACGCTAATGACACATGCCATTTTTGAACCCAATTGGCAAAAATATATCAAAGACTTTAAGAGACAAGTGTACTTGTTTATATTAGCAGCCAGTCACACATACAGGAATCCCACTGTCAATTCCATTATATATCACATCTTAGACCTTCTTGCATGTCGTTTATCGGTCTGATTATAATTTTATTGTGGAGTTTTTTTTTCATACAACAATTTAAGGGATTTGGACCAAGTCATATGATGAATCAAATATAACGATTTAGTTTTGACTCACCAATCATATGAATCGAACTTAAGATCTCTAACTTTTAAATAGAAATGAATACAACAAGATCGTAATATTAAGTTAGAATTCATCATACTGTAGGCATTGAAATTGAGTTATTTTATCAAATCTCTGGGTTTTTAGTGTCAAGATTTGTTTTCCAGAAACTTGCACCTAAGTTTCTAGACTATCAGTCTTGTGACCATTCTAGATTATCGTTCATATTTTAATTTTCTTTTTGTATCTAGGGTTTGCTTAGACTATATAAACAACTTTTAAGGTTGTATTGACATTTATTCATATTATCATCCATTAAACTTTATATTTTTCACTATTTTCTGGTGGATTCCGGATTGCTGATGCGTTTAAGCTTATGTTCTAGGATTTAACGATGATTGATCCTACCTATCCCATTTCTTGCTGCGTCACATTATAGATTTTTTTTTTTAATTATTATCACACTTGATATTCTGTACTAGTTTACACTAAAAGAAGAGGAAATGGCTTGAACTTAAGACTTAATTAGAAAGAAAAACTTTAACCACCAAAGCAGTCAATCACATTCATTATTCTTTAGATTATAAGATTATTCTGTAATTTCTGCATGAGAGGCCCAGCTTAATTATTGAAGGGAAAGAACATAGAAAAAACAGAAAATGGACGCCAAGGAAGAAAATATTGGCTGACTTGACTCAGTATGAAAGGGTAAAAGTCAAAGGTAGGCTTATACAAAATGGTTGTTGATATGCTTAGATTTGCCTTGATTTTTTTTTTATTATGCTTTGTTGTCGCATGTACATGTGACGTCAACAAGTACACGAAAGTTTTTGAAAGAAAAATAAAAGTATATAAAGTTTATATAATGAAAGAAAAGGGTACCTAGTAGTAAAGTATGGTTGAAGGAAGGTAATATTTTTAATTAAAATGAAGGAAACGGTCTTCTTGGTAGGCCAAGTAAACTGACCCTCTCTCTCCCTCTTTCTCTCTCATGGTTTTTTCTTATTTAATCTTTTGATATCTTCTTTTTTCTGTGTGTGATCGTAGATCTACTTAGTGTGAAAGGGTTATTTTGAGAGGGTTCAAAGCGCAATACAGCTCAAGGCCACTTCTTTCTCGAGGCATTTTTCTAACCAAACCAATGGAATACAGCACAAGTACATTTTACAAATGGAGACAAAACTGTTCTTCATGTGTCATGTGTGAACTAACTTTTATGAATTGCTGCAATTTAATCAACTTATTAGTGGCAACCGCGAATGAGTAAGTTTATTTGCCACCAACAATCGAATGGAACTAACCTTTCCCATAAAAAGTAATAAGGTTAGGATATGCACATATTAGCATGTAAAAGCACGGATAATACTTTGCATCTACTTCACGTATGCACTTTCATGCTAGTTGTGATTAAAACTGTCTATTTTTTCTATACATGTGGATAACTAAATAATCTTAAATTAATTGACTTTTTACAAATATATATATATATATATATATATGATATTTGAATGACGGTTAAGAAAATAAGCTATTCTAATTGTGACATTATTTTGTATGATTAGATTAATCCATTATTCACTTTGGGTTGGAGAACAAGGAGGTGCACTCATGCAAGAATACAAGTATTGTTGGAAACGAAAAGTAGTAAGCTTTTTTTCTTATTATTATTTTTGGGATATATAGCTTTTTACGAAATTTATAAAGTTATTTGTTTTTGGTTCGTTAAGGAATATTCATAATTTTGTAGTTTGTTTACTCGTCTGTTCCGCATACGCACTCTAATTTTCAACTAGAATTGTTTTAAAGACGCCTCGTTTTCTCCTTGGACGACTGAAAGGGATTTTGATCTGTGGTTTAATATTGCTTTGAAATTGTTATTTGTGGCATCGTTTTGACATTAAACAAACTTTTGCTTCCAATGCAAGTGAATGCATATATAGAAGGCTACCACCATTGGGCTTTGCAGTGAGAGCGAGAATTATATATAGGAGAATGTCAGTTTAGTCTGAGAAGAAATTCTATAGTAAACACGGTTTTTTTCCTCGTCTAATTTGTTTCTAGAAGTACTGTTATTGAAGTCCACTGAAAAGGATCAAGATCCTTTCCTGAGCTTAGGAGGTTGAGCCTCTTGAGCAAACTCATCGGACCGTTGAAATTTGATCTATCGGCTACAAACAAAGGCTCCTTTAAAAGTTATAATAATTGTAGCCGTTGGATCAAATTTCAACGGTCCGATGGATTTGCTTAGGAGGCTTAGCCTCCTAAGCTCAGGAGAGGATCATGATCCCACTGAAAATAACATAATTATTTTTTTATATAACTAATGTATATTGTAAAATAGGGAGATTAAATTTGTTAAATAAAATTTGCAAACTAAATGATGTGTCATCTTTAAAAGATGAACACGTTCATCAACACTTAAATAATAATCTAATTATTAACTTTCATGTCATTTAATCTATAAAATTTTGTTACTCTATTGTAACGCATGAATAGAAATGAAAAAAGGACAAATATGATGCTGAAGTGTCTATGAAGATATACGAATACCTACAAAATTAACCTGATATCCTCAATTCGACGGTAGGATGAAGAATCTAGAACACTTTGGATTCTGAAGACCGACAGTCTGAGACAACATTGATCGCATCTTGACCCTTAGCTATGCATGGAAAGTTAAACCAAAAAATGGATTTCTAGAAGTTGAACTGTCTACGCAAGGATTTTATCACTTCATTAAAAAAGAAAGAATACTGATCCGTATGGTCAGAAACAGATTTAAATTTATTTCACCAAGAAAGTTATTGCCCAATCTTATAATCTAGTGCAAGGTTTCCTCTTATATTGATGTAAGGCTCTTTTACTTTTACATCTTTCACATGTCTCTCACATGTGACGAATTTTAAAGTCAAATACTTAGAAAATTGAATTGGGCAATGTTGAGTACTTGTGGCCATTATGCTTCATATGTGGACCAACCTACTCTAATAATATTTATACCCTGAAGAAAGTTAAGATTCCACAAAAAATGCACTTTGCAGTATGAACATAGTCCAACTTACTTATACCTATGCAACCCTCCTCCTATCATGTAAGATTCATTCTCAACATGCCTCTTCACGTGTGGCAAACTTTCAAGCCTAACACGTTGACAACGTAAATCAGGTGACACAAATCACGTGTGCCTGTTGGGCTTCACACATAGAACAAAATTTGCTTTGATGTCATAAAGAAAGATAAGGTTCCACCATAAAATCAATTGGCAATATAAGAAATAGCTCAAGAACTTATGAGCACATGCAAGGGTCTCTTCTTTCCCTTATATGGAGTTAATGCCCTCAACAAAATTTTCTTAAGCACGAAAAATATTAATTTACCTAATACATGTGTCTTATGATTTGTGTTATTTATCTGGAAATCGTATATCGGAAAGCTTGCTTAAAATCTCAAAAATAGTACAAGAAACTTACAGCTTAAATAGTTAAGAACATCTATCTCTGCACTTAAAATTTTAGGCTTGATTTCTCCCTCTCCACTATCGTTTGCATACAAAAAAATTCAAAATAGTTCCCATGTATTTTGTGAGAATATCGACAGTGTGACACCATTTTTTTTTTCCTTTTGTTGCAGTCTACTTTCTAAATACAAACATGGAAAGTAAAATAAAAATTTTCCAAGAAAAAGAAAAAATTCTTCAATCATAAAGAAACTATCCAATAATTTCTGTAATGACCACAACGACGGACAGCGACAGATCTCGAATGCTTTGTGACAAAGGGAGAAGGGAAGCATTCCCATTGTTGATTGCAACAAAAAAACTTTCCAAGAAGAAAGCCATTGAAGCTTTCTCTTACGAAAATCATTGATCTGCTCAACTTTGCTTTGCTTTCCATTAAAAAAGGAAGTCAGCAACGCGGTTTCTTCCTCGTTCTTTCTGGAAGGAGGAAAAGGAGGTGCAGAGGCATGGAAAAAAATGGATAAGACAAAAATGCAGATAAACTTTACGTATATTTTAGCATTTACTTTTAAACATCAGTGGTATGATTAGGGTTTTAGCTTTTGCATGTTGTGTTAATATATCGCGGAACGGAGATTGTGTTTAGGTCTGGGGAGGCTAAAATCTTCCACACAGTGGAAACCAGAAAGCAATTTGACAAACAACAAATATAGCAGATTGCTGGAGTTGAAAAGGACATCAGTATTTGTCCAAAAACTCTCCCAAAAGGAACAAATTATGCAGAGGCCATGGTTTTGAGTAATTGAGGTGCTCATCCCCTGCAATGGGAATGATTTATGAACATCCTTTTTCATATGTTTTGTATTTCTTTTTTTATTTTTAATCGTTGGATTCAACAAATTAAATGAAAGTTAACGGCCATAATTAAAAGGAGGGGAAAAGAAGTGGAAAAATCACTTTCTAGTAAATATTTGATCTCAACATGCTCATTGTTACTTCTTACACTCTCATTTTAATTTTTGGTCGTTTGATCAAATGAATGAAAAGATATCAATTGCAAAAAATTAACAAGGGTGTGTAAATAACACTATCCAAAATAAAATGAATTTTTCCTTGAATGGTCAATGATCACAAAGAACTCATACACTTGATCTCAACATGCCACATGGTGTTACTATCATGTATAGAATAATTTTCCGTAATCTCTTATCTAACCCTAATTTTATAGATTAAGAACCATCTCATAGTGTGACATCAACATAGCTTATGATGTCAATGACTCGAGGTAGAGCACTCAATGGGCTAGGCCCGCTAGGGTGGGGATTGAAAGGGTAAGTTTCTTTCATGACTAATCGAACAAAATTCGGATATTGCATCTGATTTTCATTTTTTATTTTTTTTTCAACTTACGTTATCTCTAGTGAGTTATCAAATCTACTTCCAAACATTGAACATGTCCTAAATTAACCAATGCCAACACAAAGAAAAGGACTAAGATCCAATTTGGAATCACGAAGACAATCATCCAAAACAATGATTTAATGGCGGTCCTTGATCAAAAGTTTAAGATAAAAAGTTGCAAAAAGCTCGTAGCTCAAGTGATTAGAGCATTTAATTTACATCCAAAATCTTGATTTCGATTCCTCATCTCCAGCATCACTAGTTAAAAAAATAAAAAATAAATTTTGGTCACTATTTGAGTTGTGGCTTTATGGTCTTGGCAGAATGCTCATCAGTTTATGGTATACCCATATTGTAGGAAGAAAATCCATACAAATGTTATCAGACCCAAACAGAAACGATTACATACATACAAATAGCAGTTCAAAATGAATCATTAGGTCTCAATTTTCTCATATTGCACATGAGGTTGAAATTGTATCAATTTACACATTTTGTCTCGTCAAAATTTTAATCATCAACTAAATTGATGAGTTTATTTTGTCAATGTGATGCAAATGTAGCTTGTATATTAGCTCACATAATCAAAGGTCTCAAGCGCACGTCATCAGTTTAATATATTATCAAACAATTAATTAGATCGAAGGCACTAATTGATATAATTTCAACACCTAAAATGCAATATGAGAAAATTGAATCTACGTGGTCTATTTTGAAAATCACCCGAACTTTCTAAAATTTAGACCACAAATCTTTAGCTCACTAATGTCAACTAGTTTAAAAATCTTTTAATCAGAACCATCTAACTTTGTTGTAACCCGATCCTGATTTACACCACTGAATAAGACTTTGGGGTACAAACTTTTAAAGAAGTTGCTCTCTTGTTTCCTAACCCAACAACCCACCACCGACCACCCACCCCCCAACCCCTCTCCCAACCGATGTGCCGCCAATGCCTCGCAATCGGAGGCACCATCATGGGACACCTCCACTGCAGAGGCGTCGGTGGCTCAGGTGGCAGCCATGACTGGAACTAACATTCTTTTTAATTCTCAAAATTTGAAAATAAACGGATTCATAATAACTAAAGAATTTAATGAAAGATAGTAACTAAAGTCATTTCCATGTAGAAATCTAGACTTACCATAATGTGGCAGTTTATTATCTTTCGGGGCTGAATTCGCCAGCACACGACAAAAAACACATGCATAGATATTGAGGCCAGTGATGCACATAAGAAATTCTAACGAAAGTGCCAAATACCAGTTCAAGAACCTACTATCTACAAACTTAGGGAATAAGAAAACAACAAAGCTAAATAACAGTGGTTTGCAGCCACCTTCAGCGGGGTGGCCAAGTAGAGTTTTCACTTTAGTATGCTTTACCCTAGCTCAACAGTCCAATCCATCTTGTCCTCTGAAAGACCCATTTGTAATCGGGTAAGCAGAGAGTAGAGCTTTTCCGACACGACTCCAAAACCACCTTCTCCATAAGAAACCCTACACAAGAAAAAGATCACAATTATGTTTCTTTGATTGTGGTATGGATGCTCCCACATAAACCCAATCTTCTATTTTAATAAGCAGGAGTGCTACTGAGACATGTTTGGCATGGACATTTACTTTCCCCCGAGTTTCCAATAAGTAATAGCCATATATGTATTTTAGGGCTTTTCACATACAAGCTCACGATAACATTGTACTTTAGAGAAAAGGACTTCAAACGCAATGGTTTATTTTAAAAAGGCCAGCTACATTGTAATGGGAGGCACCAAAGAAACTTCACAACTAAGAATTGTTCAGATGAAGGATTTTTTCCCCAATAGATGTCTTAGAAGTGTTTTTGTATAATATTGTCGGGGTATTATTTTCTAATTTAAAATTGAACGGGCAATTTCCCCTTACAAGAGCATGACATAATCAAAGATTACGTTAATTTCTTCACCAACAAACAAGGCAAAAGAAGAAATCTCCGCTTCCCATTTTGAGGAAACGTTTCAAAATGTCACTCATTTTTACCGTTTTGTTGATAGACAAAGAAAAACTTGCTTTGCAGGCCAATAAAGAAAAAGAAAAGCTGTTTTCTTTCTCTGGAACTTTTGTTAGACATACAAAACTTACTTTTTGCCAAGATACGTTATGCTGCCAACAGGTGATACAACCACAGCTGTTCCGGTGCAGAAGACTTCATCAGCATCAAGTAATTCATCCACTGCCACTTGGCGCTCCTCAACCTGCACATTATAAAATGGCATTCGGCAATTAAGTTACTAAAGAAAACATTTAAGCTATTATTTTAGCTCTATAACTAGTAGAGTACGCCTTGCACCATGTAAAAACCAAAATAAAAGGTCAATAACAAGAGAACATTAAGGAAATGTCTTCCCATCCCCAACTCCCCAATCATATACCATATTCATACCTGGAATCCTTCGCTACGAGCAACATCAATTATACTCTTTCGAGTAATGCCAGGTAAGATTGTCCCTTTTATTGCCGGAGTAGAGATAACATTATCCTAGAAACACAATAAACATGGACAAATTAGCTTTGACACCTTTAAACTATAACATTGTACATATATGCTTCATGAAAGTGCAAATGACATGTCAGATGCAAGGGCTTATTGTTCCAACTAACGTTAAGTTCCATGAAAAGAATGTACTTGCTATGGGGTCGAAGACGACAGACCATCTCAAACTAACAAAAATTATTAATACTTATATTAGAAGCCAGTAGGCTAATCTTGGAAAGCTCTAGGCTGCATTTAAATTTAAGAAACAATGCTGCTGTTCAAGTAATGAGGAAAATTACACTAGAATTTGTTCCAGAACTTAAAGGGAGTAAAATCTCTTCTTCAATTTTATGAGACATGGCAATGCTACAGTATCTACTGTAATGGGTAACAGTATTGAGGAAAGGTTGCAATTATAAAAGTGGATTTCAGTGCTTAAGGTTATCAGACATGCCAGGTGATAACAATTGGTAAATGTTAGATGCAATTTGTGGCAGCACCAGCAATGCATTCGTGTTGTTACTATGGTATGGTCTGGTGTGCAAACCAAAGTGTCTATTTGGTAAGGTTCTTAAAAGAAAAAGTGTTGGCTTGGGTACTGCTGCATTTGTACGAGTGGTAGCATGAGATTGCAGTAAGTGCAGGTGGATGGTTTTTTTAAGCATGCAATTTTGTGAACTCACAAACACAATGAAATCATAGCACATTGAGAAAGCAAACATCTAGGCAGCCACCAATCAATAATAATATATAGTGTAAATGATAATAAAAATAAAAATAAGACATGCGCACCCACAAAATTCCAGTCATATTACCTTGACAACAAAAATATTGCACAAGGAAACCTCCTCTAGATATTTTTTGTGAACACAGTCGAGGTACAAGACATCAGAATAGCCTTTCGCTTTTGCAGCAGACTGTGCCTTCAAAACCTACAGATAAACCATTTAACATTTTGAAGATTAACAGGTCAGCAGCTAAATACTGCAATTTCAAGTTTAACAAAGTGAAATGATAAATACTAACAAGCACTAACTTAACTACAGGAAAATGGTTGGAATGAGCCTTTGTTTAGTCGGTGACATTACAAAAGTTAATTAATTCGTTAAAGAAACAAATATATGATTTTCATTGATGGACACAGACGGAGCCTCGTATTTAAAATTTTAAAGAGAGTACAAAAGTTTAAACACTAAGCAATTAATATCTATGAAACTAAATAAAGGGTTGCTGCTTTTAGTTCTTGACGCACTAAAGAAGTTAGAACCATATGCAGAGGGGAAATATTATGGTCACAGTTTTATGATTTTACACCAAAAAAATCAAGACAGAACATAGTCATAGGCAGCAGACAATTAATAATTTAAAAAGACGAATTGGACCAAGATTCAAGTAATTAAGAACTACATAATAAGAGAAGCACTAGCTTACCGCGGCATAATTCCCTATAGTCTTGACCCCTCCAGTACCACCAGGAGTTGCACGATGCAATTCATGTTCGACAATCAAATTTATGGGTGCAACACCTTCCTGCCACCAGGCATGCAGATATAAACCACTCAATGATGGTCGAAATGTAACTAAACAAGCAAAGAATCCGAGAACAAAAAGAAAACAATAGGGTAAAACCAAATTCAAACACGTGACCTATTTACATTAAGACAAGGGAATACCAGACAAGAACATAGAAGCTAAAAGTAATGAGATAATCCACACACCCAATGGAAAAAGGAACACATTTATGCACCAAACACTTAGATAAAAACTTAAAATGTAACTTGCACTTTTCATGATTATGACTCACTAAAAAGATTTCAAAATGTCCATACCAATCGTGACTCAATCATGTTGAACAATCAATGGGCAATATTGAATTGGGTGATAGCATCCAACAATGCATTAAATCGAAATAAATCATTAGTTAGTGAATTCACAAGACTGCATTAGTATAAAATAAACTGCCAATATTAAACTTGGTATAGCAAAAACAATTGGAAGAAAATTCCTGAAAACCAAGGGCAGTGACATGGTATTTTACACTTTGTAGCAATATGCAAGTACGACAACAAACCTGAAAATAGTTTCCAACGGGTGAAACATAAATAAGAAATGTGTACTCCGGAGCAGGTGCAAGACCAAGAACAGCACCACTACCCATTAGCAATGGCCTGATATATAGGGAACCTTTGCCTGGAGGGGGAACCTGAAACAAGAGATTGACAACTCATTAACAACATTCCACATGCTAACATTCAAAATAAAAAATTCTTACTACATGTGTGTTTTTATTACCCAGCGTTTATTTGCTAAAACAGTAGCCTTTACAGCTTCAACAAACTGTTTGACAGTTGGTGATGGCATACACATCCGCTCTGCACCCAACCTCATCCGCAATGCATTTTCCTCAGGTCGAAACAAGTGTATAGTACCATCTTCTTTCCTGTAGGCTTTCAAACCTTCAAACAATCCCTAAGGAAATGAAGAGAAAGAGTAAAGTATGATTAGTCAATATTCAAGTACTCGGATTACTTAATTAAAATATTTTATTTCCCAAACTTTTCTTTCAGTTTAACCTCATCATGAGGTGATAACACATCTCTCACCCCCTTGACTTATCCTCCATATATGAAACCAATCACTTTAATGCCCTACTTAGTTACAAACCCGCACTACAAGCCTCATCATGTTCATAACTATTCTTTAAGATTTAGACATGATACCTTAAGATTCAGACTCGTATATATCTCAAACTCCAAACTAATTAACAGAACAACATCTACCCGGTGCAGAATATGATACTTATTCGAAGTGTGTTATATTGTTAGATTAATGATGTTTTAGTTGGGTTTTGATGCGAGGAAGAAAAGTGAGTGAATAAAGAAAGATACAGTATGAAGAAACAATGCTCTGCTCACTCTCAAAGTCTGAGAGTTGAAGCTTTTTTCATATATATCACTCTATATCACGCACAAAAGGCATGAGTACATAACTGATAGCCTTAGCTGGATACACACAACCATCAATACAATCTCAGCCTTACACTTGTCATAATCTAAGACTAAGTGAATACACAATTCAAAACTAGGCTTATTTACTTTAACTTTACTTAGCTCACAGCTTATACACTAATACTCCCCTTTAAGCTTTGAGCAGATACAACTCCAAGCTTGTCTCTGAGATAGTTGAATCTCTCTTTTGGTAAAGCCTTGGTAAAAATGTCTGCTACTTGTTCTTTGGTTGGACAGTATACCAAATCAACAATTCCCTTCTGCAAGGCATCCTTTATGAAGTGATATCTTCTGTCAATGTGCTTAGTCCTTTGGTGAAACACCGGATTTTTAGTTATTGAGATTGCAGACGTATTGTCACACTGCAAAGGAGTTGCCTCAGATTGTAATTCTCCAAAATCTTCAAGAACAAACCTGATCCATATAGCTTGAGATGTTGCTTCGGCAGCACTTATATATTCAGCCTCTGCTGTGGATAGTGCAACACAATTTTGTTTCACAGAAGCCCATGAGAACACTCCACTGCCAAAAGAAAACGCATAGCCTGAGGTACTCTTGCTGTCATCTATTGATCCTCCCCAATCACTATCACAGAAACCAACCAAAACAGCCTTCTTGCCTTTCATATAATGCAAACCATAGTCCAGTGTTCCTTTGATATATCTGAGCACTCTCTTAGCTATCCCATAGTGCTTGTTAGAAGGGCCATGCATATATCTAGCTAACAAACTAGCTGAATACATCACATCTGGTCTTGTAGCAGTAAGATACAATAAACTGCCTACAAGTTTTCTGTATTTCTCTTCATCTGCTGCACCACTTCCATCTTCTTTACTTAACTTTTCAGTAGACACAAGAGGAATAGAGACAGATTTACATTCTTTCAATCCAAACTTATCCAACAGAGAAGAGGCATACTTCTTTTGATGAATGAAGATGCTAGATTCTGTTTGAATCACCCTCATCCCCAGAAAATGGTGAAGAAGACCCAAGTCTGACATCTCATACTTTTCCTTCATATCATCCTTGAACTCATCCAGCATATCTTGATTATTTCTAGTATACACAATATCATCCACATATATGGAAACTATTAGTATATCCTTTTCTCCCCTTGTCTTAGTGTAGAGAGTTGCTTCACTTAAGCTTTTCTCAAACCCACACTCAGCAAAATAGCTGTCAATCTCTCCATACCAGGCCCTAGGCGCCTGTTTCAAGCCATAAAGAGCCTTGTGCAGCTTGTAAACCTTATCTTCCTTGCCACTTATCACAAACCCTTCAGGTTGATAAACATATACTTCTTCCTGCAATATTCCATTTAAGAAAGCAGACTTAACGTCTAATTGAAATAGCTTCCAGCTTCTGTGTGCAGCAAGTGCAATTAGTGTTCTGATGGTGTCCAATCTGGCAACTGGAGCAAACGTCTCATTGTAATCAAGTCCTGGTTTCTGCACATATCCTTTAGCAACCAGCCTTGCCTTGTTCTTTTGTACTGAGCCATCCAAATTTAGTTTAGTTTTGAACACCCATTTCACACCAATAACCTGCTTATCACTTGGTCTGTCTACAAGCGTCCAAGTCTCATTTTTTTTCAATCATGGACAATTCTTCTTTCATAGCCTTTATCCAAGCTTTATCTTGTGCAGCTTCCTCATACTTCTCTGGCTCCACAATACAAAGATTGCATTGTGCTAGGATATCACTGATATTTCTCCATTTAACTGGTGTATGATCATATGGACTAGTGATCTCAACAGTTTCAGAGACAGATTTATCTTGTTCTTCCATTTGATTACTATCTACTATTTCTGTCACTTCTTGTAGACTGAAATCATTCACAGTACTATACTGATCTTGAATGTTAGTTATTGCAATAGACTTCTCTGAATTCTCCTTCCAATTCCAAGACATAGTTTCATCGAAGACCACATCCCTTGATAGAATTAACTTCTTTGAACATGGATCAAATACTCTGTACCCTTTCTCACAAGTTGCATAACCCACAAACACACCTTTGACAGACTTTGCATCAAGCTTTTGTCTTCTTTCAGCTGGTACATGAACATAATAGAGTGATCCAAACACCTTTAAGTGACCAATTCCTGGTTTTCTCCCACTATAGGCTTCAAAAGGAGTCATGTTCTCAAGAGCTTTTGTAGGCGATCTGTTCAGAATATAGACAGTTGTATGTACAGCTTCTGCCCACAGAAAGTATGGCATGCTTTTATCATGAAGCATTGCCTTAGCCATCTCTACAACTGTTCTATTCTTTGGAGTATAAGCAATGGATAACTATCTTTGTATGCCTTCAGATTCCAACAACTTGCTGAATTCAGTTGAGAGAAATTCTCCCCCTCTGTCACTTCTTAGACATTTCACTTTAAATCCACATTGTAACTCCACCATTGCTTTGAACTTTCTAAAACAGATTAGTGCCTCAGACTTATGTCGTAGGAAATAAACCCATGACATTCTTGTGTGATCATCAATAAACAACATGAAATATTTATTCCCAGCAATTGATTCATTATTCATAGGACCACACAAATCTGTGTGTATCAATTCTAGAGGATTCTTGGCTGTCCAAGCTTGTCCTTTTGGAAACCAATCTCTGTGTTGTTTTCCCATTTGACATCCTGCACACACACCATCAACATTTTCAAGGTGCGGAAGACCATGCACCATTTCTTTTTCTCTAAGCTGCTTGAGGCTTCTAAGATTTAGGTGTCCTAGTCTCTTGTGCCAAGTCCAGGTACATTCAGCTACACTAGTTTTCAATGCAACTTGATCAGTTTGCATTAAAGACAAAGGGTAGCACCTATTACTTTTCATCTTAACCTTGATAACCAGACAATCAAGTGAAGGACCATCAAAGATACAACACTCTCTTCCACCAAATAGCAAATAATATCCATGTTCGTCCATCTGTCCCACACTCAACAGATTTTCCTTCAAACCAGGTAGAAACATAACTTCCTTGATGCATTTACTACCAGAATTTGTATCAACCATAAGTGAACCTATTCCAGCAACATCTACCAGATTTCCAGTGGGCATTTGTACCTTTCCAGTGACATTTGTCCTTACATCCCTAAGTAGCTCAGCATTCCCAGTCATGTGGTTACTACAACCACTATCAATGTACCAGTTTTCATTCACCTTGACCTCAGTAATTGTACTGTTAGCATAAAACAGATTACTTGTCACTTCTGCCTGATTAGCACAATTTGCCTTCTGAACAATCTTGCCTGCTGTGCATTCTCTAGCCCAATGCCCAAACCTATCACAGTTGTGACATTTGGATTGCCCCTTGTATCGACATTCTCCAAAGTGAAACTTAGAGCACACTTTACACTGTGGTTTAACCATATCTTGCTTCATGAATCCTGAAGAAGATGAATTCTGTGCAGAATTAGTAAATGATTTCTGTTGGAACTTAGGCTTAGACTCCCATTTCCTGCCTTTAGAATTCCAGTTTTTCTGAGATCTAGATGAACTAGAGTATGCACTACTCTTGTTTTGTTCCTTTGGATTCACAGAAAGTGAAGAGAATGCTTTCTCAGATGCATCAACAGTATGCAAATCAAACCGTTGTTCTTGGCTTTTCAAAATTGCAACAACTTCCTGCAATTCTACAGTCTCCAAGCATTTTGTATTTTCAATGACTAGACATATGGGATCATATGGTTTACTAAGACTAATCAGAACTTTCTGTACAAGCCGTTCATTAGACAGAATCTCACCAAATGTTTTCATCTGATTAATCAATTCATTTAGCCTAGTAAGATATCCAGACAGAGTTTCATCATCGCGCATCCTAGCATACTCAAATTCACGTCTCAGATTTTGTAGTTTAACAGATCTCACCTGATCACCACCATGATACTCGCCATATAACAGATCCCAAGCCATCTTCGCAGAATCTGCATTAGCAATCCGAGGAAATATCTGATCTGAGACTGCGTTCTGGATAATACCCAGAGCTTTTGCATCTTGCATATATGCTGCGACCATTTTCTCATCGTCTTCTTCTTCCTCTGAGCTTCCTTCAGCCTTCTTCTTCTTCTTTGTTTTTGAGATCGTAATCCCTTTTTCAACTAATTTCCATAACCCATGAGACTTGAAGATCGTCACCATCTTGATTCTCCAGAATTCGTAGTTCTCACCGGAGAAGATCGGAGTTCTCACCTCAGAACTTCCAGATCCAGCCATCTTCGAGCTTTGATGATGCGAATACAAATCGAAATCGAGTTTTGTAAGTTTCCAGCAACGTCACCCAACCCAGAACGAGTTCGAGTGTAGCTCGATTGGTTTTACGCCCAGATCTCAAACAATCGAACTAGGCTCTGAGGCCATGTTAGATTAATGATGTTTTAGTTGGGTTTTGATGCGAGGAAGAAAAGTGAGTGAATAAAGAAAGATACAGTATGAAGAAACAATGCTCTGCTCACTCTCAAAGTCTGAGAGTTGAAGCTTTTTTCATATATATCACTCTATATCACGCACAAAAGGCATGAGTACATAACTGATAGCCTTAGCTGGATACACACAACCATCAATACAATCTCAGCCTTACACTTGTCATAATCTAAGACTAAGTGAATACACAATTCAAAACTAGGCTTATTTACTTTAACTTTACTTAGCTCACAGCTTATACACTAATATATATATCACACTAGCTATATTTAATTGACTTTAAAAGCTCATCCAACACTATATGCAAAGGGTCAAAAATAACAAACAGGAAAAATCACACCATAAGCCCAATTGAAACAATGATTTTTCCCAACATCGAAACAGAACGGAAAAAGAAAATTTATCATACAATAATTATAAGGTTCAATGGTGTCTGGTAAAAGACATGGCACAATTCAAACAGTGAACCAATGATTTTCCTAAAATGCACTTATTCAGGGCTTAGGTTTTAGGGTTTAACTCTCGAACTTCGAGCTAACATCCAAATATGAGAGTGAAACTCTACAACACAAATCGTACAAGGAAATTCTACACCCTACAAAATAAAAACTTCATGAGGAAACACCGTAGCATCACATCGGTAAACAATTGGACTGAAAACTTTATCATGTATGCTCCAAATCAGAAAACGAAAAAGAAAATGTTTAGACGTCACACACAGAACTCATATAATAGTAGGCATATCAGTGGACTAGGTATCCAATTTGTATAAACTCCAATACTCCCATTGCTTGTAATTTACTCCAAAAGTAAGAATACAGAAATGCAAAACTTTATATTGAATAAAGTAACGTTAGGGTGCAAAGTTTTAAATATTGAACCTGCCCATAATTCAAGACTCCGGCTGAGGGGCTCAATTCGATGTTCCCAAAACTTTGTAATTCACCTTTGGGAAAGTTTCCGCCTTGAGCACATTTCATGACGTACATGTAGTCGGTAGAATGAAACGCAAAGCCAAGGTTGTCCCAATCGATGTCTGCTAATTCACTTGTTTCACTGCTGAGCCCAGCAATAACATGTAAACATAGAAATCAAATCACATAAACCGGAAAAAACGAATTGGACAACGAAATCAAAATTAAGTAAAACAGAACAAGTTAACTAAATATTTAAAAGCAACCCAAATGGAAAGGAAGAGACTTTACACGAACGTATCGGACGATGCGGTATATCCGCCAATGGGAGAGGCGGCGGCTGCGGCGGCGGCTCCATGAGAAGTCAAAGGAGGCTGCTTTTGAAGCTGCAAAACAAATAGTGAGCGAAACCCCATTCGTAAATCAAATCAAAATAAAATTTAAACAATATGTATACATATATGTGTGTATGTATGATGTATGTATGTGCATATATATGTGTATATATAAGAGGTTAATGTGGAGGATAAAGTATACCTTTAAGGAGAGAGGAGAGGAATGGGAGGTGAAGGAGAAGGGGCGGAGGGGAAGAGAGGAAGAAGGATTGCGGGAGGGGCAAAGAAGGTAATTTGGCTGAAGACCTCCAAGGACGGCGCTGCTCTCCATATCTCTCTCTCTCTCTCTCTCTCTCTCTCTCTCTCTCTCTCTCTCTCTCTCTCTCTCTTCGTTTCTCTCTCTCTCTCTGCTCTCTGCTCTCTGTCGTTGTGAATATACTAGAGAGAGAGAGAGAGCCAGGGAGGCTGCTTGTGTGCCAAGTCAGATTGTTAGGCAACTAAAATAACTATCTTTCCATTTCCACATTAGACCGATTCAACGGAGAAAGCTATATTTCCTTGACCAAAAAAATAGGAAATAAAAATGATTAATAAATATGCTACAGTGCTACTTGCTCTTATGGATTTTAGAGGTGATTGATTTTCACTTTTTTTTTTTTTTATTTCTCGTACGTCTAAATTTATTTCTGATTATTTGATTGAGTAAAGTAAAGTAAAAATGTATATGAATAAGTAGAGTGTATGTGTTTGTCAAATTATTGTTCTTCTTTATTGTAAATGAGATGATTTAAATTCAACTATTACGAATGTTTAGTTCGATATAACGTTATCAAAATAGACACATGGTGTAGCTTACTTCAAATTACCCAATATAGTTGTACTGAAAAAAAATGATTTACCAATTTAAGTAGAATGGAAGTTTTGACAACAACTGAAAAAAAAGTAAAATTGGAATATGTTGATGTTTGTTATTTTTTTTGGTCGAATGGAATTTGCAGATGTGATTCATAAACATTAGAAACAGACTCGCTGACACACCCCGACCGAGGTAGGAGCGTGCTGGCCGTCACACAAAGGCGACGTAGCCATGTGCACGTGCGGAAGCTAATAGAGTAGTAATATAAAAGTACGAGTAAAAAAAAAACTAGCATTCTAGTACTAGGATAAGTGCTAGTTAGTGCGATACAAAATCAGAGCAGGTCTATAGCAGTCCAAATAAAATAACAACCGTAGTACGCCCGAAGGCGAACCTACAAGGTAGAGTGTCTGTCAGAACGCCGAAAAGCTCGCAAGGGAAACCACCGCAACGGCTAAGCAACTAGAACCTGGAGGGGCGCAAAACAAAAGTGTGAGTGGGCAAAAACAAAGCTCTTTGAAAACCATTTAGTAAAATACAATCTAACCCCTCGCCGTAAAACCTGTATACTTCCCAGAAAATAAACATATATACGTATGTATAGATATGCTCAAACATGTTCAAGGGTATGCCAATCATGCTCAATATATGCTATGACAAAATCTCTTAATGATATGCAAGTGCTCAGGTGTGAGTCGTATCAATCACACAATCCTCTGACAACCGGAGTCACCTAGCGTGACCTGTACGGCTGTATATAGAGCTCAACTGTCAATCTCAATAACTAAACCTGCCCACGAGTCGGAACCACCTAAAGGGTCTGTACGACAGGCCTGGGTGTAACATGTATATACGCTCTAGTGCTACGATCACGTGAAGGCTGTGCGAATAATCGCGGGTCACCTACGAGTCGGAACCACCTACTGTGGTCTGTACGACAGGCCTATGCACCTAACTTGGATCCAAGCTGAGCGTATGGTGCGGGAGGTGAACAACACGTGAAGGACTGTGCCCTACTCTGGGCGGGAGCACTAACACCGGGGGTGCAGGTTATGAGCTCTCTAGTCGTCTCTAACCACTATTTAATGTAATCGTTAATTAACGCTTACCTGGCACTTACCTATGCCTCCACAGCACCCACACATAAATATATATGACATGTGCATATGTATATGTATGCCACAAATGATGCATGCAACGATGCATAAACGATAAATAATAAAGTACATGGCATAAGGCAATTAACCCTTTTTAAATCAATTTCTGGGAATATAAATGTATATAGGTATATACGGAAAACAAAAGCCCACTCACTGGTATGTAGAAGGGTCGTAGCCCCCCTGCCTCGAATGTGCACGCTCGTCCTCGGGATACGTGTCACCTATATGCGAAACAACTATAAAAACGTTAACTTTAAAGCACATAACCCGTTTCTCGTAATAACTTCTCATACATTGCTCAAAATGGACAAATGAATATACCAAATTGATCTACACAACCTCACGATCACACACATATTTTTAAAATAATTTTTGGACCACGCACGCGCCCCCACGCGCCTGGAATGGCACGGGTCCACGCGCCCCCACGCGCGGCCACGTGCACGGCACACCGACGGAATATTCCGTTGACTGACGGAATATTCCGTTGACTGACGCCGTTAGTCCTGTAGGAATATTCCGTTAAGTCCAACGGAATATTCCCCTGTCTTCTCCGGCGAGCCGCCGCCGCCTGCGCCGCCGCCGGCGCCGCCGCCGTCGCCGGCGCCGTCGCCGGAAAACTGGAAATTTTTCAAACTTCGTTTTCTCACTCGTTTTTCAACCATTTTTCACGTTCTTTATACCAAAATGAAGCTTAGGACTAGTAGAATCACGTTAGACTACTTTTAAGGCCTAAAAATCAAAGAATCTCACCTGCAACAACGATCCAAGTTCGGCCAACTTTGAAACTAAGCTTTCCCGACGTCCAAATTCACCCAACGAAGCATTCCCAAGCTCCTTGAGGTCTCTCTAACACAACTACAAGCTTAAAAAGTCCAAAAACACAATGTATAAAACTTGCATGAACAGTACTCAATTCGGCCATTGTTGAATCGACGTGAAAACGAAGTATTCCTCACCTGAAAATGGTACCACTAGACTCCTCTCGGCCTCACCATCACGATGGTGTACTTGGTTCCCTCGATCTGCAAGGTTTTGGATGGTTTTGGGTTTGGTCCGTACGTTTTCAAAGGGAAGGAGGAGAAATGGAGCTCGGGGGAGAGAGAGAGAGGAAAGTCAGAGGGAGAGAGAGATAGCAAGTGTGAATGTGTGTGTGTGTGACCCCCACAACTGTCCACACCACACTAAACACCAAAAACCTAATAGAACAAACTAGGGGTAAAATGGTCATTTCACACGTACGGTTCGATAGTTTCGGGACGGGATGTCACAACCTACCCACCTTATTAGAATTTCGTCCCGAAATTCAAAACAACCGAAAACGACACCTAGTAACCAAAGAATAATCTAGGATACAAATCCCTCATCCGATCTTCTGTCTCCCACGTCGCTTCCTCAACGGAATGGTTCCTCCACAAAACCTTCACTAATTTCACCGTCTTGTTCCGCAGAACCTTCTCTTTCCAATCGATGATCGTCACCGGTTCCTCGTCATACGTCAAGTCTGGATTAATTTCTAACGGTTGAGGAGGTATCACATGGGATGGATCAGCAACATAATGTCGGAGCATAGACACGTGGAAAACGTTATGCACTCTGGCTAGCTCCGGAGGTAACTCCAACCTGTAAGCTACCTCACCAACTCGCTCCACGACCATGTATGGTCCGATGTACCGTGGACTTAATTTGCCTTTCTTCCCAAATCTCACTACACCTCTCCACGGCGAAAGCTTCAAAAATACCCAATCTCCGATTTCGTACACCCTGTCTGTAGCATGTCGATCCGCTAAACTCTTTTGTCTGTCCTGTGCCGCTTTCAAATTAGTCTTGATTACCTGGACGTTCTGGGTAGTCTCCTCAACGATCTCCGGACCTACTAAGACCCTTTCTCCGACTTCTGACCAACACAACGGTGTGCGACAAGCTCTACCATACAAAGCCTCAAATGGTGCCATGCCAATACTTGAATGAAAACTATTATTGTAAGCAAACTCCATCAAATCTAACCGCTGGTGCCAAACGTCACCAAACTGCAACACCGAAGCTCGCAGCATATCCTCTAAGGTCTGAATAGTTCTCTCTGACTGCCCGTCGGTCTGCGGATGATACGCCGTACTGTAAAGTAGTCTCGTACCCAAAGCTTCCTGGAAAGCCACCCAAAACTTAGATGTGAACCGTGGGTCACGATCCGAGACAATACTCACCGGAACACCATGGTACTTCACAACCTTCGAGATGAACAACTCCGCTAAACGGCTCAAAGAATACTTCTCTCTCACTGGAATAAAATGAGCCGACTTAGTGAGTCGATCAACGATCACCCAAATGCCGTCAAAGCCATTATGTGTACGCGGCAACTTGTACACAAAATCCATGGTGATATTCTCCCATTTCCACTCGGGAACGGGAAGCGGCTGCAATAATCCAAACGGCTTTTTCCTTTCCGCCTTAATCTGCTGACAAATGGCACACCTACTCACATACTCGGCTATTTCCCTTTTCATACCCGGCCAATAATAAAATGGTCGAATGGTATGGTACATTTTTGTAGCTCCTGGATGCATGGCGTAAGCCGAGATATGTGCTTCATCCAGAATTTCTTTCTTTAAATCCACGACATTCGGCACGAACATTCTACCCTCTAGCATCAACATGCCATCCGAATCACGAACTCTGAGGTCTCGCCTCCTTCCTTGCTCTCGAGCTTGGATTAATTCTTGAGTCTGCTCATCAGCTACTTGAGCCGCAAGCACCCGATCGACTAAGATAGGCCTAACCTGAAAATTAGCAAGTAAAGCCACATCTCGATCTTCAACTTCTAACCTCACTCCTGTAGCACGCAAGTCCGCCAAAAGAGGAATACGGCTTGCATACAACGCATTAATGCGGCCTTGAGACTTTCGACTAAGTGCATCAGCAACTACATTCGCACGACCAGGGTGATAATCAATCGTACAGTCGTAATCGCTGAGCAGCTCCAACCACCTCCGCTGACGAAGATTAAGTTCCTTCTGAGTAAAGAGATACTGGAGACTCTTGTGATCTGTAAAGATCCTGCACTTTTCTCCGTAAAGATAGTGTCTCCACAACTTCAACGCAAAAATGATAGCAGCCAACTCCAAATCATGTGTAGGGTAATTCATCTCATGAGGTTTCAACTGCCGCGAAGCATAAGCAATCACCCTACCCTGCTGCATCAATACACATCCCAAACCATTCAAGGAAGCATCGCTATAAACCTCGAAATCACCGCTATCGTCTGGGAGTGCCAAAACAGGTGCATGAGTGAGACAATGCTTCAACTGTTGGAAACTCTGTTCACACCTATCATCCCACTCAAATTTAACATCCTTCCTTGTTAATCTCGTCAGTGGTAAGGCAATCACCGAAAAATCCTTAACGAATCTCCGATAATACCCTGCCAATCCAAGGAAACTTCTCACCTCGGTGACGGTTCGCGGTTGCTCCCAATTCTCTACCGCTGCAACTTTCTGAGGGTCAACCAAAATACCCTGAGCAGAGATGACGTGCCCCAAGAACGCAACTTGGTCTAACCAGAACTGGCACTTGCTAAACTTAGCATATAGTTGGTGTTCCCTCAACCTCTTTAACACCAAAGTAAGATGTCGAACATGCTCCGCTTTCGACTTAGAATACACCAGAATATCGTCAATAAAGACAATGACAAATCTATCCAAGTAAGGCTGGAATACTCGGTTCATCAAATCCATGAAGGCGGCTGGTGCATTCGTCAACCCAAATGGCATAACCAGAAACTCGTAATGACCGTAACGAGTCCTGAACGCCGTCTTAGGGACATCATCCCTACCGATCTTCAGCTGATAGTAACCAGACCTCAAGTCTATCTTAGAGAACACGCAAGCACCTCTCAGCTGATCAAACAAATCATCGATACGAGGCAAGGGATAACGGTTTTTAATCGTCACCCGATTGAGTTGCCTGTAGTCGATGCACAGTCTCAAGGTTCCATCCTTCTTCCTCACGAATAACACTGGAGCGCCCCAAGGTGAAGTACTAGGCTGAATGAATCCTTTATCCACTAATTCTTGCAGTTGCACTTTCAATTCCCTTAATTCAGCAGGTGCCATACGGTAAGGAGTCAACGAAATAGGATTAGTACCTGGAAGCAACTCGATAGTGAACTCCAAATCTCGATCTGGTGGTAATCCAGGCAATTCCTCGGGAAAAACATCTGGAAAGTGTCGGACGACCCTCACGTCCTCAACACCACAAGGGGGAGTCTCATCCAACACCACATGGGCTAAATACCCCTGACAACCTTTAGTCAACAGCCTTTCCGCTCGTAGCGCCGAAATAACACCATGTCTCACCCCACTCTGCTCACCAACAAAGGTAACCACGGGTAGTCCAGGACGACGAAATGTAACTACCTTCCCGTAACAATCAATATTGGCACGATTGGGGTGCAACCAATCCGCGCCCAAAATCACATCAAAATCCACAATATCTAACGGGATAAGATCAGCGGGCATAACCACGCCCTCCACTATCACTGGACAACCTGGGTACACGCGATCCACAATACATCTCTCCCCTCTAGGCATAGCGAACTCTAAATCATACCCTAGGGGTGTGGGGCGAGGTTGCGTCACTTGAGCAAATGTATGAGAAATCACAGAATGTGTAGCTCCACAATCAATCAAGACTCTAGCAAAATAACCAAGAATATTTAACGTACCCATAATCAGATCCGGGTTGTTTTGAGCATCCTGCAAAGAAATGTTGTGTATACGCCCTTGGCCCTGCTGCCGTCCGCCACGACCTCTGCTCGCCTGAGCACCACGACTCTGCGTACCACGCCCCTGACTGGGCTGACCGGTCTGTCTCGAAGACCCTGCACTACTGGTAGCAATATCTCCTGTCTGAAATTGTCCTCCTTGATACCATTGAGAACCGCCGGCTGAAGCTGGAGGATACGGCATATAGCCGCCCGAATACTGAGGGTAACCACCCTGGGAGTAGGGGTCCTGGGGATACTGATACTGCCCCGGAGCATAAGGGGCAGCATCGCCCTGATAGTGGTAAGCACCACCTCGACCCGTCTGGCCGTAGCTACTAGGACCCTGGATCTGCTGGAGTGGTGCAGGTGGTGGCATAAAGGTCTGCTGTGGTTTCTGTTGCTGCTGGCCCTGGGGACAATGTGCCGCTCTATGTCCCACCTGTCCACATGTGAAGCAACCGTTGCTACCACGTCTACATTCACCGAAATGCCGGTTGTTACACCTACGGCAAACTGGGGCTCTGCCTCGCCCACCATCGCCCTGCCTCTGGCCTCTAGCGCCACCGGAAAATCTACCTCCACGACCCTGCCCAGTGGCACTGAAGCCACCACTCGAAGAACTAGAACTAGTTCCACCTCTCTTGAAGTTCTGAGTCTGACGGGGCCCAAGCGATGCTTGACTTTTACCTTTGTCATCTTTCTTCTGGTTGCCGTCCTTTTCTTCATCAGTATCGCTCGACATATTCTCCGAATCCTCGATCCTCAACAGTATCTCATAGAAGTCCCGGTAAGTCTCGCTGTGGATTGCAGACGCCATAGAACGCCACTTCTTCCTAGTGCCCAAACGGAAAAGACGGAGCATCTCTGCCGGATTACCAGCGACATCAGGGTGGTAACGGGACAAGTCCGTAAACTTACGGTAGTACTCATTCGCTGACATCTTCCGCTGTTTCAGTTCGGAAAACTCCTGTTTCTTACGGTCAATATACTCAGGGGGCACATACCTTCTCCTAAACAACCTCGTAAAAACATTCCACTCGACCCTCTGATCCGGAGTCAACCTACGAAGCTCCTGCTCCCACCAAGCTGCCGACTCCGTATCAAGAAACCAAGCGGTCGTCTCAACCCATCTCTCCATAGGCAAGTTCCCCTGATTGTGTAGCACCCGAAAAGTCTTCTCTATGTGTTCTAGCCAGCGCTCTGCGTTCTCGGGTCCCTCACTGCCCTTAAACTTATCCAACTTCAGATTGTACATAGTTTCCAGAGGAGTCCTCTGGGGAGGGCGCATCACTGCCTGAAGGGCTGTAGCAAAAGCTTCCCCCAATTGAGTAATATCGGGGAACATAGGCTCAGAAGAGCGACGGGGTTCCCGACGAGGCGGCATAGTTCTGACAGAAGACACCAAAATTATTAGAATACTCACAAGGACACAGGACTGCCAAACCTAGGCTCTGATACCAAACTGACACACCCCGACCGAGGTAGGAGCGTGCTGGCCGTCACACAAAGGCGACGTAGCCATGTGCACGTGCGGAAGCTAATAGAGTAGTAATATAAAAGTACGAGTAAAAAAAAAACTAGCATTCTAGTACTAGGATAAGTGCTAGTTAGTGCGATACAAAATCAGAGCAGGTCTATAGCAGTCCAAATAAAATAACAACCGTAGTACGCCCGAAGGCGAACCTACAAGGTAGAGTGTCTGTCAGAACGCCGAAAAGCTCGCAAGGGAAACCACCGCAACGGCTAAGCAACTAGAACCTGGAGGGGCGCAAAACAAAAGTGTGAGTGGGCAAAAACAAAGCTCTTTGAAAACCATTTAGTAAAATACAATCTAACCCCTCGCCGTAAAACCTGTATACTTCCCAGAAAATAAACATATATACGTATGTATAGATATGCTCAAACATGTTCAAGGGTATGCCAATCATGCTCAATATATGCTATGACAAAATCTCTTAATGATATGCAAGTGCTCAGGTGTGAGTCGTATCAATCACACAATCCTCTGACAACCGGAGTCACCTAGCGTGACCTGTACGGCTGTATATAGAGCTCAACTGTCAATCTCAATAACTAAACCTGCCCACGAGTCGGAACCACCTAAAGGGTCTGTACGACAGGCCTGGGTGTAACATGTATATACGCTCTAGTGCTACGATCACGTGAAGGCTGTGCGAATAATCGCGGGTCACCTACGAGTCGGAACCACCTACTGTGGTCTGTACGACAGGCCTATGCACCTAACTTGGATCCAAGCTGAGCGTATGGTGCGGGAGGTGAACAACACGTGAAGGACTGTGCCCTACTCTGGGCGGGAGCACTAACACCGGGGGTGCAGGTTATGAGCTCTCTAGTCGTCTCTAACCACTATTTAATGTAATCGTTAATTAACGCTTACCTGGCACTTACCTATGCCTCCACAGCACCCACACATAAATATATATGACATGTGCATATGTATATGTATGCCACAAATGATGCATGCAACGATGCATAAACGATAAATAATAAAGTACATGGCATAAGGCAATTAACCCTTTTTAAATCAATTTCTGGGAATATAAATGTATATAGGTATATACGGAAAACAAAAGCCCACTCACTGGTATGTAGAAGGGTCGTAGCCCCCCTGCCTCGAATGTGCACGCTCGTCCTCGGGATACGTGTCACCTATATGCGAAACAACTATAAAAACGTTAACTTTAAAGCACATAACCCGTTTCTCGTAATAACTTCTCATACATTGCTCAAAATGGACAAATGAATATACCAAATTGATCTACACAACCTCACGATCACACACATATTTTTAAAATAATTTTTGGACCACGCACGCGCCCCCACGCGCCTGGAATGGCACGGGTCCACGCGCCCCCACGCGCGGCCACGTGCACGGCACACCGACGGAATATTCCGTTGACTGACGGAATATTCCGTTGACTGACGCCGTTAGTCCTGTAGGAATATTCCGTTAAGTCCAACGGAATATTCCCCTGTCTTCTCCGGCGAGCCGCCGACGCCTGCGCCGCCGCCGGCGCCGCCGCCGTCGCCGTCGCCGTCGCCGGAAAACTGGAAATTTTTCAAACTTCGTTTTCTCACTCGTTTTTCAACCATTTTTCACGTTCTTTATACCAAAATGAAGCTTAGGACTAGTAGAATCACGTTAGACTACTTTTAAGGCCTAAAAATCAAAGAATCTCACCTGCAACAACGATCCAAGTTCGGCCAACTTTGAAACTAAGCTTTCCCGACGTCCAAATTCACCCAACGAAGCATTCCCAAGCTCCTTGAGGTCTCTCTAACACAACTACAAGCTTAAAAAGTCCAAAAACACAATGTATAAAACTTGCATGAACAGTACTCAATTCGGCCATTGTTGAATCGACGTGAAAACGAAGTATTCCTCACCTGAAAATGGTACCACTAGACTCCTCTCGGCCTCACCATCACGATGGTGTACTTGGTTCCCTCGATCTGCAAGGTTTTGGATGGTTTTGGGTTTGGTCCGTACGTTTTCAAAGGGAAGGAGGAGAAATGGAGCTCGGGGGAGAGAGAGAGAGGAAAGTCAGAGGGAGAGAGAGATAGCAAGTGTGAATGTGTGTGTGTGTGACCCCCGCAACTGTCCACACCACACTAAACACCAAAAACCTAATAGAACAAACTAGGGGTAAAATGGTCATTTCACACGTACGGTTCGATAGTTTCGGGACGGGATGTCACACTCGCCCACTGTAAACTAGACACCCAAAAATAGAAAACAAGAAAGCAAAATAGAATATTTTCCAACAAGAGTTTGGAAAATAATGATCAACACACCCTTGTTAAACCTCTCACGCACTCTTATTTAATCATATTTGTTGTTTTCGTTCAATTCATTCAATATGAATGACAGAAATAAAAAAATATGTGTGAAAAGATAAAAAGAATATGTGAAAATCACATACCTAACTCGTGTAGAAGTGTTTTTCATATGGTTGAAAATACTTTTGGTAAAAATACTTTACTATTGCTTCTTTATGTGATTAGGCAAGGCCGGCCTTGAGGTTAGTCCATGTAGGCGCCCGCCTAGGGCCCCCTTTTAGAGAGTCCCAAAAATTTTATATATCCTATAAATAACATATAAATACAGAAAGGGTAAGAAATATCATCATTCATTTGTTGGTGTAGAGGAAATGTTCCACTTCCTTTTTCGTTAAAGTGTTGAGTTCAAAACATGGAGCTACCTTTTTAGTTACTAGATTTTTCTTATGTTTCAAATTTACTCCCAATCCATATGTCCAAATGCATATAAAGTTATAAAACTCAAGTCCCTTTGCAATCTTTTTTTCTTTCAACTTTTTTGCAATCTCTTTTCTCTTTCAACTTCCCAATCTCTCCATTCTCTATTGAATGTTTAAATCAACTATCACATGGTCTTGAAGATTGTACTTTAAAGTAATAAAAACTTTGAATATATATTTTTCTTTTCAACAATTTACCATTCAATGGATTATTTTAATATTCGAATCCGTTAAGGTGATGTTGATTTTAGGGAAAAAAAAAAACAAAACAAAACAAAACAAAACAAAAGAGAAAAAATTGGCGGCGTTGAATTTGTTATATTCGTCAATTAAGTTTTATTGTTCTTTACTTTCAATCTTAGACGTTTGACCGCAAACATTTAGTACATATGCATCTAAAAACATGAGACGTGTAATATTTAATAATATTTGTTCATTTATCTTCTTTTGATATTAAGTGAATTATTTTATGTATTTAGCGAATTCTTTTTTGTACATATCAATGTGCAAAGAACCGGAGATTAAAGAACTTTAAGACCCTACTTTGAAAGCTCGTCTAGAACCCCCAAATTCTCAGAGTTGGCCTGTGATCGGGCTAACTAGTAGATAAGGTCACACTTCCTATTAGCAGTTGCGCTAATCTGGAGTGAAGTTCCCTTGAACATAGACAACCCTACATCAGATGTCTGGACTACGTATTAATACACGGTTGAATAGTTCAAGAAATGTCACCTCTTCTTAACCTTGAAACTCGACCACTACAAAAGATTCAACCCTTGCCAAGGAGACTTTGAAATCTTGCGTCCAGCCATCTTGTGATCTTAATCAACATTACGATTTCGATCGTACTTGAGATACGGGGTTTTGACTAATTTAATTCCTAAACTTGTAAGTTATTATTCGGTTTGGTTTGGTATTGCTGTGCTTTGAAAAAAAAAACTGTTTCTGCTATGCTGTAAGAATAAGCAGCTGTGAAATAAAACAGCAGAATGTTTGATAAACTATGTAGTAAAAGTGCTTTTGAAAAAAAAATAAGAGCATTATTATAAACGTTTGATAAACTTTTATGTAAAATACATGTGAAAAAAGCTAGTTTTTCAAAGCTGAGTTTTGCAGCTTTGTGTGTTTTGACTTTTTTTCACCCAAAACTGTGAAAAAAAAAAATGAAATTGAATGTTTACCGAACATCAAAAAGCTTCAACTGTTTTTTATAGCCACTTTTTTCAGAATCACCTCAGTATCAAACTAGGGCTTAGTTTCCCCTTCAACTTTTAACATATTATTCTGAAGGCCGTCCTTATCCAGACGACAAATATTTAAAGACAGTGTCTCTTTCGAAGATAAACTCCCAAACTAATCAAACCTAGTCATAAACTAACTAATTAAATACAGATAATCGGCATAATTTATAATTAAATGACGACAGCGACGACGACGGTGAAACTTTGTCAACTAAGATTATGCTTGGCAATCACACTGTTTACAAATGGTACTGAACAACCAGAAAATCCTTGTTCATTAAACAAAATAAGGTCCTATATCTTACAAATGCCACACAACACTACACTCTATGTTCTTCCTCAAACACCAACTCCAAAAGGAACGAAAGGAAAAAAAAAAGGGGAAACGAATATCATACCGGATAAACCGACGATTCATTCCAACATAGATCTCATCAGCAAGCTCGACCGTGCATTACTTACACGAACCTTAATGAAATTCAAAAGGCGATAACCAGTTGGTTGGGGGGGCCGAAAAGTCTGTTTGCATCTATTTAACCATCCAGGAAACAACCTAAAAGTACACTATCAACAACCAGTGTTTTACTACTCTCTTTTCACTATGTCAGCTTTCCGATTTGTCTCTTCATATCTAAGCTTCTGTACACTCTTTTCCAATATCATCTCATTCGGACTGCAAATTCTTTTCGGTTATATCTTCCTCTTGAGTCTGCATGCATTCATTCGTTTCAAGCCATAAGAAAAATAAAGAGTAGGGAAGCAGTAGTAAAATTTCATACACAGAAGATGCATGGGGGGCTGCACTAGTCGCACGGAACTTATAGTTTCACAGATTTTCATCCAAGACCATTTCAAAATGACTCATAAAATATCGTGAATCTGACCCCAGTAGAACTAGACTATTATTTAGAAGGCTGGGAAACAACCATTCATGGTGGGGCATAATATATCCCCAAATAATTCCGCTCAGATTCCAATAGAATTTGAAAAATCAAGATTTATAGAAAATAGATTTTCCTTCAACCATAACAAAAGGGATTAGGCATCAACAGCAATTATCGACATCAAAAGAAACAGCTAAAATACCGCACTCTAATACAGAAATTCCATGTCTTAACATAATACAGGTAACCTACATACTCTTCCTATTTATTTTGGAAAGGGGTCTGGAAAGACAATCATAGAGAAATCAAAACTAACTATTCTTTCCTGTAAAATAATCCTCTGAGATATGTCCTTACACTTCAAAGCATTACACTACGACACTAGAATCAATCTTCCTTAAACAACTGACATCAACCCACTGCCAATACAAGCACGCTGAAATACAAACACGAAAAATGGATATAATCCAAATAAAAACTCATCCATGTTAAACAATCAAAAGCACAACTTCGAAAATAATAAGAAACACATAATCATGATTTAGTAGAGGCCTTCAAGAACATTCAAATCAGTGGGACAACAAAATTGTGCTTATTTTTAACTGACACAATCAATTACATGTCCCTTCTGTTGATGCTAGCAACATAAACACTAAATTGCAATGGATGCAAACATACAAAGTTATCAGGCAATCGATACAATCAACCTATCATAAATGTTAACACAAAGCATCATATGCAAGACATTATATGATTAAGAAGCAGAATTTAATGCTTTACTTCCATAAGGAAAAACATCAGAGCAGGCATAATTAAATAATACCTGACCGTGGTCAATTACTTGTCCAGCATCCCCCAAGTTCAATTCTTGCATCTTTTCCTGAGCCTTAGTGTCACAGGGTAAGACACCATTCTTTACATGGTCTGGTTCCACAACAGAATTCTGTGCCTCTGATTTGTCTTCACTGGAAAGAGTGCCAGTTAAAGTCTCCCCAAAAATCACTTTAGTAACCTTTGTGACTTTATCTACTATTGAAACAGTACCCTCTTCAGCATCTTCATGAATTTGATGAGATGGCACTGATGCAACGCTGAAGTCAAAATACATATACGAGTCAGTTTAAATTTTCTCAAACAATTGAAGTAAATGAAATGATAAATTATTAAGATACTATTTCCAGAAATACTGGCAAAAGACAGTAAAGGGTTAAGTGTTGTACCACTGGCTATTGGCATGTTCTGAGGAATTCGGAACGGCATCCTGCTGTTGCCTCCTTTTCTTAACATTCTGCCTAGGCTCAAGTAGTGGATCAAAACAGCCAGCGGACAAAGATTTGTCCACTCTTCTTTTCCTTCCTCCCCTGAAGACTTGTTCTGAGACTATGGGGTCACAACTTTCACCATCAAATTCCTTAATTTCAGATTCAGAATCCTTTGTTCCATTAGAAAGGTCACCAACAAAGGGCACTTCAACAATAACCTTTGGTTCACCAAAAGCACACTGTCTCTTGCTGAAAAATGCAGGTGAATTGCCATTTCCCATGTTCCGATGCCCATCATATTTACTTGATGTTTCTATCTGTTCAGTTACTGTCAAGCTTGTTTTTTCCAGAGAGATCACAGGGCTTTCTTCAAATTCCAACTGGTGCTTCTCAGGAGAATTTTTAAACATCAATTCCCTCCAACGTCTTAACCACGAGAAATGAGCAGAACTGGAAGGAGATAGCCCTATCTTTAGCATGGACGGGTTGCTAATGTTGTCAGCGTTTACTTCATTATGCAAATTAACATTAGCGTCTCGTACAGAAGAAGTTTGCTTCCAAGATCGTCTAGAAGTTTTCCGGCTGCGAGGCACCAAATCAGATTGTTGCATCTCAGCCACAGATGCACTATCTAAAGCAGCCTTCAAATGTTCCAGTTCCTTCAGGTGTTGAATAAGACCAAGAATATCTTCTCTATCAGCGTGCAATAACTCCCTCTGTTCTTTTAGTTTCTCCCTCTGAACCCTCAGTTCCTCAATCGAATTACATAGCTCTGCCCATTCACGATCCCTTCGCTCACGATCCAAGTTTATTTCTATTCTCTCAGACTCAAGCCTTTTCCTTTCTAGAGCAACCTGGTCCCTCTCTTTTGCAGCTTCTTCCTTGAGGGAGCTGATAATCTCAACTTCATTTTTCTTTTCTTGCTCAAAGGCAATCTCCTTTTCCTTCAATGAACATTCTAACTCTTCATGTTTTTTATCTATACAGTTCTCCAACTCTCCCTTCCGTATCTCAATTTCCAGTAAGAAATCTGCACGCTCCTTCTGCATCTTACTGAACCACTCAGTACGCTCGTGAACCATCTTACTCATGAAGTCCTCCCGCTCACTAACAAGTGATTCCACATCCCGTTTGTGCCGATCTCGCATTTCATCCTTCTCCCGTCTCAAGTTATCATGCTCATCCTTAATAAATTTTGAGAACGCCAACCTCTCCTCTGCTACACATTCCACTTCCTTACGCAGCTCTTCTCTCTTTTCATCAATTAATTCCCACTCAGATTCAAACTTAGCTTTCTCTATAGATAATTTATCTGCCTCTTCCATCAACTCTAGCTTTTGAGCCCTGATTAGATCTATTTCTTCTTTAAGCTTAATCTCAAGATCTGAAAGCTCACTTGTTTCAGATTTCAAAAGCTCAAACCTCTCCCTAGCACAATCAAGTTGTTTCCTCTTTTCTTCAAGTGAATCCAAGGACCTTTGAAGTTCTAGCTTCATTTTGATAATTTCTTCCCTTTCTATTTGCAACATACCACTATTCTGCTCAAACTCCTTCTCAGCCTCTCTCAAATTTTTTTCTTTCTCGCCAACAAGATTTGACATCTCTGCCACTTCTTTCTCCCTATCCATCAATGCCCTTAACTGAACTTCCAAGTCATGCTCCCTTTCACACAGTAGATCTTCGCGTTGATTGAGATCAACCTCCCTCAACTCCCAAGCCCGTCTCTTGGCCTCAAGTTTATCTTCAAACGATTTCCGCTTCACATCCAACTCCGTTTCAAATTCAGACTTCTTTTTCCTCAAATCAGCTTCGTGACTTGCTATAGCTTTCTTAATCACATCCTGGACCATCCATATAAAGATTGAGGATAAGAAAGAATTAACGAATGGTAAGTCAACATCAGAACAAATTTAACAGGAAATAGACCATTGAATCACTCACAGATTCCTTGCTCATAAGTTTTTCCTGCAAAGAAAGTATCTCTTGCTCTTTTTTGTTCAATAGAACTTCTCTTCTAGTTAAAGCCTGCAAACACTTGAAACAGAACCACACTAGTGAATATTTCAATAAACAAATAACATTCAGATAGGGAAAAGAATTTAACAATAGGAACCTCCTCTCTGTTAATAAGGGAAGCCCCAGTCAGCTCCAGATTCAATTTTTCTTCATCTAGGGCTCTACGCTCCTTCTCAATATTTGCTTTTACGTCTTCTAACTCTTTTTCAAGTCGATTCAGTTCCTGAGATTGACCAAATATGAAATCCTCCCTTTGGTTTAGCAGAGCTTGTGCATCAAGTAACCTATCTTGTTCTTGCTGCAAGGATTTCTGCCTTTCATTTAAAGATTGTCTATCAAGGCTTATCTCTTTCTCTTTTGTTTCACAGCTACAAAATAAAGTTAAAAAGAAAATCAACAAAATTAAAAAAAAAAAAAAAAAAAAAAACTTTCTACTGATTTTATGCATAGAAATACTTAGAAGTCGTTTACTGAGCTAGCCAGCCTTGAACAGCGCTCACCTAAGGGACCTACAACATTGAGGGATAGGAGGGGGACAATGCATTTCATGGCCAGATTTAACACAACTATTGAAATAAATAATTCATTGAAGTGAATCC
Organism: Pyrus x bretschneideri; assembly: GCF_019419815.1. Taxonomy (NCBI): domain Eukaryota; kingdom Viridiplantae; phylum Streptophyta; class Magnoliopsida; order Rosales; family Rosaceae; genus Pyrus; species Pyrus x bretschneideri. Next base: position 2,837,055 of record NW_025999820.1, on the reverse strand, counting down.
ATCCCTTGATGCATTGTTCCTCACTTGTCCCTCATTTAAGCACCGCAAATGAGAATTTGACTTACATTTATATATCTGACAGGTGATGATAAAGCTGACAGATCCTAAAACTGAGAACAGGGTAATCACTATTTAAACAATAACTGAAACACATACTCCATCTTGAATGACAGAATGTTCCTCCTAAGATCATCTTCACGAGCTTCAACTTCTCGCATCTTTCTTTCAGCAATACGGTGAAAGCGACAAGCTTCCGCTTGCAAAGATTCTGCTGCATGCAGTTTTCCCTCAGCATCTGTGAATTTCTTCTGAGCATCCTCCACCATTTTCCGTGCTTCAGACAATTTACTGTCAGCTGCAACCTTCGTTTCAGCAGATTCTGCACGCAGCTCATGCATCGCCTTCTCAATCTACATATCCATGCAAAAACATGTTATCATCACATGCAAAGAAAGGAGATGGTTACTACAAAGATTCTCAGTCGAAAGCTTACACTAGCTATACACTCTTCCTTGACTCCTACTGTCTTTTTTAGGCACTCCTCCCGTTTCCTTGCATCAGCCAAAGCAGATAAATCTGCAGCTTTATCACGCTTATGCAAAAGTTCAGCGGTCTTGGCAGAGGCTTTAATTTGCTCATAATTGGATGCCAACTCCTTTCTTTCCAATATGAGAAGGCCCATGTGGTGTTGGTGGTTGAAAATCTAAATTAAACTAAACTGGTTAGCAAAATAACAAAAGGAAAAATTTTCTACCACACTTCATCGAAAATATACGAACAACATATCCATGTTTCTCACCTTAAAACAAAATCAAGGAATATCACCACCACCAAAAGTAACACCACAAAAAAGACTCAATAGACATCACGGTTCTTAAGGTACCCCAACCAAATCAGTAAGCAGCATGAGACCAACAGGCAATGGGGAGTCGACAAAAAGGCAAAAGAATAGAAGATAGAAAATGGTAGACAAATGGTCGTAGTTATATTGATTGACATTGTTCAGGAGAAACAATGTTGAATACATACATTCCTAGAATAAAAAATAAATTAAAAAAATTCATTCATTATAATGGTATTTTGTAACCCAAGAAGAAAAGGATAGAACTTAATAACGATGGAAGCCACGGACCTATGTCATTTCTTATTCAGGATCAAACCGAGCATATTTCTTATTCAGGACCAATCAAAACACATTGTACACATAACGACCCGTCCAACCACATTCCCTAATGCCAAAACTCAATAGAAAGAAATCAAGTTTCACTATTTCACAACACGGCGACTAAAAAACCTCTGCTTGCCAGAATATTGAATCGAACAACAAAACTATCAAGAACTTAATCTATATAAAAATAAAACTCAACCAACAAAATTGTATACAATTCTTCTGATCCTGCTTGGGCATATTCGATTGCCTTCGAAAATAAAAAATAATAATTGAATTCCACTACTTTCTGAATGCTACATTCAGCCAACAAATTATATAAAATTCCCTATACAAAATACCCACTGCTGAAACAAATAAAGTAAAATTCAGAAATTCAAATTTCGAAACGCAAAATTCAAAATTGCAGAGTGAGAAAGGGAACAACCTCTGCTTCAAGCTTCGCAATATATGTAATGAGAGCCGCCTTGTCCCTCCGTTTAATCGATTCCTCGTCAAATCCAGCTTCTTTAAACCTCTTCCAGATCGCCTCATCACTGACGGCGCCAGGGCTCTGCAAAATCCTAGACCCCGGCGTTATGGACAGAGCCCTACCGGAACTCGGCGTCCTCGCAAACAGCTCCGACTGTGGAGACGCCATTACGTCGTCGGATCACCAGTTCAGTAACACAAAGCTAAAACCTAGATACTTTACCAATTTTTGATCTCGCTCTCCTTGCTTTTTCTTCTCACCTCAATCTCTCTTGCTTTTCCGAACCTCTTCTTCCTCTCTTTCTCTCTCCTCTCTGTGCTTTTTGGATGTCTTTGTCCTGTGCGTTGAATGCTCTCTACTCGTTGGACTGAGTGGCTGAAGCTTTTGTTTTATACGCTGGGGGGGAGGCGACGTCGTTTAAGGGGGTTTTTGGTAATTAAGCCGTCTTCTAATTCTTGTTTACCGGCACATATTTTAATTTAAAATTTAATTTAATTGTGGGGATGTGACTTTGCAAGGCGAGATCCCACTCGCGGTACCCCCACTCTTCCATTGGAAGCTAACTGGAGTCAACCCTCCACGTCATCAATTTGGCAAAACCTTTATTTATTTATTTTAATTTATACTAGGATACAGACACACACAAAGTGTGTGAGAAAATTTTTTATTTTTGTTTTTGAAATAAAAGGAGAGAAGAAGAGATATATAGAGAATGTGGGAGTGGAATTTTTTTTTTTTTTTTAATTAGAGATATGTTAAGATTACATGTAAGTGAGGCTTTGAAAAAAAAAAAAACAAAATTTGGTTGTGTTAAACCGATAATTTCTTAAAATTTTGGTTGACAATGAGTGTTTTATTAATTAATAGAGATATATAATGGAGTTTTAATGAAAATGATTTGAACTAAGACTATTTTAATAAAAAAAAAACTAGCTTAAAATATTGTTTAACCAAAATCTCTTCAAATTTAACCATAAGAACGAATGCCCTAAATTATGATTACAAGGCCCAACATGCTCAAATATACTTTTTCATAATTACCCCTAACAAAAAGAAAGAAAGAATAAAAGTTTCTTGATTCTCACCCCACGTGATCTCACCCTTTCATATTAAATTGTTTCCCAATGAAATTGGGACACCTAATCCCAACTTAAGATTTGCATAACACATCACTTTGGTTCCTGAGATTGAAAATCAATAGAAATGGTCCCTGAGATTGTCTATCATCCATTATTTTGGTTATTCCGTTAAAAACTCCATTAAGTATTCCGAAGCTCTTGGTAGGAAGTTTGGACAATTTTCAAAACTTCGTAACTTAATCGTTTCTTAGCCAAATTCGACCTATAATTTATCAAAATGAAGATAGGAGAATGTAGAATAAGATTATACCTATTTCAAAGCCCAATGGTCGACGAAGATGACCGAAAAATAGCCTAAAAGGTGACTGGTCCGCGGGAAAACTGGAAAACTCGCGGGAAACTGGGTAAACTTTAAATGTTCATAACTTCTTCAATACTCAAAGAAATCAAGTGATTCAAAAACAAAAATTATAATTCTCAATGCGACGAAGAGAATGATACATTTTTTTATGGCTAACTCGTCGTGGTTTGGCCAAAAAAAGGCTCGAAAGTGGCTAACTTGAGACCAAGACAGCCAATTTCGAGCCTTTTTCCAGCCAAACCACGGCGAGTTAGCCATCGAGAAAGGTTCCACTCTTTTTGCCTCGTCAAGAAGTATAATTTTTGTTTTTGAATCACTTGATTTCGTTAAGTATTGAAGAAGTTATGAACGTTTAAAGTTTACCCAATTTCCGACGAGTTTTCCAGTTTTCCTGCAGACCAGTCACCTTTCAGGCTATTTTTCGGCCATCTTCGGCAACCATTGGGCTTCCAAATAGGTATAATTTTGTTCTACACTTTCCTATCTTCATTTTGATATATTATGAGTCGAATTTGGTTAAGAAATGATTGAGTTACGAAGTTTTGAAAATTGCCCAAACTTCCGGCCAAGAACTCCAGAACACTTAATGAAGTTTTTAACGGAAGGACCAAAATAATGGATCATGGACAATCTCAGGGACCATTTCTATTGATTTCCAATCTTTGGAACCAAAGTGATGTGTTATACAAATCTTAGAGACCATTTTGGCTAAAAAGCCTTCTAAAAAAATGGTGTGGTGCCCCACCTCCCTTCTTTTATGTGTCACATCCTAGTGCTTTTTTTTTTTCTCTTTTATTTAATTTTTTTAAGGGAACTTCAACGAAAAGCTCATGGTACTGTTCAATTTAACGAAAAATCACATTTTTACACTAAAAAATCAATCATGGTACTATTCACTTTACCCCTTATTTTGTCCTTATGGTTAAAACTCAAACTTTTCAAGCTCTTTTCGTTAGTTTTCCTTTTTTTTTATTTGTTGTTCAAATGTTTTTGACATCACATGATGTGACGACCCGTCCTGAATTATTATACATATTTTCTCCCCGAGTGTATAAAGTGACGATAATGCCCTTGTGGTTTTAGTGACATGGATGTACATATGCAGTTTTAAATTAATTTTCTCCCTGACATTAAATTGTATTTGATGTCACGAGCTCGTCGACCCAAATTAGGGTCGAATTGGGTTCGTAACAAACATGTTGCGAACGAATAAGTGAAATTGGGTAAAAATATAAAATTGGGTTGGTTTTATTTCTATTTGGACTCATTTGTTTATGCCCTAAATTCTATAGCCCAATTAGGGCTTGTGACCTTTTGATTCTACCCAATCCCGTAGCCCACACACATACATATATACCTTCTCTCCCTCATCTTCTCAACCCTTCTCCCCGTCTGTACGAACATAGACTTCTAGCTCACAAACACCATCAAACTTCACGGATCAAGTATCTAGACACCACCATCACTTTTCTCGTGACTCCATGAGTTCATCCATGCCCTTAGGTCGAGAAATAGATGTCGGGAAGTCGTGAACTCGCGAGCTCCTGCGAGGTGTATCATGCTCCGTCATGATCTTGGTCTTTTTCTAAGGTATAAAGGCTCGAGGCGGGTCATAATCAACTTAATCGGTACCCTAGATTAGTTTTGGAGCAGTTTGAACATTGGAATAGACGAGAACACGGAGTTGCAGGTTTGGCCGGTTGTTCAAAGCCTTATTCCGACCATTTTCCGTCGGTTTTAAGACCTTAAATAGGTAAGATTGTGTTCTTCTAGTTAAGAGCTTCAAATCCATATAAAATTCCTGGAATTTGGTTGAAAAATGATGAAGATATTAAAGTTTTAAGATTTCCCAAAAACCAGCGAAACAAACAGCGGCTCTAGTGAAGCCCACAGAGGAAGGAAGAGAATATTCCGTCAACCTTAACAGAATATACTAATGGCATAAGGTAACTTTAACGGAATATTCTATTATTTAATGGCATATTCCCTAATGCGGTTAGGGATTCCGTCAACGTGCTAGGCACGTGCCTGCTCGTGGTCAGCGCATGTGCCCGTGCCTTGGCCTACGCGTGAGAGCTCGTGGAACGTTGGAAAATTTTTCTAAAAATATAGGGGTGTTCATGGTGTTGAGGAGGTCACATTGATATATTCAAACACCCCATTTGAGCAACGTATGAGAAGTTATTCCTAGGGATTTTGTATGTGCTTTAAAATTAATGTTAAATTAGTTATTTTGCATATAGGTGAGTGATGCGAGAATTACTTGACACTCAAATTAAACCCTCGTTTGACAATTGTAGTAGAATGGATAAGTGAGGGATCGTTCTAGACCGGGGATTAGGAGGGCTTGCTAAAACCTTCTAAATTGACTTAAAAACATAAAAACACAATATAAAACACTATTTAATGCTCGAAGAAAGCAAAACTAAAAATAAGAAAGATTAAGACTAAGACTTCAACGAAATAGGGGGGAATTGGATTTGGACGAATTTAAACTAAAACGTAAAAACAATATAAAATGTTAAACTAGACTCAAAGAATGTGAAATTAAACGTTAAAACACTAAGACAAACCAAAAGAATCAAAATGCTTTAAAAACACAAACTAAATTGATTTCTAACTATATTGCACATTAAAGCAAAAGAGGGATTGAGATTTGATGAAAATTGAAATAACGAAACAAGAATGTAATTGATGAAATAAGATGGTTGGTGAATTAGCTAGAGGTTCTTTCTCCACACATGATATTTATGCATATGAATCAATTTCCAGTTATTCCTTCATTGAATTATGAACGACAATGCCCCAAATTAACCGTGACATCACTAGTTAACCCTCAGATTTTCCTTATATTATTGGATTGGATGGCATCATTCGACAACCCAAAACATTCTCAAAAGTTCCCTACATGTCATCATAATAGAGATACAATCGAAGATCATTAAGAATAATGAAAACCATAAGCATTGACAAAGCACTTGCAACTATGACATCATGTTACTCATGCTAAGAATTAAACTTAACGCGATCGTGACAAGCGACCTTCACTACTTTCAAGTATAAGTTAGTAACGATTATGTGAAACCTTCTTAAACTTTAGCCACATATTCATGCATGCTAATTAAGTGTCGACCCTCAATCAACAAACACAAATAAGTTAATCATCAAATAGTTAAGCCAATTGCATTCACGAATCAAGAGTTCATAACCGGAATTCATCAATTCATATTACATAAATAATCATGGTATTGAAATCACCCCTAGCTAAAAAGGGTTTAGTTCCTCATAACTTTGAAATCAAAGAAACACCTAAACATTCCAACAACTCAAACGTGAATTGTATGAACGTTTAGGCCCTCTTATCTTCATTCCTCATATTACAAAACAAAGAGAATTGAATTTAAACTTTGAAATCAAAGAAACGCGTAAACATTCCAACAACTCAAACGTGAATTGTATGAACGTTTAGGCCCTCTTATCTTCCTCTTTATTGTGGCACAAGAACTAAGGGATGTTGTAGGTGTGTTGAATGGATTGGGGGATTATGGAAATGGAAGAAATGGAGGAAAAATGGAAGAAAAACTCACGGCTAGGGAGAAGATGGAAGTGTTTGTGGTGTGTTGTGTATGAAATGAGATGATGAATGAATGAATGAATGCAAGGGTATTTATAGGAGTAGTGGAGGGAACATATAGGGAGAGAATGGATGGGAGAGCATGTGAATGATAGCTAGGAGAATGATTAAAGGGGTGTGAATGGTTGGAAATGCATGTGGGTGAATTGGTGGTGCAATGATGAAAGAATAAGTGCATGTGTGTGTGTTTTGTGTTGGAATGAATGTGGATGCATGATGAAAAGTTAATAAATAATGCATGTAGGGTTAGGAAATAAAATCATAACTTAAAGGGGGGATGATTAAAGGATGTGGCTAGGTTGGAAAGGTGTGGAAGATGGATGGAATTAGGGGGAATGCATGGCAATGATGGGGAGTTCTTTGGTGATGAATGCAATGATGAAGAGTGAATAAATAATGCATGTAGGGTTAGCTAGGTTGGCTTTGTTTGGGTGCATGTGAGTTAAAGAGGGAGAATGTGGTGAAATGATGAAGTAGGAAGGTGGAAATGCATGTGAATGCATGTGAGTGCATGTGTGTGTGAATGGGTGTTTCTTGATGGTTTTGGGGTTGTGATGCATGTGAATGCATGTGGCTAAGGCTTGTTGATTGGGCTAGAGGTTTTGCATGGCTCAAAGGATTGTTTGATTGGGCTAGGCCCTTTGTTTTATGTCCAAAGTGCATACAAGGCTTTCAAATTCGTCCAACACTTTGGCTCCAAAAATATGCTATCCATTCCAAGCCCAATTTTGCTCCAAAATGCTCCAAAATGCATCTTTTTGCTTCCTTAGCCATATGAACCTAAAAACACACGAAAATGGCTTAAACTACTAAAACAACTATGAATTAACAACATAGATGCACGAAAACAAGCTAAGTAAGTCGCCTAAATATGCTCCTATCAAATTCCCCCACACTTAGTTTTTGCTAGTCCTCGAGCAAAACAAAATAATAACAAACAAACAAAACGACACTAAACAAGTAAAACACAACCTAAACCTTCCAACAACCGTCTTAGGGATTTCCAATGCACATGACATGTTAAAAATCATCATTCCCACAGATTTTAGTCATCTTCACACTTAAGTACATTCTTAATCATAGTCACCACATACTATTTCACAATTAAGCATTTAAAACCATATTTTGAATGTAGTAACATGCCTTAGAGAATTTGCTCAATTCCTTACAAGATATGCACTCGATTTTCACTCAGATTTTCTAACTACACACCCTAATCTAGTCATATGTGAGAAGATTGATGTAAACATGAAAACGAACACTCACATATATGTATCACAAAGAACGCAATTTCTGGAGTTAATAAGCATGTTTAGATATGATCTCATGAATGGAATGCTACTACTTAGACGCGAGAACCAGTGACACCATATGCTCATACCAAATTCAAACTCCACAATTGAAATGCACAACACTCAAGATAGAAGTCAAGGGTTGTAACGGGGCTTGGGATATTGGCTCACAAGGAAAGGTAGGGATAAACAAAAGTTCTTTAAACAATAGCAAGCAAAGTAATGAAATTAAGGCTTAGAATTCACTTGGCATGCAGAAATCAACTTTTAGACATAAGGGGGAGATTCAACAACTCTTAGGGCCTAATTTATTGTTTTGGGCCCTTACTTCAACCAACAATACTTTTCAAATCTTTTTTTTTTTTTTTTTCTTTCTTTCTTTTTGGCCGTGCCTATGGCACATCAACTCACATAAACACTATTTCCCCCACACTTATTTTCTGCAATACCTTAATCAAAAGGAATTCATTGCTTACTATGCTTCAAGAACAAGGGTAAGGACGGTCATATTCTAGGTTAGGTGAGGATAAAGTGGGTTAACAAAGAACATGGGCTAACATGGCTCAACGGGGGTAAAACTTACAACATATACGAAATATGGGAAGTGAGGCTATTTGGCTATGGTGGCAACTACACAACTTCATCTTGATATATGTTATGCAAATCAATAACATGCTTTGAATGAAATGGGCATGAGTTCTAGCATTTGGAACTATATGATGAAACGCCTTCTAAGTAGTAACCAAACAAAGAATAATGAGATCATGTAACAACTTTGGAAAACAAGAAATCACAGATTATACTCTCCAAAGAACGTTATAGGCTCAAGTCTCTCAGGGTTGTAGCGTTTGTTTGAGTTCCTTCCTTCAAGCATGTTACATAACTAATTTTTTTCTTTTATGATTGCATGTGAAGTCATACATTATAACCATAACCAAGCATATACCAAGAGTAAATCAAACTTTTCTCCATGTTTATAACTCTTTTTAACAGTCATGCAATTAGAAACCAAATCCTTATCATTGTGTTGGAAGGTGACCTACAACACAAAAATGACTCAAAACACTCTTTTTAGGCTTTTCAAAACATGTTTTTCAAATTTTTATGTGATTTTCGAATTTTTAAGTCAAAACACACTAAACACACTTAAAAACAGCAAGAAACAACATTTGAAGTTATGGTGGATAAAACCCTACGAATTTGCATCAAAACACTTTAGAAACTCCCCCACACTTAAATCAAACATTGTCCTCAATGTTAAAAACCACGCTAAACACAAGCAAACATACAAACAACAATTAAACATACTAAACATGGCAGAATGTATCTAACAAAGAGAAGAGTTTAGAGATGCAAATCTGGTTATGGAGTGTTCGTTCCATCTTCTCCTTGGTGATTGCAGTGAGGCTTGGATCTTTATGATTCCACAGGCTTACTCTTGAACTGCGCTGCTCCCATCGTTGATTTTCCTTTGTGCTACTCTTGAACTGGGCAGCAGGCTTCCTTTGGTCTCCCCCGAAGGTCTGAGCTTCCTCCTCTTATCTGTTTCTTTGTTCAATCTCTCCAATTCGTATTGAAGAGGGTTAGAGGATAGCTCAGCAAAGCTAGGTAAGCAACCAGGGAATAGAGTCCAGATAGACTCCAAGTGCCGGCTGATTGCTTCTTTCACTTTGCCATGCAAGTAATATCAAGGACAAAGGAAAAGACAGGGAAAGAGCATGATATGAGATACCTTTGCTTTTGCCCTTGATGATATGAGATACCTTTGCTTTTGAAGAGCGGTGAATGAATCAGCACATGTATTTGTGGTGCTGTTTCCTCCTGGGTCATCTGTACTCCAGGCATCTGGTATCATCTTTGGGGAAGAAGAAAGAAGGGAGTATTTCGAAAGGCTTTGCTGGGAGTGCGCCCTCAGAGGTAAGAAAGAGTTGGGCATTTTCTTCAGTTCTGTCTTGCCAAAAAAAAATGAAGGTCGACATATATAGGGAATTCAATAGCAAGTGGTGATACTGTTCTTTTACCGTTGTCGACAAACATTTTAATCCCGCAAATCCGGCTTTTTGGAATAGTGACGACTCTTCGATCTTTGAAGACGCCTCTTCGATAAAGGTGCACGCGTTTTCTGAAAAGCAGATAAAGCGTCGCCGAACTTTGCGCTTGTCGGCTAAAGACGTGTAGTTGCGATGATGGCCTCCACGTGTTGAACGCGTTTTCTGAAAAGCCGAGGCTTTTTGAATCGGTGGACGCGTTGCCTTGGCTTTTTATAGAGCTATCGATCACCGCCAACTTACACACTCTGAAGATTTTCCATTCTTGAAACTCGTCTCTGGCCCTTTGAAAATCTACTCCGTCCACCCCTTCTCTTTTAACTTCGTGAACAATGGCTAGCTCATCCAACCCATCGAACCTTTGCTTAGATTTGAGTCTAAGCAGTGATCCGGTCGCGTCTCGTCAAGGTAAGGTATAGTGCCCGTCTTTCTTATCTTCCCATGGTCCTCTTACAGATGAGGACTCTGTGATGACGGATCCCACAACGGCTACGATAGTGGCTCGGAACCTCCTCACTCCCAAAGACAGTCAGCTGCTTTCAGGACGGTCCGATGAGTTGGCCGTTCAAGAATCCCTGGCTCTGAGTGTTCAGTGTGCTGACTCTGTGTCCAACATGGGCCAACGCCTTCTTGCTCGCTCCCGACAGGTTGAATCCTTGATGGCGGAGGTGGAGAGTCTTAAGCAGGAGATCAAACAGCTTAAGTACGAGAACCGAAGTTTGCACGTGCTTGCCAACAATTATTCGTCAGGCATGAAGAGGAAACTTGATGAGCTTGATGACCGTCAAAGGCTTGCAGCTTTCTTCCAGAGGCACCTCTTTCCTGGGTCATCCAGCGTTCCACCAAGGTTTGGGGCCTTGAATGATCTATCTTCGGTGCCTCCCGCTCCTATGCCTTCCGCTCCGATGCCTCTTGCTCCAATGCCTTCTGCTCCGAGACCTCCTGTTCCGATGCCTCTTGCTCCAAGAGTGTTGCCACGTAGTGGGGCCTCACGTACTCAACCTTTGTAAAGGCTCCATCTTTCTGCCATGTTTAGATACAATTGTAATTTATCGAAAAAAATCAATGAACAAGCAAAAGTTTTATTTACTGTATTGGGTTGCCTCCCAAGTAGCGCTTGCTTTAACATCGTACAGCCGGACGATGCTCCCTTGAAGGTTTATGGAACCCCACGGCATGGAGGGGTGCAAATACAATTTGTCTGACGAACCACTTCATGCTTTGGGTCCTTGAATGGAGTGGGATAATGATCCTTTCTTATTGTCGTGTTTTGCTTTTCTACATCAACACGAATTCTCCCACGACGTTGAATTCGATTAGGTACCTGCACCACACGAGGTAACAACCTATTAGTTAAAATGGGAATCGAATTTGGAATAGGTGGCTTACCTTTGTACGGCAAAGAAGTGGTAGCACAATGGACGGATGCACAAGGGTTGTTCATGGCCAATTGTGGTGCTTTCAAGGTTGGAGCCGTGCATTCCTTGTGCTCTACTCCAAGTTCCTTCTCGGTGGTAGTTCGAGAAACATCCTTCTTGATCTTTGTTGAATACTCCGTCCCTATGTGTTCAATTACATTAATGGCACAACAAGAACGAACATCATTAGTATTCTCAATCGATTCAGGAATCTTAAAGTTAATCATATCACCACCAAAGGCCATAGTGACTGCTCCCTTGGCCACATCAATCTTGGTTTGAGCTGTTTTCATGAAAGGTCGTCCAAGTAAGAGTGGTGATGATGGAGAGTGTGCCGAATCTTCCATGTCTAGGACGTAGAAATCAGCCGGAAAAATTAAATGGTTCACCTGCACAAGCACATTTTCCAAAACTCCTTTTGGATACGCGTTAGAACGATCGGCCAATTGTATAATTACACCATCTTGTTTTAATTCACCCAAATTCATAGATGCATAAATAGAATAAGGCATGACATTTATGGATGCACCTAAATCAAGCATGGCATGTTCAAAACGATTATGTCCAATTACACAAGGAATCGTGAAACTACCGGGGTCTTTGCACTTGGTAGGCAGTTTACGTTGCAAAATAGCGGACACATTCTCACTTACCTTTACTACCTCTTTGTTTGCCCTTCTTCTCTTTGTATTGCATAGGTCCTTGAGGAATTTAGCATACTTTGGAACCTGTTTGATTGCATCGAGAAGCGGTATGTTCACTTGCACCTTCCTGAACGTTTCAAGAATGTCATTCTCGCTTTCTTCCTTTTTTTCTTGCATGAACCTGCGAGGAAAAGGTACATTGGGCAGATTAGGACGTGAAGTACATGAATTTGAATTTAAATTACCTGATTTGGCCGAGTTAGGGTGATTGAGGGCCTGCGGCATTGGGTTTTTCACTCTTTCCGTGGGTGAGCTAGACACTTCCTCAGGTTGTGTCGTCTCTTCATCTACTTTCTGGGCAGATTTGGGATTGTTTGGCTCGGTCCCAACTTCTTTTCCACCCCTTATGGTGATGGCCTTGGCGGATTCGAATCCTCCCTTTGGATTGACTGTGGTTGAGCTAGGAAGCTTTCCTTGCTCTCTAATCTGTCCAAGGAACTCAGAAATCTGCCCTATTTGCTTCTTCATATCCATCATCTCCTTCTCGTTATTTTCTATCCGGTTGTTTTGATTTTGCAACCCCTGCGAAATAGAGGTTAGTAATTGCATAGCTTGATTACTTTCCAAGGACGTACCTGAATGAGATGATGCCGAAGGTTGTTGGGATTGTTGGGGTGCATACGGCTTGGAATAAAAACCAGGGGGGTTTGGCCTAAATCCTCCTTGTTGGGCAGCTTGTTGTGGTTCCCTCCATTTGAAGTTTGGATGGTCCCTCCATCCGGCATTGTAAGTGTTCGAGTATGGGTTGTTTTGATTTTGTCCTTGGAAACCAATTGCATTGGCAGATTCCCACCCACCATTCTCGATTAGTTGAGGGCACTTGTCGGATGGATGCCCTTGAATTGAGCACACGCCACAAACTTCGTGTTCTTGTGCTTTTGGACCAATCACAACCTGAGAAATAAGAGAAGTAAGATTAGCAAGTTGTGATTGAATTTCAGAAATAGCATTAACCTCATTTACACTTTGTTGCCGTGGGGCTTCCCTTTGGCCCACTCCTTCATATTGTTGAGCGTTGAGCGCTCGGTTGGCTATGAGAATCTTGGCATCCCTTGGTGTTTTGTCCACCAATGCTCCTCCCGCTGATGCATCAAGCATTTGACGTTCGATAGGAAGGAGGCCCTCATAGAAATATTGAAGGAGAAGTTCCTCCTTCATTTGATGTTGAGGACATGAAGCTACAAGGCCCTTGAAACGCTCATAATAAGCCGGGAATGTCTCACCATGATTCTGTAGAATACCACTAATTTTCTTCCATAGGAGAATCACTCTCGAAGTAGGGAAGAATTTCTCCAAGAAAGCACGCTTCATACTCTCCCACGAAGTCACAGTTCCCGGGGCTAGTTCGTAGAGCCAATCTTTGGCCTTGTCCATAAGTGAAAATGGAAAGGCCTTCATCATCATTATACTCCCATCCACAGTGACGGGGGTCATGCTCGAACAAACCATCTCGAACTCCTTCAAGTGTTTGTTGGGGTCTTCCATAGACAAGCCATGAAACTTCGGAATATGGTGTAACAAACTGGATTTGAGTTCAAACACCTCAGTCTTCCCTTCTGTAGCCGTGGGGTATTGGATACAAAGAGGCAATGCATTATCCAAACCCGAGGCCGAAAGCTCCTTGATGGTTCTATTATCTGCTGCCATGGTTTGTTCTTCTTCAAAAATCTGATCCGTGGGCTTTTCTTCTACACCTACTTCGTCTTCTTCAAGCCCAGGTTGTGGTGGAGGTTGTGGTGGCTCTTGTTGACTCCTCGTTCTCCTCAAAGTGCGTTCAAAATCACCGTCAAAGTCGGAGATGTTCTCTATAATAGGCCGAGAGCTACGAGTCATACACAGTACCTGAAAAACAAGAAAACAAACAAACTAAGAATCTGAAATAAGAATGCACGAAAAACAACAAATAAATAAATAAATAAATAAAAATAAAGACAAGGGACTAGCAAAGTTGCTAATCCCCGGCAACGGCGCCAAAATTTGATGCGAGAATTACTTGACACTCAAATTAAACCCTCGTTTGACAATTGTAGTAGAATGGATAAGTGAGGGATCGTTCTAGACCGGGGATTAGGAGGGCTTGCTAAAACCTTCTAAATTGACTTAAAAACATAAAAACACAATATAAAACACTATTTAATGCTCGAAGAAAGCAAAACTAAAAATAAGAAAGATTAAGACTAAGACTTCAACGAAATAGGGGGGAATTGGATTTGGACGAATTTAAACTAAAACGTAAAAACAATATAAAATGTTAAACTAGACTCAAAGAATGTGAAATTAAACGTTAAAACACTAAGACAAACCAAAAGAATCAAAATGCTTTAAAAACACAAACTAAATTGATTTCTAACTATATTGCACATTAAAGCAAAAGAGGGATTGAGATTTGATGAAAATTGAAATAACGAAACAAGAATGTAATTGATGAAATAAGATGGTTGGTGAATTAGCTAGAGGTTCTTTCTCCACACATGATATTTATGCATATGAATCAATTTCCAGTTATTCCTTCATTGAATTATGAACGACAATGCCCCAAATTAACCGTGACATCACTAGTTAACCCTCAGATTTTCCTTATATTATTGGATTGGATGGCATCATTCGACAACCCAAAACATTCTCAAAAGTTCCCTACATGTCATCATAATAGAGATACAATCGAAGATCATTAAGAATAATGAAAACCATAAGCATTGACAAAGCACTTGCAACTATGACATCATGTTACTCATGCTAAGAATTAAACTTAACGCGATCGTGACAAGCGACCTTCACTACTTTCAAGTATAAGTTAGTAACGATTATGTGAAACCTTCTTAAACTTTAGCCACATATTCATGCATGCTAATTAAGTGTCGACCCTCAATCAACAAACACAAATAAGTTAATCATCAAATAGTTAAGCCAATTGCATTCACGAATCAAGAGTTCATAACCGGAATTCATCAATTCATATTACATAAATAATCATGGTATTGAAATCACCCCTAGCTAAAAAGGGTTTAGTTCCTCATAACTTTGAAATCAAAGAAACACCTAAACATTCCAACAACTCAAACGTGAATTGTATGAACGTTTAGGCCCTCTTATCTTCCATTCCTCATATTACAAAACAAAGAGAATTGAATTTAAACTTTGAAATCAAAGAAACGCGTAAACATTCCAACAACTCAAACGTGAATTGTATGAACGTTTAGGCCCTCTTATCTTCCTCTTTATTGTGGCACAAGAACTAAGGGATGTTGTAGGTGTGTTGAATGGATTGGGGGATTATGGAAATGGAAGAAATGGGGGAAAAATGGAAGAAAAACTCACGGCTAGGGAGAAGATGGAAGTGTTTGTGGTGTGTTGTGTATGAAATGAGATGATGAATGAATGAATGAATGCAAGGGTATTTATAGGAGTAGTGGAGGGAACATATAGGGAGAGAATGGATGGGAGAGCATGTGAATGATAGCTAGGAGAATGATTAAAGGGGTGTGAATGGTTGGAAATGCATGTGGGTGAATTGGTGGTGCAATGATGAAAGAATAAGTGCATGTGTGTGTGTTTTGTGTTGGAATGAATGTGGATGCATGATGAAAAGTTAATAAATAATGCATGTAGGGTTAGGAAATAAAATCATAACTTAAAGGGGGAATGATTAAAGGATGTGGCTAGGTTGGAAAGGTGTGGAAGATGGATGGAATTAGGGGGAATGCATGGCAATGATGGGGAGTTCTTTGGTGATGAATGCAATGATGAAGAGTGAATAAATAATGCATGTAGGGTTAGCTAGGTTGGCTTTGTTTGGGTGCATGTGAGTTAAAGAGGGAGAATGTGGTGAAATGATGAAGTAGGAAGGTGGAAATGCATGTGAATGCATGTGAGTGCATGTGTGTGTGAATGGGTGTTTCTTGATGGTTTTGGGGTTGTGATGCATGTGAATGCATGTGGCTAAGGCTTGTTGATTGGGCTAGAGGTTTTGCATGGCTCAAAGGATTGTTTGATTGGGCTAGGCCCTTTGTTTTATGTCCAAAGTGCATACAAGGCTTTCAAATTCGTCCAACACTTTGGCTCCAAAAAAATGCTATCCATTCCAAGCCCAATTTTGCTCCAAAATGCTCCAAAATGCATCTTTTTGCTTCCTTAGCCATATGAACCTAAAAACACACGAAAATGGCTTAAACTACTAAAACAACTATGAATTAACAACATAGATGCACGAAAACAAGCTAAGTAAGTCGCCTAAATATGCTCCTATCAGTGAGACGTACCCTGAGGACGAGTGTGGCCAAGCAAGACTTGGGGGCTACGATCCTGCTACTTACGAGTGAGTGAGCTTTTGTTTTCTATATATGTATATATGCTTACAATTCCCAGAAACTGTTTTAAATGAACTTATGTTTTAAATGGCATGTCATAAGTGCATTACATTTTAGTATTGCATTAGTATTGTTATGCATGGTATTGAATGATGTTGCAGAGGCTCAGGTAACCTTCAGGTGAGTACATCATAATGATATTAGTTGCCTTATGTGTGGTTATATGTAGTGGCATTTCGAGCTCATTATCCTGCAACTTGGTGTTAGCACTTTAACCCATGGCCAGGGCATAGTCCTTCATGTGATGTTCACCTCCTGCACTGCATGCTCACCTTGGATCCAAGTTTGGTGCACAACCCTGTCGTATAAACCACAATAGGTGGTTCCGACTTGTAGGTGACCAGCGATTATTCGCAAAATCTTTATGCGATCATAGCACTTAAGCGTACTTATATACACCCAGCCCTGTCATCCAGACCACAATAGGTGGTTCCGACTAGTGTACATGCATACTTGATAAGCTATAGGTTCAACCGTATATGTCACATTAGGTGACTCCAACTGGCATACTACTTGACATTAATTCTTATCACTTGGCTGACCCCCCATTTTCTTGCTGAGACACTTTGACATGGCATACCTTGGTTTTCATTTCTCTTGAGCATGATCTTTTATATACGTATGTATTGTTATTTTCTAGGAAATTATACAGGTTTTACAATAAAGGGTTAGCACGTTCAGAAAGATAAATATATTTTCAAAAGCTTTGTTTTAGCCTACTCACATTTTCTGTTTTATGCCCCTCCAGGTTCTAACTAGTTGAATATCTCTGTGGCTTACGAGGACTTATAGGCGGTTCTAACAGTCTTCCAAATAAATGTAGGAATCTTCTTCCTATCTTGTATAATTAATACTTAGTTTGCTAGACTGCACATATGTTACCTACGCTTTGAGATACTTGTATCTTGGCTTTAACACCTTCATACTTAATTATATTTATCCCTAGTGTAAATTAGTTAATTTTGGTTTTTATTTACTTATATTTTCATATCATTGTCACTTCTATTGCGCACTTGGCTACGTCACCCTCACGTGACGGCCAACACATCTTAACTCCGGTCAGGTTGTGTCACATAATAAAGATAAAGGGCAATCATTGCATAGTTATCATAAAACACAGAACTTCAAACAAAATGGTACTAACTCTAGTTCATCCAGTGGTGGTTGGAGTTCTACTATGCCACGGAGGGGCGGTCGGTCTTCAGGAGGTTCCCGATTATAGAGACAGAGAGATTCTAGCAGTCCAGGTGCTTCACTTTGTCGTAGGTGCAATAATCGTCACTTCGGTGAGTGTAGACAAGGGAGTAGCGGGTGTTTTACTTATGGTCAGATGGGGCATCAAGCTTACCAGTGGTCACAGAACCAGCAGAAACCCCAGCCTGCATTACCACTAGCAGTTCCTTTTCAGCAGGTTCCAGGGCCTCGTGGATGTACCCTGACGGGTTACGGTGGTGCTTACCACTATTAGGGGGATGTAGTTCAGTATTCTGATGGAGCCTATCAGTATCCAGTTGATTCATATTATCAGGGTGGTTATCCACCATATCAATGAGCTTATACCCCATATACACCATACCAGGATGATGGATCACAATGGTATCCTAAAGGGCAGTCCTAGAATGTTGACGTTGCTTCTAGCAGTGCAGGATCTGTGAGGCAGCCTAATCAGCTTGGTTAGGGATGAAGTGTGCAAGGACGCAGAAATCAGAATAATAGAGGTCATGAAGGTCGACAATAGATACTGGGACGTGTCTACCACATTACATTGTAGGATGCCCATAGTAATCCTGATCTGATTATGGGTACGTTGAACATTCTTGGTCATTTTGCTAAAGTATTAATTGATTCAAGTGCCACACACTCTGTTATTTCTCATATGTTTGCTCAAAATACTTAACCTCACCCCACACCCCTCGGTTATAAGTTAGAATTTTCGATTCCTATTGGTGAAACTTGTTATGTTAGCTGAGAGTATTGGGGATGTTCTGTTCTAGTGGAGGATGTCGTGATGCCAGCTAATCTTGTTCCTTTGGACATTGTCGATTTCGATGTCATTCTAGGTATGGATTGGTTACATTATAATCGTGCCAAGTTGGATTGGTATGAGAAAGTTGTCACTTTCCATCAACCGGGCTTGCCTGTGGTCACTTTCGTTGGCAAGCGTTGTGGATTGAGATAGGGTGTTATCTCAGTCGTGAGAGCAAATAAATTGTTAAGGAAAGGATGTCAAGGTTATTTAGCACATGTAGTGTTGAACGAGGATACTTCTACTCGTGTGGAGGATGTTCGGGTAGTTAGACATTTTCCTGATGTCTTTCCTGATGATTTACCTAAGCTACCACCAGATCGTGAGGTGGAATTCACTATAGATTTAATTCCAGGTATTGATCATATTTCTTTAACCTCTTATCGAATGGCTCTTGCTGAATTAAGGGAATTGAAATCCCAGTTACAAGAACTTGTTGATAAGGGTTTTATTCAGCCTAGTACTTCATCATGGGGAGCTTCAATATTGTTCGTGCGAAAGAAAGACGGAACTCTGAGGCTATGTATTGATTATCGACAGTTGAACCGGGTAACGACTAAAAATCGTTATCCGTTACCTTGTATTGATGATCTTTTTTATCAGCTTCAAGTGCCTGTGTATTTTCAAAGATTGACCTGAGATTTGGGTATTATCAGTTGAAGATCAAGCGTGAGGATGTTCCAAAAACAACAGTTTGAACTCGATATGGTCATTACAAGCTCCTTGTAATGCCATTCGGGTTAACGAATGCTCCAGCTGCCTTTATAGGTTTAATGAATCGGGTATTTCGCCTGTACCTCGATAGGTTTGTTATTGTTTTCATAGATGATATTTGGTATATTCTAAATCTAAGGCGGAGCACACTAGATATCTCACTCTGGTTTTGAATAAGTTGAAGGAGCATCAGCTGTATGCTAAATTTAGTAAATGTCAATTTTGGCTGGATCAAGTGTCATTCTTAGGACATGTGATTTCAGCTCAAGGTATTCTTGTGGACCCTCAGAAGGTAGCTACAGTAAAGAATTGGGAACAACCTCGTACTATTACGAAAGTACGGAGTTTTCTGGGCCTAACCGGCTATTATCGACATTTTGTGAAAGATTTCTCAGCTATAGCTTTGCCATTGACGAGGTTAACTAG
Organism: Pyrus x bretschneideri; assembly: GCF_019419815.1. NCBI lineage: Eukaryota > Viridiplantae > Streptophyta > Magnoliopsida > Rosales > Rosaceae > Pyrus > Pyrus x bretschneideri. The sequence continues at coordinate 2,817,346 of NW_025999820.1, read as the reverse complement.
AAAGGAAGTTAAGTTCGAGTAAGACGATGATTGCGAGTGAAGTTTTTAGCAGTTGAAATATTGCCTCCCTCATGCACCTGTTTTAGCACTTCCAGATGATAGTGGAAACTTTGAGATTTATAGTGATGCTTCCTTGAATGGCTTGGGTTGTGTGTTAATGCATCATGGCAGGGTGATTGCTTATGCTTCACAACAATTGAAGCCCAACGAGATGAATTATCCTACTCATGATCTTGAGTTGGCGGGCATTGTTTGTGTTTTAAAGATTTGGAGGCATTATCTTTATGGGGAAAAGTGTCAGATTTTCTTAGATCATAAAAGCTTCAAGTACATTTTCACTCAGAAGGATCTTAATCTTTGATAACGGAGGTGGATAGAATTGCTCAGTGATTATGATTGCACGATTGATTATCACTTTGGTCGTGTAAACACTGTGGCAGATGCCCTTAGTAGGAAATCACGTGGTCGACTTAATGCTTTACATGCTTGCCGTATCCTTCTTCTCACAAAATTGAGATCTACTAGAGTTGATTTAGAAGTGGAAGATCAAGAAGAAGCCCTACTTGCTTGTTTTCGAGTCAAACCAATCTTGATAAATCGTGTGCTCGAGGCTCAAATGAATGATGAGGAATCTCAAGAATTAATTCAGACAGTTTCAGATGGGACAAAGAAAGATCTCAGGATTAGGGATTCCGATGGTATGCTGATGTAGGCTAGTCAAGGCAGAGAGGAAAAGACCTTTTGGGTTATTATAGCCGCTTCCCTTACCTCAATGGAAATGGGAAGATATTACTATGGATTTTGTGTACAAGTTACCTCGTATGTGAAATGGTTACGACAATATTTGGGTAATAGTGGATCGACTCACTAAGTCAGCATATTTCATACCTGTTCGAGAAAATTACTCGTTGAGTCAATTGGCATAACGGTTTATTTCGCAAGTACCATCGTGTTCCGGTTAGTATCATTTCTGATCGGGATCCTAAGTTCACTTCTAAGTTTTGTGTGGCTTTTCAGGAAGCTCTTAGTTCGAGAGTGCTTCACAGCACAACTTATCACCCTTAGACAGATGGGCAATCTGAGAGAACTATCCAGATTCCAGCTCGAAGCTAGAACATTTGTATACTGCACTGCAAAGCACCGTAGTACGGCTCCGAGTGGGCTTATAGTCCCAGTTTGCTTCTTGCCGCACTTGATCAGTGCCCTTATAGGCATCTCATATTTGGGTCTATTGCTGCAGCCCGTTTGCTACTACTGGGCTTACAACCCAAATACTAAAAGGGGCATGATCAACCCATGCCTACCTCATCCCAATTTTGGCCCTGGACCTCACGACACCAATTTACTCAACCCACCTGTGGGCTTTTGTCCAAGTTTTTTTAGGCCTAGAGTTTTTATTGCCTATTTTTTTAGGCACTATGGTTTTTATAATTTTTCCACCACACTTTAAATTTGACCCGAAGTCCAAATAATTAATTCAATTATAATTATAATTATAATTATAGACCTGAAGTGCTATTTGCATATTTTCTTGTTGCATATTTCTATGTATATATTTACGTTTGTCTGCAGAAACATATGAACCTAAAGTTCACAATTATTTCGAAACCTGAAGTTTATAGAAATATGCCGTGTTTGAAAACCTGAAGTTTTCCTTAAAAACATCACCTATGAAAACCCGAAGTTTTTCATGCTAATTTAGACCAATACATGTCTATTAGAACCTGAATGTTCTACTCCTATGTGAATGGATTAATTTTTCTCCATTACACTAACCACATCTTGTCCATTTACTTTGTGATAGGAACATGTCGAATTTGAACAATTTCGACTTCACCGCTATGAAGGTCTCTAGAAGGAACTACCTCTAGTGGGTTCAAGATGTGAAGCTCCACTTCACTATAAAGAATTTGCGTCCTTCCACTGAAGTTAAGATTGATAACCCAGTTGGCGAAGCTGAGAAAGCCACTACTATGATCTTCATTCGAAGACATATTCATAATGTATTGCAAATTGAGTACCTTACTGAGGAGGATCCACGAGCACCATGGGTGGCTTTGGCTAATCATTTTGATCACCAAAATGATATCTTCTTGACTAAAGCAAGCCATAACTGGCAGCACTTGCGCTTCTAATACTTTAAGTCTGTGAATGAATATAATTATGAAGTTTGTAGAATCCAATCACTTCTCAAGTTTTATAACGAAACTTTGACCGAAGAGGATCTCTTGAGAATACCTATTCGATATTCTCTGCTACTAATATTGTCTTGCAGCAACAATATAGAGCTCATAAGTTCACTAAGTTTTTGAATTTGATCTCTATTTTACTTTTGGTTGAAAAACAGAATCAGTTTTTGGTGCAAAATCATCAAGCTCAATCTACTAGGGTGACCAGAAACCACTGTCAAGGTTAACAGAGCCAAGGCTCATCTAAGGGAGGAAACAAAGCCCAGAAGCACCCTAACCTCGCTCTTAAGGCCCCAAACTTCAAGAATAAGGGCAAAGCACCTGAAACCATGGATAAAGATATGTGTTATCGCTGTGGTTCACCATTAGTCTTTTGTTTGTCGAGCTTCCCAGAAAGTTGTAGCTAACTATCATTCTTGTCATAAGAAGTTTGAATCAAACTTTATGCAAGTAGATGAACCGGAGAGTACCAAGATGGAGATTTTTGATTTTCAAGAGGTCGTTACCCCTATGGAAGATTAGAATCTTAGACATAACTATTTTTCTAGTTGAAATTTAGGCATTGGGGCTGAATTCCACCTAGTGGCTGAACCCCACCCTTGTTTTTGGTTAAATTTTGAACAATTTTCCTTGATGTTTGGATTATTTATTGGTGATTTGTTTTTGGATATTAAGTTTTTAATTAATTACCGTCCTTGAATACTTAAAAATTATTTTGAATGGAAATTTGTTTTTAGAACTTTTATGCATGTGGCTGATTTAAATTAATTTTCATTCTAGGTATGACTAATGCCTGGCAGATAATGCAACCATGCACACCGTTTTGCATGAACGCATCTATTTCATTAACTTCATACCTAAGAATGCACCTTTGACAACCCTCTCAAGCCCATCTAACCTTATCGAAGGATACGGTAAGGCACGCATAATGTTGTCCAATGGTACAATTTTGACCATTGATAAGGCATTTTATTCTCCGCGTTTCAGAAGAACGTTGTTGAGTTTCAAAGACATTAGAGATAATAATTACCACGTGGCAACCTCTGTAGAAAATGGAGTTGAATTTCTTCGCATAACTTCATACGAATATGCCTAGAAGCATATTCTAGAAAAGATGGAGTGTATCCAGATTGGTCTGTATACTATGATCATACGCCTCATAGAAAGCCATTATGTGGCTGGCCCTACCTCTAGGACCATGCACGACATTACACTTTGGCATAATCGTTTAGGACACCCTGGATGAATAATGATGTGTTGTATCCTCAAATCATCACACCGGCATCGACTAACCCGAAGTTTAGGCTTGATTCAAGGAATCGCATGTCGAACCTGCTTCATGGGAAAGCTTATTATTAAGCCTTCTTATGACAAAATTCGCTCGAATTATCCTATTTTTTTACAAATGATTTAGGGGGACATTTGTGGATCGATTCACCCTATTTGCAGACCATTTAGATATTTTATGGTTTTGGTTGACGCTTCCACACATCGGTTAGATGTGTGCTTGTTGTCCACAAGGAACATTGCATTCTTTAAACTGTTGGCTCAGGTTATCAAGCTCAGGGCTTACCACCCTAATTATCTGATCAAATATATTCGATTGGATAATGCTGGAGAATTCACACCTAAAATTTTTGATGATTCTTGCATGTCGATTAGGGTTGAAGTTGAACATCCGGTACCCCATGTTCACACCCAAAACGGCCTGATATAGGCATTCATTAAGTTCTTACAAATGATTGCTCGATCGTTAGTTATATGTGCCAAGCTCTCGATTGTTCCTTGGGGCCATGCAATATTGCATGCTGCCATGTCGGTCCACTTAAGGCCTATTGCGACCCAACCATATAGCGTTATTCAATTGGTTACCATATACGAAGCCGACATACCGCATTTGCGCATTTTTGGTTGTGCGGTCTATGTGTTGATTTCGCCGTCTTACATACAAAAATAGGGCCTCAGCGAAGGATGTGAATCTATGTTAGATATGATTCTCCTTCGATTATTTGTTACCTAGAATCTTTGACAGGTGATCTGTTTACTGCTCATTTCACATATTGTCACTTTTATGAGACAATCTTCCTGTTGTTAGGGGGAGATAAGAATGTCAACGTTCTTGAAGAACAACGCGAAATATTGTAGACGACTCCCACTTTGTCTCATTTAGATCTCTACACCGCTCAGTCTGAAACTAAAGTGCATCGCATATTAGATCTTCAGAGCATAACTCAGAGCATGCCAGATGCTTTCACCGATCTAGCGCGAATGACAAGATCACTTATTCCAGCTACGAATATGCCTACAATGATGGACGTACCAAATGTATGATGGACTTCACTTTTGGAGGCCCAGGACGCCACTTTAGCTGATCCACGTACATTAGTGGCTAGCCAATCATCTGCCTCTACATAAGCATGGTAGACTACTTAGTTTGAAGGATTCACACCCCTGAAAGAGGAAACCCATGGCATAAGCACCTGAAGAGCTTACCATGAATTCAACTGTCGCCTACTCATTCTATCCAACTCATGAGGAAATTCTAGATTACGGAAGCGTTCTTGAAGAGACAAATCCAACTCCCTAGAATCGTGAGATTTCAGTTTATTATGCTAGCTTAGATGATGTTTAGTATAGAAATGAGATGATCGTCGATGATGTATTAGGATATGTAATAACTACTGAGATTATGTTGAGTGATGCTATTAAACCCCGTTCCGTTGATGAATGTCGACATAAAATTGATTGGTCAAACTAGAAACAAACAATCCAAGTTGAACTCTATTTGCTTTCGAAACGTAAAGTGTTTGGACCTGTAACTCCTACTCCTCCACATGTGAAACCCATTGGCTACAAGTGGGTTTTCATTCGTAAGCGTAATAAGAAGAATGAAATTATGTGTTACAAAGCTCATCATGTTGCGCAAGGCTTCTCACAACGCCCTAGGATTGACTATGATGAAACTTATTCACCCGTTATGGATGTGATTACTTTTCGCTACCTTCTCTGTTTGGTAGTTTCTGAAAAACTGAGTATGCAGCTGATGGACATAATAACTGTGTATCTCTATAAGGATCTTGGTACGGAAATTTATATCAAAGTTCCTGAAAGACTTACATTAACTGGATCAAATATTTCCAAACCCTGGAACACGTTCTCAATTCAGCTGAGAAGTTCACTCTACGCTTTAAAGCAATACGGAAGAATGCGGTATAACCGTCTAAGTGAGTATTTGACTAGTCACTGGACTAGTGTTAAAGACATCTTCCATTATCTTAAAGGTACTACGGATTTGGCCTTGTTTTATCCCTAGCCGCACTCCCTTATCTCAAGTTGATTCTCGCCTTGTTGGTTGTGTCGACACATGATACTTATCAAATCCGCACAAGGTGCGTTTTTAAACGGGTTATGTCTTTACCATTGGAGGCATTGCAATCTCTTGGAAGTCAACTAAGCAGACCTTAGTTGCCACTTCGTCTAACCATATTGCATTAGCATATGCAGTAGCTACTGAGATTATGTTGAGTGATACCATTAAACCCCATTCCGTTGATGAATGTCGACATAGAACCGATTGGTCAAACTAGCAACAAGCAATCCAAGTTGAACTCAATTTGCTTGCGAAACATAAAATGTTTGGACCTGTAACTCCTACTCTTCCACATGTGAAGCCCGTTGGCTACAAGTGGATTTTCATTTGGAAGCGTAATGAGAAGAATGAAATTATGCGTTACAAAGCTCGTCATGTTGCGCAAGGTTTCTCACAACGCCTCAGGATTGACTATGATGAATCTTATTCACCCGTTATGGATGTAATTACTTTTCACTACCTTATTTGTTTGGTAGTTTCTGAAAAACTGAGTATGCAGCTGATGGACATAGAAATTGTGTATCTCTTTGAAATGGTGGGCTAAGCCTAGCCCTCATGTTTGGCATTCGTTGGTCAAGATGCACCCAAGGCTTAGATTGATTTAGCAAATCAACTTTTCCCATAGTTTTGGACAAGATAGGTGGGAACCAGTGGAAGAACAAGAACTTTCAGGTGAAAGACCCTCACTCGAACTCAGTAGGAAGCCAAACACGCACGAAAGAAGCTTCCCGAGGAAATTTATATCAAAGTTCCCGAAAGACTTACATTGACTGGATTAAATATTTCCAAACCCTGGAACACATCAACAATACTCATTTTGTGGCATCAACCTGGGGAAATGGTGGGCCAAGCCTAGCCTTCCTATTTGGCATTGGTTGGTTAAGATGCACCCGAGGCTTAAATTGATCCAGCATATTGACTTTTCCCATAGTTTTGGACAAGACAGGTGGGAACCAGTGGAAGAGCAAGAACTTTTAGGTGAAAAACCCTCACTCGAACTCAGTAGGAAGCCAAGCACGCACGAAAAAAGCGTCCCGAGGAAATTTATATCAAAGTTCCAGAATGAGTTACATTGACTAGATCAAATATTTCCAAACCCTAGAACACGCTCTTAATTCAGCTGAAAAGTTCACTCTACGCTTTGAAGCAATACGGAAGAATGCGGTATAATCGTCTAAGTGAGTATTTGACTAGTCACTGGACTGGTGTTAAAGACATCTTCCATTATCTGAAGGGTACCACGGATTTGGCCTTGTTTTATCCCTAGCCGCACTTCTTTATCTCGAGTTGATTCTCGCCTTGTTGGTTATGCCAACACATGATACTTATCGGATCCGCACAAGGTGCGCTCTTATGTCCTTACCATTGAAGGCACTGCAATCTCTTGGAGGTCAACTAAGCAGACCTTAGTTGGCACTTCGTCTAACCATACTGAAATTCTCACCTTATACGAAGCAACTCGGGAATGTTTTTGGTTGAGAGCAATTGTGGGGGATATTTGAAGCTTCTGCAATCTTTACCCCGTCGTTGATGTCCCAACAACGGTCTATGAAGATAACGCAGCATGCATCGAACTGCACAAGAAATGTTACATTGACAACAAGAGCATCAGAAGATTGAAGTCACACAAATCCGTTCACAAGACAATCTGGCCGACATTTTCACCAAATCACTACCGAAGGCGACGTTTCAGAAGCCTGTTTAAGTAATTGGTATGCGTAAACTTTTTGAGTTCTAACATTGCTAGTTCTCTTTGGAATTGTGTCAAACTCAGGGGAAGTATCCTAAAGAATACTTGCTTGATCTTAATGTACTCTTTTCCCCTATGATTAGGAGCATTTTTTTCCACTAGGTATTTGCTACCTAACGAGGATTTGACGAGGCACCCATCTTGGGTTGATCATATCCCTAATGATGTTTTGTAGACATTTCATTTAACTTTGCATTGCTCACTCATTTTTCCTTAGACTATGGATTTTGTCCCTACTCGGGTTGTTACCATAGCCATAGTGTTTTTTGTGAGACTTACTTCTTTCTGCAAGTTCCTACCATATTGAGAATAGCTTGTTCCCAGAATCAATGCTGACGAGTCGACTTCCTCAACCACTACATGATGCCGAATCTACTTGAGTATTTACACACGCAAGGGGTAGTGTTATAAACTTCTTATTTAAGTGTGATTTTGTAAATCCTAAATTAGATTTGATTTTAATTATTCTTTCCTATATGGACTTGTATTCCTTGGAGGAGAAGGATTTCTTCTCTCACTTATTACTATAAATAAAGGCACTACGTAGGGGGAATAACACACAATTCCTCTACACAATCCTACAAACACATATCTCTCTATTCTCTCTATGTCGCGGGCCCCCTTCTCATGTCAGTTAAATATAGGCCGCAACAAAAATCTTTTTATATAAGAAATTAATGAGTACAAACTTATTCTAATAATTTTTTTTTGGAAATGTTTTGAATTGAAAACTAATTAGAAGTTTTATAATGGTGTGAGTATTAAAACCCTAAATCAAATTTAATTTAAAAAAAATTATGTAACTGACATGTGAATTCATTAATACATTTATGTTAGGAATTTCGATCAAAATTTAAAAACTAATAAGGAGTCAGTGAACATTAGTAACTAAGGACCAGATACTAATTTTTTTTTTTAATTTTAAATTGAACAAATCAAATGAGTGAGAATCAAGGAACAAAAATAAAAATGAAAAAAAAATTATGTATAAAAATCATCTCTCTTTTGTAAAGTGGGGTCAACAGGCAACCTCGATTCATAATATTATTACATGGCACACTGTGTCAATACCCCCGTTACAATAATTAATTCTTACATTATACCTCTAATAAAGTAATTAGACTATTGGTAATGATCAATTAATCATCAAAACAATAATCCAATTTCAAGTGCTAGCTGTAATTCATGCATGCACCTCCTAAATTTCTAATGGGGTTTCTCTCCAACCCAATTCCCAGGTGGATCATAGTTACATATGACGAGCTCCCCTGCTCCGTTGCTGCAAACCTCTCGTGCACAAACCAGACGCTTAGTGTCCTTCCGCATCAATTGTGTATAAATGCCCACACATGTGGCTCGGTTTGCAACTATTGGTCTTGTAATCATAGAACAACTTCTCATGTGACCACGAATTCACCGCGAACCTCGCCCCCCACGGTTGTTTCCCGCCACCCCAGAAGATGTTCTCCCCATAACGCCTCATCGAGTGTACCATCCTGCAGTCTATGGTCGCTCTCGTTTTCGTGTAAACCCTAGCAACCGCTGCTAGTTTTTTGTCCCACTGCAAGGGTGGTAGGCAATTTTCCGTCGTGTGTTGTTGTGAACCTTAAAAAATTCCTGAGGATTCGCTGTCGGAGCACGAAGGATAGGATGATGACAAGCTTTTGCGGCCTCAAGACATATGCTAATGCATAGGAAAGTAAATAAAATTGTTACTCTGCTTCCCATTGTTGTTATTGTTCTTTCGAATTATAGGTACCCTTTGCCTCAACTTGTAAGTTGTATAAATAAGCTGATCAGAAGCCTCTCAGCGTACTTTGAAATAACATAAAACTGTTAAGTTGTTTTTCTGATTTGTTGTTTCATTGGTTTCCTATATTATATTGCAAAGGTTTTATATAAGGGAAGTGTTATTGGCACTTCAAAAATCTCATTCTACACTCCTTTCAAGTGTATTTTTCTTTCTAAATATAGAAAGTTTGGAGTGTAGAATGAGAAATTTGAAGTGCCAATAACAATTCCCTTATCTAATTAGTTTATTAACAATATTAGTGCATTGTAGCTAATTAACATATTAATGCGTTATAACTTATAACTAATTAACATAATTACATGTTGTCAATTTTAGTTAGTGACTGTTTGAACTTTGAATGTCAATTTATTTTTAATTTTCATATTTTTCTTTGCGGGCTACACCTAGAAGAAAAATAATAATAGGATAGTATTTGTATTCTCTCGTGGGAATGCATTATCTCACCCACTTGTGAATAGCGTATTTTCAACGTAGAAAATTACAATTGAAACCCTTTCAATTTCTCTTAATCTTCATTTGAATATCATCTGCAAAAATCTGTTTGAATTAGAGAATTTAGGGTTTAGGGTTCCCAAGTACACAACCAACCAAGTTGTGGATCTTCTATCGTTGGGATCCCCTACCTAATTAGCATCACTAAAAGCTTTGATGTCCAAATCAGTACTAGAATACGACAGACCATAAGTCATAGTAACTTTTAGATACCTAAGGATCCTCTTGACTATAGTATAATGTGAAACCACATAACACTGCATAAAGTGGCACACTTGATGGATTGAGAAGGCTATATCTAGCCTGGTAAAAGTGAGATATTGCAGAGCACACAACACTTCTATAAAGTGCAGGATTGTTGTAGGGTTCACCATCATCTTTATGAACCCTATTATAAGGCAGGTAAGGTGTATCACAAGGTTTAGAGTCAACCATTTCTGTTTTAACCAACAAATCATGCACATACTTTAACCAGCTGTAGTTCTAGAAATTTGAATACCCAAAAGATAGTGTAAGGGGCCTAAGTCTTTGATATCAAACTCAGAGGTCAGAGACTTGCTAGAAATTGGGTAGTTCATAGGATCGAAAATGGATGTTGCTTAGACTATCAATCACAATATGGTGTGAGGGAATGAACAGAGAGTGAGTATGGAATTGAATGAATTTGATAGAAAGGGACTTAACAAATACATAGAGATGGAAATAACCTTTCTAGAGGAGTTGTAATCTTCAGGGGAAGTTATAACTTTTCATGTTGAAATACAACTGTTCATATCCTTTACAATTAATTAATTATATTATTTTCTTTATTAATTTATTTCACTACAATCATATGTATATTAGTACACCAATGTTATGATGTACCTTCACATATGATTATACATATTGTGAAAACCATGTTATCATAATCATATCCCAACATCTCTTACTGAATTATGATGACATAAATAGTTTCCTATTTTGATTTTTTTCTCACGAGTATTACTCATAAACAAATTCGATAGAACATCAAATATGTGGCTTCTTTACCTGGTGTGCACCATTCCACTTTATCTGATAACATTTTACTCTTTAGTAAAATAACATCATATCCAAGTAACTAGGAAAAACAATACATATTTGTTTCTCACCAGAATGTTATATAAATTATTTCTTGAAGTTTATAATGACTTTTACATTCAAGACAATTTATTATAACCTGGTTATCTCGCTAGTGCCCTCTATCTTTAACCAACCAAGTACTAAAAAATCAGATAGAGTCGTATCTACTTGTCCATGTTTCAAGCTTCCCTGCAACCATACAATGATGCCCGCCGCACGTCTTATACTACAACACATCCAGATGTTTTGAAAACCCATTGTAGTCACATGCTCTCTGAATTTTTCTAGAGACATTCCTTTGGTAATCGGATTGGCCACCATCTCTTCGGAGGGTATGTAGTCGATCTTTACCTTTCATCTCTCCACTATATCTTGTATATAGTGATATTTAATATCAATGTGCTTTCTTTTGGAACTATTTGCTTCACTCTTTATCAAAAAGATGGCAGACTTATTATCACAAAACACATTGACGAGCTCTTTAAGTATACCTATATTTAAATTATCCATAAAGCATTTCACCCATACTGCAGTACTTACCACTATGCTATAAGATATATATTCTGCTTCCATGGTAGACTTTGCAACACAACCCTATTTCTTACTTAACCAAGAAACAGCCATTCCACCGAACAAGACAGTTTTTCCACTTGTTAACTTTCTATCATCCAAGTCGTCTGCGAAACAAAGTTTCATACAATGGGTGCCTTTTAGATATCTAATAATTCTTTTTACTGCCATCCAATGTTGCTTTCTAGGGTTGGATTGATATCTACTTAACAATCTAACTGCATGACATATGTAGGTCTTGTGCTAGTTATAGCATACATCAAACTTCTAACTGCTTAGGCATACAAAACATTTTTCATATCAATGATGTCTTGCTTCTGTATCAGACACATATTTTTGGAAAGTATCATTCCTTTACAAACATGTGTACTAACTGGCTTGCAATCTGGCATATTAAATCTTTTAAATATGTTATCCAGATAAATAGAGTGTTTTGGCATCTCATCCCTAGTAATTTGAGTTCCTAGAACATAAGATGCTTCACCCATATCTTTCATTTCAAATTTGGATCCTATATTTGATTTAGTCTTTTCAATAATATATATGGAGTTACTTGCAAGTAAGATGTCATCTACATATAGTGACAACATACAAAAATTATCTTGGCACTCCCATGAATAAACACAATGATCTAATGGATTTATTTTAAAGCCCTTTCCATAATGACTTGGTGGAACCTTAAATACCATTGTCTTGATGATTGTTAAAGGTCATACAACGACTTTCTTAATTTGTAAACTTGGTTTTCATGTCCTTTGACATGATATCCTTCGGGTTGAAACATATAGATGTCTTCCTTCAAATCTCCATTTAAGAATGCAATTTTGACATCTAACTGATGAAGTTCTAAATCCATTCTAGCAACAATTGCCATGAGAATCCGAATGGATGTAAACTTAGCAATTGGAGAGTAAGTGTCCACAAAATCTATACTAGGTTTTTTAGTATAACCCTTAGCTACAAGTCGAGCCTTATATTTATCCAGGGTACCATCTGATTTGTACATCTTACGAAGTACCCACTTACAACCGATGGGCTTTCTTCCATTAGGTAGATCAACCAATTTCCAAACTTCATTTTTCTTTATGGAATCTAGTTCTTCATTCATGGCTTGTTGCCATTGTTCAGACTCAAAACTATCCATTGCTTCTTTATAGTTCTTTGGGTCTGGATCTCTCATCGAATGATCTACTTCTCAAGATTGAAAATAAAGTGATCTTTCAATCTTCAAGATGGTTCCCTCTTTCTTTTACTCCCACTTATTTGATCATTTCTCCCACTATTTATATATTCCGTGATAATATCATGATCATTATCCTTGTGTGTGTCATGATCGACATTGTTATGATAACCCATGTTTACGTCTCCTACTTGATCATTACTAGTATCATGATCATGAGGCAAGTCTAAATCAAGATGGAAATCTTGATTATCGTAGGAGAATTTTCTTTTTCCAAAGATTCCAATTCTTGTATTGGATGAACCAAATCAGTTTTTCAATAAAAAAAAAAGCATCTTTACTTTCGATCAATCATTTCTCAGGATGGTAAAACCTATATTCGACACTATTATCAAGATATCCTATGAATTTACATTCCAAAGTTTTTGCTTGTAATTTATCACTTGATGGTTTTGGAATGCGGATGTGCATCTTACAACCCTAAACTTTTAAGTTTGATAAATCGGGTTTTCGCCCGCACCATAATTCATATTGAGTCAGTGGCTTCACCTTTATATGAACTCTATTCAATATATATGTTGTAATAGACAAAGCTTTACCAAAAAATGTAGAGGTAAATCAACAAAAGAAATCATAGATCGCGTCATATCTATTAGACTTTGATTACTTCTTTCTGCAATATCATTTTGTTGCGGTGTATAAGCCTAGTATAATTATGCCTTATACCATTCTCTTTACAAAAATCATCAAAGGCTTCAAATTCTTCACCTCTATTACTATTAAGGGTCTTTATGGATCTTCCAAATTGGTTCTCTACTTCTACCTTGAACTTTTTAAATTTGTCTAAGGCATCAATTTATGCTTCAAGAAGTAGACATGTCCATAACGGGAATAATCATCGATGAAAGTCACAAAATATTTCATTCCTCTATGGGTTTTACTTCTCAATGGTCCACATAAATCTGTATGCACTATCTCAAGTAAATTGGTAGAAGTCCAATGTTGAGAAAATGATTTTCTAATCATTTTTTCTTTAATACATAATTCACGTGTATCAAAATCATTTGCATTTACTTGAAGCAGCATTCCATTTTTACTCATGCGCAAGGTTCTAAAAGACATTGGGCATTAGTCAGGCGACGAGCTAGGGCTTAGCGCCTAGGCAGACTAGGTGGATTTATGCAAATATATTATATTTCTTGTAAATAAGTGTCAGTTTGTACTTTACATATAAATGATTTCATCATAAATTACAAAATAGAAGGACATATATATTATGAAGTATTGGAACATAGTGAAAACATAAAGAACAAGCATATAATGTGGGTTTGTTTAAGTCTACAATAAGTTTCTTACAATTTATTGAAAAAAATAATAAAATGCAAAATGAAAGTTATTTATTTTCTGTGTAAGTGAATCGCAACCTAGATGGGTTTGGGCGGGCTAGGCGGTCTAGGGGGCCCCTCAACAGGGCCTAGGCGCCATTTCTTAATTTTCAAATACTTAGGAATTAATCGGGGCCGTGGCCGGAGCCGCCTAGCGCCTAGGTGGAGATTTTTAGAACAGTGCTCATGCATATCATTTTATTTTTATTTATGTGAAAATGCCATAAACATGACAAATTTTGAATAGTAGAGACAAGGGCATACTCGGAAGAAATGCTTTTATTAATACAAACTGAGTATATATCATCGACTCTTATTCCCCTTACATAAATGTAACCCTTTTTACCAAGGGTGTGCTATCCACACACCTCATTTTACTTCTCACACACCCCTTGATAATTTCTGTCTGTTGATCTTCTTCAATTCATCCAATCCAACGCCCGAAATTCAAAAGGTGTGTGAGAAGTAAAATGGGGTGTGTGGATATCACACCCCTTTTACCAATCATGAACCTGGTCTCAACACCTTTCTTTTATAGAACAGAGATAGAGACAAGATTCCTCCCAATATTTGGTGCAAACAGAGCATTTTTAAGCACAATGAAAGATTTACTATTGTTGATCTTGCAATCTCCTTCACCCAAAACATCGACATAAGTATTGTTGCCCATGTAGAGCCGATGATCTCCTAGTGCTTTCTCCTTGTAGTTGATGAAGCAAATTTTGTCCTTGCATATATGACGAGTTGCTTTTGAGTCTATTCACCATTGTCCTTGATCTTCAGCAATGAGTGCTTAGGAGACAGTCAAAATCAGTCCATTAGGATTTTTGTTGTTCTTGAAATGTTTTGGGCACTTGTACCTATAGTCTCTCCACAGTTGTAACATGCACTTTCCTTTTCTTTGAACTTGTTCTACTTGCGGTGTCCAAAATTTTTTAAGTCCAGGCGCTTGTTACTACTATGTGGCTTGGGCATGTGTTGCTTGTTTTTTCTAAGAATCTCCCACTATGAGGAGGTTCGCTCTGCCTTGTCCAATTTCCTTTTTCCTATAATTTTTACGAACTTCTTCAATATCCATTGTTAATTCCACTTGACCATAAGCCATGGAAGTAACTACATTTTCCTAAGAATTTGGGAGGCTAGCAGGAAGAACACTAACTTGCATTTTAACGGAAACTGGATGACCAGCATTGGCTAAGTCTTTTGCCATGACCTCTATTTTAGTAATATGATCGACCATAGAATCAATTTCCTCCATTTTTGTCCCATTGTATTTCTCAAGCAATAACTAAATGTATGTTTGAGATTTAGGGTCATACTTCTTTTCAAGTACATCCATGATTTCTTTGGCCAAATCATATTCTTAATAGAGAGGTATTAATTTATCTTCCATGTAATTGAGAATTGTGGCCTTAGCCAACTCATTATCTTCCACCCATTTCAAAGATTTGTCATGGTTTAAAAGATAAGTGACCATTCTCTTCCATATTCGATAATTAACGTACTTCGGATTTGGAATATTTAGTTGCCATTGCTCAGAAAATTACAAAACAAACACAACACTTAATACAAACTTGAATACGAATACTAATACAAATACTACTAGTGTACTTTTAATTATTACTAGCCACAAATACTAAATGTTCTTAATAAATTAAAGACTAAACAATAAAATAAAAGATACAAACTTATTTATTTTTAGTAGTAGCCGCACACACTCATAGAGGCTTTGTCCAATCAGTGAAAGAAGAGTACTTGTTCAGGCGATCACGTCGATAGAAGACTCGCGAATTTCTTGCTTGTCTACTTGGCCAGACGTGATCAATTCTTTCACTATTTTCGTGCACAAAGTAGTCTTTTCTCGTCTAGTAGATTCTCTTTCAATTCTCAGTGGCCTTGGTCCACTTAAATTTCTTGCAGTTGAAATTTCTCTTTGTGCCAAATCGAGATATATGAAACCGTAACGGGTATTATATTGATCCAAATGATTGAACACTCTAATTCTTAGATCTCTAAAATCAAACATTTGCTTCCACTTTTGGTCTTTGCAACTCTGTTTGAATTGAACGGAGCAGCCAAGGTTGTAAAAAAAGGCTGAAGGGGGTTTCTCAAATTAGGCCTGCTAAAAGAGGAGCCCACTTCAAAGGACGTAGGGATTGAACTTGTTGGGTTTCTTGCAAGATTGACCTTTTTTTTCACACTTTGCTCACTTGCAAAGTCACTAAATCCAAGAATTTCTTCTTCTTTTCATCTAGGGAAAAATGCCCGCTGGAAAACTTCATGAAAATGACTATTTTTATCACTTTCGTCCCTTTAAAAAGAACTTGGTTCGCACCTTGGCGGATATTCACAAATGGCAGAGACAATTCTTCTTGATGGTAATATTCTGGTTGTGAACTTGATGAATTTGAATGTTAAATTTCTAATTGTTGCTATTCTCTATCAAACGAAACGGGGTGGGTAAGTATAGTTCAAATTGTTGGGTTAACTCAAGCTTGGGTTCAAACGGGTTGTAGGATGGGATTTCAAACAGGCTATAATGTTTGAACGTTTAGGTATTTTCGTTCATTTTGGATTCTGCAAAAAAATTCTCAAATGCCGATTCTGAACTTTCGATCAAATCAGTTCAATATTTTCCTTACACACCAACATCCTCTTCCCTAATTTCTTCTCAAGTTGAAACTTAGTAAGAAAATTGCTGGATTCATTACTTGACGAAGAGGAAGTATCAAATGTAGTTTGAGACGTCCTCGGATGAAAACTAGGCAAATTGTTATGATTCATGAAAACTAGGCTCTAAGGCCAATGCTAGAAATTGGGTCACAGGTTTGGAAATGGATGTCACTTAGACTATCAATCACAATATAGTGTGAAGATATGAACAAAGAGTGAGTATGGAATTAAATGAATCTGACAGAAAGAACTTGACAAATATATAGAGATAGAAGTAACCTTTCTGGAGGAGTTGTATTCTTCATGGGAATTTACGACTTTTCACGTTGAAATACAACTGTTCATATCTTTTAGAATTAATTAATTATATTATTTTCTTTATTAATTAACTTACTTATTTCACTACAATCATATGTATATTAGTACATGGTGTACATTCACATATGATTACACATATTGTGAAAACCAAGTTATCATAATTATATTCCAACAACACTGAATAACTTGTTCAATAGCCATAGAGTCACTGCGGTGGTGATGATGATACCATTGCCAAATAGCTATATACGGAGTCTAACCAATCTGCAAGATCATCTTATTTAATTTCCTAAAAATTGGTTTTGATTAGCGGATACTCAGTGGCCAGTTGAGAAGAGTTCAAGTATAAACAAGACCATCTCCACTCTCGACTAAGATGACAAAAGCTAACGTAACATATGTTTCTTACCAACACAAGCGGAATGTTTTGTCAACTGTAGTAGGCCATTATCCTTATGGCCCTCGGTTACTGGTGCATCCTATGACACTTTAATAGTATTAAAGCAACTACTACTTTCGCACAAGGATAACAGACAGATGTAACATTCTGTCAATATCATAGCATAACACAGAAAACCACAAAGCAAAAACAACATGCAAAATGAAAAATATGGCTTGTTATTATTACATGATTGTGAGGTTCAAGTAAAGAATAGTAAAATTTGTGTTCAGTAATTACTAAATTTTCATAGCTTTTATTTCTATTCAATTTTGATTAGAGGATTAGAATGGTAATTTTCTGGAGTTTTAGTTGACAACCAGGTTCTATTAATATGTAGTTTATATTTGCAACATTTAGTAGAATAGAAAAAAAAAAATCAAATTGAAAATCAAATTGACCAACTAATAATAATAGAAGGTATTCCACGACACTTTTATAACAAATTAATTTTTCTCTTCCTGTAATCTATTTACCACTTGAGGCTACAACATATTTTTAGCTTTCATGTCAAATAGTACACTAAATAGTGTCTATACACCACATATGCGTAGGAGTTGAAATTCGAATTAAAATTCCAAATGTTTGTTAACTTTCCAATAAATTAACCCCTTGAGTTGACGAATTTATCTTGTAATGCCAGCCAACTGGCTCAATGCTTCTTGAGAAATGTTAAGGAAACTCTCTTAAATGTGAGACTTTCCATAGACTCTCTGCCACCTCTTGTTTTCGGTACAATGTATTATAATGTTCGCATGAGAGTTGACATTAAACTATCGGATGACAAAGAGTACATGAAGAGTCCCACTTTAAGATCTCCTTAGAATTTCTCATTTTTCTTTATTTTGACTAGCAAAATAGGAATTGAATGTGTGGAGGTGGGAGTAGAGAAACATAGTAATGAACCACAAATTATCGAACTTTTTCTAATTGGTTATTATTTAGATTGAATGGTTATCATTATTCTACTAACCAAATTCCTGCACCAAAATCTTTTGGGTTTTTATCATAAATGATCCCTAAAATTGACCCTCACCATCAAGATAGTATTTGAAATTGAAAATCAATCAATGTAGTTCTTGAAAATAGGTGTCGCAAATCAATGTGGTCCTTCAGCCATAATTCTATTAAAATTAATATTAAGTGCTGATGTGGCACATAATAAATGGGCCCCATAAGTAATTTATTCTTACAAATGGTCCTTGAAATTGACTCGGGACATCAAAATGGTCATTGAAATTAACCTATGAGATCAAAATGGTCCCTGAAATTGAAAATTGATCAATGCAATCCTACAAGCACCTCTTGTCCCAATCCACATTTCTCTACCTCATTCGCTCTCTATTCTCTAAAAAAAAAAAAAAAAAAAATTCAATATACATCTTTACACACTTCGACACCCTTCACCGAATTGAACTTGGATCTAGATCACCTTTGGTGACAGCTTGGCCGAGTGGCAACGACTTCTAGGACATCACTGTTAATATTTACGCAATCAACATCCTCACAACCTTAATCTTGGAGAGCTTGTTCAGCGCTTCCGTGATGATACGGTGATGCAAAGAACAATGAGGTCTGCTTTGAGATAATGAGGTTATACCTGAAGTGCGTCTATTGTTGGTTAAAAACTATTTTCACACCCCCTCTTAGGCCTTGGTTAAGTCTTGTGTCTTTGAGAATTTATGGAAGAGATCTCTCATTATAGTAGGCCCTTCTATAAGAAAAAAAAATTCATTGTGCAGAAAGGTATTTAGACAACTATTTTAATTAATTATTAAACCCACATTAGCACATAACAAATTTTTTTACATAATTGCGACATCTATTTTCATGGACTACATTGATCAATTTTCAATTTCAGGGACTATCTTGATACTGTGGGTCAATTTCAGGGACAATCTTGATGATGTGGGTCAATTTCAGGGACCATTTAAGATAAAAACCTGTAAATCTTGTGGGACTTATTTATGTGCCACATCAGTACTTAACATAATTTTTAACAGAATTATGACGGAAGGATCACATTGATTTGCGACACCTATTTTCAGGGACTACATTGATTGATTTTCAATTTCAGGGGTCATTTGTGATAAAACCCCAAATCTTTTTGTTATGGTCACATAAATTATATGGTCACAATTTCCTTAGATCATAAGATCTAAAAGACTGGAATTGTTATGCTGAAATACATAAACAATTTAACTTGAATTGTAAATATAGGAGGTTTTTAACTGTGTGTCAAGGTATTAGATACTCAAGGTCTTTTCAACGTTGGTTGTTCGTTTAAAAACAAACAACTAAGATCAGATGGTTAAAACGTCTAAAATATCCTATACTCTGGAGCACTATAAAATTTTTGGTGAATATAATAGAAGTAAATATCAATGGTAGTGTTGTATTTTTGCAACTCTGCCCTTCAACTAAAACCGTTGTAATTTACTCCTTAACCTCTAAAAAACCCAAAAGTTCTTGGTCATATGCAATCCTTACGGCCAGCTCTTTGATCAATAGGCTTCCTAGTCATGTTCTAGGTTTCAGATCACCATATGAAACCCTTAAAGATAGACTAATAAACTTGTCACACTTGAAAGTTTTTGGTTGCACTTGTTTTGTACATGTGCAAACTCAACATCGTGACAAATTAGATGCTAGGACAGTCAAATGCATGTTCATGGGATACTCCTCCACTCAAAATGGATACAAATGTTTTAATCCTGTCACTAATGAGTGTGTTGTATCCAGAGATGTTTGCTTTGAGGAATATACTTCATTCTTTAAAAAAGGTCCTACTTCATGTGAGGGGGAGCTTTTGTGTGACTTGTTTCTATTGCCTATATACACTAAGCTTTTGAGTCATGATGATTCTTAAAAGGGCAATGATAGTCAAGAGTAAGAAGTCATGTTCGAAACCACAACTTCAACAGTTTCTTAACCCAACTCACAAGGAAATGGTGATCTTGAGGCTACACCTCAACCCTTCACTCACCAACCTTCTCAAGATGTTAGGAGGAATCCACCTCGAGAAAGGAAGGCTCCTGCCAAGTTTGTAGACTACGTTACTTATGCTTCTAGACATCCCATCTCTGAAGCAATAAGTAATCATAGGTTTTTCAAATTCTCATGTGGCATTTCTTACTTCAGTCTCAAATCTTGTAGAGCCTAACACTTTTCAAAAAGCCAATCTCATCCCTCACTGGAGGAAAGCCATGTCTGAAGAACTTCAAGCCTTGGAGGAAAATTGTACTTGGAGTATCATTCAATTACCTCCAAGAAAGAAAGCAGTTAGAGTCGTTGGGTTTACAAAACTAAACTCAAGATTGATGGCTCAATAGAAAGACACAAAGCTCGACTTGTTCCTCATGGTTTCACCTAAACCTTTGGGATTGATTACAAAGAAACGTTTGCTTTAGTGGCAAAAATGAACATAGTGTGTGTGCTACTTTCTGTTGCTGTCAATTGTGGTTGGTCCTTATACCAGATAGATGTTAAAAATGCTTTCCTTCATAGAGAGGTTCAGGAGGAAGTTTACATACAAATTCCCCCATGTTACTTTCCAGCAAATAATGGCATGGTGTGCAAATTGTACAAGACTATCAATGGTTTAAAGCAATCACCAAGAGCTTGGTATGCCAAGCTTAGTTCAGTGTTGGAAAGGGAAGGTTTTCTCAGAAGTAATGTTGATTCTTCCTTGTTTTTACTGGAACCCGTGGGAAGTTAATGGTCCTTATTTATGTAGATGATCTTATTATCACAGGTGACAATGCATCTGAAATTGGAGCCTTGAAAGCCTCCCTACATCAAAACTTTGCCATCAAGGATCTTGGGAAGTTGAAGTATTTTCTTGGTATTGAGATGGCAACCTCTTAACGGGGTTTGTTTCTCAACCAACATAATTATGTCACCCCAATTGATTGCAAGCTAGTTGTCACCCCAATTGACAGTAAACTTAAGCTTACTACTAATGGCGAGGCACTCAAGAATGTCACCTATTATCAAAGATTGGCTGGCAAGCTTATCTATCTTACTAGCACCCTGTTTGGACCCAAAATTACACCATCGGCCCAAACGATCGAGGCCATTGAATGTGTAGAGTTCTAGACCTTCATGGAGTTGTTAAGGTAATTTCTTATGATTATTGAGGGATAATATTGTGGTTTTAATCATAATTATTATTTTTAATAGTATATTAAATTATTTTAACTTAATATTAATTAAGATCCCAGTCGGTTTGAATGAAATGGAATAATGGGCATATGCCTTTGTCTTATTCATGTATTTCTTTGGCCACGTGGAGTGATGCATCATTGAGAGATTGATTTGATAGAATCTGGCAATGGTGTGTGGAATGATACGACTGCAATTTACAAGGCACGACATCAAATGATGAAGCATGCAAGATGGGGTAATTATCATCACCGAATATCCATGTTATTTTAATTAAATGGGATAATGCAATTGCATGCATTATCACATCTACGGGAAATAGAGATTGCATGCAAGACCTGGAGTTGAAGTGGGACTGTATCAGGTTGTTATGAAGGAACATGAAGACCTTTTGGATGATGATGATGATAAGATGACAACAATAAGATAATTAACCTTTGGTTTTTCACGCTAAAAGATTTAGCATATTAGCGCATGCTTGTTATACTGTGAGTCAGCATGAAGACCTTTATGAAGCCAGATTCACTTAGTAACTCGTTCAGCCATGAATGCCGCGAATTTTGTTGATAGGGATTGCTCAAAATGGTTGATTATTGTTTAGTATCAAGACGTGATTTGTTGTTCACAAGAAAGGCTCTACAAGGCGGCCATCATGCGATTCGGTATTATAAATACAAAGCTACACATAATGCGAAGGGACCTCCAATTCAACACACAACTGCCTTGCACAAACCTCTTAAACACTTTGAGTTTTTTTTATTTTCTTTTTCGCCAACACATCTTCAGTTTGGATAAATAGCACTATGAAGACAACCAACAATTATCTTCAGTTTGGATAAACAGCATTGTTGCTATAGAATCAGCCGTTCCCGAAGCACTTTCAGTTTGGATAAACAGCACTGCGTCGAGGCCGAATGGTTATCTATCCAAGTCTCGGTCAAGAAGGATTTTCGAATTCTTATTGGCAGAGGTCATCTCATTAGCCTTCTCGGTGAAGTGAGGTGTTACCAGGTTACTACATTTGGCACCCTGAGAGCCGAATTTGATATTGAACTTCGCAGAACTAGCAGCCTTGTCTTCAGGCTCTAGAACTCGAAGGCCAAGATGTGTTCCTTCCTCGGCCGCAATCGCAAGATTAAGAAGTCAGCAACGCGCTCAACGCGACATCAACAAATTATACTCCTCGGCCGAGCTCGGCCGACGAGTTGGCATGCCCCGCATCAACCGAATGACGTAGTTAGCTCATTAGTTACTCGGCCTGCGCGCCACTTAGGCTTTGTAATTTTTAGGATCCATACACCCGTTCAGACATTGCCTTTGTTGTGAGCTTAGTCAGTCAATTCATGCATGCACCCACAGTAGAACATCTCAATATTGTTAAAAAGATCCTACATTATCTCAAAGGGTCCACTGATAGGGGTATCCTCATGTGTAATAACCATTCCGCTAAGATTCATACATACACTGATGCTGACTGAGCAGGCAGTGCAATTGATAGAAAATCCACCATTGGTTATTGCACATTTGTTGGAGACAACATTGTCATTGAAGAGTAAGAAACAACAAGTCATTGCCCACTCTAGTGCTGAAGCTAAATATTGAGCAATGGTTGCCACTGTATGTGAATTGATTTGGCTTAAAAGTCTCTTGTTTGGTCTAGGTTCTTGAGTACAACTCCTATGTCTTTAATGAGTGATAATCAAGCAGCCATGCACATTGCTACAAACCCAGTTTTTCATCAAAGAACCATGCATATTGAAGTTAACTGTCACTTCATCAGGGCTCAAGTTTAGTCACAACTTGTCCAAACAGTTTTCACTCACAATTATGATCAATTGGCGGACGTGTTCACTAAGGCTTTTTTGTCTGCACACTTTCAATGTCTTCTAGGCAAGCTTAGATCGACTATACTCCTCAATCCAGCTTGAGGGGAGGTATTGAGAGTTACCAACCCTAGACAAATTATGCCCTAGACAGATTATGCAATTCCAGAAATCATGGGTGCAGCATGGCTGCACAGCACCTTTTGTGTTTCTTGACAGATTATGTGTAAATTTTTTTCTTAGTCTTGTAGTTGGTTTCCTCCAATTAAGGAGTAGGGCTGATATCTAGTGTCTGGTGTAATCTCCTTTAATTAAGGAGTATAGCTGGTCTCTAGGGTTTAGTCTAAGGACCGTTGGATGTAACCGGTCCTTCTTTTCTTTTATATATGTGTGTCCTTGTACATTCACATTTAAGAAATACAAGAAAACTTAAACCAAAACTGCAACAGATGTAGGAAAGAAAAAAAGAATCAATCATAGAATTGAAAAATTGTCATAATATATGGTGTCCATATTAGCTGATCTAAGTCTCAACGCATGATATGATCCAACATAGAACCTGATAGGACATCCAAAATCAATATTTAGTATTTGCTCCTTTAAGTAATTGATTCACAAGTTGTTGCTACAAAACTCATGACAAGAACAAGAAGAAAAGAAATATACAAATTAAATACCTCCGGCCAACAATGAACTGCACTGGTGTGCGAAGAGTCCATCTTAAAAGCATCCCTACAGTGAGCATGTTGTGAACCTTGTAGTCTAACCAATTTCCATAAGGAGGAAGCGAAGCATCGGAAGCACCATTGAGAATAAAAATATAGGAACCGAAAATAGGAAGCTAAGGAAAAACTGGTTCCTGTACATCTGAATCTCATGTTTCCGCTCAGCTTCTCTTGGTCTTGGAGGAACATATATACAAGCTTGCCTGGTACACCTTGGATTCATGGCCAGCTTCTTCAATACAACGTATAAGAGATCTTGGACCTGTGAGGTCTGAATCATAGGTAATAGTCACCTTCTTCTCTGCCAAGTCGACTTCAACATTACTTACTCCTTCAACTGATTCAAAGACGGATTGGACAATAGTCATATCCTCTAGAGAATCAACTCCTTCAAGTTTTAGATGAAGTTTGTTGACATCATTCCCAGAACTAACTAGTTCAGCCCCAAAGACAGCATCTTCAATTGCTTGAATAATGCAACTAGTATCAGTGAGGTTGGGATCAAAGTGAACCTTTGCTTCTTCAAGGGATAGACCAACAACTGCATTTTTTACTCCCTCGACCATTCAAAGAGCGCACTCAACAGACTCGAAGCAGTGGTGCATGCCATTCCTTTTATCCTCAGTCGGCATACTGCTATATCTTGTTGTGGAAATTCAGAAACAGGGAAACCAGCATCTTCTACAGCTTCCTTAATTTTTCTTACCTAACATAAAAAAACAGCATATGCTAAGTGCCCGCAAGGCATACCAATACACTACTGAAAAACTTTGGTTTGGTAATCGTGTCTAACAAATGTTTTTGAAATTTTTTTAAAAGATGAGTTTTTTGAAGAAAGGCGGAAAAATAGCATCTTAGAGAAGTCCTTAAACTTCACTCACATTAATGAGCTCTGGTATACAATTGACTGCAGCTTGGCCTTCAATGGGCGACACTGTTGCACTCTTGATCCCATCAAGCTTTCCCAATACAGATTCAATCGTTAATGCAATTATTTATTCATTACGTCTGTTAATTAAACAGCTGAGACCTTTCTTTAAACAGTGGTGATCATTTGAAGTGACCAAACGGGTCAAATCCCCCCAACGAGTTCTCACCCTGCACCCCAGAAGCCGAACCAGCTATTTGCTCCTTGTATCCAAAATAGAAAAGCTCCATTAATGATTGAACATATCATATCCGGAATGAACATCCAGAGGATGAAGTTAACGATTGAACATGTAATACAAGGAATGAACATTCACGGATGAAGTTATTCATTACATTACTGGAACCAACTTGTCCTTGAACTCAAAGGAAGCAAACTCACTTTGCAACCATGCTAAAACATAGAGACAAACTACAACAACCACAATAACTTATAACTACTAATTAATTGCAAACTATTGCAATTATTTATGCATTACATCTGTTAATTAAACAGCTGAGACCTTTTTTAAACTGTGGTGATCATTTGAAGTGACCAAACGGGTCAAATCCCCCAACGAGTTCTCACCCTGCGCCCCAGAAGCCGACGACGACCCGCCTCCACCATCACCAGAGGAGGAACAGTCCCTAAACATTCCCATCATCGAGGGGTCATACATGGGAGGGCCATGCTGGGGCCCGAAATAATATCCCGGCCCATAAGATGGTGGCGGGGGAGGCATCATTGCAACCTGCCCAGCGTGCCCGGGAGGGTAATAGTCCATTAGCTGGCGCTCCTCCCTCTTCACAAACTGAGAGCGGTCGGAACTCTCAGACTCCCGGTAGCGTTGGAGGTAAATGGTGAGGGGTTCGACGTAGTTGTCAAACCCGAGCTTTCCCATTGCCCAGAGGACATCCTCAGCAGTGACAGTCTTGCGCTGCTCGCGCTGGCAGCGCTCGTTGGCCTCGCCGGTTATGAAGGCGATGTACTCGGACACACACTCCTGCATGGTCTCCTTGGCGTCGTCAGATATTTTTGCATGCGGGGGTAATATCCTCCGCATTATGCGTATCACGTTGGCTATCGGCATGTACCGATCCTGCTCGCGAACGAGGCACTGCGGGGCCCTCTGTTCAGTGTTGTTGTCGCTACTGCCGGCCAGGGGCGGATTCATTACAGGATCTGGGTTGTCGCAGGACTCTCCGGAAGATCGGAGAATCATCTGTGAAGATCTTTGAGGACCACCCGACTGTCTGGTCCCGTGCTGGTTTTGGAACTCCATGAATTTGCAGCGCGGCACCCAGCAAAATTTAGCGAAGAAGAAGAAAGTTTGATATTGTCTTTAATGACCTGGTCTACGTAATGGGAATACAAGTGCTAAATCACGTGTTTTAATAGGAATATGAGAAGTTTTATTTTTTAAGTTATTAACTTTTTAGTACGCATGTCCTACCATTTATTTAATGACATATAGTGTACCACCCCGTGTACGATTACATTGAAAAATTTCTCCTGACGTAGACTGTGCCGTTTTGAGCCAGGCCATTCAAAAAATTAAAACTTTTTTTCGTCTACAAACCCGAGACCCAACTACTTCTCATGCAATTCCCTCTTTTAATTAGCACAAAGCCCCAAATCCACCCATCCAATACAAACCTTACCCCGGAACCCCACCACAATTATTCCACCTCTATCTTTCCATGGTCACCTCATTACAATATTGAATTTCAAATAAATTTTATGATTTTGGTCTTATGTGTATTAGATGAAAATATTCATATGATTATTGTGATGTAGTTTATGATTATTTTATAACAATTTGATCATTGTTGGTTAATTTATAGAGAACTTTTATCTATACTTTAAAAATCACATTTTGCACTTTTTGTAAGTGCAAATTTCTTTCTCATTTTAGAAAGTTTGAAATACAAAGTGATATTTTTAGAGTGCAAATAATAATTTCTAATATATATATATATATATATATATGATGTCTTTGTTAGTTCATATGATTTTTTATTTTGATTAGATCAAACAATCTGATCTTGGAACGTTTCTCTCTAGCATCAAAAAGTAATTTATTGTAAAAAATTTCTATGTTATTTTCGTTTAAGTATTTTTGATACTTTTAGAATCAGAACCATCCAACGTTGAAATCCTGAATCCGCCACTATTGCCAGCGGAGTTTGGCAGGCTTGCTAGTGTTTGCGATGGCATTGTCGCCGTCGGAACTGTTGGCGTTGGCTGCGTGCAAGGTGGGAAGAAAACAATTAATGTAAGTCAACTAATTATTCACTGTACAGATACTCTCATAAATGAGTAACTTAAATTAGAAAAAAAAGAGAAAAAAGAAAAACTTATTTGTGGAAACGAGGGCCATGCAAAACTTACCCGAGAAACGTTGAAAGTAACAATTTGTGGTCACTTAATTAATGGGTAAGGAAGACATGGTTTATGGTTATATTAATCAGGGTGAGGGTGTATATTAATGGGGTTTGAATCATTAATTGTCTGTGTGTACGTATGTGCAGATATTGTAAATGGCATGGCCAATCAAAGAGATTTTTGCCACTACTTACCATAAACTGTGTACCAATATAATGACAGTTGATGGTAAGAATGCCTCACATATTCTTGTATTAATAACTTGAGATACCATAATAATGTTGAATCTAGTGTATTTCAATTCTTATCTCATAGACTTACTCCTAATCCTATTTGGTTTGTAAACTTACCACTAAGGAACACTTAATACACAGTTATGGACGTGTCCACCCTTGAATCTAAAAATTCATTGAATGCAATGTGTGCGAGAAATGTCAAATTCAGTGAATAATTAATTGGAAAGGGATCATTTCAGGATCCCTTCCATGTAATCCACCATGGCTAAAAATTCAGACCATTGAAATTTGATCAAACGGCTAAAGTTATTATAACTTTTAATGAAGCCTCCTATTTTTGGAGGAGGATTATGTACCATTCCATCCCCTCCTATTTGAATGGTTACGGTTAAGCCACGTCAACATTTTATATTGATTTTTTATAGAGATAATGAGACAAAAAATAATGTGTGAGACGAGAGGATGGAAGGAGATGAGAATAGGAGAGTAGAGAATCTTCCTCCCCTATTTTTTAACTGTTGGATCAAGTTTTAAGGACCATATTTATGGATTAGGTGGAAGAGATCCGAAGAAGATCCCTTTCCTAATTAACTTACTTGAAATTTACTACAAAATTAGCAACAATCAACGAATATCAACCATTTACGTAAATACGAATGATTGATCATCCATAAAATTGCATGGACTGTTAGTCTTTGACGTTTGTTGTCTTTTCCTATATAGACTATTGATAATCTAAATAATCGAGGTGGATAGTGATTGACCAGAGAACGATGTGCAGGCCATAAACCCTAACATGCGCGTAAACTTCACGAGCTCACTTGCCCGTGATTATGTTTCCACAGTAAGCTCAAAAATCAAAGAATAAATTGACACCTCACGCGCTTGCATGTCCACGTATCACCGTGACTGTGTAAACGGCTTTTTTAAGAACCGGAAAATTGGGTCCCACACAGGAAACGACTCTCCTTATGGGTCTTACCTAATCCCTCTACCATTGTTCAAAACTCGTTTCCCAGCCCGAAACCCTATTAGCTCCTCAAAGTTTTTCATGTGATGGTATATTGCCTTATAGCAACTCGAATTCTTCTGTAAAATATCAGATTTGAATATGTATGTGTGTGTGTGTGTATATATATATCCTCTAATATGTAAAGAAAAATATAGATTTTTGAGTGATTGAAACCCTTCTAATTTCTAATAATCAAAGTAAAGGCAGAGCTAATAATGTTTTTCATATTAAAAAGAAACAATTATAATCAGACAAAAATTAAGCCAGTAGGTATATCTACGTGTGTGTATATTACAGATCATTACAACTCCACTGCAAGCGTAGAACCAGATATCCATGAGTGGTTACATAAAAATACAACCTATATTTGGGCAAACGTTACTTTGAAACGAACTAGCTAGATGAGCTGTAACAAAAATTCGGCCAAAAACTAATAAATAAAAGGGGCATTTAGATCTGGGTAAAAAAAATTGTTAGCAATAGAGCAAAATAATGTAAAAAATAACAGAAAATTTAATTTTATTCTAACAGGGAAGAAATACATTTGACTTCCTCCAAAAATTGAACACACAAATAAATAAAAAAAAACACGAACACACACAAACAGTATCAAGCAGGGAAAATCGTCCACGAAAAAAATTGTGTTAAAATCTTGACAAAACAATGAATATCCTAAAAAATCAGAGACATGTCTATGATATCAGTAGTTTAGCATATAAGGAGGTGAGACAAACACAAAATTAAATGCAAAAGACCACCAAATGCAGGATCGAATGCAAAAACTTTGAGATCGGCCTTGGAAAAAGCTATATTTGGGAAAAATGGGAGAGAGGAAGAGAATAAATTTTTGTCCCTAAATTTTGAAGAGAAATAGACATGCATGCAATAAAACTCCATAAACAAATAAGAAAATGAAAAAAAAAAATCAGAAAACCAACTCTTATTTTATATATGTGCACACACACATATATAAAATCTTCAAGAAGAAATTAAAACAAGTAATATGAAAAATATATCAATAAATAAAAGAGCAAAGCAAGATGCCACTTGCTAAGAGAGACTTTTACCAAGGTTTGATCATTTTGCATGCCTTGGAGGAAGCCCACCACCCATACGTTCCATTTCTATCACTGCTTTTGCTATCTCTGTCTTTCTTCTCCTCTGTCTTTCTCTCTCTCTCTCTCTCTCTCTCTCTCTCTCTCTCTCTACCTCACTACCTCTATCTTTTTCTCTCTAGTTCTCTCTGAAACATGTTTTATATTTTTTTTTATCTATGTCCGTTGAAAGGGCAGGAGTCTAGTCAAGTGAATTTATAGCTAGAGCCAGTAGGGGTGGAGTGCAAGTGGCGAACCGGCATTGTAAACGAGAAACCCAAAAATGCTGGTCATAACACACATTTGTGAGTTATGATTGGACAAGGGGGATGATTATACCGGGAGTAATAAGTTGTCCAGTCAATAGCCCTTGAAAAAATTTTGATTTTATTACCTAGGGAGCAATGTAGTGAGCTTTTAACCACTAAAACCATCTCCAAAGGAGATTTCAAATTTTGAACCCAAAATTTAAATTTGACAGCTTATGTGGCATTTTGACATATTTTCATGATTTGCTCTCCACCCGATATGTCAAATTAAACTATTATTTTATTACATTATTTTTTTTTTCTTAATTCTATCTTATACTTTAAATTTTACATATAAATAATTCTTAATAAAAGTCATATTAATTAATACTAATACAAATAATCCAACAAAACACAACCCCTTAATTGAAAATAGAAGAAATAAAAATCCAACTCAATAATCATCACCTTTGCAGCAACTCCATAAGCAAGCATCCCTCATAGCAGTAATGACCTTTTGTAGAGGTGATAAACCAAGACAACCCGATCGATCCCTTTTTTGAGCAAAGTATGAGTTATAGGCTTCTACCGCACTTACAATTCGAAGGAAAAAAGAGGTCGACGCATCCGAAATATACTTTGAAATTGAGTTGGAGAGTACACTGGATGTTCAGCAAAATAATCATTATAAAGTCTTTGGTGCCCATCGAGTCGTCTTCTATTGATATATGCATGACCTTTTATGGAACCATGACGTTTTCTCATTCCTGTCTCCATGTTCTCTTGTTCATTTTGTAAAGCAACCAATTCCAGCCTTTCCAGTTCTTCATTAGACTTAGAATTAACAATACTCCAAAAATGCTCCTCTGCTGAATTAGAAGATGAGTCTGAAGAAATTTGGGGCATGTTCACAAAATAACGAATGATACCTGTTGAAGAATGAATCATTGTATTTTACAAAGCAGCAACGTTGCCTAAATTGAAACAAATTTGCTGATTAAAAAAAGAAGAAATAGGTAGTGTTTTAAACGAACGCTACTGTTCAACAATCAATTGCTTAAATTGAAACAAATTTGCTGATTAAAAAAGAAGAAATAGCTAGTATTTTAAACCAACTATACCGTTCAACAATTAAATAATAAATGACATTTAATAATAAATGATATTAAAATATTAATAAAAGACATTTAATAGTTAGTAAAAAAAAATTTGAAGCTGCTGTCAAATTTGACAACAAGCCCCTTTGTTGCCATTTCATGTCATGCTACATAAAATTTAGCATTTCGGTTGGAAACAATTAGTGGTCGTCTTTTTTTTACTGTTATAGTTTATGTGGACAATTTGGCATCTCCTTTGGAGATGCTCTAAAGGTTTTTTCAAAGACACTTGAAAGCCTTATATGTATATTCCCAGGGGTGTGGATCCTATAAGGCTTATATGTATATTCCCTGGCATCGCCCAAGGGTGTGGATCCTGTAAGCCTTATATGTATATTCCCATCTCTACCTAGCACGAGGCTTTTTGGGAGCTCATTGGCTTCGTGTTCCGTAGGAATTCTGAAGTTAAGTGAGTTCGCATGAGAGCAATCCCAGAATGGGTGACTTATTAGGAAGTTCTCATGTGAGTTCCCAAAAACAAAATCGTGAGGGCGTGGTTGGGGCCTAAAGCGGACAATATCGTGCTACAGTGGAGTCGAGCCCGGAATGTGGTAAGGGCCCAAGCCAGGATATGACAATTTGGTATCAGAGCCAATCCCTAGCCGGTTGTGTGCCGACGAGGACGTCGGACCCCTTAAGGGGGTGGATTCTGAGATCCCACATCGCCCAGGGGTGTGGATCCTATAAACCTGATATATATATATATATATATATATTCCCATCTCTACCTAACATGAGACATTTTGGGAGCTCACTGGCTTCGGGTTTTATAGGAACTCCGAAGTTAAGCGAGTTCGCGCGAGAGCAATACCAGAATGGGTGACCCACTAGGAAGTTCTTGTGTGAGTTCCCAGAAACAAAACCATGAAGGCATGGTCGGGGCCCAAAGCGGACAATATCGTGCTATGGTGGAGTTAGGCCTGGCAATTTCTGACACGACCCGATAACCCGACACGACACGACACAAAATTAACAGGTGTTTGGGTCGACACGATAACGAATCGGGTCGTTATCGGGTAACCCGATAAGCACCTGTTAAGATAACAGGTTGGTTCGGGTATACACGTGGGTAACACGATACACGATAAGCAGAATATTATTTTTATAATTTTATAACCCTAAAAAAATACTATAATAATTATATACATTAATTTTACAATTTTATACCCCTAAAAATTATAATAAATATATATATATATATATTAAATTAACTATAAAATTTATAATAATTATAATAATTATATATACTATAATAATTATACCCCCAAAATATTAAGTCTATCTATAATAATTATATATATATATATATTAAATTTTATAAAAACTATAATAATTAATAATTAATAATTTAATATGCATGATGCATTGCATGATTTTGCATCCATTGAAA
Source organism: Pyrus x bretschneideri (assembly GCF_019419815.1). Lineage (NCBI taxonomy): Eukaryota > Viridiplantae > Streptophyta > Magnoliopsida > Rosales > Rosaceae > Pyrus > Pyrus x bretschneideri. The sequence continues at coordinate 2,784,925 of NW_025999820.1, read as the reverse complement.
TTTGATGTGATTTCTTTCCATTCAAATTTCAATAATCAATTTCTTGCCGTTGCCAACTTGCCGCCCTTTTTGAAAAAAAAAATGGAGGGAAAATGAAAATGTTAAGAAAAGTTGAAAATGAAACAAAAAAGTGAGGGAATTAGGGAAAGATGTTGGAGGGAAAAGTGAAAATGATAAGAAAAAGTTGAAAAGGAAACAAAAAAGAGAGGGAAAAATGAAAATTAATAGAAGTGGTGAGAATTTTTTTTTTTTTTTTAAGTTATTAACTTTTTATCACACACATGACTGTCATGACATATCTCACTATTTTTATAATGACACATGTGACACGTGATGTATGTACTATTCCGTGTACCAATCAATTATAATTTATACGTACAAAAATAATAGATTTAAGTCTACTTAATAAATATATATACACACACACACACGGAACTTGATTGATGGCATACGAATTCTCCAAAACTAATTTCAACGATCCAAACCGTCAAATTGTTTGTATATGCTTGGAGATCACATCAGCAAAAAATCACAAAAAAAAAACATTCAGAGATCAAGTAACGGGACAAAACTTTTCAACGATTATAAATGAAAAATCACGATTTAACGGTTATTTTAACTCCGATTTTGATGATTTTTTATAACTACACTCCTTGACCCTATATGAATACAATGAATGAATTCGATCTTCAATTTAAAATATTTACACAAGTGGATACCACAAAATCTTATGTTATACTTAATGAAAGTATAAATAAACTCTAAGTGTTAGTCAATCTATTGTTTTACAAATTCTCCAAAACTAATTTCAACGATCCAAACCGTCCAAATTGTTTGTATATGCTTGGAGATCACATCAGCAAAAAATCACAAAAAAAAAAAAGCATTCAGAGATCAAGTAACGGGACAAAGCTTTTCAACGGTTATAAACGAAAAATCACGATTTAACGGTTATTTTAACTCTGATTTTGATGATTTTTTATAACTACACTCCTTGACCCTATATGAATACAATGAATGAATTCGATCTTCAATTTAAAATATTTACACAAGTGGATACCACAAAATCTTATGTTATACTTAATGAAAGTATAAATAAACTCTAAGTGTTAGTCAATCTATCGTTTTACGAATTCTCCAAAACTAATTTCAACGATCCAAACCGTCAAAATTGTTTGTATATGCTTGGAGATCACATCAGCAAAAAATCACAAAAAAAAAACATTCAGAGATCAAGTAACGGGACAAAGCTTTTCAACGGTTATAAACGAAAAATCACGATTTAACGGTTATTTTAACTCCGATTTTGATGATTTTTTATAACTACACTCCTTGACCCTATATGAATACAATGAATGAATTCGATCTTCAATTTAAAATATTTACATAAGTGGATACCACAAAATCTTATGTTATACTTAATGAAAGTATAAATAAACTCTAAGTGTTAGTCAATCTATCGTTTTACGAATTCTCCAAAACTAATTTCAACGATCCAAACCGTCCAAATTGTTTGTATATGCTTGGAGATCACATCAGCAAAAAATCACAAAAAAAAAAAAAAGCATTCAGAGATCAAGTAACGAGACAAAGCTTTTCAACGGTTATAAACGAAAAATCACGATTTAACGGTTATTTTAACTCTGATTTTGATGATTTTTTATAACTACACTCCTTGATCCTATATGAATACAATGAATGAATTCGATCTTCAATTTAAAATATTTACACAAGTGGATACCACAAAATCTTATGTTATACTTAATGAAAGTATAAATAAACTCTAAGTGTTAGTCAATCTATCGTTTTACGAATTCTCCAAAACTAATTTCAATGATCCAAACAGTCAAAATTGTTTGTATATGCTTGGAGATCACATCAGCAAAAAATCACAAAAAAAAAAACATTCAGAGATCAAGTAACGGGACAAAGCTTTTCAACGGTTATAAAAGAAAAATCACGATTTAACGGTTATTTTAACTCCGATTTTGATGATTTTTTATAACTACACTCCTTGACCCTATATGAATACAATGAATGAATTCGATCTTCAATTTAAAATATTTACACAAGTGGATACCACAAAATCTTATGTTATACTTAATGAAAGTATAAATAAACTCTAAGTGTTAGTCAATCTATCGTTTTACGAATTCTCCAAAACTAATTTCAACGATCCAAACCGTCAAAATTGTTTGTATATTCTTGGAGATCACATCAGCAAAAAATCACAAAAAAAAAAAACATTCAGAGATCAAGTAACGCAAAGCTTTTCAACGGTTATAAACGAAAAATCACGATTTAACGGTTATTTTAACTCCGATTTTGATGATTTTTTTATAACTACACTCCTTGACCCTATATGAATAGAATGAATGAATTCGATCTTCAATTTAAAATATTTACACAAGTGGATACCACAAAATCTTATGCTATACTTAATGAAAGTATAAATAAACTCTAAGTGTTAGTCAATCTATCGTTTTACGAATTCTCCAAAACTAATTTCAATGATCCAAACCGTCAAAATTGTTTGTATATGCTTGGAGATCACATCAGCAAAAAATCACAAAAAAAAAACATTCAAAGATCAAGTAACAGGACAAAGCTTTTCAACGGTTATAAACGAAAAATCACGATTTAACGGTTATTTTAACTCCGATTTTGATGATTTTTTATAACTACACTCCTTGACCCTATATGAATACAATGAATGAATTCGATCTTGAATTTAAAATATTTGCACAAGTGGATACCACAAAATCTTATGTTATACTTAATGAAAGTATAAATAAACTCTAAGTGTTAGTCAATCTATCGTTTTACGAATTCTCCAAAACTAATTTCAACGATCCAAACCATCAAAATTGTTTGTATATTCTTGGAGATCACATCAGCAAAAAATCACAAAAAAAAAAAACATTTAGAGATCAAGTAACGGGACAAAGCTTTTCAACGGTTATAAACGAAAAATCACGATTTAACGGTTATTTTAACTCTGATTTTGATGATTTTTTATAACTACACTCTTTGACCCTATATGAATACAATGAATGAATTCGATCTTGAATTTAAAATATTTACACAAGTGGATACCACAAAATCTTATGTTATACTTAATGAAAGTATAAATAAACTCTAAGTGTTAGTCAATCTATCGTTTTACGAATTCTCCAAAACTAATTTCAACGATCCAAACCGTCAAAATTGTTTGTATATGCTTGGAGATCACATCAGCAAAAAATCACAAAAAAAAAACATTCAGAGATCAAGTAACGGGACAAAGCTTTTCGACGGTTATAAACGAAAAATCAAGATTTAATGGTTATTTTAACTCTGATTTTGATGAATTTTTACAGCTACACTCCTTAACCCTATATGAATACAAACAATGAATTTGATCTTCAATTTAAAATATTTACACTAGTGGATGTGGATATCACAAAATCTTATGTTATAATTTATATACTTAATAAAAGTATGAATCAACTGTAATATTAATAATTATATACATTAATTTAATAATTTTATATCCCTAAAAAGTAAAAACTATATTAATTATATAGATGTAGGTGTAAATTGAATACAATTTCATTATGATCGATGTAAATTGAAGATTTTGTAAATGGAGGTGTAAACTTTTGAGAAAGACTTACAATCTTAAAAACAAAAACTCTTTATCCTTGCACATTTAATATTTGCAATATATTAGTAGTGTATGTATTATTTTTTTTATTAGGCTTTTATTTTCGAGTGTAGATATAGTACTTGAACGAGAAATGTTTTAATGTTTTAAAGTAATATTTATGTGGCAATGTGTGGTATGTGCAAATTTTAAAAATATATATTTTTTTCTTAACGGGTCATAATGGGTCATAACGGGTCGGGTCACTTTACCCGTTGGGTAAAGTGACACGACCTGTTAAGGACCCGTTAAGATAACGGGTGTGACACGACACGACCCGTTAAGATAACAGGTGTTACACGAAAACGACACGAACACGATAGACACGACCCGTTTGCCAGGCCTAGGTGGAGTCGAGCTTGGGGTGTGGTGGGGGCCCAGATTGGGATGTGACAGTTTGGAAGACTAAATTTATAAACAAAATTTTATAAATTAAATGATATGAAAGTTGATAAATATGTTTAGTTTTAATTGATTACACATCATTTAATTTGCAAATTGTGTAGCCTCTATTACTCTGAAAGTGTAGGATATAAGAGTTTGGTTTTTTGCTTATTTATTTATTTATTTTTTGGGGATGTAAGGATCCCGGGGATTCACCAATCATGTCCATTCATTGTATATCATGCGGTTAGAAATTATTATAATTTTTCTATTTAAAATTAAATATAAACCGTACCAGACGAAAACTGGTAGTTTGGAAGACTAAATTTATAAACAAAATTTTATAAATTAAATGATATGAATGTTGATAAATATGTTCAGTTTTAATTGATTACACATCATTTAATTTGCAAATTATGTCTACATATTTAGCCTCTATTACTCTGAAAGTGTAGGATATAAGAGTTTGGCTTTTTGTTTATTTATTTATTTATTTATTGGGGATGTAAGGATCTCAGGGATTCACTAATCATGTCCATTCATCGTATATCATGCGGTTAGAAATTATTATAATTTTTCTATTTAAAATTAAATATAAACCGTACCAGACGAAAACTGGCCCCATGATGTACGATGAATGAACACGATTAGAGGATCCGGAGAGAATCCTCATTTAACAAACTGCTATTTATTTTCGTTTATGCAGTCGTTTGCAATAAGTAGAGATCCTCTCTGGGTCTAAAAAAACTAAGCCTAAGGATCAAACAATATGGGCCGTTGAAATTTGTAGCCGTTGGATCAAATTTCAACGGCCTGGATCATTTGATCCTTAAGCTCAGTTTTTTTAGATCCTAAGAGGATCTGTACTCGTTTGCAATTCCAAAGTACTCTCTAAAAATGTAATTTTCTTAAGTCAAAGCATCCTATCATTTTATCATTGATGGTCACATAGTCAAGCACTCTTATTTTTTATTTTATTTTTCCTAAACAAAAAATAAAATGTGTAAGTTGATACAATCATTGAATTCATTAACTAGTGCATTGTTTATGTAAAATTACTGTATGAGGTAAATTATTTACGTCTTTTACAAAATTAGGAGATTCAATATTCATCAATCTCATTATGGAAGGGGTAAATTATTCTCTTTTTGCTCTCGAAGGTCCCAAATTTAAGAATACAACACAGAGAATTTAGGCTTGTCTTAGCATGAGCGGTTTTTATTTTCTACATCAGAATAAATTTCTATAAATTATTTATGATAGTTGGATAATGGCTAATTATCACTTTCTGTACTCCAGTATGTTGGAGATTTCATATATATATGGCCTTTTATGCAAAGGGATCCACATTTTTTCTTCAAAAAAAGAGGATTAGGTGTGGGGCCCACTCCACATAAAATTTCAACGATCTGAATCATCTATTTTATAAGTCTCGATTTATAGTTCATCCATACAAAAATTTAATTCAGTCCGAAACCATTTTCCTATTTAATTATCAAAATAAAATTTTATTGTTTATTATATAACAAAGTATTCGTTAATTTTTTTTTTTAACCCAATTAGATGTCTTAAATATTTTCGATTTAGCTAATATTTTGCAAGGATGATCTATGAGGTGCAACTTAAAAATAGGCAATTCAGATCGTTAAAATTCGATGTGATGTGGACCTCACAACTAATCTCCATTTTTATAAAAAAAATGAGGATCCTTTCTCTTAAAGGCTTCGTATATATATAATGAAGGGAACTATGGAGATTTCTATGGAATTTCTAATGACTTGCATGCATACACAATCCAGAATTTATATACATAACCAACGGAAGTAAAACAATAAATAGTTATGGAAATCCCGTTTAAGAAGCATAGGTTCATAATTGAAGCATCAAAGAAACATATTGAAGAACAAAGAGAGGCATTTGTCAGTTGTACCTTTGGACCTAGACTTAATTCCAATGATTGACCACCTCCAAGATCTCTTATGTGGAACCATGTTTTTCTAGGGTCGGATTCACATAGATCGGAATACGCATACTTTAGAAGTTCGTTCATAAACACAAGAGCTTTCGATGCGGAGTAGATTAATGAGGCCACCATCATCCTGTTCCGGAATTGGTGGCCAAAGTCCATTGACTTCGCTGAGATAGACCATGCTTGTTTCGCAAGATTTAGGAACCTAATCTAGCAAGAAATCAACAGGTTTCTTATAGTCTTGAAGTCCTTACAATCTAAAGACTAGCGTACGCTGCAAGTAATCATACTCCTAAGAGAATGCCAAATCTACTTCCTAGATATCCTTATGGATTTTCCTGGTTCAATAAGGATTTTACTATCATAAAAGGTCTCCTCCAAGACTAGTATAAATACACACTTCTAGGATTCATATCTGATAAACCAATCTTTGCATACTTATTCCCTTGCATACTGCTTAAGTCTTAATATTTCTTACTAACTTGATCTTCAGAAAGCCTTTGACCGGCACCCCCCCCCACCCCTAGTCTTTAGCTTACTTATGGTTGTTCATTCTTTTACAAGTTAACGAGTTTAGGCATCTCCACCACAAGCGGCAGAGAAATTTGGTTCCAACAATCAGTGCTTTCATTGAGAGTTGGACTCAAAAACCTCTTAACCATATCACTTCACCACAAACATAAGCGTTGAAGATAACTTTGTTAACGCTAGCGTTAATACCTAACGACTCTTTACCTTTAGTCTGATCGGTGCAAAAAAAAAAAAAAAAAAATTCTAGGGCAAGAAAGATTCCATAGGCCAAAGACCTGGTATCGGAGTAAGGATTTCCAACTATTGCGATGGAAATATTTATAAACACTAAGTTAGGGAGGTAGCGTTTCCCCAAATCAACGCTACCTAGATATGAGACCATGATTTTCCAGGGTCAGAGTAAGGCTGATCCAAATGCAGTTATCTCATAATTTCGATTGTGGACTCACCAACTTCGAGCTAAATTGGACCAAACGGAGCAGCAGTGCCATCATCACACTGTTCTAGGGCAAGAGGTGGAGTCCTAGCGACTATACTAGATGACCATGCTTGTTTCGGAAAAGACACGATCTAATCCAGATACAGACATGATCAAATCCTTTATAAGTCTTAGTGTTCCTATAATATAGGAATTGGCGCGCACCGCAAGGAATTACAAGTCCTAAAATGGTGCAATATCTACTTCTAGATATCTTTTAAGATTCTCCTACCCTAGAAAGATCTCTCCCTACGATATAGATACACCCATCTATGGTTCATCTCTAGTAACGTATTCTTTATACTTGAATTTTATTACCAATTGCTTGAGTCTAAAATAGTTCACTGACTTGACTGACGGAGAGCCTTTAGCTGGCACACCACTTCGATCCTATCTTGCTCACAATTGTTTATTGTCTTGTAGGTTACTCAAGTTTTTGCACTTCCTTTGCATATGGTGTTACGCGAATTTTGTTCCAACAACTAATGCTTTCATTGAGTGAGACCTCATATTCCTCTCTACCAGATCACCATACCAACTGACATGTTTACTGAAGAAAGCTCGGTTGACACTAGTGACGACTTCGTTGCTCCCACGATTGAAGCAAACCAAGAATATGACAGGGTAACTGTCATAGATGAGATGTGGGAAAACGTGGTAAAAGTTTATTCGTCTCTGCAAAGTGTTCGATGAAGTCCCTAGGCTAAAGAACCTGCAAAACTTGCCCACATGAAAACACGAAGATCTAAAAGAAGCCATTTCTTGCTTCAAGGAATTAACAACCCAAAGTACTGAGGTTATTGGTCTAATCTTTGAAAAACCTCCTCAGCGTCTTGCCCCCAAGGAACACCGAATGATAACTAGAAGACTTCGAGGTTTCCACCCTACCCAATACTTAAAGAAAGAGACAATCCATAAAGTGAATTACATATATGGCGAACAAGAATATCTAGAAACACCTCGAGAGAAAGAAATGTGGCTTATAAGAAACCGAGAATGGTAGCCTCCATCAACAAACCACTGACCATCGACTTCAATATCTTAATGTTCTCCAATTAGGATTTAGAAGATGTTCATTCACCTTATGATGATGCCCTTATCATTAAGGTACAGATCTCAAATGCATTAGTATGTCGGGTCTTGGTTGAAAATGAGTTAGGAGTTAACGTCTTCTTTAAGGATGTCGGCGAAAAGTAAGAGTTCTTGACAACATCAACAAAGGAAAGACTACCCTTTACACCTTCAACGAGGCTCCGGTCCGATTTCTAAGGACGATAAAGCTAGCAGTCTAGGCAGAGCCCTAAGTCAAGAGTACGTGTAGCCTTCACATACCTAAATAAGGCTTCTCTAAAGGATCCGTACCTACTCCCTATTACAACCAGTACCTTAAAATATTGTATTTTATTCTTGAATCACGTGAAATAACTAAAATGCCTCTAATTAGATGTCTTGAGTAATTATCGAGCCTTGACTTGAATTTCAGTTTCTCATACTTTCTTACAATTTTTAAAATGGTTTATGTATTCATAAATGCATGGATGAAAACAAAGTTGAAATTGGAGTTACGATGGTTGCGTTTTGTCATGGAATTAGTGTGGGGGAAAAATTGTAATTTCATTTAAAATTATTTTAAGCGGGGATTATGCCCCACTCTGGTTCCGTCCTCTTCAATTCCTGCAACTTCACTTCTCTCTAACTCTCGAAGCTATCTCCCTTTCTTTTTAGCATTGTGAGTCCCAGTCACCACCATCACCTATTCCTTCACCAATCTAATCTTAAATCTACATATTCTAAACCCATGGGACTCGGGAAACACGAATATGGTCTTGCATGCTTTATCGGAGCACCGTGAGGTGCTTTTCCATTGAACCCGAGAGCATCGAGCTCTATTCTTGAACCCCAGGCGAGGTTTCTAGCCTAAATTTAATTCTTGACTGATGTTAAGTTCTAGGGTTGGTTTTATGATAATCTGCGTTAAGGTTGAGTTGGGATTTGAGGGTTTTAATCTCTGTAGTATACTGTGCATGTTTTCCTGTTTTTGACGAGCAATTTCGACCAATAGTCGTAGAGTTCATGACTGGTGGTGCTCGAACTCTATTGAAACCAATTCTAGGTAATTAAATCTTTAATTGCATGTCGATTTTGAGCTGGAAAACTCATGAAATTTACATCCTTGCTCAATGTGTTCGTTTCTAGAATCCGACGATGAAATTCGACAAGCCTCTATTGAATCCGAGGTGGATTCAATTCCTATTTGTCCCCAATTTGTTCTCGGGTAAGTTTTAAACCTAGTAGTCAGGTTTTGTTCAAACTCTGGTTCAAAACACGTTGAAATGAGTCTATCCGAGCTCGTAATCGTGTTGTGGGTTTTCTATAGTTTTCGGCGAGGTTTCGATGACGGCAGACAGCAGTCAACTGCAGCGGCCGTTAAAGTTCACGGCAACAGCGACTACGCTTTTAGATTTAACTGCATATACCTCTAAAGCAGGTATATTCTGTTTCCTGGGCTAAACTTTCTAGATGACCGGTGCGTGGCACCAGCGATGGCGAGTGGAATGATTACTTGCCAAACACTGATGGAGAGTACGGTGTCTTGTTCGCCAGCGACGGTGATATGACGGTGTTGCGTCTTTCTACCACGTGACGGTTCGTGTTGATACGTGGCTAGAGCACAGCGGCGCATGAGGCACCTGAGACCTATCTTAGGTTTTTCAATTCGTCATTCTAAATCACATGATGCCCTCCATTTGTGCAAATTGAAAGCCTAAATGGTAGTTTGGATAATTTTCTTAGAATGTCTAGAAATGCTTATTTAAACTAAATATTACATTCATAGGTATACACGAGGTTAAAAGGGATTCAGGCAAGAAGCCTAATGAGGAAGGACACTCTACTTACCTGTGAGTGAATCCCTTCGAAAGCTAAACGTTTTTAAATAAACTATTCTATATGCCAATGCATATTACTATTGGATGGCCTTTGAGGAGACTTGAATATAGTTAGATTTTAAATGATATCTTGAGGCTATTGGAGATTTATTTTCACCAGATGGTCAACATACATCTCATATAGCTAGTTACTACCATAGGTTTATTGCAGATACCGATATTTCTAGTAAAGGCTAGATACTCTAGTAGATGCTAGTCATCAATCAGGCAGATGCCATTTGACTTGCTTGCTATACAACTTGAATGATGTTATGTGTATGATTGAGTTACTTACTTTGGTATGATGAGAGTTGAGATATGAAATTTATTACTATAATGGTAGTATTATTATTATGTAATTTTTTACTCATATAAGATTTCAAAATGGGGGTTAGTATGTTTAAATGATTTTGGCTAGATAAACTTGATCCACTGACACATTGTTTTGTCGACCCCTTAGGACATAGCAAGAACAAGGAAACTTCTAGGAGTGACAAGTGGGCTTGCCTGTGAGGCTTCCACCTACGGACTTGGGTGATGATCTCTTTACTGCCATTTTATCCAGTTTGTAATAATTGGATGTTTGTACTTTTGATTATGCATGGCACTGCACTACATTGCTTTGTGTTAACTATTGTATGAACTACTGTTTGGTCCAGATGATGTGATAATAATGGGATGTACCCCTTGACTTCTGTCCAGAAATAGCTTTTTTGCTCCAATCCTTTTGGCCTAAATTTTTTAGCCCAAGGTTATTAAAGAATAAATTTAGGCTATTTTTTTTTGTAAGCAAAATTATGTATGCTATTTGAATTTAATTTTATGAACATTTTAACTTAAAAATATTTGAATTCCGATAAATATTGAAAAAATCATTCAATTGGGTGAATCCTGAGTTAAATAATTTTTTTTTTAAATTATTTTAGCCCTTGGATTTAAATTTGGGTTATTGGATCTTCTTTTATACCATTGGATTTGATCATATTAGATATCAACGGTTGGATTCAATCAAATTATAAATATAAAACAAAAACATTAACCAAATTAAATGTGGACCGTTAGATAACCAACGACCCGTTTGAATTTTAGCCGTTGATAATTCAAAAGAGGCATTGGCTCACTTTTCTTGGCCGACAATTGTTGGTGTCATGCCATAAGTCCAAGATCGACACGTGACGTCAGCACATTCCTATTTATTTAACATGTCTCGCCTCCGAGACAAGACCAAAGCAAAATCAATGATTTAACCATGCATTCATTTTCTTTTAATTGATGGCTACATTTAACCTTTGCATTAGACTGCCTACATACCTTAAGAAGAGATCAAGGCATTTGTAGTTCTCTATTCACTACACTACGACGTTTATCGCAGTACGTTCAAGCATAAAAGCATAACATTCCTCAATCAATTATTAGAACTTGACATGCACGAAATGAAGGAAAATTTATGAACTCTCTAAGAACATGTAAAGAACATTTGAATACATAGGCAAACTATTAACAAATTAAAGTAGGCATGCATCCAAAAACAATTCATAAAACCCATGACTTTCAAAGCCTAGTATATGGTGAACCATAACTCTTTAACAACATTAAAGAGAAGAAAGGATTTAGAGAATCATTACCCTTTTAGCTCATCCTTGATTACACAAGGGATTCACCCAAGTGGAGGGCCTTCAAGTCACCTCCTTTGCTTCCTTGAGGATTTGAGGATATGTTCTCCAAAACACCAAAAGCTTGATGTCTCCAAGTCTCTACACCAAAGATTAATTGTGAAGATAAAAGTGGATGACTTAGGTGAGAGGAAATTGCTAGATATCCCTCCCTAAGTGGCTGGCCTCCCTTGTTGAAATAGAGAAAATAATTTCATCAAGAAAAACCCTTAACAAAATAAAGTTATAATTTTGAATTTAAACTTTATTTCTTGTGAGTGGCAAACTTGTAATTAACACAAGTTTGGTATCCCTCACTATCCATGGCCGGCCTCTCTAAGTGTTTGGGCTAATTGCCCATTTTGTTTTAGTTGTCATATAACTTAAACATAATGGGCCTTGTGGACCAAAACACTTTTGGGCCCCTAAACCCAAAACCAACTTAGAAGTCCAATACGAACGTTTCGTATAATTAATTAACTAATTAATTAACTTTGACCATACTTCAATTAACCATTTAATTGCTTATCCATTTCATTTAATTACCTCACTTTCATCTTTACTCGGTGTACGATCCATTAGGTTCCAATTAGCGAGGCAGTGGGCGATGTTACTCTTAACTATCGATTGTGAATTTAAACCATATTTCAATTCTCCCTAAAGATTAGTGTTTGCTAATCTTTAGGGCTTCCACAAACCATGAGTGACACCTAGCAGCATGTCATGGTTACCCAAGCTAAGTAGAAGTGGTTGGAGAACCTATCCAGTTACAACTACAATGCAATACGGTCATTCTCTAATACAATACTCTTAATCACATTGTTGAAGTGATAGTTTGTTTCATGTCTACTATCCAATGTGATACTTCCCTATATGATTCGCTTGAATAAGATTTGGAACAAACTTCCTAAGTCATATTCATATGCTTTGGCCAAAGACTCTCGAATCATATCTTAGAGTATTCTCCTTCCACCATGGAAGGTTAGAGATCCCTTGTTGTGCATTCATATGCCTACATGACTAGATAGCTTGACCCCAACTATGCCGTGGACACTCCAAAGGAATGCCATTTGACACGATCAAAGATCAAAGACCTAACCATTAGACATCTATGATGCCTCAGGTCAAAGGACTACTTTGCATATTGTAACCATCGAGTTCTTACATGACATGTATGTTTGAACTCTCTTTTGATCATAGTTCAGTGTACTCGATTACTCTTTCGAGCACCTATGTGTTTGTCTTAGTGTCCAACACTAAATGACTTGAGACTTGTCATATCCATACTTGAGTCGACATAACACATACTAACCTTAGCGGATTGTCAATGCCCAATTGGCAACCCTATGGCTAGGAACGTTTTAGGAAGGAACATAAGAGAAAGGTCTCGAAAATCTAACTTACTTAGATCACTTATCTCTTAGATCAAATACATTCCTTGGATTCCCTTATTGCTTAAACACAAGATACAAGAAATAGTGATTAACAATAAGCTTTGCCCTCCATTAAACATATAAAAGTTTAATACATTAAGTATTCCAAAAAGCTATTACATCAAATGAGTGGCTTTGTGGGCATACTTCCAACACGAAATTACTATATTTAGGGCTACATAACAAACCCACATGACAATCAAGATTTCCATTTCATCCATCTCATAAATCACTATGTTTCAACATAATACCGCAATATATAGCATGCAACATCTTAATGAACAACCAATGAAGCACAATATTATTCTCTAGCCACATTGGTCAACGAATCTGATCATAGTAATAACAATCATATCCACAATCACTCCAATTAATCAATCCCAAGAATCAAAGATGCACGATTTTAACATTTAACTATGTTAATCAATCAATAAGACCATATATCAATTCACGAAATTTAATAAAGGAGTTCTACATAATTTCCTACCCGGATTCCAAGTAATAACATGATAAATCTAATTTATAAACACATGTCTAGCGTGAGCAATTCCTATTCACTCGAATCTAGGGTCGGACTAACTTTATGAAAATAAGCAAGAGTAGCGATTTCGGACCACTCAGCGAAATCCAACTAAAATATGGTCGCCTATCAAAATGTATCAAGTATAATTGATCCTCATCACCCCTAGAATGCGTATGGTCCCCCATTACGGATATAACAAGTAGAACCATAGGCATAATCTAATCGAACAAGCAGTGATCACCCATCGCGGATATACGAAGTATGATTACCCCTGAAATACATATGGTCCCTTGTCGCTGATATACCAAGTAGGACCACATCCTATCTCTAGGTAGTGATCATCCATTGCAGATATACCAAGCACAATCACTCTTAGAATGCGTATAGTCCTACATTGCGGATAAACCAAGCAGAACCATATGCATAGTCTAAAAATGTAGGCAGTGATCACCTATCGTAGATTTACCAGGCATGATCAACCCTAACAGTCCCCTATCGCGGATACACCAAATAGGACTGTATCCTATAGCTTTAGGTAGTGATCACCCATCGTGGATATACCTAGCATGATCACTCCTAGAATACGTATGGTCCCTTATTGTGGATACACCAAGCAGAACCATAAACATAGTCTAATCGTCTAGGCGGTGATCACCCATCGCGGATATACCAAGCATGATCACCTCTGTAATACGTATAGTCCCCTATCGCGGATATACCAAGCAGGACCATCCATGTACTACTGCTACATGGTGCAGTTAGATCAACACACAACCTTCCTACCCCTATCTTAACCCTTATGATTTACAACGTAAGCACCTGTACCATCAACTTCTCATGGCCACTAACTAACAAGTCACACAAGAATATAAGTTCTATAGAATATTTCTGATAGGATTTTAGGCTCACATTATCATAACATTTATCATACATATCATTCATATTATCAAGTAGATAAATACACATATATATCACAATAAGGCGTCACATACATGTAAACCGAGGTATATATTATCTGGGAGATCACTAACCAATATAGGCCCACTAAGCCCTATGTAGTCTCTAGTATTACTAATTGTAATATTTAAGATCAATTTGTAACATATTGGCCAAAAGTCAACTCTTTGTCAGCGATAGGGTCCACAACCCAATATAATTCGATCTGGAACATTCGCCCATGAATTTCTGATTCGTAACTTCCTAAGAGTCTCATTAATCTTCTAGAACAATATCCTAAAAGTTAACAATCCAACAGTCGGATCTCCGCCAATCGCTAAAATTAAGTGGCGATCAACATTTGATTTCACAAACTTAGAAATTCAATTGGGTGAGATCCGTATATTGGAATCCTGATCTGTAAATTCCTAAGTCCTCAAATATTACGTATGATAACATATTGGAGTTTGGTAATAATCTAACGGTTGGATCGTCGATTGTTATAATGATCAAGTGACCCCCTCTAAGGAAAATATGTTTAAACAATGGGATTTCGTCAATTGAATGTCAAATATGAATCAGAGTATCAAATTTAACCTTAGAAGACAAAGTCGGCCTACTGGCCACGCGCCGTCGCATGTGGTAGTTTCTGGCAAGCAGAAACCCAATTTTTCGACTAACTCCAAAAATTACCAAATTTTATAGGAATATAGAGTACAACTAGGGGAATAATTTTCATACATGGGCCGAAGTCCAATTCTGCTGGGAAACACCTAAAAACCACATCGATCAATCGGGAACCCTAAAAATGGGTGTTCTCAATTCATCCCCAAAACGAACTTCAACGCGTCAACTAGTGCATGGGTCTTGTTCCTAGGGTTGAGGGAAGTCGATTGGTGGTAGTGATCGATGATGTTGACTTCAAAAGTGGCGGATCGCCATTGTGCACCCCTCGGTACCACCAATGCCATTCTTTGCGAAAAGGGCACCAATCCTTATCGATTTTGGGTGAAATTGGAAGAGGGATCGACTGGGTTTGAAATGAGGATCAATAAGGCACCAGTCCCGTCATCAAAGGCGCCCAGAATTGAAAGATAAGGACAGGTCAGATTGGCTGGTCGAAGAGGGGCTCCAGATTTGCTAGGTCTCTCATTCCCCTCATTTCCTTCCATCCCCCCTTCTGATTAGTCATTCCCCCTCGTTTCTCTCCCGTAACTCTCTTTTCCCCCCTCTCTTGCTGCCATCTGGCAGCTTTTAATCTTTTTTTTTCTTCTCATTTTCTTATTTACTAATTGGTCTCTTCCCAAAGGAATAGGAACCCCTAAAAATTTTAAATTCCTATTTTATTTAATAAACTTCTAACGTCTTTAACTTCTCCTTCGTCATCCCAATTCACGAACGGCCATTGTCTACGCGCTCGTAGGGTCGAGCTCAATTTGAAAATATTAATAGTGACCCTTGAAGGTCTACGGATTTTAAATAATTATTTTCAAAAATTCAAACTTTGTCATTAAGTAATTAAAATATAAAATTAATTTAAATTTTTGAAAATACTACAAATCCCGCGAATACGAAATACGTAAATTACAATAGTGAAATCCAAGAACTGGACTTCACATCTGGACACACCCACGTGGGTAGGGCTGCCCTTTGCAGCAATGATAAATGCTGAAGCGCATCCTTCATGTGTGGCGCGAGTGGTTTTGAGCACTTATCATCCAACTCCCTCTCTTCCACTTGCACAAGTGGGCTCCTCCATTAACCTTGGCCTAAATCTTGGCTAGAATCTGGTTTTTTTTTTGAGTTTTAAGACTTAACCTCATTTTAAAACAAGGGTTGGAATGCAATTTTTGAAGGGAAAATTTAGAACTTACTCCAAGGGTTGGAGTTGGCCTAAGGAGGAGGGGCTGAAGATGGGCTTAGCCTCACAATGGACTAGCAATAATGTGGTTCAAATTTGCCTTGAGTGAAAATTGAACCTCATGCCTCTCATCTATAAGTGAAGAGGAATACCACTAGATTATAATACTAAGTAGCAAATTGGCAGTTAGATCTGCAACCTAGAGGTAATGCTAAGAGCTTATTGATGACAAATGACGATATTTTATCTAAAGGGTGTCTGTGTACAACTTAAATTGACAAAAAAAGTAATATAATTGCTTCAAATATAAAATTAGAGATGAAATTGGCAGCTTTTAAAGTGTTTAAGAAAAATAGTCGACCAAATTTTTACTTTGAATAATTCGGGACTGAATCGGCGTTTATTACAGCGTTTACATACAACCAACCTCTAGTTGAACTTTCTTCGGATTCACAAATCATCTAAACTTAGCTAACTAGTTTTTCTGAACAGAAAAAACGAAAGATGATACGCAAAAGTTCAATCGAAGAATCAGGGCCTTATGCTTCTAAATTATTAATCACGATCGCATGTACAAATTCTTTGCTGCAACAACGAAGAAGGGAAGCAACAACCAGAGGTTGAAAACTAGTCAGACGAACGTACACCGTCACGCAAACTTGCAGTTGGAGACGCTCTGAATATGAAAAGGCTTCTTATATGACTGCAACAAGAGAGAATAACATACCACGTTGAGAGATGAAGCATCCATACATGAACCGGCAAGCCACGGTGGTAGTCCAATTCCAGTGAAAGGGAACAAGACTCCAGCTGCGACTGGCATGTTGAGGATATTGTAGCCCAGGGCTCAGACATAATTCAATCGAATTTGTGACATAGTTTTTCTGGAGAGATCTATGGCTGTAACTACATCTTCCAAGTTGCTATTCATCAGAACTATATCAGTGGCTTCTATAGCTACGTCGGTGCCAGCACCAATTGCCATGCCAACATCTGCTGCAACCTAAGCTGGAGAGTCATTGATTCCATCTCCCACCATTGCCACCGCCATTCCTTTTGTCTGCAGCCAATTTCAGTTAAATGTTAGAAATGGCTAAAAAATACTTGATATGGAAATAATGTTTGAAAATTTCTTAATAACATCGGTTTAATTTAGATAAGTCATTTCAATCTGCATCAAAACCAGAATAAAACAGCATGTGTAGCTGGGTATTGTAATTTATTCACACCACCCTCGTAACTATTTCACAATTGTACCTGTAATTTATCAAAAAAGGAGTTGGGGATAGCTCTGCCTCCGTGAGAGCTGTTATCTACAAGAAACGGGGATCTAGAACTTGGCGAGTATGGCTTGCTGACATGGACAAGGTGCATACAGCCACCAATCGTCCAGAACCAAAGATTCATATGAGATAGATTCCAACTATGAAATAATAGTTGCATGTTCAGTCCCAATACATACAGAAAGAACATCCTTCATACCCAATGAGATAGATTGCATTTAGTTTTATGTTAAGAGCCTAAACGATAACAAAATGGAGGCAAAGCGTTTCACTGGTCAGAAATGAAGTGCATAACTTGTTATATTATGGAACATCAACATAAACTATTTTGGTAGCATAGGTCATAATACAAAATGACCAGACCAATACGAGGAGAGCAACTTCATAACAAAGGAAAGACGAGAAAACGGACTACATTTGCACCCTCAGGCATATGGATAGGATCTAATCAGTAATTGTCTGTTCCTAATACCAAAACAAAACAGGTTTTCGACGTCCTTGGAAGGAAAAGTAAGTAGGAACAAGTATAATGAAGCTACACCATACAAAAAAAAAAACATGAAAATAAAATGCATGAAAAGTTGAAAACCCAGATTCTGAATTGAAAAGCAATTTGTTTCCCAGGATAAGGTGGTCTTACCTTATGAGCCTTTTCGAGTGCATTTCCACCCTTGATAAGAACACCTTACAAAGCACCCTTCCTGTTGCAACCATTACTGCCGAGGGTTGCTAATCCTAAGCCACAAAGGCAAGCAACCACTAATACTGGGACACCGAATTGTAATGCCAGCTCAAATTTATCCATGCCTTTTGGTATCCAGTTTTCCGGAAAAAGACCAAATTCTCCAGGGATAAACCATCCAAGCCATGTAAAAAATGCAACAATGACAACCTGATGTAGGAAAGAAAAAAAGAATCAATCGTGCAACTGAAATTTTTTCATAATACATGTGTCCATATTAGCTAATCTACACCTCAACGCATGATATGATCCAACATAGAACTTGACAGGACATCCAAAATCAATATTTAGTGTTTGCTCCTTTAAGTAATTGATTCACAAGTTGTTGCTACAAAACTCATCACAAGAACAAGAAGAATAGAAATATACAAATTAAATACCTCCGGCCAACAATGAACTGCACTGGTGTGCAAAGAGTCCATCTTAAAAGCATCCTTACAGTGAGCATATTGTGAACCATGTAGTCTAACCAATTTCTAAAAGGAGGAAGCATCGGAAGCACCATTGAGAATAAAAATATAGGAACCGAAAATAGGCAGCTAAGGAAAAACTGGTTCCTTGGCGTCGTCAGATATTTTTGAATGCGGGGGTAATATCCTCCGCATTATGCGTATCACGTTGGCTATCGGCATGTACCGATCCTGCTCGCGAACGAGGCACTGCGGGGCTCTCTGTTCAGTGTTGTTGTCGCTACTGCCGGCGGAGTTTGGCAGGGTTGCTGGTGTTTGCGATGGCATTGCCGCCGTCGGAACTGTTGGCTTTGGCTGCGTGCAAGGTGGGAAGAACACAATCAATGTAAGTCAACTAATTATTCACTGTACAGATACGCTCATAAATCAGTAACTTAAATTCGAAAAAAAAGAGAAAAAAGAAAAAAGAAAAAGAAAAACTTATTTGTGGAAACCAGGGCCATGCAAAACTTACCCGAGAAACGTTGAAAGTAACAATTTGTGGTCACATAATTAAGGGTTCTATAGATATAAGCCCATGCAACACTTATTTCGTTGACCAAAACCCATCTCATTTTAAACATCCAAATAAAACCCAAATTTGAAATAAACTTCCATGTAAACAAATAAATACCTATTATTTTCAAAATATTTACAATTGTGCCACAACACCCTAATTATGTTGATGAATTTAATTATTCACCTTAATTATAGCAAATAAGTGCTTTATTATTACAAAAGTATCTACTTTATACTTGTCTTACCATCATCTATTCCATTTCTTATATTTGTTTGACAATCATTGTAGGTAAATTATTTTGCATGTATACATTAGGCACATTTTGTTATTATTATATCTGTGTGAAATAAATTACCTTTATTTTAAAGTAGAATATAGGTAATAAATTAACTTTGAATCAATTGGCTAAAAACATCCTTTTATTTTGTAGGTAAATTATTTTGCAGATATTATTACATATACTAGGCACATTTGTTATTATTATGTGTTGCTTGCAATCAATCAACATTCATTTATTCTATAGGTAAATTATTTTGCATGTATTATTACATATGTTAGGCATGTTTTGATATTATTATATATATGTGTATGCAAATAACTTAATTAACTTTTGAATCAAACAATATTTATTTATTTATTTTGTAGGTAAATTATTTTGCATGTATTATTTTACTTGGAACTTATATTGTTATTTTACTTGGAGCTTATATTGTTATTTTATATATGTAAAATATTGGTAATTTTGAATAAAATAACATTTGTACATTTGTGAAAAATACTAATTTACCTGTTACAATTATTTGAAAAGGAAAAATAATGCTCATTTTTACATAAATGTGAAAACAACTATATAAGGAATCAAAACTCTAATATCATATCATTTTTGTTATTAATATGCATTGAAATCATGACACTAAAATTTTTCTTTTCCAAATCTGCATAAACATTTCAAAATGTTTAATTGAATGAAATAATATAAAATAAATGTAGATAAGAAGTAATAGACCCAAAGTCAATGATATTAGGGGTAATTTAGACATCCAAAAATACCAATTTTGCCAAGTCATACTTAATTATGGATATTGCTTAGTTGGAGCCTAGTCATTGGGTTTTTATTAGAAAATTTTACAATTATGGGTTTTAGTTAAAGAAAATTGAATTCCAAGGGGTATACTCATATTTTCAGCTTAATTAATGAGTAAGGAAGACATGGTTTATGGTTATATTAATCAGGGTGAGGGTGTATATTAATGGGGTTTGAATCATTAATTGTCTGTGTGTATGTGCAGATATTGTAAATGGCATGGCCAATCAAAGAGGTTTTTGCACTACTTACCATAAACTATATACCAATATAAGTGTTTCAAATAATAAAAAATAAAAAAAAACTATATACCAGTATAATGACAGGTGATGTTGAGAATGCCTCACATATTCTTCTATTAGTAACTTGGGATACCACAATAACGTTAAATCCAATCTATTTTAATTCTTATCTAGTAGACTTACTCCTAATCCTATTTGGTTTGTAAACTTACCACTAGGAACACTTAATACATAGTTATGGGCGTGTCCACCCTTGAATCTAAAAATTCAATGAATGCAATGTGTGCGAGAAATGTCGAATTCAGTGAATAATTAACTAGAAAGGGATCCTTTTCGGATCTCTTCCACCTAATTCACCAAGGCCACAAATCTGGGCCCTTGAAATTTGATCTAACGGCTACAATTATTATAACTTATAATGGAACCTTCTGTTTTTAACCGTTAGACCAAGTTTCAAAGACCCTGATTTGTGGTTTTGGTGGATTAGGCTTCGGATCCCTTTCCTAATTAACTTACTAGAAATTTACTATAAAATTAGCAACAATGAATGAATATCAACCATTTACGTAAATACGAATGATTGACCATCCATAAAATTGCATGGACGGTTAGTCTTTGACATTTGTTGTCTTTTCCTATATAGACTATTGATAATCTAAATAATCGGGGTGAATAGTGATTGACCAAAGAACGATATGTGCAAACCATAAACCCTAACATGCGCGTAAACTTCACGGGCTCACCTACCCGTGATTATGTTTCCACAGTAAGCTCAAAAATCAAAGAATAAATTGACACCTCACGCGCTTGTATGTCCACGTATCACTGTGACTGTGTAGAACCAGATATCCATGGGTGGTTACATAAAAATGCAACCTATATTTGAGCAAGCGTTACTTTGAAAGCTGGACGAGCTGTAACAAAAATTTGGCCAAAAACTAATAAATAAAAGGGGCATTTAGATCTAGGTAAAAAAAAATTGTTAGCAATAGAGCAAAATAATGTAAAAAATATAGCAAAAAAATAACAAAAAATTTAATTTAATTTTGACAGGGAAGAAATACTTTTGACTTCCTCCAAAAATCGAACACACAAATAAATAAAAAAACAAGAACACACATGTGACATCCCGTCCCGGGATTATTAACACGTACGTATGAAATTACAATTTTGCCCCTAGTGTGTTTTCGTTACTTAGTGGGGTGTTTTGTGTGTTGTGGCATGTGTTGGGCCACACACACACCTGCACTCTCTGCCCTTCCCTTTCCCTCTGTCTCTCTCCCTCCCGTGTCTCTCTCTTTCCCCTTCTTCTTCACCATATATGTACGGACCAAACCCAAAACCACCCAAAACCTTGCAGATCGAGGGAACCAAGTACACCATCGTGATGGTGAGGCCGAGAGGAGTCTAGTGGTGCCATTTTCAGGTGAGAAACCAGTCGTTTTCACGTCGATCTCGTAAGCTCCGTTTTGAGCACTGTTCATGCAAACTTAATCTAGTATGTTTTTGGACATTCTAAGCTTGTAGATGTGTTAGTGAGGCCTCAAGGAGCTTGGGAATGCTTCGTTGGGTGAATTTGGACGTCGGGAAAGCTTAGTTTCAAAGTTGGCCGAACTTGGATCGTTGTTGCAGGTGAGATTCTTTGATTTTTAGGCCTTAAAAGTAGTCTAACGTGATTCTACTAGTCCTAAGCTTCATTTTGGTATAAAGAACGTGAAAAATGGTTGAAAACCGAGTGAGAAAACGAAGTTTGAAAAATTTCCAGTTTTCCGGCGACGGCGCCGGCGACGGCGGCGGCGGCGGCGGCGGCGCAGGCGGCGGCGGCTCGCCGGAGAAGACAGGGGAATATTCCGTTGGACTTAACGGAATATTCCTACAGGACTAACGGCGTCAGTCAACGGAATATTCCGTCAGTCAACGGAATATTCCGTCGGTGTGCCGTGCACGTGGCCGCGCGTGGGGGCGCGTGGACCCGTGCCATTCCAGGCGCGTGGGGGCGCGTGCGTGGTCCAAAAATTATTTTAAAAATATGGTTGTGATCGTGAGGTTGTGTAGGTCACGTTGGTATATTCATTTGTCCATTTTGAGCAATGCATGAGAAGTTATTTTGAATGGACGGTTATGTGCTTTAAAGTTAACGTTTTTGTAGTTAATTCGCATATAGGTGACACGTATCCCGAGGACGAGCGTGCACATTCGAGGCAGGGGGGCTACGACCCTTCTACATACCAGTGAGTGGGCTTTTGTTTTCCGTATATACCTATATACATTTATATTCCCAGAAATTGATTTAAAAAGGGTTATTTGCCTTATGCCATGTACTTTATTATTTATCGTTTATGCATCGTTGCATGCATTATTTGTGGCATACATATACATATGCATATGTTACATATATTTATGTGTGGGTGCTGTGGAGGCATAGGTAAGTGCCAGGTAAGCGTTAATTAACGATTGCATTACATAGTGTTTAGAGATGCTTAGAGAGCTCATAACCTGCACCCCCGGTGTTAGTGCTCCCGCCCAGAGTAGGGCACAGTCCTTCACGTGTTGTTCACCTCCCGCACCATACGCTCAGCTTGGATCCAAGTTAGGTGCATAGGCCTGTCGTACAGACCACAGTAGGTGGTTCCGACTCGTAGGTGACCCGCGATTATTCGCACAGCCTTCACGTGATCGTAGCACTAGAGCGTGTATACATGTTACACCCAGGCCTGTCGTACAGACCCTTTAGGTGGTTCCGACTCGTGGGCAGGTTTAGTTATTGAGATTGACATTTGAGCTCTATATACAGCCGTACAGGTCACGTTAGGTGACTCCGGCTGCCAGAGGATTGTGTGATTGATACGATTTACACCTGAGCACTGGCAGATCATTAGGAGATTTTGACATAGCATATATTGAACATGATTGGCATACCCTTGAGCATGTTTGAGTATATCTATACATACGTACATATGTTATTTTCTGGGAAGTATACAGGTTTTACGGCGAGGGGTTAGATTGTGTTTTATTAAATGGTTTTCAAAGAGCTTTGTTTTTGCCCACTCACACTTTTGTTTTGCGCCCCTCCAGGTTCTAGTAGCTTAGCCGTTGCGGTGGTTTCCCTTGCGAGCTTTTCGGCGTTCTGACAGACACTCTACATTGTAGGTTCGCCTTCGGGCGTACTACGGTTGTTATTTTATTTGGACTGCTATAGACCTGCTCTGAATTTGTATCACACTAACTAGCACTTATCCTAGTACTAGAATGCTAGTTTTTAATTATTCGTACTTTTATATTACTACTCTATTAGCTTCCGCACGTGCACATGGCTACGTCGCCTTCGTGTGACGGCCAGCACGCTCCTACCTCGGTCGGGGTGTGTCAGTTTGGTATCAGAGCCTAGGTTTGGCAGTCCTGTGTCCTTGTGAGTATTCTAATAATTTTGGTGTCTTCTGTCAGAACTATGCCGCCTCGTCGGGAACCCCGTCGCTCTTCTGAGCCTACGTTCCCCGATATTACTCAATTGGGGGAAGCTTTTGCTACAGCCCTTCAGGCAGTGATGCGCCCTCCCCAGAGGACTCCTCTGGAAACTATGTACAATCTGAAGTTGGATAAGTTTAAGGGCAGTGAGGGACCCGAGAACGCAGAGCGCTGGCTAGAACACATAGAGAAGACTTTTCGGGTGCTACATAATCAGGGGAACTTGCCTATGGAGAGATGGGTTGAGACGACCGCTTGGTTTCTTGATACGGAGTCGGCAGCTTGGTGGGAGCAGGAACTTCGTAGGTTGACTCCGGATCAGAGGGTCGAGTGGAATGTTTTTACGAGGTTGTTTAGGAGAAGGTATGTGCCCCCTGAGTATATTGACCGTAAGAAACAGGAGTTTTCCGAACTGAAACAGCGGAAGATGTCAGCGAATGAGTACTACCGTAAGTTTACGGACTTGTCCCGTTACCACCCTGATGTCGCTGGTAATCCGGCGGAGATGCTCCGTCTTTTCCGTTTGGGCACTAGGAAGAAGTGGCGTTCTATGGCGTCTGCAATCCACAGCGAGACTTATCGGGACTTCTATGAGATACTACTGAGGATCGAGGATTCGGAGAATATGTCGAGCGATACTGATGAAGAAAAGGACGGCAACCAGAAGAAAGATGACAAAGGTAAAGGTCAAGCATCGCTTGGGCCCCGTCAGACTCAGAACTTCAAGAGAGGTGGAGCTAGTTCTAGTTCTTCGAGTGGTGGCTTCAGTGCCACTGGGCAGGGTCGTGGAGGTAGATTTTCTGGTGGCGCTAGAGGCCAGAGGCAGGGCGATGGTGGGCGAGGCAGAGCCCCAGTTTGTCGTAGGTGTAACAACCGGCATTTCGGTGAGTGTAGACGTGGTAGCAATGGTTGCTTCACATGTGGACAGGTGGGACATAGAGCGGCACATTGTCCCCAGGGCCAGCAGCAGCAGAAACCACAGCAGACCTTTATGCCACCACCTGCACCACTCCAGCAAATCCAGGGTCCTAGTGGTTACGGACAGGCAGGTCGAGGTGGTGCCTACCACTACCAGGGTGATGCTGTACCCTATGCCTCGGGACAGTATCAGTATCCTCAGGACCCCTACTCCCAGGGTAGTTACCCTCAGTATTCGGGCGGCTATATGCCGTATCCTCCAGCTCCAGCCGGCACTTCTCAATGGTATCAGGGAGGACAGTTTCAGACAGGAGAGATTGCTACCAGTAGTGCAGGGTCTTCGAGACAGACCGGTCAGCCCAGTCAGGGGCGTGGTACACAGAGTCGTGGTGCTCAGGCGAGCAGAGGTCGTGGCGGACGGCAGCAGGGCCAGGGGCGTATACACAACATTTCTTTGCAGGATACTCAGAACAACCCGGATCTGATTATGGGTACGTTAAATATTCTTGGTTATTTTGCTAGAGTCTTAATTGATTGTGGAGCTACACATTCTGTGATTTCTCATACATTTGCTCAAGTGACGCAACCTCGCCCCACACCCCTAGGGTATGATTTAGAGTTCGCTATGCCTAGAGGGGAGAGATGTATTGTGGATCGCGTGTACCCAGGTTGTCCAGTGATAGTGGAGGGCGTGGTTATGCCCGCTGATCTTATCCCGTTAGATATTGTGGATTTTGATGTGATTTTGGGCGCGGATTGGTTGCACCCCAATCGTGCCAATATTGATTGTTACGGGAAGATAGTTACATTTCGTCGTCCTGGACTACCCGTGGTTACCTTTGTTGGTGAGCAGAGTGGGGTGAGACATGGTGTTATTTCGGCGCTACGAGCGAAAAAGTTGTTGACTAAGGGTTGTCAGGGGTATTTAGCCCATGTGGTGTTGGATGAGGTTCCTCCTTGTGGTGTTGAGGACGTGAGGGTCGTCCGACACTTTCCAGATGTTTTTCCCGGGGAATTGCCTGGATTACCACCAGATCGAGATTTGGAGTTCACTATCGAGTTGCTTCCAGGTACTAATCCTATTTCGTTGACTCCTTACCGTATGGCACCTGCTGAATTAAGGGAATTGAAAGTGCAACTGCAAGAATTAGTGGATAAAGGATTCATTCAGCCTAGTACTTCACCTTGGGGTGCTCCAGTGTTATTCGTAAGGAAGAAGGATGGAACCTTGAGACTGTGCATCGACTACAGGCAACTCAATCGGGTGACGATTAAAAACCGTTATCCCTTGCCTCGTATCGATGATTTGTTTGATCAGCTGAGAGGTGCTTGCGTGTTCTCTAAGATAGACTTGAGGTCTGGTTACTATCAGCTGAAGATCAGTAGGGATGATGTCCCTAAGACGGCGTTCAGGACTCGTTACGGTCATTACGAGTTTCTGGTTATGCCATTTGGGTTGACGAATGCACCAGCCGCTTTCATGGATTTGATGAACCGAGTATTCCAGCCTTACTTGGATAGATTTGTCATTGTCTTTATTGACGATATTCTGGTGTATTCTAAGTCGAAAGCGGAGCATGTTCGACATCTTACTTTGGTGTTAAAGAGGTTGAGGGAACACCAACTATATGCTAAGTTTAGCAAGTGCCAGTTCTGGTTAGACCAAGTTGCGTTCTTGGGGCACGTCATTTCTGCTCAGGGTATTTTGGTTGACCCTCAGAAAGTTGCAGCGGTAGAGAATTGGGAGCAACCGCGAACCGTCACCGAGGTGAGAAGTTTCCTTGGATTGGCAGGGTATTATCGGAGATTCGTTAAGGATTTTTCGGTGATTGCCTTACCACTGACGAGGTTAACAAGGAAGGATGTTAAATTTGAGTGGGATGATAGGTGTGAACAGAGTTTCCAACAGTTGAAGCATTGTCTCACTCATGCACCTGTTTTGGCACTCCCAGACGATAGCGGTGATTTCGAGGTTTATAGCGATGCTTCCTTGAATGGTTTGGGATGTGTATTGATGCAGCAGGGTAGGGTGATTGCTTATGCTTCGCGGCAGTTGAAACCTCATGAGATGAATTACCCTACACATGATTTGGAGTTGGCTGCTATCATTTTTGCGTTGAAGTTGTGGAGACACTATCTTTACGGAGAAAAGTGCAGGATCTTTACAGATCACAAGAGTCTCCAGTATCTCTTTACTCAGAAGGAACTTAATCTTCGTCAGCGGAGGTGGTTGGAGTTGCTCAGCGATTACGACTGTACGATTGATTATCACCCTGGTCGTGCGAATGTAGTTGCTGATGCACTTAGCCGAAAGTCTCAAGGCCGCATTAATGCGTTGTATGCAAGCCGTATTCCTCTTTTGGCGGACTTGCGTGCTACAGGAGTGAGGTTAGAAGTTGAAGATCGAGATGTGGCTTTACTTGCTAATTTTCAGGTTAGGCCTATCTTAGTCGATCGGGTGCTTGCGGCTCAAGTAGCTGATGAGCAGACTCAAGAATTAATCCAAGCTCGAGAGCAAGGAAGGAGGCGAGACCTCAGAGTTCGTGATTCGGATGGCATGTTGATGCTAGAGGGTAGAATGTTCGTGCCGAATGTCGTGGATTTAAAGAAAGAAATTCTGGATGAAGCACATATATCGGCTTACGCCATGCATCCAGGAGCTACTAAAATGTACCATACCATTCGACCATTTTATTATTGGCCGGGTATGAAAAGGGAGATAGCCGAGTATGTGAGTAGGTGTGCCGTTTGTCAGCAGGTTAAGGCGGAAAGGAAAAAGCCGTTTGGATTATTGCAGCCGCTTCCCGTTCCCGAGTGGAAATGGGAGAATATTACCATGGATTTTGTGTACAAGTTGCCGCGTACACATAATGGCTTTGACGGCATTTGGGTGATCGTTGATCGACTCACTAAGTCGGCTCATTTTATTCCAGTGAGAGAGAAGTATTCTTTGAGCCGTTTAGCGGAGTTGTTCATCTCGAAGGTTGTGAAGTACCACGGTGTTCCTGTGAGTATTGTCTCGGATCGTGACCCACGATTTACATCGAAGTTTTGGGTAGCTTTCCAAGAAGCCTTGGGCACGAGATTACTTTATAGTACGGCGTATCATCCACAGACCGACGGACAGTCAGAGAGAACTATACAGACTTTGGAGGATATGCTGCGAGCTTCGGTGTTGCAGTTTGGTGATGCTTGGCACCAGCGGTTGGATTTGATGGAATTTGCCTATAATAATAGTTTTCATTCCAGTATTGGCATGGCACCATTTGAGGCTTTGTATGGTAGAGCTTGTCGTACACCGTTGTGTTGGTCAGAAGTCGGAGAAAGGGTCTTAGTAGGTCCGGAGATTGTTGAGGAGACTACCCAGAACGTCCAGGTAATCAAGACTAATTTGAAAGCGGCACAGGACAGACAAAAGAGTTTAGCGGATCGGCATGCTACAGACAGGGTGTACGAAGTCGGAGATTGGGTATTTTTGAAGCTTTCGCCGTGGAGAGGTGTAGTAAGATTTGGGAAGAAGGGAAAATTAAGTCCACGGTACATCGGACCATACATGGTCGTGGAGCGAGTTGGTGAGGTAGCTTACAGGTTGGAGTTACCTCCGGAGCTAGCCAGAGTGCATAACGTTTTCCACGTGTCTATGCTCCGACACTATGTTGCTGATCCATCTCATGTGATACCTCCTCAACCGTTAGAAATTAATCCAGACTTGACGTATGACGAGGAACCGGTGACGATCATCGATTGGAAAGAGAAGGTTCTGCGGAACAAGACGGTGAAATTAGTGAAGGTTTTGTGGAGGAACCATTCCGTTGAGGAAGCGACGTGGGAGACAGAAGATCGGATGAGGGATTTGTATCCTAGATTGTTCTTTGGCTACTAAGGGCTTTATTTGGTCGTTTTGAATTTCGGGACGAAATTTTATTAAGGTGGGTAGGTTGTGACATCCCGTCCCGGGATTATTAACACGTACGTATGAAATTACAATTTTGCCCCTAGTGTGTTTTCGTTACTTAGTGGGGTGTTTTGTGTGTTGTGGCATGTGTTGGGCCACACACACACCTGCACTCTCTGCCCTTCCCTTTCCCTCTGTCTCTCTCCCTCCCGTGTCTCTCTCTTTCCCCTTCTTCTTCACCATATATGTACGGACCAAACCCAAAACCACCCAAAACCTTGCAGATCGAGGGAACCAAGTACACCATCGTGATGGTGAGGCCGAGAGGAGTCTAGTGGTGCCATTTTCAGGTGAGAAACCAGTCGTTTTCACGTCGATCTCGTAAGCTCCGTTTTGAGCACTGTTCATGCAAACTTAATCTAGTATGTTTTTGGACATTCTAAGCTTGTAGATGTGTTAGTGAGGCCTCAAGGAGCTTGGGAATGCTTCGTTGGGTGAATTTGGACGTCGGGAAAGCTTAGTTTCAAAGTTGGCCGAACTTGGATCGTTGTTGCAGGTGAGATTCTTTGATTTTTAGGCCTTAAAAGTAGTCTAACGTGATTCTACTAGTCCTAAGCTTCATTTTGGTATAAAGAACGTGAAAAATGGTTGAAAAACGAGTGAGAAAACGAAGTTTGAAAAATTTCCAGTTTTCCGGCGACGGCGCCGGCGACGGCGGCGGCGGCGGCGGCGGCGCAGGCGGCGGCGGCTCGCCGGAGAAGACAGGGGAATATTCCGTTGGACTTAACGGAATATTCCTACAGGACTAACGGCGTCAGTCAACGGAATATTCCGTCAGTCAACGGAATATTCCGTCGGTGTGCCGTGCACGTGGCCGCGCATGGGGGCGCGTGGACCCGTGCCATTCCAGGCGCGTGGGGGCGCGTGCGTGGTCCAAAAATTATTTTAAAAATATGGTTGTGATCGTGAGGTTGTGTAGGTCACGTTGGTATATTCATTTGTCCATTTTGAGCAATGCATGAGAAGTTATTTTGAATGGACGGTTATGTGCTTTAAAGTTAACGTTTTTGTAGTTAATTCGCATATAGGTGACACGTATCCCGAGGACGAGCGTGCACATTCGAGGCAGGGGGGCTACGACCCTTCTACATACCAGTGAGTGGGCTTTTGTTTTCCGTATATACCTATATACATTTATATTCCCAGAAATTGATTTAAAAAGGGTTATTTGCCTTATGCCATGTACTTTATTATTTATCGTTTATGCATCGTTGCATGCATTATTTGTGGCATACATATACATATGCATATGTTACATATATTTATGTGTGGGTGCTGTGGAGGCATAGGTAAGTGCCAGGTAAGCGTTAATTAACGATTGCATTACATAGTGTTTAGAGATGCTTAGAGAGCTCATAACCTGCACCCCCGGTGTTAGTGCTCCCGCCCAGAGTAGGGCACAGTCCTTCACGTGTTGTTCACCTCCCGCACCATACGCTCAGCTTGGATCCAAGTTAGGTGCATAGGCCTGTCGTACAGACCACAGTAGGTGGTTCCGACTCGTAGGTGACCCGCGATTGTTCGCACAGCCTTCACGTGATCGTAGCACTAGAGCGTGTATACATGTTACACCCAGGCCTGTCGTACAGACCCTTTAGGTGGTTCCGACTCGTGGGCAGGTTTAGTTATTGAGATTGACATTTGAGCTCTATATACAGCCGTACAGGTCACGTTAGGTGACTCCGGCTGCCAGAGGATTGTGTGATTGATACGATTTACACCTGAGCACTGGCAGATCATTAGGAGATTTTGACATAGCATATATTGAACATGATTGGCATACCCTTGAGCATGTTTGAGTATATCTATACATACGTACATATGTTATTTTCTGGGAAGTATACAGGTTTTACGGCGAGGGGTTAGATTGTGTTTTATTAAATGGTTTTCAAAGAGCTTTGTTTTTGCCCACTCACACTTTTGTTTTGCGCCCCTCCAGGTTCTAGTAGCTTAGCCGTTGCGGTGGTTTCCCTTGCGAGCTTTTCGGCGTTCTGACAGACACTCTACATTGTAGGTTCGCCTTCGGGCGTACTACGGTTGTTATTTTATTTGGACTGCTATAGACCTGCTCTGAATTTGTATCACACTAACTAGCACTTATCCTAGTACTAGAATGCTAGTTTTTAATTATTCGTACTTTTATATTACTACTCTATTAGCTTCCGCACGTGCACATGGCTACGTCACCTTCGTGTGACGGCCAGCACGCTCCTACCTCGGTCGGGGTGTGTCACACACAAATTGTATCAAGCAAGGAAAATCGTCCACGAAAAAAATTGTGTTCAAATCTTGACAAAGCAATGAAAATCCTAAAAAGATCAGATATATGTCTATGATATCAGCAGTTCAGCACATAAGGAGCTGAGACAAACACAAAATTAAATGCAAAAGACCACCAAATGCAGGATCGAATGCAAAAACTTTGAGATCGGCCTTGGAAAAAACTATATTTGGGAAAAATGGGAGAGAGGAAGAGAATAAATTTGGGTCACTAAATTTTGAAGAGAAATAGACACGCATGCAATAAAATTCCATACACAAATAAGAAAATGAAAAAAAAAAAAAAAACAGAAAACCAACTCTTATTTATATATGCGCACACACACACATATAAAATCTTCAAGAAGAAATTAAAACAAGTAATATGAAAAATATATCAATAAATAAAAGAGCAAAGCAAGATGCCATTTGCTAAGAGAGACTTTTACCAGGGTTCGATGATTTTGCATGCCTTGGAGGAAGCCCACCACCCATACGTTCCATTTCTGTCACTGCTTTTGCTATCTCTGTCTCTCTTCTCTCTCTCTCTCTCTCTCTCTCTCTCTATCTATCTTTCTCTCTCTAGTTCTCTCTGAAACATGTTTTATATTTTTTTATCTGTGTCCGTTGAAAGGGCAGGAATCTAGTCAAGTGAATTTATATCTAGCTAGAACTAGCAGGGGTGGAGTCCAAGTGGCAAACCGGCGTTGTAAACAAGAAACCCAAAAATGCCGGTCATAACACGCGTTTGTGAGTTGTGATTGGACAAGGGGGATGATTTTACCGGAAGTAATAGGTTGTCCGGTCAATTGCCCTTGAATTTTTTTTTATTTTATTACCTAAAGAGCAATGTAATGAGCTTTTAACCAGTAAGAGATGTCAAATTTTGAATTTAAAATTTAAATTTAACAGCTTATGTGGCATTTTGACATATTTTCATGTTTTGCTCTCCAACTGATATGTCAAATTAAACTATTATTTTATTACATTATTTTTTTTTCTTAATTTTTGTCTTATACCTTAAATTTTACATATAAATAATTCAAAATAAAAGTCATATTAATTAATACTAATACAAATAATCCAACAAAATACAACCCCTTAATTGAAAATAAAAGAAATAAAAATCCAACTCAATAATCATCACCTCTGCAGCAACTCCATAAGCAAGCATCCTCATAGCAGCAATGACCTTTTGTAAAGGTGATAAACCAAGATGACCCGATCGATCCTTTTTTTTAGCAAAGTTTGAGTCATAGACTTCTACCACACTTACAATTCGAAGGAAAAGAGATCGACTCATCCAAAATCTCCTTCGAAATTAGTAAAAAAAATTTGAAGCTGCTATCAAATTTGACAGCAAGCCCATTTTCTATCATTCCATGTCATGCCACATAAGATTTGCCATTTCGGTTGGAAACAATTAGTGGCTATCTTTTTTTACTGTTATAGCTTATGTGGACAATTTGGCATCTCCTTTGGAGATGCTATAATGTTTATTTCAATGGCACCTGAAAAGTTTAAGTAATGTTTGGAAGACTAAATTTATAAACAAAATTTTATAAATTAAATGATATGAAAGTTGATAAATATGTTTAGTTAAGTTTGCAAATTGTGTCAACATATTAGTCTCTATTACTCTCAAAGTTTAGGATAAAAGAGTTTGGCTTTTTTTGGGATGTAAGAATCCCGAGGATCCACCAATCATGTCCGTTCATCGTACATTGTGCGGTCAGAAATCATTATAAATTTTTTTATTTAAAATTAAATATAAACTATACCAGATGAAAACTGGTTGCACGATGTATGATGAACAAACACGATTAGAAGATCCCCGGGATCCTAACAAATAGGATCCTCATTCAATAAACTGTTATTTATTTTTGTTTATGCAGTTGTTTGCAATGAATACAGATCTTCTCTGGATCTAAAAAAACTGAGCCTAAGGATCAAATGATCGGGGCCATTGAAATTTGATCTAACAGCTATAAACAGGAGGCCCTTTAAAAGTTATAATAATTGTAGCTGTTGTATTAAATTTCAACGGCCTAGATCATTTGATCCTTATGATCAATTTTTTTTAAATCTAGAGAGGATCTGTAATCGTTTGCAATTGCAATGTACTCTCTAAAAATGTAATTTTCTTAAGTCAAAGCATCCTATCATTTTATCGTTGATGGTCACATAGTCTAACACTTTTCTTGTTTTTATTTATTTTTTCTTAAATAAAAAATAAAATGTGTTAGTTGATGCAATCAATGAATTCATTAACTAGTGCATTGTTGTATGTAAAATTACCATATGTGGTAAATTATTTACGTCTTTTACAAAATTAGGAGATTCCAAATTCATCAATCTCATTATGGAAGGGGTAAATTATTTTCCTTTTGTGCTCGAAGGTCCCAAATTTAAGAATACCACACAGAGAATTTAGGTTTGTCTTAGCATGAGCGATTTTTACTTTCTGCATCAGAATAAATTTCTATAAATTATTTATGATAGTTGGAGGTTAATGACCAATTATCACCTTCTGCGACCATAGGTTAACCTACATCTCGTATAGCTAGCTACAACCACAGGTTTATTTTCACCATATGGTCAACATACATCTCATATAGCTAACTATGACCATAGGTTTATTTTCACCACATGGTCAACATACATCTTGTATAGCTAGCTACGACCATAGGTTTATTGCAGGTACCAATATAGTAGAGGCTAGATAGTCTAGTAGACGCTAGTCATCAATCATGTAGTTGCCATTTTACTTGCTTGCTATACAACTTGAATGATGTTATGTGTATGATTGAGTTACTTACTTTGGTTTGATGAGAGTTGAGATATGAAATTTATTACTATAATGGTAGTATTATTATTATGTAATTTTTTACTCATATGTAATTTTAAAACGGGGGTTAGTATGTTTAAATGAGGTTGACTAGATAAACTTGATCCACTGACACATTGTTTTGTCAACCCCTTAGGACATAGCGAGAACAAGGAAACTTCTAGGAGTGACAAGTGGGCTTGCCAGTGAGGCTTCCACTTATGGACTTGGGTGATGATCTCTTTACTGCAATTTTATCCAGTTTGTAATAATTGCATGTTTGTACTTTTGATTATGCATGGCACTGCACTACACCACTTTGTGTTAACTGTTGTATGATCTACTGTCTGTTCCGGATGATGTGATAATAATGGGATGTACCCCTTGACTTCTATCCATAAATCGCTTTTCCGGTCCAATACTTTTGGCCTAAACTTCTTAGCTCGAGGTTATTAAAGAATAAATTTAGGCTAATTTTTTTAAGTAAAATTATGTACACTATTATAATTTAATTTTATGAACATTTTAACCAAAAATATTTAAATTTCGACAAATATTGAAAAATCATTAAATTTGGGTGAATTCTTAGTTAAATAATAAATTATTTTAATTATTTTAGTCGTTGGATTTAAATTTGGGCTGTTAGATCTTTTTTTATATCGTTGGATTTGATCATATTAGATATCAGCTGTTGGATTCAATGACATTATAAATATAAAACAAAAACATTAACTAAATTAAATGTGGACCGTTGGATAACCAACGACCGTTTGAATTTCAGCCATTGATCAATCAGAAGAGTCGTTGGCTCACTTTTCTTAGCCAACAATTGCTGGTGTCACGCCCCAATCCCGACATACATCCAAGATCAACATGTGACGTCAACACATCCCTGTTTATTTAACATGTCTTGTCTCCGAGACAAGACCAAAGCACAATCAATGTTTTAACCACGCATTCATTTTGTTTTATTTCATTGCTACCTTGAACCTTTGCGTTAGACTGCCTATGTACCCTAAGAAGGGATCAAGTCATTCATAGTTCACCATTCACTACACTCTGACATTTCTCAAAGTACGTGTAAGCAGAAAAGCATAACATTCCTCAATTAATTATTAGAACTTGACAAGCATGAAATTACTAGATTCAGGGCTACATAACAAACCCACATGACAATCAAGATTTCCATTTCATCCATCTCATAAATCACTATGTTTCAACATAATATTGCAATTTATAGCACCCAACATCTCAATGAACAACCAATGAAGCACAATATTATTCTCTAGCCACATTGGTCAACGAATCTGATCATAGTAATAACAATCATATCCACAATCACTCCAATTAATCAATCCCAAGAATCAAAGATGCACGATATTAACATTTAACTACGTTAATCAATCAATAAGATCACATATCAATTCATGAAATTTAATAAAGGAATTCTACATAATTCCCTACTTGGATTCCTAATAATAACATGATAAATCTAATTTATAAACGCGTCTTCTATGAGCAATCCCTATTCACTCGAATCTAGGGTCGGACTAACCTTATGAAAATGAGCAAGAGTAGGGATTTTAGACCACTCAACAAAATCTAACTAAAATATGGTTGCCTATCGAAATGTACCAAGTACAACTAATCCTCATGACCCTTAGAACACGTATGGTCCCCCATTGCGGATATACCAAGTAGAACCATAGGCATAATCTAATAGTACAAGTATGGTCCCCCATTGCGGATATACCAAGCAGAACCATAGGCATAATCTAATGGTACAAGCAGTGATACCAAGCATGATCACCCTTCAAATACATATGGTCCCCTCTCATAGATATACCAAGTAGGACCACATCCTATCTCTAGGTAATGATCACCCACTACTACAAAAGAGACAATCACTGGCGGTGTGCAAACCGACAAGAAACCCCAATTATTGTCGGATTTTTGGTATAAATCCGACATCAAATCATGCATTGTTGCATAGAGGAATCGACACCATTGCTAGCATCACGAAAAGGGCATTGACGTCGGTTAGTCCTCTTAATCCACCACCATGAAGCAAAGTAATATAAAATAAAAAAGAATAACAGCGTCGGTTAAAAGTGACATCGAACTTTACATTGCTTAGAAGCAACATTATAATATCAAACTACTGTCGGTTCTAACCAACATTACCTTGCATTTGGATAAATAAAATAATTATTAT
Source organism: Pyrus x bretschneideri (assembly GCF_019419815.1). Taxonomy (NCBI): domain Eukaryota; kingdom Viridiplantae; phylum Streptophyta; class Magnoliopsida; order Rosales; family Rosaceae; genus Pyrus; species Pyrus x bretschneideri. The sequence continues at coordinate 2,748,587 of NW_025999820.1, read as the reverse complement.
GATGTGGCCAATAAGCGACACTAAATATATTAATAAAAAAAAAATTGGCTTCAGTTTTTCGTTATTAATAATTAAAAAATTATAAAAGATAATTCCCACCATATTTCATATATAGGCCAAAGCAAACATGAATAAAACTATTAACAATAACAATAGTACCAAACACTAACAATTATCCACCATAACTACAATTAACTACAATTCTTAAAAATGTACAATCCATACATATTCTTCCTAGACTCTTGCAAAGGATTTTGACCCAGTGGTGCGGTTCATTGTTTTCAATAGCCGATTATAATTATTTTTTTTACAGCAATCTCCTGAAAAATAAGAGAATTTATTACACAAATTTCAAGGTATAATAAAATAAATCATAAACGGAAGATTTGTGTGATCTCTAACATCTATCGCTACATATTTTGGAAAAACACTAGAATTATCACTAATGCATTTTCCAGATGAATCAAATGAGCAAGGCAGTTCTTTCGAATTGGGAATTGAGGATTTGTGTCTCCGTTGAGTTGATCCTTATAAATACAGGAAAAAACAATTACAAACCAAGAAACAAAAATCAATTTTCAATTTAAGCATAATACTAGTTAGAATACAAAGCTGAAACTGAAATTAATAATCATAATAATTTAAAAATGAACCAACTTTGAACTCTTCACCTTCGAAATGGAGTTCCTCAAAATGTTGATCTTCAAAATGTTGATCCATAGCAAAAGTTAATGGAAGGAAAAAGAGAAAAACTGAAACGGAGGAAGAAAGGAGAAGAAGGAGAAAAAGGAGAAGAATACGAAATACGTAAATTATAATAGTGAAATCCAAGAACGGGATTTCACATCTGGACACACCCACGTGGGTTGGGCTGCCCTTTGCAGCAATGATAAATGTTGGACCGCATCGTTCATAGAAGGGAAAATTTAGAACTTACTCCAAGGGTTGGAGTTAGTCTAAGGGGAGGGGCTAGAGATAGGCTTAGCCTCACAATGGACTAGCAATAATGTGGTTCAAATTCGCCTTTGGCCAGAATTGAACCTCAAGTCTCTCATTTATAAATGAAGAGGAATACCACTAGACCGTAGTACTAAATAACAAATTAGCAGTTAGATCAACCTAGAGGTAACGTTAAGAGCTTTTTGATGAGAAATGACGATATTTTATCTAAAGGGTGTTTGTGTACGACTTAAATTGACAAAAAATTAATATAATGCTTCAAATATAAACATAGAGATGAAATTGGCAGCTTTTAAAGTGTTTAAGAAAAATAGTTTAACGACCTAATTTTTACTCTGAATAATTTGGGGACTAAAATATCATACTAGACTGTAGTATTAAGTAGTAAATTGGTAGTTATTAAATCTGCAACTTAGTGGTAACGTTAAGAGCTTATGGATGAGAAAATGACGATATTTCCTCTAAAGGGTGTCCTGTGTTTAACTTAAATTGACAAAAAAATAAATAATATAATTGCTTTGAATATAAAAGTAGAGATGAAATTGACAGCTTTTAAAATGTTTAAGAAAAACAGTTGACCTAATTCTGCTTTGAATAATTCGGGACTAAATCGACATTTATTACAGCGTTTACATACAACCAAGCTCTAGTTGAACTTTCTTCGGATTCACAAATCATCTAAACTTAGCTTATTAGTTTTTTGGAACAGAAAAAAGCGAAAGATGATACGCTAAAGTTCAATCGAAGAATCAGGGCCTTATGCTTCTAAATTAATTATTAATCACGATCGCATGTACAACTTCATTGCTGCAACAACGAAGGGAAGCAACAACCAGAGGTTGAAAACTAGTCAGACGTACGTACACCATCACGCAAACTTGCCGTTGGAGACGCTCTGAATATGCAAAGGCTTCTTATATGACTGCAACTAGAGAGAAGAACATACCACGCTGAGAGATGAAGCAGCCATACATGCACCGGCAAGCCACGGTGGTAGTCCAATTCCAGTGAAAGGGAACAAGACTCCAGCTGCGACTGGCATGCCAAGGATATTGTAGCCCGGACCCAGACAAAATTCAATCGAATTCATGACATAGTTTTTTTGGAGAGATCTGTGGCTGTAACTACATCTTCCAAGTTGCTATTCATCAGAACTATATCAGCGGCTTCTATAGCTACGTAGGTGCTAGCACCAATTGCCATGCCAACATCTGCTGCAACCAAAGCTGGAGAGTTATTAATTCCATCTCTCACCATTGCCACCGCCATTCCTTTCATCTGCAGCCAATTTCAGTTAACTGTTAGAAATGGCTAAACAAACTTAATATAATAATGTTTGAAAATTTCTTAAAAACATCGGTTTAATATAGATAAGTCATTTGAATCTGCAAACCAGAATAAAACAGCGTGTGTAGCTGGGTATTGTAATTTATTCACACCACCTTCGTAACTATTCCATAATCGTACCTGCAATTCTTTGATTCTATCAGCTTTACCCAGTGGATCCGTCTCAGCGTACACCTTATCAATGCCAACCTCCTTCGCTATGGCTGCTGCTGTAGCCCAGTTATCACCAGTAACCATGATGCTAGTAATGTTCATCGAGTGAAGATAAGAGATGACCCGCGCAGCCTCTGGCTTCACTGGATCAGTTACAGCAAAAGACCCGGCAATCTTTCCATCAATGGCAACCAACACATATGTTCGAGCCATTCTCAACCTCAGGACCAACCTGGACATTATTATGCGCATGAGTTTCTTGTTCCCAACCAAAACCATTTTGTCACCAACTCTTCCACCAACGCCGCCAGCTCCTGTGAGCACCTCAAAATCCTCAGCCTCCATCACATGTTCAGTTGATCCAAACGGCTTTTGCAGCCTCTTAGCATGCTCCACCACCGATTACGCTATTGGGTGTTCACTATTTGCCTACATATTTCTCACATAGAGGAATGTTAGCATGATTGACAAATCAATTTTACGATAGCATAAACAGTGATTTATCTCATCCTAACTACTCTACAAACACTAACATTTTTAATGCAACTATGCAAATGAAGCTTTTAATGTACAAATTTGAAAAATATGCACCAATGTCTGTGGCAATAGAGACAGGACGGAACTCCTCCATTGAGTAATTGGAGAAGAGCACTGCATTGACCACCACGGGTTTTCCAATTGTCAGAGTCCCTGTTTTATCAAAGACAACCGTTTTCACCTGCAGGCATCAAACACATGTTAGTAAACATCCAGACATCAATAAAGTGCCAAATGCTAAAAAATGTATCAACCTTCATGACTTAGGTACCATCTATTCTACTTTTAGAAAGGAAAAAAAAAAATTAACAAAAAGAACGAAACAATTATTAGCCTTGTTATCAGAAAAGGAGTTGGGGAGAACTCTCCTCAGTGAGAGCTGTTATCTACAAGAAACAGGGAAACTTGGCGAGTATGGCTTGCTGACATGGACAAGGTGCATACAGCCACCAATCGTTCCATAACCAAAGAGTCATATGAGACAAATTCCAACCATGAAATGATAGTTGCATGTTCAATCCCAATACATACAGAAAGAACATCCTTCATACCCAATGACACAGATTGCATTTAGTTTTATGTCAAGAGCCTAAACGTTGACAGGACAGAGACAGAGCGTTTCACTGGTTAGAAATGAAGTGCATAACCTATTATATTATGAAACTATGTTGGTAGCATAGGTCATAATACAAAATGACCAGACCAATATGAGGAGAGCAACTTCATAACAAATGAAAGATGAGAAAACGAACTACACTTGCACCCTCAGACATATGGATAATATCTAATCAGTAATTGTCATTTCCTAATACCAAAACAAACAGGTTTTCGGCGTCCTCAAAAGGAAGAGTAAGTAGGAACAAGTATAATGAAGCTACACCGAAAAAACATGAAAATAAAATGCATGAAAAGTTGAAAACCCAGATTCTGAATTGAAAAACAATTTGTTTCCCAAGATAAGGTGGTCATTTCCTATTGCAACCATTACTACCATAGAGGGGTTGCTAGTCCCAAGGCACAAAGGCAAGCAACCACTAATACTGAGATACCGAATTGTAATGCCAGCTCAAATTTATCCATGCCTTTTGAATTTTCCGGAAAAAGACCAAATTCTACAGGAATGAACCATCCAAGCCATGTCAAAAATGCAACAATGACAACCTAATGTAGGAAAGAAAAAAAGAATCAATCATGCAACTGAAAAATTGTCATAATACGTGGTGTAATGACAAAATAATGCAGAAAATAAAGCAAAAAAAAAAAAAAAAAAAAAAAAAAACAGAATATTTAATTTTATTCTGACAAGGAAGAAATACATTTAACTTCCTCCAAAAATCTAACACACAAATAAATACAAAAAAACACGAACACACACAAACTATATCAAGCAGGGAAAATCGCCCACAAAAAAAAATTGTGTTAAAATCTTGACAAAACAATGAAAATCCTAAAAAGATTAGGGATATGTCTGTGATATTTGCAGTTTAGCACATTAGGAGCTGAGACAAAAAAAAATTAAATGTAAAAGACCACCAAATGCAAGATTGAATGCAAAAACTTTGAGATCGGCCTTGGACAAAAAAACTGTATTTGGGAAAAATGGGAGAGTGGAAAAGAATAAATTTGGGTCTCTAAATTTTGAAGAGAAATAGCCATGCGTGCAATAAAATTCCATAAACAAATAAGAAAATGAAAAACAAATAATCAGAAAACCAACTCTTATTTTATATATGCGCACACACACATATATATAAAATCATCAAGAATAAATTAAAACAAGTAATATGAAAAATATATCAATAAATAAAAGAGCAAAACAAGATGCCATTTGCTAAGAGAGACTTTTACCAGGGTTTGATGATTTTGCATGCCTTGGAGGAAGCCCACCACCCATACGTTCCATTTCTGTTATTGCTTTTGCTATCTCTCTCTCTCTCTCTCTCTCTCTCTCTCTCTCTACTTCACTACCTCTATCTTTCTCTCTCTAGTTCTCTCTGAAACATGTTTTATATTTTTTTATCTGTGTCCGTTGAAAGGGCAGGAGTCTAAGGGCTGGTTTGGTATTGCTGTGCTTTGAAAAAAAGCTGCTTCTGATGTGCTGTGAGAATAAGCAGCTGTGAAATAAAGCAGCATAGTGTTTGGTAAACTTTTTTGTAAAAGTGCTTTTGAAGAAAAAAAAGCAGTATTAGAGTGTTTGGTAAACTTTTATGTAAAACAGATGTGAAAAAAAGCCGGTTTTTCAAAGCTAGGTTTTGCAGCTTCTTGTTTTTGGCTTTTTTTCATCCAAAACTGTGAAAAAAAGCTGAAGCAGAGTGTTTACCAAACACAAAAACAGCTCCCAGCTTTTTTTGATAGCAGCTTTTTTCAGAATCACCTCAGTACCAAACCAGGTCTAATCAAGTGAATTTATAGCTAGAACAAGCAGGGGTGGAGTTCAAGTGGCGAACCGGCATTGTAAACGAGAAACCCAAACACGCCGGTCATAATGAGTGATTTTTATTTTCTACATCAGAATAAATTTCTATAAATTATTTATGATAGTTGGAGGTTAATGACCAATTATCACCTTCTGCAGTCCAGTATGTTGGAGATTATATATGGCATTTTATGCAAAAGGATCCATATTTTTTTTCAAAAAAATGAGGATTAGATGTGGGGTCCACTCCTTATCAATTTTAACGATTTGAATCGTCTATTTTGCAAGTCTCAATTCATAGATCATTCATAAATCATCCTTACAAAAATTCAATTCAATCTGAAACCATTTGCCTATTTAATAATCAAGATAAAATTTTATTGTTTATTATATAACAAAGTATTCGTTAATTTTTTTTAATCTAATTAGATGTCTTAAATATTTCCAATTTGGTTAATATTTTGCAAGGATGATCTATGAGGTGCAACTTGACAAATAGATGTTCGGATCATTAAAGTTCAATATGATGTGGACCTCACAACTAATCTCCATTTTTATAAAAAAAAAAAAAAAATGAGGATCCTTTCCCTTAAAGGCTTCCTATATATATATAATGAAGGGAACTATGGAGATTTCTATGGAATTTCTAATGACTTGCATGAATATACAATTCAAAATTTATATACATAAGTAACGGAAGTAAAACAATCAATAGTTATGGAAATCCTGTTTAAGAAGCATAGGTTCATAGTTGAAGCATCAAAGAAACATATTGAAGAATAAAGAGAGGGATTTGTGAGTTATCTCTTATGTGGAACCATGTTTTTCCAGGGCTGGATTAACATGGATCTGAATACACATACTTTATAAGTTGGGTCATAAACAAAACAGCTTCCGATGCGGAGTAGATCAGCGTTGCCATCATCATTCTATTCCAGAATCAGTGGCCACAGTCCATTGACTTCGATGAGATAGATCATGCTTGTTTTGCAAGATTTAGGAACCTAATCTAGCAAGAAATCAACAGGTTTCCTATAGTCTTGAAGTCCTTACAATCTAAAGACTGGCATGTGCTACAAGTAATCATACTCCTAAGAGAATGACATATCTACTTCCTAGATATCCTCATGGATTTTCCTGGTTCAATAAGGATTTTACTATCCTAACAGGTCTCCTCCACCTCTGGTATAAATACACACTTCTAGGATTCATATCTGATAACCCAATCTCTACATACTTAATCCCTTGCATACTGCTTAAGTCTTAATATTTCTTACTAACTTGATCTTAAGAAAGACTTTGACTGGCACACCTCCTGGTCTTTAGCTTACTTATGGTTGTTCGTTCTTTTAGAAGTTAATGAGTTTCAGCATCACCACCAGAAGCGGTGGAGAAAAATTTGGTTCTGACAATCGGTGCTTTCATTGAGAATTTAACTCAATAACCTCTTGACCAAATCACTTTACCATAAACATAAGTGTTGAAGAGAACCTTGTTAATGCTAGTGTTAATACCTAACGACTTTTTACCTTTAGTCTAATCGGTGCAAAAAAAAAAAAAAAAAAAAAAAAAAAAAAAAAAAAAAAGTCTAGGGCAAGAAGGATTTCCATGGGCTAAAAACCTAGTATCGGAGTAAGGTGGTACTCCAACTATTGCGATGGAAATATTTATAATCACTAAGTTTGGGAGGTAGCATTTCCCTGAATCAACGCTACCTAGGTGTGAGACCATGATTTTCCAGGGCCAGAGTAAGGTTGATCAAAATACAGTTACCTCAGAATTCCGGTCGTGGACTCACCAACTTCGAGCACCAAATGGAGCAGTAGTGCCATCATCACGTTGTTTTGGGGCAATAGGTGGAATCCTAGTGACTCTGCTAGATAAACATGCTTGTTTCGTAAAACACCCAATTTGATCCGGATATAGACATAATCAAATCCTTTATAAGTCTTAGAGTTCTTATAATATAGGAATTGGCTTGCAGCGCAAGGAATCACAAGTCCTAAAATGGTGTAATATTCACTTCTAAATATCCTTTAGGAATCTCCTGACTTAGAACAAGGATTTTACCCTTGAAAGATCTCTCCCTACGATATGGATACATACATCTATGGTTCATCTCTAGTAACGTAATCTTTGTACTTGAATTTTACTGACCACTGCTTGAGTCTAAAACAGTTCACTGACTTGACCGACGAAGAGCCTTTAGCCGGCACTTTTCAAGGATGCCGTCGAAAGGTGGGAGTTCTTGACAACATCAACGAAGGGCAAACCACCTTTTACATTTTCAATAAGGGTCAGATCCGATCACTGAGGACGATAAAGCTAGCAGTCCAGGCAGAGCCCTATAGCTACTTGGTAATCTTCCACATCATGGATTGCCCAACTCCCCATAATGCTATCCTCAGCCAGAATTAGTTACACAAGATGAAAGTTGTCTCATCCAGCTACCATGAACTACCCCGTTAACTTGCTATAAGAGGAGTAAAGGTAATAAAAGGAGACTAATCGACGACACGTTACTGTGCTGACGAAAACATAAACATAATCTGGAAGGAAGAGTGAAGCTTCAGTGCCCTCATGGAAGAGTCGGCATAGCAATCACAATCAGGAGGTCAATAAACAAGCTATAAAGAATTTGACCTAGATCTTGACCCCAAAGACGACAACACCTAAAGTCAAAGGCAGGCGAAGATGATGTAGTACTAGTCTCGATCTAATAGAACGTAACAAAATTCTAGGATCAGATCAAATTGACCGATCGTAGAAAAGGGTTATTCACCAACTCCATGAGGGCAAACAAAGATGTGTTAGCTTGGTTAGCAGAAGAAATGCCCGAAATCGATTATGTTATGATCTGCCATCATCTCAACCTGGACCTAATTGCCAAACCAGTTATCCAACGCAAACGAAATCACAAAACAGAGCAAAGTAATATCATAGAGGTAGAGATCAAAAGTTCAAAGATGCCAAGTTCATTGTCAAAGTGCACCACCCAAAATGGCTAGCGATCATGGTATTAGTGCAAAAAAGAATGCTAAGTGGAGAGTATGTGTATATTTATAAACCTAAATATGGCTTCTCTAAAGGATCTGTTCCTACTCCTATTACAACCAGTACCTTGAAATATTGTATTTTATTCTCGAATCACATGAAATGACTAAAATGCCTCTAGTTGGATGTCCTGAGTAATTATCGAGCCTTGACTTGAATTTTAGCTTCTCATACTTTCTTAGATTTTTTTAAAATGGTTTATGTATTCATGAATGCATGGTCGAAAACAAATTGAAATTGGAGTTCCGATGGTTACATTTTGTCACGGAATTAGTGTGGGCGCAAAATTGTAATTTCACTTAAAATTATTTTAAGTGGGATTATGCCCCACTCTGGGGCCTTCCACTTCAATTCTTGCAACTTCACTCTCTCTCTAACTCTCGAAGCTCTTTCCATCTCTCTTTAGCACTGTGAGTCCCAGTCACCACCATCACCTATTCCGTCACCAATCTAACCTTAAATATACATATTCTAAACCCATGGGACTCGGGGAGCACGAATATGGTCTTGCATGCATCATCGGAGCACCGTGAGGTGCTTTGCCATTGAAGCCGAGAGCCTCGAGCTCTATTCTTGAACCCTAGTGAGGTTTCTCACCTAAAATTTAATTCTTGACTAATGTTAAGTTCTAGGGTTGGTTCTACGATGTTCTGTGTTGAGGTTGAGTTAGGATTCGAGGGTTTTAATCTTTTTAGTATATTGTGCATGTTTCCCTGTTTTCGACGAGCAATTTCAGCCAAAAGTCATAGAGTTCATGACTGTTGGTGCTTGAACTCAGTTGGAACCAATCCTAGGTAATTAAATCTTCAATTGCATGTGGATTTTGAGCTGGAAAGCTCAGGAAATTTACATGCTTGCTCAATGTGTTCGTTTCTAGAATCCAATGATGAAATTCGATGAGTCTCTATTGAATCCGAAATGGATTCAACCCTCGGGTAAGTTTTAAACCTATTAGTAAGGTTTTGTTCAAATTCTGGTTCAAAACACGTTGAAATGAGCCTTTATATTACTGAGGTTTTGTTCAAATTCTGGTTTAAAACATGTTGAAATGAGTTTATCCGAGCCCGTAATCATGTTGTGGGTTTTCTGCAGTTTTCGACGAGGTCTCGATAATGGCAGATGGCGGTCAATGGCAGTGGCCATTAAACTTGACGGCAACAACGACTATGTTTTTAGATTTAAAGGCATATTCCTTTAAGGCAGGTATAATCTGTTTCCTAGGTTAAACTTTCTAGACGACCGGCGCGTGGCACTAGCGACGGTGAGTGTAATGATTACTTGCCAAACGCTGATGGTAAGTACGATGTCTTGTTCACTAGCAACAGTGACATGATGGCGGTGCGTCTTCCTGGTGCGTGACAGCTCGTGTTGACGCATGGCCAGAGCACAGCGGCGTATGAGGAACCTGAGACCGATTTTAGGTTTTTAAATTCATCATTCTGAATCACATGATGCCCTTCATTTGTGTAAATTCAAAGGTTAAATGGTAGTGTGGATAATTTTCTTAGAATGTCTAGAAATGCTTATTTAAGCTAAATATTACGTTCATAGGTATGCACGAGGTTAAAAGGGATTCAGGCAAGAAGCTTAACGAGGAAGGACACTCTACTTACCTGTGAGTGGATCCCTTCCAAAGCTAAACGTTTTAAATAAACTATTATATATGCCGATGCATAGTACTATTGGATGGCCTTTAAGGAGACTTGAATATAGTTAGATTTTAAATGATATCCTGAGGCTATTGGAGATTTATTTTCACCATATGGCCAACATACATCTCGTATAGCTAGCTACGACCATAGGTTTATTGCAGGTACCGATATTTCTTATACAGGCTAGATACTCTAGTAGACGCTAGTCATTAATCAGGTAGATGCCATTTCACTTGCTTGCTATACAACTTGAATGATGTTATGTGTATGATTGAGTTACTTAGTTTGGTATGATGAGAGTTGAGATATGAAATTTATTACTATAATGTTAGTATTATTATTATGTAATTTTTGACTCATATGTGATTTCAAAACTAGGGTTATACGTTTAAATGATTTTGAGTAGATACACTTGATCCACTGACACATTGTTTTGTCGACCCCTTAGGACATAATGAGAACAAGGAAACTTCAGGGGGTGACAAGTGGGCTTGCCAGTGAGGCTTCCACCTACAAACTTGGGTGATGATCTCTTTACTGCAATTTTATCTAGCTTGTAATAATTGCATGTTTGAACTTTTGATTATGCATGGCACTGCACTACACTGCTTTGTGTTAACTATTGTATGAACTACTGTCTATTCCAGATGATGTGATAATAATGGGATGTGCCCCTTGACTGATGTCCTTAAGTAGGGGGTTGTTTTGGATTTGCAGGCTTGTTGACATTTGAATTTAATAAGAACATTTTTGTTCAAATCTATTCACATCGTTAATTCCTTACTATGGCTTTTGTCATTAAGTTGGCATTGTGACATCATCTAATGATAAGGGTTATCTTGTGAATTAGTGTAGGCAATCAACATTACAACCTCTTAATTGCTATTAGGTCGGGGTGTGTCACTCCTATGGATCAATTTGTTGGTGGACTCGATTGCGGGGCATGAATTACTAAGCTTCATGGACTCTTACCCTGAATACAACTAGATAAGAATGTATGAGCCAGATATGGAAGTAATTTCTTTGTTATCCACCAAGGTACGTATATTAGAAAGTTAGAATGACTATCAATGTCAACATAAATAAAGAAAATTGTCTAGAAGTCACTCGTGTGTGAACCCAATTCTCTTTGCAGATTGAGAACTTTTCACTTAGGCTAAGTCATGGAGAAATGAGTCATGTCTCTCCCCATCTTGGGAATACAGCTCATAGTTTTAATCTCCATTCAAAAACATTTCTTTTTATGCAAAGAAAAGTTTTCAATTTCGATCGTTAAATGAAAGATTTATTTGTGAAGACCATCTCTTTTAGTCATTTAACAAAGCGGATGTCACACCCCGGATCCAGGGTCGGTGGAAAAATAACCCCACGCGTGGTGTGTGAGTAAAAGTAAAAATAAAATGAAAAACTAAACTTCTCTTATAAAAATAACTCGAAAATCTCAACACTATACTTGTTAGTTTAATTGCCACATTAGGTCATGGATTGAAACACCAAAACATAAATACATTCCAAGTACTTATGTTGACTGTCAACTATCATCATGTTCATACAAACTAATCACCAAATGCCATTGTAGACATCAAAATTTTAGAGAAATAAATGTTGACCAACGTATTAAAATTTCAACGTGCCGAGACATACATGTCACATGCCACGTGTTTCACAAATTGTACACATAGCGTATGACTCAACAGAATCAGACGAGTCATGAAGAAGGACACGTGTCAACACTTGGCATAAAGGATTTATTTGATTTGATTATTATATTCAAAACTAAGCCTTGAAAAAATCTATAAATAGGAGGCCAAGGCATTCATTTTAAGGCACCAATTCACATACATTTTCTCTACTCCTAAATTGGAAAAGAATTCATTCCCCAAAATCCTTGAAGCTTTGAAACTCTAAAGTTCTCAAGCATCCAACATCCCAAATTCCCAAGAATTCCAAAAGATCAAGAAAGCTATCTTTGTTCTTTGTCGACACCTTCGAAGAATTAACAAGCACCATTTACATGTGCCGGTTCCTCCCTCGCACAAGCCAAATCCTTGAGGCCCACTTTCATTCAAGATCAAGCCTTGATGGCCTTGAAGAAACTTCCAATCATTCATCCAAGCTCAAGTCACCACGACCCTTGGATTAACAACACCACAAATCAACACTTACGAAGATCAAATCAGATGATCAAATTGTAAAAGAGATTGTAACCTACAAATTCATTAATACAAAATTTACTTTGTACACATGTTCTTGTTTCATTTGTCGCAGGAATCTTCGTGTTTACAAATTTGGCACGCCCAGTAGGACAATCTCTGCCTCTTATCTCTATCTTCAAATCCGTAAAAAGCACAAATGGCGTCAAGAAAGGATTAAACTGTTCCCGCAACCAAAGCGAAGAACAAGAATATCTTCGTGCAAGTGGTGGCACTTCGGGTGTCACAACACGAAGTAAGGCCATAGCTCTCTCAGCCACGTCTTCCACCCCTACATCAACTCTGCAGAAAGAACAAGAACACCTGAGGTAAGAGCCCGTGATCACCCTCACCTGGCTAAGAGTGCCAAGGAGGTAATCTAAGTCGTTGACTTCTAATGTCGACTCAAGCAGCATCGCGCATCCCGTAACCATGTAAGTCATGACTACTGGTTCAACTTTCGTCAAGAAGCAGCTGGCTCAAATGAGTGAAGTAATTGCAAAGCTAACAAGGACCATGGAGGAGAAAGACTTGCAAATTGCCTCACTTGTCAACCGACTGGAGGCGCAGCATGATGTGAAAGCTAACCTAAAGGTTGATCCACTAAAGAAAAAATTCGACGAAGAAGATGAGTGATGCGAAAATTAACTTCACACACAAATTAACCCTCTTTTGACGATTTTAGCATATAAATAAGTAGGGATTGTTCTTAAACCGGGAATTAGGAGGGATTGCTAAACACTTTAAATTGACTCAAATAGATAAAACTAACCTTTAAAACACTTAACTCAACTTAAAAGACTCAAAACAAGTTCACAAGACTCAAAATAAGCTAAAAACACTCAAAACTGCCTAAAAAAACACAAACTGGCAGATTTGACTCTAAACACCAAATTGGACGAAAATTAGTTCTATCTTGACTCAAAACTCTTAAAAACATAACCTAATACATATTTGAACTAATTAGACACTCTAAAACAAATGAGGATTTGGTTTTGGACGAAAATCAAACAAACAAAACAAGAAATTAAACTATGCAGATTTGGACGAAATTGGTTGAATTAAGTGAATGGTGGGATAGCTAGGAGGTTTTTCTCCACACATGGCATACTTGCATACAAAACAATCTCCAGTTGCTTATTCAATGAATTATGAACCCTAACACCCCAAGTTAATTAGGTACGCTTAAATTAACTCTCAGATTTCCTTTAGGTCATTGAATTGAATGGAATTAGCACATTGCAATCAAATTATTCCTCAAAAGTTCTCTATATGAAAGCGCATAATAGAAAAACAATCAAAGATCATTAGGTTCTATGGAAATTATAAGTGTTGACGAGGCATTCGTAACTATGAAAGCGCATGATACTTATGCCAAGAATTTACTTAACATGATTGTGACCAACAATCTTAACTACGCATGAATATAAGTTCCCAACGATTAGGTGAAGTTTCCTTATACCCTAACATCAGATTTATGCATGCAAATTAAGTGTGCTCTCTCAATTCATATACATAAACAAGTTTTAATTCAAACAGGTAAGTAAATTGAATTCACCACTCATGAAATCACAACTGAAAGTAATCAAATCATAATGCAAATATAGCCATGGTTTCGAAATTCCCCCTAGCCAAAAAGGGGATTAGTTCCTCATACTCGCAAAACAACTATTATTGAATTTAAACATTGAAATCATAAGAAAGATTACACCTAAACGTTCCAGCAATTCCAGGATGAATTTGATGCACGGTTAGGGCTTCTTTTCCTCCTCCTTGCTGCGACACAAGGTGTGGGTGGTGGATTTGGGGGTTTTGAATGATGTGTTCTTGTTTAGAGGGATGAAGGATGGCTGATTATGGTGGTAGGGTGCGACAGGTGGTGTATGGAGGTGTATGAAGTGGATGGAGTATGAGAATGGAGGCTAGGGTGTTGTGGCAACAAGGTTTCTGAATAACATAAAGGGTGGTGCGAATTTGTGGCTGATTTTATGTTTATATAGTCCTAGGGTTAACTAGATTAGGGTTAAACTTAACAGATTTAGTGGATTAGGGCCCTAAGGTTCGGCAATAGGTGATCAAATCCACCTAGGAGGGGGTTTGGCCCACTTAGTTTCATACAAGGCTTTGTGTAACCCAAATCCAAAATGAATGAAGCCCTAGAAATCAGAATCCAAAAGGGATAGGGCCTAGAAAGGTGCGGCACACATGGAGGAAAGGGTGGAATGGCTTGCAAGGCAAGGCAAGGCCTTCTAGAAGGGATTAGGCGCCACCTTTGTAGGGTTTCTAGAAATAATGAGCTTTGTGGTTGATTTGGGGCTTCTAGAAGAAAATGCTTCTAGAAATAAGTTCTAGAAATATCTATTTAGGTCCCCTTGCAACTAGGATTAAGACATGATAAGGTTAGGATAGAATAAGATGAGATAAGGTTTGGATAATGTTGGATAAGGTTTTAGATAAGGTTTTGGATGTGGTTTCCTCTTTTGAGCTACTTCCTTATCCACTTTGTCTTGAGCTTAGTTCATTCCTCTTCTCATCATATTTTTAGCCTCTTGAACTCCAAATTCGTCCATCCATGTTGGCCCATATGCAAGCTATCCACATAGTGTCCAAAATTGCTCCAAAATGCACCAAAATGCACTTTCTTGGTACTTTAACCCTTAGGACCTATAAACATACGAAAATGAGTTGTAATACGACATTAACTAGGAAATAATAGCACAAATGCACAAGAATAAGCTAGCTAAGTCGCCTAAATATGCTCCTATCAATGAGCCTTTGGTGAAGAAAGCTGAAGAGAAGCTAGAGGTAGACCAAGCAACGTTACTCATGGGATCTTTCTCTATCAAGCAGCTGCAGGAGATGATCGCAAGCATAATTAAGACGCAGTATAAAGGAAACTCACATGACTCTGTGCTGTACTCAAAGCCTTACTCCAAGAAGATTGACACTTTGAGGATGTCGAGGGGTTATCAGCCGCCAAAATTTATGCAGTTCAATAGAAAGGGAAACCCAAAGCAATATGTCGCCCATTTTAATGAAAGCTGCAACAATGCTGGGATGGAAAGAGACTACCTCGTCAAGCAATTCGTGTGCTCGCTGAAAGGTAATACCTTTGACTGGTACACCGACCTTAAGCCTGAGTCTATCAACAGTTGGGATTAGCTAAAAAAGGAATTCCTCAACCACTTATACAGCATCTGCTACACTATAAGCATGCTAGAGCTAACAAGTACGAAGCAATGGAATGATGAACCTGTCGTCAACTACATCAATAAATGGCGCTCATTAAGTCTGGATTGCAAAGACCGGTTTTCTTAAACCGTTGCCATTAAGATATGTGTTCAAGGCATGCATTAGGGGCTACATTACATCCTCAAAGGCATAAAGCTGAGAACATTTGAGGAGTTGACAACTTGTTCCCATGACATGGAACTATGTATCGCCAATCATAGGAAGAATGAGCCGATCACAGACTTAAAGAAGAACAAGGTGTTCACTCCAAATGTGGACAATCATGGGAAGAAGCCCGCTAGGGAAGCTTTTACCATCAACACTAGCCCCATCAAGACATCCCTTACGCCTGTTAAGAACTCCTCCAAGAACAAAGAGATGAAGAGAGATGAGCTTTATAGCACCCAAGACAAGCACAAAAACACCTTGAGGGAACTGGAGCAAAAAACATACCTTTTTTTCGGACTCTAACATGGCCGCAATGTTAAACGATCAGTTGGAGAAGAAGGTAATTGAGTTGCCTGAATCCAAGCGCCCTGAAGAGATAAATCATGTTAACGATCCCAGGTACTACAAGTACCATCATATCGTAAGTCATCCTGTTGGCAAGTGCTTCATCCTCAAGGAGCTCATCATGACGCTAGCACAACAAGGACGAATGAAACTCAACCTAAAAGACAAGGCCGCAACATACACTACTATTATCGTGTTTGGATCATTCGATTTCGTGCCTTTTCAAATGACGCATAACCATTCCTGTTAATGCTCAAGCTGCACGGCACCTTCTGCACAACCATCGGTGGAGGTAAACGACCAAGATGCACTTACCGACGATGAAGCAGGTGAACGTTGGTGACCTATAAAAATATAAGGAAGCCAAGACCACAAGCCACAAGGCCAAAGGTGGAACATGGGAAAAAGTACCGTCGCCGCAACAATAAGAAGCCCAAAAGAAATGTAAGAGTTGCCAAGCCAACATATGCCAGGGAACTTATGAAGTAAGAGCCACGCATTCCCGTCTCATTGCACGAATACTTCCCGAATGACTTCTTCCAATAGTGTACTACTGCTGCCTGTCACATGGTCGAAATAGAGATAGAAGAGCCCTTAAAAGGTAAAGTTATCGCTATTGAGGAGGAGAATACCCTCACGCCCAAAGAAAGCCTACCTACACACTTTAGCATTGAGAAGGCACTACGATCGCCCAATGAGATAGGAAAAGCACTAATAGTGATCTTAGCAAGTCCTGTCCGCCACAAGGTGCAAGAAAGCAAGGACCAAGGCTTGAAGCTTCAGCCACATGAATATGCCGCATGTTGTGCTACCCATGACACAATCAACTTCACTGATGAAGACTTATTGTTGGGATCAAAACCTCACAATCGTCTTCTCTTCGTCTTTGGGTACGTAAGGGAGCACAAAGTCAACTGCATGCTTGTGGATGGTGGATCAGCCATAACATCATGCTAAAGTCAACAATGACCACAATTGGCATTAAGGTGGATAAACTGTCCCGAGGTTGCCTCTATTCCAAGGTTTTGACCAAGGAGGACAAAGAACGATGTGCCTGATCCAAGTGGAGATGATCATTGGCATACTCAAGTCAAGCATGTTATTCCATGTGATTGATGACATAACTTCCTACAACTTGTTCTTAGGAAGGCCTTGAATCCATGAGAATGGAGTAGTGTCGTCCACCCTTCACCAATACTTGAAATTCTACCAAGAAGAACTAAAAATGATACAAGGTGACACCAAGCCATTCACTGAAGCCGAATCACACTTCGTGGATGCCAAGTTCTACATGGATAAAGACATGGTGCCCAAAGCTTTTTCCAAAGAAGATTAAATCCACAAGCAAAGCCGCACCTAAAAAGCAAGAGTGGCAAGACATGTCTAAGAAGCAAAAAGGGGAAGTTGTGCTATCTTCAAGCAAAAACGATGATGAGCCTGCTAAACCTACAATAACCAAAAAGAGTAGAACATCCTTAAAAGGACTGAACACATCCCTCTTTCAATACATCCTGATGTCGAGAAGAAAGAATGGTCAATCCTCGTTCGAAACTGGAGTAAGCAAAGCCGACATACAGCGGCACAAGGATGATGTAAAGTTGCTCAAGAAAAATGCAGTTTTACCTCTAACATAGTTAGGTGACACTAAGGTTTCAAGATCACCACAAGGCTTCGTGAAATCTCTGCCAAAGGGGGCAAAACTAAGCTCTTTTTCAACCAAGAGGACTGAAGAAGGTTTCGACCCAAACGCCTACAAACTCATGTTAGAGGTTGGGTATGACTTCGCTTCCTCTTCAAATATTGGAAAAGGACAACGATATTGCTTGCGAAATGTGTCACAGCGAGGCCGTGAGAGCACGGCTGGAGAACGAGACCACGGTGGTGGAGTCTCTAAGGGATGTGGCTATTTACGATGGTGTAGTTTCTAGATGTTGTTGCCACAAGGCTGCGTGGCCAAAGTGAAAGGTCGAGACCACGGTGAAAGGCGTAACCATGGTGGAAGGCGAGACTACGGCAAAAGCAGGCACAAAAACCCCAGTTTTAATATTGAATTTTGTAGTAGTCAGTGAAGGACTACGAATCAATCACGGTGGTGCACGTAAGTCTTCTGGGCTTGTTGACCAAATCTCTTCAGCACGGGTAAGTTCAATAGGATATTTTTGTGGGTCTGAATTTTCTTGTGCAGATTCAGCTATTGTAGCCAGAAATACAGACTGCAATAGATTTTCGAAGGTTCTAATAAGAATGAATAAACCCTCTGGATGTAATTTGTTCAAACTATGATAATGGTAATTATATTTCGGTAGTGAACTTGATGATTTGAATGCTGAATTTTCTGATTGTTGTTGTTCTCTGTCAAACGAAATAGGGTGAATATTTTCCTTATCTCATTATTTGATGAACAGGAAGTCTCAAATGTAGTTCGAGACATTCTCAAATGAAAACTGGGCAAATTGTTATGATTCATGAAAACTAGGCTCTGAGGCCAATGCTAGAAATTGGGTAATTCACAGGATCAAAAATGGATGTCACTTAGACTATCGATCACAATATGGTGTGAAGGTATGAATAGAAAGTGAGTATGGAATTGAATGAATCTGACAGAAAGGGACTTGACAAATATATAGAGATAGAAATAACCTTTCTGGAGGAGTTGTATTCTTTAGGGGAAGTTACAACTTTTCATGCTAAAATACAATAGTTTGTATCCTTTTAGAATTAATTAATTAATTGTATTATATTATTTTCTTTATGAATTAAGTAAATTTCTTCACTACAATCATATGCATATTAGTACACAAATGTTATGGTGTACCTTTACATATGATTACACATATTGTGAAACCATGTTCTCAGAAGCAAATTCCAACAAGACTGAATAACTTGTTAAATAGCCGTAGAGTCACTACCAGTGGTGATGATCATACCATTACCAAATAGCTATATGCGGAGCAGTGGCGAAGCTACATAGGGGCGAGGAGTGGTGTCCACCCCTCCCCTCGTCGGAAATCAAGCCCAGGAGTGGTGGTTCTGCCCTCTGGTCCCGTCGAAAGTGATGAAGTTCGTCTGTGTTTTTTGTGTTGATTGCTACTGTGTAGCTTTGCTGCATCAAGTTTATTTTTTTTTTTTTTTTTTTTTTGTGTGTGTGAAAACCACGCCAAAATGACGTTGTTTTGGTACTGGTTAAAAATTTTAAAAACTCTTCAGTTGGACGACATCGTTTGGGTTATTGAGTTAAAAAAAATTAAATAATTAAAGGAGTCCCCAGTGCCCTCACTATCCCAGACCCCAAGCGAAGACTAACAGCTCCCCAAATCCTAGCCGCAACATCTTGTTAGCCTTCCTTGCTTCCAAAGTTCAAGCCATCTCCCTGTTGCCAACTTCCAGGCGCCATCCTTTGGTTTGGTTGGCCACTTCTCTCCAAATTTTTAGATGAAATCTTTAATTTCAAAATTTATATTATCCCTAACCCTAATTCATTATTTAATACAAAATGTTGTTTAATTTATATAGAATCATAGAGTAATTGATCAACATGGTTAATGACTATTAATTATGGATTATTGATAAGAAATTCTATAATCATTGATGAATGAAATTGTTATTTAGGGTAAAAATTGAATTTTTTTTATTATAGATTAATTGATTAGTGATATTGATTAATTAAATTTTTATTTGTTGAATAATTTATATGATTATTGGTATTGATTGGTTTAATTAGTTATTACTCATACAGTATATTCTACTTTAAGATTAAGAATCTAAGATTTTTCTTTTCTTCACATCATACAGTTAATTAATATAAAGATACTATACTGAGCCTATTATGCAAAGTTTTCAAGGTATGGAACATCGTCGATAACTATTGTAATTTGTTTGTATTGATAAACCATGAAAGACATTACTATAAAAGGATTTGATTGTGGTGATTTTTTTTAATCTTGCACTCTTTAAGTTCGCTCCTCCTTCTGACAAATCTTGGCTTCGCCACTAGTTGTAGCTCAGTTATCACCAGTAACCACAATGCTAGTAATGTTCATCGAGTGAAGATAAAAGATGATCTGTGCAGCCTCTGGCTTCACTAGATCTATTACAGCAAAAGACCCAGCAATCTTTCCCTCAATCGCAACCAACACACATGTTCGAGCTAGATTCTCGTGTTCCAAAACATATTTCTCAACCTCAGGACTAACATGGACATTATTATGCCACATGAGTCTCTTGTTCCCAACCAAAGCCATTAGCCTCCATCACATGTTTAGTTGATCCAAATGTCTTTAGCAGCCTTTTAGCATGCTCTACCACCGATTCGCTATTGGGTGTTCACTATTTGCCTACAAATTTCTCAGATAGAGGAATGTTAGCATGATCGACAAAACAATTTTACGATAGCATAAATAGTAACTTATCTCATCCTAACTACTCTACAAACACTAACATTTTTAATGCAACTACGCAAATGAAGCTTTTAACGTACAAATTTGAAATATAAGCACCAACCTCTGTGACAAAAAAGACAGCACAGAACTCTTCCATTGAGTAATTGGAGAAGAGCACTGCATTGACTACCATAGGTTTCCCACTGTTAGAGTCCATGTTTTATCAAAGACAACCGTTTTCACCTACAAGGATCAAACACATGTCAGTAAACATCCAAACATCAATAAAGTGTCAAATGCTAAAAACTGTATCAACCATCATGACTTAGGTACCATTTGTTCAGCTTCTAATTTTAGAAAAAGAAAAAAAATTGAAACAATTATTAGCCTTTTTATCAAAAAGGAGTTGGGGAGAATACAACCGTCAATTGTCCAGAACCAAAGAGTCATATGAGACAGATTCCAACTATGAAATGATAGCTGCATGTTCCTTCATACCCAATGACATAGATTGCATTTAGTTTATGTCAAGAGCCTAAACGTTGACAGAACGAAGGCAGAGCGTTTCACTAGGTCAGAAATGAAGTGCATAACTTGTTATATTACGGAACATCAACATAAACTATGTTGGTAGCATAGGTCAGAATACAAAATGACCAGACCAATACGAGGAAAGCAACTTCATAATGACCAGACAAAATGACCAGACCAATACGATGACTACACTTACACCCTCAGACATATGGATAATATCTAATCAGTAATTGTCTTTTCCTAATACCAAAACAAACAGGTTTTCGACGTCCTCGAAAGAAAAAGTAAGTAAGAACAAGTATAATGAAGCTACACTAGAAAACAAAAATATGAAAATAAAATTCATGAAAAGTTGAAAACCCAGATTCTAAATTGAAAAGCCTTATGAGCCTTTTCGAGTGCATTTCCACCCTTGATAAGAACACATTGCGAAGCACCCTTCCCTTCTGCAACCATTACTGTCGTGAGGGCTTACTAGTCCCAAGGCACAAGGGCAAGCAACTACTAATATTGAGATACCGAATTATAATGTCAGCTCAAATTTATCCATGACTTTTGGCATCCAATTTTTCGGAAAAATACCAATTTCTCCAGCGATGCCATCCAAGCCATGTCAAAAATGCAACAATGACAACCTTATTGAGAAATACCAACCTAGACAGATTATGCAATTCCAGAAATCGTGGGTGCAGCATCGCTGCACGGCACCTTCTATGTTTCCTGATAGATTATGTGTAAATCTTTTCTTAGTCTTATAGTTGATTTCCTCTAATTAAGGAGTATGGCTAATATCTAGTGTTTGGTGTAATCTCCTTTAATTAAGGAGTATAGCTGGTCTCTAGGGTTTAGTTTAAGGATCGTTGGATGTAACCGGTCCTTCTTTTCTTTTATACATGTGTATCTCTGTACATTCACATTTAAGAAATACAAGAAAACTTAAACCAAAACTACAACATAGTGTCAAAGCAGTGTCATCCTTGACCTGTTTCTGCCCAATTTTTTTTTTTTTTTTTTTCACTGTTAGTCATCTTCAAGCTCTAGTTTTGGCTAAAGAAAGCTCAGTAAATCTTGGGGGAGAAAACTCACAAAGTTCTCCTTCTTTTGTTCCAGATACTGAGATAAATACGAATCAACGTTTATGCTCAGTTTTGTTGAATGAATTTAACTATCTCCTATGGTCTAGAGCAGTGTCTCTTGCTCTCAGTTGAAGAGGAAAGCTAGGGTTCATCAATGGAGGAGTTGAAGCACCCGAGCCTTATAACCAAGCATACGAAGTATGGTTGTGCAATGACCAACTGGTCATGTCTCTGTTACTCAACAACATGGAAAAGCATGCGGCTAAGATCTTTAGCTACTCTAAATCCTCACAAGATCTATGGAAGTCTGTGAAGGACATGTATAGGAACCAGAATAATTATGCTTGTGTGTTCCAATTGAAGAAAGATAATGCAGGTATTCAACAAGAATGAAGGACCTTTGTTCAACACCTTGGTGTCCTTAAAACCATGTGAAATGAGCTGGATATATCTTCTTCATACCACTGATCCATCTATTCTTCTCAACATGTGCTGAGGAAGATAAGATATATTAGTTGCTAGGAAGCTTAAGCTTTGCGTATGAAGATCTCAAAAGTCACATTTTAATGAGCATAGAGCTGCCATCTTTTTAGAATGTTTGTGCTAATGTGCAACATGAAGAAGCAAGAAAAAGAGTGATGAACCTAAGAGTCAAGCCACAAACTGCATGTGGCTCGAGGGTATGCTGCAAACTACTAGCAAACTAACAACAAGGTGTACAAGGGGACAAATCCACATTTAAAGTGCAAATACTGCAATGCTACAGGACATGTGGAAGAAATGTACTGTGAACTACATCCAAAGTTGAAATCTAATTTCAATAAGAATATTAGGACAATCATTCCCAGAACATCACAGATAACCTCCTACAAAGCACAACATGTTGCGAATCATGCCTTAAGCTCGCTCAACCATGGCTTAGTTGACTTTATTGCTAACCCCTTGCCTCTTATCAACGAGTTTGCAGCATATCTTCAAAGCAAAAGACATAGAGAGGTTATACCAACTCCTAATGTGGACAGTGACAACCACACTGCACTTCTTAGTCAGATTGCTGGGTTCTTTGCTGACCATGACCATGTTCATCCTGATCAAGCTTCAGGTATCTTCAATGCTTTCTCCACTACACTTCAAACTAGTGTTGAACTTGATTGTTGGATAATTGACTCAGGTGCCACTGATCACATGACAAATAAAGTTTCAAACTTGCATGACTTTCATCGTTTTTTAAAACCTTCTCGAGTGTCCATTGCAAATGGAAAAAATGTTTCGGTGACGGGTAGAGGAAAATTAAATTTGATGCCAAAAAATATCGAGTCTAGTGCTCTATATGTTCCATCGTTTCCCTTTAAATTACTCTTCATAGGGCAACTCACTTCTACCTTAAAATGCATTGCCACTTTCTCACCAACTAATGTGGTATTTCAGGATTGCATCACTAAGAAGATAATTGGTGAAGGTTTCTTTCTAAATGGCATGTATTATGTTTGCAAGAAGTTCCATCTTCCTAAAGCTCTTCAAGCAAACTCAAGTAAACCCCAGGATCAACAACTTTGGCATCAAAGACTAGCTCATCCATCCAAAGTTGTTTTGTGAAAACTATTTCCCATGTTTTGTCACCCATCTTTTAAGTGTGATACGTGTTGTTTTTCAAAATTTACTAGGCTACCTTTTGGTTCTTCAATGTCCAAGTCTAGTACACCATTTAAAATGGTACACATTGATGTATGGGGTCCTACTTTTGAATTAATAGAGGGTTACAAGTATTTGTCATATTTGTGGATGATTACACTCGAATCACTTTCCTTTATCTCATGAAATCTAAAAGTGAAGTTCCAACTATTTTTAAAGATTTTCATAAGTTGGTTGTAACACAATTTCACTCAACTATTAAAACCTTAAGATCAGACAATGGCATTGAGTTCTTATACAATATCATGACTCAATACTTGAGTTCACAAGGAATTATTCACCAAACAAGTTGTGTGGGAACCCCACAACAAATGGGATAGCCGAGAGGAAGAATAGACATCTTCTTGAGAAGACTCGGACACTCATGTTGCATATGAATGTATCCAAAAGTTTTTGGTCATATGCAATCCTTACAGCCACCTATTTGATCAATAGGCTTCCTAGTCGTGTTCTAGGTTTCAGATCACCGTATAAAACCCTTAAAGACAGACTGATAAACTTGTCACACTTGAAAGATTTTGGTTGCACTTGTGCAAACTCAACATCGTGACAAATTGGATGCTAGGGCAGTCAAATGCATGTTCATCGGATACTCTTCCACTCAAAAGGGATACAAATGTTTTAATCTTGTCACCTAACAAGTGTGTTGTCTCTAGAGATGTTCGCTTTGAGGAAGAGACTCCATTCTTTAAAAAGGGTCATACTTCATGTGAGGGGGAGCTCTTATGTGACTTGTTTCCATTGCCTATATACATTGAGCTTTTAGGTCATGATGATTCTTTAAAGGGAAATGACAGTCAAAAGCAAGAAATCATGTTGGAAACAACAACTTCAACAGTTTCTTAACCGAACACACAAGGAAATGGTGATCTTGAGGCTACACCTCAACCCTTCACTCACCAACCTTCTCAAGATGTTAGGAGGAATCCACCTCGAGAAAGGAAGGCTCCTACCAAGTTTGTAGACTATGTTACTTATGCTTCTAGACATTCCATCTCTGAAGCAATAAGTAATCACTAGTTTTTCAAATTCTCATGTGCTATTTCTTACTGCAGTCTTAAATCTTGTAGAGCCTAACACTTTTCAAGAAGCCAATCTCATCCCTCACTGAAGGAAAGCCATGTCTGAAGAACTTCAAGCCTTGGAGGAAAATTGTACTTGAAATATCGTTCAATTATCTCTAGGAAAGAAGGCAGTTAGGAGTCGTTGGGTTTACAAAACTAAACTCAAGACTGATGACTTAATAGAAAAACACAAAGCTCGACTTGTTGTTCGTGGTTTCACCTCAGCCTTTGGGATTGATTACAAAGAAACCTTACTATTTTCTATTGTTGTCAATTGTGGTTGGTCATTATACTAGATGGATGTTAAAAATGATTTCCTTCATGAAGAGCTTCAGGAGGAAGTTTACATGCAAATTCCCCTAGGTTACTCTCCAGCAAAGGATGACATGGTGTGCAAACTGCACAAGGCTATCTATGGTTTGAAGCAATCACCAATAGCTTGGTATACCAAGCTTAGTTTAGTGTTGGAAAGGGAAAGTTTTCTCAGAAGTAATGTCGATTTTTCCTTATTTGTACAGAATGGAACCCGTGGGAAGTTAGTAGTCCTTATTTATGTAGATGATCTTATTACCACAGATGATAATGCATCTGAAATTGGAGCGTTGAAAGTCTCCCTACATCAAACCTTTGCCATCAAGGAACTTGGGAATTTGAAGTATTTTCTTGGCATTGAGATGGCAACCTCTCAACGGGGTTTGTTTCCTAACCAACGCAAAGTATGTCATGGATTTACTCAAAGAAGCTAAGTTCACTGATTGCAAGCCAGTTGTCACCCCAATTGACAGTAAACTTAAGCTTACCACTGATGGCGAGGCACTCAAGAATGTCACCTATTATAAAAGATTGGTTGGCAAGCTTATTTATCTTACTATTACTCATCCAAACATTACCTTTGATGTGAGCTTAGTCAGTTAATTCATGCATGCACCCACAGTAGAACATCTCAATATTGTTAAAAAGATCCTACATTATCTTAAAAGGTCCATCGATAGGGTATCCTCATGCATTATAACCATTCCACTAAGATTCATACATACACTGACGTGACTGGGCATGCAGTACAATCAACAAAAAATCCACCACTGGTTATTGCACATTTATTGAAGGCAACATTGTCACTTGGAAGAGTAAGAAACAACAAGTCATTGCCTACTCTAGTGCTGAAGCTAAATATCGAGCAATGGCTGCCACTGCATGTGAATTGATTTGGTTTAAAAGTTTCTTGTTTGATCTAGGGTTCTCAAGTACAACTCTATGTCTGTCATGTGTGATAATCACGCAAGCCATGCACATTGATGCAAACCCAGTTTTTCATGAAATGACGAAGCATATTGAAGTTGACTGTCACTTCATCAGGGCTCAAGTTCAGTCATAACTCATCCAAACGGTCTTCACTCGCAGTTATGATCAATTAGCGAACGTGTTCACTAAGGCACTTTCGTCTGAACATTTTCAATGTCTTCTAGGCAAGCTTGGATTGACTATGCTCCTCGATCTAGCTTGAGGGGGAGTATTGAGAGTTACCAACCCTAGACAGATTATGCAATTCCAGAAATCATGGGTGCAGCATGGCTACACGGCACCTTCTGTGTTTCCTGACAGATTATGTGTAAATCTCTTTTTAGTCTTGTAGTTAGTTTCCTCTAATTAAGGAGTATGGCTGATATCTAGTATTTGGTGTAATCTTCTTTAATTAAGGAGTATAGCTGGTCTCTAGGGTTTAGACTAATGACCGTTGGATGTAACCGGTCCTTCTTTTCTTTTATATATGTATCCTTGTACATTCACATTTAAGAAATACAAGAAAACTTAAACCAAAACTGCAATAGATGTAGGAAAGAAAAAAAAAGAATCAATCATGCAATTGAAAAATTGTCATAATACATGGTGTCCATATTAGCTGATCTATGTCTCAACGCATGATATGATCCAACATAGAACCTGACAGGACATCCAAAATCAATATTTAGTATTTGCTCTTTAAGTAATTGATTCACAACTTGTTGCTACAAAACCCATGACAAGAATGAGAAGAATAGAAATGTAGAAATTAAATACCTCCAGTCAGTGGCGAAGCCACGTAAGGGTGGGGAGTGGCAGCCGCCACTCCTCTTGCCGGAAAACAGGACTGGAACTCTTGGTCAGCCCCTCCCCTCACCGGAAAACCCACTAGTTTAGTGGTTCAGCTCTCTACAGTCCGGTGATGTCTGGGTTCTGCTGCGCGTAGCAGCAGACTGCATTTCCTTTTTTTTCAAAACATTCAGCCACTCTCCACTCCTCCAGCAACTAAGCTGCTGACTTCAGCCTTCTAAGGTAAATTTTTTTAATCCCTAAATTTACAATCCTGACCCTAATTAATTATTTAATACGAATTTTGTTTGATTGGTATAGAATTTTATGGTAATGCACTAATATGGTTATTGGTTATTGAATATTGACCTGATTCTATGCTTATATGAAATTAAAATTATTTTTTAGGGTGAAAATTAAAATTTGAATTCTTGATTATTGTTTAATTAATTGAATTATTACATAATGTATACAATTATTCATATGATTAGTTGAATTGATATTTATTTATTGAATAATTTGTATGCTTATTGGTATTGCTTAATTGAATTGTTGGTTGGATTAATTATTATGCATATTAGTATAGTCTACTTCTTTGTATGACATGTTTGAGTCTAGTGAATAATTTTGCATCTTTTGAAAAAGCAAAAATTATTCGTTTAGCCCAACTTTATCCCCAAGATTTTGATTGTATGGACCTCATGAATCTTCTAATTCAACTTGACAATTACATTCACAATATGAAGATGCATAGTGAGTTTTCATCATTAAGAGGAATTGTTGATCTTGCAAAGGAGTTGGTGAAGACCGGGAGGTGTGCAAGCTATATGTTAGTGTATAAGCTTCTTACATTGGCTTTAGTGTTACCGGTTGCAACCGCTTCGGTGGAGAGAACTTTTTCTGCTATGAAGATTGTGAAAACGCCATTACGCACCAAAATGGGAGATCAATGGTTGAGTGATAGCATGCTTGTTTATATTGAGAGAGATGTATTTTCTTTTATTGATAATAAGCCTATTATGCGACGTTTTCATGATATGAAACCTCGCCGGCAACAATTGTAATTTGTTCGTATGGTAAATTATGGATGACATTATTATATAAAAGGATTTGATTGTTGCTATTTTTTTGAACCTTGCAATCTTTTAACTTTGCCTCTCTCCCTGTCAATTTCTGGCTTCGCCACTAATACGAAGTCCAATCAATCTGCAAGATCATCTATCTTCTTTAATTCCCTGAAATTGGTTTTAATCAGCGGAAACTCAGTGGCCAGTTAAGAAGAGTTCAAGAGTGAACAAGACCATCTCTCCTCTCCACAAGCGAAATGTTTTGTCAGTTGTAGAAGACCATTATCCTTATGGCCCTCAGTTACTAGTACACCCCATGACACTTTAATAGTATTAAAGGAGTTACTACTTTCACACTAGGATAACAGACAAAGGTAACATTCCGTCAATATCATAGCACAACACAGAAAACCACAAAGCAAAAACAACATACAAAATGAATAATATGGCTTGTTATTATTACATGATTGTGAGGTTCAAGTAAAGAATGGTAAAATTTGTATTCATGTAATTACTAAATTTCTATAATTTTTATTTCTATTCAATTCTGATTAGAGAATTAGAATGGTAATTTTTTGGAGTTTTAGTTGACAACCAGGTTCTATTAATATGTAGTTTATATTTGAACATTTAGTAAAATAGGAAAAAAAATCAAAGTGACCAATTAATAATAATAGAAGGTATTCCACGACACTTTTATAACAAATTAATTTTTCTCTTCGTGTAATCTATTTGAGGCTGTAGCATATTTTCAGCTTTCATGTCAAATAGTACACTAAAATAGTGTCGATAAACCAAACAAACATGTGCATAGGAGTTGAAATTCAAATTAAAATTCCAAATGTTTGTTCACTTTCCAATAAATTAACCCCTTGAGTTGACGAATTTAATTTGTAAAGCCGGCCAATTGGCTCATTACTTCTTGAGAAATGTTAAGAAAACTCTCTTAAAAGTGAGATTTTCCATTGACTCTTTGCCACCGCTTGTTTTTCACACAATGTATTATTATGTTAGCACGAGAATTAACATTAAACTGTCAGATGACAGAGACTCCATGAAGAGTCCCACTTTAAGCGAATCTCCTTAGAATTTCGTATTTTTCTTTATTTTGACCTAGCAGAATAGAAATTGAATGTGTGGAGGTGGGAGTGGAGAAACATAGTAATAAACCACAAATTGTCCAACTTTTACTAATTGGCAATTATTTGATTGAATGGTTATCATTATTCTACTAATCAAATTGCTCCACCAAAATCTTTTTATTATGGTTACAAAAATTGTCACATTCTGGCCCGGGTCCCCACCACATTCCGGGCCCTACTCTACCGTCGCACGATATTGTTCGCTTTGGACCCCTAGCACACCCTCACGGTTTTCTTTCTGGGAACTCACACGAGAACTTCCTAGTGGGTCACCCATCCTGAAATTGCTCTCGTGCGAACTCGCTTAACTTCGGAGTTCCAATGGAACCTGAAGCCAATAAGTTCCCAAAAGGCCTCGTGCTAGGTAGAGATGGGAATATACATATAAAGCTTACAGGATCCACTCCCCTGGGCACTATGGGATGTTACAATCCACCACCCTTAGGGACCCGACATCCTTGCTGGCACACTTCCGGCCAGGGATTGGCTATGATATCAAATTGTCACATCCCAACCCAATCCCCAATCACATCCCTGGGCTCGACTCCACCATAGCACGATATTGTCCACTTTGAGCCCCTACCACATCTTCGCGGTTTTGTTCCTGGGAACTCACACGAGAACTTCCCAGTGGGTCACCCATCATGAGATTGCTCTCGTGTGAACTTACTTAACTTCGGAGTTCCGATGGAACCCGTAGCCAGTAAGTTCCCAAAAGGCCTCGTGCTAGGTAGAGATGAGAATATACATATAAGGCTTACAGGATCCACTCCCCTAGGCAATTTGGGATGTTACAAAAATTCTACGGTCACAATTTCCGTAGATCATAAGATCTAAAAGAATGGAATTGTTATGCTAAAATACACAAATAGTTTAATTTGAATTGTAAACATAGGAGGTTTCCAACTGTGTTTCAAAGTATTAGATACTCAAGGTCTTTTAATCGTTGGTTGTTCAGTTAAAAACAAACAATTAAGATCTGATGATTAAAAATCTAAAATATGCTTATATTCTGGAGCACTATAAAATTTTTGGTAAATATCAATGGTAGTGTTGTATTTTTGTAACTCTACCCCGTCAACTAAAACCCTTCTAATTCACTCCTCAACCTCTAAATTCTACCTTTATTTGAAAATAATAAAATAAAATAAAATAAACGACTTCCCTAAAAATTCCCCAAATTTAAAGCCGTTTCTGTAAACATACAACTAAAATTATTATTCTTGAAAGTTACGGGTCGTTTGTTACACTTTATCTGAGGGGCTTCTAATTATTGTAGCAAAAAAAGTATATCTTTGGCCAGATTTTTTTTTAATGAAAATATGAAAATAAAATTGAAGAAGTGCATTTTGTATCTCGGATAGAGTTGTCCTAAATATTTGGGGTTGTCGTTTTATTTTCTTTTATTTTTTGCAAGGAAGAAGTTTCCTCACACTCTTTTTTTCTTATGTTCATTTTAGTTGAACAAGTCAAATAAAAATCAAGGGACGGAACTAAAAACGAAAAAAAATTGTGTAAAAGCCATTTCTTTTGTGTAAAAGTGGGGTCAACGGACAACCTCAATTCATAATTTTATTACATAGCACATCATCTCAATAGCCCTGTTGTATAATTAATTCCTACATTATACCTCTACTAAAGTAATTAGACTATTGGTAATGATCAATTAATCATCAAAACAATAATCCAATTTCAAGTGCTGGTAGTAATTCATGCATGCACCTCCTAAATTTCTAATAGGGTTTCTCTCCAGCCCAATTCCCAGGTGGATCATAGTTGCATATGATGAGCTCCCCTGCTCCATTGCTACAAACCTCTCGTGCACAACCCAGACGCTTTGTGTCCTTCCACACCATTTGCGTGTAATGCCCACACATCTGCCCGGGTTTGCAACTATTGGTCTTGTAATCATAGAACAACTTCTCATGTGACCACGAATTCACCGCGAACCTCGCTCCCCATGGTTGTTTCCCGCCGCCCCAGAAGATGTTCTCCCCATAAAGGCCCATCGAGTGTACCATCCTGCAGTCTATGGTCGCTCTCGTTTTTGTGTAAACCCTAGCAACCGCTGCTAGTTTTTCGTCCCACTGCAAGGGCGGTAGGCCAATTTTCCGTCGTACATTGTTGTGAACCTTTAAAAATTCTTGAGGGTTTGCTGTCGGAGCACGGAGTATTGGATGATGACGAGCTTTTGTCGCCTCAAGATATATGCTAATGCATAGGAAAGTAAATAAAATTGTTACTCTGCTTTCCATTGTTGTTACTGTTCTTTCAAATTGTAGGTACTCTATGCCTCGACTTGTAAGTTGTATAAATAAGCTGATCAAAAGCTTCTCAAGGTCCTTTGAAATAACAA
The DNA here is from genome assembly GCF_019419815.1 of Pyrus x bretschneideri. Lineage (NCBI taxonomy): Eukaryota > Viridiplantae > Streptophyta > Magnoliopsida > Rosales > Rosaceae > Pyrus > Pyrus x bretschneideri. The sequence goes on along the minus strand of NW_025999820.1, from coordinate 2,717,152 downwards.
AAAACTGTTAAGTTGTTTTTCTGACTAGTTCTTTCATTGGTTCCCTATATTATATTGGAAAGGTTTTAGCTAATTAGTTTATTAACAATATTAGTGCGTTATAACTTATAACTAATTAACATAATTCCATGTTGTCAATTTTAGTCAGTGGACTGTTTGAACTTTGAAGGTCATTTTATTTTGAATTTTCATATTTATCTCATCCACTTGTAAATAATGTATCTTTAACGTATAAAATTATAATTGAAAGCCTTTCAATTTCTTAATTTTCTTTTGAATATCATATGTGCAAAAAATCATTTGAAATCAGAGAATTTAGGGTTTAGGGTTAAAGTAATTTCGCTGCTGCATATTCATGAAAAATCGTTCATTTATTTAATTAATTTGGGTGACAAAACCATTTCCTACTCGAATGAGTTTTTTTAAGCATGGCCTTCAAAAGAAATTGATTATAAAATCTATATCTTAAAGATACAATATTCACAACGAGTGAAGTATGTTCACGGAAGAATAAGTAAGCACAGAGGAATGTAAGTATTTTATTTTATTTTATGATTGCATGGGATGCAAGTATTATCCGAAAAATATATTGAAGACACGAAGAATGAGAAGAAAATATGGTGGAGCGGGGGTGGGCGGAGCCATGTTTTGGGCTCCTTTGGGATGTAGCCCATGGAGGTATTTAGAGAAGAAAGTAAATAAAATATGTGTTGTTGTTTGAACTGTCTATTTTTAAGATCTTACATGTTGTGTATTTACAACATTGTTATTGCAAGAAATTTTATCTCCCTGAACATGATCAAACGAAACCCGTTCAAGGACATTGAATTGGCGGTGCTACATGTCAAAATCTACTTTTCGTTCTTGGTAGAATTTTTCTATCCAGCCTTCTATCAGCTTAATTTCAGTTTCCCTTTGCTCAATAAACCACTTAGGATCTTCTTTTGTTGGAAAACGCAGATCTAAGTGATGTGCACCTGAGAAACGAAAAGCAAAAGAATTTTACTTTTAAGAGAAGAATACTGCAAGCTGCTCTAAGCCCCTAACGGGGCGCCATATTGCAAGAACAGTTGAGGCTTCAAGCAGTCTCTTGTTTTTCTGAGTGCTCAGATGACAACTATTAAAAAAGACGTCTGACCACTTGAGAAGGCAAGTGTTCAGCGCATGGTTTGGCTTTGTAAGGCCAACCGTCAAGTAGAGAAGATGCCTTCTTCAGCAACAAGAGCGACGACAGTTTCAGATACATTCTGCAGGACACTGTAATAGATATCATTCACAGCCATTAGAACTCAAATAATTAATGTTCGACAGCTCCAATTGCCAAACCATATTTATAAAAAAAGAAAAAAAAAAGAAAAAAAAAAAAAAGACAATAGTTACCTGCCACCACTCCAAGGATCCAATAAGCCTTTTTAAAAAATGATGGCGATTCCAAACGCTTTCAAGGTGGCCATAATACACTTCAATTGAATTGCCAAGAGTATCGGTATCAAACTATAAACGTTTTCAAGGAAAAGACAATCGCCTATTTAAGAAGCTAAGGAACATGCAATCATTCACATTCTCCAGACAGCAGTGTCAACCATATAGATTAAAGAATGGTTTGAAAGATAAAATTATAGGAAGTAGCTGCTTCAAATTTCTAGGGTTTAGAGATTTTCAAAAATCTGGGCAGTTTCCCGAATGGGCTTTTTTCTTATTTGCCCGAATTGGGTGTTTTTTTAATTATTTTTTTGTAATTTTCCTGAATGGCCTTTCTTCCCAGTTATCCGAATGGGCTTTTTTCTTGTTTGCCGATGGGCTTTTTCCTATTTGACCGACTAGGTTTTTTCCTATTTGCCCTAATGGCCTTTAATTGCCCGATGGGATTGCTTTTGTCGGCCGATAGGATTGTTGTCCTGCCCGATGAGACTATTTAGTCCGAACTGTAATAAAAAAAGATTATATGTTTTATTTCTACCTTTCTTTCCTTATATGCATTTTGTCTTTCTTTTCCTTAAAAATTGACATTTTAGCAATTGATATTTGTATTTTACCATTTAAACCGATTTCCTAATATCTTTGTGTATGGGAGAATTCATCTTGAAATACTGTTACCCAAAAACATTACCCGGCTCTTCGTTTCCCTCTTTATTTCCATGCCGTCTATACAATGAAGGTCGAACGAGACAAAAGCTAACATTCACATAATTCATTTTAGCAATTGATATTTGTATTTTACCATTTAAACCAATTTTCATAATACCTTTGTGTATCAGAGAATTCATTTTGAAATGCCGTTACCCAAAAACATTACCCGACTCTTCGTTTCCCTCCTTATTTCCACGCCGTCTGTACAATGAAGGTCGAACAAGACAAAGGCTAACATTCCCAGAGATCCATTGATTCCTCTAAGAAAACTCAAACCCTAAATCACTCCTTACTCACATAGAGACATCTTCAACATCTAAAGCAAATCTGCACAAACTCTATAATCTCAGGCCTTTTCTACAACCTATTCACCCTCTTTTAAATATTAATAGGGCCAGCCACCTAGTTAAGGAGGATACTAGTCCCTTCTCCTCCTCTAGGCTCATCGGTGTTTTAAAAAATGCACCTTAAGACGCCCCCTATGCGACTTCCAAGGCAGGGCGATGATGAAAATGCCTCGGCCTAGCAAGAGTAGTCTTAAACTCGCCTAGACATGGTCGAGGCGCATCTAAGCACCTGAGGCGTTCAACTGCGCGTGTCCTTTTTTTTTATCTTTCTAAGTTGCTGAAATTTGACCGAAATCTTTTTAGTTGCAAGGCTAGTTTCATAGCAAAAAAGATGAAGAAGACAATGTTGAAGCGAGTAGTTTTTTTTTTTTTTTTTTTGCTAAGTTTTCGTTTTCTTTGTAGTTTTTTTTTCCTCTTTAAACTGACTCCACTTTTGTAGACATTTATTCCCCCACCATCTTCCTTTCTAATAACTTTTTGTTTTAATATTTTTTTTGCTCATAGACAAGATAGATCTCAAAAGATAAGTATAACTGGCTAGCAGGAAAAAAAAAAAAGATAAGCATCTTTGTGTTTTTATTATTTTTTTGTAATATTATATTATTCATTTCTTAAAAAAAAAAATTCTATATGTTGTAGGTCTATTTGACTGAACTGTATAAAAGACAGAAAGGGAGAGGGGCCAGAGCAACAAAGAGAGAAAAGAGATATGTAATTCTGAGGTGTGTGTGTGTATCATCCCTTTATGCCTTTATTTATGGTAGTAAGATAGGTAGAATTCTTAACCTAATAGGATTACATCTCTAATAGGAATTAAACTACTAAAAGGAATATACAAGATACTCCTAGATATACTAGGATTTACACAATCATAGTCCTAATACAATAGGATTGCAACACTCCCCCTTGAGTGTGTAAATACTCAAACAAAACGTTGCGTCAGATCTTTAGCAAATAAGGTAGAACAGTTGATGAAGTCGTCGGCACGATGGGTGAATGCAATTCTCAGATATAAGAAAGTAAGTATGCATTGGTGGTAAAACTCACAAAACCTCGCTATGGTAAAACCCAAGGCACAGGGAAAACCCATAGACTAAGGAGAAAAGTGAAAAGTATGCATAATGTCTAAAACAAATGTCAAACAGGACGAAAGTAGTGAACTCAACGAAGTATAATCATCCCAGGATGGGTGCTCCATCAAAACCTCATTAATAGCAAAAACCCAGTGGGAAAAATGCTCACAATTGTAGGAAAAAATATACATTAAGATCAAGTGAGTATGCTTCAGGATACTTCCCATGAGTTAGGCATAACTTCCAAATAAGAGGACTACAAGCTATTCAACTTAGATAATTTACGCATACCGATTCCTTGGACGAGCTTTTGAAAAGTAGACTTAGGCAATGACATGGTAAAGAGATCGACCAGGTTGTCCTCAAAATGGATTTGCTTGATTTTAATGTTCTCATGTTGTTGTTACTGGTAAGAATAAAAGAACTTTAGAGCTATGTGCTTGATGTTATCTCCCTTGATGTATCCCTTCTTTAACTGCTCAATACATGCTGCATTGTCTTCAAAGATCATTATGCGAAGGTCAACGACGGAAGTAAGACCACTAGTGCTTCAAATATGTTCTATGACTGCTCTCAACCAAAAGCACTCTTGCAAGGCTTCATGCAGGGTGAGAATCTCATCATGGTTCAAAAAAGTCGCAACTAGCATTTACTTGGTAGACCTTCAAGATATATTGGTGTCTCCAACGGTAAATACATAACCCATTTGAGAACATGCCCTATGTGGGTCAAACAGATAACCAGCATCTGTGGAACCAACGAGGTGGGAATCAACCTGGGGACTGAGGGGGCGACGACTCTTCTTAAGGATTCGTGGGTGTAGAACAAGCGCAAATCCGTCGTACTCTTGAGGTAGTGAAAAATATCTTTAACACCATTCCAATGTCTGCATGTAGGCACATTGATGTATCTAGCCAAAAGATTAACAGAGAATGAGATGTTTGGTCTAGTGCATTGAGCCAAGTACAATAAAGCATCAATTGCACTTAGGTATGGAACTTCAGGCTCCAAAATCTCTTCCTCATTCTCCTTGGGACGGAAGGGGACTTGTTTAGCATCTAGAGTCCGAGCGACCATAGGAGTACTCGAAGGCTTCACTTTATCCTCATTAAAACATCGCAACACCTTATGGGTATAGTTTGATTAATGTACTAAGATTCCATCTGAACAATGCTCGATCTCCAGGCCAAGACAATATCAAGTTTTCCCAAGATCTTTCATCTCAAATTCTGATTTCAAGTGAACGGCAATTTCCTCAAGCTCTGTGAAAGTTTCGATGAGGTTCATGTCGTCGACATAAATTGCAGTGATCGCAAATCTAGAATGTGACTTCTTAATGAACATGCTTAGGCATAGTTCGTTATTCACATAACCCTGACTTGTCAAATAGTCACTCAGACAGTTATACCACATCCACCCAAATTGTTTCAATCCATAGAGTGATTTCCTCAATCTAATAAAGAGAGTGTTCTATGGTCTAGAACTATTTGAGACGGTCAATAGAAGTTCTTCTAGAACTTTCATTTATATTTTTGTATCTAGATCTCCATAGAGATACGCAGTTACCATGTCCATAAGCTTCAGATTTTCAAAAACTACCAAACTGATAAGGTAGCGGAACATTATGATGTCTATTACGGGGGAATACGTCTCCTCATAGTCAATCCTAGGGCATTAAGAGAAGCCTCGCGCTACGAGGCGTGCTTTGTATCGTACTATTTCATTCTTCTCATTAGGCTTCCTCATGAAAATCCATTTGTAGCGCATGATCTTCACATGTGGTGGAGTAGGAGCTAAATGCCCAAACACCTTACGTTTTGCAAGCGAATTGAGTTTGACCTTGATTGCTTGTTTCCAGTTTGACCAACCTATTTTACGTCGACATTCATCAACGGAACGTGGTTCAATGTCATCGTTAAGCATGATGTTTGAAGCAACAGTATGCACAAATGCATCATCGACAATCATCTTCTTCCGATTCTAAACCTCATCTCATACTGCGTAACGGACCGAAATCTCACAATTCTTGGGAGACTATATGTCTCATTTAAAACATCACCGTAATCTAGAATAACCTCATGAGTTGGAACAAATGAGTAAGCAATGGTTGGATTCATACTAGGGACACTAATTTATGCCGTTTTCCTCTTTTGGGATTAGAAATCCTTTGAACCAGGAGGCCTGCCACGCTTCAGGGTAGGAGCAGGTGATTGGCTAGCTGCCAGTGTACCTTGTTGTGTGGGAGGTGCAATTACCTCACCCTCAGGAACGATCCAGCCTTCTAAGGCAGTGTTACGGTGTATGTTAAGTATGTCTATCCTTCCAGGTGCATTTGCAGCTGGTATATGTGATCGCGTCACCTTTGCTAGATTAGTAGAAGCATCTGACATGCTTCGAGCGATGCTCTGAAGATCTAAAATACATCGCACTTCAGTTTCAAATTAAGGGGTACGAAGATCTAAATGAGACATAGTGGGAGTAATCCATGACAAGTCGCGGTGTTCTACAGGAATGTTAGTCATCTTATCTCCCCCTAACGACAGGAAGACTATCTCATCAAAGTGATAATCCACAAAACATGCGGTAAAGAGATCTTTTGTTAAGGGCTCTAAGTAGCGAATAATTGATGGTGAATCATAATAAACATAGATTCCCATTTTTCTTTGAGGACCCATTTTGGTATGTAGTAGTGCTATTGGCACATAGATTACGCACCTAAACACACGTAAATGCGAGATGTTAGGCTCGTATCTAATAACCAACTGTAATGGTGAATGAGGTTGGGTAGCGGTGGGCCTCAGGCGGACCAACGTAGCTGCATGCAATATTGCATGGCCTCAGGTAGATACCGGCAAATTGGTTCGCATAACTAAAATATGAGCTGTTGTTTGAAGGTGCTTTATGAAAGCTTCTGCTAGACCGTTTTAGGTGTGGACATAGGGTACAGGATGTTCAACATCAATCGCAACAGACATGCAATAATTGCCAAAAGCCTATGATGTAAACTCTCCAGCATTATCCAGTCGAATCAACTTGACCGGATAATCAAGGTGGTGAACCTTGAGCTTAATAATTTGTGCTAGGAGTTTCACAAATGCAGCACTGCATGTGGACAATAAGCAAACATGTGACCATTGCGTCTATGCATAAAACAACACCATGAAGTATTTAAATGGTCCACATGTTGGTTGGATAGGTCATAAATATCCCCTTGAATCCTCTGAAGAAACTTAGAGGGGTCGTGAATAATCTTTGTAATTAAGGGTTGAATGTTCAACTTCCCCAGGAGCATGCTTTGCAAAACGGATGGCCGGGATAAGATTTCAAGTGATGCCCATGATATACTTCAAGGATACGACGAATCATATCTTTTCTGGGGTGTCCTATTTGGTCATGCCAAAGTAGTAGAGGGTCTTGGAACCCAGCCATAGGGTCAGCCACACAGTGTGTCTTGAGTGCTCAAATGGTCGTTATGTATAACCCACTCGGGAAACGTTCCAGCTTCTCGTGAATACGCTTCCAACTATATTCGTAAGAAGTGATACAAAGAAATTTAGAACCATTATCTTCAGTGGTTTCACCATGATATTGATTATCTCGAATATCTGTAAAACTAAGCAATGTTCTTCCGGAACGTGGAGAATAGAGTGTCTCTTTAATGGTTAATTCAATACCATTGGACAACATAATACAGGCCTTTCTGTATCCTTCTATAAGGTTGGATGGGCCTGAGAGGGTTGTCAGAGATGCATTCTTAGGAAGGAAGTTAGTAAAATAGTGTTTCAAACGCAATATGGTGTGCGTGGTTGCACTATCAACCAAATAACTAACTTCCCCACTAGTTATACCTAGAAATAAATTAATTGAATCGGTCACATGCATAAATATAATTCCATTCATTCAATTAATCAATTCGAGAAATAATATCCATAAAATATTTACCATTGTTCAAAACAAACCAAAACCAACAAATAATTCTAAAGACTTAGAAAAATTGTCCAAAAATTAAACCATAAACCTAAAATTTAGGGGAGGGTTCAGCCATTCCTAGTGGGTTCAACCACTAGGGGTATAAAACACCCTAACATGACTTAGAAAAAATAAAAAAAATTATTTTTCATAGGAGTGGATGCCTCCTTAAAATCTGAAACCTCCAGAGTTGTAGTAACATATTTGGGATGTTCCAAATGCACAAAGTTAGTCTCACGATAAGAATGATACTTGGCAATAGCCTTGGGGGTAGCTCAACATATGTGTGACCAATGATCCTTTGATCCAAAACGGTAGCACATGTCCATTTCAATGGAATCCGATTAAATGATAGCTTTTCCCTTATTCTTGAAGTTTAGGGCCTTTAGGGCAAGGGGTTGGTGCTTCTAGGTCAAATTTTCTCCCTTGGATGGCTTCTGTTCGACAGACCTTGGGCTTGTGGTGGGCCTTGATGCCCATTACCACCACCACGACAAGGTTCCCATAGGTTATGGCTGCTAGAATTGGTCGCATGCGCTTCAAGCGGAACGTTCGAGCCAGTAGGTCGAAATTGATGATTCTTCATCAAAAGCTGGTTCTGCTTTTCAATGAAAAGTAGAATAAATATCAAATCCAAAAATTTGGTGAGCTTATGTGCCCTATATTGTTGTTGTAAGACAACATTGGTGGCATTGAAGGTCGAATATGTATTCTCTAGGAGATCCTATTCAGTTAAGTCCTCTTTACATAACTTAAGCAGTGATCGGATTCTACAAACTTCAGAGTTGTATTCATTCACAGACTTAAAGTCTTGGAAGCGTAAATGTTGCCAGTCGTGTCTTGTTTCAGGCAAGTAAATGTCTTTCTGGTGATTGAAACGATCCACTAGAGCAAGCCAGAGGGGACGTGGATCCTTCTCTGGAATGTACTCAGTTGGCAGTGCATCATGGATGTATCTTTGGATGAAGATCATAGCAGTAGCTTTCTGAGCTTCATCGACAGGTTCATCGTCAATTGGTTACTCGATAGTAGCTTTAAGGCTCTTTGCAGTAAGATGGAGCTTCACGTCTTGAACCCATTTTAGGTAGTTTCTTCCAGAGACTTCCAAAGTGGTGAAATCGAGCATGTTCAAGTTTGACATGTCCCTAAACAAAGGGTACAACAAAACATGGTTAGTCATATGGAAAACCATAGACATACATTGTAGAACATTCGGGGTTCTATAGACATGTATTAGTTTAATTTAATCATGAAAGCTATAGAGTTTCATGTGGTAAGTTTTGAATAAATACTTCGGGTTTCAAAGGCACTAAATTTGAAATGATAGGTTCGATTTAGTTATGAACATTTAGTTCATATAAGGGTACCTGCAAGAACACATCATACAATCTACAATAAAGTGTAGTGAATTTGTGGATTGCTTCAGGAACCCAAGTGTAAGTGCATCGGGATTACGAAAGATAGTCAACAATTTCAAAGAAATGAAATAATTTATTAAATCGTTAATGCTAAAAAGTGGACTTCAGGCAAATAATTTTGGATTAATTGTCATACTAATGGATTGCTGGTCACTTTAATTAATTCAATAGATTGGACCATACAGGGTCGATTATAGAAGCAAAAATAATTATAACATTCGGGTTTAAATTATAAAGAATGCCAAAAATAGCATTGGAATTGAAAAACCATAGCCCAATAGCATTGGGCTTGCGTGTCGTGAGTAGGGCAAAGCCCTGAAGGGCATATTGGGCTTATATGGTTGTAAAAGAAGCCTAATACATGGCTGCAGGCCACGGGCAGGGCTGGCCCAGGCCCAGTGCAGGCAGGAAGACTGTCTGGGCCCCAAAATAATTGGGGCACCAAAATTATTAGGGTGATATATTTATACATGTTTTAATAAAAGTATAAATTTATAAAATTTGGTTCAATGACAAAGAAATTTAACTAGAATTGGTGGTTTTGTTGTTTAAAATTAATGAGGAGGTCTTGGGTTCAAAACACCATGTGTGCTTATTTACTTTTCAATTTTTACAAATTTCTTTTCATAAGAGTATAAATATATAAAATTTGGCTAAATGACCAAGAAGTTTAATTAGAATCAATGATTTTTGTTGTTTAAAATTAACGAGAGGTCCTAAGTTCGAAATGCTAAGTGCGTGTTTATTCTTTCCAATTTTTACAAATTTTTGTTTTGTTTTGTTCCAATTCAAGTCTAATCTTCAACAAAAAGTAATGCGTTGACCAAATTTTTAGACCAAATTTACAAATCATATGACGTATCATCAAAAAGTTTAATTTAATACCCATTTATTACTTATACATATCAATTAAAGACTAAAAAACGTCATTATTTTTTTAGTCCCATATTGACAAGGTTAGTAAATAAGAAAAAACACTCACAATTCATACAAAAACACTTTAAAAGTTCAAATGGAAAACAAAACTCATATCTTTCTACTTGTAAACCTGGAGTTTTTTTGTTTCCTTCTAATGATACAAAATAAATTAGTTTTTCCGTGTTTCTAAATTATTAAGTTTGAAGTGCTTTTATAAGTATAACTTTATCGATGTCTTACGTGTGAAAACAAATAATTTTCTTATATAAAATGATGGCACATTTTGTGGCGTCGCCCCAAGCCTAAAAAATCTCTAGACCGACCCTGGTCACAAGCCAAGAGATGGGAGGCCCACTAGCAAAGTTGCTGGCAATATAGGCCGAAACCAGTGCATATAGCAAGCTCAGTAAAAGGTTGGCTTGCGGGTGATGCAAGGAAGCCCCAACCGAAACTGGGTTTCGAGTCAACAGGCCGCAGAGACAAGCCCAGCAAGCCAAAGGCTTGTGGCATATGGGCCGATGCAAGGCAAAAGCCTAGCAGAAGGCAACAGGTCGTGCTGGCGTGGACTTAAGTTGGACCAGGGGCTTCAGGCCCATGTGGTAGTTAACCCAGGTCGAAGCCTGGTTTGGTTCGAAAGGCGGCAAGCCTAAAAAGGCTGCGCACATGGTCCAAGGTGTCAAAATGATACCGTTCCCCATGTGATTGGTCTACAGGCCAGCACGGTGGTTCGACTATGGTGCCATTGTGGTGCAGCAGCAGTGCTGCAAAAAAATCCCAGTTTTTTTTTTTTTTTTTTTTTTTCGAATTCTAGGGTTAAAAACCCTAATTGCTTCTAAATTAATTTTGATGCTTTGACTCACAAATTCCACATAGCATAATTGTGTATTGCATGAACAAGTATATATATTGACAAAATATATGAACATATATACAATATATATATATATATATATATATAATTGAAAGGAAAATATAAATATAGAGGGTTCATGCATCATGGGGAATGTTTTCATGCTTCAAGGTTTTTTCAAATATCTTAATTTATTTTAGAAGAACCTGATTGGTAAAAAAATAATTGAAAGCCTTAGATTTTGTAGAAAAGAGCCTCCTCCTTCAGTTCCTTAGCTTCAGGCAAGAGCGTGCTGATAACGTGTTGTAGGCTTATTTGACTGAATTGTATAAAGGACAGATAGGGAGAGGGGCCGGCGACAACAGAGAAAGAAGAGAGACATGTAATTCTGAGGTGTGTGTTGTATCACCCCCTTATGCCTTTATTTATAGTAGTAGGATAGGAAGAATCCTTACCCTAGTAGGACTACATCTCTAATAGAAATTAAACTACTAAAGGGAATATACAAGATACTCCTAGATACACTAGGATTAACAAAATCACATTCCTAATCCAATAGGACTGCAACATTATAATCCTTATTTCTCTCTTTAAGACTCTACGTATCCCACCAAAGTATTATGTAAAACTCTCGGATACATACAAATAGGCACTTACGTAAGACTCTAATCGTTTAGTTTCGACTCTATTTGTTTGATTGATGATTAATTTGATTGCTTGGTCAATTGCTTGATTGTTGATTAATTTGAAGTTGAAGAATGCTTGCTTGGGTGAGTAATATGATTGCTTGGTTAAACGTGTTTGTGATGCTGGTTAAACTTGTTTGTGACTTGTGTACTTTTGATTGACAATGGATATTTATTTTACAAAGTATTATTATACTTAATATATATTAAAAAAATTTAGGTCTATTCATGAAATGTCTTGCCTACGCCTTCGCCTTTTAAAACATTGAAGCTCGTACATCCTTCGTCTCATTCCTAGAGGTGTAGAGAAATTGGAGACCATCCGTTTGGGTGGCAAAGAAGAACCAATTGGAGGCCATCATAAATTGTGTTTGTTACTTTGTCAAATTTGAAATTCCATGCCTAAAATCTCTAATATTTCCCTTCAGCATCGTCATTTACAATTCCATGATCAAAGCACGTTCCTAATCTGAAAGCCCATTTGTTGCTTTGTCGATTTATAACACGATGGGGGTGCAAGAAAATGCCTGGGCGACAAGTTTACTTACCCTTTTGTGTTGAAGGCTTGCGCAAGTGAATCAGCTATAGACAAAGGGAGGGAGGTTCATGGTGTGGTTGTGAGAGTTGGGTTTATGGTGTAGTTATGAGAGTTGGGTTTGATTTCAATAGGTTTTTGTGTAGTTCTTCGCTGAACTTGGTTTGTCAAAAAATTGAGAGTGTAAGGCAGGTGTTTGATGGATTCACAGTGAAGGATGTTGTTTTCTGGAATACTATGAAAATGGGTTATGCTCGAAACGGGATGGGTTTTGAAGCATCTGATGGTTTTAGGGAGATGGTGGAAGTGGGAGAGGTTAGACTGAATGAAGGTGCAACTTTGGCATTGATATCGACTTGCATATATAGTATCAGAAAACTTGAAATTTGGGAGAGAGATTCATGAGTTTTTAGGATATATGTGAGTTTTGGGTTGAGTGTGAAAGGGGGAGCTGCATTGGTTGATTTGTATGCAAATTTGGCTGTTTGGACTATTATGCATAGAGTGTTTGAGGGAAAGCCTAAGAAGAATGCTGTGGTGTGGAACACTTTGATAAGTGGCTTTTCCTTTAACGGGCTTTCAAATGAAGCAATTGATCTTTTCAGGGAAATGTGTTGTTTGCATGCAAAGCCCTATAATTTCATGATTTTAGGCTTGTTGTCTGCTTGTGCTCAAATGGGTGCTGTTAATATAGGAAATTTGGGTTCGAATAGTCTGGGATATGTTTATTGGTACATCTTTGGTAGACCTGTATGCAAAATGTGGTTCTATTGAAGCAACAAGAGAAGTGTTTGATCAAAAGGATAAGAAAACTGTTGCGACATGGAACGCTATTCTTTCTGGATAGGCATCATATGGGCAGGCTGGATCTGCAATGAAGCTTTCTGTTGAGATGAGAAAATCAAGTGCCATCGTAGATACATAACCTTCCTTTCAATTTTACATGCTTGTGCACATGCTGGTTTGGTTGGGAAAGGTAAGCAATACTTTGATTTGATGGTGCAAAATTATAAGATAGCTCCTAAAGTTGAGCACCATGGCTGTATGGTTGATCTTCTTAGGCGCGCTGGATTTCTAAAGAAGCAAAGATGCTTATTGAGAGGATGGATAGTGAACCAAATGTAATTGTATGGGGATCACTGTTTAATGCTTGTAGCATTCATGGATATTAGGGTAGAGTGGGCGGCTGACCATATATTTGACTTAGAAGCAATAGGCAGGTGCTCCTACGTGCTGTTAGCAAATATGTATGCTGCAACACGAAGGTGTGATAGGGTAAAGCAATTAGAGAGGCAATGGTTAATGCGAGTATTTGTAAGCTACATGGATATAGCATAATCGAGATTGGAGATGTAGGTCATGAGTTTCTAGTTACTGACAAGGCACACCCTAAATCAGAAGAGATCTACTGGGTGTTGGATGTATTAAGCAACAAGCTCAAGATGGCAGGCTCGATGCGATTGTCTGCTCTAGATGAAGGGTATCTGGAAAGCAGCCGAGCGACAATGAACTCCTAGAGAGATTTTCTAAAAATGGGAAGATCAGAAAAGGAGGGAAAGTGATCGGAGCAGTTTCCTTTCTAGGGGCATTTGGATTTGTATGGAACATTCCAGATTCCGGAGATGGACACATGATCTCAAAGAGTATTTGGAGATTCATTTCAAGGTTCAATTCTTTCCTTTATTCATGGACATGTTTTGTGAATATCTGTCACTTCATTTTTGTTTTCCTTCTTATGTCTTAATTATTAAACTCATGCAGATGGCCTTCTAATCCTTCATGGAACATGGTGTTATTACAGAACAATTTTATTGTCATTGACATTTCGTTTAAGGTATAAAGTTATATCTCAAATATATCCATGGTTTCTGTCATTTATACTGTCAGATCGTTTACTGTAGTTCTCATTATATGTTTTGGATTAGCATTTCTAACATTTTTGTACTTGTTCATGTTGGCAACAGTGTTGCTGCCGAGGTCAGCATTGTGATTAATGAAAAACTTGAGAAGGACAGGTAACTAAAAGTCCATATATTTAGGCCAATTTAAGAAACTAATTAGGTGTACTGATTAGTTTCTGAGTTTTCTGTTTGTTTTGTTTATAAGTGTACTAGTTGGGTTTATTTTGCATTCTTCAATGGCCTGATAATGTTTTTCCAGATCACTATCCAAAAGCTCGAAAGAGGTGTGTGGACTGGAAACGAAAGGAGTAAAACCGTGGTTGATACTGGGTTCTAAATTATCTATATGGTTGATGATGAATTGAGAACTCAGAAGCAACCATTCCAATTGTTGTATCTATCAGGGATCATATGCAACCATTTAAATTGGAATTATGGTTTTGAATTGTGGGAATCACAAGTTGAGGGACCAGATGTGGCAGGCTGGCAGCTCTGTTATACTTCATGGGTGGTGCAATCTTTCCTCATAATCCCATTACAGTGATTCTACGACTTGCAGTGTTTTACTCTCTTATTCCCATATTTGTTTTAAGGAGGGAGGGGTCGACTCTTCGGAGTCTCCCTTGGGTGTCCTCCGCTTCGACAGATTAACCTGCCAAAGATCGCACCTATCACAGGATATTACGGAGTTTGGTCCGTACCCCGTTAGCACTAATGTCTGCCTAGCATAGATTGCAACCTCGCTTCCCGGCTGCCTACATGGGTCTCTCTTATAAATAGTCAAGTTAAATAAGAAGATCAGTTATCACTATTTTCCTACTGAAACTCCCTCTTATTCGGTTTCTCTCAAACTATTTTTTACTTAGGCATCGAAGGTCCTTTGGCAAACACCCTTCCCTTTTGGCGAAAATTTGCATTCACAAAACCAGTTATGTGTATCTTGCATGAAGCAGTTGTTTTATGATTCACTTGCATTTTTACTAAGAATTGATTCTAAAAGCACTTTTACGAAAAACGTTTTCAATCATTTTAAAAACATTTTCTTACAAAATTTATGGAACATCTGCTGTATATTTTAGCTATGTAACCCCTGTGAAACCTTGGAGATGATTCTAACACACAAAAAGACAGAGAGGGGAAGGAAGAGACACGGTCGACGAGTAAGGGATTTTATCTATTTATTCTTTTATGTAAATGATTGAGGCATTGTGTGTCACATTCGTCGGCAAACTATATCAAGAAAAATATAAAAGAAAATCCGTAGACACTTGTACAAGAATATCGAATCATGCCTGCAAACGTGCTCTTAAATTTATAAGTTAAATAAAAAAACAAAGCAATCTTAAATTTATAAGTTAGATAAAAAATAAAAATAAATAAAATCAAATCAAATAAACCAAGGCAACACCTGCTGCTTTTCAAGGTTCTGACTTAATTACCCTTTCTTTCATTTTCTTTTACCTTGACATGATTAACGTATCTAATCCCTTGGACATTTCAACCAGAATATCAAGGGCATCTGAGAATGCATGATTGTGGTGGTTTGACCATAAAATAATATGCCAAATAATTTAAATGCCTTAAAAGATAATCTATGTCGACATAAAGGCATGAACATTTGACCTAATACGTCTGTCTTTTTCATTATATGCAAATTCTCTTCGTCATTGTTACAAATTCAGTTGACTTTTCTGTACAATTTACGACATGAGATGCTTAGATGCCCAAACCACTTCAAAGCATACGTGGGATCTATGGAGACGATGTAGATGCTTATAGTTTTTTTTTTTTTTTTTTTTAACAAATGATATTATCTATACTAAATAGTTGGGAGAGTAGGCTAATCCTCACAATGGGCTAGTAATAATGTGGTTCAAATTCGCATTTGACGAGAATCGAACATAAAACCTCTCGCTTACAAGCAAAGTTCTAAAAAATGCTAGTTGGGCGGTGGGATAGCGCCTAACGCCTAGGCAGATTTAGGTAAATTTCTTGTAAATAAATGCATATTGACACTTACAAAAAATTATGCTTGTATGAAATCCATGGATAATATAATAAAAGAATGATAAAATGCAAAAAGAGTATCCAACAAGTCCAAAATTTAAAAACACATTAAGCATATATGTCATATAACCATAGTGAGGAGTATTATAGGATGACACATGTACAACAAGTTCACAATTTACAACAACATAAAATGGAAAATAGGAGGAAAATAAGGAAATTTAGTAATGTAAGATACTTATCTTTAGAATCCCGGAATTTAAGTTGATACACAACACACCTATTCTATAAAATTAACAAAATTTCAAGGTATAATTAGAATTTAAACTTTAAACAAATGTCAAAAAAAGAAAAAAAAAAACCACCCAGCCGCCTAGCACCATCTAGCCCGCCTAGAGCCACCCCGATTTTTCCAGCCGTTTTGCACAAAATCGCATCGGTTCCAAGGCACCTAGCGCCTAAGGCGTTTTTTAGAACACTGCTTACAAGTGAAGAGAAATACCAGTAGACCGTAGTCTAATTGACGTACTTATAGTTTATTTGTAATCTTTCAGTCATTTCTTTAGTGGCTTATGCCCTAAGAGATCAAAAAGTATAATTCATTGCTTCTTTAGGGGGAAATCTTAACGCCCAAGCTATTGCCCCCTTAACCTCCACCACATTACACACTAGTAGAAAAAGGGGAGAGGCCAAACATATTTTTGCCACGGTAGGACTTCTAGAAAACTTAAAGCTACTTTTTTATTTTAGTTTTTAAAATTTGGGTTTTAATATTCACTTTTTTTATTAAAAAATAAAAATAGTTACCATACAATTTTTTATTTTTTATTTTCAAAACATGGAACTTAAAATTAAAAATAAAGTGATTAACAAACGACGTCTTAGTATTTATAATAATTATTTATTAGGACAAATGAGATCAGGATTTTATTATACAAATGAGATCAGGACAAATGAGATTAGTATTTATAATAATTAGGTCTTAAATTAAATTCGATAAGGATCCATTTGATCCAAATCCAATGCTAATCGGATATGGATTGACAAATCAGATTCAATGATCTGAATAAGAACGAAATTCATTAATCCAATTATAAATGAATTCAAATATAGATAAGGGCTCGATTAGATTCAGATAAACAATGTTGACATCGTTTATTTGGCTCTCTTTTCTTCTTTATAATTTTTTTTTTTTGAACAAACGGTATTATCTACTGAGAAGGGGATGAGCTTAGCCTCACAATGACTAATAATAATGTGGTTCAAGTTTCACATTTTGTGAGAATCGAAACTAAATCTCTCACTTACAAATAAATAAATAAATATCACTAAACCGTTGTACTAAGTGATCTTTTCTTCTTTATGATTCATGAAACCTCAATAATCCAAGACAGGATGGAGCTAACAATTGCCACAGTCATTCAAAGCCCGACTGATGGATTCAATCACACACTCTTCATAGGTGTTTATTTGACTCCTAATAACTTTTTCGAGACCTTAGATTTGCTTGATATAAACCTGTCGGTTAATATTTACCTCTCATCCACAGATTTCATACAGAAAGGGATTAGGGATTCCATTTCAACATGTATTACCACTTAGCCCTATGGCTTATGGGTTGACGATGTTTGATAGGAGTATATTTATGTGACTTTGTTTTCTTATTTCTTTGTATTTACTTAGTTAATTTCTATTTATTATAGTAATTTAAGTTATTTTCGTATTATTATAGGTCAGTTGGTATGAGACAATAATAGTCAAATCGAGCATTGGCGTTATTTTGGACTTGGATATGGCGAGTGGTTTAGCAAAGTGGATGAGTTGCCTGTACGTTTGGTGTTTAAAAGGTGTTAAAAACGTGCTAAAAATCTGGAGAAATTAAAGTTGAGGCTTGAAGACAAGGAATTACAGAAAGAGGAATCCTGGTTGGAGAGAAGTTTAGTGACTTGTTTTGAAGTCCAAATAAAGAATCAAAGATGAATCTTGCTTGTTAGAAGACCAGGAACATAATGGGAAAGGAATTGGAATATCTAGCCTGATTTGGAGGTACCAAATAAGGCAAAAATGTGCAAAATAAAGGCTAAGTTGCTGGGATCACTTTGGAATATCTTGCACCCTCTTTTACCCCATAAAAACTTACCTTTTAGGTACTTTTACTTGCCCTTTTTATTCTGGACGAATTATACAATTTTGATTCCTATTTTTCCTTTCTTTTCATTCACTCTAAAGAAAACCCTAGTCGTGCCCTATATATATATGAAGTGTTCTGCAACATTGAAAGGGGTGCCGTGCCGACCATTCATCCATTAAAGTCGCTGAAATTTTTAGAGTTCTTTCTCTCTTTGTTTTAAGTTTCAATGTTTATTTTAGATTGTTTTTCAATTATGATGAACATGTGTAACTAAGTTTCTTTTTAGCTAGAGGCGA
Organism: Pyrus x bretschneideri; assembly: GCF_019419815.1. NCBI lineage: Eukaryota > Viridiplantae > Streptophyta > Magnoliopsida > Rosales > Rosaceae > Pyrus > Pyrus x bretschneideri. The sequence continues at coordinate 2,698,891 of NW_025999820.1, read as the reverse complement.
ATTCGAAGCCATGATCATATGTTTTATATAAATTGATTACATTCAATTATTATTTCATAAAACATGAATGTGATTTACTTATCTACTTTATAGAAAACTTATTCTTGTATGTTTATTAAGGATGCATACTTAGTTTTCATGCAGGGATTTGATGCTAGAATATAAGGGAATTTCACCTAATCATTATGAACTTATATTGGTAAGTAGTAAAAGTCACTAGTCATGATTGAGTTAAGTAAATCCTTGGCAGGAGTATCATGTTTTTCATAGTTACAAATGCTTTGCCAATGCTTATGATTTTCACAAAACTTAATGATCTTCGAGATGTATCTATATCATGCTTTTCATAGTTAGGGAACTTGAGAAGAATAATTTGGTTGCGTCGCTGAGTCCAATTCAATGAACTTAGGAAAATCTGAGAGTTAATTAGTGTTGTACACAGCTAATTTGGGGTATTGTCATTCATGGTTTATAGGAAGAATAACTAGAAATCAATTTGTATGCATATGATTCATTTGTGGAGAAGAATCCTTTAGCTATCATTTCATTCATAACTTAATTTACTTGCTGCCATTTACTTTTGTTTTTATTAAATTCGTCCAAAATCCGCCCAATCATTGTTTTGTTGTTAGTTTAACTTAGTTTTTAGTTTTATAAGTTTAATTTGTGTTGATTAGCATCCCTTCTAATCCCCGGAATAGAACGATCCTTACTTACTCGTACTACGATTGCATAATTTATAGGGTTTGACTTGTGTGTTAGTTTTTACCACTATATAGAAACTCAAGAATACTGAGAGAATTTGTCGTACTGAATATTCCTCTTCATTTCATTACACACTTTAATTACAATGTATCTTTGGTATACATAGCTTTGTACCAATCATGACAATTACAGAAATATCCTTAACAAATTAACTAATTACAAGATCAATCTAACAAACTAATTTTAACAGTTACATAATCAAACTAACTAACTTTTGTCTCTTTAGGTTCCTCTAAAACCGCCTACTATACTTAATAGAGAGATACATCAAATCACTATTAAAACAAATTATTCTCCTACCATAATAAGTCTCATCAAATAGATATTATATAATTGGTTAATCAAAGTTAAGACTTTGTTATTCTATTCACATTGAGTCGCAATATCACTTGAATATTGAGTTACTTAAATAATAAGTTGCTTGAGAATCAAGTGGCTTAATTGACAAGTCATCATTACTCACAACAATTCTTACAACATATTCCATTTGCATTCTAGAATCCCATTGGATCTAAGATATAATTTTTAGTCTACAATATATTCTATAAAGATTGGACTGTTCGCTTAATAAAATGATACGTGAGCTGAGTTCAGAATGTTGATAGTTGATTTTGAAGTTCATTATCAGACTAACAACTATCAACCAGCCACATGGACAACTTAGCGAACCCTTTGCAACTGAGTGATAGCATGCATTACAAATAGGACATCTTTAGAGCAGTTCCATCGTGGTGTTTAGCCCGGTGGATTGGTGATGGAACAGGGCTAGATAGCCCGCCCGACTTGCCCTAGCGTGTGCCAGCCCGAGGGAGAGGCCTGGCACGAGTTACCAGCCCGATAGCCCAAAGGCAAACTAACGTCGCCCAGACGTCAGCCATTTTTTTTATTTTTTTCTGTCAGGCGCCTGGGCTTCAAGCGTGCGTTGGTGCACGTCGTCCAATATGATTTCAGAAGCGGGGCCCATAGCGCAGTCTGAAAATGTTACCATTGGGAAGCCACGTGGCTTCCCCTCGTCTGTTGGATTTCAATAGCAACAATTTGTGGACCGTTGGATTTCCAACGGTAATAAAAATTTAAAAACCTTATTTTATTTCAACCGTTGGATATGAGATCAACGGTCTACGCTATTCACCTTTATAAATTAAAAAAAAAAAACAGTTTAAAATTCTAAAATGTTACCATTGTGCCATGTGGCACAATCTAGAGTGTTGGAATTCAATTTTTTTTAATCTAACGATAGAGATTAATTAGATGAATAAAAATTAATAAAAATCCGAAAAAAAATTTGAAAAATTAAAAAAAAAATTGATTTTACTTTTCTATAAATACCTTCTCATTATCTTCTACCTTACACCACAATTTCACATTTTCTCAACTACTTTCAACCACATTCCTATCTTTCTCTCAAAGTTTCAATCCAATTTTTTTTCTAACAAAATGACAACTGATGTAGGTATGAATTGGAGGCTTTTTTAAGATGTTGCGTTGTGTACTAGCTGAGTTGAAGTTACTCATGATTCTCATACGGGTAATGAGATGTAGTTGCGAGAAATGTGAAGTCTTATTCATACCAGTTTTCTTAAGAAAATTGGCGAGAAATGTGTAAGTATATCGTTGAATGAGTCTTTCATTGTAACATCCATTCCTATTCTAATGGCTCGTGTTGCACGGGTTCTTCGATGGCGTCATGAGCACAATATATTAGTGTTCTGGAATTGTTCATCATGTCTGGCTCATATTCATCAACGACATCATAATCGTACTCATCTTCCACAATCATGTTGTGAAGAATGATGCAAGTCATCATAATGGATCGAAACAACTCTACATCAAACATTCTGGCAGCATCCCTAACAATCGCCCATCGAGCTTGGAGATACCAAAACAATGCTCCACATCCTCATGCACCCCTCTTGATAACTTGCAAAGTGTTTTTCCTTTGCACCTCACGGACGTGGCACTATTTTGACAAATGATGACCACCTTGGGTAAATGCCGTCTACTAGGTAGTATGGCCCGTCGTACTTATGTCTGTTGACCTACTATGTGACTTTTGGTGTCTTTCCTTGCAGGACATCGTTGAACACTAGGGATTGGGCAAGGACATTGAGGTTACTTTGAGCTCCTAGAACCCCGAAAAATGCGTGCCAAATCCATGTATCAAAAGATGTCACCTGCCTCCAAAATGATACTTTTGCTCATTTTCTGTCCCCATAAGCTCATTGCTATGCACTTGGATAGTTTTTCCAGTCCAGTGCATACAGTTGATGCTTCCAATCATCCCAGGAAAACCTTGCATCTCGCCCTTCTTCAAAAGCCTTTGTAAGTCCATGTCAGTAGGTCTCTGAAGGTACTCTGCGGTATAGATAAATTTGATTGCTCTGTAAAACCTCATCAGGAACTCAAGAATGGTTGATTTCCCCATACTCGCTATCTCATCCACTTGGTTTGTAGATGCTCCATATGCAAGTATCCGCAAGGCAACAGTAATTTTTTTCTTAGGAATGAGACCCATAGCACCAAAAGCATCCTTCTTTTGCACAAACCAAGAATTATGGTTGCAAACAGCAATTATGATTTTGTTGAACAAGTGTCATTCCATTCTTAAACAACATCTAAAGTACGTATCAGGGAATGCACTATTACAAACAAAATAATCGTTCAAGAGTTTCATACCTCGTCGTTGTCTGCTTCTATCAAGGTTACTGGAATGGCTGGGCCTACAAATCTAACCCACAGCTTGGATAACTCGACGAGAATGTGAAGCTCTGCCTATTCTTGTTTCGTCATCCCTCTTTCTACACTCCTCATCCTCTTCCTTCTAATTGGTTAAACAGTTTTTCCTCTTGCTGATCAATTTCCCACATCATCCTTGAAAAAGAAGACATTGTAAGAAGGAAGCAAAAACTATGAAGAACGATTGGTGAAGAAGGAAGCAGAAACTATGAATAATGATAGAGATCTTCAGAAAATTGGTGTGAGATTTCTGAGGATAGATGGTGATTATATGGAGGATTCAGAAAGGATTAGGTTGTAGATAATGCCACATGGCTTGCCGTCATTCGTTAAAAATCTGATCGAAATCTATCCTCAAATCCTCAAAGATTATAAACAGATTATAACACGTAGCGCGACGTGATTGGTTAAAAATCTTATCGGAAATATATCCTCAACGATTCTGAAAAGGTAACAACACGTGACACGACAGCATTGGATAAAAATCTTATCGAAATCCATCATCAATAATTGTCTTTTCGGATAATGACACGTGGCGCAACGAGAACAATTAAAAATCTTATCCGAAATTACAAATTAAATTATTTTGTATTATTTTATAAATAAAAAAATACTAATATTTAATTATCTAGTGTCAGGGCTATTCAATATAAGGATAAAGATGCAAAAGGTAATTACTGTTCATTAAAAGAAGTTACTATTTACTGATGAATTAAATAGTAAATAACCTGGATGGCCTTTCCACGGCGAAACTGCTCTTATAGGAGCATGCAGTCACATAATCAACTAGCATCCACGCAATGTTTCGTATCTTGGATCGATGGTCGTGGCATGCTGATGACCGATTGACCATGCCCATGTGCCTTGCTAGCTTGGATCATGTGTGCTGAGTGCTCACACAAGCAGACAAGGATGCTCCTCCACCAGCATCAACAACTTTATATAACCAATGCGACTACTCCTTCCTATTTGTATAAGAACCCTACAATAGTAGGATCCTGTTGCCTTAATTAGCTTTGTGCCCTAAATAGCCGGCATATCAATCCTTCCAACCGTTTTTTGCCCCTTACCCCAACCACCTAGTCAATTTGGCAATGGCTTCCCACGCCCAAGTGTCCCTTGTGGGACCTTTTCACGTGATTGCTTTCTAAAGTACTTAGTACTAATAAAAATATTTTTCTAATAGCCAAAATCGCTTCTAATTATCTATGGTTGAAAAACTTATAAGCATTTTAGAGCAGCTCATGCTAAATGCTATCTTCCACGTGGCTTTTAGGTTGCACTTGAATTTTTTTATTTTTTATTTTCATTTTTTTATAATTATAGGTTTTATGGATGATAAAAACATTTATAGTATAAGTGTTTATGAGCAAAAGTAATAATGCACAGTTGTACATTATAACTTTTTAAATAACAATAATGTTGAACTTGAAATGCAACATTTTCATTGCACGCTTGTCTTTCTTTTATATAAGACAAAACTTCTACTAATCAATAATTGCGCTCCATATCTTTTGGCAATTTGGTAATTTAAATAGGTATTTTACTTGAGGAAAAATTCAAACATGATAAACCATGTTATCAAACAAGTGATAAACCATGTTAACTGACTCATCTCTATCTCTCCAGTTGATTGAAAGCAAAGGTAGTCACCATTAGTGAGGGATGACAGGGTTGTTTGCTTTCGCAACTTTTCAACTTAAGCATGATGGCTATGTGGGAAAAGGCTCACCCAACAAGTCTTGCTAAAGAGAGTTCTAATTGGGAAGCCAAAGCTTTTTGCCTTTTGCTTTATCAAAAGTCGGTGCGTGTGTTGATACGATGTCCTCTAAAATCTAATACCTAATAATACATGTTTACTTCAAAACAATATCATATTATAATATATATATATATATATCTATATATATATATGTATAAATCTATATATATATATATATATATAAAATCTCCTTCAATACAATTAGATTCGGATAGTGTTATTTACACATTTCTTTTACCTTCCACATACTTTTATTAATTTTTTGTCATTAATCTTCTATAATTCACTCGTCCGCATGATCAAAAATTAAGAGATATATTTGCAGTGAAAAGTAAAAATAAATGTGTGAATTATACTATCCTTAAATTCAAATCCCTTTCTCACGGCAAATTAAACATCATGCTCTATTTTATTAAGCAAATGACCCAATAGAGAGTATTCAACTTTTTTTTTTCGTCAAGGTAATATTCGTATTCATCTCAACTCACTTTTTGTGAGTCATGGCACACCTGCTAGACACAAAGACATCGGTATTCCTTTACCGCCATACTTTATATAGAAGTACTAATAGATGATACTGACACATGCATCCTTGTTATTAGAAAACAAATACATGCATGTATACTATCCACAATTCAGGTTGCCATCAATTTAACTTAATTTAATTTATTTGTCCTTTATTTTGTAGGGGTGTTAAAGGTGCAGGGAACTTACCACACAAGTTAGTACAAATATAATTTCAATTTCTAAACCACCGATTGACGGAGAATGAGAATATTATCCCATTATAACCCTAAAAAAAGATCCCATTTCAAATTCTCACACTTTCTCTAAGAAGGTCACAGTCGAAGACTAATGTATTGGCAATTCGATGGTCAAAGAAATATTGTGAGCTTATGATTGTTGCACAAATTTAGAAATGTCATGTAATGTCATAGAATCGTTGTAGATACCGTTTGCAGATAGTTTGCAACTTATGGATTCAGTGACGAAGCTAGAAAGTAAGCTGATCAGAGGTACAATCAAGTAGTGGTGAATGCAAGATTATTTTCGTTGCATTCTCATAATAGTGCACGTCACGCCAAATTTTTTTTCTTCAACGTTTTTGAGTAAAATTAATTATGTATAAGGCTGGGAGCTCAAATTAACTTCTTAGACAATTGGAAAGAGGGCGAGTTAATGGGTATTTTATTATTTTTTAAAAAAATGGCTAAACTTTAAACTTTACTAAAAAAAAAAAAAGGGTGTTATTTCCCTAAAAACATATACGTTTTTCTTGGTGATCCTAGGTGAGAATTAAATGATAAGTTAGTATTGGAGATCTCGGATTCTCGATGTTACTTAACTTTTGTTAAACTCTTCTGTTTTATGAAAACGAAAGTACATATTTTTCTAAACAAAAAAACTTAGAGGGGGCACGTGTCCCTTGACCCTTCATCATATTCGTCCCTGCATGCATGTTGATTTTCCTGGTAAACATTGCACGGCATGTTCTTTAGTTTACTTGTAGCTAGCGTACGAAACATTTTTGCTTAAAAAATTATTGATACATGGATTGGGTCCATTCAAACATTGCCCCATGCGCGCTCTAGGGTTTGCTGGTCAGTGACTGAAAACATTTTGTTATAAAAAATAAAAAAAAATAGTTTACAATATTAGCTATAATTTCTAGAACAACTTTAGTATAATATCATTTTCTTCACTTTTTATTTTTGCCTCCTTTCTCTTTAATCGGTTCTACATTGCCACACGTATACGGTATTCCAGTCCAACAACCCAATATTGAAACTTTGTACTTAAATTTATCTAGCGATAGTAGCCTTGATGCAACTAAACATACTTGCTAAATGATAAAAAAATAAAAAATAAAAAATAAACCATCAAATTCCATATTAAACATATGGGATGCATCGGAGATAACACACCCGACCCGGAATGTCCACTCATACTCCAAATCGAGCTGTGCTAGCCGACATCTGAAAGGTGACGAAGCCATTAAGTTTAGTGATGTGGAAAATGTGAGTAAATTTAAACCTAAAAGTGCCTAAGTATAAGAGTGCGCTATGAGCGGGAATGAACTCATTTCACACGTGATGTCAGAGTATAAGTACAGTACAGTAAGATAGGGTGAGAATTATACCATCAAAGGTAATCGTTTAAACCAAGATTTGCCAAGAATCCTCGTCGATATAGAAGCTCAGCTACTAAAACCTGGACAGGCGAAAAACAAGTATAGTTTCCCAAATATACTTACTACATATAGTATAAAAATACTTACCGTAGCCTGCAAAATCTCAAGAATTCATTACTGCACAATATCTTTTAAATAAAAGCATGACATCCATAATCACAAAATCTCAAATAAGTAACATATCATATCGGGTGCTCATCGACACATGCTAACACACGAGTTCATGCAGAGGTATTCTGACATGAATAGGACGGGGTGTAATAATAATATACGCTAGTGCTACAATCACGTGAAGACTGGCGTTATTCGCGGTCACATACGAATCGGAGTTGCCTATTGCAACATGTACGACAGGACTGGCACCTACTTGGATCCAAGGCGAGCCTACAGTGCGGATGTGAACATACACATGAAACACTGGCCCTGGCCCTGGGCGAGTACTAACACCGAGTGCAGCAAATGATGAGCAGATAACATAAATGTAATCATGCCACAGTGACTCAATAACTCTAGTCAACATAACATTATTTATGAACATAAATATTATTAAGGCATCTCTTTATAGTAAGCTTACCTGAGCATCCTGTAGGATTATTTCATACTTTCACCATAAGGCATTTCTTATAAATGTCATTTTAATCATGGCAATCACGTAGAGAATTTATTTATAAATGTATTTATGGAAACTAACCTATATATATATATATATATATCAAAGAAAAGACCTATTCACAGATCATGTTGTTGAGTCAAACTCGTCTCGTAGCATCAAGAGTCCTTGCGATCCGTTTCGCCTAGAAACGAAACCATTTAAGTAAATATAACGTGCTAATGAAATTACGCGTTTTCGTACAAAATACGACTAATAAAGGAACTATCCTACAATGGTCGAACTTTGGAAAACGGACAACGGATTCGGAATCAGCGTATCGAAATACACTAAGGAAGGTCCACAACCCTACATAAGTCAATTTGGGACATCCGTTGTGGATTTCTGATCCATAACTTCCCAAAGTCTACACTAAGCTTCTAGAACAACATACTAAAACTTCTTTAAAATCCAACGGTTGGATCTCCACCAATCGCAAATTTCAAGTGGCGGTCAAAGTTGGATTTTACAAACTTTAGAAATTCAATCGGGAAGATCCGTATGTCGGATTCCCGATATGTAAGTTCATAATGTCCACAAGTATTACTTACTATCATGTATTAAAGTTTGGTGCCGATCCAACGGTCGAATCGTCTATTCATATAATAACCAAGTGGCGGCCAACTACGAAACTATATTAAAACATCAAGATTTCATTAAATGGATGTCAATTATGGAATCGGGGCATCAAATTAGCCTAGGATGGTCAAGTGGGGTCTCGGCCCACGCACCGCCGCCACGCACAGCGCCCAAGTTGCGGCCGGGCGCCCCGACTCACCGGAAAATTCAACTATTTCCAAAAATTCTCAAATTGTACAGAAATGAAGATCTCAATGAGTAGAGCAAGTTTTATATGTGAGGCCAAGTCCAATTTGGCCGGGAAAAGCTCTAATTTCCCTCGAACTCGCCTAAAACCCTAGAAATGGGTGGCTTCGATCCGTCACCTCCAGCACTCTGCCGCCCCCTACAACTGATTGGGCTTTGTTTCAGGCCTCAAGATGAGTGTTTTGATAGTTGTGGTGGTAGAGGTAGCTTTCACGATTGATGGATTTCCGCTGTGGCACCCCTAGAACCGACGGTTCCGTTTTTCGCGATACGAAGCCAAAACCCCAACAATCTTGGGTGTAAACTGAAGAGGGGATGATGGTGATTGATTTCCACGTGGTGGTGAGCCTTGGATCACCGGAAAAATGCCAAAATTGGCGTCCAGACTCACAAATTTCCGTCGGGTTTGCCGGTGTATTTGTGACCCGACCCACTGGGCTTCCTATCCCCCATCTCTCATTCCCTCCTTTCTCTCATTTCCCCTCTTCCCATTGGCCCATCCTCTTCCTCTTTCTTCTCCCGATTCGGCCAACCTCCCTTATTTTCCCTCCTATTCTCCTCCTTCTCTTCCGTCCCTCTCTCTCATTCTCTCAACTAATAATAAAATAATAATATAATAACAAAATAATGTTAAAATAATAATATAATAATTATGAGAAGTATGTAAAATAATAAATAGTAATATTTACAAAAGTACTTTTGTCGAATTTTTAGTGCTGTAAAACCCCTATCATAACTTCGGTTTTGATTCAGATTACATTTACGTGATCGTTTTGTCGAAAACTTCGAGAGTACAGTAAGATAGTAACTTGCACATGTCACTAAATGACGGTCAATGAAAATCAACAATCTCGCCAGTAGGAGCATTTTTTTTGTAAATTCACACTTTTAGAATTAATAAAAATGTAAAATTAAGGACGAGGTTGTCATAGAAGAAATAGTAAATTGATAATGAGATAAACTAAGATGCTACTACAACACCTATATAAAAGTTGTCTAAATAGAAACATAAAACCCTAAAAGACTCAAAATATTCCAAAAAATTCTTAATTAAAAAAAATCTAATTAAATAAGGTATGATATAAATGTACATAAATAATTCGTTTGAATTTTTTTTTTCAAACAAATAATTCGCTTGATTGTATCTTGTAATTGTTTCATGCCCCAACACTAGCTTGATGCCATTTCTTCGCAGTAATGTGTCACTTAATGACACATCGGAAGTCATGGTTTAGGAATCATGAATGGTCACCCTTAGATAGAATTTGGATTATCAGAGATTGCGAGCGAAGCTCTCGTTTTTTTTCCTTCTAAATTTTATTGAATGAAAGATGCCCAATACAAGGCCTAAGAACATATTATAAAGGCTTGCTCACCTAAACGGCACAAGAAAACTAAAAGACAAGCAATCAAACCCTTGAACCCTAAAAGACAAACAATAAAGAACCCCATTTATTAGTAAATTGCAGATGTCTGCGAAAGATGGCTCAAGCCACTTTTGTGGGAAAAAGGAGAGGATTTTCTACAAAAGATGGTTCAAGCAAGTTTTGGCACCTCTCATACAACCGCGTCAGTCTCCCTTTCTCGAAAACAACTCGTCCCCGAGTGATCCAAATACAAAGAAACATTATTAGAATGGAAAATATAAAGCCCCTCACAAAGGGGGTCGCAGTGACCAGGCCCGGGCGACTGTTTACCAAAAACACAGGTCTCCATAAAGTCGTAAGACCATGTATGGAGGCTGACGCCTGCCTAATGCCGGAAGGTTAAGGAAGTTGGTAACCTGATGACAGGGGAGCCGGCGACCAAAGCACGAGTAAATCGACGACATAGGCATTGTAGTTGATCTTGTGCATGATTTTTTATTGACTATATTTTCGGGGTTGCATCTTGTTGTAGGTCCCTCCTGGAAAACATTCTTTCCTTAGGAACACCATAATCAAGTCACCCACGTTAAACACTTCCAAGCGTTTCGTGACCTCTCTTTGATAGTTTGAACTTGTTAAGCCATATGTTTGGCATCAATATTCACTTCAGGCCCTCTAGGTAGCTTCACAAGGTCAACTACATGCCAAGGAACGGTAGTTGTGGAGTCTAAAATAATCCCAAAAATCCTAGAGGCGACACGTGGAATTTTGCTTAAGAAAGACAAGATTGCCCTTATTAGCGTAAGACTTAGGTCTTTGCTCAAAGGTGTTGATTGTTTTGCAAGTGCATTTTCGTCAAGACTAAAGATGGTGGAAATTTGCATCAACAGTAGTAGAGACAATATAAAATGTAGACATGTCAGAGGCACTATGTACATCACTATTATAAGCAAACTCCACATGAGGAAAAACAAATCCCACTATTTTGGCTTGTCTCCACAAACACTTTGAACCATATAGCCCAATGTCCTATTTGTGGCCATAGTTTGTCCATCTGTTTGGGGATGCGTTGTACGAAGAAGTTCCAAACTACTTTCACAAAATGACCCAAAAGTGGCTGAGAAACTTCGAAGCTCTATCATTAGTTATTGATTGAGGAGCACAACGGATGCACACAATTTCACGAAAAAACAAATGAGTAATGTAAGCTACATCCAATGTTTTGTAGCAAGGAATGAAATGGGAAATCTTGGAATACCTGTCAACCATTACAAACACCAATCCACACCAAGTTGGGTTATAGGGTCCCAACATAAAATCCATGGACAAGTCCAAATAAGTATCACTAGGAACATGAAGAGGCATATAGAGGCCAGTGTTTTTAGGTTGAATTTTAGACATTTGATAGACAAAACATTTATGGACTACGTTGCAGCATCCCGCTTAAGTTGGGCCAGTAATACATCTCTTCTAAACCTAGCAATGGTCTTGTCACTGCCAAGATGGCTACCTAATCATCCTCCATTTAAGACGGGTGACTTGCTTCCGCAAAGAACCTAGAGGAATATACAGTTTGTCGCTGCGAAAGAGGAAACCATTGGTTATATGGTAGTCCATCGTGGGGTGATTTCTTGCACAAGTAGCCCAGATTTCCCCGCTAGACCTAGCAACCACATTCTGCCTCTTACTTTTCTAGGTCACTGGCTAGATTGGTCAGCTGCAATTTGTACAACAATAGCAGGTTTAGGGTTAAGAAGAGACAGGTCGAAACCTGCTCTGATGCCAAGATAAAAGTTGATTTAGGATTTTGCATATTTTTCTCTAAATATATACAAGTACAAGGTTGTTTGTACATTGAATCCCTATTATGGGAAAATTGAATCCATATTCTAGGTACATTGACTCAAGTCAACATACATTGGATCCCTATGATGCATTGACTCATGCCAATATACCTTGAATCTCTATGGTATATTGACTTATGCCAACAAAAGATTTAGCTCTATTCCGAACTTGTCTAGCAACATGGTAGCCAACAAAGAGAGGATTAAGTAGGGTTGTACTCATGGATTTTCTTTGTAATATTTTCTCAAAGAAAAACAACGGTCTCGTAATAACTGAGGTTTGTTAGTTAAACGTCCCACATATTTTGCTTACTCAATACCATCATTTAGAGTTTAAAAACATGACAGTTTTACACAGAGACTCCTCTAGTCTAAAAGACAAAGCAAGCCTGTACACATGTGGGCAGTGAGAGCAGTAAGATATACGAAGGAGGATTCTCTCCCTTCCTAATCTCTCTCCTCTTTCATCTCCTCCTACTTGAACGGTTACGATTAAGCCATGTCAACATTTTATATTGATTTTTTTTAGACAAAAAACAAAATGTGAGAAGAGGGAAGGGAATGGAAATAAAAGTCGAGTGAAATATGGTCGACTGGGCTTCAAAGATTAAAGGGAGAGGAAGACGAGACATCTCCCTAAAACCTCATCCCAAATTCTCTCCCTCCATCATTGCCAACTTCTATGATGCACAATCATCATCCACACCCCCCCCCCCCAAATGGAATCAAATGCCCTATCATACCAAATCATTACTGGAGCCTCTGTGTCTCAACCTTTTTACACATCTACGTGTAGCCCTCTGCCCTCCACAGGATACAACAAAATATATTATTTTTAATTTAATTGAGTAAGAAACTAAATAGTATTATAGTTTAATGATATTTCTCTATACTTATAAGTGAGATGTCTCAAAGATCTTAGATTTAACTCCGGTAAATGATAACAACTTCTTATATTTGTATCTGTGAAGATTTGAAGATAAAAGAGTCACGTTTTTTTTTTTTAATCAATAGATCGAAAGTCATTTGGTATCTTTTGGTGAAAACTTAACTTGAAATTTAGATGCCAAGACTTCTAAAATTATTGTATGGGCTTGAAAATTTTAATACGTACTAACGGAAGTACTACTCCACACTTTTGGTAGCGGTCATAAAATCAAACTTAAGACTTAAAAAAAGGTTATTGTGAATAATTTCTTTTCAATTTTGGATGACGGCTTAAGTTAATTTGAATTTCTTTCTTCTATTGATAATAAAAGAAAGTTATTGTGAGGGTATTGAGAGTGAAACTCACATCGAGAAAAGAATGGACTTTTCATGTATTTATAAGTAGTTGGGTTACTTTTCAAACTGTCAACTAGTATTAACGTTTTTTTTTAGTACATCGATATTTTTACACTAAGGGGAGAGGGTTTGGCTAAACCACACAATGGGTAACTTAATTTGGTATAGAATTCGCCATCCATGAGATTCGAACCTAAGACCTCTCATTTTCAAGTGAAGAGGAATACCACCAGACTGTAGTACTGAGTGGCAACTCGTATTATGGTTGAACATCAACTTATTTCATGGTATCTATCTCACGCATGGGACCCAGCGCCACACGTGCTCTATGTCATCTTGTTTTATTGTTCTCGTGTTAGGCTTGAAAATTCGCCACTTTGTGGGATGTGTTGAGAATTCATAGAATAAGAGGCCTTGCATGGGTCTATAACTAAGTTAGACTACTTTTTGTATTGCTTAATTAGTTTAAAAAAAAATGAAAGACAACCTGTCGAACAAGTGTAGTGATGGCACATGATCGACATCCATTGCAAGTTTATTTGGTTTTATGTCATCTCTGTACGAATTAATTAACTAATCAAATCAATTCAAAGTTTGTTTTTGTTAAGGGGTTTTATCACAAATGATCCTTGAAATTGACCTTCACCATCAAGATGATCCCTGAAATTAAAAATCAATCAATGTAGTCCCTGAAAATAGGTGTCGCAAATCAATGTGGTCTTTCCGTTACAATTCTGTTAAAAATCTGTTAAGTGCTGATGTGGCACATAAATGGGTCTAATAAATCCTTTTTTTTCTTCTCACAAATGGTTCTTAAAATTGACCTGCGACATCAAAATTGTCACTAAAATTAACCCGTGACATCAAAATGGTCATTGAAATTGAAAATCGATGAATGTAGTTCCACAAGTAAGTGTCCCAAATCAATGTAGTCATTCCATCACAATTCTGTCAAAAAATCTATTATGTGTACACATAAATGGGTCACATAAGTCTAATTAAATTAAAAAAAAATTACAAATATGTTTAATAATTTAATAGTTAATAACAAGATGTCAACCCAAAAACCCAGTCTTGTAATCACCTCCGATCCCATTCCACATTCCTCTACCTCATTCGCTGTCTATTCTCTAAAAAAATAAAAATAAAAATAAAATCTCAATACACGCTATCTTTATACACTTCAACACCCTTTACCGAATTGAACCTAGATCGAGATCACCTTTGGCGATGACTTGGCTGATTGGCAATGACTTCTAGGACATCATCGTAATCTTGGAGAGTTTGTTCGATGCTTCCCTGATGGTTTGGTGACTCAAAGAACGACGAGGTTTTCCTTGAGATAATGAGGTTATAACCAAGGTACGTCCATTGTTGGTTGAAAACTATTTCCAAACCCCCTCTTAGGCCTTGGTTAAGCCTTGTGCCTTCAAAAGTTTATGGAAGGGATCTCTCTTCGGAGTAGGCCCTCCTATAAGAAAAAAAAAATACCATTGTGCAAAAACGTATTTATACAACTTTTTTAATTAATCATTAAACCCACATCAGCACATAACAATTTATTTTTTTTTACAAAATTGTGGCGGAAGGATTAATTGATTTGCAACACCTATTTTCAAGTATTACATTCATCAATTTTTAATTTTAGAGATCATCTTCATGGTGTGGGTCAATTTCAGTGACTATTTGTGACAAAAATCCGTAAATCTTGTGGGGCCTATTTATGTGCCACATCAGCACTTAACGAATTTTTAATAGCATTGTGACGGAAAGACTATATGGATTTGCGACACCTATTTGCAGGAACTACATTGTTTGATTTTCAATTTCAGGGACTATCTTGATGGTGAGGGTGAATTTCAAGGACTATTTGTGATAAAAAAAAACTTTTTTTGTTAATTTAATTATTTTAAAGAATTTGTGAATGTGTCCTAGTCATGCATTTAAAGCGAAAGTTGCATAATACATACGTTATAATTTATCTATATCATTGGATGCGTGTATAAATTAATGGTTTAATCTCAGTTTACTACCTTAAAGTTTCTTGGCTTTCAACATTTGGTACATGAAGTTTTTTTTGGTCCCAGTTGGGTACCCAAAGTTATAATTGTAGGACACTTTCATACATCCGTTAAGTTTTCCATCAGAACCTCCATTAATTGATGACGTGGCATCCACGTGGACAATGACTGGACACCACGTGTCAATATGGGCCAACGTGAATATTAAAAAATTAAAAATTAAAAGAAAATTGTTCTTTTTCCCTGCAAACCCGATCCGTCTCCTACCTTACCCCCATCTCCCCCAACCCCTGCCTCCATTCTCCTTCATTCTCTCCTCCGCACCCACCCATCCGTTCTCTCCCTTCTCACCTCCTCTGCACCCACCTATCCGCTCCCCTCCCTTCTCTCTTCTCCACCCTCTTCACCTTCATCCTTTGCAAAAATCTAACCCCAAAATCTAAGGAACCTGATTCTAAAATTGATTTGGAGCAGCTCCAGTTCACAAGCCACCCAAGGAGAGAGAAGAATCGAAGCGCTGAAGCAGATGAGCCACCAAGTGTCGATCCCGCCGCCAAAACCCAGAAGCAGACCATCGACATTCTCTCTTTCGAGGTTGCCAATGACGTGTCCAAGATTGTCCACCTCCACAAGTCGCTCACCGACTCTAAGATCTCCAAGCTCTAAAATAAGATCTTGAAGTTTAGGAAGAAGATTGTAGGAAATGGAGGGGGCGACGACAACGAGGAGTCTGGAGGAGAGGAACACAAGGTTAGAGAACTTGTGCTAGGCGGATTTGGAATTTGTTGTGGGTTTTGGTGGGATTTGAGGGTATTGATGTGGGATTGAGCTTCTTCAATTAATATTCTTGGTGGAATTAGTGGTGGATTTTGGTTTGGTCCTTGGAAGAAGACAGATTGAGTTTGCTGAGAAAAAGATTTTTCTTTTTTCTTTTTTTCTTATTTTTTTAATTTTTAATTTTTTTAATATTCACATGGGCCCATATTGACATGTGGCGTCCAATCATTGTCCATTTGGATGTCACGTCATCAATTAACGGAGGTTTTAACGGAAAACTTAACGGATGTATGAAAGTGTCCCATAATTATAACTTTAGGTACCAAATGAAAAAAACTTCGTGTACCAAATGTTGAAAACCAAGAAACTTTAAGGTAGTAAACTGAGATTAACCCTAAATTAATTTGATATTCTCAAATATGACAAAGTCATTGGCTATCAACTTCGAGTCCAAAAATAATGGCTGTAAAACTTTTTGATATTTAGCCACTCGGTAGAGGATGAAAGTTTTTTGGCCTTTGGATAATCTTTTCTTAAATATCCTTCCTTACGTTTCTCAAGCACACCAAAATAATAATAATAATGTTATAAACTTCTTATTTAATTGTGATTGTGTAAATCATAGATTATATTTGATTCTAGTTATTCTTCACTTTTAGGATTGGTATTTCTTGAAGAAGAAGGATTTCCTATCTCCCTTATTACTATAAATAAAGGCACTGCGTAAGGGCAATAACACATCATCTACACAATCCTACCAACACATATCTCTCTATATTTTCTCTATGCCGCCGGTCCCCTGTCAATTAAATATAAACCACAACAAATAATAATAATTTCTAGCAGAAAATAATAATAGTAGTTTTGACGTTGAGAAAACGACCATGCTACTCAATTATAAATTCTTTTGTAGAAAAAGTTAGAATATAAAATAAATAAAATAATACATAAAATTAAGGGAGAAGTTGAATGACACACCTCGACCCGGAATGTCCACCTGGACTTCGAATCGAGCTGTGCTGGCTGACACCCGAGGGTGACGAATCCATAAGTGTAGTGATGTGGAAAATGTAAGTAAATTTAAACCTAAAAGTGCCTAAATATAAGAGTGTGCTAGTGAGCGGGAATGAACCCATTTCACACGTGATGTTAGAGCACAAGTACAGTACAGTAAGATAGGGCGAGAATTATACCCTCGAAGGAAATCATCTACACCAAGATTTACCAAGAATCCTTATCAATACGAAAGCTCAGCAATAAAACCTGGAGGGGCGAAAACCAAGGATGAGTGGGCCTAAAAACAAGCTTTATAAAAACCTTTTTGAAAACGTTATAACCCTCGCCGTAAATCAAGTATAGTTCTCAAATATACATACTACGTATGGTATAAAAATACTTGCCATAGCCAACAATATTTCTAGAATACCATACGCCACAACTTTTGTAACCAAATACAAGACGTCCGTAATCACATATTTTCACCTAAATAAACATATCACATCGAATGCTCCTTGACAGATGCTGACACACGAGTTCATGCAGATGTATTCTGACATGAACATATGCTCTAGTACTACAATCACGTGAAGATTGTAGGTGAACATATGCTCTAGTACTACAATCACGTGAACATATGCTCTAGTACTACTAACACTGGTGCAGCAATGATGAGCAAATAACTTAAATATAATCATGCCACAGTAATTTCAACAAATCTATTCATGACCATAGATATAATTAAGGCATCCCCAATAATAATAAGCTTACTTGTGCATCCCGTAGGATTATTTCATCATTTCCGGACAATAAGGCATTTCTTATAAACGTTAATTTAATCATGGCAATCATGTAGAGAATTTATTAATAATTGTATATATGGAAACTAAATAAATATATGTATATATCAAAGAAAAGACCCACTCACAATTCATATCGTCGAGTCGAACCCGCTTTGTAGCATCGAGAGTTCTTGCAAACCATTTATGTAAATATGTAACGTACTAACGTATAAACGTGTTTTCATACAAAATATGGCTAATAAAGAAACTATTTTAGAACTGTTAAATTTTGGAAAACGGAGGGCGGATTTGAGTCTAGCACGTCGATAAACCTAAGGAGGGACCTTGGGTTCCTCCACAGGTTGCCGCACACGCCACCACAAGGTGGCTGCATAGGCAGTCACGCATCGTACGCGCTGACCATCCCACGTGTCCACGTGCCCATGCGCCTGCGAGTACATACGTACTCGCCTTTCTAGCGAGTTCCTGCAATTTTGCAGGTTTTTGGTCCAACTTCCAAAGTTTCTATCGAGCTCGATTCTCTACCAAACTCAATGATTCAAAGGCCATTTTGAAGTTAGAAATGTAGGGAACAAAACCATACCAAATTAGGTTAAGGTCGGTGTTGGTAGGAAAAATGGCCTGAAAGTGGCCAAATGACCACGGATCGTAGTTTTCCAAAAATTTAGGAAATTTCATCCCAACTTTTAGAGCTAATTTCTAGCTCGCTACCTAACCATTTTTAGTGTTCTACCTATGTATTTGAAGCTTGTAATGAGGGGAACAGGATCATACCATCATAAGGTCAAAACACGGTCGAAACCAATCGGAAAAGTTATCTGAAAGTGGCTCAACGGCCATGATTCATTCCTTCCAAAAATCTGGGGAAAAACTCCCCCGATTTGTTTTCTGCACTAAATCACCCCTAATCAACATTTTAAGGTCAATAGCACAATATAAGGCTTTGGAATATGAAGGATGTGAAGGTCTTAAGGCTCACCATGGTCGAAGAAAAAGGATGAATAGTGCCACGGTCCACTATACATTGCATATTCCATGATTGGGTTACCTTCAATATTTGAGCTTAAAAAAAAAAAAAGAACAGACAGTGTGTGGTGATGATCTGATGGTCTGATTCTCCTCAGTAGTCGGGTAATGGTGGTGCGGTGTTACTGTGAACATAGAGTGCAGAGAGAGAGAGTTTTTAGAGAGTTTAAGGGAGGGATGCAGAGCAAAAGAAAGACAGAGAAGGACATGCCATGGTGGTCTTGTGTGGTAAGGATCGCCAGAGGGTTTTGTTGGCTGTTGTACAGAGAGGGTAGGACAAGAAAGATAGTGAAAATGAGTGATGAAGGATGATAAATGAGGAGGAAAGAGAGAGTCCTATAAAAATGGAGGGGACACGGCAGCATGGGAGAAATGGAGTGTGGGCCCCGACGGCTTACAAAACAACACACACAAAAAAATATCTCCCAACCTAAAGTTACTAAATTGCCTTTCACGTTTGTAAGTTCGTAAAATCTTCACCATATCTCCAAATCTAATTCCGTTTTGGCCCACACGTTCGTCTCGTTGAGTACTACCCAAATACATTAAAAGAATGGGTCGTACGTCTCGTTAAACAATGGTCAACAAAAGTCAACTATCCTCGCCTCAAGGGCATTTCCGTCAATTCACTCTTTTAAAATTTATAAAATCATAGAACTAGGGACGGGTTGTCACATTGAAACATACCAAAGACATATCTGTCATGACCAAACTTTATGCACTCATGAGCCATGGTGCAAGGATTTTATTTTATTAGACTATTTCCAACTCAAGAGTGAGAAATCTCAAAATTTAGTCTCGTATATTAAACTATTCACCTTCTCATATGAGGTTAGTTAGAGTTTTTTTGGTTGAAAAACAAGGCTAAAAGCAAGAGCCTAAACAAACCTACTCAAATGGAGTTTTTCTCCAAGGTAAGAGACATATAATTCCCACTCCAACTTCATAATTTGTTAAATTTTTGTATTTCTTCAATTGTTTTGTTTGCTAAAAATTTTGAAATTAATTTTTGTAAAAAATATTTTGTTTTATTTTTACGAATGTTTTGAAGAAAAAAAATTCAAACTTTGATTTTTTTTTTTTTTTTTGAATTGATGATTTAATTTGGATTAACTAATAATATTATTTTCACTGTTGAATTTAAAGTTGAGCGGTTGAATTTTTTTATTACCAAAAAATTGATTAAATTAGATTTAAGCGGTTGAATTTTAATATAACCCAAGATGCGGGCCTCACTAGATCATAACCAAAGAGGTGCAATCGTGGATGGATGGTAATGTTCAAGAAATAACATCTACACATTTTAGTATTACTATGTGCCACGCCACACCGGATCAACCCGCGTCAATGCAACTAATGCACAAGCCTTGTTGTTCCCTTTTTTCACATGAGTTTGCTGCCACAATGAGCCCCATTTTCTATCCAAATCTTATCCACCCGGGGTGAACTTAAGACCCGAATACACACTAACACACCTCGACTGAAATCAGGGCATGCTGGCCGTCATGTGAGGGTGACGTAGCCATGTGCACCATACGGAAGTTAAGATAATAATAGAAGTACGAATAAATAAAAACCAAACTACAAACCAGAGTAGTTAACAAACAAGTGCAAGTGTAAGGGTGAAAAACAATATTCAGAGCATAGAAAGCCTAGTGCAGTCCAAAGGAACAACACTAACTAAACACACCCAGAAATGGTCCTACACTGGTCATAATCTGTCAGATATGCCGTGGATTCCTCCTAAGCCACCAAACGAGCAATCCAAACTAGAACCTGGAGGGGTGCAAAACAGAAAGTGTGAGTAGGCAAAAACAAAGCTTTTCAAAATCATTTCATTATCAAAAGTTCTAACCCCTCGTCGTAAAACCTGTATAGTTTCCCAGAAAATAGAAAATACACATATAACGAAAACATGCTCAGAAATATGCCATGTCAAATGCCTCCACATAAAATGTAAGTAACCGAGGTAATGTCAAACAATGCAAATAACATGTCAGCCGGAGTCACCTAACGTGACCTGTACGGTTGAATCTAGAGCTCAAATCCTCAACTCACTAACTATACCTGCACACGAGTCGAAACCACCTAAAGTGGTCTGTACGACATGATTGGGTGTAAATAAGTACGCTCAAGTGCTACGATCACGTGAAGATTGGGTGAATAATGGCGGGTCACCTACGAGTCGGAACCACCTAAAGTGGTCTGTACGACAGGACTGTGCACCTAACTTGAATCCAAGATAAGCGTGTGGTGCGGGAAGTGAACATCACGTGAAGGACCGTGCCTTACTCTAAGCGGGAGCACTAACACCAGGGGTGCAGGTTATGAGCTCTTTATGTATCTCACATAACTACAAATCACAATCATAAACCATAACTTACCTGACACTTACCTGTGCGTCCGCAGCACCAAACATACATATGTGCAACTACTAATGCATAAATAAATAGGCAAACGCAATGCATGGCATTTAAAACATATAAACATTCCATTTCATTTTCTGGGAAAAACCACAAGTATATAGGTATATACGGAAAACCAAAAGCCCACTCACTGGTATATGGAAGGGTTTAACCCCTTGCCTCGAGTGACTGCGCTCGTCCTTGGGATAGGTCTCACCTATATGCGAAACAACATAAAAACATTAATTTAAAGCACATAACCAAAACTAGGTAATAACTTCTCATACAATGCTCAAATGGGGTGTCTGAATACACCAACGTGATCTACTCAACTTCACAAACATCCCTATATTTTTAAAATAATTTTCTGACGTCTCACGCGCCCTCACGCGCCGCCCAAGGCATGGCCAGACGTGTCTCCCAAGCGCGGCCACGTGCCAAGCACACTGACGGCGTCATTTAACGCTGTCAAGAATATTCCGTTAAACCCTAATAGATTACGTTAAAACTGACCTGACGTCGTTAAGAATATTCTGTTAACTTAACAGAATATTCCCTTGTCTTCTCAGGTGAGTCTCGCCGGCCGCCGCTGTCTGCGTTGCCGGAAACTGGAAATTTTTTCAAAACTTCATATCTTCTTCATTTCTCAACCAAATTCCATGAAATTGGTACAAATTGAAGCTTACAAAGAGTAGAACAAAACCTTACCACTTTGAAGCCCTAAAACCAACGAAATCTCGCCGGAAAAATCCACAATATTCCGGCCAAACCTACAACTCATGATCCCAACGTCCAATTCCTTCCAGCTTTCTTCCTCGAGCTTCTTGAGGACCTCATAAAGCTCCCTGTGATCTTAAAAACTCCTAAAAACTTCATGATCACATGTACATGAACAGTGCATGAAAACTGGGGTTAGGGTTCTCGAGGTTTTCGAAGGTTTCAAGTCTCACAAATGGTATGGATGAACTCAGGAGCTTGCAAGGAGTTCGAATCTTACCTTCTAGACGTCGATCCGTGCGTGGAAGATTGAAGTTGAAGTTCGTCCGTACACCTTGTAAAGAAAATGGGATGAAGTCCGAGAGCAAAGAGAGAGAGAGAGAGAGTCACGGGAGTGGTATGGGTGTGTGTGTGTGTGTGTGTGTCCTGTAGAGTCAACCACCAAACACAACAAAACAACACCCCACAACACCAATTACGTCTAAGGGCATTTTAGTCTTTTCGCACCTACGGTACAAATAATTCGAAACGGGCTGTCACACACACTTCCAATCTCAAAATAATCTAATATTCCCACCCAAAAATACACTGCTTGAAGAAGAAATGGACCCAAAATTGTGGATTTCTTTTATTTCTCACCGTTAAGTGACAATCTTACAAACACGTAATGGACTCATTATTTTTATAATAAAAGCCTATTTATATCCTATTTTTGGGTCACACTGGATCACGTTACTAGTAGAAATGATGCCATGTATGTAGGTGTGTTATGAGTTGCGAAGAAATTATTATATAGAACAAATAGTTTTATCGGACTAGAAATGTGATGCAATGTTAGGTTCATTAAATAGGTTAAAGCAGTGTATTTTACCATATGCATCTAGGTCTGAAGCTAATTTCAAAATAAATAAATTGATTGTCAAAAAACAAATCAATGTAATTTCTCTAAGATTACTTTTAATTTTACATTAAATATTTTCTCGATCTCTAATCATTTGATCGATCTTTCTTCAAACTCTAATAGGGTGGCCCTTTTTGTGTGTGTATGTGTGTAAAATTATGTTGTGATTCTTGAATGTTATGGGTCAAGAGGGGAAAAAAGGAGCCTTGTACGTTCTTTGAAAGTTTAGATGGCGGTTCAACATTATTCTTTATACCATTTCTGTTTTCTCAAATGAACCCTATGTAGTCAATATTTCTCCACTGTCTAAGATTTTGTTATTCTTTAGCCGAAAAATAAAGAATAAGTTTAATCACGTTTTCAATCCATGTTTGATCTTTTGACCTAGTTGAGTGATGAATATTCTTCAAATATATATAGCATAACAATAATGCATATGTAGATCATATATTGGCATATTGATAATCACTTGTCTCGAGCTTATTCGACAGGTTGAAAAAAAAAAAAAAATATATATATATATATATATGGTTTGAACAATCTTAGGTCTCTAAAAAGCATTTTTATTTAGAAGCGTTTTGCATAAAAGCACTTATATTATTTTTAATAAAATGCAAGTGTTTCTTGAAAAAGTACTTTAAATGTTTTGTAAAAAAAACATAGTAGATGCTTCTTCTAGAAATTATTTCAAGTGTTTTTTTATAACTCAAATGCATTTCTAGTTTTTTCTTGTCAAACATTATCATAAACATCTTGATAACCTAAAGCGCTTTGAAATTATTTTAAAAAATTATCTTTATTATTTGGGTCTACATTTTGAAAGACTTATTGAATTAGGGGCATATGCACCATTGAACAGAGTTGCATGTATGGCATTTCAAAAATCATGTGATAATGCAAGTGTTTAATAATTAAAAGATGTTAAGGAGATCAAATTTAATTTATACCATTTTTTATAATGTGACGGTTCATGGCTGGCCTCATTTTTTAATGATTTAAAGAAAAAGTCCACCATCAACCTTTACATCATGTAGTTTACAAAAGATGGTCCAAAATTTTGATCTCTTTAACATCACCCATAATTAAAGAAATCCCTTTGAATTCTCGACGATTAAGAAAGTACTAATTTCGGTAATTTTTCAACTTTATGGATTCTCTACAATCTCGTTGTTTAACGTCAATTTTCATCCCAACATTGCAAAATATTATGCCAAAAGCATAATGTGACAAAGAATCCATATATAAGTGTGGACGTTGTATTTTGGTGGATCAATACTAATACCCTTGCAAAAATATTGTACCAAAAATGTAATGTGACAAAGAATCCATATATAAGTGTGGAGGTTGTATTTTGGTGGAGCAATACTAATGCCCCCGCACTATTCTCATCAAAGACTGGTCTGTGGGGCCTTAAATAATTAAATAGTACTCCTGCTCCTCCTCCTCTCAAAGCCTAATTATTTGTCCTTAAAAAGATTTAATTATTTGTCCTTAAAAAGATTATAATTGGAGTTAATAAGCATGCATGCAATAGAAGCTTGAGTTGCTGTTGTCTTGCGTTGCATTATTTTAGGGTTATCATGTCTTATAGGTGACATAACTACTCATCCCGCTCATCAGCATCGATCGTTCGCCGACAAAGCAATATTATTGAGAGAGTCCTTAATTATTATAATTATTATCTTTTTTTTATCTTTTTTTTTTTATAGGTTTTGTTAGATTAGATATTAGATTAGACACTGACAGAATCTGAATTCACATCACCACGCAAAGGCTCAATACATTTTCACCACTGTAGTAAAGGGCCACTTGCAATTATCATCATCATCATCATCAAATGTACATGAAGAGAGAAGAGTAGGTCCACACACTCCACATCAACTTTCTAGTTAAGCAAAGATATCCGGATCCTTGTTGATGAATCATATTCTCGTGGCACCATTATAACTCTTTTGAATTGAATTCTACTACTAGTAGTACTCCTCCAATGGTGCATGTTTTCCACCTACTTTTTTTTTTTCCCTTTCTCTTTTCCTTTCTCACAAAACAAACAGAGAAAACAAAGGAAATTACTGCTAATCCAACACTAATTACATATGCAATTCGAGATATATAGTGGACATCTCTTCTAATTAATCTATCCCAATTAATTAACCAAGAAAATAAATTAAAAACCACCCCCCATT
Organism: Pyrus x bretschneideri; assembly: GCF_019419815.1. NCBI lineage: Eukaryota > Viridiplantae > Streptophyta > Magnoliopsida > Rosales > Rosaceae > Pyrus > Pyrus x bretschneideri. The sequence continues at coordinate 2,673,636 of NW_025999820.1, read as the reverse complement.
CTATATATCCACCCATCTCTCTTTAAATAAAAGTTAGAATTGCAATATTTGGTAAGCAAGGAGTTGACACTATGTGATGCACGTCCATCTCTCTTCTCTAGCCACATGAACTAAGCAAACATGGAGTGGGAGACAGTTCATGTGGGCTGATACAACTAAAAAGAACTTCTTAACATCCAATCATGATCTTCTCATTTTTTTTATCTATTTTTATTTCCTTTCCCAATAAGATAAAGCAATCTTTGAATGAGCAAAATCCCACATTAGCTAATTGGGCATAATTAAAAGTCACATTTCCTCGATTATCTAGTGTTTAAGAATATATGATCACTCACGGTTGTATTTGATGGATTGAAATGATTATATTAAAAATAATTTTATTTAATATACACTCTTAATATCAAATTTAACAACAAAAATGATCATACATTTCTAGTGACCAAGAGAACATTTCTTTCTAATGATAATTTGTATGTCACGGAATACTTCTGCTGAGACACAAGTAAAGATAGCACAGAGCAAAAGTGTGCCCAATAATTGAAATACATGTAAAGTGAGAACCTACTAACGCAAGAAGAAGCATATAAATGAAAAGAAAATTAAAGTAGTAGCTAGCAATAGTTAGAATTGGTACGTTAATGGGTGGCGAAGCACAAGCGAATCATCCTCTTTGATGTGTTTCCCACTGCCATGGGATTCTAGCAGCAAGCATATATGTGAGTTCTATTGTTTTGTTGTTATAATAATGGAATGGAGATTATGCATGTAAGAATATATATTATATGGTAGTGGGACTCAAATGGTCAACCTATGTAGAGAGATAGAGAGGTACCTTCATAATTTCCCAATGCCCCAGATTCGTTTCTCTACTCATTCCTTCGTTTGATTAATAATCATAGCCACCCACCCACCCACCCAGCGCCCCCACAAATGTCTCATTCCTAATTCTCTCTCTAAAACTCATAACACACACCCTTTTGCTCCCATAACTTCAACCATATATATTATCTCTCCCAACCCCCCATTTCACATAACAAACCCCCAATTACATCTCCTCCTCCTCCTCCTCCTCCTCCTTTTCTTCTGCCAAATGGGTTTCGATGATCATGCTTGCAACACAGGCCTTGTATTAGGGTTAGGTCTGATGTCGTCTGCTCCTCAGGAGAGTTGTAACCTTACAAAGTTTGCAAAGAATAATATTAAGCCTTCCCTAAATTCCGCCCCAACAAGTAGTGCTTTTGAGCCATCTTTAACTTTAGGTCTTTATGGTGAGCCATATCATCAACAAACAGTAGCCTCCAATATTTACAAGGTTGGTAATTCTTCTCAGGAGGAAGCAATTGATTTGTACAGGCAAGCTGCTGCAGCGTCCTCTCCTCACAGTCATAGCGCAGTCTCTAACTCCTTCTCTAGTGGTAGAGTGGTCAAGAGGGAGAGAGACCTCAGCAGTGAAGAGGTTGATGTCGATGAGAAAGTCTCCTCAAGAGTGAGTGATGAAGATGAAGACGGTTGTAATGCTAGAAAGAAGCTCAGGCTCACCAAGGAACAATCTGCTCTCTTAGAGGAAAGCTTCAAACAACATAGCACTCTCAATCCTGTAATTTCTCTCTCTCTAATCATTTTGTTAGGCTATTTGATTAGGGAAAGATTTATGCACATCGTTGTTTATTTTCTGTTATCTTGATTTTCTTTGCAAACGATGTGCACATGAGTCGAAAAAATGTACGAAAATTATTTATCTTTTATTACTATTATTATCTCTATGAAAAATAATATTACGAAAATCATTTATCTTTTATTAATATTATTGTCTCTATGAAAACTAATATTAATTTCATTGGTTTATTTCCAGAAGCAAAAGCAAGCTTTAGCCAGGCAGTTAAACTTGAGGCCAAGACAAGTGGAAGTATGGTTCCAAAATAGGAGAGCCAGGTAAATATTAAAAATTAATTTTCAGATAAAATTTCTGGGTTATTTTCCAAAAAGGTCCAGATATTAATTAATGCAAAAAAATTGATTATGCTGGCTTTGATTTGTTAATTCGCAGGACAAAGCTTAAGCAAACTGAGGTAGACTGTGAGTTCTTGAAGAAGTGCTGTGAAACACTAACAGATGAGAACAGAAGGCTACAAAAAGAGCTGCAAGAACTGAAGGCACTCAAATTAAACCAACCTTTGTACATGCATATGCCAACAGCCACCCTCACTATGTGTCCATCTTGTGAAAGAATCGGAGGTGCGGGTAGTGAGGGATCATCCAAGAGCCCATTTTCTATGGCTCCAAAGCCTCACTTTTACAATCACTTTACCAATCCCTCAGCAGCTTGTTGATTAGAATATTAATTACTATTTGTGGTAGGATTAGATTTATAAGAAGAAGAAAAAAAAGAAAGAGAAATCAAACCCTCATGATCCCTATGTTTTTGGTTAAGAGCTTTGTAGTGGACTCTGAAGGACTAGTGTAATTAATTTGTAGAAAATATAGTTACTACTGATCAATTACTTTTACTTTTTATTTATATATGTTTGTAAATCGTCAAGAAATATATCTATGAAGGGATTACTATTATTTGTTTGTTTGTTGATTGATCTATGTTTTTTTTTTAATTTTTTTTTTCTTGGAGTTCATTTTTGTACCAAGCGTGCATAGTTTACATATGAGCATGAATATTTCAGATAATCTATGAAAGTTTAAACAAACGACAACACTAATGCATGACTTAATTAGTTGAAGTGAAAGAGGTTGGCATTGATGTAAGAAACATAAGATGATTGAAATCTCGAACCACTGGACCAAACAAAGGTAATGTTTTTGGATGAATCGTAATTATCTGAATGAATACAATACAATATCTACCACAAATGCCTTTTCCTTTCCTATCTTTAACACACACACACACACACACACACACAAAAAACCAAACAGTGTATATGACAGAAGTATCAATTCTTAAGTAAAAGCAATCACTTGTAAACCACGCATATCAAATAAATCCATATATTTAGTATCATTTGCACACTTTTCGAATTACTAAATCTCATTAATTCAAGTAAACTATTGTATCATTTGTACCGACCACTTGGCACTTGCTCATATACCTACTTATTTTGTTATACATGCTCATATCCCATCATCCCTTCTTAATTCGTGTAAATAAGTGTATTTCTGACACTTTTGTAAGTTATAAAATCAACAATATTATCTGAAAACGCAAGCATTATTATCTATGATAACAATTGATCGATGTTGTTAAATGTTTTCTCTTGAAATTATCACACATTTGACCAGGAAAACAATATTGGAATGAATGATTACATAAGAAGTAAGTGTGGGGTTAAGGGGTGGGACGTTAGCTCACATGTATTTGTCTGTAATTCAGTTGGTTAGAGATAGATAGAGGTCGACCACCACTACTACTAAAATGGGTGGTGAGAAGCGTGACGAGAAAGAAAGGAATGGATGGTTCACTAAAACAAAACAAAAAATACAAAAACTAATAATTTTAGTAAAGGATTATGGTCACGTGACATGCTATGGTTTTACTAGGACCAGTAGGGTCACAACCCACGTGAAATGCCAATGGCTCTCTTGCCTTCTTTCTTTCACAAAATCTTATCATGAGATTTTGTATCAAAGTCAGACTCCTCTTCCCATTTGATGCATGGACCCCAACCCTAACAAGGACCCAATCCACCTTCCCTCCGTATGGATTAAAATTCCTAAATCCCATCTAAAAAATATATATTTCTCAGTTCGCTTTTTTGGCCCTTAGTTGAAGGAAAGGATGATTACTTACCATTTGATATAATGTAAAGGGACAATAAAGTAAACATCAATAGTTAAAAGACCGCATTTGTTGGATTAGATTGAACGGTAGGTGATGATAATTTCTTTAAAATATATGATCGAGGAGAATGAGACTCGGCATACTCTACCTTTACAATATAGGAACACCCAAACGCAATAAATAAGGTATACTAGCTTTAGCTATGTACTCAGATAAATGGACGGTCCAAATTGATTAGGACAAACAAAAACTACTACATGTTTACGTTACAGCCAAGCTATGATGAATGATGAGAAAGGTTGTTCTAAAAACAAGCCACATATCACACATAATGGATGGTGTAGAGTGTGGACCAATTAAATCATGAGGGGAACTTTCCAGGAAAAGAGTACCCTTTCCGGGAAAACCTCTTTGTCTTATGGTCTCATCATCACTTTCATCACCCATTTTTTATGTCACAATCATCACCTTATGGGAACCCTTCAACCCCCTTTGAATTCCAAGCTCGAAATAATTATTATTTTGATTGTTAAAGAGTGTGAAAGCTATCTTATATGGGTTGTTTCGCATTTGTTAGTTTTTTTCCAGTTTTGCCTTTTCGGGGGATTTTTTAGGGTTGTTAAATGCTATTTTAGGAGGATTGCTTGTTGTCTACTATGTGGGGATGGTAAGGGGACAAAAACTTTATATTAAGAAATAATAATCAAATTATTTGAAGGCAAAAACCAGTAGCGTCATATGCTTTATAACAAGCATTTAATGTGTTAATTAATCTTCCACTAATTACAGATTCCATGTCTACGTGTGCACATACGTAAGTAAATAAAGAAATAGACCAGAAAACACATGTCTTCCATTGGATGATTTGTCGGTCCGTCGACTCATATATAAGGAATTGTTTTATATTATTTCGGAAATTACCAAATCACGCAAAATTCTACATCACTTTTCGCAGGAATTATATATTACATTAGTGTCAAAGTGTGTTCATTCGGTTGGTTCAGTGACCAGCTACCAACTATATCTAGAACTAATGATAGGTTTTGAACAAGTTGAGGAAAAAAAAATAGTGACCCGTTGTACATTGGTTTCCCTAGATGTTTACTGGCGAACTTTTTATCTGATCATAAATTTAGGGGTGTATGGATATTTTACTTCTTACATATTCTTTGATAATTTTTGTCTGTTGATCTTTTTTAATTCATTCGATCCAACGGTCAAAAATTAAAAAGGTGTGTGAGAAGTAAAATGGAGTGTGTGGATATCACACCCCTAAATTTATGGTGCTAATTTAATTAAAAGTTTAAACACGTCACTTATTTAGTTCGATATTTGCCTCGCAAATGACGAGTTCGATATGAATTTATATTGTCTAGGTCAATATTCTTTTAACCCTTATCGATAATCACTTAATAAAAATACACCGCTGCATCGGGAAAAAAAAATTTAAACACGCTATTATTCTTTTTCTTTCTGTTTTTCTTGACGCTGATATTCTCCCTTCATCATTTTGCTTGATTGTGATGATAATCAATTATTTTGTTTTACTTTTCTTGTTTGTCTTCTTCAATAACTAAGTGTTATTTTACTTGATTCTAATTTTATTTGTATCAGGAAATCAAATCTCGGGGAGAGGGAAGATTGAAATTTAGTCTTAGACGCAAGAAATGTTCACTACTACTTGAGCTAAAAGTAGTCATTTTTCCTTGTGAGATAACGTGATTATGAATATATGTTAGGTTAAAATTCGATTTGCTTCTGCTTTTAATCTAAAGAAGAAAGTGTGAAGACAACTTTATGTTTATACACTAAACACTCACATATCTAATAGTTCTATATCACATAAGTCTTTTTCAACTCAAAACAAAGATAAAATTCTTTGTGGAATTGTTTTTTTTTAATGATTCTACAACATTTTAGGGTTGAACTAACTAATTTTAATTTAAAAAAATAATGTGGCTATCACGATGAAATGGTGATTCTATAAGTGCGATAGATGAAGTTTATCAATCAAAATTTAGTTGTTTTGATCATTTTAGCCTATCGCACAAATTCTTTAAACTTATGAAACAATTTTTGTATAATAAATATATATGCATTATCCTCGGACTGTTGCACCAAAACACTAAACTTTCACCGGATGCCTGTTTTAGATTGTAAAATTATAGGGATGATTTTTCCTCTTTAAATGTGATCCGCGCTGGGACTCGCTGAGAAAGGTATGCAAGAAGAAAATAAGGGATGGGGACGAGGATGCAATAGCGGATCTATGATTTGAACCTCGGGGGGTCTCAGTACTGCATACAAGTTTTTTAGATAGTAACAAAGTGAAGCGTGCAAAAAAAAAAACAATTAATTTATTAACTTGGTGGGTTTGTTGTGCACATGTCAACAAATATCGATATATGCCTAAGTAATATGATGAGTGATATAGAGAGAACTTTTCAAGTGCTGCCAACGCAACATTTCGAGATATGCCTAGATACATTACATTAAACATTTAATAGGCACAAAAGAGACCCGTATGAAACATTCGAAGAGTCCTCGAAAGATCATCACATGTATATTTTCTAGATTCGAGTGGTCTAGGAACCACCTTTGTCTCTATTTCCATCCGCTCCTGCAAGGATGTGCAGAGACAAAACACGTTCGTCTAAACACTCGACCCTAGAATGTTGTATTTCTCAAATTGGGTTTATGGATCAAAATGGGGAGGGCAAATCCAACCATCCCCAACCCCATTGCCGTTTCTATCTCTATGTGAAATATGTCAACTTGTAAGTATTATTTCAATAATGTAGCTTTTAGAACGTAAAAGAGGAAGATAACTGGAAAAAACACGAAACTACATATTTTATGGGCATATTTGTCGATTTGTCCGCTGAACTTGTATGGAGCTGCCAATTTCTCCTCCTGAACTTTATTTTTAGCAGATTACCCTCTTGAACTTTTATAATTAGCCAATTTCCTCCTTGAACTTTAATTTTAGCCGATTACCCTCCTAAACCTTTATAAATAGCCAATTTTCCTCCTGACTTTAGATTTTAAAAATTTTAATCCATCTTGATCACGGAAACAACACATGACAACTGTATAAGGGTGGGGATTGGCTATTTATAAAAGTTCAAGGGGTTCATAAGCTAAAATTAAAGTTCAAGGAGGAAATTAACTAATTATAAAAGTTCAAGGAGGTAATTGGCTAAAATTAAAATTTAGGTAGAAAATTGACAGCTGCATACAAATTCAGGGGACAAATCAATAAACACCTCTATTTTATATTAGGGCTGTGTTTTATAGATAGTGCATGAAGATGACATGACATAAATACACCTAAACACGATGTTCCCACAGCTCTAAAATTGCACAGATCTCTATAGATAGTGCATGAAGATGACATGACATAAATACACCTAAACACGATGTTCCCACAACTCTAAAATTGCATAAATCTCTATTTGTGTTCCCCAACACACAACCCCCCCCAAAAAAAAAAAAAACTAATTATCTTAGGAGTTAATACTTCTAATTACATAATTTAGTTATTCGAAAGCAACTAAGCTGATTTAGATATTAAAAATAAATAAGCATTAATTCAAACCTGAGCGTGGCTGCATCATGGGTATAAAGCAACACGAAATACGTATGCCATGGTGCCCATCATGAATGAGTCAGCAGTAAGAAAAAGAAAAAGAAATTAAACATGGCTATCAATCATGATTCATGGGCAGAGCAGCTTGTGACAAGTTCGTACACGCGTGAAGGAATACAACATGCCACATTAAAAATTAGCCAAATTTCTAAACAGATAAGTTAAGGTTTCTTTTGACAGAAAAGGATCCGTGGAGATACAGGAAATTTCGTAATCATGTCCGTTTATCGTACATCGTACTGTCAATTTTTATTATGTATTATTTATATTTAATTTTAAATTTTAAATTTTAAATTTCAAAAAAATTTTAATCGTACAATATAAGATAAACTTGAATCCCTAGGAAAGGATCCATTTTACCCTTTTGACCAATAAGTAGTAGGTAGTATAAAATAGTTTTTCAATTTGAGAAGTTATTTTGTAGTACCCGAACATTTGTCATTTGATATACTACATATATATATATATATATATATATATCTACTAATTAATAAAGTTTCTTTGTCAACCAAAAGATGATGAAAAGATAAATTAGTTCTCTATCACACAAAAAAAAAAATGATGGGCAATAATGTAATTTTATATGTCCAAATTTTACTGTTTTTTATTGAAACCTCACTATGTGATGTTAAAATACCTATAATATTAAAAAAAATTTAAAAAAACTAAAAAACTAAAAAAAAAACACCAAAAACAAAAACCTCTCACTCCCTCCCTATGTTCTCTCTCTCTCCCTCTCTCCTTCTCATTTTCTAAAAAAATGTGTTCTTACTACAAAGTGTGTAGGTAAATACTAGTCTACTAATTAATAAAACACTCATTGTCAACCAAATCCCCATTAAATTACCATTTTAACCCCTGTAATTATAATAAAACATGAATAAGAAATATGGGACATAAATGTAATTTCATACAATCAAATTTTGCTGTTTTTTTTTTTTCAAAACCTCACCTACATGTAATCCTAACATATCTATAATTAAAAAAAAAAAATCCTTCATGCTTCCACTTTCTTTATCACTCTCTTCCTCTCTCTTTCTATTTCGAAAACAAAAATAAAAAATTTTCTCACACTTTGTGTGTGCCCTTATTCTAGTGTACATATGTATATATGTATTTGTATCGTGCAACATGAATTGATTATTAATATTGTATCCTAAAACATAAACTCGTCCTATATTTAATTGTGTGAATTTGTTATAAGACAACATAACAATATATTCCAATTTTATATAGTAATTTTTCATTTTGACCATTAAAGATACTGTAGTATACGGCCTTGATATTTTCCTAAGTAGAGACTTTGGTTTGGCTCCTCAATCTGCACACAGAAACACGTAGGTTTGACTAGGACTGCTCGTCTGCTGCGTTTGGCAAATGTTCTAAATGGGGAAGCCGACCTAGTCGTCATTTGATCTTAAATAATTGAAGCTAAATATCACATAGTTTTGGGACATAATTCAATATGGTGCTTATAGTTGGTTGCTATACTTGTATCATCTCGTATCTACCCCAATTAACCACTGCACAAAAAGTCAAATTCGACATGAGAGGTGTATTTTTGCTCACATCCTCAAATGGTGATAGTGTTTGTTACCTTACTTATTATCATTGAATGAGTTTAAACTTTAAGATTTGTGTCTATCCAATGTACATATCTCAAACTTTTTGACTTATCAAATGATGATAAATATGGTGGTGAACATCACCATCACTTGAGAGTGGTGAGCAAAATTATTGCTTATAAATAATATGCTATATTAGATATGAAGTCAAGGAAATAATAAACACTCATTTTTTAGCTTATGAAAACTCCAGTTTAATTATGTCTTGTGTTTTCATTAATTTATTAGTTCGTCAGAAATAAAGAAGAGTATAGCTAAAAAGGATATGACAATCGTCTCCCACTTACTAGTAAGATAAATAGGCATTCGTGTGACAATGAGAAACCGAACTTATAGCACTCCAAAACATAGCTCACATACTAGGGTAATGTTACAAAGGTCATCTATATAAACTAAATTTAGTTACCATATGACGTAGTTGTTGATAATTAAATTATTATTTAAGTGTTGATTAACGTGTTTATTGCCTATTGTTGACGCATCACGTAATTGCAAATTTGGTCTAAAAAGTTCGTCTACCTAGCATTCCTCTGTAAAATATTACGAAGAGATGAGTTGTCAATTATTAAGTCATATTTTTGTTCATGAGAGGGTGTCCCATGCCCTCTAAAATCACCATATAAGTCGGTAAGCCACCAATTTGCCACACTTCCCAGTCATCCCTTCACAAATTTTAGAGGGTTTTTGTTGTGAAATGTCTATAATGGGCCAAACTTTCTTCTTTATTTACTCTTGTACCATTATTCTATTCATCATGGTGGGTCCTAAAATGATATTTACTTTTTTATCTAATACTTGAATTATTGTACGTAACTCTTCATGGTGCTATTCTGAAATATTATCCACTTGCTTGTTGATTTATTCTTTCAACTTTTGCATATCTGCTACTAGCTCTTCTATGTTTCCTTCATCTTGTCTATGTTGTTCAGTTCTTCTTCTGTCATATTATTCGAATATTGATCATCTCATTCTTCTAGTTTTGCTTCTCTTTCACTATCTTCTTTTATCTTGCTCTAGTTTCTACCTTGAAATTTTGAGACTCCAGTAGAGCTGATGACAAATATTTGTTTTGTTGTAAATATACATTTCCTTGTCTTCTACTACTAATAATATATCATAATTAAAATCTTTAAATTCCTCAAAGGCTAACATTTGGGATCCACAATATCTCAGAACGTGTTGTTGTGAAGGAATCTATGGGGTGATACAGAGGATAATCTAAAGATTCCTCATTCACCATAGCTATGTGCGTTACCTCTTCCTTATGCATGTGTTTATACCTATATGGAGGACTATTGATAAAATTATACATATTTTCTTCTATACTTCTAAGTAATCTTCTGTTATTTCTTAAGCTTAACCGAGAACATTTCTAATGGGAACTATGGCTAATAAAAATCTTATCAAGATAATCGAAATTTAATAATAAGGTTAGGATGACTTCTACTTCATTATGCTTTTTTTAATGCTTATAACTAATATGCCATCATTGGAAATCTCTTATGTTAATCCAGGTCAAAGCTATGCTAACTTCTAGTTTACAATTACAATTCTCTGTATTATCACAATGACATGTTGGATATATCTTTGTAATAACATTCATCCTTGATTTTGGGTCAAAGACGGACCGGTACAAAGCAACTTGCAACTGTCATCATAACCTTTGGATTAATTATGATTCTTTGTTCAAGATCTCATAATAAATGTCCACTGAAAATAATCTTAATTTAGTTTTTGATATTTCTTCAAACAAGGTGTTATCGATTATTATATCTACTGGTACAGTACTAATAAATTTTTCCAACTTTTGTTGTTTTTTGCTAATTCTAACATCTTCGGTCTAATGCTGCTCCACATCAGTATCTTCTAAAAGCTCAATAGTAATTTCTTGTTCTTCTAAGGGCTCATTAGCCACTTGCTCCTAATTAATGGGTTCAAAACCTCTTTTCCTTATTCTTATGTTGGATCATATTCTATGCCAATTTTAAGTTCTTGTCTCAAGGTATTACTTGCCTTTTACTGTATTCTAAGGGATTGGAGTTCTTGATTCATCTTGGCGAATTGGGTAATCAATGATTCATGGTCTTTGGATAATGTCTAGAGGCTATATTCAAGTGTTTGGCTGCAACACAGGTGAACGGAGCACACAAAGGTTGGGAATAAATCCTTTTAGTTAAAACATGTATAGCCTAACATCGTCTCAATGTATTAATTCATATAGTCATAAAAAGCACATGGTATCTATAAAAGAGAATAATTCTTAGCATTCAATCAAATAAAGATAATGAGATCATTTAAAGTGAAATTGAAAGAAAAAAAGAGTAAAAACACTTTAAACATTCTCAAAGAAGCAAATATGCTCAAAATAGCTCACTAGTCTCAAATAGCTCTCAATGCAAATAGTCATAGTGCATGAAATGAAATAAAACAAAAGTAAAAGACACAAATAAAAGGAAAGAACACAAACCCAACTAGGTTGTCTCCTAACAAGCGCTTTATTTAATGTCTAAGCAAGACGCGATGGGTGTGATTAGTGAATGTCTAAGGTGGCAAGAACTCAAGATACTTCACGACCTTGGTGGCAATAAGTGGCTTCTTACAAATGACCTTGAGATCTGGTGCTTTGAATTTCCTCAGTTATGATAACTTTTATGTCTTTCCTTATGAATCAAATGTGAGGCCATGTCCTTAAAATAAGTTGAAGAGGTGGTAAGATAAAGTGTTCAATGGACGAGTTGCTACTGTTAAGAATGAATGCAATATTTCAGGATAATAGTCTCATCCTCTATCTCTAAATCTTCTTCCTTATGGTGAGATGGCAACAAGATCTCTTCATCTAACTTTCATTCTTATTCCTTATGGTGAGATGGCAATAAATCCTCTCACAAAGACTCCATAAAAAGCACATGTGAAGATATAACACAACAAGGAGAATCCAACATAACTCTTGAAAAACATTCTATTGAATTAGAATATTGGGAAATAGCTTTAAACTCTGTAACTAGCATAATTTCTCCAAGCACGTTCATGGGGGTCTCATCATGCTTGGGTTTGACAAGTCTCCCTAGAAAAGAAATTGGTGGAATATATGGCTTGGGAAAAGTGTAAAGCTCTCCATCTTCGTAAAGCTCATACACTTCCGTAGGAAAATAGGCATAGCTAGCTTTCAATTGTTGTTTCTCCTTTTCTTCTAAATCATTATATACCACATGGTTGCTGTTCATTCAAAGTTTGGATAATTTGCCCCACTTGGATTTCCAAATTTGTTATTGTAACAAAGTGGTTTTGAAACATGCTACTCGTTGATTTTTGAAATTGTCAAGTGTTTTGAGTGAGCAGCTTCAAAGTGTCCTCTAAAAAGAGTCAAAAGGGGTCTACTATGGTGGAGGTGCAACTGCTTGACTTAGAGGTTCTATATTGTTCTAATAGTGTTGATGAGGTTCATTCAATTAGGGCTATACATGTTTGAGAAAGGATGCAGTGACCTTTAATTAGAGAAACTCATGAGGTATGAATGCTTTTGGACAAACGTAGGATATTCATCATTCATTTGGCATAATTAAAGAACATGATTGTTCTTGGCACATACAACATACATCTTTCTATACCACATGAAATCAAAACAAACTAAATGTAAATTAAAAATTGAAACTAAAAAAAGTAAGAACATCAGTTATTGCTTTATGCAATGTAGTGATGGAGGAATACCTGAAGATAATATTCCTCAATGATTGAATAATGGAGGTCTTCTACTCAATAAGAACTTGATGATCTCACTCGTAATAGGCCTAGTGATCTTTATGAACATGTTTTCTTATGAGCATAGACCAAACTATATATAGATATTGAACCAAATTGCCTCCCACCTATTATGGACGTTAGTTGGTAACTATAACACTATCTGAGCCTTTTAGATGTGGTGTTTCCACCACTCTAACATGTTTAACTTAATGTCCTACTTAAAAGGAAAGAAGTTAACCTCAATCACAACTCTAACTGATTAAAATTATGATATGTTAGTGATAGGAGCATATTTATGCGACTTAGTTAGCTTGTTTTCGCATTTACATAGCTAATTTCTACTTGTTAGAGTGTTTTAAGCTATTTTCAGTGTGTTTTCAGGTTCAATTGACAAAGTTGGCAAGAAAGTGCAATTTGGAGCATTTTAGAGCAGTTTTGGGCTTGAAATGGATTGCATATGTATGAAGCAAGGTGGATGGACGAATTTGAAGATCAAGATAGGCTAGGAGTGTGATTAACATCTGGAAGAATTAAATCAAAGACTTGGAAGATAAGGAATCAGCTACAAAAAAGGAATATTATCCAAATTACCTTATCTTATCCAAACCTTATCCAACCTTATCTTATCCTAATCTTTTCCTACCTTAATTCCAGCTTCAAAGAGGACTCCTTTTCACATTAAATCACCTAAATATCATGTTCTAGAAGCCCTATTTTCATGCCCTATGTTTATGCTACATGTAACCCTTCTAGAAGTTCTAGAATCTACCACAAGGACCATTCCTTGTCCTCCTTGGAATCTAATTGAAAATGTTCTTGTTCTTTGGTGATTTGGAGTCCTAATTCCTCTCCTTTTCAGCCCAAATTCGTGTCTTCCCTTCACCCTATAAATACTTGATGCCTGCAACACTCTTAAACCACCACCCTCTACCCCAAATTCACACCACACCATCCACCACACCTCAAGAGCCTAAATTCACACAAATCCCCATTGTGCACAGCGACGAAGGAAGGAGGAGCCACTATGGAGTGTTTCTAGGTGTATTCTATCTTTGTTTTTAATGTTTAAGTTTAATTATCTTTGTTTTGTGAACATGAGGAGTTAAACTTATTTTAGCTAGAGGAGACTTTGAAACCATGATTATATTTGCAATATGAATTAATTACTTTCAGTTGTGATTTCATAAATCAGTAAATACAATTTACTTAACTGTTTGATTAAGAACTTATGTTTGTGTGTTGATTAAGAGGGCCCGCTTAGTTTGCATGCATGAATTTGATGCTAAAATATAAGGGAGTTTCACCTAATAATTATGATCTTATATTCATAAGTAGTGGAGGTTGCTAGTCACAATTGTGTTAAATTCTTGGCAGGAGTATCATGCTATTCATAGTTACGAATGCTTTGTCAATACTTATGATTTTCACAAAGCTTAATGATCTTTGATTGTATCTCTATTATGCAGTTCGTGTAGGGAGCTATTGAAGAATAATTTGGTTGTCGATGCGTATTCCATCCAATTCAATGACTTAAGGAAAATCTGAGGGTTAATTAGTGCTGTTCACGGTTAATCTGGGGTGTTGAGGTTCATGGTTTATTGGAAAAGCAACTGGAAATCAATTTGTATGCAAGTGTGTCATGAGTGGAAAAGGACCCTCTAGCTAGCTTATCACCTATATTTTTCCCTAATTTCGTCCAAGTTGTTTAGAGTGTTTAAATCTGTTTGTTTTTACTTTAATTTCGTCCAAATCAATCTCCCCTTTAATTAAGTGTGTTAGATTAGTTAGAAAAATGTTCAAATCTGTTCAATTTAGTGTTTTGAGTCTTAATAGTCTAAATTTTATCCAAATAACTTCTTAGAGTCTGTTTCGAGTCAATTTAACTTAGTTTGTGTGTTTTGAGTCTATTTAGCTTGTTTTGAGTTGTTAGAGTCTAGTTAGTGTTTTAAAGTTTAATTTGAGTAGATTAGCATCCTTCTAATCCCCGGCCTAGAACGATCTCTACTTACACATACTACAATCATAGGGTCTTAATTTGAGTGTTAGAATATTTCACATCAGTTAGTTAAATCTTTATCATGATTGGGAGAGTCTTAATCAAATCCCAACATGAGAAAACTAGGTCCTTTCTGGATGAATCCACTTCGGGTCCTAGAGATCAACCAATCCCAGCCGTTGGAAATAAATCCTACGGTTAATTCACTCTTTTACAAATAAAATCCTTATTGCCTGCGTAGCCAAATAGAAGTTGCCTCACTCAGAAATAAGAAGGGGAAAGAAAAAAACAAGATGGAGAAGGATTTAGGAAAAATTTCAATGGCAAAGAATCCAAATTATTGGAGATCAAAGACGGAGAGGAACCATTGGGTCTCACACATTGGAAATTCATTGATGCCTCCGACGCTGACTCAGACGAAAACCACCACTACTTTGATTCCAAACAGTAGTATAAAGACGAAGCAATCGGTTCGATATACACCAGAAAGGAAATTAATCGGTTGTGCAGCAAGATCTATCTGCACAACCATTGCTTGCTGCGCTCAAAAAAAAATTCAAAAATTTTCAGTTTTCTTAGCTTGAAAGCATTGGATGTGAGAAGGGGAGGAGAGAATTCAAGAATGTGAGAGTGAGAAAGAAGGGTTGGACTCTTGTTTTGAGTGAAAAAAAAAGGTTGAAATTTCATCTTTGACCGTAAGATCTATTTCCAATGGTTAGGATTATTTGATCCCAAGGGTCTAGTGTAAACTGATCTGTAGAGGATCCTTACCAATATGTTTTCTTATGAGCAGAGACCAAACTATATATAGATATTGAACCAAACTACTTCCCACCTATTATAGACAATAGGTGGTAATTGCGACACTATCTGAGCCTTATAGAAGTGGGGTTTTCTACCACTCCAACATGTTTACCCTTATCATGATTGGTAGAGTCCAAATCAAGTTCCAACAAGAGGTGGTCAGAGAGCTTAGATTGATAAAGGTTGCAGTACCCATGGGTAAGTCGGTTTTAGACCATCTCCAATCGAAAGGGTTTAGTATAGCCTCGTCTGGAATTATAGCCCAGTAAAAAAATTATTTTTAAATAAACAGTGTAGGACCATACTCATATATCATTTTAAATCGAAAGGGATAAATATAGTCCTCTTAATTATTTATTAGTTTTAAGTTTATACTTTAAATTTATTGGTTAATTTAGTTAAACTCTCGTTAGATGTTTTCAAATCTAGAGAATTTGAATCAATTATTATTATTAAGGAGATGGGTCCAAAAAAAGGCCTAAGATGGGGTTTATATTTGGGCAGTCTGATGCCTTTTTGGCCAAATAATGGCCTGATGGGCACTATAGAATTATAGCCCAACCATTGGTTAGAGATGAGCTTTTGGGCAAATCAAGCCATCTTTTAGACTCCATAGAATTATAGCCCTGCAAAAATTTATTTTTAAATGAACTGTGCCAGACTATATTTATATACCATCTCTAACTGAAAAAGCTCCTCAATAATTTATTATTTTTAATTTTGTTATTTAACTTATTAGTTAATTCAATTAAATTACCATATTAAAATAAGATTATCCAAACATATTTTGATTGCCATTTGTTGCTAAATGAATAAGCCTACAGATTTCTTATTTTTATATAATCTCAATTATCTTTCAGATAGGATTTCGAGTGACACATGTTGCTAAATGAGTAACTCTTCATATTTCTTATCTTTATGTAATCTTAATAATTTGTTGGATATGATTTTCAAGTGACATGTGTCAAAATGTAATTGGTTATGCAAATTTTAAATATGATTTTTATCTATGTGACACTTCTTATCTTCAGCTTCTAACGTTAATAAATTGGCTAGATATTGAGGTGGAATTCCCACACATTCATCTTTGCCCTCTCCAATATGTCTTGTCATTGTCTAAATTTGTCATTTCAATTCAAGTTTGCAACAAATTCCAACTTTTGATCCTCTTCGCATTTCAACTAGGGGTCCTTTATCTAATTCTGAATTGGAAGATAAATGGGCGGAGCGAAGATGAGAAGAGGAGGAGTCCAATGAAGAAGATGAGGCATGACACAACACAACATTTATGGCGGCAATGGGCGCAGCCATGGCATATGAGGAAACTCAACAACAACCTTAATGGGGTGGCCTATAAACCACGACAAAGAGAGATTGCGCATGAAACTCTGATGAACAACTACTTCAACTCCAACACGGTGTACCCAGAAGAGGATTTCAGAAGTCGCTTCTAGATAAGGCATCATGTCTTCGAGCGTTTGCTTCATGATGTCTAACATGTGAATCCGTACGTTCGACATAAATATGAAAGACTACAACAACTAATAATAATGATTATCATCCGCCATTGTAGGAGTATTGGATGTTGAAAACAACTCCCATCGGGCCATAGTTTCCCTCTTTTTTCTTGTAATATGCCTTCCCATTAGAGTCATAATTGTGATGTCCCTTTCCATGTTCCTTTCATCAATCTCTTCTTATATTTATTTTGCCTGTTCTTCATGTCTCCGCTTCTCTTCTTCTGTGACAATGACATTTTGCTTTGCAAATTGAAAAAATATTGAAAAATTTAAATTTAGATTATTAGAAGTAAGAGAGGGGTGTGTATAAAAAAAGTGTTTGAGGTGAATAGAATGTGAAAAATTGGAATAAAAGGTACAATAGTATGTAAGGGGAAAAAAATATGAGAAATTGTGTAGAAATGCTTTAGGTATTTATAAGAAAAAAAAATAGAGTTTAACTTTTATTTTATTTTATTTTATTTTTTGAAATTTCGTCTTGAAAAAAAAAATCCAATGGCTAGATGACGTCAATTGACGTTAGCTAGCCGTTGCTGCTAATGTCAGCGAGCTGGAGGTAGCAGATTGGGTCTCAACAAATGGGCTGATACGGGGGCTAGAAGTAGCCAACCTGATAGCCAAAAGGCCATCATTCGGGCCAGTGGGCTCCACTTGTTTTTGACCCAGCCCTCTATCGGAGTTGGGTTTTTTTAACAAATCAATCTAAAGAATGGCCCATGGCCTTTTAGTTTTCTCCAATTAAGAGGGCTAAAGGTCCAAAAGCCAACACATGACCTGATTTGCCTAAAAACTCATCTCCAATCGATGGCTAGACTATAATTCTATGGAGCCCACCAGACCATTATTTGGACAAAGGAGCATCGGGCTTGCCAAATGTAACCCCCTCTTAGCCCTTTTTTGGGAGGCCAACTCCTTATTTGCAATAATTGATTCGCATTCAACGGCTAAATTCGAAAACATCAAACATAGTTTAATTAAATTAACTAATAAATTTATAGATAAACTTAAAATCAATAAATTATTGAGGGGGCTATGTTTAGCCCCTTGGGTTAGAGATGACATATGACTATGGCGTAACACTATTAATTTAAAAATAATTTTTTTGTAGGGCTATAATTCTGGATGAGGCTATGTTTAAGCTTTTGAGTTGGAGATGGCCTTAAGTTTAGGTTTTCTTGACCAGGTTGTAAGCTTGTAGCATAAACTATAGAATGCATCCTGTCCGTCCATTTCAATCTAACGGTCATTATGTGTACGCAAAATGTGTATTCAGTGATGTGCATTAAAGAAACTTGTTTATTTCTTAGAGAGAATTGGGCCCATGCTAATTCAGAAGCTCAAAAACAAACAATTTGGTTCATGGGTAAGGCTTGGCCTATCAAATTTTCGGTAAGAAAATGGAACAAGGATGAATTCACCTGTCAGTCCTTCCACGGAGACTCTTCTGTCCGAACCAGATGGTACTTCTTCTTCTTCCTCTTCTTCTTCTTCATTTCGCTGGTCCTTGTTGGTTATGATTTGTAAGTCAAGTGTTCGGAAACCGAAAAGAAAAATGTAAGAAAAAGATAACCCCACCAGGTGCTTGCTGAAATTCCCCAGTGAACTTTAGACTTTGGGTGATAATGTTAAGAAGCTCCGAAATTAAGATAAATTATTCATCCGTTGAATACAATGTCCGGTATAATATGGATGCTGTACTGTATTTGTATACGGGTTAATCTGCGTATATATAAATGGGTGTATACCAAATGTTATTGAGCGCAGGAATGTGCCGCGGAGAGAAGCAGAGAGCTAGCCCAAGCGTCTACCTTTTACCGTGCAGTGTACTCAGAGGTGAGATGGACTGTCATATGATCCCTTTATCTTTTGCCACTTATTCAGAAATTTCCTTGAAGAAGTGTTTTATTTTACATCTTTTCTAATTTTTTGAAGTAATTTTGTTTTAAATGTTTGAAAATTCTAAAATAAGTTCTATATAAGGACCAAAAGTAAAATTAAAATGCTATTGTTGTTTGTGAGGTGGAAATGATTTTCGCTTGTCATTTTTCTCTCTCTGCACACCCTTGTTTATTACTATCCACTAATTCTACTTTTGGTTTAGTCAATCCAAATGCTAGAAATCACGAGGGGTGTGTAGGGGGAGAAAAAGGGTGTGCAGAAATCACTTTCCAATTCCAACCCCAAATTAAAGGACAAACTTCTCGTCTGGAGTAAAGGCCGGATTCAAAGAGGCCAGGCACACACCTTTTAGTTTTTAACTGCTTCAACTTTTGCTTCCTCTTGTAAAAGTTTGATTCAATTTCCCATTGAAACTAGGAAAACACCAGCACTATGCATGAGAACATGTTTGAAGTTCTGAATATTATTTCATGGGATGAACCTGTATTGTGATGTTCTAACACTACACTAGCACCTAATGTGAAAGCCACTCTGGAAGTTGTTAACTACAAGTGGGTTTGCATTATCTATAACATTTGGTTACGTAAGAACATTCACTGCTTCAATGATATTCATTAGCACAATGGGTTTGTTATTGTACTATTGTTTGGTACGGTCCTTAACTTGATGATCGTGTAAATGTAGATAGAGGAAGTTGGATGGGAGAATTTAGCGAGGTTTAGTGGAGATCTAACATCTCTCAGCTTTCGGATAATGTAAGATATTGCTGTTCACATTCATCATCCACTAACTTGCTTACTTAATTCGTTTTGCTTGTGCCAATGTGGAAAAGAATGGGTTGGGGCTTAATTTAATTTCTGCTTCATTAAAATGTATTATCTGCTTCAGATATGTTGAGAACTTGTTGACAGGGTCGTGATAGTTGGTTTCTAGTATTCCAGATTAAATTATAGTAATTTCAATATAAGAAGGAGGTGGAGATGTCTTGTTGTCAGAAATGATAAGTGTTGCCAATTGCCAAACATGTTTGTCTTACGTCCCAATAAATTGATAATGCTATAAACACATCATGAATCCTGTACTTATCAAATTTTCAAGATTATATATATTCCATGACAAGAAATCTGGTTATTGTGAAGAATAGTAAGAATGCATTATCTGAAGTCTTTCCAGGGCCATTGAGTTCAGAACTGTGTTAATCTTCATCCACAAGCTGTGCCTTCTTGATTGTGTCCAAGCCTTCGTCTTTTCAGGATATCAAGGAAATTCTAAAGTGTTTACCTGGGTGCTTGTCCCAAAGTTTATGATAATAAAAGTTCACTTTGCCATGAATCATACTTAAACTTCTAGTAATTTTTAAATATATACCTTTAAGTCTAATGCAGTACTGTTAGCCTAGTTTATATCAATTCCTCAGAAATTGCTTAAATATTATGTTGTTTAGGGAGATATCTTCATTGAGGCTTTATTTGCAATCAGTTGGACATGAATTTTCTCATTCATTTCTATCCATGTGCACATGTTAGTTCTGTCTTAACCATAGTGGACTTAATCTTTTCTAAATCTGATTAGCAGAGATGGCAAGGGCAGAGTGCATGTTATGGAAATTCAGTTGGATAAAACACATCCCAAATGTCCTCCTTCAATTTCAGCAGTATGTGTTCTTCGAAATTTTTATGGTTAACAGTTCCCCATTTGAGGGATTTATAAGGTTTAAGTTTCTTCTTCAGGATGTGCCATATTTGTTTAATTTAAAATGGTCATCAAACTCAAGATTGAAAGATGTGGTGCGGCAGTTTAAAAAGGTATTTGTTGCTTTCTTTGAAATTGCATACAAAATTTTGCATCAGATATTTTCTATTGTGGATTTCTTTTCTTGGGTTTGGATGTTTTCTAAAGCTATCGGCGATTGGTTCTTGAACCCAGCATCTGGAGAACCTTCAGGCTTTTTGGTCTACTTTGGATGATATCGACAGGTCGCTTTGGGTTGTTGATCCTAAACAAGCATCTCCTGCTGTGTCATATCGCCAAATTATTATAGGTGAGCCATCTTGTTCATAAGTATTGATAATTCTTCTCCCTTTTGTTTTTGGTGTCAAGTCTTTTGAGGTTTTTGTTTCTCAGGAAATGATTGCTGCATCACGTTGTTCATTAATTCCGTTGATCCTAGATCATTACCAGAGTGAGATTCCACCTTGAATCAGTTACTAGAGCTCCTACTTTCTATCTTTTGCTTATCATTCAGTCGTGAGTATCAAGTTGTGTTAGATGTCGTTTTATTGGTTCAGGTCCATTTGTGAATACGTTGAGAAACAGATGGCGAAGAAATAGCAAAAGATGGTAACCATTGCATCCCTTCCTTGTCCTTGAATCTGTATTCTGACTTTGATACTTGTGTTGAGGTAGAATATGAATTTTGTGGTGTTGTTACTTTAGAATCATCCTTTTTGACGAATTGTTGTGATTTACGGCTCCAAAATTAGGATGATGCAGAAATTAGGTTTATGTTACCTATTTCGTTTGGTGTTCTAGTTGAGTTTGGGTTTGATTTCTTGGTTGGATTCCTTGCTTGGTGGAGAGATTTTGTAATTACCTATTTGATTAACATTTGGATTTACTTCTAATTAGGATTAGGATTCTCAGTGTAACCTAAGTCCTATGCACTATAAATAGGACATTAGGGTTAGTTTATTTTGTGTGCCTCACCATTCATTTAGATAATTTTCTCTAATTAGGTTTTGGGTGGAGGTCAATGTTTGGAGTCATGAGTGGCAAATTCATGGCTCATTCGTTTGGCAATTTGGTGAGAATCAATTTGCAAGTTAGAGAACAATTTGGGAGAATCTTCTCTGTTTGTTTGAGTTCTCTACTTGTTTGGTTTAGGATTTGTAGTTTGTGGGATTTGGGTTGTGAGAGTTAAACACTCTTTTGTAATCTCCGTTTGTTTAGTGAAGTTCCTCGCTGTGCTTTGCCCATGGACGTCGGCTTTACGCCAAACCATGTTAAATCTCTTGTGTTCTTATTTTGAGATTGTTTGTTTTAGCTTTCGCCTACGATGTTGATATTTAGTACTTTGTTAGAATCCACTTCTGCTTGCGCATAAAAGTACAATGAACTTTTATTTCCCAATGAACTCTATGTCATCCTTAGGTTAAAGGTTGGGAGTTAAATATAACTTTGCTATAATGGGAATAAGTTTGTTATAATACTGTTGTCTTTCGATGTTACAAGAAGAGTACTGCTGGACCTGTGCTTACATATCATTTACTGAATGCTCTTTCAATTAATGTTCAAATTTATCATTTGAGAAGAAAATAACATAGACAGTTAATGTGTTTATTTATCATTTATCGACTGTAATTTTATAGGTTAAAAGACAAACCATTTCTGGAAAATCTTGAATGTCTTCTGGAGACTCAACTGCCAATGCCCCCTGATGTCAAGAAGAATGACCAGCAAGTTGAATGTGGAATTTGTTATGCTCAGAGTCTTCCAATTGGTAATTCTATATGTACATTCTTAGATTTTTACCAACGTTTTTCAGCCACTGACTTGGCAGTTTTAATGTAGATGACGAGCTCAGAGATAAGAATGGAACCGGGACTGACTGTACATGTGATAATACCAGCTGCAACAAGGCTTTCCACAGCATATGTCTTGTGGACTGGTTGCGTTCTATCACCACAACACGGCAGTATGTTTAAGTTTCTTGCATCATGATTTTCCTTTTCTGTATGCATGAGTGTTGCTTTGCTTGTCATTTTGCAATATTTGATAATAGAAACTCTCGGTTGACATGGCATTGCTCCTTCTTTCCCTTATGAAGCAAACTTATTGCATATGCAAACATTTTCACTAGTAGTTGTTAAAAGAAACACATGCACTTTCAAATTGAAATCCATTAAAACATTTTGTTACGAGGCACAAATTTTATATGGAAGCAGATAATAACTATCAGGACGATAGTAATTGGCTTAATCATCAGAACACTTTGACATTCAGAATTACTTCTGCTGTATCCGTCAGTCATACGAACTCATAACCTAAAGTGGCAAACGCAGGCTTCCTTTTATGGTTTGTTGATTTCTGATATCTGTCTACAATTGCATCACAGGTCATTTGATGTGTTATTTGGAAGCTGTCCATACTGTTCAGAACCAGTTGCGGTGAAAATCAACAGCTTCAAGAGGTAATCTACGTCTTCGAGTCCTCCTAATCAAAGATCTGTTAATGTTCTCATTTCCCTGGAGTGTTCTTCTGCGATGAAGTTCTTACTGGAAGAGCACATACTCTTGGATTTATGTTTATGGTAAATTTTTTTAGCAGTGTGGAAATGTGAGTGCTAAAACACGGAATGCTGTATTGTAACTTTGTAACCAACATCCGAATACGTTTGACTCACATCATTTCTAGTACTACCCTTATCCCACCAGAGCTCAACAATCAAATCATTTGTACTACCTATCAATTGGCATGTTCACTTGATAACTACGAGTTGTCAGTGATTTTTTTGGTTTTAGTCTTTAATTTTCGATTTTTGTTAAAGATAGAGAGGAAGTATATAGAATAAAAGAGAGATGAATGTCGGATGGAGGGAGGATGGTGGGAGGGATAATAGAGAAATGAAATCTACGAAGGAGAATGAATGTTTTCGGTTTCTAGCTTTTAATTTCGTCCGCCTCCCTTCCTCCACCCTTGTTCCCCCTCTCTTTATATTTCTTCTCCATCTCTAACAGTTCAGTTACCGTGTAAACTCAATACTTATAAAAACTAATTAGGGAAAGGAAGATTTTTATTGAAACCAAAAAATGAAAACTAAAAATTAAAAACAAAATGGAAGTACGACTTTATCTACCCTCGTCATAGATATTCACTTATGAATGGACTAGTACTTGTTGCCAATTGATTGGTGTAAATCGTCGGCTGTTTGTATATGGCTTGCGACTTCTAAGCACCTTTACACTAATACCGACAGTCGGCAATCCAACCACGTCTTTGCTTTTAGGTACTTTGGTTGGCACCATACTTGTGGACCTAAAATGCACAGTAACTCAATTTCAACGGCTCCCTTATTTTAATGCCCTCTTATCCATCCGGTCGGGATTAGACCCGCCTGTGTCACTATCAAAACACATCCAACTAACCATTTGATATAGTACCAGTCAGTCTTTTACGTGATTGAATTCGTTGAAGAGTTTCCTCTTAATGCTGCCCAACCTAAAACTCGGCGTTTTCGAAATTTTGCCCTAATTAAGCACTTTGAAGTTGTCAGTTTTCTACCTTCATATTGGATTTTAAGATTTGTTTTAGTTTATTGACAAAAAAGAGACCATTCAAATGGCTAGTTGGGAAATCATTTGTGAGTGTAAAGTGATTGAGCTACTTGTATATTCAGAAAGTAGAGAATATTTCTCATTTAGTCTACAAGCCTACGTCTACATGGATCATAAATCTGACGTCCCAATGGTACAATGCTCGTAACAGTAACATTTTTCAGGGTCATGCGGACATGCAACAAGTGATTGTGACTCTGCTGATTGTGATTAACCTGGGACCATCTTTGTGGTTGGTACTGATGGCTTATGCTAGCTAGGACCTAGGTGCATTACCGGATTACCCCATAGGCATTTCAGGGGACGTCAGATTAATACACTTACCACGTTAAAAACTTTACCGGACAGTAAGATATATATATATGAACTCCGATATTAGGCGACATTGGACGAGAACTGCCTTAGGATGGATATATAACCTCTTCGAAAGTTTTCGTGTTACATATGGTTCGATTCAGGTCGATCATTTGGACGAGTTGAAAACCTGTACACAAAGAAAATCGACCTCATTTTGTTTGTTTCCTTTTTTTTTCTTTGTTAGCTCGTGTCAGAATGGACCAATTTCTTCTTTCAACAGTACGAAACAATGCCAGATTTTTGCTTCAAAATTCAGAAACTGATAGAAAGGGTTCAAATCAAGCACATATCCTTTTCACTATAAAGCAGGAGCTTTTATTGGTACAATAATGCCAGCTGGATACACACATACAGCCACTAATAGATATCGACATTTGCTCCCTTCAAAAACAGACTTATCCTTCCATCCACAAATACACACTTAGATATACACAAGAATTTACCATTGTTCCCAATATACCCTTAACTATGCATGGCTCTCATTACACGTTAGTGTACAAGGGCACGTACGTTATAACAAGTACGAAATATGGATGTACGTACAAACAGTCATTGTTTTTGGCAAATGGAGGCAACTTAGAAGCCCGCGGTGCACTCCGGTGGGGCTACTGGGTACCGGGATCTATCGGTGCAGTAGTCGTAGATCACGTGGTTGATACGAACCCACCTGTATCTTCGATAATCGAGGGCGCTGAGGGCTTGGTAGGAAGCGCCTTCCCACCAATTATTGGTGCTTGAGGCACAAGAGGCTGGTCCTGGCACACTGCATCCCTCAATGTCAAAATCCTTGTAATATGAATAGAAAGGGGCTTTGCTCCAGTTTATCTTCTCAAGTCCTCCTCTAGTAGCCCAATCATCAGCTTCCCACAACGTCGAAAACACCCCCATAGGTTGGAGCTTTGGGTATGGGACCCCTCTGGCTTCATTGTTCTTGTACACCCTTATAGGCATATCATCCACATAGAAGCTGCACCACCAACAATATTGACATTCACACCGAATTATTATTACTGACAAATTTAAAATTAGTGAGAAAACAAATATTGTATTTTTATTGTAATGAAATATCTTCTCAGATAGTCTATCATGCATGTTGTCAGACTGTGAATTAGAATCAGTCATTTATCTGACCTACTTGTTATAAATAGTGTGACAACACAACATGTCTGATGTGCACATGTTTTTATTGAACATATTAGCTTACACAATATGGTGATGATTCCAGAGGATTGTGTAAGTGTGGAAATCAGCAGCAGGGTCAAACCAGAGGTTAACCCTTTGCTCCCTATCACCCTTCCCATGAGCATAGATATTGGTTTGGACTGTATAAGGCTGTCCAGTCCGGTTCCCCAAGAATTCAAAATCTAGCTCGTCACGAACTGTATCGGTGTCAGAGTTCATCTGCCAAAACAATCAAAACAAAACAGATTAATTCATATAAATCAAGAAACCCAGAAACTTATTTAGGGTTTTGAAGCCGTGAAGTTACATAAAAAGCAGTGACAGTTCCAGCAGAGTCTCCAGGGATGAGCTTGATCTTCATGCTCACACGCCCAAACAAATACTTCTGTTTGGAGGCAAACCCACATCCTGAAAAAGTAGTGTATCAAAATTTGCCAGCGCTCATTACTTTGTCATATTTTGTGAAGACAAACAATAATCCGATCAATTCGAACTTTTTTCTTTTTCATAAAAAAAAAAAAAAAAAAAGAAACTATATTATTACTAAAATATATAGCAAAGTTGACCCCACGATCGGATACCGGAATTTTGGTCAAGAACGAGTTGGATGGCCCTTCCTCCATCGATTTGCCTGATATGAGAATCAGACCATGTGACTCGGAAGTCCTGAAGAAAAGTGGCTGGTCGTCCAAAAGATGAAAGAGAAAATAAAGAAAGAAAACAAAAGCAGAAAGAAGCAACGACAACCCTCTTACTCCAACTAGGGTAAAGGGCCATGATTTTGTCACACACACAAATATATATGAGAGATTATATATGGAATTAATATTTTGAATGTGATTTAGATTATGAGAAGATGTGGGCTATTTATACATTTAGTTTGGGTAGGGGGAAGATTATTTGTGATTAAGACTGTGGCTTCCCAATGGAATGTTCCATCACAACTTTGCTTTCCATCCAGCTAATGGCAAGCTTTCAGCTAGGTCCTACCCAACAGTTTGTATTCTTCTTTCGAGATTCTTCTTTCTTAGTTAATCATCCAGGACAAGAGATTTTTCAGTGTGACTGGAACACGGAGTGGTACACCACGTGTCACTATATTAATGGTGGAATATATGTGCTATAAGATTAATAACTCAAAACATACAATTTCCCACCACTTATATAAAAACACGTGGTGTACCATCTAGATTTCCGTCACAATGAAAAATTTCTCTGCCATAATGCCATAATCAACTACCATAATTTTCTTCATCTTAATTTTCTACTATGCTAGTTGCACTTGGCCTAACTTTTGCGTGGGGTGAAATACACACACGCGCGCGCTCGCACACATATCGTCGCAATTGCACCCTATTGTTGTATTTGTTATAAAGAATAATGTTAAAGTAGAGTATTCAACTCAAAATTAATTAGTTATTTTGATGAGTAGCATGAATCCCAATTCACGATTCACATGTGCCTTAACAAGTCTTAGGGCATGTTTTGTGGCGCTTCAATATGAAGCACTTCTGCACATTAAATTTTTTGCCATAAGCACATTGGAATTCCTAACCATCTAATTGTGAAGATTTTTAGCTCTTGTTGTCAAACATCGTTAAAATCACTTTTTAACATATGAAAGCGCTTTTAGTTCTTCCCAAATTAAACAAGCTGTTATATGTGAATGAATCATCATATATCATGTTAAGGTTAACGACTTCGCTTAATTTTATTTTCTCAGTAATGAAATTAGACAAGAAATATGGAAAATGTTTTGTTATTGATGTATAAAAAATGTCATTTTGTACTTTTACTTTACAAATTTTCTCTTGTGTTTTTACAGATTTGGAATGCATGGTGGCTTTTTCGAAGTGCCAATAACAACTTTACGAAGAAAGTACACATAATAACATCGAAATCACTAGGTGGTTTGTATGGGGATTGACAAGTGAAACTGCAATTTGATTATGCAAAAAGTGTTATTTATGTGTGTTTCCCAATTGATAATAAAAACAATTGAAGCTTATAAGTATTATATTTGTGTGGATGCAAATGCTGCCGAACTCATTCAATTGTATCTATCCATGACATTCTAAAGGGATGGTAAGGTTGGTGATTACGATTTTACAAAAGTGGAATATTGCTATGAATTACTTACACCTAACTCCATGCCCTAAAGCCATCACTGTTGTGTATATACCACAGTAGTAACCTCTCTCTATCTCCTCGGTCAACTATTGCCCTGAAGTTAAAGACATCCAATCATAAATTCGTCCTATATCAATGTTACAGCCAATACAAATTGATTGATATGGAATGCTGACTGGCCAGTAGTTCTACTTATGGACCCAATGATGTGGTCTCATTTTACGAGCTGGGATTTTGTTATTAAACACTATTTTAAGGTTATGTTTATTTTCATGGTGTTTTTCCTAATAAGATATTGTAATTATATGATTAGAGGCAATTATTTGTCATGTACATTACAAACCTCAAAAGTTTGTCGTCATATAATTGTGATGATTTTTATCAAGTGATCAATAACTTTTTAACATTCATACCAAGAGTTTGAATCTTTTATCACTTTATCAGTTTATCTTATATAACAAATTGACACTTTCATCCTTAATGTTATTGTCACGGTATACAATCATATCAAAATTTCATTTCTCTTTTTTGGTATGTACCATTAAGTGATCCAAAAAATCGCGGTTAAATTTTGTAGCTAAGAATTTAGTTAATCTTTATAGCGTTTAGATCTTGCATAAAACTCATAGCACTAATTGTGACGTATGTAACAATTTAGCCAGAATCCAAAGTTTTAAGTTTTGTTTAGGAAGATGCTAAACATTCTTTGTAGTACTCTTTATGACAAAGTCACTAAAGCTAGCAACTGCACAAAATTTACAACTGGCTACATAGGCTTAATTATAGTATAAAATGAAGATTGTGGAGATTTTATGCCACGTGGCTAATCCAACGCCATGAAAGCCTTGTTGGTGTTTGGATTATACCTATTGTAAAGGCATGAATTGAGATTCCTCCGGATCGCTGTGAATTATGCGGCCCTAATTAGCTTATTTCATTGGTCTACTTTACACAAATTAAGCTCTTGAATAGATTGAATTTCTCTCTCTTAAACAATTCAAATTTTGAGATCTGTCAACTCTAGACACAGAAAGTCGGCGAGAATCTCAGTCAGGGCATATATACATTGACGAAATTGGATCCCATCCGGATCCACTTTGTGGGGATTCTAGGGATTCTCATATCTTAGGCATTCATCGTATATCATGCGATCAGAAATCATTTAACTTTTTTTTTATTTAAAATTAAACACAAATAGTATCTGACGAAAACTGGCGCACAATGTACGATGAACGGATAGAATGTGAAGATTCATAAGATTCCCACGAAGTGGATTCGAAAAGAATCCTCTTCCTACAATGACATGAAGGTTGTGGAAATGTGGGACCTAACAGAAACAAGCCAATTTGAGTGAAGAACTGTGGCTCTACAAGACAAACAATTTCCTTTCCCTCTTGCCACATGGAAAAGTCTCTCTTGGCTTGGCTTTTGGAATTTAATTTGAGAAAATTAAAATTTTGGAGCCAAATACTTTTCTTTTCTCTCACATTAACTCAATTAGAGTTGTCTAAACTAATACAATAGTAAAAAGGTTTGGACAATACTTTTCTATTTTTCAAGGAGTAAAGTCCTCACTTCTCTTTATTACCGGACATTATTTTACTGTAAAAATGTTATAATTATAATTGTGTGTTCCTTATTTTTATAATTATCTCAAGGTTTAAGTGTAGAAAAAATTATCAAATTTGAAGATCATTTATTCATTCATGTGTGTTGAACACATCAACGGTTATATATATATATATATATATATTTTTTTTTTTTTTTTAAATTTATTATTAATAAGGGAAGGGGAGAGGGTTCAAAACTATTATAATAATTCAAGAGAGAATAGAGTTTCGAACTCATGACGCAAAGGTGGAAACCCAAGATCCTATTTACTAGGATATTAAACCACATGTATCAATGGTTATAGTAACAAGTGATGAACTGTAAATTTCTTGATTCATATGGATAATTCAACAATTTTAAATGAAATTTCTTTAAATGATGATGATAAAGA
Organism: Pyrus x bretschneideri; assembly: GCF_019419815.1. Taxonomy (NCBI): domain Eukaryota; kingdom Viridiplantae; phylum Streptophyta; class Magnoliopsida; order Rosales; family Rosaceae; genus Pyrus; species Pyrus x bretschneideri. The sequence goes on along the minus strand of NW_025999820.1, from coordinate 2,643,611 downwards.
AAATATATGTTTTATTTATAACGTTTATGCGGTGAAATGATATCACGCTAAGAAAAGGAAGACCTTCCTTCTTACTATGAATGAGGGAAGTATAGAAAAATGACTTCTTTGAAGTTTTTATTTATTAAAAAAAAGTGGAGTTATCTCCATTATTAGTTCATCTAAAGAAATGAAATTACACTAGTTATTTCATGAAAAAATGTAGGATTTGTTGAGAAAATAGTTTCATGAATGTATTGATGAGACAACATAAAATTTGTAGAGTTAATGTATTGTTTATTAGTATATCATAGTATTCTTTAGACCAGGCATTCCTGTCGTGTTTTTTGTGTTAATGTCGTTTTCGTGTCATACTTGATATCTTAATGGGTCGTGTCGTGTAACACCTGTTAAAATAAACGGGTAAAATGACATGACCCTGATAATATTAACACGTAATATGACCAGATATGTTACCCGTTAAGGAAAATATATTTTAAATCAATAAATAATAAATGAAAAATATAATACTAAATAAGTATATACATACCATATTGTCACATCCAAAACATAAAAACGCATTTTTCTTTTAAGTATATTTTCGCTTACCTAAAGTCTTTAATAGTTTTTTAATTAATGTAGAAGTGTAAAAAATATAGAATATATATATATATATATATATATATAAATGCTCGTAATGGCAAGCTTTACAACTTTCATGAGAGCTTAACTTCGAAATTCGCCACTATAATCATATAAATCATAGATAAAAATTTAATCATTGATTGTTGTTTACATTTACGTTTCATTGTTCTCATCAAATTTTGTCTTTTCAGATTTTCTTTTTCGAAAACATGATCTATTAGAGGATGCAGGAAGATGAACAGTTTGGGTCATTGATATTATATTCAGAGTTTTACGGTTAGTGAAAATATTGCTTGATGTATATAGTTTCTACAAACTATATGACATCGACTCATATTGCAGTTAATCGTAAATATCGAAAGTGATATCAAAGATCTGAACCGTTCATCTTCTTACATCCACCAGATGATCATGTTTTCAAAAAAGAAAATTTTAAAAATGAAATTCAGTAAGAAGAATAAGCGTAAATGACAATTGATGGTTAAATATAAATTTAAGGTTTATGGATTATAGTGTTGGATTTCGAAGCTGACCCCTTCATGAAAGTTGTAAAGCTTGTCACTATGAGTGATTGTATATATATATATTTTTTTTCACATTTTTTACACTTCTACAATAATTATTATTAATTTTACCCTCAAATAAAAAACATTATTCATCAGGGTTTGGAGGATTTTAAAAATCTAAATGATATTGTAAGTGTAACCATTATCTACTCGTGGAGGAATAATGATGAATCACGAGTGTTTATATATTCTTTCACATTTTTCATACTTGTATGTATGTCTTCTTAGTTCTTGCCTATACAAATACTATACTAGTTTATTTTAATTTTGGACAACAACATGTTAAGTAAAATTTATCCTAGTAATGATAATAAGGAACTCTCATAATAAAAATAAATAATGACTAAAACTTTTTTTTTTTAACTTATATAGAATAATTATACAAAACTATATATATTTAATATAGAATATATTGTACATATTAACATGGCTATTGTATTTTATAATAAATCTTTTAGTAATTAAACTTTAAAATTATCACAATAATTTTTTTCTTAATGGGTCGAAAAGGGTTACCCACGTGTATACCTAATATTAACGGGTCACCTGAAAATGACCCGATTAGTAATCATGTTGACTCGAAATCAGTTATTTTCGTGTCGTGTCAGAAACTGCTGGATCTAGTATTATTCAATGAAAGATTGCTTCCAAAATTTCAATATTTTCGGGTTTTATATGATTTACACAATATTAATATCACTACACCATGATAGTATCTTATTTTAATAATTTTTTTGTTGAAAGACATTATTTCATAGTTTACAATATCAATGGATTGTATATTTGTAGTTAGGGCGACTTTGTTTGAATTGTTACATCTCATCCCAAAATTAATTGTATTTTAATTATGACAGGGTAAATGGAAATCCTACGTGGACATTTGAACTTTTTTCACTTTTTCTATTTTCTTATCATCTTTAAATAGTACTCATCCTAATGAATGAGTTGCGCATATTTCACAATGATGTGCAAAATGTTAATTTTTCACCCTCGAGACTCCACAACTTGTTTTTCAAGACAACAGTAGGATCTCAATATCACAAGCTGCTGATTGCAATACTGTTGGTTTGCTAGCTGGACTTGTTAAACAAGTTGGCAAATTGGCCCATTTATTTTTATTATTTTCTAATTACGCTTAATGCCTAATCAATTTATTGTTTAGGCTTGATCGAAATATACATACGCACAGAGTAAAATGACCCATCCTTTTAGCATATTCTCATTGTTCCTGTCACAAAGGAACGCGTGGGTGTAATGGAATTGAATTTGGACTTACAATGGGGACAATACAAAACACGGAATGTAAGTGCAAATTGATAAATTTACATATATTGAAATTATCTCGTTGTTATTTTCTGAAGTTAGTGTGTGCGAAGTAGGGCCCATGCCTTTGCCCGTGCTCCCATGCTCCTCTCTCGGTTCACCTTCTTTCTTCACTTTTCTCTTTTTCTCTCAGACACCCCCAACTCTCTTTCTTTTCTATGTGAAACATAGGGACACCGAGAACACCACCACCTCCACTTGCCACTCCAGCGAGCATATTCACTACCATCATTCTTCCCTCCTCGCAACCAACACAATTACGGTTATGGTTTTCTCGAATTTGCTACCAAATTTGAGGACTCACAACCCAGTTCGGGTTCTTCTTTCTCCAGCAAGATTCTCGGTTTTCCCAACCAAATCTCCTCTCCTTGGATGGGAATGACACCACCAGTCACTTCACCACAATCCCAAGACCTAGATTTGAGCTTTGTATGCTTGAATCTACCACGGAACCAACGAAATCCAAACCACCACCTTCAGGCTGTGTTTTTTGAGAAATTTTCCAGCCACCTCTAGCCATCTTTTGGCCTTGATTTAGGTCAAAATTCATTCTTCTTGTCTCTAGCTTCATTTGACATATTTTATGTGATAAATGGTTGTGAAACGACTTAGATATAACTCCTTGAATTTTGACGAAATATTCCTAACGGCGTTAGCATATACCATCAAGCCAAAGATATATTCCTGGTAACTTTATCTCCATCATCATCGTTGGTTTCCTAGCTGGACTTGTTAAACAAGTTGGCAAGTTGACCCATTTATTTTTATTATTTTCTAATTAGGCATAATGCCAAATCAATTTATTGTTTAGGCTTGAGCCAAACACACATACACAGAGTAAAATGGCCCATCCTTTTAGCATATTCTCGTAGTTCTCATCACAAACGAATGTGTAGGCGCAAACAGAACTGAATTTGGACTTACTATGAAGATTATACAAAACACGGAATGCAAGCGCAAATTGGTAAATTTACATATATTGAAATTATCTTGTTGTCATTTTCTGAAGTAGGAGTGTGTGAGAAGTAGGCCTTACTGCTCTGCCCGTGCTCACTTCTCGGTTCACCTTCTCTCTTTACTTCTCTTTTTCTCTCAGATGCCCTCAACTCTCTTTCATTTCTATGTAAAACATAGAAACATCGAGAACACCACCACCTCCACTTGCCACTCCAGCGAGCCTATTCATCACCATCATTCTTCCATCCTCGCAACCAACACTATTACGGGTATGATTTTCTCAAATTTTCTACCAAATCTAAGGACTCGTAAGCCAGTTCGGGTTCTTCTTTCTCCAACTAAATTCTTGGTTTTACCAGCCAAATCTCATCTCCTTGGATGGGATTGACACCACCAGTCACTTCGTCACAATCCTAGGACCCATATTCGAGCTTTGTATGCTTGAATCTACCACAGAATCGATGAAATCCAAACATCCACCTTTGGGCCGTGCTTTTTGAGGCATGTTCCAGCTACCTTTGGCTATCTTTTGGCCATGATTTAGGTTAAAATTCCTTCCTCTTGTTTCTAGCTTCATTTGACATATTTTATGTGAAAAATGGTTGTGAAACGGCTTAGATATAACTCCTTGAATTTTGACAAAATATTCCTAACGGAGTTAGGATATATCGCTAAGCCAAAGGTATATTCAGAGAACTTTGTCTTTGCCATCACTGTTAATTGAAACAAAATATTTGTCTAGTAACAGACGAAATATTCCATCTCCAGCCCATGTCAGCTTAGTGGGCACGTGGCGGCTCTTACTTTATTTGTAAGTATAATTATGGCATGATTATACCTATTATTATATTTGCTCATCATCAATGTCTGCACAATGTCTTCCTTTATTTGTATTGTCTAGACCACCTTCACGTGGTTGTAGTACTAGAACGTAACTTGCACACCCAATTGTTCATGTAACTACCACCTACATAACTTGCTTACATGTTTATGATGACCTTTGCAAATATTATTGCTTATTACTATTTCAGTACTCGTATTTCTTAATTATTACTTTTATTTGGGTTCCTTACTATTATACATACGAATAGTACTAGTCTCAGAAACTATACTTTTTTTACAGCAAGTGGTTGAACAATAATAGTGGTGATCGTGCAATGCCAATTCCATTAATCTTTTTATCCAGCTCATGTAGCAAGGTTTAGGTCAATGACTCCTAAACCACAAGGCTTTAATTAGGGCACTAGGTGAAGAAACACTCCTAAGGACTTATTAACTCAAGCTAAAAAAGCTACGAAACCAACTAACCACCCTGCCCCATGCCAGAACTCAACGATGTGACGTGAAACTCTCTGCTGGTTAAGCGGGAGGCCTAGTTACTAAGTAAAGCCTTAGGTGGAACAATTATTACTTTACTTATAACAAAAATTAAATATTACTTACAACAAAACTTGAAAATTTAACTAGGTGAATAAATAATTATACAATTCCAATCTCACTCCCCAAAAGCTATGTTGGCGTGAATGTGTAAATTTTCAAAGTATAACTCCTGAATTAGTTTCTAAGCAAAAATATATAGAAAAAACTTTAATATGGAATTAACCTTCACTATGTCAATTTGTTCTAACATATAAAATAGTATATGGATATTAACTCAGAATTGAAAAAAAAAATTACTGACACAAAAATTGAAAACCTAAAAATTTATCCTCCACCTCCAAACTTAAATCACACATTGTCCTCAAAGGATTGGAAATAAATAAAAAGAAAAGACACAAAATAAGATTAAAAAAAATTAATAATAAATAAAGCTAAAACAATTAACTAAACTAGCTAGAAAAGAAAACACCTAGAGGAAACCGAACGAGGCACAACATATACGTGCAAACCACACATGCCTGAAGTTATGCACATATGTTAGCCTCTTGCGAAAAAAAAGGAAATAAATTAAATAAATTAATAAATAAAAAGTTATATACACAAATAATTAACTAAGAATACGTTAAGACAAGTTACTGGCACAATCCTCGACAGGGGACACCAATTTCTTGATAGGATTTTTATCACTTACAAAGGTAGAATAAAACCACTTGTAAGAGAATAAGATAATTGTAGTATGAACGACTCAAGTAAGATTGCTCTCCATAGGAAGCTAATCATAATTAATGATTTGAAACAAATTTTTAAGAAAAAAAAATTAAGATTGTGAAATTAAACGATAAAACAAGAAACAAAATAATTAAAGTTGAAAAAACAATTATACTCGACCAAAACAGAAAAGAATGAGATAGTTTAGAAATTCAATTATAAACAGAACTAGGGTTTAGTCGTTGTCATTAACAAATCTATGCCATTTTACCAATTATTTATGAATTACCATATACATGCTTTGAAAGTTAGGTTTTTCTAATGAATATTCTCCTTGTGATGTTCAAGCGAAAACGTATATCTAACATGCATCTTTATGTGATATTCAAATCAAACATAAATATCCAAGACTCATTAAGCTTTGTGAAAACCTTTTGAAAAATCATGCAACACTTAAGGGCTTGGCGTTCACCTTAGGTGAAAATAAAATTATAAATCATAAAAACCCTTCTTAGTTTTTGGGTGACATTCCAACAGAAATTGCACTAAATTACTTGTCTAAACATCCTGATGGCAACTAAGCACTAAGACAAATAAATAGTAAAAACGTGGCGATTAATAATTAAAAGCAAACATTTCATAAGCAAATTGATAAAAGCCTACATACTTTTGGCCTCACCCTAGCAAATAGAATTAGTTATGCATATTGTGAAGTCAAGACTTTTAGTTTTGGCTTTCCTTGTCAAATATTGTAATTGAACCACATATGCTCAATCTAGCTTTAGGCTATTCTCTATTTATGAGTGTGTTTGCTAGGAAGAAATGTTCAAGAATGTGGTACATCTCACTTCAAAAAGTTTGTTCATGCATGTGCATTTCATCTCTATATTCTTGTTACATTTTGACTAGTTTGGTTGTCTCGTTAGTTTTGCACGCTGACTTCCAGCTGTCTGGGCACACAAATTAAAATAACCCACAGGGTCTAACTTACACCTTTTTGCTAGTGATTAGTTTTTGGCCCTTAATCTGCTCAGATTGTCTGCTGGGTTTTGGTTCTTGTTGGATGTGCAAAAAATCAGATTTGTCTATATAACCTCAGCTGGGGTTTTCATCCTCTTTGGTTAGGGATTTTACATTTTTCACAAAAATGTTCTTAAAGAAAGGCACATTTCAAACTAAACTTGAACTCTTCTTGTAGCACACTAAGCAGCAAGAAGCTAACTACCACACAACCAAAGTACCATCCATCCCTGGGAAGCTGTGCGAGGAGCCATCTATCTTTGCCTCGAGCAGGAATAAACATTATTTTTGTTTAATAAGATGTTGTTAAAGTTTTGGTGGTGTCATCGTAATTAATGTCCATATGAAATGCAGCAGTATTGTAGTGGTATGCCCCTCGTGCATTCAAGTAACTAGGGCCTACTTATAAACTAGAAAATGAGATGTACAATTAGAAAGAGAATTAGAAGATGTACTCTAGGAGAATAGAATCTCATATTGAAGAGATAACAACATGATATACAATTTATATGGTTTATTTTTAATATTACTGAGATTTTTTATGATAAAATCTAGAACTCAATAATATGTGGTTAAGTTAGAAACAATACTGGTGATGTTGGTTGAGAGCATGGACGATGCTAATATACTATAATTTTAAATCTTTTTCCATGTTTAGAATTATCAAATATTATATCTAAACAAATTAATTAGCAATTCAACTTTTAAACCTACCTTTTATTCAGACTGTCCTCCTCTTTGCTCATTGCTTTTGGCGTCCCCAAAACAGCAAGACTCCCTCTTTTTAATTCTTCTTTGAATCAAATAAATCATGTAATTAAGTAATCACTTAACTCTAACTTTGCAATTTTATTTGAACGATACACCAAGAATTTGATTGTCACTTTTTTTTTTTTGGGTTATCTGTTGTTTACTATGGTGAGATTGTTTTCTGTTAAAAGATTTGTATTTTTATATGAGTTTTTGTTATCATACTCTATCATTGTGGTTATTTAAATTTGATCCTTCTTGAAATAAATTCTAGCTCTACCACTGGTTAAGGGTCATGGGGGGCTTAAAAAGTTTATCAAGGTATTAGAGTATGTTATTCCTCTGACACATCTTGATGCAATTTCTTGAGCTTGAATTTGCTTCCTTAAATTGGAATTTTGAAAAATCCGACATGCGTATTTTTTATTTTCCAATGGATTTACATCTTTCATTAATGGAAATTTTTTGCGTTGAAGACAAAGAAATTGTTGGAGTAACTTTTTATCTAGCTCACGTTTAAGGATTTCAAATATACAATTGGACATTCGAAAAAGTGTGTTGGCTTTAGTTAATGAATGATGACCGGGCTCTCAAAAGATTATGGTAGCTCTAGCATAATAAGTTAACCAACTTTCGATGTGTGAGTTGGCTTCTCGTGTGATTTCTGGGGTCACTGAAGGGTGTGTTGGAGAAGAAAGTCTCACATCATGAAGGATAACAATGCAAGGTGATGCTAGAGAGACCATTTTCTAGATGATGTGGCGGTTAATAGTTGGATTTCTTCTTTAAATCATAAAATAGAAGTCAACCATCAACCGTGTCACATCATGTGGTTTACAAAATATTGTATAAAAAGATGGTCTTCCTAGCATTTTCTAATATATAGTTTATCTTCTAATATCATCGAAGCTGTTGTGATAAACTTCACATTTAGTAATGAATGATTAAGTTAAAAATAATAGGCCTTTTAGCCAAAATGGTCCCTGAGACTTGCATAACTCCTCACTTTGGTTCCTGAGATTTGAAATCAATACAAGTGGTCCCTGAGATGATCTACCATCAATCATTTTGGTCCTTCTGTGAATAGTTGTAAGATCCCACATCGTCCAGGGGAGTGATCCTTATATGTTTATTCTCATCTCTACCTAGCACAAGGCCTTTTGGGAGCTCACTGGCTTCGGGTTCCATGGAAACTCCAAAGTTAAGCGAGTAGCGCATGAGAGCACTCCCAAGATGGGTGACCCATAGGGAAGTTCTCATGTGAGTTCCCAGAAACAAAACCGTGAGGGTGTGCTGGGGGCCCAAAGCGGACAATATCATGCTACGATGGAGTCGGGCCCGGGAAGTGATCCTGCCGGGCCGGGATATGACAATAGTTATGTTAAATAAATATTAAAATAATAAAACTACCCTCAATTTAATAAACAATAAACCAAAATGATTTAACAAAAGTTGAGGGTACTGTTTTCATTTTATCCTTATTTAATAGAGATTTTTCACAGAATGACAAAAATAATTGATGATAGACAAACTCTGGTATTAATTCTATTGATTTCAAATCTTAATGATCAAAATAATTAGTTATACAAATTTTAAGGGACCATTTTAGATAAAAAGCCAAAATAATATTGATGATGTTGGTTGTAGACCACATTGAGTCTTAAAATGTTCATCGTGTACGGGTGCTAATTTGTACATTAATTTACATTTATATTTATTTTTCAAGTTGGGATCAACGATTTTGAGAGGAATAATATCAAAAACCAACAAAATAGTGAAAATCGACAAAGACAGATTAGTGGGAAAAGCCAATACAGCTAACATGGTCCCTTTCAATACAATCGAATAGAACGCTTTGATGTCCACATCTTCTTGGGCTATATATCCAATAATTTGGGCTATCAGATTGTCGACATTTCACCTATGCTTCTGCATGAATTATTATTGGTCATGCATTAATATCTAGGAAGCAAGTTTTATTATTTTGTTAAAACTTAAAAAAAGGAACAAGGAAAATACAAGGGAGCAAAACCGTACAAATGTATTTCTTTTTCAACCATTTATTTTAGGATGCAAATTTTTCCCACAGAAGAAGAAAAAAAAAAAAAACCAATCTGTAAAATATGGTCGAAATATCGAGAGAGACATATTGAATTTTCTCGGCTTAATTTTGTTATGAGTCCAATATCCTTAACCAATACATGCATCTGAATTTTATGATGTTCATTTGTTTGATGATTTTTTTTAAAAGACTATGAGTGGAAACGTATGAACCATGAGGATTAGATTTGATCGGAAATCAGTTTTTGGAGTATTCTACATAAAAGATACATTTGTACGTGCAATTTATTTATTTTTTCTAATCGTAAAAGATATATTTGTATATATGCATTTGGCAAGAAAGATTGATATAGTTTGATGCAAGAGCAAGAAATTTTTTAAAGTCTCTCATCTTTGTATTTAGGGTTTAGGGTTATGTGACTCAGTACATGCCATGCATGCACATGGAAGAATAAACACTCAACAACAAACTACCACATAAAAGTAGGAGGTTCACTATTGATTCCTCTAAGGCCTTTCTCTCCCCTCTGCAGCTATTGCACTGATCTCTTCTCTTTGACTCTCCTTTTTCATTGGGGAAAGTAGTATTGAGTAACCTCAAGTTGAATCAGGCGATTAAGTTGGATACAGTATGAGTAGATTTTTTTTTTTTTTTTAAATTTTGGTTGATATTATCGAGTCGGATATGTTAAGAATAATGATCCAATGTTTGTTTAAGCTGCCACTTGTTAATTGATTAGTGAGTTTGTTGTAATAGGTAGTTATGAGATTACGTAATCAATAAGGTTTCAAAACTATAGTATATAAGACAATAACAACCATTGTTGTTGAAAAATCATCATTAATCTATCACTCTTTATAAGGCTTACTACTTTCTCTCTCTTCCATCTCTTTCTCTGTTATTCTTGTAGGGTGCGTTTGTTGCACCGGACTGTCTCGGACTAGACTAGCTTCAGGGACTAAGTTGCACTGGCTTAGACTAGACTAAGCTGGACTGACTTAGTGAAGCGTTTGGTGCAGTGTCAGACTAAAAATGAGGATTATAATATTATATTATTTAATAATATTTTATTTTTAATTTAATATATCAATTAATATTTTATTATTACTTTATCTTTTTCCCTATTTTTCTGGAACCCTCTCCTATCTCTTCATTCATTTTTTTTCTCTGCTTCTCCCTTCCCATTCCCCATTTCTCCCATTTTTGTTCCTTCTTTTTTTTTTTTTATTGCAAATCCTTTGCCTCTTCACTTCATCTTCTTCACCTTCTGCCTTTACACTTCACCTCTCCCTCCTTCCTGTTCACTGCCTTTGCACTTCACCTTATTTTTTCCGATGAGTTGCAGGTTTCCCAATGGGTTTTCCAACTAAACCTCATTAGATTAGACAAGGTTTGCACCACTAACAAACTCTTCCTCATCTCTAGTCCTATATTCGAGCTTTGCATGCTTGATCTGTCATGGATTCGAAAAAAACCCAAACCGGCTGAGACTTCTAGGCCATTTTCCGGCCACCTCCGACCACCTTTTGGCCTGGATTCAGTTAGAATCGTAATCCCTTCACTCCCATCTTCAATTTGGTATTTTATATGAAAATTGGTTGTGAAAAGCATCCCATGGTTTTCGAGGGTGAGTGGTCAAGGAGTAAGGCAAGGAGGAGAAAGGGGGAGAGAGGGGACAACCTTAGCTAGTCCCATGGTTTTCAAGGGGTTTCGTTAAGACCAGCTAGTCCCGGATTTAGTCTAGGCGAGTGAGACTTAGTCTCATTAAACCTAGTCCCTATCAAGAGCAAACATGGGACTAGACTAATCCCTAGTCCAGTCCAGTCCAGTACACTTTAATGAGGGCAAACAAACGCCCATGTAAGGTTTACAGGAGAAACCCCTTTTTTGTTAGAGTTCATAGAATCATTTTCCCGCATGATTTTCACTGTGGACATCATTTTGTGTCAGATTTGTCTCCATCATGCACTAGATTTAATTATCCCTTTAGTATCCCAAATGTAATTCTTAATGAGTATAACAAGATTTTTTTTATAGTTTTATTTGTAGCTGTTCATTCTCATTACTACAAAAAATACTTTGCATGTGCGACGAAATAAGTTTGTTGTGCAAAAGTACAATTTCGTTGTGCATGGTTTGTTCGTGCAAAGCTCGTGAAGATAGGGTTTGCGCGACGAAAATTAATTTTCGTCACGCAAAGATTTTTATTTTTAAATTTTTTTAATTAAAATAAATTAATTTAATATTTTGTGCGACTGAAATATTTTGTCACGCAAGGTTTTTGACCTTTTGTTTTATTATTTCTTTTATATTAATTTAATTATATTAACTGTTTGCGCAACGTAATATTTGGTAGCACAAGATTTTTCAAATTTTTACTTTTTTAATTTAATTTAATTGTATGATTTTATTTTTAATTACTTTAATTTAAATTGGCATATTCAAAATAAAATTACATATGAAAAATAGTGATCAAATTATCCAATATATATAATATATTCAAAATGTACACATAAATTAACAAAGTACAATAATAAAATCCTAATACAAATCTATTGTGGTGGTAGTGGCAGGGGATATGGTTCGATAACATCCTAATCCTCAACTTTAGCTGTCAAAGTCTCGACGATTCCCTACAAAAAAATAAATATGGTCGAATAACAAAAAAAAATAACATAAAATAATACCAAAAAATTGGCACAATCTCCCCTACAATTGTTATACCTCAAATCCGATCCCAAACTCCACTCCTCACCCTATACTCGACCCAACCCACACCAAACTCAAAACTAACTCCAAAAACATATTAATGAAAAAAAATTAAAATTTGGGGAGAATATACCTTTCGGCAAGATTGAGAGTGAGTGAGAATGAGAGGGAGGAGTGAGTGTGAGAGAATTAGAAGAGATAGTGAGAGAGAGATGAGAGAGTGAGTGAGAGTTAGAGATAGTGAAAAGAGAAAGGAGACATTAAGTGAGAGGTGTGAGTGTGAGAGAGAGGGTTGGATTTGGGAAGATGAAAGCAAGAGGAGAGTTAAGAGTAGAGAAAGACATTGAGAAAATGGTGGATGAGTTATTTTGGTTTTAAAAACCGTATCAGTTTGCGCGACAAAATATTGGTCGCGCAAAGTCTTTAAAAATTTTTTTTTTTTTAAATTTCCGTGTCCCATTTTTGGTGCCTGATCAAATTTTTAGAGTTTTGCACGACGAAAATTGGTCGTGCAAAGTTAAAATTAAAGAAATTCCTGCGTCCCATTTTTGGCTCCCATCTAAATTTAAGGGTTTTGTGCGATGAAATATAGGTTTGTCCCATTTATAAATAATAAAAAGGAAAATAATTTTATTTTACAATTTAAAATATAAATAAATTAAAATAAATAAGGTTTAGGTGATCAAATATATATTCGTCACGCAAATAAAATAATAAAAAATAAAGAAATAATTTAGTTTAACAATATAAAATATAAAAATAAGTAAATAAGGGTTAGGCAACGAAATATTGATATTCGTCACGCAAAATTTTTTTAAAATAATAAAAACTTATGAAAACAACTATATTTTAAACTTTATAATATAAAATTTAATAAAAAAAACAAACATAAATTGGTTTACATGGCGTATGTATACATTATGACATCGCGCTATTGGTTTTTGCGCAAGCGACCCCATTGTGGCGTCGCAACAAGTTATATATATTTTTTAAAAGAATTATTATAAAATTTACTGAAAATGTGACTTTACTCCCTTCAAATTTTTTTTTTTTTTACATAAAACCCACACTAATATAGTTTTCTAACAAAAACCCAATCCGAACTACAATAATAAATTTAAAGCTACTTAATAAATATATATACCATTTAATGATCCAACTGTCAAACTTGTTTGTATATACTTCGAGATCATATACGCCAAAAATCGCAAAAAAAAAACATTCAGAGATGAAGAAAACTTTTCGACGGTTATAAACGAAAAATCACGATTTAACGGTTATTTTAACTCCGATTTTGATGATTTTTTATAGCTACACTCCTTGTGTCACCTCCCTACCTGGGCTCCACCACATCCTGGGCACGACTCTGTCGTAGCACGATATTGTCTACTTTGGGCCCCGACCACGCTCTCACTGTTTTGTTTCCTGAGAACTTACATGAGAACTTCTCAGTGGGTCACCCATCCTAGGATTGCTCTCGCGCGAACTCGCTTAACTTCAGAGTTTTGATGAACTCTGAAACCAATGAGTTCCCAAAATGTCTCGTGCTATATGGAGGTGGACATGTACATATAAGGCATAGAGGATCCACTCCCCTGGGCGATGTGGGATCTAACACCTTAACCTTATATGAATACAATGAATAAATTTGATATTCAATTTAAAATATTTACACCAGTGGATGCCACAAAATCTTATGTTTTACTTAATGAAAGTATAAATAAACTCTTAAGTGTTAGTGAATCTATTGTTTTGATGGGATACGCATTCTACAAAACTAGTTTCAACGATCCAACTATCAAACTTGTTTGTATATACTTCGAGATTGCATACGCTAAAAATCACAAAAAACAAACATTCAGAGATCAAGTAACTGGAAAAAACTTTTTGACGGTTATAAATGAAAAGTCACGATTTAACGGTTATTTTAACTCTGATTTTGATGATTTTTTACAGCTACACTCCTTGACCCTATATGAATACAATGAATGAATTTGATCTTCAATTTAAAATATTTACACTAGTGATACAACAAAATCTTATGTTATACTTGGTGAAAGTATAAAAAAACTCTCAAGTGTTGGTGAATCTATTGTTTTGATGGGATACGCATTCTACGAAACTAGTTTCAACGATCCAACCGTCAATTTTGTTTGTATATACTTTGAGATCGCATATGCCCAAAAATCGCAAAAAACAAACATTCAGAGATCAAGTGACGGAACAAAAAATTTCCACGGTTATAAATGAAAATTCACGATTTAACAGTTATTTTAACTCCGATTTTCATGATTTTTTACAGCTACACTCCGTGACCCTATATGAATACAACAAACTAATTCGATCGTCAATTTAAAATATATTTTTCTAGCAAAAACCCGATCCGAACTACAATAATAAATTTAAAGCTACTTAAGAGATATATATACTGTTCAATTTCTCAAGTGTTATACGTACAAAATAAAAAATGAAAATAAATTGGTTTAGGCGACGAAATATTTGGATTACGTAGTGCTAAGATTTAAAAAATATTTTATTTTATTTTATTTATTTTTGTAAAAACATTGACCGACAAAGTTGAGCGACGAAGTTTAGAATTTTGTCGCGCAAAATTTCTTCTCTCAAAGTCACTTTGCGCGACGATGTGTGTTTCATCATGCAAAATTTTGTCGCGCAAGACTCTGCGCGATGATGTTTAGAATTTTGTCGTGCAAAGCCGCGCGAGGGTTTTTTTTTTTTTACTAGTGAGGTGCCTTGTTTCTTAGATATACTCCTTTTCGTATCCAAGGTCATAAAAATCAATACATTAATATGTAGACTAAATTGACATTCAGATTGCTGCAGTATTACTCTGAAGCACCTGAAATCTATATACCTCTAACCATTGTCACAATGCTTTTTTTATTCCGTTGAAGTCAATCTAGTTAATGCCAAAACAAGTTCTCTATAATAATTAAGCTTTTTGGAGCAGCGTTACGCTAATAATTCAAAGGATTAAAGTGGTAGTCCTATTTTCTTCAAAGCAAATCACATCAAATATATTTCATGGTCATTCCATTATTTGATCTTTGGCTTTAGGTAGCACAACAGTATTTTCATACATTTTAGTTCTGCCAGTATTTAGGGTGGCCAGATTTGACTAACCAACTACGTTAAGTCTTATCTAATACGCTTCTAACAAAACATTTGAACGAAAACTGAGAACCATATATTTAGATGTTTATATGGATATATACGGTGGAGCGGTTGACATGATGTTCGAATTGAAAGGGTTGGTGCTTGATTGAGGCGCAAAAAATGAATAGCTCTAATTAGGAAATGACCTTGTAGGGTGTGCTATCTAATGAGTGCTTAGTTAGTACCGTATTAACTTGCTAAAAATGTTTTAACGTTTAATTACTCATGTATATTGGTATATGTATGTATACACAAACATATGGAGAGTTATCTTGTTTGCGAGACTTATATTATGAGACTTATAGGTTTCTGTTGAAAGAAAATGTTCTCATGCTCAATATCCTGTTTACATAGGAAAGTGATTTTGCGCACTATCTTTTTTTTCACCCTACACTCTTTTTCTTTTTTCTAACTCTTAGATTGAATAACTTAAATGGATTTTAAGGACTAAATGAAAATAGTGCAGAAGAAGAAAATAGGAGTGTGAACTCACTACCCTTCACAAAATATATCTTTCTACTTGGCAAGAAAGACACAGGCTTCCTTCATATTGTATTTCTGTACAATATCGGTCCAAGTTTCTAGTTGTAGAATTTCTGTACAATAGAAACTCTCTTTTTTCAGCTTATCAACTACGATAACAATTATATAATCATCCTCATGGTTAAAATGGCAAAGTTGAATGGTCAGAGAAAATGCAAGTAAAATAATTTTGGAAACATGCTGCACATTTTAGAATTTCATGCCTACGGTATAAACCTCTCGTGCATGTCTAATGGACAGTTAGGAAATCAACTGGCTTTTGATCTAATAGTAATTTCTTAATTCTCACGTTACAAGAGGTATCGAGTTCAACTACTCCTCCCCAATAAATATTTGCCAAAAATAGAAAAAGCTGTCACTCCCACGCTTGTTATCAATTGGATTATCCTATATATATATAGTAATATCGAACTTGCTTATTATCCATGAGTAAGAAACATAGGCGGTGTTGAAGGGGAGCAAAATGTGCAATCGCACAGGGCATCCAAATTTGAAGAGCCCCTAAAAAATTTTGGTATCTTATATTTATATGTAATAATGTTATACATTAAAAAAAAATATTTTTATTAGCACTTTAAAATCTTATAGTGCACTTGCCACGTAGTACTACGATCTAGTCGTATTCCTCTTCATTAGTAAGTGAGAGGTCTTAGGTTCGATTCTTGCCAAGGGCGAATTTGATCCACATTATTGATAGCCTATTGTGAGGCTTAGCCCACTTCCTGACCCCTTTAGTGTAATAATATCGTTTATTTAAAAAAAAAAAAATCTTATAGTGCACTTTTATAAGTGTATTTTTTTTTAAATATAAAAATTTGGAGTACATAATGAGATATTAGGAGTGCCAATAACAACACCTTAAAAAATGATTTTCTTTTCAATTTTATTATATAATATTGCTATAGATTCAAGTGAAACTTTAAAGTTAGAGTTTTTGAAGCTTTTTTTTTTCTTTATTTGGTTGCTTAAGTTGAATTGTTTTTTATTATTTAGTGAAGGTTATGTTTGTAACTCTTTTTACTTATTTAATGACACTTGTACAATCAGTGAGTCCTAAAAGTTGTTTTGATTTAAGTTATTATTTTCTAGTATCAATATATTGTCCTACTTAAGAAAAAAAAAAAAAATCTTAAAAAGGGCCCTTTTACAAATTTCGCATAGGGCTTCAAAAATCTCAAAGACGACATTGGAAAGAACAATAGTGTATAATCAGGTAATAACTAGAAACAACTGTGCAGTGCGGGGAAATGATTCTAACATCTTGTTGTAGCGTCTGGAATTTAAGCTATGAAAGTGCAGATTTAGCAGCCGACCCTATCTCATTATATTTTCCAGACTTTTGAAGAGCATGGACAGCACCACATGCTCATGTCTTTTTTTTTTTTTTTTTTTTTTTTTTTTCTTTGGGCGCAAAAAATATCGGGTCTGAGAGAAAAATACCAGCCGTTTGTTTTGTCCTGAGGCTGCAGCTTAATCTGTGTTAATTGTATGTTTTGATATTTTCATGTACGAATGGACAGTGGCGAACCCAACATGGCTGCAACTGACCCTAACAACTTCAAATATCTCCCCTTTGAATTTTTATATGACCCCTATAGCTATAATAGCTAAGGCAAACAAAATAGAGGAGATCATTTTATTAAATTTTTTTTTTAACTAAAACAAACAAAAACTACAACCTTTCCAAATAGTAGTTAATAGTGTGAAGAATTCACATCATATGAGAATCAATGACGGAATGATAAATTGGTCGTATACAATGAAAAAGGAATAGAAATAGTGGATGAATGATGACTTAGTTATATTAAATGAAAAATATATTTAATTCTAGTGATAATGATGTTGTGATATGACGTTTCTAAAATATGAGAACATGTTGTTGTTAATTATAAACGAAAGTATATTTAGGTATCGGAAGCTTCTTGTTTGTGACCCCATTATAGTAAATTTTTTACTCCACCACTGCGAATGGATAAGAAGTTTAGGCTACCTAGCTGGAGCTGGCTTGACAAGTTCTAATCAATTTGTATCATTGTGATGCTTATGGGACAACCACCTTAATTAGTTATAAGCTTTTATTTGGATGGTTTTGGTTTTAAGCTTTCTCCATTTCTTTATCGGAATTCTTCTAGTCATAAAAGGGTAATATTTAGCTGTACGTGTACCTGCATTGCATGTCATAGTTCATAAGAGAGCTAGCTTAGCCAACCCAATCTTCCTTGCTTTTGAGAGATGAGTAATGCTAGGGAGATTCAATTTGTAAACTAAATGATGTATTACCAATAGGAAATAAGCATATTTATCAATGTTTAAGTAATAATCCAATCATCAACTTCCATGTCATTTAGTTTACAAAATTTAGTCTAAAAATTTATTCTCCCTAGCATTACTCTTGAGAGACAGACTAGCTAGAAATCGATAGGCCAAATACACCTCATAGATGAGGATTCATAAATTGTGTGGACTCCAGAGAGATTACATTTTCTAACCAACAGTTAGCTCATCGATCACATAACATAATAATTGACATAGTATCCATACTATTATTGAGAAAACCTTTTTGTCAACCAAAGAGAGTCAAATTATTATTAGTGTTCTAAAAGTCTCTACCCAGCTTCCAAGCCCAACCTAGGTACAGGTCCACGCCAATAAATCCATAGGCGTTTAAAAAAATAAAAAAAGAGTGCCTAGATCGACCGCCTAGGCACCCCCGCCTATACCACCTAGGCTGCGACTCCCACTTAGACTATAAAATAGATACTTTCCATTTTACATTTTATTTTTTAAATAAATTATAAAAGATTTGTTGGATACTTGGATGAGCTCTCATTATATGAAAGATTCTAATACTATATAGTATATATGTCATTCTATGTGGAATTTATGTATCCTAATACAATTATATACTTTTTTGGATTAAATACCTGAAACCCCATAGCTTTTTAGTGTAATTCCGAATTGGTCTCAACATTTTTAAACATTCCGAATAAGTACCCAACCTATAAAAATGTCACATCTGTTAAGCTGTAGTTAATTTTTCAAACATAGATTTTATTCAAAACCCACAAACTGGGTATATCATGGACAATGTTTAATATTAGTTGCCTCAAATCTAAATTTCAAACATAGATTATATAATATGGAACCCAATGACCAAATATGTGTTGAATTGAATAGAAAATGGACTCAAGTTGAAATTACATCAAGAGGGCAATCTCTTAACAAAGAAGAGGGTTAAGAATTCAGATAAGGTTTCAAGGAGTTCGTTTCTGCTCATGTGATTTTCTCATTCCCCGATTCTCGATTTGTAAAGCTTCCAGTTCTTCTTTGTGGGCGATAAAGATGGTGGTGGCTGCATCATGGTAGTCCATACTATTTTAGCAACCTCTGTGACCTTCTTCTCGATGTTGACAGCTTGAGTTATAGGGTGGAGTTGGTGGTTTTGCGTTGGGTTTGGAGGTGATGGCCTGATGAGAATGGTGGTAACGTTAGTTGGTGGACGTTAATGCTTACATCACCTTCTATTGACTTTAGAGACAAAGTAAGCCTAGTTAATCTAATATGTTTAATTGGAACTTAACGGATGTGACATTTTCAATAGATTGGGGATTTGTTTGGAATGTTTAAAAATGTTGAGACCAATTTGGAATGACACTAAAAGGTTGGGGTTTTGGTACTTAATCCTACTTTTTTTTTTTAAAGTACAAGTAGACATTTATTTATATGTCTTATAATAAATTTAAGGGAAATTTTATTTGAACCCCTATAACCTATCTCTACACCCAACTTACTCTCTACACCCATATCATTTTTAATTAACTATCAATATCTCTTTAAACCCAAATTTACTACCTAAACTACCCTCACAAACCCAATTCAATATGCAAATTTATCTTTACACCCATTATTTTTACATTAGAAGCTACCCGGATCAGTCTCATGAAGATCCCGTGTTAATTAAATCTATTAATCTAATTAAACACAGTGCCATGAGACTATGAGAGTCAAACTAAATTAACTAAACCCTAACTAGTTTAACAAATGCACGCATATTTTGCAGGTCGGCTTGTGTACTTGGAATAATATCAAATTATAGGACCGACACGCTTGATTCCCCTTGAGCCACCATTTTGTCAGAGAAACCCTACTCTTACAATAAGTAAGGTTTTGATCCTCATACACAAGAGGTAGCAATACTAGTGAAAGCATATGCCAACTCTCTTCTCCTCCTCCACCTTTTCTTGTTGTTGACTTTGATAAGTTGTTGCTGGTTGTTTTGGCAACAGTAGTAGCAGAAGTAGAAGTAGATTTCCTACAGGTGACAAGTAGTGTTGGAGATATGGTGGTGGTGGTAGTCATGATGACGATAAAAAAGTTGGAGGTTCCAAAACTTCAAAATCACCATTCATACTTTAAAAAAAAAAAAAAATCGGTTTTTATTTTTATGAATGCGTCTTAGGATTTTTTCCATAATAGAACGTCGAAGAAAGATTAGTGATGGTTAGTGTTTGATTATTTTGGGGGTGGGAGGGGGTTTATTGATAAATTTTACTTTTATAATTAATTTCATCTTGTACATGATGATAATTATGCAATAGAACAATAAAGACATTTCATATTTAAAAATTAAGTTGGGTGTAGAGAGAGGTTAAATGGGTTCAAATAAAATTGGCCGCTAAGCCCTGCCAGCCGCCCGACTAGTGGTAGCGCCTTAGAACCTTGATTACTATTATGTCCATTTCAAGTTAAAATAGTTTAATAAGAAGTTTAATAATTAAAGGTAATATTGTAATTTAACGAACCTACTTTCTCTCTTCCCCACTATATTTTTCTCTTTTTTATTTATTTATAATTTCTACAATAATTTCCATCCCACACTCATAGGATGTACAAGAGTTACTAGTAAACATAATGTAGTGTGAAATTGTTATCTCTCTAACATTACTGGTACTTTTTTTTAATATTAAGCCCGAAATAAACATTGAAATTTTTTAGGGATACTTTGATTAGAGTCCAAAAATTTGAGCTGTTATTGGATTTAGTTCAGTTTTCTTATTTTTTAACTTTAATTAAATTTCTTGATTTATGCATCTTTACTCTAAATTTTTTATTTGAATATTTAAGAAATGAAAGTCTAACCACTTTCATCAAAAATAGTTAAAAGAAGATTTGTATGTCATCATATATGATACCTATACTATAGCCATGTTGAAAAAATAACTCTAACCTGTGATAGGGTGTTGGACTTCCACTTGTGCGTCCTGTTTGAAACTCTTCGTTCCTAAATTATTGTAATGCTTTCAAACCCTCCCTCCTTCCCTTAATAATAATAATTTAAAAAAAATTACATGTGATAGAGGTATAAAACTTAATCTACGTACCTATCATCCATGAAAATAGTTCAAAGAATTCCATACATTTATAAATCCATACTAGTATATATGTTGATATATAGTACCTAGCTACAACATAGATCGGTTCAATCTGTGATGGAGCTAGAAAACAATTGAGATACGAATTAGGAATATAAAAAAGGAAAAATAATATTTAATTCTTATATTTAATCCTAAAATTAAGTAAAATATAATCTTGTATTACAATTTAATGGTAAGAAAATAAAAATAAGTTGATGTCGATAATCAGTGAGAAAACCTAAGGCCATCTCCAATCGACCCGGCCAAAGGGTCATAGGGCTAAAAATAGCTCGAAATGACACGAAAACAGTCTCCAACCGAGGGTTAGGCCAAAGGGCTTGTGGGCCCCATCGGGCCAATACCCCCAAATCAGGTCAGCAGGCTGGCCATTTTCAGCCAGCCCTCCAACCCATCCCACTTGCCCTCTAACGGCTAACTAGCGTCAGAATGTCAAGCTTGGCTTTGCGGCAGGTGCAAGAATACCACACTTCTTCGTTATTATGCTTTCTTTATGTCAAAGGGTGTTTCAATGGACCATTTTCTAACTCAAGACGAACTGCAATGGAAGATCAAAACAAGAGAGATGAAGGAGAAAGAGAAGTAATCTAGAGAGTTACTATTTTAATATGGTAATTTAATTTAATTAACCATATTAATTCAATTAAAATAATAAATTATTAAGGGCGTTATGTTTGGCCTATGACCCTTAGGCCCCCTTAGTTGGAGATGGGTTTTTTGTCAAAGAACTATGTTTGGCCTATGACCCTTTGGCCCCCTCGGTTGGAGATGGTATAAAATATGGCCTTACATTGTTCATTAAAATATAATTTCTTGCAGGGCTATAGGGCTAAACATGACCCTTTGACCCTCCTTCAGTTCGAGATGGTCTTGCTTGTTTATGTTGACATTACGTGAGCCCCGGTGTAAGTTCGTTGCATCTACCTTAACTACGGCGAATGCAACTGGTGGTGCTTATGCTAGTACCAGTGCTACTTGTGGTAGCCATTTCGGGGATTAATCTTTATGCCTATTTGTATGAAATATGTCCAGATCAATGAATGATTACTGGAAAATATACCCATGCGACAATCCTTGTAATTGTTCATGATATTAATGAAAATCTCTATTGCATTTTGTAAAAAAAAAGAATAAATAAAGGTTTCCTTCTACACCCAGCACAAAAATTACCTAAGATAGGCCTAAAATTGCATAAGATAGGCCACACCCAAGTAACGAGGAGGCCACATAAAAAGTCCCAAAAGTGACTAGAAACACCAAGAAACCTACTAGTATGGTAGCTGTCACCGCCCCCGGAGCGCTAGTGGGGACGGCCGGCCACCAGAAAGACACAAAAAAAAAATTCCACTAGAAGAAGCAGAACTCGAGCCCATTCTTTGTCTCACCTCCGGTCGAATGGAGCCAAACACAGATCCAGAGAAGCCTCCCAAATCCTAGTTGCTGCCAATTTCTTGAGGCCTATCGCAGGTGCAGAAACTGAGAAAAGAAGGGAGGGAAGGGATAGGGGGAGGGGGAGGAAAAGGAAAGGAGCAAAGGGGCTTAAAGGTTGACTACCACCGGCCTCAAGCAATAAAATGATACTATTTCTAACCAATATGTACATTCCTTTCCTTGTACTCTCTTGTAACAGCATATCATCCTTATCCCATATTTCCAATAGTAGTATTTTTGTTAGATACAATCTCAGTAGATTTTTTATTTAATTTTGTTGATATTATTGAGTCGGATAAACCCCTTTTTTGTTAGAGTTCATATAAGCACTTCCTGCATAATTTTCCCTGCGGACGTCATTTTGTATCTGATTTGTCTCCATCATGCACTAGATTTAATTATCTCCTTAGTATGCCACATGTAATTCTTAATGAGTAACAAGATCTGTTTGTAGTTTATTTGTAGCTGTTCTTTCTGGTGCCTTGTTTCTTATATATACTCCTTTTTCTCTGATGCCATAAAAATCAATACATTTAGTAGACTAAATTGACATTCAGATCAATGCAGTACTGCCAGCTCTGATGCACCGGAAATCTATTTACCTCTAACCGATGTCACAATGTTTTTTTTTCGTTGAAGTCAATCGAGTTAATGCCAAAACAAGCTCTATAATAATTAAGCTTTTTGGAGATGAGTCACGCTAATAATTCAAAGGATTAAAGTGGTAGTCCTACTTTTTCAAAGCAAATCACATCAAATATATTTCATGGTCGTTCCATTGTTTTGATTTTTGGCTTTAGGTAGCACAGCAGCATTTTGATAGAAAAATTTAGTTTTGCCGGTACTTAGGGTGGCCAGATTTGACTAACCAACAACGTTAAGTCGTATCTAATAGGCTTCTAATAACAAAATTTGAACGAAAGCTGAGAACCATATATGTATATGTTTATATGGATATACGCGGTGTAGTGGTTGACATGACGTTAGATATGAATATATGGGTTGGTGCTTGATTGAGGCCTAACAAATGAATAGTTCTAATTAGGAAATGACCTTTGTAGGGTTTGCAATCTAGCTTGCTAAAATTGGTTAACATTTAATTACTCATGTATAGTACTGGTATATATATGAACATATACATATGGAGAGTTATATCTTTTACCAGACTACATATATGGAGAGTTATATCTTTTACCAGACTTATATTGTGAGACTTATTAGGTTTCTGTTGTAAGAACATGTTCTCATGCTCAATATCCTATTCACATAGGAAATTGATTTTCTGCGCCTATCTTTTTCTCACCCTACGGTTCTGTCTTTTTTTCTAACTCTTGGATTGAATAACCTTAAACAAGATACAAAGGCTAAACGAAAAAGTTGCAGAAGAAAAAAAGAGTGAATGTAAAATATCGTAATTTACTTGGCATGAAAGATACAGGCTTCTTTCACAATGTATTTCAGCACAATATCGTTCCAAGTTTCTAATTGTAGAATCTCTGTACACTCTCTCTTGTTCTTTTAGCTCATCAACAAAGATAACAATTACATATATCATGCTTATGGTTCAAATGGCAAAGTTGAATGACCAGAGAAAATGCAAGTAAAATAACTCTGAAACATGCTACACATTTTCGAATTTCATGCCTGCGTTATAAACCTCTCATGCATGTCTAATGATAGTTAGGAATCAACTGGCTTTTGATCTAATAGTACTTTCTTCATTCTCACGTTACAACAGGTATTGAGCTCAAATACTCTTCCCAGTATTTGCCACAATAGAAAAAGCAATCACTCACATGAGTGTTCAAAATTGGATTATCCTATATATAGGGTTCGGTTGGAATTATTTTTTAAAATGACTGAAAGTGCTTTGATGAGAGTATTTTTAGAACCAATTCTTAGTAAAAGTGTAAGTGAATCCTAAAAAAGCTTGAAGTGCTTCCTACAAGAAGCACTTGAAGCTATTTCTGCAAGAAGTACATAACTAGTATTTCTTGCATGAAGCACTTTAAATGCTTTTAGAACTAAAAAACACTTTCAACAAAAGCATCTTTAGTTATTTAAAAGCACTTCTAAATGCGCCCATGTAATAATATCGAACTTGTTTATTATCCATGAGTAAGAACAACAGTATGTAAGTAACTAGAAACAACTGTGCAGTGCAGGGCAATGATTCTAACATCTTGTTGTCGGGGTCTGGAATTTGAGCCATAATGCAGATTTAGCCCCCACATGCTCATGTCTTTTTTTATTTTATTTTTTGGCGCAAAAATTTTATCAGGTCAAAGAAAAATACAAGCCATTTGTTTTGTAATGAGGCTGCAGCTTAATCTGTGTTAATTGCATGTTTTGATATTTTCATGTACGAATGGATAAGAAGGTTAGGCTACCTAGCTGGAGCTGGCTTTACAAGCTCTAATCAATTTGTATCATTGTGATGCTTATGGGATAACCACCTATGAGATGTATTTGGCCTATCAATTTCTAGTCTCTCTCTAGGGGAAGGAAGATTGGGTGGCTAAGCTAGAGATCTCTTATGAGCCATGCAATGCAAGTATATGTACAGCTAAATATTACCCATTTATGACTTGGAGAATTCCGACAAAAAAATGAAGAAAGCTTCAAACCAAAACCACCAAAATAAAAGCTTATTAACTATAGGATTCATAAATTGTGTGGACTCCAAAGAGATTACAATTTCCGATCAACAATTAGTTGATCGATCACATAATACGAGAATTGACATAATATCTATATTATTATTATTATTTTTGCCAAACGATAAATTTTGTTATATTAGATGTTAGATTAGATGTTAAATTACTTTCAGTGTTCTAAACATTCCCCCTAGCTTCGTTATGCTCCACCTATATTTTCTCTTTTTATAGTTTCTACAATAATTTCCATCTCACATGCATACCATGTACAAGAGTTACTGGTATACATAATGTGATATGAAACTATTATCCCCTAACATTACTCGTACTTTATTAAATATTATGGCTGAAAATAAACATTGAAATTTTCTAGGGCTACTTTGATTCAGGTCTAAAAATTTGAGCAAATATTGAATTTAGTCCAATTTTTCTATTTTTAAACTTTAATTAAATTTCTTAATTTATGCATTTTTTTTTTACTCAAATTTTTAATTTGAATATTTAAAATATGAAAGTCTAACCACTTTCATGGAAAATAGTTAAAATAAATTTATATGTCATCATATACAATACCTATACCATAGCTAGGTTGATAAAATACCTTTATGCTGTGATAGGGTGTGGGGTTTCCACTCATGCATTATTGTGAAATTCTCCTCCCCTAAATTATTGTAATAGTTTTGAACCCTGCCCCCTTCCCTTAATAATAATAATTTAAAAAAGAACATGTGATAGAGGTATATACCAAAATAAATAAAACTTAATCTGCCTATTGTCCATAAAAATAGTTCAAGGAAGTTTCATCTTCCATACATTATTAAATTCATAGTAGTATATGCGCTGATATATATAGTACCTACAACTTAGATTAGTTAAATATGTGATGGAGCTAGAAGAAAACAATTGAGATACGTATTAGGTCATGAAGAAGGAACATAATATTTAATTCTTATATTTAATAAAAAATTAAGTAAAAGATAATCCTGTATCACAATTCAATCATAAGATAATAAAAATAAGTTGATCTGGATAATTAGTGAGTGGACACAACTCAACAAAGTGGACTAAATCCAATAATGACTCACAAAATTGAACTTATATCATGCTTACTCAATTTCGATTATTATTAAGGTAATTCTAATTTTACTACCATGTAGTATTGTGGTTTTCGAACTTCCATACATCAAGTTTTTTTCATCTTAGTCTCATACCTAAAGTTATGTTTTTCTCCTAGATTCATACTTCCATTAGGTCGATCGTTGGTAACTCCGTTAAAGTATGGCGTGGCTGCCACATGGACGATGACTATGCATCCACGTGTCACTATAGCCCCACGAGGATATTAAAAAGCTAAAAAAATACATATGTGGCCCCACCCATTAATTATCTCTCTTTCTCCACTCTCTCTATTTTCCTTCCTCCTTTATTCTCTAGGGAAATACCCAAAAATATGACATTTTCTTAATCTTGGAACAGAAATAGGACAAACCAGCCATGCACAAGCCATGCACACCATCGAAATTACTAAAATATCCACATATAAATACTAAAAATCACCAACTCATTGCATCATTTTTCTCATTTGGAAGAGAGGGATGTGGAGAAAGCTATGTGAGCTCTAGGTTTCAGGGTTGAGCTCAAATTTCGAAGAAAGGGAAGTCCAAAGAGAGGTGAGAATAGTGACTTGGGTTTTAGGTTGACCTAATACCTCTTATTTCAAACAAAGGGATGCGAGAGAGAGGTGATAGGAATGACCTTGGTTTTGTACCATATTTTCTGTTTTGGTCGGGAAGTTCCATTTTTTTCTGGCAACTGAAGCTTCGGCAGGCATAGTAAGGTAGGGTGTTTAGTTCCAAGTTTCTATATCAATGATTTATGGAATAAATAGGTTGTTTGTAAGGTGAATTAATACTTAGAAGTTAAATTAGGGTTTGTGTTTCATGTTGGGGCTTATGGTTTCTGGAATAAACTCTACTTTTTGATGTGTTACAAAACTAGGGATGGAATAATTTCTGGCTCAAGTGTCCAATCGCAAAAATTTGTGAAATGTTTTCGTAATTTGCATGTAGTGTGTATATGGTGTGCATGGCTACAACTTAATATGAGAAGCGAGAATGCTCACTAGTTATAATGCACGTAAGTTGGGCCACGAAATTTAGTGAGTATAATGAGAACCTAGTTGGCCTTGATGAAAAACAAAATTAAGAAAAAGCTTAGAGGATGTTAAGGGTCATGTGTGTCCATGAAATAACGACAATGAGTATCATGTTTTCCACGTACAGTGTTAAGCGGTGATTGCTATACGCAACAAGACTTTTTAAACCGCCATTGTAACCTTATATACGTAATAACTGTGTTTTAATTGTATCCATTGTACCAATAGATTGCTGTTAAAGTTTCTTATTAATGCAAAAAGTAACTCATTGCTCAATCTTCAATTCTGTGCATATCATGTGCATGTACTGTACATATGATGTGCAATGTGGTGTGCATATAGTGTATATGGTAGTGACATCACAGGTGATGATGTCATTTTTTGAATTTCGAAGAGAGAGCTATGAGCTCTAGGTT
Organism: Pyrus x bretschneideri; assembly: GCF_019419815.1. Classification (NCBI taxonomy): domain Eukaryota; kingdom Viridiplantae; phylum Streptophyta; class Magnoliopsida; order Rosales; family Rosaceae; genus Pyrus; species Pyrus x bretschneideri. The sequence goes on along the minus strand of NW_025999820.1, from coordinate 2,615,701 downwards.
TTTGGGTTAGCTCAGATCTGTGAGCATATCATGTGCATGTCTTATGCATGTCGTGTGCATATCGTGTGCATGTCACTGGAAATAGATGATTTTTAATGGGATTTTCAAAATGCAAGTTTAGGGTTAAAGATTTGTAAACTACAAATCTCTAAGGGATTTCCGGAATCTAGGCCCCCACATATCCCCCAACGTTGTTAATTGCACGATGAATGTCCACAACAAAACCGATGTTGTTGCACGTATTGATAAAGCTAACAAATTTGGGATTTTCTTTGAACTTAGAGGGAGAAGGCGTATATCAGTGGAGGAGATAAGGAGATTGCAGCAGGAAAAAATGGATTCTTTAGTTTTTCAGAATGGATTTTCTTCGATATCTGAAAATTTCTTGGACTGCAGATTGGTTTTAACCCAGATGGGTTTTGAATGTGATTTTGAATATAGGGAAGAAAATGATGATTTGAAATTCCCAATTTGCAACTGCAAGCACATAAATGTGTTCATTTCCCAGAAGGGCCAATCAGTAAACACTAACAATCTTCAAATAAATCAAATCTTCCAACTGGGTTTTCGAATTTGGGGAAGAAGATGATTTGAGGAAGAAATCCCTAATTTGTGACTGAAAGCACATAAATGTGTTCATTTCCCAAAATGGCCAATCAACAAAGGCAAACAATCTCCAAATAAATCAAATATTTCAATTGGATTTTTCATTATCTTTCACTAAACCTATTGGTGAGAATAGAAAATGAGAGGCAGCAATGTCAAATAGAGCAAGGGATGAGCCAGCATCTGGTTGTGGTGCAGTAACCGTACAATCTTTATGTGGGTTAAGCGGATGGTGAAGGCCTCTTTCAAAGGATGGGCCTAAAGAGGAATGCGAGTAGCTGTAGAGCCCAAAGGCTGACTAAAAGGACAAGGAGATTGACTGGGCCCAATGTACGTGTTAGGAAGGGAGGATGTAGAGGAGATGCTGCTGTGACTAGTGGTAAATCACTAACTTTAGAGTATTTTTTATTGTAGGTGGGTCTAATCCACCTCATACAGTTTGATTTCCAGGGTGGAACTATTCTTCTTATAGCATCGCCGCTTTACCTGGTTGAATCTGTAGCGGATCTGCCTTGCTTGGCTTGCGGTAATGGCGGATCTCACAATAGTGGTAAAGTCGTAGGTAGAGAGAAGCCAATTAGTGGACTCTGTTCTCGGATTATTGTAGGTCTTGTATTGTGTCTAGCAGGTGATGTCTTGCCTCGTGAGTGATGTGGTTGCTTGTCAGTGATGGTTTAATGTGGCCTCGCTTATCGGCGATGACATTATTGCGCCTTGGAGTATGTTCATTGTGTCTACTTTATTTGTGACGAATCTTTCTTGGTGTTTGTGCTAGTACCATTACTACTTAAGGTACCCAATTTAGGGATTCATATTTATGCTTGTTTGTGTGGAATATCACCAAATCAATGAATTGGTCATTGGAGAATATACTCACGTTGCAACCCTTATAATTGTTCGTGATAAAAACATTGGCAAGTTTATAACACCTAATTGAATAGCAACCAGCATCATATCCTTCTTGCTATGTGCGTGGATATCTTCTACCAATTCTTTGAATGACACATTCCTCCAAAGAGTCAAAAGAACTGTAAGCAAGAGACCAAAATAGGGTTCTACAAGAGCGAAGCAAGGTGTATTCGAGTAAGAAAGGAAGTGCTAGAACCGCAAAACGCAGGTAAAAGATCTATTCAGTGAAAAAAAAGAAGGCAAAGAAAACAAAACTAAGAGAAGTTTTTCCTTAAAACATGAGGATAGGGTCAATTATGTGGACCTTGAAGCATACCATTCAACATAGCCCTCGCGGTCAGTCAAATGCATCTTGAAGAAGTCTCATCTAGCATTGAAGTGTCTAATATGATCTCTTAAAGTTTCCAATAAGCTATATATAGCAGCTTCATTTGTCCGCAATACATGGAAGGATTAGGGTAGTTAATCAAGAATTGGCTGATAAATCCCAAACTGCCATAACACTCTCTCACCCAGGTACCACTCGACGTGGTCTAGCTATATGAGCTCCACTCGGGCAAGGAAGTACGGATCAGATATAGCTACAACTAACCTAGTCTCTTCCGTCCCTCGGGACCAACGAGGGGTAATACATAAATATTCACCTGTTGTCCATCCATTACGCCTTTCAGCTTGATCTTAGGACTTGACTCACCCTCTATGGAAGGAACCTTGTGAAGGAACCCTTATGCTTTTGGGGCATTGGATTCTCACTAATGTTTGCGTTACTCAAGCCGACATTCTATCTTCCACTTTGTCCACTACCTCTCACGCAAGTGCTTCTCTCTCCCCTACTGATGCCTTACATCCCATAGCTTCGACAAATTGCTTAGCCCCCCATCAATATTCGATGCAAGAGCGTTCGATCAAAGAGCTATAACGCACTCTTTCAAGGGTGGCTGCTTCTAGGCAAACATTTTGGTTCTTTCTGCACCCCTACCTCCTTTATCATTGAGCGGTCATTTAGGGGCTTTAGCTAGTAAGCTTATCCCCTATTGTCTCACTGCCCAACCTTGACCCCTCTTATTTTGAGGTCATATCTAGTATTCATAGTTTGCCTCAGTGTGGGCCGCATGACTTGTAAATAAATAAATGGTAAATTACATTTTACACCCTCAAGTTTGGGTGTAATTACAACTTTTTACAACATCTTTAAAACATTTCAATTTATACCTTTATTATTATTTCATTTCAATTCCATACAACCGTCTCAATTTCTATTAGATTTTCAGTTATCTGCTTATGTGGATCTCACAGGCCCCATATACATGTGACATGTGGAATTAAAATTAATAAAATAATTTTTAATTATATAAGGGCTCTCTCTTTCTTCTCTAACCCACCATTTCCTTTCCCTCTCTTCTTCTCTTGGTCTCTGCCCATCCCTCACTCTCCTCTTCGCCTCACCCAATTTTGCCTATAGAACGACACCCATTGCTACCTCCAGATTTCAGGCTTTCAGGATTTTTTGGGATGTGGCTGATCTGCCTACCCTACTGAAGTTACTCAAGTGACCTCGCTGCACCATCGTCTGCCGCCACTAACAGCAGCCAAATGGCCATAGACGCTCAAAGAAGACCAGGGGTCCAGCAGCAAGAAATCATGAGCCAAGAAAAAAAGAAAATCAATAATTCAAAAGAAAGGCATAGTTCTTGTTCTCTGCAAAAAGGTTTAGGGTTGCGATTCTGCAGAAAAAAAAATGAAAGGGGTTGCGATTCAAAATAAGGAGGTCCAATCCCAAATCAGAAACATCTTTGTTGTTGTTAACAAAGGAGTTCCAAGGGCTTGCTGTCGCGATTTCACCGTCAGGGGTGGGGGAGTGGGTTGTGGTTTTGGTGGTGGAAGGGATGAGGGACAAACAAAGGGGGAAACAAGTGCGGATGAATGGTGGACACCTGCTCGAGACAGCAGGTGGTGGCCGAGGATTTCCTTCTCCCCGACGGTTTAGATCTCAGTGCTTTATCGAATTTAGGGTCTCTAAATTGGTTAGCTCTGCGATTTTGGTTTCCGACAAAGATAACGGGGCTTTGGCCAAAGTGGTTAGGGAGAAAAGGGGGAGGAGGACACTATCGACTTTGTCGTGGGAAGTTGTGTCCGAGAGAGGGCTCTTCGATTCGACAACTTGGGGTTTGAAAATCACCAAGCAAGGACTTGGGCTTTGTTCCATGAGGAACATTGGGTCATAGTAGTGGTCTGACATCGATGGGGAACGGCGATGGAGCCGTTGTTTGAGTCGTCTGGGTCCGTCGGATCGTTAAAGAAGAAGATGAAAAGTGGCTGCAGCCACTGAGTTTGGGGATGGAGATTTTTAGAGAGAGAAATGAGTGAGAGAGAGAGAGAGAGAGATAAGTGGGGTCATTTTGTTTAATTTATTTCTTTTTAATTGATTTGTAATATTTAATTGTTTTTTTTTTTTGCCAAGCGATAAAAATATATGGACTTTGTATTTTCCACATCATCACTTAACGGTCAAATTAATGGTTTGACTAACAGATGTATGAGATTGTAATTAAATATTAAGTCAATGTATGTAATTGAAATGTTTTAAAGATATTGCATAAAGTTTCAATTACACTCAAACATAAAGAGGTAAAATGTAATTTACCCATAAATAAATAAAGGTTTCCTTCTGCATCCAACACAAATATTACATGAAGACAATCCTTACCCAAGTAACAAGGAGGCCCACATAAAAAGTCCCAAATGCCAGAAACACTACGAAAACTACTGGAAGACAATCCTTACCCAAGTAATAAGGAGGCCCACATAAAAAGTCCCAAATGTGACCAGAAACACTACGAAAACTACTGGTATGGTCACCCGTGCCCGCCCCCTCTCCAGCACCCACACACTCTCTTCCCCTCCCCCCCCCCCCCCCCCCCCCCCCCCCAAAAAAAACAGGAGCGTTAGTGGAGACGGCCGGCCGCCAGAAACGGAAAAAAATCCACTAGAAGAAGCAGAACTCTAGCCCATTCTTTGTCTCACCTCCTGTCGAATGGAGCCATACACAGATCCAGAAACCAAACACATATCCAGCTACCAAACACGGATCCAGGGAAAGCCTCCCACATCCTAGTTTCTCAGGTGCAGAAACTGAAAAAAGGAGGTAGGGAAGGGGGAGGGGGAGGGGGACGAAAAGGAAAGAAGAAAAGGGACTTAAAGGTTTATTGCCACCGGCCTCAAGCAATAAAATGATACTACTTCTGACCAATGTTTATCCTCCTTTGCTAATAGTCTCTTGCAGCAGTATATGATCCTCATCGCATATCTCCAACAGTAAGGTCAATAGGTTGCATTACAATCACTTTGGAACTCTTCGAGATCCGACAAGTGAAATTTAAACATGCTTTTATGTGTTATATTGACGTCAACTTTAAATAGTGTATATATGATTACATTCAACAATAAGAGCGAGATACACGAACTGCGGATAGGCATAAAGCAAAAACAAAGCCTTCCCCAAAAGTGTTAAAAAAGTAGACACGAATAATAATGTCAAAGTGCTACTGCAAAGACTCAATGGAATGACGAGCACAACGGCGTACCCTCCTACAAATTACGACGAAGAAGAGTCAGTTTGAATAGGCACAAGTAGAAATAAATTAATTCAGGAGAAGAAATGAAAAACGTAAAATCAAAAGTTTACTGACTTGTTGTAAGCTTGTATATCATGCTGATACATGTGAGCAGCATCAGGGTTTGCTGGACTTGCAGCGTTTGGATCAGTGAGAAGTGACTGCAACAATTTGTTCAGTAGTAAATTAACCAACATGATCGCCATGTAATATGAATGTAAGAGAGAAGGAAATGAGTAGTCCGATTTGAAAATTACTTGAACAGACATCAAAATCGTCGATACATTGTGGCACGGTGACCATGCATCCTGAATGATATCCATGCACAGTGAACCATCACGATAAACTGCACAAACAACATAAGTAACGAGTCAGAATTCTTTTGCTCGGATAAAAATGCAGAAATGTAGAAATGTAGACTTGTAAATCAAACCGGAAGCAGGGTAGAACTGAGGGGTCCAGGAACAAATAAACAAAAACACAATATGTTTATTAATACATGAACCAATATAATGAGAAGAAATATATACTGTAAGCTGTTGAATTTGATAAGATAAAAGCTTTTGGCTTTTGTTCTTGGATTTCTTTAATTCTTTTGCAATCAGACACCGTCCTCTGTAGTAGTGCTCATTTTTACTATAATTTTCATAATCCCTCTTTGTCGGTGTATTGAAACCGATATATATTTAAGAACAAAAGATATTAACCACTATTACCGTGCTGCTTGTTACATTGACAAGGAAAATACATATCAAAAATATTACTGGTATGAACATAAAAGCAAGAATCGGGCAATTGTCAAATCTCATCATCATGATGCCATACTCTTGAAAGTTAATTAGCAGCGGTGCAAAAAGAATATGCATATAGCCTCTTCCATGAACTGTAAAACTTCAAACCAGGGACTTGAAATGCTATACAACAGAACAGAGCATTTCTCAGCAGCGCTGCTTGCTCGATATTGTTTGTTGGTCAGACAATTTCATTGTTGTTTTTAAAGTGAAATTATGGAAGTGTCGATCCATCTATACAGGTAAAGACTAGAATGCATAATCCCAGTAACAAGTAAAGTTGATCTCTAATCACTTGATAAACGCTACCTAAGGTTATCATAACTTATCTGAGATGAAATGTTCATTGCGTGGTCGTTTAACATGGTATCATAACTTGGGTTACAACTTACGAGAGTCCCTGAGTTGAAGCCTTCAATTATTTGTTAATTGCAGGATTACAAGCTTAAGCTTTTGAGTTCAGTTGTTGCTAACATTTCCTATATACAGAAAGCAAAGTAGAATAGATATGATTTTGATCAAACTAACCATTTGGATGGAAAATTTCGGAGGTGAAACGAACCCGAGGCGGCTTTTCGGGATAACGTTCACTAAAGGTCAACCTCAAGCTAAAAACACCTCCTGAGTTTTTCCAAATTTAACCAAAACAGTCAAATTCCAAAACCAAATCAACAAACAAAGAAAACACAGAACAAAAAAAAAGCAGAAACAGATCTGCCCACAACCTTCCCATGGGGTCTCATCAGGCCCGAATATGGTGGCGCTCCACACCATCAGATTGTCATCAGACAGAGGGCTGGCGCTGCAACCCTGCAAAAACCCAGATGCAGTTCAGCATTTCTGATCGGATTTGATCTGAAGGTAAACTTGATCGGAATTTACCTCGGGGGGCTCGTTGATGATGGTTCTGAGATCGGACATGAGCCGGAGCTGCGCCGACGACGCCATCTCAGATGCAAATCGCGGAGCTTTGCGTCCTTGCGGACCAGAAGCTCGGTAGGTCGCAGAATATAAGGTAAAGCAAAAGAGGCACAGATTTTGGATGCTTTTTTTTTTTTTTTTTTTTGCTGATATTTTTTCGAAATTAATAAAGAAAGAAAAGGTAGGAATCGAAACTGGCCCTCTGTCTCTGTCTTTGTGCGCAATGTGTTTGTATCTCTCTAATCTCTGGCTGTAAATCCTTCCGTTTTCTTTAAACTAGCTTCCAGCAAGACATACACGACTTACACATTTTAAATATATTTATATATGTAAATTGATAAAAGAAAAATTAAATATTTGAAGTAAATGAATAATTTTTTATCATGTTAGAACAAACCCCTCATAAACTAATTAAAGTCGCTGAATTAACATAATAAAATCGATTTGTATAAAATTTACATTAGAAATAGAGAAAATGATATTTAATACACAATTGATTGAATTACATTATTATTAGCTCATTGTGAGGTTAAGCGCATTCCCTCCCCCTTAGTATAGATAATATTATTTATCAAAAAAAAATCTTTTGACAATTAATTTAATCGCATTATTATCCACGTGCGAAAGATTTTTTTATAAAGAAAAAAATGATCATTTGACAACTAATTGAATCACATTATTATACGTGTGCGAGAAACTTTTTTATAACATGCACTATACACCTCTTAATTAAAAATTGAGAAATAATATTTAATAAACAATCGCTTGTAAAATTCATTTTTTGAATCACAGAGAGCTCCCAATGATTTATACATTTTAAATGCTTTTGTAATTTGTTTATTCTTTTCTTTTTTTCCTTTCATTTTTTTATTCTTTTATCTCTTCCCATTTATATTTATATTATATTTTATGATACCCAAATTACCCTTACTGCATTCAATTTTGCTGTTGTGAATTTTTGTGGCTGAGGGGCATTTTGGTCCAACCATGCGTGACCCCAAAATTTTGGCTGCATGTGCACTGTTGTGTACTGTTATGATAAAATTATTTAAAAATAAATTTACCAAATTACCCTTGGATTATTTTATGCATTCATATTTCATGCTTTGAAATTGTTTTGGCCGAGGGGTATTTTCATCCAATTATTTTTGTCGAAGCCAGTGACATCAAAGTTCTGTCCGCATGCTGTGACCCAAAAACACTGTTTTGCACTATGTACTTTTCCTCCGACTTTCTATATATAAGATAAGATTTGTTTGCTGGCTCTCATGAAATTTGAATAACAAATTTGTCTATGGTGCTTGTAACTTTTTTAATAGGAAAGAAAATCGCACATTGCACACTTTTTCTCTCTTTGGACACTTTTAAATTATCATGGAATTTTTTGCAATTCGATGACTAGAAATAAAGCATCGTATATAAGAGAATAACATTGTTTGATAATCGTGAGCTGATTTTTACGCACGCCTAACTTTTCATAGCCCTCTTTATTTTTAGTCTTTGAATAACAATAGACAAAATTAAGCAGGAATTAGTAGTATGCTAAAAAGATGTACGTTTATCATTTTCTTGGATTGTGATTTCTCTCGCAGAAATAATGGATTTAAAGGCCTCTTTGAAGAGAGCAAAAGCAACTCGCATAGAACATGTTCGCCTCCACATAAAGTTCTAGTCCAGGAATATCATTTGATTTCATCGTAAAAAAAAACTTACGCACAACAATGATGTTACCGAAACGCCACAAAAGTAGTAATTTAGTTTTATGTATATCATTCTTCTTAATCAAGTTTTTTTTTTTTTTTGTTAACAAACGATATTATCACACTAGGGGAGTGAAGGAGTTGGCTAAGCCTCATAATGGGCTGGCAATAATGTGGTTCAAATTCATTTTTGACGAGAATCAAACTTAATACCTCTCACATACAAATCAAGTTTTTTATTTTGCTTTAGAGAGCACCTGGTTTGGCGGTGGTGATTGGTTGGGATTGGGACTCTTTTGGTGTTTTGGTGGGTAAATAAGAATACAGTTCTGTGCGTGCTTGTTTATAAATCCCTTGGGCTAACCATTTCCATTTGGGCCTTGGATCTTTTCATTTGGGCTACATTGAGGGTTTATGAGTGCAAACAATTCCCCTACATGACTTCAATCAGCTCAAGATAAACTAATTGATTGTGAGATTTTGTACTATTCTAAACGACTCTAACGTACAAGGAGATTGATTTGAGTTTTAAGCCCAACGGAGAGAGTGCATTTACATTGCCCATATTCCATGTTGTATTGAGATTTGAGCATACAGGAAACTTCTAAAGATAACAAATTGTTTTGGACTAAAAATATATGACATTTTGTGCGACCAACTTTTATCAATGGAAAAATATGAACTCACAAATTGACCACATTGATTACTTAAGGAAAAAAAAAATTGTATGTAACAAATTCTTATTCACTCTCTTTACATCACTTATTTGTGACAATATGTGCAAAGAAAGAAGAAAATGAACCCATTACAAGTAAATATTTTCTTTACCCAAGGCATTCGTATACTATAGTACCTCTAATCATGCTATCTATTTTATAGCAAAGTTAGCTAAAACTATCAAAAATTATTAAAGGACCTCTCTAACAAAATTGTGCTCCAATCGTACTTCATACTTCAGAGAGTTATAATTACTATGAGTCGATAATTAGCCAATGGGAACTAGTTATTTATTAAAATAATAATTAGCCAATAGGAACTAGTTATTTATTATAATAATATTAGAAGTAGTTAGCATTAATTGCAAATAGCCACTAGGAGCTCATGTCTCCCTTCCTATATTTAGGAGCTTCCTAGATGTATCCCTATCTTAGGAGGTGGATTAGGGAGCATGATTGGAGTTGATTTTTTTTTTTTTTAAATCATTTCCAAATTCTAGTTATAAAACTGGTATCAAATGGATTACCCTACAATAAAAACTTTGAAACCAACTGTACTCAATAGTCAAACGTTTTAGTCAACTAAGTACAGATTGTTAGGGGCTTACAAGTATATAAACGAAGCAAACTTATAAAGCTAAAACAAGGCAGTGTGATCGTCAGTTATGTTTTAGCCTTAATTCTTGTGTTATGTTTACTTGGTTAACAAAGTGTTAATGCTAGCAAACCCTAAAATGTTTACCTCTAACAATGGTTATTTGGTCATAAAGGATGCTTTGTAAAGTATTGAACACAAGGAAGTTTTTGGCCAGAAAAACCCACCTCTGGGTTAAAAAAAAACTAGGGACTCTCCACTGAGTCTAATCCACTAGTGTAAACAAAGTTCATACAAAGACCACACAAGCTCAATTCCCAGATCCCATTTACGGAGCAGCTTTACCTTTGTATAACCTTGTCTTACACGAGATGAACTCCTTCGGTCTTCATGAAGTGATAGCTTCTCTTGAGCTCTTCATCTTGTGGCACCGAGATCAACACGATCGATGATACGATGTTATGATATGTTTATGAAATCTGGATTGAAATGACCAGTCAGATTCTCTAGTCAAACAGTTGAAGGAAGAATCTAACTTGAATCCAAACGTTTGGTTTATGAAGGATATGAAACTTAAATTTAGACCAGTGCTTAATGCAAAACCATTTAAACAATGCAACCCTAATATGTAATGATTGGGTATTTGTGCATGAGATGGTTTTATGGCTAGGGTTTCGGTTTGGAAGCTTAAGAGGTAGCTCTAGACTAAGTGCACTCTTTTTCTGAAATGTAAAAATCCTAACCAAGAAACAAATGAAACCTTGAAACCTCTTTTAATGGAAGCGCTGGATGTTTCAGACTAGAGGAACAAGGACATGCGTATCACAAGCCAAGAGACCTTTTTAGATCAAGGGTGAGAATTCCACGCACAGAATAAGGTGTCAGATGGCCCACGTGGGCCTTCTTAATTTGCATGCCTAGACAGCTGGACAGTAGACGAAATTTTTGACTAAACAATTGCACTAAACTAAAGGAATCTGGAAAAATAAGCTTGAAATGCAAATGCAAATGTATGATTCAAAGCTTTTGTAGTGTAGAAGGCTGGTGCTTTGACAAATTCAATCCTAGCAGAAAATCCAGATTAGCATTGAACCTTAACTCTAAATTATGAGCATGTGTGATAGCATTTACAAATTTTGACAATGGAAGCCAAACAATAAACCTAGTACTTAACAAGTTAAACTATCTCCAACACAAGGGTGAAAATAACACCCAGATTGGGTCTAAATCATCTCCAAATGATGTACTTTGGGGGTGGGAAAAACAAGAATTGGGATTGGGTTTTTGGTATTTGGGTCTCCTTTGGCATCCGGGTGGATAAGAAAGTGGGTGGAATGGGGGCTCTAGCAAGAAAGCAGCAGTGTGAAGACCCGTATTTTAAAGTGCATATCTCTAATATTAGAAAGGCAGAAGTTAATTTTAGTATCTCAAGGCTTCACCAAAAACAATTGGTTCCAAAAGCCCTTGAAAAAAAAAATCCGCAAGACACAAAGAAATAAGGAACATAATTCCTATGTATATAAAAAAAAAAAAAAGATTTTCTATTTCTTTTAATAAAATCACATGTCAGTGACCCCCACACACCCCATATTTACGTCCTCCAGTTTCTTAATAAAAATGCATATCATCTCTACTAATTAATAAAACACTCATTGTCAACCAAAACCTATGAAATTACCAGTTTAACACTCTAATTAAAACAGAACATGAATAAGAAATATGGGGCAGAAATGTAATTTCACACAACCAAATTTTGTTTTTTTTTTTTTCAAAGTCTCACCTACATGTAATCCTAATGTATATATAAGTTTAAAAAAAAAAAAAATTCCCATTCCCGCATTCTCTATCTGACACACCCCAACCGAGATCAGGGCATGCTGGCCGTCACGTGGAAGTGACGTAGCCATGTGCACAGTGCGGAAGCTAAAAACAGCAATATAAAAGTACGAATAATTTAAAAACTAGCAAATATAATGTGATGACGTATGTGCTAGCGAAAGTAAGACGCTGAATTCAGAGCTTGAAGCCTACGGCAGTCCAAAAGAAACGATACAACAATAGTGCACCCGAAGGTGACCCTACATAGGTGAGTGTCTGTCAGAATGCCGGGACATCCTCTGGGAAAACCACCGAACCCGCTAAGCTACTAGAACCTGGAGGGGCGAAAAACAAAAGCGTGAGTGGGCAAAAACCAAATCTTTGAAAATCATTTCATAAAATACATTCTAACCCCTCGCCGTAAAACCTGTATACTTCCCAGAAAATAAACACATATACGTAGATATGCCAAGTCATGCTCAAAGGTATGCCAATCATGCTCACAGGTATGCCATCTCGAAACCTCATAATAACATGCAAGTGCTCAGGTATAAATCACATCAATAGCATAATAATCTGACGGCCGGAGTCCCCTAAGTGACCTGTACGGCTGAATGTAGAGCTCAAATCTCAAACTTAATCACTAAACCTGCCCACGAGTCGGAACCACCTATAGTGGTCTGTACGACAGGCTTGGGTGTAATACATATAAACGCTCTAGTGCTACGATCACGTGAAGGTTGTGCGAATAATCGCGGGTCACCTACGAGTCGGAACCACCTATAGTGGTCTGTACGACAAGACTGTGCACCTAACTTGAATCCAAGCTGAGCGTGTGGTGCGGGAGGTGAACAACACGTGAAGGACTGTGCCCTACTCTGGGCGGGAGCACTAACATCGGGGGTGCAGGTTATGAGCTCTCTAAGCATTTCTAACCACTATTTAATGCAATCGTTAAATAACGCTTACCTGGCACTTACCTATGCCTCCACAGCACCAACATATATATATATATATATGACATATGCATAATCGAATATATAATTAAACGTATATGCTACTAATCATGCATAACCACTAATTACATAAAAGTAATGGCATATAACGAAGCATTCAAACTAAATTCTGGGAAATAATATGTATATAGGTATATACGAAAAACAAAAGCCCACTCACTGGTATGTGGAAGGGTCGTAGCCCCCCTGCCTCGAATGTGCACGCTCGTCCTCGGGATACGTGTCACCTATATGCGAATTAACTATAAAAACGTTAACTTTAGAGCACATAACCGTCCGTTCAAAATAACTTCTCATACATTGCTCAAAATGGACAATTGAATATACCAACGTGATCTACACAACCTCACGATCACACCCATATTTTTAAAATAATTTTTGGACCTCCCACGCGCCCTCACGCGCCAAAACAAGCACGGACCCACGCGCCCCCACGCGCGGCCACGTGCCAGGCACACTGACGGCGTCAAGTGACGCCGTCAGGAATATTCCATTAACCCAACGGAATATTCCGTTAAACCTAACTGACGCCGTCACTGCCGTTAGGAATATTCCGTTAAACCTTAACGGAATATTCTCCCTTCTTCTCCGATCAACCCTCGCCGGACTCCGGCCACCGGAAAAACGGGGAAAGTTTAAACCCACTATTCTCCGCCGTTTTTCATCCAAATTTCAAGATTCTTGAACCAAAATGACGCTTAGACCTAGGAGAATCACGATAGACTAGTTTTAAGGACTAAAAACTACACGATCATACCTGTCCACGAAATCAAAAACTGGCCAACTTCGTACAGGACGATCCCGACGTCCAAATTTGTCTAACGAAGCACTCCTAAGCTTCTTGGGACCTCACAAAGACATCTACGAGCCTAAAAAGTCCAAAAACAAGCTAGATTAAATTTGCATGAATAGTAACTAAAACTGAGCTCGTGAAATCGACGTGAAAACGTCGGAGTTCCTACCTGAAAATGGTACCACTGGACTCCTCTCAGCCTCACGAGTTCGGTGGTGTAGTTGGTTCCCTCGATCTGTGCTGGTTTGGGTGAGTTTGGTGTTTGTCCGTACGTTTATGGTGATAGGAAGGGAGAGAGAGACACGGGAGAGAGAGAGAGAGAGAGTGACAGAAGGTAGTGCAGGTATGGGAGTGTGTGTGTGGCCTAAAGACATGCCAACACAACACAAAAACAACCAAATTACGTATCGAAAACAAACTAGGGGCAAAACGGTCTTTTCACACGCACGTTTCCAATAATTCCGGGACGGGATGTCACACTATCACTCTCTTCCTTTCTCCTTCTATTTCAAAAACAAAAGTAAAAAAATTTCTCACACACTTTGTGTGTGCCCATATCTCTACTAATTAATAAAATACTCATTGTCAACCAAAATCCTATGAAATTATCAGTTTAACCCTCTAATTAAAACAGAACATGAATAAAAAATATGAGGCATAAATGTAATTTCACACAACCTAATTTTGCTATATTTTTTTTCAAAGCCTCACCTACATGTAATCTTAACATATCTCTAATTAAAAATAAAAAATAAAAAAATAGAAGATATCCCACTCCCACACTTTCTATCACTCTCTTCCTCTCTCCTTCTATTTCAAAAACAAAAATAAAAAATTTTCTCACACACTTTGTGTGCACCCTTATGCTAGTTCTTTCATAAAAGAACGGTATCGTTCATCTCATCTCTCTAATTCCAATCCACTAAACAATTACGACTGTTAATGTTTCGAATTTTTAATCAATAATTTAGCTTTGTGAAACTTTACAGGGAGTTAATTCCCATTCAATTGGCAGGTTAGTGTTTTTATACGATGACTAAACCAAATTGCAAATTCAATTCCATGACAATTGTCTTCTCCCGACAAGGATATATGATATTTATTGGATCATATCTTGATTATACGATTAATCATAATACAGTTCAATTTTCGGATTCTCCAAAATTTGGTTTTTACAAGTTTCAATTAAGTTTCAAAATTTGTTTGTGTTCAACTTGTATGAATTTCATTCCAGTCAGGATATCGTAGTTCCAGTTTAAGACCATTTGAAAATACCCTTGAAAATTTGAGGAACAAGAAGGGATCCATTAAGAGAGTTTGGGGAGTTTCCTGATGCAAAAGAAAGGCTTTGGCTTTGTGAGGAAGGCTTCCAAACGGAGTTTGTCAACCATTCATGTCCTTTTGCAGTTGAAATTTTTTTGAATTCTTTATCTCTCATTCTCTTAACCACATACATAATCTACGGTTGTGTAGGATCATTCTAGAAGCATCCATCTGAATTTCATGTTGATGACTTCTTAGAAAAATAGAAAAAAAAAAAATAACAAGCGAAAAGGGGTCTTACTATTTTGCTTACGTCGGTTTTTGATTTATGAATTATGGTTCTCTAATAAATTTGAGAAAATTCTTCACATTTCGGCTAAATGTATTGTTTTTGAGAATTGTTATTAGCACTCCAAAAATCTCATTCTACACTCCAAACTTTCTATATTAGGAAAGAAAAATACACTTGTAAGGATTGTAGAATGAGATGTTTAGAGTGCCAATGACATTTCCCTTGTTTTTTCTTCTGATATATTAATTTTGACTTTTGGTTCAACTGGAGGAATGACAAAAAAGTGTTATTGATTGCATTAACAACATCAAACCAAATCAGTGTCTTTAAATTCTTCCTTTTGTTGTAGGTCTATTTGATTGAACTAATCTAGAGGATTAGAGAAAGAAGGGGCAGGCGGCAATTAGAGAGAAGAGAGAGTGATTTAATTGTGAGGTGTGTTTTTTATCATCCCATGGTGTCTTTATTTAAAGTAGTAGGATAGACAAAAATTTTTCCCTTTAGGATTACAACTTTTAATAAGTAATCAACTCCTAATAAGAATATAAGATACATTCTCATATCTACTAGGATTTACACTATCACATTCATATTCTAAATATGACTACAACACTCTCCCTTGAGTGTGGAAATACTCGACAAACCATCGCATCAAATCTTCAGTAGATAAGGTAGAATAGTTGATGAAGTCATCGGCACAACAAGTGAACGCATGTCTTAAATTTAAGAAAGTATGCATTGGTAGTAAAACTCACAAAACCTCGCTATCGTTAAACCCAAGGCATGGGAAAAACCCATAGACTAAGGAGAAAAGTGAGAAGTATGCATAATGTCTAAAACAAACGTCAAACATGACGAAGGTAGTGAACTCAACAAAGTATGATCATTCCAGGATGGGTGCCTCATCAAAACCTCGTTAGGTAGCAAAAACCCAGTGGGAAAAATGCTCCTAATCGTAGGAAAAATAGTACATTAAGATTGAGTGAGTATGTTTCAGGATACTTCTCCTGAGTTAGACATAACTTCTAAATAAGAGAACTACAAGCGATTCAACTCAAATAATTTAACCATACCGATTTCTTGGACGAGCTTCTGAAAAGTAGACTTGGGCAATGACATGGTGAAAAGATCGCTTAGGTTGTCCTGGGAACGGATTTGCTTGACTTCAATGTTCTAATGCTGCTGCTGCTGGTGTGAGTAAAAGAACTTCAGCGCTATGTGCTTGGTGTTGTCTCCCTTGATGTATCCCTTCTTTAACTGCTCGATACATATGACATTGTCTTAAAAGATCATCGTAAGAAGGTCAACGATGGAAGTAAGACCACTAGTGCTTTGAATATGTTCCATAACTGCTTTCAGCCAAAAGCACTCACGTGATGCTTCATGCAAGACAAGAATCTCAGCATGGTTCGAACAAGTCGCAACTAGTGTTTGCTTGGTAGACCTCCAAGATATAGCGATGTCTTTAATGGTAAAGACATAACCTATTTAAGAATGAGCCCTATGTGGGTTAAAAAAATATCCAATATTTGCGTAACTAACAAGGTAAGAATTAATCCCAGAAACATAGGGGGCGGCAACACTCAAAGATTCGTGGGTATAGAACAAGCCCAAATCCGTTGTACCCTTGAGGTAACGAAAAATGTCTTTAACACCATTCCAGTGTCTGTATGTAAGAGCATTATTGTATCTAGCCAAAAGATTAATAGTGAAAGAGATGCCAGGTCTAGTGCACTGAGTCAAGTGCAATAAAGCTCCAATTGCAATTAGGTAAGGAACTTCGGGTTCCAAAATCTCTTCTTCATCATCCTTAAGACGGAAGGGATCTCGTTTAGCATCTAGAGTTCGAACGACCATAGGAGTACTCGAAGGCTTCGTTTTATCCTCATTAAAACATCGCAACACCTTTTGGGTGTAGTTCAGTTGATGTACTAGAATTCCATCTGAACAATGCTTGATCTCCAAGTCGAGGCAGTATCGAGTTTTCCCAATATCTTTCATCTCAAATTCTAATTTCAAGTGTGCAGCAATTTCCTCAAGCTTTGCGGGAGTTTCAATGAGGTTCCTGTCGTCTACATAAACTGCAATGATTGCAAATCTAGAATGTGACTTCTTTATGAACATGCATAGGCATAATTCGTTGTTCACATAACCTTAACTTGTCAAATATTCACTCAGACGATTATACCACATCCGTCTGGATTGTTTCAATCCGTAGAACGACCTCCTCAGCCTAATTGAGAGAGTGTTCCTTGGTCTAGAACTATTTGAACCAGTCAATGGAAGTCATTTTGGAACTTTCATGTATATTTTCGTATCTAGATCCCCATAGAGATACGCGGTTACCACGTCCATAAGCTGCATGTTCAGTTTTTTAAAAACTACCAAACTAATAAGGTAGTAGAACATTATAACGTCCATTACGGGGGAATACGTTTCCTCGTCATCAATCCTAGAGCACTGAGAGAAGCCTTGCGCCACGAGGCGTTCTTTGTATTGCACTATTTCATTCTTTTCATTACGCTTCCTCACGAAAACCCACTTGTAGCCAACGGGCTTCACGGGTGGTGGTGTAGGAACAATAGGCCCAAACACTCTACATTTCACAAGTGAATTGAGTTCAACCTAGATTGCTTGTTTCCAGTTTGACCAATCTGTTCTACGTTGATATTCATATACGGAATGTGGTTTAATGTCATTGTTAAGCATAATGTCAGTAGCTACTATGTACAGAAATGCATCGTCGACGATCATCTAATTTCTATCCAAACCTCATGCAATATTGCATAGTGGATCGAAATCTCACAATTCTCGAGAGGCCGGGTTGTCTTATCTAAGACATCACTATAATATAGAATAACCTATACGTTGGAACGGATGAGTGAGCAATGATTAGATTCAAACTAGGGTCGCTAGTTGGTGCCATTTTCCTATTCCAGGGTTGTGAATCCTTTGAACCAAGGGGTCTGCCACACTTCAAGGTCGGAACAGATGATTGGCTAGCCGCCAATGTACCTTGTCACGTAAAACATGCAGCCTCCCCACTTCGGGGATGGTATGGCCTTCCCAGGCAGGTTGTGGATGTACATAAGGTACATCTATCCTTGCAGGTGCATTTGCAGCGAGTATATGTGATCTTGTCACCTTTGCTAGATCATTAAAAGCATCCGACATGCTTTGAGCAATGCTTTGAAGATCTATCATACATTGCACCTCAGTTTTAGACTGGGCAGTGCAGGGATCTAAATGAGACACGGTGGAAGCATACCACGACAATTCGCGACGTTCTACAAGAACATTAGCATGCTTATCTCCCCTAACAACAGGAAGACAATCTCATCAAAATGACAATCAGTAAAACGTGCGGTAAAGAGATCTTATGTCAAGGGTTCTAAATAGCGAACAATTGATGGCAAATCATAACCGACATAGATTCCCATTTTCTTTGTCGACCTATTTTCCTACTTAATGGCGGTGCTATTGGCATATAAATGACTCACCCAAACACCCGTAAATGCGAGACGTCAGGCTAGTATCCAGTGACCAACTATATTCGTATAAAGTTATACAAAGACATTAAGAACCATTGTCTTCAGTGTTTTTAATATGATATGATTATCTCGAATATCTCTAAAACTCAACAACATTATTTCGGAACGTGGAGAATAGAGTGTCTTCTTAATGGTTAAGATAGTACCATTAGACAACATGATACGAGCCTTTTTGTATCTTTCAATCAGGTTGGATGGGCTTGAGAGAGTTGTCAAAGGAGCTTTCTTGGGTATTAAGTTAGTAAAATAGTGTTGTTCACGCAAGATGGTGTGTGTGGTTGCACTATCTGCCAGACAACTAACTTCCCTACTAGACATACCTAGAAATAAATTGATTGAATTGGTCACATGTATAAATATAAGTCCATTCATTCAATCAAACAACTTGAGAACTAATATCCATCAAATAATCAATCCATAATTCAAAACAAACCAAAACCAAACAAATTATTCCAAAAACTTAGAAAAATTGTTCAAAATTAAACCATAAACCTAGAAAAATAGAAAAAAGGGGCCGGCCACTCCTAGTGATTTCGGCCATTAGGGTAAACACCCTAAAAGCATGTCTAATTTATTCATCCATGAGAGCTGACGCCCCCTGAAAATCCAATAACTCCATTGATGTAGTCGTATTTTCTGGATGATCCACATGTGCAAAGTTAGATGCACAACGGGAATGATACTTAGCAATAGCTTGAGGGATGCTCGGCATACACATGACCAATAATCAGTTGATCCACAGCGGTAGCACATGTCCATTTCAGTAAAAGTTAACTGAACCTGAGCTTTGCCCTTGTTCCTAATGTTCGGGGCCTTAGGGCAAGTGGTGGACGCTGCTGGATCACATTTCCTCACTTAGGTGTGGCATTCTGTTGACCTTAGGCCCGTGGCTTGCTGTCCATTGCCACAGCCATGACGGTTCTTTTGTCATTTGTGGCTGCTAGAATTGCATACGCTTCAGGCGCGGCGTTCAAGCTAGCAGGTCGAGCTTGATGATTCTTCATCAAAAGCTAGTTTTGTTTTTCAGTGAGAAGTAAAACAGAGATCTAATCCAAAAACTTGGTGAATTTATGTGCCCTATATTGTTGTTGCAGGACAATATTGGTGGCATGGAAAGTCGAATAGATATTTTCCAAGAGATCTGATTTGGTTAGTTCCACTTTACAGAATTTCAGCAGTGAACGAATCTACAAACTTCATATTTGTATTCATTCATGAACTTAAAGTCTTGGAAACGAAGATGCTACCAGTCGTTTCTTGCTTCAGGCAAGAAGATGTCATTCTGGTGATCGAAATGGTTGGCCAGAGCAAGCTAGAAGGTGTGTGGGTCCTCCTCAGCGAGGTACTTGGTCTGCAGTGCATCATGGATGTGTCTTCGAATGAAGATCATTACAATAGCTTTATGGGCTTCGTCAATAGGTTTGTCATCGGTAGGGGCCTCGATGGTGGCTCTAATACCTTTTGCAATCAGATGGAGCTTCACGCCTTGAACCCATTTCAGATAGTTTCTTCCGAAGACTTCTAAAGCGATGAAATCGAGCTTGTTCAAGTTCGACATGTCCCTAAAACAGAGGGTACAAAAAAAGCGTGATTAGTCATATGGTGATCCATAGACATATATCCTAGAACATACAGGTTCTATAGACATGTATTGGTTTAATTTATGCATGAAAACTACAGGTTTCATGTGGTATGTTTTGAATGAAAACTGGGTTTCAAAGGCACTAAATTTGAAACTACTGGTTCAATTTAGTTTTTATGAACGACTAGTTCATAAATGAGAGGTTTTTGCAAGAAACACAGAATGCAATGTGTTGACTTAAGTATAGTGGGTTTGAGTTTCTTCGGGAACTCAAGTGTGAGAGTTTCATTATTACGAAAGTATGTCAACGACTCAAAGTATAAAAATAAATTATTGAATCGTTAATGTCCAAAAGTGATATTTAAGGTCAATAATTTTGAATTCATTATCAGAATAATGGATTGGAGGTCACTTTTAATTAATTCAATAGATCGGGACCAAACAGGGTTGATCGTTGAAGCCAAATAATAGCATTCGGTCGAAAAATATAGCCCAAAAATGGGGCTCGGGATTGGCTGCAATATGCAGCCTATGGGTGGCTTCAGGCCGCGGCCGTATGGGTTTTGAAGCCCAGCAACAACTGCTGGCTTAATTGGGGCTGAGACCTTGGTGCAGGAAGCAAGCCCAACAAAGCTGGCTTGAGTGTTTGGGTCACGCTAGGCCCGACTGTGGCTAGGGCCGAGATCATTGGGCTGTGGCATAAGCCCAGCAACCAAAAAGGCCACGGCATGCAGGCCGGGGCAAGGGGGACGAAGCCCAGCATGGCTGCGGGCATGCGAGTGTGGGCAGGCGTCTTCGGGCCCATGGTGCAATCCAATCCAGGCCAAAGCCCAGCAGTGGTGCAGGGACAGCGAGCCCAATAGGCTGCTGCTCCACAGTGGTGGTGCGGCGGTGGTGCCGCATAATGCCTAACGCCATATGTTTTTTCAGCATGGTTAGGGTTTTATATACCCTAGATTTGCTTCTAATTTATGAATATGCTTTGACTCACAATTTCATATAGCAATTTAATTGCGTAATGCATGAAACAAATATATATATTGACAAATATATAAACATATACAATATATATATATATATATATAACGTAAGGAAAATATAAACATAGAAGGGTTCATGTATCATTGTAGGCCTATTTGATTGAAATAATCTAGGGTTTTAGAGAGAGAAGGGGCCGACGACAATTAGAGAGAAGAGAGAATGATTTAATTGTGAGGTGTGTTTGTATCATCCCATTGTGCCTTTATTTATAGTAATAGGATAGGCAATAACCTTTTCCTTTAGGATTACAACTCTTAATAAGTAATCAACTCCTAATAGGAATATAAGATACATTCTCATATCTACTAGGATTTGCACAATCACATTTCTATTCTAAATTTGACTGCAACACCTTCTAACTTTTATTTATTTATTTATTTCAATTTTACCTGTTTACTCTTTTATTTTCGTTTTATTCTGTCATCTTTTCTATTAGAGTACAATTGCCTTATACAATTTGTTTTTGACAGGTCGAAGGATATCATTCTCTTCCTCGCACCGATGGTTTATAAAAAGCCAAATTGAAACCAACATGGTTGGAGGAGCTTTGTTGAATTAGGAGGGGCCAAAGCAAAGAATTGTAGTCGAAAGCATATGTCCTCTTTTCTATTAAAAACTCACTGCGTATAATATTTGAAATTGTCTATAAAAAAAATTTTAGTGTTTCCAAATTTTAATATCAATATATTCATACGGTCCATACTTTTCTCAAGTATGAATGACCCAAAGATTCATAACTAAAAATTTGTAACTCGCCATGATTAAAATCAAAAACAAACTTTCGCATTACTTTTCTCAAGTATGAATGACCCAAAGATTTATAACTAAAAATTTGTAACTTGCCATGATTAAAATCAAAAACAAACTTTCGCACGAGAAATGCTAGTTTTTTTTATTAAGTGTGTGCATATATATATATACGTGGCTGTAAATAATGGAGCTAAACGAAACTAGCTTTCACAGCATGAAACTATACTTTTGTGTGTGTGTATTTATATATTTATTGTTTCCACTATTTCAAGTAAAGCATGTGTTTGGAGTTGATCAATCAAAACTACTTTTGAATTAGTATTGTGAAATTAGCTTCACAAATCCAATCCTACGAGATTTTTACATTTGCAATACTGCTTTATATACATGTGTCAATTGATTTCCCAGAAGGTGAATTTATATATATGTATCTGTACACATTTGGACAGGAGCAAGCTGGTTTTCATCTTGTCAAACTATACACATTGTTACATGTTAAAAAGGGATATATGATATTAGTTTGGCTACTAATTGATTAGTTTCAAATAGAAGAAAGGAGTAAGGAACAAACTACTTCACTTTTGATCAACCTGTAACTTGCATATATGGGTAAACATCCCAAATTTCTTTATTCTTCTAATGACTAATTATAAGTTGTTGTTATTTACATAATTAATATGGTTTACGGTTAAGAAAAGTAGGAAGTAGAAATTAGAGAGAGACTTGATGGCTCTTTCTATTTTGGTTAATCCTCATTGAGAAGTTACTGCCTACTTGATTACATGATTCCCATAGGTAGTTATGCCTGGTTAATCCGCATTGGGGAACTATCCTATTGGCAGCATGTCCATGGTCTCGCTTGATTAAACCGCATTGGGGGACCATGCGCACCCTAGGGATGGTCCTGCCTGGTTAATCCGCATAGGACCATATGCATTCTAGGGGTGACTTCCGCCTGGTTAATCCGTATTAGGCGGTCATTGCCTACTTGGTTAGATTAGATCCATAGGTGATCCTGCCTGGTTAATCCGCATTAGGGGATCACGCTATTAGATGGATGCTTATAGCTCCGCCTAGTTATTCTGTAATAGGGAACCATATGCATTCTTGAGTTGAATTCCATTGAGTGGTCTAAAATCCCAACCCTTGTTCTGTTCCGCTGAGTTAGTCCGGAACCTTTGATTCTTGTTAACAGAAATTACTTAGAAAAGACACTTGCTTTATCAAATTTTGTGAATCAATACTTGACTGTATTGGTTGATTAGCATAGTTTTATTATGATTGATTATTTTTAATGATTATAGAATTGTGTTGGAAAACTGTGTGATATGGCTGAATGACGAATGAAAATTCTGATTCTCATATGGTTTTGTTATGTAGACTAAAATCTAGTCAAACATACTCGTTAATGCCTCAAGAATCTCAGAGATTAGTATAGGGTGAACTACGAATGGTTTGATCCCGTCTTAACATAGACAGTCTAACACTGAAGTTAAATGCATCCATGAAATAAAAGGAAAGTTATTGCGTGGTGGAACCATCATATTTATATCCACTTGTCATGCTCTAATTGATTCTTAATGGTAAAATCCAATTTCTTTAGTGTCACAAAATAAGTTGGGTTTTTCTCTAACGTAATGCTAGGGAGACCAAAATTTTTAAATTAAATTATGTAAATCAAATGATGTGGATGTTGGTGGTTGGTAATTGGTGATTGGTGATTGAATTATTAGTTAAATATTAATTAACGTGTTTATTTTCGATTGATGACATATCTTTTGATTTGTAAATTTGATTTAAAATTTATTCTTCCTAATATTATCATTCTCTCTAAAGTCGGGCTGGAGTCCAATGCGCTTCAATTCTGACCCAAACGGACCACACCCGTCACCCATTTTGGTTTTTCAATCTATTCTATACTTGCTGACGGTTCACATCGTGGCAGTAAAAAAAATAACGAATGTGATTCGAAAGAATGATGAAAACTCAACTTTTCGATTCACATCTTTTGCAGCATGCCATGTGAAACTGTGCATGTGATTACACTATCATTATTCAGGGGAGAGAGAGAGAGAGAGAGAGAGAGAGAGAGAGAGAGAGGAGAGAGATAGCGTGATTATGTTGTGCTACTACGGAAGTGCTGATCAGATTCAGACCCACCGCAGCAAGAAATCCCAGAAAACAACTTCCTTCGAATATTAAATAACAATTTTTCCCACCAAAAAAATAAAAATTCCACTGAAAGCGAAAACCCCCAAAAATCCATAGCTGTAAAATCCATGTCCTTTAGCGCCAACTGATCTCATATCTTGTGGGGTTAAAATTTCAGTGATTTTTCGCTGTTGGGGTTCCTTGTCCTCTATCCCAAATCTAACCCTGCTGTTATTTTCTAGTTCTCGTCCTTTCTTCCTTCAAATTTTTATAAAACATTTTGATTGTACAGGACTCCCAAGTCGAGGCTTTAAGTTATTCCCTTTTCATACCTCCTTTTTACTGGCTCCTCTCTGCCATTTTTCTCATTTGTCCATCCATCCAAGCATCCATCTACGTCCACGTTCCATCAGACGATCACCTCAAAAACCCCGATTTCTGCTGCTCCTCCAGAAGCACATCAAACTTATATATTAACCTGTCTTTCTCTTACAGGATTTCTGACCCTTTAGTTTGTTTATTCACATCAATTTTCCCACTTAAACTTTCACAAGCCATTTCATTATTTTGTCCCTCCCTCACCTCCAAAATCTTCCTCTCCGCTTCCTCTTTAATGGGTTGCTTCCACTTCTACTCAATTTCCCTTATGTTTCTCTTGATTATGTGCCCAGCCCAGTTAAGATTTTGTACCCAATTGGCTGAAAGCAGAGCAATTCACAACAAAGTTGCCATTTCCCAGGTGGGTTTTTATCCAGTGGACTATAAGTTCAAAACTTTCTCAGAACTTTCATCAAACGCCTGTGATTTGAACCCAATGTGATAATTTTTTTGGTTGTTTTTTGTGTTGTTTGATTTGGGTAGGCAGGGAATGAAGAGAGTAAAGTGAATCTGAGAGGTCAGATAGGTTCGAGGCCTCCAAGGTGTGAGAGAAGGTGCAGCTCCTGTGGCCACTGCGAGGCAATTCAAATGCCTGAAAATCCCCAAGTAAATGCGGTAAAAGGCAGCAAAAACTCCTCCAAAGTTGTATCCAGCATTGCTTATGCCAGAGGAGATGAGAACTCCAGCAACTACAAGCCCATGAGTTGGAAGTGCAAGTGTGGCAGCTCCATCTTCAATCCCTAATCATGATTAGTTTGTTAATTATTTAATTAATTATGGTTTATTTTAGGTTGGGAAGGAGTTTACCCATTTTTGGATCCTGTAATTGGAATGTAACTCATATGATAATGATACTAACTCCAGAAAAAAGAAACTAAATATTTGGTTCCTTATGCTCTAAGTAATTTCAGCTCCCCTGTTTTTTTTTTTTTCAAGTTTTAACATTTTTGTAATTTTATTGATTAGCACTATAAATATGTACTAATGCAAATATCATCGTTTGGCGGGTTGACCCCTGATTTTCTTGTCCATTTCTTGTTGTTTGTATGATGGAAATGACAACTACTTTGCTGCTGTGGACCCTGATTTTTCATTCATTATGTTCACTTTAATTTTTTTTTTATTTTGGGTGAAAGTTATGGTATGGTGTACTTTTCTTAATCACCTTAACTAATCTAAATTGCTCTTAATTACCTTAATTAAGAGCATATCACTCGTAGCCAATGTATGTATGTACATGATATTTGATAATAATAAGGTTAATTTGATAGTTTGGCAGATATTTTTGTTAAATTCTACGTCTAGTTAAACTTCATGTTGGTCCATGCAACTTGTAATATTGGTTAACCTCTAATGCTTATAGTTTTTCTATTTTTATCTCTACTTGTAAGTAAAAAAATCTTAGGTTCGATGATGAGTTTGATATCAATCATTTTTCTTACTCCTTAGTGTAAATATATTATTGTAAAAAACATTTAAAACCATACATCGATTAATGAGCATAGTATAGTATAATGGAAATATGAGTTGGGTGGAAGTTGCATGCATGGAGGGTTGGCGACCTTGATTTCTCATGGATCGAATCTTTTGCGTCCAAAATGCGTGTAGCTTTTTTGTGGCTTCAGTCATTAATTGACGCATATTAAGTGTCTGACACAAAAGTTAAAGAAAGTTAAGTTTATAAATATGTGTCAGTCAATAATTGAGGCTGCAGAAATGCCACATTCATGTTAAACTCAGAACATTTTCTTAGGGCATTTCTTGGTTTGTTGTACGATGGAAAGTGACAATTACATTTGTATTATAATACTATGGCCTTGCTTTGTGCATGACTGTACTGAAAGGACAATACAATGCATGATTTTGTGAGATTTTACCTCTTCAATAAGCTACCGTTTCATCTTCCCAAGAGTTAGTATGGCATTTTACATAGATATAACATATGTAACGACTCGCCCATTCACCACTTTAAACTGGGAGGCAGATTGTTTGCCATCCTAATACGGTGCCTTCCTATGCCCTCCTATTTTATGCGGTCATGATTAAATCACGTCAACGTTTTATATTGATTTTTTTATAGAGATAATAAGATAAAAAACAATAGAAATATAAAATGTTGACGTGACTTAACCGTGATCGTACAAATAAGAGGGTATGGGGATGGCACCATAACAGGACCGGCAGATAATCTACCTCCCTTTAAACTGTGTTCTGCTCTGTGCTGCTCTCCAACTCCAAGTACACTTCCCATTTCCCAAAAATGCTCGCTCTCTAATTCTTTTTAATTAAACCCCTTTGTTTTTATGTTGACGTAAACTATGTTGTTAGTTTGCAGTTAATTGTTTATTTTTATTTTGGGAATTATTATTAACACTCCGAAAATCTCATTCTACACTCTAAACTTTTTATATTAGAAAAAAAAATACACTTGTGAGGAGTGTAAAATGAGATTTTTAGAGTGTCAATAACACTTCCCTTTATTTTTATTTTATTTTTTACTATTATTAGAGGAAGAGAGAGAGAGAGTCCAAAACTATTATAATAATTTAAAGAGTAATGCTAGGGAAACTAAATGTGACATCCCACATCGCCTAGGGAAGTGATCCTTATAATGCTAGGGAGACTAATTGTGACATCCCACATCGCCTAGGGGAGTAATCCTTATATGTATATTCCCATCTTTACCTAGCACGAGGCCTTTTGGGAGCTTACTGGCTTCGGGTTCCGTAGGAACTTCGAAGTTAAGCGAGAAGGGGGCTAGAGCAATCCCATGATGGGTGACCCACTGGGAAGTTGCTCATGAGTTCCCAAAAACAAAACCGTGAGGGAATGGTAAGCCAAAAGCGGACAATATCGTGCTACGGTAGTGGGGTCGGGCTTGAGAAGTGGTCCCGCCTGGGCCGGGATGTGACAATATGGTATCAGAGCCAATCCTTGGCCGGAAGTGTGCTGACGAGGACGTCGGCCCCCTAAGGGGGGCGGATTGTGACATCCCACATCACCTAGGGGAGTGATCCTTATATGTATATTCTCATCTTTACCTAGCACGAGGCATTTTGGAAGCTCACTGGCTTCGGGTTCCGTAGGAACTCCGAAGTTAAGCGAGAAGGGGGCTAGAGCAATCCCATGATGGGTGACCCACTGAGAAGTTGCTCGTGAGTTCCCAAAAACAAAATCGTGAGGGAATGGTAAGCCCAAAGCAGACAATATCGTGCTACGGTAGTGGGGTCGGGCCCGGGAAGTGGTCCCGCCTAGGCCGGGATGTGACACTAAATTTTGTAAACTAAATGACATGGAAATTGATAATTGAATTATTACTTAAACGTTGATAAACGTACTTATTTCCTATTGGTGACACATCATTTAGTTTTCAAATTTAGTTTATAAATTTTGGTAATCTTAACATTACTCTAATTTAAAGAATGGATAATTTTTTTAACCCTGGACGAATGAGTGGCTTTGTTTGCATTCTTAACTTGCCTACTAGAAAGGCCAAAAATTCTCAAATGCTTGGTATTTTAATAAAGGATGCTACTCTTGTCATATATTTGTACTATCATTTGTACCTACCTCTATCAGTGACGTGGTCAAATTGAAAAAGTTAAGGTTCCACCATAAAACTAGTTGTCAATATGGGGAGTAGCCAACTACTTATAAACACATGCAAGGTCCCTCATCTCATCAATGTGGGATTCATTCTCAACACACCCCCCTCATGTGTAGCGAATAATCCAGCTATACACGTGGACAATATAACTCGGGTGACGTGGAGTATGTGTGGTCGTATGGCTTCACATATGGAACAACCTTGCTCTGGTTGTTAGAATATGAGTATGAACATAACATTGAATCTGGTTATAGCGGTTCGAGTTTTGAGGGCTTAAGATTATACTAGGATGGTGTTTAATCACATGTTAATATAGATTGGATAGTTGAATCATATGCTGATTCTAATAGGAGAATAGTAAGTATAATATTTAGTATATAAACACTAACCACTACTCGTATTGATTCAACGCCCTATTCTTTGAGAGCACTTGATTATTGCTAAAGAGGAAAAGGTTAACTGTTACAAAGAACTTTCATGGCTTCATCATCTTCATATAATGCTGTAGGTATGTTCATTATTCGATCTTTGAAGTTATAAAATTGTTCTTGATTTTTGTTGTTCAATGGAATGTTTATGATCTATAACAAGATATGTGTATATGCATCTTACATGTGGTATCAGAGCCATGGGTGATTAGTGATGTTAAGTTCAAAAATTTTGTTTAAGAACTTTAGCAAGATCAAATCTGGAGTGTTCATCTAAGAACCGTCAAAACCCGAAAATTAGTAAAACTTGCATTTTAATTGGTTTTGATACAAACGGTGTCGTTTAGACTATATAGCCATTAACTCACCTTTGAAGTAAAAGTAACAATATGAGACTTGGAAAATCTTGGCTCTCCCTCTCTTCTTTCATTCTCTCTCACTCCTTCTTCGCTCACTCTCTCTAGAGGTTGCACGACTGTACACCATGACTTATATCAATCTATGATAATCGTAGAAAAACTTATCATAATCTTCAGTTCAGAGGTATGTACATAGATTTGAAATATTGTTGCAATCTAGATAATATGTTTTCTTTATTTGAACATGCTTGAGAAAGATAGCAAGATTAGAGTAATATGAATTATGAAATTTTTGATCATATACCTGATTCAGTAAATTTTCTTTATTTGAACATGCTTGAGAAAGATAACAAGATTAGAGTAATATGAATTATGAAATTTTCGATCATACCTGGTATTACTGAATCCCACTCAATGTCTTTCAATCTAATCATTTGTTTCCACTGCCAATTAAATACTGCATTAATTTAATCTGTGTAATTGGAAATTTGAATATGCAGATACATGTGATGCAAATTTTGGGTATCTTTTGAACATGAATATATGAATAATGTTCATGGTGAATTGTTTATTCTATATGTGTCTTCTTTTATATGATTGCAAGGCTATATATATGATTAAATTGGTTCATTGTATATGATTTGAGTGAAGTGGATAGAACTCAGGAATCTTATAAGATTCAAAGTGCTGATTTCATTGTTGCATTTTGCAGTCTCACTTAAATCAATAAATTTGGCATCTATGCCAATACTTACTGGTGAAAGCAACTATCAGAAGTGGAGGAGACAGATAAAATTGTTATTAACACTAAATGAGTATGACATTGCACTTGATACACCATAACCAGTGCCTCTCACATATAAAAGTACTAAAGCCGAGAAGACAGATTTTGAGAGGTGAAGGGCAAATAAGGTTGCACTTTCAATATTGGAAAGTGGAATGATTGACATTGTGCGTAGGGGTATTAAGAAGTGTGATCTTGCATTTGATTATATCAAGGCTATTGAAGGCAAATTTAAGGTATCAAAAAATGTTGAGATTGCTCAGCACGTGACTTTACTCACTAACTACAAGTTTGAAGGAAGAATTTCTATCATAGATCATATTATGAAGCTAACTGATGATGCTGAGAAACTTAATTCTATGGATGTCAAAATATTGAAAAACAAATGGTGTTCATGATCTTGGAAGCTTTGCTTCAGAAATCAGCCAACTCAAAAGTCTCTTACAATACTCAAGACAAATATGGGATAGTGGATGAGCTTATAATCCAGTGTGTACAAGAAGAAATTCATCAAAAGTAGGAGAGAAACAAAGGAAGTTGAATCTGTCAACTATGTGCAAGTTGCTAAGGGGAAGAACTTCAATTTTGGTAAATTTTCTAAATCCAAGCCTAATGATAAAACTGTTGTGCTTGCTAAGAATTTCAATTCCTCTAAGTCTAACCATTTTAAAGTGAAGACTAAAAACATAGAAAAGGTTAGATGCCATCATTGTAAGACTAAGGGTCACTATAGAAAAAATTGTGAAATTTTTAAGGATTGGTTAAGGCTTAAAGGAAAGGCTGATGTTTATGTTTGTGAGGAATCAAATTTCCAGGCAATTGTACAACAGCCACTAACATTTCCTTAATACTAGTACCTATACGCAGCGACCTCATGCAGAACTCCTAGTTTCATAAGCTTCAACAAGACAATCAATTTGACCACAAAGTTTTGTAGCACCTCCAATTTTTTCCCTTTCTTATCAACCTTCTTCTTTTGCAATTCTCATTGATAAGCTGCTCTTTTTTTTCCCTTTGTACTAGCTTGCCTTAGATCTTGCATAGTCTCAATTTCTTCCTCATAATCTGAATCAATTTGTCCTATAGATTCATTTCTTGTCTCTAGTGGTAGTACTCCAGATGAAGGTGCCCATGCATGTTCACCGGTAGCAACTGTACTCGAGGACATCCTATCCAACTTGTCCTCCATCTCAGGACTAATGCCCTTTTTTTCGCAATTTTCATATTCTTTGTTTATCTACAAGTAAGAAAGAATATGGTTAATACATATTGCATGATATCATAATACATACTAAACGATAAATACACAAACCTGAATTTTATTATTTCATCACTCATCAGAGGCATCAACAGTACCCTTACTCGAATTCCACCCTAGGCCAGTTTCTTTACCAACTAACTCTTTCCACGACTTCCATTGATTTTTAAGTGCATCTGACTTATTTTTCAGTTGCACTCTTTCATAATCATGCCCTGTCTCTGCCTTGAAGTTAGCTCTAATATTTGCATATCCTTCTTCGTTAAAGTGAGTACTCGGACGATTTCCGGCCTCAACCTCTTAATGCAAACATCACAAAATATAGATATAATGTGGGCACTCTATTTGAAGGATTTGACGAAGATGCTCCCTTCTTTGCCATCGATACCAACTATTGATTTGTATATATACATACATACATACATATATATATACATATACACACACACACACATATTAAAACAATAACAAATGATATTGTAATATAACCAAGAACAACAACAGCAAGAACAACAACAGAATCCAACAACAATTCACAAAACAATAGCAATAACAACAACAGTAAGAACAACAACAGAAGATTGGTAGGAGGTAAACTAACTGAATCATTGAGAGAATAATTGCCAACAAATAAGGATGGATGTCCAGATTATCATTGAACTCCAGAGTTGACCCTTCTACACAAGACTTATGTTTGGTACTGAGCATGAAGAAATATTTGACCAGATAATTCAATACCACATGAACATTAGTATTCTGAATAAACAATCTACTACATGGAACTCATCCAGCCAAGTGACACAAGTGTGGACTGCACATTCGATATAGAAAACATTAAGCACTAACAACAACGCTCCTACAAAAACGACTGGTTCCTCCTATGAGAACCATTGTCCAAGTAACATTTTTCAAGTTTCAAATTGGCCCATTCTGAAATTTAGTATAAAATGTTATGTTATCACTTATATCCTTAAGGAATCTAGACCTTCTACCATGATAGATCTAAACACTTGCATTCCAATTAAATTCAAAATATGTATATTTAAAGTTTATTATGTCGTAACAGGAAAATGAAATGTAACCCAAGAACCTCCACCAACTAGAGACCACACCACATCTAAGTTACACCACAATCTCATAGATAGTACTTTGCATCATTTTTGGATGACTGTCATGATAAAAATATATATAAATCGATAAAGGAACCAAATCTAACCATATTTTTCTACAAATAAACAAAAATTAGACAAATAAAATTAGCATAAATCATGAAAAGAATGAAAAAGGACATTAATCAGCCTAAACCAAAAACTCTGAACCAAAAACTCAAACCTAGTACTAATTAAAAAGAATAACATAAATGAAGAATTCAGAAGAAAAAAAAAATAAAACACGATAGCAGACTGAGAGAGAGATAAGATACGAGTACTGACTTGGAGGTTGGAGTTTCAAAAAAGACTGCGAGAGCTTGAAGAAGACGATGAAACGGCGTCGTAGAGGTGTGTGCTGAATCACAAGAGATGAGGGAATGGCTCATGACAAATTAGAAGCAGAGTTCACATATTAGAAGTAGAGTAGAGTTTTATAGGAAATTACCCTTTCTTAGATACCTAAACCCTAAGATAAATCAGAAGTAGACCTTCTAAAAAAAATGAATAGAGATGTAATCAAACTTCTTTCTCAATTTTTCTTGTTTCCTCCACAAACCCTAATTTTTTCCCAATTAAACTTTTCCACAAACCATATCACCTTGCCCAATTAATTTTTTTCCCGACCCTCCATCCCCAATTTTTTTTCCCTACACCCATACACTCATCCCTTTACCCCTCTTTCCCTCTCACTCTCCTATCCCCAAATTTAAAAATCCAAACAAATAATAATGAAATTTTAGAGAAGAGAAGCTTACCAAAGGAAGGACGCCGAGCCGGAGAAACCTAAAGAACGAGAAAGATCGCTGGTTTTTGGAACGAGAGAGATCGCTGATTTTCTGGTTCGGGTATTGCGAGAGCGTGCTAAAGGCGAGAGCTGAAAGTGTGAGAAAAGAAGGGCAATTTTGGATTATTGAAACATTCATTAAAACTTACTGTTCACCCGCGTTTTTGAAAATAAGCTGGTTTTGGTATTTTTTTGTACTTTACAAAACCAATTTTGTTCAATGTTCTCTTCATCTTTCATTGCCATTTCTGATCTTGCAAGCAGGTCTAGGTTTGAGCCTTGCTAGGGTTTGGGTGCTATACCCACTCATCGTTGAAGCTTCAATTTCCATTTAAATTTTTCCCTGTTGAGTTAGACTCTCTGCTAAAAGCTTCTAATTCATCCTTTATTTCTTTTTTTCAATTGGGCAAAATTTTTGATGGATTTATGTATTTTTTTTTCCCGTTGAATTCGAACTCGAATCTGAATTATGGATTCAGAAAAGACAAATTGATGAATTTTTTTATTTGCGTGTATGTCGGTCCTGTCACCGCATGATTTGATAATCCAACCGCGAAGCTAATCGTTTCTGTATGTTTTTGGGGTTGCAGACCTGGACTGTCGAATGGAGAGGATGAAAAGCAACTGCAAGAAAGCAGCAATGGAGACACGGCAGCAACATATTCAAGTCGACCTGGGTAATCTCATGGCCTTTGACCCTCATGACAGCTTCCCCTCCATCCCCTTCTCTAAGTTATTCTTCTTTACTTATTCAATATATCTCTATTTTTTGGTAATATTTTTGTATACTTATGGGCTTTTTGAAATGATTGCTTTTGAGAAATTAATTGAAAATTTACTTTTGGAAATTGGGATTTTATTTGGAGTAAAGTGGCAGTCTTTAAGTGAAATAGTGATTTTTTCACACTATGCTGATGGGTTTTTGTGCAGTGGGTGAAATTCTGATTTGTTTTTTTTTTTTTTCATGGTATTTAGGGAGGAATTAATGAAGGAATGTATAACGAAGGGACCGAGTTGGTTTAAGCTATTGCGAATAGTCTTTTAAAAAAACATCACAGGTACTTCCAGATTTAGAGAACAACTAAACCTCTATTTGTTTCCTATAATTGTAAACTCAATTTGCAATGTGAAATCCTGATACTCATAGGTGGTCTGATGTCCCCAAGTTGATTGTAAGCTGTCTTTTAAAATGTATCGTTTTTGGAATAAAAAGTAAATAAATTCCGTCTGCTGGTCATAACAATGTCTACTAAGTTCATGAAGAATATTGTTTACAATTTATTAAAAAAATGTTATATGCTCTTACAATACAAGAAAGGCTATTCTCACAAAATGTATCAATTAATGTGCTATTTTAAACTATGCAGCTTTTCCAAATGCACAGAGCCTTTAAAAATACTGCCACCCTCTTCAAAACAAGCCAGTAAAGCTCAAATCTTGCAGACAGCAAAGAAGGTAACAATTGAAGAGTTGGCTTTTTTATATCCAGATTTCTACAAGGTATTTAATCTGTTTATCTTTTGTTAAAAAAGTTGAATGCATGTTGACACATTTGGTTAAAAATATCAATATTATTAATCCTGTTTATACAAGTCTTTGTTTAATTGTTTTACAGTACAAAACCTTTCTCTGCAAAGCATCTGTCAAGCAGTTTGACACACACTACGATTGCTGGTACAGTGCTTGCCTAAACTGTGCCAAACAAATGCACAAAGATCAAACAACTGGGCAATTGATTTGCCAAAAACATGCAAACCAGCTGCCAACTCCTTGGTATTTTTTAACATGTTATGATTTTATCACCAATTGCACAAAATATTTCTTCCATTTCTTCTTTCTTGCCTGTGCCTCAAATAATTTGTTCAAATTCTTTTCTTCCGTAAGTTTTCATTCTTCTTTTTCACTTCATGTCAATTGATCTTCAAAATGTCTTGATCAGAAAGAGTAAACACTAAACAGTTTTTCTCAACATGTTTTCTTTGGCTTTGTTTAAGAAATATATCTCTGATGTTCAATCTTATCTAACTTAAACTTTTACAAGTACAAACTAAACTTGGTCCTTGAGGACGAAACCGTTGAAATGAATGCTTTAATTATTGGCAAATCTGGTGAGAAGCTTTTTGGCACAACCTGCAGAGATTTAGTGCTCAATCCAAGACTGGTGGATCAACATCAAGTGCCAAAAGAATTTCTTAGACTGATAGGGCAGAAGAAGATTTTTCATTTACGGTTTGGAACTAGGAAAAACATGTTAAACACGAATGATGTCTTGATTTACAACGTTTCAGAATATTCAACCATGGAACTAGCAACTCCACAGAGCTTGCTAAAATACATCACAGTGTCATCAACTACAGTTCATCTTCTGCTTCGCCGCCCGACAGAAGTGCTCAGTCATACAAAAGAAAAAGGGAATCGGTCAGAAGATGTCTTTTTGCCAGTTCTGACCAAAGGTCATTCCTAATTGTATAATTTTTTTTTACCAATGTCCAAATCTTAAACTATCGCATGCTCATGTTTGCCGATCTTTGTCACCAATTTCAAACGGTGATGTAGAAGATATCTCAGAAGAAAATGTGTAGGACTTTGACCAAGTTCCTATCAAGCTTTTGAAAAAAAAAAAGTCGTCTCCAACCGCTGCAAAAACAGATTCCGGTTCTTCCAAAAAAGATAGGTAACTACTCTTTATACTTGCTTTTTGTACAAGTTTTAATTTATCTGTATACAAATTTATTCTCATTTTTCAATTGTTTAAGAAGCTGTCTATCAAACTTACTACAGTCGAAATTTAAGATTCTTAGCACATGCTTTGTTTTGAATTGGTATCCTATTGTTCATTTAATTTTCCTCGAAAGCATTTTATCTGTTTTTGCCTTAACTGAAAAATAGTTGCCAAATGTTGTAATCTCACTGTCTTTTTCCAGCTTCTTACTTGAAACAACTCCTACTTATATTGTTTATTTCAGATCATTATCAACTTTCTCCTGTCCGTTCTGCTGCACAAAGAACGTTGAATCTTCCTTTTGAACAGAAGTTACCTTCGCACCTCTGAACTATGTGCATCGAACAATGTTTCTCTTATTTTTTGGTATGTAAATAACTCTTTCTAATCTATGTTCCAGCATTTTCCAATGCTCTCTGTCTAAATGCTGGCAAAAATGTGTAGTCTAGGTTGACCAATATTTTATGCGTGTACATAGTCCAGCATTTTCTAATCTTTTGTGTACAAATGCTTGTCCCAGTTGAAAATTGGGTGAAAGCAATGAACCGCAGTGAATGATTACAGTGTTTTGTATATCTAAATTTATTTTATTGTTTTCGTCGACTATCTCTGCGTTTTTCAAGCATAGTAATCAACACAGTTTTTATTCCTGCTGCACCGCGCGGGCAGCATTGCCTAAGTCAATTCTATATGGCAGTTCTTAAATGCTAAAGGTAGAATTCATATTTTTATTTATTTTTTTCTTTCGGGTTGAAGGAGTTACATTGCTAAGTGGATTATACTTTATGTGTACCATATTTCAGGGAAAGCTTAGGCATTGTTTGGCACACCCTATAAGGCACCGGATAGTACTAATAATACGGAATACGGTGTTTGGTGTCCATTTGGATTAAATAGTCCAGCCCCACCTCCTTTATCCGACTGATCCCCACTTAGTTATACCGCCCAAAACTATGGTATTATTTAGTTGAGTACACGCCTCTCTTTGTTCCGCCCTCCTGCAACTTCTCCTCCTCCTTTGATCACTGCGAACAGCGTAAGCAGTGGAAAGAGGAGAGTCGCGATCGATTGACGAAACTCAAATGGTTTTAGCCGTCCTGCAGCAAAGGCGGTAGTAACCGAGATTATCTTCTCTGCGTTTCCCTTCGCCGCGGCTGATGCACATTGTTGTTCCGATACTTCGATGGCTGCAGCATTCCCGTTTTGGCTTCCGTTTGACATCGGCGGTGATGCTTCAAATGACAGAGAGGTGGAGATTTAAGAGGCTTCGGTGTAGGACTCGATGAGAGAGAGGACACGAACGGGCTTTAGGGTCTGCTTCTACATCTGAGGGAGTTGATGGTCCTTGTAGAGTGCCCGTCTCCATTTCATTTTGCTCCGGGAATGGGAGAAGCAAAGTGCTTCTTTTCTGCAAAGTGAAGAAACAACAGTATAAATATTTTGAATTCCATTAATCATCAAAGTGCTTTATTTTGAATTCCATAATATTTCTGCAAAGTGCTTTTCTTCTATTAATCATCAATTTTTTATCTTAAAAGTATTAATATTTTGAATTCCTCTTATCCTGCATAATACCAAACACATTATAAATAATACGGTTATAAGTCCGATACTGCACCAAACGCCCGACTAATTTAGTCAGTACTATCCGGTGACTATTTATTCTATCTGATAGAAATAGTCAGTACAGTTCAAGCTGCCAAACGAAACCTTAAATCCAAAGGATTACTTAGTAAGGGTACTAATTATCTTCTTCCTTGAAAACCCTTTTTTCCCTATTCCTTGCATTTGGAATTCAATTGCAAGTTGGTGTAATGAAGCATACATTTATTTGTTAATCTTTTATAATCCAGATGTAAGTTTTCCGAAAAAAATCATAATCCAATGTCCAAATTGCCCCCCCCCCCCATTATAAATGGGTTTTTGCCCCTCCCAAGTTAGTTTGTCTTTATAATTATAATGGAATTCTACTGTCGTTTCCAATGTTGGTTCACTGAAAAAATTTTCTGAATAATTGCTTTAATAACTTTCTGTAACTTTTCAAGTCATCGTGATTGCGATCATGACCCGATAAATGCACAATGTTTCCGATGTTGGTTTGCCTAAAAATATTTTCTGGATAATTGCTTTAATAACTTTCTGTAACTTTTCAAGTCACCTTGATTGCAATCACGACCTGGTAAATGCGCAATGTTTAGTGAGTCGTATTTCATAATCATTCGGAAAGGATATATAACCACTCATGCACATTGCACGCTCAAAGGATGCATAATGTCATGCACACTTCATGCTCAAAGGATGCACATGTCATGCACATTGCATGCTCAGCAGATGCACATGATATGCACATTGCATACTGAAAAGATGCACATTGCAAGATAAACACCGATCCCTTAAGTATAAACACTGTGAAGTGTGAAACACAACCCTTTTGACATGAATTGAGATAATTACCCTTGACAAATCAAAATACTAGCATTTCCTTAAACTATCAAGTTTTTCAAGTTTAGGAGTGTTATTTACGTACAGCAAGCATCCCAAAAGATTCACAGCTATCACATTCCATTTATTAGCCGAATGGAATACACAGCACAATACAGCCGATTTTTTTCAAGTTTGAGCACGCACATTGTGGAGCCAAAAATAATCACAAGATAACATGTAGATTTTTAGATATAAAAGGATAAAAATACCCTTGAGTTATATCGGGATTCCTACTCGCGAGTAGTGGACAATCATCCCTCAACCAAGTCAAAAGTGCCCAAAATAGGTAACAATTCAAAACCTATTTCATCCATCCTCATCAAATCCTCTCCACAGGATAACTCCCAAATCTTTTCTTTTTCATTATATTAATTGACTAATTAATTAGTTAACTATTCAATTATACCCAATTAAACACAAATCAAGAACCTAGCCCACAAAGAGAGCCAAGTGGCCGGTCCTCTCTGACCCAAGGAGGCTGGCCACACCCTTATAAAGGCCTCTCATTCTCTCCAAAACGCAATGCCAATTCTCTTGCTAGACTCTCTAAATTCTCCAAACACTTTTTCCTCAAAATTCTAACTTTGGCATCGGAGGTTCTTCAGTCAAAGCCCCCCTCCCCCAAAATTCATCATGGACGCGCGAGGTTCTTAGCCTTAACCTAAGGTGTTATTTGTTTTGTAGGTGCAATTTTGTTCAAGAACAAGAAGGAAAAAATTTGCATCCACACACGTCATAAAAACTACTCACTCCGTCTCGGCTGGTTCCCAAGGTTAGCGTCCAGTCTCTCTGCCCTGGATTGAGGTTGTGCCCTTTGGAATAGTAAATAAATTCATCACATTCCCCCGGTGAAATTTCTTTGTGTTCAATGCCGTACCTCTTTGTTTTTAGCATCAAAAGTTGCAACAGAATTTGAAGAACGCCGTCGTTGAAATTGTACAGAATTTGAAGGGGGAAATGTAGAAAACACTAAGCATTTTGCGTGTCAAGCTTCTCCTAATATTTATTGCCAACACTATCAACACCTACGAGCCTTGCCCCAATATTGTGGATCTTAGTTTGCCTAAAACAATCAAATAAAATTTGTTAGATACACTAGAGAAACAAGAATGACAAATGCACCACTCGAATTCACAAAATAATGCACCCAAGGTTTTCTTGTCAAATGCACGTTCCCATTTTTCCAGTGCAACCATACTTAATAGTCAACACTGGACATTACATAATCAAGTTACAAAATATTAGTTCTCCAAGGCCCATGACAAATGCACCCAAACGAGAAATTTGAATGTAATTGAAGTTACAAATCCAAGACCTAACATGTATATGGAAGTTGAAAGGTCAGATATACATTATAAAACTAAAACAAAACAGAATCACTGAAAATGTATGTTTTGACAAGAAACTAAGCATATAGTACACATGGTGTACATATCATGAGCATATCGTGTGCATATCATGTGCATGTCGCGTACATACAGTGTATATAGTGCGTATTTACATATTTGGTACTCTTCGCATTAAGGTAGTTTAGGGCATTGTAGGCGCTCAAGATAACAAGGATACATAGTCCTCGTTTATTATCATATAATAGTTAGCAAATACATTGCACAACTATATTACATTGCTTAACATTCTAGTAGTTGTTGACAATGGCGAAGCCAGGATTTGCGGAGGGGAGGGGCGAAACTCAAAAGAGTGCAAAGTTCAATCGAAGCAGTTGCTTTCACATTGGAGAGTGCAAAGTTTTGAGTCATTATTCATAGCAGAAAATAGTCTCTCCATCAAAGCGGTTGTAAGCAATAATATCAAAGCCAATAAATTGGCTACGATTAGATCCTCTTGAAATATTAGGCACTAGTCAAATAACAGACTAGAACCTAGTAGCTAGGTGCCTACTGCCTAAGCGAGATCTAGGCAGGAGCTTAGTGATGGATTTAAACTATCGTAAAATAAGCATTAAACAATATTTACATTGTTTTTAAACAGTAATACAATATTTATAAATAATGTGAGAGTTTAAGATAAATACGATGAGAGTCTTAAAAGAGAAAATAAAAATACATACAAAAATAATAAAAAATAATAATAAATGAAGGAAATGGGTTAATAAACCACAAAAAAAAAAAAAAAAAAAGGTGGGGCCAGACGCAAACCAACCC
Source organism: Pyrus x bretschneideri (assembly GCF_019419815.1). Lineage (NCBI taxonomy): Eukaryota > Viridiplantae > Streptophyta > Magnoliopsida > Rosales > Rosaceae > Pyrus > Pyrus x bretschneideri. The sequence continues at coordinate 2,575,475 of NW_025999820.1, read as the reverse complement.
CTTTAAACCCAATATACCAAATTTAAAAGTTTAAAACAATCTCAACTTTTGCTATCTTCGTAACCAAATGCAAACCAACCCCCAATACCAAACAGAACTCTTCATCTCTGATGTCTGCTAATCTCCATGCCATGGCTATGGTTTCTTCTTCAGCCCATCTTCTTTCTTCCATCTTCTCTCTCCCCCCCCTCCCCCGCCCGCCCTAACCTCTCCTCCATCTTCGTCATTCCTTTGCAAATCCAACCAAAATATCGCTCTTCCTCTGCAAATTTGACCAAGACAGTGGAGGGGCTGAACCAACGTTCCTAGGCGTGTTTTCCGGCGAGGGGAGGGGCGGCTACCACTCCTCACCCCGCTACGCCACAACACTACATCTACTATGGCTAATTGACCACAGACGTATAAAGTCCGTTATAAAAATTCAAATTTAACCAAACATTTGAAGTTCGTGGTAAATAATTATTATAACAACGGGCATAAACAAACCCGTGGTTGAAATGGTTAAAATAACAACGCGAGTTTAAAGCCCATTGTAATTTAGCTAAATATTACCACGAGGAAAGCCCGTGGTTGCAAAAGGTTTTAACAACAATGCCTTTTTAATTGTATGACGGACTGTAATTGTTATCTTTGTAATTTAAATTTTTTATTTTTTAATCAACTAGAATCTCTAATCTCTAATCTCTAATATTAGAAAGCCATAAATCAAGTTTGATGTCTCAAGGCTTCACTAAAAATAATTAGACTAAAAAGCCCCTTAGACCATCTCCAATGGTTGGGCTAAAAGCCAAATTTTTTAGCTCGGAAAATTTAGCTTTTAGCCCAGAAACAGCTTTTCTGCTCCAACCGTTCTAGCCTAAAATTTTAGCCCAGGATTATTAAAGAATGAACTTCGGCTATTTTTTTTGTTAAATTAAATTTTTTTTAAAAAAATTAAATATGTAGACTATCGTAAATTAATTTTATGAACATTTTAATCTAAAATAATTTAAATTCCGATAAATATTAGGTGGAGTCTACTTTGATTTCTGGGCTAAATTTTGGGGGGAATTTGGCATTGGTTTAGCATTTAGCATTTAGCCCAAAATTTCCCCTTGGGTTGGAGTGGGTTTGGGGGAAAATTTTGGGGGGTAATTCGGCTTTTAGCCCACCATTGGAGTTGGTCTTAAACAAAAAAACCCAAAACTGGCTGAAAATAATAGAATCAAATTCTCATGGGTAATTTTGTCATAAAAAATTAAAAAAAAACAATTTTTTTTAAAGGACTAAATAAAATGGATTAAAGCCATGTGGGTTATGTTAGAGTATAAGGTTGATTAGATTGTGACAAGTGTCAATTGTAAAAGAGTGCCATGTGTCAGTTTGTTATTGAGGTAGAACAACTTGTAGTCATTCAATACAACATAGATTGATAACTCAATTACTATTTTCTCTCTCTATTTTCTTGTACATTCTTTCTCTCTCTAAGATTTCTTAGCTTCGTTGATATGGTATCTTCGTTGACTAAGGTTAACACCGTCGATTAACGATCTTTTGCTTCCGTTCATTCATCCATTCTCTGATAGTTGTTGTAGTCGTTACTGATTCAACTTGGTTGTGGTTGTCTTAAATGACTGATTTTCCAGTTGTCGAAGACTCGAAGCTTGTTGATATGTGGTGAAACCCTAGAAATTTTGAGGATTTTTGCAGCTTGTTGTTGTGATTGTAGTTCTGGCTGCTCGCGATACTAAGGTGATATCTCTCCTTATTTGATTCTACAGAAATTGTTGTTTCTTGTTCATCTGCTGTCTAAAATCTTCGTATTTGGAGATCGTTTTGTGAATCATTGTTAAAATTCTTCAAGATTTGTGTAAATTCTTGTCAAGATTCTTCAAGATTTGTGTTCGATTGTTTGGAAATGGTTACCCTTAATCAGTTGGCTCTCACTCAGTCACCGATTTCTTCTCTAATTCCCAATGTAGGAAACATTGTCACTGTGAAACTTGATGATTCTAACCATGTGACTTGGAATTTCCAAATGGAATTAATATTGGATGGAAATGGAATTCTAGGTTTTCTTGATAGTTCAATTCCTTGTCCAGCAAGATTTGATAACTCTGATTCGGATCATGAAGCTGTTGATGATCCACTTACTTTGTCTGATGCTTATGAAGTGTCTAAGATTCATGATAAAGCTTTGATGACTCTCATCACTGCTACTCTGTCCACCGTTGCTTTGTCATGTGTGATTGGTTGCAAAAGTTATAAGGAAATGTGGGCTAATCTTCGTGAAAGGTTTGCTAATGTCATTAGAACTAGCATTGTACAAATGAAGATTGATCTTCAAAACATAAAGAAGGGGTCTTAATCAATGGATGGTTATCTTCAACGAATTAAGGATGCTAAAGATCAATTAGCTACTGTTGGAGTACTTATTTCTGATAAAGATATTGCAATTGTTGCTTTAAGGGATCTCCCTCCTGAGTTTAATACAATTAAGGCTGTCATTCGTGGACGTGAAAATTTCTTGTCCTTGAAAGAACCAAGGTCACAGTTAAGGGCTGAGGAAGCCACATTGGGGGAAGTTCATAAGTCAGTCTTGTCATGTCTGCAATGCTTGCTCATACTTCTGGAACTGTTTATGAAGCTGGTGGTTCATCTGGAACAAAAACATTTAACTCAATCTTGGTGGTTTTCTGGAGATCAAACAGGTTTAATGATGACTCATGTTCAGACTGCTACCCAGTTTCAACAATTACCCTTACCTTCTCCGTTTCAACAATTACCATTTCCTGGACATTTTGCTTTTGTGTGTCAAACTGGCTCTGACATTTATAACAATTTCAGAGGAAACAATTACAAACCAAAGGGTAAAGGCAAAAAGTTCTTTTCTGGTGGAAATCAATACTCTTCGCAACCTGTTTCTAGTAATACTTCTATTTCACAACAGCATCAAGCTATGTTTCAACAACCATGACAGCAATTACAGGCAAATCAGGGAAACCAATCACTTCAAATTTGTCAAATCTGTGATAGGAAGGGTCATTCAGCAATAAACTGTTTTCAACATAGCTGCCAAATTTGTCATAAAGTGGGCCACACTGCTGGCACTTGTTTTGATAAAAAACAATTCTTCTTCTCAAGGTCAAGCCTACCTCTCTTCACAGAACTATCAACCATTCTCAGAATTATCAACAGTATCCTCAACAGTTTCAGGTTCCTCATTCTTCTGTGTATCAGAATGGTCAGAACTCAAGCATGCCTTTCATGTCATATTCATCACGTCCTATAATGCACTCTAATACATATTCTGCACTTGCTATGCCTACTCAGTCCCAAACACTAATTGCCATGAATGCTCGTACTAATGCCACTCCATCTGCACCTCAGTAAGAAAAGGTTTGTTGACTTTGGAGCAACAAATCACATGACACCGGATTTGTCTAATCTTCAAATGGCAGCTTCGTATCCTTCCACAGAAACTATCACTGGTGTTGGTGGTGAAGGTTTAAACATTGCTCATATTGGCAACTCTCAACTTTCCACTCCAACTCATAATTTTCGATTAAATTTTGTATTTCAAGTAGCTTGATTGTCACAGCATTTATTATCTATGCATCAATTGTGCAAAGATAATAATTGCAAATGTATTGTTGATGAGTTCTCTATATGTATACAGGACAAGGTCACCAAGAGAATAGTATTCCAAGGACTGAGTAATAATGTTGTCTATCCACTTCTTGTGATTAAGTAACCAAAAGCCTTTCAAGCAGCATATCTTGGTAAAAAGGTTTCTTGTACCCTGTGGCGTTGTCGTTTAGGTCACCCTACCAATCTAGTAGTCAAAGCAGCCCTTGATAAATCTTCAATTGATTTCAGTTGTAATTCTCCTTCTTAGATTTGTAATTCCTGTTTACATGGAAAGTTTACCAAACTTCCATTTCCTCCATATGCACCAAAGTTTGTCATTCCTTTGAGGTTATACATACAGATGTATGGGGCCCTGCTCCTTGTTTGTTAATAGAGGGCTATAGGTACTATGTGTCCTTTATCGATGAATGTACTTGATACACTTGGATTTTTCCCATCATCAATAAAGCTGCTATCTTTGGTATCTTTGTAGAGTTTCAAGCCTTTATTTCTAATTTTTTTGCTGCCCAAGTTAAAATTTTGCAAAGTGATGGTGGTGGAGAGTATATAAGCAATATTTTTCAAACTTTTCTTAGGGATAAAGGCATTTTACATCAGAAATCCTGCCCTTACACCCCTGAGCAAAATGGGTTAGCTGAACGGAAAAATTGCCATGTTGTTGAAACAGCCATAACCTTACTTCACCAAGCCTCTTTGCCATCCAAATTTTGGTACCATGCTTGTGCAACGGCCACCTATCTTATCAATAGGTTGCCTACCCCTATCTTAAAGATGCAGTCTCCTTTTGAAGCTTTATATCACTCTCCACCTAGGCTAGATCATTTAAAGGTCTTTGGCTGTGCATGCTACCCTTCTCTGAAACCTTATAGAACAAATAAGCTTGAACCCAAGACTACTATGTGTATTTTCTTAGGATATGCAGTGCAATACAAGGGATATATGTGTTATTCTATCAAAGATAACAATTGATTGTGTCCAGGCATGTATTGTTTGATGAAACACAATTTCCTCCCCCACAAACAATCACTCCTACTGTGTCTTCATTATCCATCTCTTCTACTTCCACACCTACTGTTATTCACCCCAATACTTTTGTGCATTCTTCCTATAATACCAATAGCTTTACCACTTGCTTGTGTACCCCCTTCCAATGCTCCTATCCCTAGTGTTACTCAGTCATTCTCTCTCAGAAATGGTGATCTTGTCTCCACTGCTTCCACACGTTTTGAGACAGCAACTCCATCAAATATTGAGATGGCAACTTCATATTTATAATATTCTGAGCTACATCCAGACATTACCACATCTCAACTTTCAACATTACAAATGGTGTCATTTCCTCCTCATAATTCTCATCTTATGCAGACTAGATCAAAGTCTGGGATTTTTACGAAGAAGCAGGCCTACATTGCTACCAAGTCTAATTCTAACATAGAACCAAAATCTTTTACTGCCGCTTCCAAATTTATCCAGTGGAAAATTCCTATGATGGAAGAAATGGATGCTTTCTTACAACAAAAGACTTGGAAACTTGTTCCACTTCCTCCAAGTAAAAATCTGGTTGGCTGCAAATGGATTTATAAAATCAAGAAGAATCTGGATGGTTCAATTGCAAGACACAAGGCTCAGTTAGTGGTAAAGGGATTTTCTCATGAAGCTGGTTTGGATTATTATGAAACTTTCAATCCCGTGGTCAAGCCATCTACTGTGAGGTTAATGTTGTCTTTAGCAGCAACTCATGGTTGGGAACTCAAGCAATTAGATGTCAAGAATGCATTTTTACATGGCTTTCTTGAAGAGGATGTTTACATGTCACAACCTCAGGGATTTATTGACAAGAATTATCTTACCTATGTTTGCAAGCTAGAGAGGTCCTTATATGGGCTAAAGCAAGCTCCCCGAGCATGGAATGACAAGTTCACCACATTCCTACTCTCTTTGGGGTTTAACTCATCCTATGCTGATCCATCCTTATTTGTTAAACATGATGGCAAACACATTATTGTGTTGTTGTATGTAGATGATATAATTCTAACTGGAGATAGTTCCACTTGTGTTCAATTTGTGATAGCTCAGTTGACAACTGAGTTTGATATGAAAGATTTAGTTGTACTTCATTATTTCTTGGTTTACAAATTGACTATCACGCTCAGGGGTTGTTTGTGCATCAATCCAAGTATGTTCAAGATTTACTGCATAAAACAGACATGATGCAGTGTAAGCTGTGTATAACTCCGTGTCATCCCAATAAAAAATTGTTGAATCATGGCAGTCCTTATTACTCAGATCCTACCAATTGTAGAAGTATTGTAGGGGCTTTACAATACTTAACGTTTACTCGACCATACATTGTTTATTCTGTAAATCAGGTGTGTCAATTCATGCATTCCCCTTTGGAGTCTCACTATGTTGCTGTCAAGAGGATTTTGAGATATCTTCGAGGCACCTTAGGATGGGGTATATGTTTTCGACCTGGTTCATTAGCACTAAAAGCATACACAGATGCTGGTTGGGTAGGTGATCCCAATGATCAACGGTCTACTACAGGTTTTGTTGTCTTTCTTGGCTCAAATCCTATCTCTTGGAGCTTAAAAAACAACATACTGTTAGTAGATCATCAACAGAGGTTGAGTCAGGGCAATGGCAACTACTGCTGCAGAAATTGTATGGCTGCAGCAACTATTAAAAGATTTTCACATTAACATTTCTTCTCTTCGTTTACTACACTGTGATAATATATCTGCCATGGCATTAGCAACAAATCCTGTCTTGCACTCAAAAGCCAAACATATTAAAGTTGATTGTCACTTTGTGGACGAATGTGTTCAACAAGGAACCATTTTTCTCCAATTTGTTGCTTCTGCAAATCAGCATGCAGACATATTCACTAAAGGCTTATGTTCTCCTTTGTTTACAACTCATTGTTCCAATCTTATGCTTGCTTGTTCTCGGCATAAGATTGAGGAGGAACGTTAGAGTATAAGGTTGATTAGATTGTGACAAGTGTCAATTGTAAAAGAGTGCCATGTGTCAGTTTGTTATTAAGGTCTTAATGTCAGATGTTAGTTATACTGTGAGGTATTTATATGGTAGAAAAACTTGTAGTCATTCAATACAACAGAGATTGATAAGTTGGTTACTATTTTCTCTCTCTATTTTCTTGTGCATTCTTTCTCTCTCTAAGATTTCTTAGCTTCGTTGATAGGTTAAACGTGTAAAGCGAAGGAGTTTTGCAGAAAAGAGATAACCGTCGACCGCGTGATTCAAATCCAAAATTACCTCCACGTTCTACAAAGTTTTCCATTAGTTCAGGTTCTTTTCTTACTCAATTTATCAGGAGTGAATGATAACCATTACTACCTCTCCCAATTATGGTCCACACAGCAATCCAAGAACAGGCTAGAGGGATTGAAAATGCATGCAGGGAGTACTGCTGGTATTGTTTAATTTTCATTTGGGTTTTTCTCTCAAGTTATTTATATTTTTTTTTATTGTTGTTCGATGCTAGAAACGTAAAGCAAGCAAAGTCAAGAGAGTAAATTTGTTTACACAACTTTTATGTGCTTTTGAAATTATTCTCGGATTTTATTTTTTGTTTATGAATCATGACAGGTGTTTTAAAATCAAAATTGTGTTGCTGTGAACATGACAAAGATCTCTCAAAAAGGTATATTCTTCCTCCCCTTCTCTCTCCTACGTGTTGCTTTTCAGTCACTCTCGCTCATAATAATTTCATATGTTGCTTATTCAGTCTGTAATCTTATAAGAATAATTTCATACTTATTCTTTTTAGTTTAGTTATTGTTCATGATAAGTTGCGGCACTACAAGTTTGATATTTTCTCATATGCTACTTCTCCCTATAGGTACAAAAGCATGCAAACTACAGACTATCCCTCCACCTAGCCTTCCTAAAGTTGCGTTAGGTTTTTGCTTCATTTACTTTCAAGTTTGGATAAAGAGGTGCTCATTCTATTTTTATTTAATCCACTAATTTAAATTGCAAATTGATCCACTAATTTACGGTTTCTATGTAATTGTGCATAGATAAAGAAGAACGAAGACAAGGGAGAATGGGGAGATTTGCAATAATTTACAAAGAGTTTTTCCCTTTGTTCTTCCGTTGTCTTATGGTATGGATCCCCTCATTTAATTTTATGTTTTTTTTTCTTTTTTACATGAGCAAGTTGAAGGAATTAAAATGTCCTCATTTGGTGTAGGTGGTCTTGATTTCTAAGCTTTATATTTTTCCTTGTTTGTCTCATAGGTGGTTAGTGGCTCTAATTCATGAGGGTTTATAACTCAAATATCAACTACATTTACAGCCACCTGCCAATTTAAAATGTGATTGGCTTCAGGAGATGTGTGTCTTCTTGAAGAAATGATTGCAAAGAAGACGAATATCATTGGAGGACTAAGGTTGGAACTAGGACTTGAGTTTTGTTTTAGAGTGTGAAGCAAAGTCTCTACATATTTTGGTGATTTGGTATATTTCTTAATATAACTACTCATTTTGTTGTTAATTTAAGTGTAATATTTGAATATATGAATTTTAATAAAGTTAAATTTGCAATTTTGTATATAAATATCTTTATATATATATATATTATTTTTTTAAATTTATTAAATCATTTTTAATTTTTTTTTTACTTTTGGAAATTTTTTTATAACGAGCATTAGCTGTGATCAATTTGTAATTCACAATGGCCATAACACGTGGTGTTAGATCCCAATCTACTACAGGCACAATCCTGTGGTTACATTGCATTAACAACGTGCATAGTCCGTGGTAGAAACAAAGACTTTATATCACATCCAGAATACTAACGGGCATAATGCCCATGGTAGATTGCAATTTATCACGGGCATCCACCGTGATAGGTGAGCTTTTTCTTCTAGTGCCCTCACGTAGCTTCGCCACTGGTTGTTGATGATATATGGTTGTCAAATTCCTCAAAAGCAGAAGGGATACCTGAGCAGGGCCTGTTCCCTTTAAGGGGATTGCCAGAATAAGGATTGCAAGGATTGGACCACTGCCCGAAGGCAAATCTATGGAAGGAACTTGGGTTGATCGATTCCTATCTTCTGCTATCACCCTTTCAAATTCCTCCATTTCCTCTAAGGACTCCATTTGGACTGAAATACAAAAGGCAATGTCAATGAGAAGTGTCTGATTGATAAGAAAAAATAAATCAAAGTAAGAAGTTGTCATGCTTATCAGAGTTCAGAATTTGTTCTCCAGATCATTTCTTCCTACCTTTCAAGGCTAAGATTTGAAATGAAGCAGCTAGAAGATCCTGATATTACCCTAAGTGGATCATCTTTATACTGGGCTAGGAATTTGACCTCCCACCACTCCATGAACTCTAAAGCACACTCAAAGTTCATGATAGTGGGCTTATAAGAGATTTTAGAGACTACCTCATGCTTCATTCAATTTAAAAAAAAATAAAATAAAAAAAATTGAAAACTACTTAAATTTTGGCCTTGAGTTTTACTTTTTGATTATTTTTTAGTTTTTTAAAACTGAAAGTAGTTACCAAATATTGAGGCCCAAAAATGTTACATGTAAGCCCAACCAAGTCTCAAGGCTCAATTGTCATGCAAGCCTCAAGTCAAGCCTAAATACATGCAAAGGTGTGGGATCAAGAAAGGAATATATTAACAATTATGCCACACTACGGTAATTAAGCCAAATATTTATATAAATAACGCCATGCCATGCATACTCGCCATGCTAAGCTTTATAACACTAATCGTTATTCACGCTAAAATAAGCCTAAGTCAAATGCTTGGGGCTTGTCAAGTGAATTATGGTGTGGCTAGCTATAGAAGTTTATCGGGCCTATGTTGAGTCAAGATTATGGAAGACTTTGGGCAGCTTGGGAGCCAAAAATCCAAGCCCATAATCTTTGGGATCCATGAAGGTAAGCTTGGGAGAAAACCAAAACTTAATTTCCCTTTTTCCCTAGGGAGTTACCAACTTAGGGAGAAACCAAATCCTTCAGCCTTGTAATCACGTGAATGCCCAACCAGACATGCATTAATGGTTGACTTTCCCTTCCCACCTAAAGTAGAAGTTTAACATGCAAAAGCCATGAGGCATGCTACCAGAAGTAACGCTTATGGAAAGCTGACCAATAAAGGCAACACCTTGGGAAGAAGGCATGATGCAGTTTCACAAGATGGCAGTGCCTAACAATCTTGCACCAAAAAATGGGGGTGGCAAAAGAACTAGGGAGAAAGGGGAGAAAGAACCAAGCCACAATTAGAGAATCATCATAATGCATAGCTTCAAAAAGCCCAAAAAGGAACAGCCCTGCAACCTCAGTGTTTTTCCATAGCTTTTCCTCTGAGCATTCTATCCATCAAAACATTGTGCCTATACTTGGTACACTACCGTCACGCCAGGATCCATCCAAACCTAGGAAGAGCTAGCACGCAAGTCTTATAAAAAGTACTTCTAGAATAAGGAAAGAGTCACGACAACTTAGCTCTACAACACATGCTAAAAGCATAGGGAAGGTCCTGTGACTTTTGTTAAGAATTTTTGGGATCTCACCTTTGACTACTATGATGAGACGGATGAGGAGACACTCGTGGAGATTTGTATCAACAACATCATTGCTGACTACAAAGTATACTTGGAGAACATTAGTATTGCCCAGTTCTCAAGGCTTTTTATGGCAGTAAGAAAAACCAGCATGTCGGTTAAGCCCTTAACAGGGAGATCTTGGAACATTGACAAGAAGGAAACTCATCATGTCCTAGCCATATATGATAGATCAAACTACAACCCACAAAAAATAAAGGAAAGAGATTAAGATAGGGAGACCTATCCTCCGCTAGCATGCAGTAATGAGGAATTCCTGGCTATCCTCGATACCATACTCACAGATGAAGTTATGAAGCCACCCTTACCCTATAATGTCTCTTCCATGGAAGATAGGAAAGATCCTAGGTACTTTCGTTATCATCAGTATATGGGACGCTTCTCTATCACTTGCCAAATTCTAAGAAAGATTTACCATGCAAAGATCTATGAAGGAACACTAGAGCTACCATGTAAGATGCAAGCTATTGACACTGACCCTCTACCAAAACGTCGAGAGAAAAATGTGGTAGCTGTTGTGACATGCTCTGGAGATGATGACATGTACCACCCATAGAGCAATGATCCCAAGCCACCAGAGCCAGTTTGGGAGCCTTTTGAAAGCATCGAAAAGGCTTTCCGAGGCAAATACTCCAAGCTATAGAGTTACGATACACCATGGCCCCAAGTTGAAGGATGAGGAGATGAAGGTGAAGACATCATAGATTTCATCCTAAGCTACGGCGATGAGGTCTTCACCATCGAGATACCAGAAGAATACAACTCAGGAACCCTAGAAAGACAACAAATTAATCAGGAAAGAACGGCTGTAACCTTGTACAACTTCTCCAATATGAAACTGACATAGTAAAGTGCTAATTTTCCCAAGGTCAAAGACCTAACGTAACATAAGTCCTCCAGGGAAACCCAAAATTCAAATCTCTCTTCGATCAACTTGGGTATGATGCAGAGGCAATGACTACTGATACTAAAGCTCTCATGCATCTTTCTAATGACTATGGCCTTTAATGCTACGCTGCCCAGCCATGAAGAGCTTTCTTGGAGAACAACAACGTCATTGTTTTTACTGATGAAGACATAGAGGTGGCTTTCCCTGACCACTGAAGGCCATTGTACCTAGAAGAGTAAATTAATGACTTCTTCATTAGGCAAGCCTTGGTTAACACTAGTTCCTCTGTCAACATACTACCATTGGTGGTGTTCACAGCAGCAAGCATCCCAACTTTAAGGATAATAAAATCGTATATCTCCATCAACAGATTTAGAACTAGCTGTGAGGAAACCATCTGATATGTCGAGATCGACTTGAAAATTAGGGCCCATTAGGTATTTCACTAAGTTATATGTGATCGACATTAACATGGCCTACCATGCTTTGCTTGGATGACTATGGATAAACAAGCACAGGCTCATGGTGTCCACCTATCACCAATGTGTCAAGGGAAGGACTGGCATGAAGCCTATTCGCATCCCAGGAAATCAATGTCGTTTAACCAGATCGAGGTTCATTACTCTGATACCGAGTTCTATAATGATTTCTCAAGTGTTGTAAGTAGGATATCACAAGCTTCAGGATACCTATACCCCCATGGAAAGAATTCTGGGATCTCAATGACCCATGGGAAGAAGTTTAGAATCAACGTCTTTGCCTACACTCAATGCTGCAATGTCATGCTGTTTAATGAGTCAAGTAGCTTACCGTTTATGGCAAGTTAGGGGCCTAACCATCATGTGGAAAAGCCCCAAGCGTGTAGGTATTACACACCAAGCAAACGAAGCCTCTAAGAAAACTGAAGACTTTCATACCCCCGCTACTGAGGATGGATCCTTACAAAAGATTATGCATATGCCAAAATGCCTGCATGATGGGTTTACTGCAGTGGCAGAAAAGCTTGAAGATTTAAACCTAAGTGATGATCATTCTATACAAAAAATGATTTCCATTAGTGTTTACTTGATTGTCGAGGAAATGAAGGAGTTAGTCAACCTACTGAAGGAGTTCAAAGATGTCTTCTCCGGAGATATGAAGAGATGCTAGGCCTTGATCCAAATTTGGTAAGCTACATGCTAAACATTCAGCCAAGGATCAAATCTATGGTATAGCAAATAAGGAATTTCCAACCGAAGAATTGAAGCAAAAATTAAGATCAAGGTAAAGAAGCTTTTGGATGTAGGTTTCATCAAGCTTATGAAGCATCCTCTTTGGATAGCCAACATTGCCCTTGTGAAGAAAAAGAACACCATCCAAATACGGATATGCATTGAATATCGAGATCTTAATGCAGAAATGGCGAGTCCCTCTGCCCAATGTGGACATTATGATTGATTCAACCTTGGGGCAAATCCTGATATCATTTATGGATGACTTCAGTAGGTATAACCAAATCAAGATGTCTTCCAAAGATAGTAAGAGACGGTTTTTCACACGCTATTCAGAAATTTCTACTACATGATCATGCCTTTCGGACTCAAGAATGCCAGTACCACCTACCAACGATCAATGATGGCAATATTTCACGACATGATGGGTAAAGAAGTAGAAGATTATATGGATGGTCTTGTTTTGAAATCTAAGACCTGGGATGGGTACTGGAAGTACTAAGGAAGTGTTGAAGAGATGTCGATCATATGGGTTGAAGATGAACCCCAAGAAGTGTGCCTTCTGCGTTTCCTCCGATAAGTTCCTAGACTTCTTAATGCCTCAGGGCGACATTGATGTAGATCCAGACAAGGTGTGCACCATTGGAGCCTCATGCCACCAATAAATGCAAAATAGCTAAAATCATGATAGGGAAGCTATTATTCATTCGCCATTTCGTCCTAGGATTGGCAGAAACAATAGGAGTCTTCGCCCCACTACTTAGGAAAGAGAAAGAGTTCGTGTGGACCAAGGAATGCGCTAAAGCCTATTAGCGAGTCCAACAACTAGTCACCAATCTCCTCACCATGAAGGCACCAATCCCAAGAATCCCACTCAAGCTTCTACCTAGCTGCAACAAGTATTGTCGTGGGAGCCTTGCTTGCCGAAGACAATCTAGATAGGGAATAAGCACCAATCTACTATGTCAGTAGACAATTAAAATGGCAGAAACTTGCTATCAAAAAATGGAAGCCCTCTACCTAGCACTCGTCTATGCATCCTACCAACTACGCCACTATTTCTTAGCCAATAAGTTTCATCTGATGGTAAAGTATAATCTTATAAGGTACTTATTCACTATACTTGTATTATCTGGTCGTTTGGTTAGTGATTACTCTACCTTTCTGAGTTGGATATTATATGTGTAAAGCTAAAGGCTAAGCTATAATAAACATGTTAGCATTGTTCCTTGAGGAAGAAAATACCACCATTTCCATGGAAGTCCTCGGTGCACTATTAGAGATGGTTGTTATTGATATGAAAGATGAGTCATAGGTCATGCATTTCGATGGTTCTTCCACAGCCACCGGAGGCGAAGCTGGCATACTTGTTAATCTAGAAGGTTAGGCTACTGCTTTATCCTTCAAGCTAAGTTTTCCCTACACAAACAATGTAGCTAAATATAAGGCTTTCGTCATAGGCCTTTCCACAACCAGGGAAATGGGTGCAAGAAGGATGTAAGTCATGGAAGACTCAAACTTAGTCCTGAGCCAGGTTTAGGGCAGCTTCGCTGTAAAAAAGATAACCTAGGCACCATATCGCATTATGGCAGAGAAACTCATGGCAAGCTTTGAGCAAGTTATGTTAGAACACATTCCCAACATAACCAATAGATATGTAGATGCCTTACCTACACTAGGCTCCAAGCTCATCTTCGTTGAAGAACAACCCAATATTGCTATATTCAGAAGAAATGCCCCAGTCATCGACATAGCCTTCCCAGAGGAAACGTCAGATGACAGTGATTAGAGGAAAGCCATCAAGAAAGAACTTTCTAAGCCAAGCAGAGAGCTCAGCATTAAGCACCTAAAGGAATACATCAACGTTACTAGGACACTTTTGAAGTGCTTGTCTGGAGGAGTTTTGACTTGATGTCTTGGGCCAACGAAAGCATAGAGACAATTGCAGGAGATTCACAAAGCCACATGCAGAGTCGATCAAATCATAAGTCTATATCGTTGACTACAAAATAAATTATTGGCCATAAATAAAGCAACAAACCATATGTACCCAAGCCGAATGTCCAAGATGCTGCAAAGTGTTTTCTCCAGAGGAAGCATTTACAGTTTCCACCACATACGATTAAAGATCCCCATTCCTCACCTTTTTCATTGACGAAGCCTTGCCAAATAATGTTCAAGATGCACGCAAACTCAAAGGAACAGCCAAGAGATATTTCATGGATAAGGAAATATTATACCTCAAAGGATTCAGTGGGGAACTATTGCGATGCCAAAGGCTATCCAAGTCATCACAAGTTATGCAGAAAGTGCACGTCAGAGAATATGAAAAGCATCAAGAAAGGAAAAAGCTACACAAACAACTGCTATACCTAGGGTACTACTAGCCCATCATGAAGGAAGGCATACACAACATGGTCAAGAAATACCATTCATGTAAAGTTCATGGAAAATTAATCCACAAACCTCTAACATTGTTGCAAGACATGGACACTCCATGGCTATTCCATACATGGGGACTTGACTTAATTAGAACAATTAACTCGGCTTCCGAGGGCCATATATAGATCCTAGTAGCCACTGAGTGCTTCACGAAATAGGTAGAGGCCATCCCACTTCAAAAAGCAACACGAGCTACAGCATCCAATTTCGTCAAGGAATGCATTGTTTGCCAGTTTGGGATACCTTACAAGATAGTGAGCGACTAACAGCACACTTTTTGTGAACAAGTAAGGAAGTGCCATACACAATGGTTACATGATCAAGCACCGCTGCTCCATACCGTACTACCCTAGAGAAACAGTCAAGCTAAAGCCATGAACAAGAAAATGCTAAGGATTCTAAGCAAAATGGCGCACAACTATGCTGGGGGCTGAAGCACACATGTCCTAGATGTTGTGTTGACCTATCGCACATCTCCAAAGAATGTCCTGCGTTTCTCTCCCTTATTCATTGGTGTATGTATCTGAAGATATTGCCCTTTTGGAAATGATGATACCCATGGCAAGAGTCTCAGCAATTAACGATGCGGAGTGGGGATGCAATAGCTTCCGCATACTAGAGGTGGAAAGGAATTGATTCACTTGAGGAAAAAAGAACATAAATGGCTAGTAAAGCAACCTCATACCACCAACAATTTACCGGAGCCTACAACCACACAGTCAAGCCATGAATCTTCAAGGAATGAGATCTTATCTTTAGAACAGTAGACCATAAAAGAAGGCAGGTTTCCAGATCTTCAAAGTTTGCCCTACACTGGGAATGAAGCTATATTGCTGCTAAAAGGCTCATGTTATTTCCTCACGCTCATTTAGAAAAACAAGCTCCTTCAATGTAGTGATCATTTTGTTTACTCTCTGAGGCCTTGTAAAGTCATGCACTGCTTAATGTACCCTGAATTTTAATGAAATGAAGGGCATTTTGTCAAAATCTTTAGTACATTGATCTAATGGTATTCCTCTTCACTTGTAAGTGAGAGGTCTTAGGTTCGATTCTCGCCAAAGGCGAATTTGAACCACATTATTATGGCTGTATTATGCAAGAAAAAACAGGTGTAGGGTGTGTTGTAAGAAATTATCTTGGTAATATGATTGGGGTTGCAGCTGTTAACTTTGATGGTGTTACAATTAATGAAGCTGAGGCAAAGGGCTATAAAATAGGGGTTAATGTATGCTAGGAGGAAGGGTTTCAAGAAGATCATGGTGATTCTCGTCTCATCATCCAGCGGCCCAAGGTCAATGTGAGATTCTTTGGAATCTCATTTTGTTAATTGAAGATATCCATTGGTTAGCCTCGAACTTCACTGATGTCCGGTGGAAACACATTTTTAAATAGACAAATTTTATGGCGGACTGCTTTCACTCGACAAGGTCTTCTCGTTCAACATAATCATTTTTAGGAGTTTTGTATCCTTTTATTTGCTAAAGCTGCCTTTGATTTAGACTTTATTGACTCTAGTTGTAGTGAGTTCTCTCTTTAATAAAGTTTTTTCTTTATTGAAGATATCCGTTGGTTGGCCTCGAACTTCACTGATGTTTGGTGGAAACACATTTCTAGAGAGACAAATTTTGTGGCGGATGCTTTTACTCGACAGGGTCTTCTCGCTCAGCATAATCATTTTTGGGAGTTTTGTATCCCTTTATTTGCTAAGCCTTTGATTTAGACTTTATTGACTCTAATTGTAGTGGGTTCTCTTTAATAAAGTTTTTCATCAGTAATTAAAAATAAAAATAAAAAATAAAAACTCTGGTGGGTTCTCACTTTAATAATGTTTTCCTTCTATAAAAATAAATAAATAAATAAGCCACCCATGATAAAACATAGACCTAACAATTTCTTACACGACCTGTTAACATGATACGTAAACGACACGAAAATAACAGGTTTCAAGTCAACGCGATAACTAATAGGGTCGTTATCAGGTCATACGATAAGAACCCGTTAATAATAAATCTTTAACAGGTTTATGCGAGGGTGACACATGGGTAAACCCGTTTCAACACGTTAAGAAAAAAGTTTATTTGATTATTTAATTTGTTTAAACTACTAAAAATACTTACTGCAGCCATAACGTATATTTATATATTTGTCTTTTATATATTATTGTATTATTATTTCATATAAATACAATAGCCATAACGTATATGTATATATTGTGTCTTATATGTATTAGAGTTAAGTACAAAAAACTACCTCAACTATTGGCGTAATGACACTTTCATACCTCATCTTTTAAAATTGACAATGTCATACCTCATCTTTATAATTTGGTCCAATGTTATACCTCCGTTAGCTTGTCCGTGAATTGGTCTGTTAAATGCTGACATGGCATGATCCAGGGCCCAGTTCCTTGCCTAGATGGATTCCACGTGGCACCACACCCAATGTTTTCCCGCCAAATGTCATCCAGCTAGATTCCTAATACACGTGGCTTTCTCACAGGACGACACGTGGATATTCCATTAAAATTAAAATTAAAATTAAAATTTTAAAATTTTAAAAAAAGTAAGGGGACGTTGTAAAGTGTGCCTATTGAATTGGTTTCCTGCCCCCGATACCCAAATCTTGTCGATCTAATTCCCCATTCCCATTTCCAGAATATCAAGAACCCTAACCCTAGTTCTCGCGGCTCCAAATCTCGATCAGAAATTCAACGAAAAACCCAAATCATCTTGTCGACTCGCTTCCCTGACTTCGTTGGTGTTCGAAGGGGCTTTCATCTGGGTTCCATTGGCTTCGAAGGAAAATCGAAGGATTCGCCATGGGGTGGTACGTGCGCGAAGATCCCGACGAAACGACTCCTACCTATTGTAAGTTTTTTGTGCTTTTGATGATTCCAAATGTATAGTGGACTTATTTTTTGTTTATTCTTGTTTGAAAATGTGGGTTCATGCTGTGTGAATTCGAAATGGTACCTAAGGTGTTGGAATGGGTTGAATGTGGGTATTGTTTATTCTTCTAGCATTGTTTATTCTTGTTTGAAAAGGTGGATTTATGCTTTGTTAATTCGAAATGGTTCCTACGGTGTGTTGGAATGGGTTGAATGTGGGTTTTGTTTATTCTTTTAGCATTGTTTATTCTTGTTTGAAAAGGTGGTTTATGCTTTCTTAATTCGAAATGGTTACTGAGTTGTTGGATAATGGGTTGGTTGCTTTGTTGCTTTGTTTATTGTTGTGAAGATAAGGTGGTTGGATAATGGGTTTGTTGCTTTGTTTATTCTTGTGAAGATAAGGTGGTTTGTTGCTTGGTTTGTTGTTGTTGAGAAATGGTTAATGTGCATTGCCCGTTTGCATATAGTTGTGGTTTGTTGCAATTGCATATAGTTGCATATAAAATGTTGTGCATTGATTTCTGTTGTTGGCTTTTAAAATGCAATTAGTTGCATGTAGAATGTTGTGCATTAGTTGCATATAGAATGATTTATTAGGTTAAAATGCAATTGCTTATGTTTGTTGTTGGCTTTTAATTAGGGTTTGTTGTTGTGAATTTCAATTTTTCCAGAACTATTCTCTATTGAATTGCATTATGGTGAGGAGATAAGTTATGACATGTACGTTGGGGGAAAAGTGACATATATAGATAACTGTGATAAAGACCTCATGTCACTGCCGGTGATAGATGATATGGTGGAGGCAGTTGGATACATTGAGCGGGTCATGAACTATTATTTCAAGATTCCCAACATGGACCTTTCCAATGGTTTGAAGCAAATTCAAAGTGATTCCGATGTTCAGTCCATGTGCAATTTTGTTCCAAAAGATAAAGTGATTGAGATGTATATCGAAGAATTGACGACAGAAGAAGCCGTAACCCAAGAGCAACAGTTTCTGAAGTCCATGGAAGTGACAGGTCCAAGTAAAGTGGTTATTGAAGAGATAAGCAGTTCAGAAGAGGATGTTGGGCCAACAACACTTAAACCAATAAGATACAAGGGCTTGCTAGCTATTGAAGGGCCAGAAGTGGATGATTGTTGCACATCTCAAGTAGTGCAAACATGTGCGACTGAGGTAGGAGAGATAAATGCTGAAGAAGGGAATGGTCAGAAAAAGAAAAATTGTGAAGGGCCAGAGAAGAGTAAGGGGAAATCTGTGGCTGAGGTAGGCGAGGGGGATACTGAAGTATTCTTTGATGTACCTATTAGTTTGGAAGGGAATGTTGAAGAAGAGAATGAAGAAGCTACTGAAGAAGATGAGTGTGACTTTGAAGAGAGTGAATATGGGAGTGATACTGACAACCCAATGTTTTCCAAGTTTGATGAAAGGGATTCTGAGCAAAGAAGTGCAAGGCAATCTGAGCAAAGCCGGGAAAGAGAAGAAGAGCAAAGGGAAGAAGAAATTGATAATGCAAATGTGGAACAAAATGTGGTTGATGATCCAGATTATAACTCTGATACTCTTGAGAGTGTACACTCTTTGGATGATGAAGGAGGCAAAAAACATGAGCGATTTCCAGAGTTCAATGAGAAAACTGATATGAGGAATCCCACTCTTACACTCGGGCTTGTTTTCAAGGATCATGACCAATTCAAGCGAGCTGTCATCATGTACTCCCTAGTGAATGGATATGGAGAAATCCATTTTCCTAGGAATGAGAAATTGAAAGTCATAGCAAAGTGTGCAAAGGGGTGCCCTTGGAAGTGTTGTGCTGGAAAAATGTATGGTTCGAACAGCATACAGATCAAGACCATACTTGATGAACACACATGTGGGAGAACTTGGGCAAACAAGAATATGAAGTCCCCTTTGCTGACTGATTTGTACATGGACAGGATAAAACTGAATCCCACATGGCCTGTGGATTCCTTTTTGGCAACTGTCCAATCAGAGTGGAATCACGGTTGTACAAAGAGGAAGGCTTACAGGGCTTTAGATAAGGCTTTAAAGATCATTGAGGGAAAACATGCAGAGCAGTACACAAAGTTGTGGGACTTTGCTGAGGAAGTGAAGAAGACTAACCCTGGAAGCACAGTGAAGGTAAAGTTGGATAGGGGGAGGTTCCAAAGGATATATGTGTGCTTGGGGGCTTGTAAAGAGGGGTTTAAGTCAGGGTGTAGACCATTGATAGGATTAGATGAGTGTCATTTAAAGAGTGTATATGGAGGTCAGCTACTTTGTGCTGTTGGCATTGACCCAAATGATGAAACATGGGTTATAGCGTATGCAGTTGTAGAAATGAAGAATAAGTCCAGTTGGATTTGGTTCTTAGAGTTATTAGTCGTTGATGTTGGGATTGTCAATCAAGGGGGATGGACATTTATCAGTGATTAGAAAAAAGGGTTAATTCCGGCCCTTAAAAAAGTCCTCCCTAATTCCCACCACAGATTTTGTATGAGACATCTATATACCAACTTCAGAAATCTGTTCAAAGGGAAAACATTGAAGGATGCTTTGTGGTCAGTAGCCAGAACAACAACAGTTCCCTACTTCAAAAAAGCAATGGAGGATCTGAAGAAGCTCGATGAAAAGGCCTACGATTGGTTAGTGAAGTTGCCTGCACATCATTGGAGCAAGTCCCATTTTGAAACACATCCGAAGTGTGACATGTTGCTGAACAATCTTTGTGAAAGTTTCAATGCTGTCATACTTATACCGAGACAAAAACCTATTGTCACCATGTTGCTCCTTATTCATACACTCTTGATGAAGAGAATTCAGATGAGAAGGGATATAATGGCGAACAAAGTTGGAGATCTCTGTCCTAAAATCAAGAAAAAGTTGGAGCAAGCCAAAATTCAGAGTGGCAGGTGCATTGCACAATGGTCACGGGGCTCTAAATTTCAAGTTGATGCTGGATGGGGGGAGCAATATGTGGTTGACTTGGTTGAGAAGACCTGTTCTTGCATAAAGTATGCCTTGACAGGAATCCCATGCAACCATGCAATATCAGCCATAAATTTCAAGAGGGAAAAACCGGAGGACTATGTCAATGCTTATTATTCGAGGGCGCGGTACTTGGAGCTGTATTCTCATTTAGTAATGTCGATGAATGGGATGTCTATGTGGGAGGAAACTGATAAACCACCAATATTGCCTCCTACATATACAAGGCAACCTGGAAGGCCGAGGAAGAAGAGGAACAAGGAAGCTGCTGAGAGGGACAATGAGGGTGAACAAACTCCCACAAACCCAACCAATAATCCTCAAGGTCCTCCTCAACCACTTAAGCTAGGAAGGAAAGGCCAAGGCACTTTGAAATGTACCGTATGCAAAAAGGAAGGTCATAATGCAAGAACCCATCATAGACATCTTCCTCCAAGGGACAAACAGGTAACATTTTCTACTTTATATGATTTTTTAAATCCCTTAACATCATATTACACTCTTAATCCTTTAACATCATTTTCTACTTTGTAGGCATCCATATCTGCTCAAGGACAAACTGCACCTAAAAAGAGGACAAGGAAAACAAAGGTAAAAACTTAACCATTTCCTTAGTTGTAAAACATTTGGATTTAGTTAAAAAGGTTGCTTGGTCTCTAAATGAACTTTGGATTTAGGCATTACAATCAGTAGCTGAATCACTTAGAAGCCCCAAGCAGAGAAAGACCAAGCAATCCACTAACTGAATCATCCAAAGGCACCAAGCACAGAAATACCAACCAACCCAGCCACAACCACGTTTTTTGCACAGATGGTTGTTTTTTGTAAAGGAATTGTAAAGTTTGAACAGGTTTTATGCATCCAATAAGCCTTTTGTGAATTGAATGGATAATGTAGCAGGTTTTATGAATTCAGTAGGTTTTGTAATGTTGGTTGGAGATGCTAAATGAATTCTGTTAGTTTTTTGAACAGGTTTAACAATTTATGGATAATTAAGCAGGTTTTATGCTTAATTTGGTCTATTTCATATTTTTCTTGCAAATGATGAGTAGTTTGTGCTTGAATACACTTGTTTTGCTGTTGTTGTGGTTATATCCATTATTTTTGGGTGAGATTTTTTAAATTTGAGGTCAAGGATGATATAATATGTGCTTAAGGATGATAATATGTGCTTAAAATGGTATATATCATAGGTTTTTTTTTTTAGCGGGAAAATTCAAAATTCAAATTACCAAAAAAAAAAAAACCAAATATATTTTCTGACGTGGATGACATTTGGCGGGAAAACATTGGGTGTGGTGCCACGTGGAATCCATCTAGGCAAGGAACTGGGCCCCGGATCATGCCATGTCAGCATTTAACAGACCAATTCACGGACAAGCTAACGGAGGTATAACATTGGACCAAATTATAAAGATGAGGTATAACATTGTCAATTTTAAAAGATGAGGTATGAAAGTGTCATTACGCCAATAGTTGAGGTAGTTTTTTGTACTTAACCGTATGTATTATTGTATTATTATTTCATATAAATACAACAGCCATAACGTATATGTATATATTGTGTCTTATATGTATTATTGTATATGTATATACGGTATTACCTAACGCCGTCTATATATTCCATCAAAGTTGACGAAATATTCACCTTCTTCTCCGGTGGCTTCGCCGGAGCAGCCACCGGCCGCCGTCTGTGTTGCCGGTTTCTGGAAAATTTTAAAACTTCAATATCTCACTAATTTTTCAACCAAAATTCACGAAATTTATATGGATTTGAAGCTCTCAGAGGTTAGAGCCTAACCTTAGCATTTGAAGACCTAAAACTGACAAGAAGTTGTCGGAAAATTCCTCGAAATTCCAGCTAAACCTAGAAACCCACAATCGAGCTTATTCCGACGTCCAAACATAACCAAAACTAGTCTAATACACCAAAGGAGTTGTGTTGATACCTTTTTGAGTCTCAAAAGCAAGTGGAACTTTGATGATCACGTTGGGGAAATAGGGTACCCCTTCAGAACTCCTAAGTTCTCGGGTTCCCATGACCTGTTCTTCATTCCAAAGGTGTCACTAGACTCGTGGAGTTGCAAGGAAGGTGATGATGACCTCTGATCACCTGATCTGTGAGTGTTTGATGGTGTTTAAAGGCTGGAGAGGTCAGATCGTACGGACGGAAGAGTGTTCGAGAAAAAGGGAGAAAGATGGTGAGGATGTACACGTGTATGTGTGTGTGTGTCTGGATTGGCCAGTTTAAATGGCCTCAAGCCCTAATTGGGCTGCATGTTTAGGGTTCATGCAATTGGGTCTAATCAAAAGAAAACAACCCAATTTCCTTATTCCTTCATAACATTTTCACTACAAACCCGACTCGGCCCTAACTCGCGTCGACCTTCTCGTGACATCGAGTACAATTCAATTATGTCCACGGGAAATATAATTTAAAATTATGTACATACATCGCCGTCACTAAGTCTCGAGGGCATAATCGTCATTTCCACGCATTTGAGGATCAAATATATATATTAATTTGGGAAGGGTCATCACAACCTACCTCCTTAAGAAAAATTTCACCCTCGAAATTTCTATACACTAACATAACAAACCACTAATATCCATAAAATAAGCGTGGATACATATCTTGCATACGATCCTCCATTTCCCAAGTGGCTTCCTCCACTAAATAGTTCCTCCACAAAACTTTCACCATGCGCACAGTCTTGTTCCTAAGAACGTTATCCTTCCAGTCTAAAATCGTCACTTGCTCCTCGTCATATGTCAAGTCTGGATTAATTTCTAGTGGCTGAGGAGGTATCACGTGTGATGGATTAGAGACATAATGACGAAGCATAGAGACGTGAACAACGTCGTGCACTTTTGATAGTTCTGGAGGTAACCCAAGTCTGTAGGCAACTTCACCGACTCGTTCGGTGATCTGGTACAGTCCAATGTAGCGAGGACTTAATTTACCTTTCTCACCAAACCGTACTACGCCCTTCCATAGAGATAGCTTTAGAAATACCCCATCTCCAACTTTATACACCCTATCAGTGGCGTGTTTATCAGCAAGGCTTTTCAGTCGATCCTGGGCCGCTTTCAGGTTAGCTTTAATTACCTGAATATTCTGGGTAGTCTCATCAACAATCTATGGACCCACTAACACCCTCTCACCAACTTCTGACCAACACAGAGAAGTACGACAAAATTTACCATAGAGTGCCTCGAAATGTGACATACCGATACTAGAATGGTAGCTATTATTGTAGGCAAACTCAATCAAATCCAATCGCTTATGCCAAGCGTCGCCAAATTGCAATATCGAAGATCTCAGCATATCTTCTAGTGTTTCGATAGTTCTCTCAGATTGCCCGTTTGTCTGAGGATGATACGTCATACAATAGAGCAATCTCGTACCAAGAGCTTTCTGGAAAGCCACCCAAAACTTAGAAGTGAACCTAGGATCCCGATCAGAAATAATACTAACTAGAACCCCGTGGTACTTAACAATCCCTGATATAAATAACTCATCTAATCAGCTTAAAGAATAGTTCTCTCGAACTAGTATAAAGTGTGCTGACTTAATAAGCCGATCCACTACCACCCAGATGCCATCGTAACCATTTCTTGTACGAGGAAGCCTTTACACGAAATCCATGGTAATATTTTCCCATTTTCACTGGGGAACAGGAAGTGGCTGCATTAATCCAAAAGGCTTCTTCCTCTCAACTTTGACTTGATGACAAATTGCACATCGACTTACATATTCAGCAATCTCTCTTTTCATGCCAAGCCAGTAGTAGAAGGGTCAAATAGTGTGATACATCTCGGTACTCCCAATATGCATTGCATAGGCCGATACGTGCACATCACCGAGTATATCTCTCTTTAGTTCTGTAATATTCAACATGTACATCCGACTTCCCTGCATAAGCATGCCGTCAGATTCCCGAATTCTGAGATCTTTCTTCTTCCCTCGTGACACTGCCTCTGCTAATTCCTGAGACTCCTCATCCTCCGCTTAGGATTCTAGCACACAATCTATTAAAATCGGTCTGACCTAGAAATTGGCAAGTAAGCTTCTTCTCGATCTATCACTCCCAAATCAACTCCAGTCGATCTTAATTCTGTGAGAAGAGGGATATGGGAAGCATATAAAGCATTAAGTCGGCCAAGTGATTTTCTGCTGAGTGCATCTGCCACCAAATTTGCACGACCAGGGTGATACTTAATCGTGCAATCATAGTCGCTGAGTAATTCTATCCACCGCCGCTGTCGAAGGTTAAGATATTTCTAAGTAAAAAGGTACTTAAGGCTTTTATGATCTATGAAAATTCGACACTTTTCTCCATACAAATAATGCCTCCAAATCTTCAGGGCGAAAATAATGGCTGCGAGCTCGAGATAATGGGTAAGGTAATTCATCTCGTGTGGCTTCAATTGTTGTGAGGCATATGCAATTACCCTGCCATGCTGCATTAATACATAGCCTAAGCCATTTAAGGAAGCATCACTGTAATCTCAAAATTACCACTGTCGTTTGGAAGCGCCAAAACAAGTGCGTGAGTGAGACAATACTTTAGCTGCTGGAAACTCCACGCACAATCATCGTCCCACTCAAATCTAACATCTTTTCTAGTTAACCTCGTCAGAGGTAGCGCTATAATTGAAAAATCTTTAACAAACCGTTGGTAATAACCGGCTATGCCGAGAAAACTCCGTACCTCGATGACGGTTCATGGCTGCTCCCAATTTTCAACTGCCTCTACTTTCTGTGGGTCCACCTGAATGCCTTGAGCTGATATTACATGCCCCAAAAATGCTATTTGATTTAACCAAAACTAGCATTTGCTAAACTTAGCATATAGCTTATGTTCCCTCAATTTCATCAAAACCAAAATGAGATGTCAAGTACGCTCTGCCTTAAACTTAGAATACACCAAAATATCGTCAATAAAGACAATAATGAACCTGTCGAGGTATGGCTTGAATACCTGATTCATTAAGTCCATAAAAGTTGCGGGTGCATTCGTTAAGCCGAATGGCATCATGAGGAATTTGTAATGACCATATCGAGTCCTAAAAGTCGTCTTAGGGACATCCTCACTTCTAATCTTTAATTGATAATACCCAGACCTCAAATCAATCTTAGACAACACGCAGGCAACTCGAAGCTGGTCAAATAAATCATCTATTCGCGGCAACGGATAGCGGTTTTCAATCGTTAACCGATTCAGCTGTCGATAGTCGATACACAGCCTCAAAGTTCCGTCTTTCTTTTGTACAAACAAAACCGAAGCTCCCCAATGTGACATGTACGGTTGAACCTATTGCTCATCAATCTAGCCGAAGTCACCTAATGTGACCTGTACAACACTAAACCTGCACACGAGTCGGAACCACCTAATGTGGTCTGTACAACAAGCTGGGTGTAAATAAGTACGCTCATGTGATATGATCACGTGAAGGCTGTGCAACAAATCGCAGGTCACCTACCAATCGAAACCACCTAATGTGGTCTATATGACAAGCCGGCACCTGACTTGGATCCAAGCTGAGCGTGCGGTGCGAGAAGTGAACGATCACGTGAAGGCTAAGCCCTGGCCACGAGCAGAGCACTAACACCGGGGTGTAAGACAATTAGCTCTACATGCATCAACTCATAATCAACTACCATGCAACCATACTGCCAATTTATACTCACCTGAACTTACCTGGGCCTCCGCAGCATCATACAAAATTATGCAAAGCTATACTAATGCATATGCTAAAATGTAAAGCAAACATGACATGGCATTTTAAACAAAATTCCATTTAAAATAGTTTCTAGGAAACGCATATATATATAAAACCAAAAGCCCCGAGTCTTGCCTAGCTACGCTCGTCCTCCGGGAACGTCTCACCTATATGTGAAACAACTAATTCAACGTTAATTTTAAGCACATAACCAAAACCATGCAATAACTTCTCATACGTTGCTCAATTGGGGTGTTTTGAATATATCGTCATGGCCTACTCAACACCACGAACCCCATATTTTTAGAATAACTTTCCGACGTCCCATGCGCCTTCACGCGCCGGCCAAGGCACGGCCACACGAGGTTACCTGACGCCGTCAATATATTCTGTTAAAGTAGACGGAGTATTCCCCTTCATCTCCAATGGCTTCGCCAGCCACCATCTGTGTTGTCGGTTAGAAAATTTTAAAACTTCAATATCTCACTCATTTTTCAACCAAAATTCACGAATTTTATATGGATTTGAAGCTCTCAGAGAGTAGAACCTAACATTACCTATTTGAAGTCCTAAAACCGACGAGAAGTTATTGGAAAATTCCTTGAAATTCCAGCTAAACCTGGAAACCCATAGTCGAGCTTATTCCGACGTCCAAACTTAACCAAAACTAGTCTAAAACACCAAAGGAGTTATGTTGATACCTTTTTGAGTCTCAAAAGCAAGTGGAACCTTGACGCTCATGTCGAGGAAACAGGGTACCCTGCCGAATCTCCTAAGTTCTCAGGTTCTCGTGAACTATTCTTCGTTCCAAAGGTGTCACTAGACTCATGGAGTCGCAAGGAATGATGATGACCTCCAGTCACCCAATCTGTGAGTGTTTGATGGTGTTTGAAGGCTGGATGGGTCGGATCATACGGACGAAAAAGTGTTCAAGAAAAAGGGAAAGGGATGGTGATGATGTACACGTGTATGTGTGTGTGTGTCCGGATTGGCCAGTTTAAATGGCCTTAAGCCCTAATTAGGTTGCATGTTTAGGGTTCATGCAATTGGGTCCAATCAAAAGAAACCAACCCAATTTCCTTATTCCTTCATAACATTTTCACTACAAACCCAACTCGGCCCTAACTCGCATCGACGCTCTCGTGACGTCGAGTACAATTTAATTACATCCACGGGAAAAATAATTTAAAACTATGTACATACATCCCCGTCACTAAGTCTCGAGGGCATAATCGTCATTTTCACGCATTCAAGGATAAAATATATATATATATATTAATTCGGGACGGGTCGTCACAAGTACACAATCATCATTCAATCGGATACATTCATTAATTCGTAATATGTACATTTCACTTATCACATCAAATAGTGCACAAATGTGATACAAAAAAGAGTTCTTTAGATATCGACCCTTGCAACTCTTATTTCTTAGACAAAAACCCACCCAAATAAAACCTAATTTTGAAAATGACTGCAAAGTAAAAAAGTAATTGACCTATTATTACAAAATATTTACAACTTGTACCACAATATTCAAAATAAATCAATAAATGTTATTACTCACCTTAATTACAATGAACAAATAATTATGCACATATTATTATCCCTAACACACACAAACACACACACACACACACACACACACACACACACACACATATATATATATATATATACATTCAAATGTATATAGCACACCCGTTTGCAATAAACTAATTTGGTACTAGAGAAGCTAAATTTTTTTACAACTCTAATATGATAATATCTAGTCTTAGAGATATGGTAGAATCTCATAAGGATATCTAGATATGTTAGAATTTACGCAATCGCATTTCTAATCTAATAGGACTGCAACAAAAACTACTTTGTTGAGTTTTCAAAATTTAACCTTGAAGTTTTACTTTTTTATTTTTTTTATTTTTTTTAAAACTAAAAGTAGTTACCAAATATGATTTCAGTTTCTATTTAAAAAATAAAAAAATTAAAAAAATTAACGTACCTCAGTAATTTCTGATATGTCCCTAAATGTTGACGACCTCAACGTATTTTAGTAAGCCAAATCAAGCACCGTTCACAAACTTTCTCAATTTGATTCCAAAAATATGCATATCAATATAATCGCATCGAAATGACTGATCATATTATTTTCCAACAAAAAGAGTGGGCCCATTGACGGGCAATTTGCAAAAAATATTCCACCAAAACAAACTTGCATTTTGTCAGATCTGTACAACGCCTCTGCCCTGTTCACACACCAGTGCCTTTTTTACTATAAAGAGTTCAAAATTTTAGTTTTTAAAAATGTAAAAATTGAAAATAAAATGATTATAAAAAGTAGTGACGGACTTAAAATTTAAACTCACTGCAATCGTGATTAGGGAGATATTGTAACATGTTTAATTACATATAATTCATGATTGGTTCTTATACTTTGAACTCATTATTGTACGATATCATTGTCATTATCCTTACTACATATCTCAATGTATACAAGTAAATTATAACTATATATCTTCACTGTATAATTAGTTAGACTCTTTCCAGTCAAGCATTCACAACTTTTAATTTGATTTTCATAAGCAAATACACCAACGTTTGTGAAAGTGTGATAGCCCATCCCGGATTATTCGTACCGCAGGTGTGAAATGACGGTTTTGCCCCTAGTGGTTATGTTTCGTTGTGTGGTTGTTTTGGGGTTTTGGTTGGCTGCATCTGGACCACACACACACCCACACTCTCATCCTCATCTTCTTCCCTGTCCCGTCTCTCTCTCTCTCTCTCTTCTTATTCTTCTTCGTACAAACAAGAACCAAATCACTCGAAAACGTTACGAACCGAAGTAGAAAACTATATCTTGGTGTTTGTGAGGTTCATACGAGTTCAACCATACCCATTTTAGGTAGGAAATCGTTCGATTTCACGTCGAACCATGGAACCCCGATTTTGGTCACTGTTCATGCATACGTAAAATGTTGTTTTTCAAGGAATTTGAAGCTTGTAGGAAGCGTAGTGAGGTCCTTAGGAAGCTCGAGGTGGTTCGTTGGAAGGTTTTGGACGTCAAGATCGTGAGTTGCAGGTTTGGCCGGATTTTGTGAAATTTCTCTGGCGAGATTCCGTGAATTTCAGGGCTTGAAAGTGGTAAGGTTTTGTTCTACTTGTTGTAAGCTTCATTTTGGTGCAAATTTCATAAAATTTGGTTGAAAATCGAGTGAGAAACAAAGGTTTGAAAATTTCCCTTTTTTCCGGCGACGGCGACAGTATCGAAGGTGTGCTGGAGAAGATGACGGAATATTCCGTCAGTTTGGACGAAATATTCCTAACGGCGTTAGGTTAACTTTAACATAATCTGTTAGTTTTAACGGAATATACCTGACGGCATTAACTGGCGCCGTCAACATGCCTGGCACGTGGCCGTGTGTGGCCGGTGCGTCTGGCCGTGCCTTGGCCGGCGCATGGGAGGCCAGAAAATTATTTTAAAAATATGAGGATGTTCGTGAGGTTGAGTAGATCACGTTGGTATGTTCATACACCCCATTGAGCATTGTATGAGAAGTTATTACCTAGTTTTGGTTATGTGCTTTAAATTGACGTTTTTATAATTGTTTCGCATATAAGTAAGACCTATCCCGAGGACGAGCGCAGTCACTCGAGGCAAAGGGGTTACGACCCTTCCATATACCAGTGAGTGGGCTTTTGGTTTTCTGTATATACCTATATACTGTGGTTTTTCCCAGAAAATGAAATGAAATGTTTATATGTTTTAAATGCCATGCATAGTGTTTGCCAATCTATTTATGCATTAGTAGTTGCATATATGTATGTTTGGTGCTGCGGACACACAGGTAAGTGCCATGTAAGTTATGGTTTATGAATTTAATTAGTAGTTATGTGAGATACATAGAGAGCTCATAACCTGCACCCCCAGTGTTAGTGCTCCCACTCAGAGTAGGGCACAATCCTTCACGTGATGTTCACCTCCCGCACCACACGCTCATCTTGGATCCAAGTTAGGTGCACAGTCCTGTCGTACAAACCACTTTGGGTGGTTCCGACTCGTAGGTGACCCGCGATTATTCGCCCAGTCTTCACGTGATCGTAGCACTTGAGCGTATTTGTTTACACCCAGTCCTGTCGTACATACCACTTTAGGTGGTTCCGACTCGTGTGCAGGTATAGTTAATGAGTTGGGGATTTGAACTCTAGATTCAGCCGTACAGGTCGCGTTAAGTGACTCCAGCTGACATGTTACTTGCATTGATTGGCATTACCTGGTTTACTTACATTTTATGTGGAGGCATTCGACATGGCATATTTTCTGAGCATGTTTTCTATATATGTTTATATTCTATTTTTCTGGGAAACTATATAGGTTTTACGGCGAGGGGTTAGAACTTTGTTAACGAAATGATTTTGAAAAGCTTTGTTTTTGCCCACTCACACTTTCTGTTTTGCACCCCTCCAGGTTCTAGTTTGGATTGCTCTTTTGGTGGCTCTCAAGGGATTCACGGCATATCTGACAGATTATCACCAGTGTAGGACCCTCATCTAGGTGTGTTTTAGTTGGTGTTATTCCTCTGGACTGCACTAGGTTTTCTGTGCTCTGAATATTATTTTTCACACTTACGCTCGCACATGTATGTTAACTACCCTTTGTGTAGTTTGGTTTTATTTGTTCATACTTGTATTATTATTCTTAGCTTCTGCACTATGCACATGGTTACGTCACCCTCACGTGACGGCCACCATGCCCTGATTTCGGTCGGGGTGTGTCAGTTTGGTATCAGAGCATAGGTTTAGTAGTCCTGTTTATTTTTGTGAGTGTTCTAATTGTTTTGGTGTCTTCTGTCAGAACTATGCTGCCTCGTACGGAACCACGTCGCTTTGCTGAGCCTAACTTCCCCGATGTAGCTCAGTTGGGGGAAGCTATTGCTACCGCTATTCAGTCGGTCCTCCGCCCTCCCCAGAGGACTCCTCTGGAGACTATGTACAATCTGAAGCTGGATAAGTTCGAGGGCTACGAGGGTTTTGAGGGAGCTGAGCGGTGGCTGTAACATATTGAAAAGACCTTTCGTGTACTACATAATCAGGGGAATCTCCCTGTTGAGAAGTGGGTTGAGATGACATCTTGGTTCTTGGGTAAGGAATAGGCATCCTGGTGGGAGCAGGAGGTCCGTCGTTTGACCCCAGAGGAAAGGACTGACTGGGAGATGTTCAAGCAGTTGTTTCAGAAAATGTTTGTGCCTCCTGAGTACATAGATCGTAAAAAGCAAGAATTCACCGAGTTGAGGCAAAGGAAGTTGACGGCGAACGAGTATTATTGGAGGTTTACTGATTTATCCCGTTATTATCTGAAGGTTGCTGCCAATCCAGGGGAAATGCTTCGTCGTTTCCGTTTGGGTACTAAGAAGAAGTGGCGTTCTATGGCGACCACTACCCCTTACGACTCTTACCAGGAGTTCTATGAGATTCTGTTGAGGATTGAGGATTTCGAGAACATGCCTAGCGAGATTGAGGAGGAAGAAAAAGATAACAATCAGAGGAAAGACGACAAGGACAAAGGTCAGGCATCTCTCGGACCTCGCAAAACCCAGAATTTTAAGCGAGGTGGGACTAGCTCCAGTTCTTCCAACGATGGTTTTAGTGCCACTGGTCAGGGTCGGGGTGGTAGATTTGCTAGGGGTACTAGAGGCCAGAGGCAGGGTGATACTGGTAGAGGAAGGGCTCCGATTTGCCGCAGGTGTAATAATCGACATTTTGGAGAGTGCAGGAAAGGCAACGATGGTTATTTCACATGTGGGTAGATGGGACATCGGGCTACAAATTGTCCCCAGAGTTAGATCGTTGAAATTAGTTTTGGAAAATTCGTAAAACGATAGATTGACTAACAATTAGAGTCTATTTATACTTTTATTAAGTATAACATAAGATTTTGTGGTAAATATTTTAAATTGAAGATCGAATTCATTCATTGTATTCATATAGGGTCAAGGAGTGTAGTTATAAAAAATCATCAAAATCGGAGTTAAAATAACCGTTAAATCGTGATTTTTCGTTTATAACCGTTGAAAAGCTTTGTCCCGTTACTTGATCTTTGAATGTTTTTTTTTTGTTATTTTTTGCTGATGTGATCTCCAAGCATATACAAACAATTTTGACGGTTTGGATCGTTGAAATTAGTTTTGGAGAATTCGTAAAACGATAGATTGACTAAGACTTAGAGTTTATTTATACTTTCATTAAGTATAACATAACATTTTGTGGTATCCACTTGTGTAAATATTTTAAATTGAAGATCGAATTCATTCATTGTATTCATATAGGGTCAAGGAGTGTAGTTATAAAAAATCATCAAAATCGGAGTTAAAATAACCGTTAAATCGTGATTTTTCGTTTATAACCATTGAAAAGCTTTGTCCCGTTACTTGATCTTTGAATGTTTTTTTTTTGTGATTTTTTGCTGATGTGATCTCCAAGCATATACAAACAATTTTGACGGTTTGGATCGTTGAAATTAGTTTTGGAGAATTCGTAAAACGATAGATTGACTAAGACTTAGAGTTTATTTATACTTTCATTAAGTATAACATCAGATTTTGTGGTATCCACTTGTGTAAATATTTTAAATTGAAGATCGAATTCATTCATTGTATTCATATAGGGTCAAGGAGTGTAGTTATAAAAAATCATCAAAATCGGAGTTAAAATAACCGTTAAATCGTGATTTTTCGTTTATAACCGTTGAAAAGCTTTGTCCCGTTACTTGATCTTTGAATGTTTTTTTTTTGTTATTTTTTGCTGATGTGATCTCCAAGCATATACAAACAATTTTGACTGTTTGGATCGTTGAAATTAGTTTTGGAGAATTCGTAAAACGATAGATTGACTAAGACTTAGAGTTTATTTATACTTTCATTAAGTATAACATAAGATTTTGTGGTATCCACTTGTGTTAATATTTTAAATTGAAGATCGAATTCATTCATTGTATTCATATAAGGTCAAGGAGTGTAGTTATAAAAAATCATCAAAATCGGAGTTAAAATAACCGTTAAATCGTGATTTTTCGTTTATAACCGTTGAAAAGCTTTGTCCCGTTAATTGATCTTTGAATGTTTTTTTTTGTTATTTTTTGCTGATGTGATCTCCAAGCATATACAAACAATTTTGACGGTTTGGATCGTTGAAATTAGTTTTGGAGAATTCGTAAAACGATAGATTGACTAACACTTAGAGTTTATTTATACTTTCATTAAGTATAACATAAGATTTTGTGGTATCCACTTGTGTAAATATTTTAAATTGAAGATCGAATTCATTCATTGTATTCATATAGGGTCAAGGAGTGTAGTTATAAAAAATCATCAAAATCGGAGTTAAAATAACCGTTAAATCGTGATTTTTCGTTTATAACCGTTGAAAAGCTTTGTCCCGTTACTTGATCTTTGAATGTTTGTTTTTTTGTTATTTTTTGCTGATGTGATCTCCAAGAATATACAAACAATTTTGACGGTTTGGATCGTTGAAATTAGTTTTGGAGAATTCGTAAAACAATAGATTGACTAAGACTTAGAGTTTATTTATACTTTCATTAAGTATAACATAAGATTTTGTGGTATCCACTTGTGTAAATATTTTAAATTGAAGATCGAATTCATTCATTGTATTCATATAGGGTCAAGGAGTGTAGTTATAAAAAATCATCAAAATCGGAGTTAAAATAACCGTTAAATCGTGATTTTTCGTTTATAACCGTTGAAAAGCTTTGTCCCGTTACTTGATCTTTGAATGTTTTTTTTTTTGTGATTTTTTGCTGATGTGATCTCCAAGCATATACAAACAATTTTGACGGTTTGGATCGTTGAAATTAGTTTTGGAGAATTCGTAAAACGATAGATTGACTAACACTTAGAGTTTATTTATACTTTCATTAAGTATAACATAAGATTTTGTGGTATCCACTTGTGTAAATATTTTAAATTGAAGATCGAATTCATTCATTGTATTCATATAGGGTTAAGGACTGTAGTTATAAAAAATCATCAAAATCGGAGTTAAAATAACCGTTAAATCGTGATTTTTCGTTTATAACCGTTGAAAAGCTTTGTCCCGTTACTTGATCTTTGAATGTTTTTTTTTTGTTATTTTTTGCTGATGTGATCTCCAAGCATATACAAACAATTTTGACGGTTTGGATCGTTGAAATTAGTTTTGGAGAATTCGTAAAACGATAGATTGACTAACACTTAGAGTTTATTTATATTTTCATTAAGTATAACATAAGATTTTGTGGTATCCACTTGTGTAAATATTTTAAATTGAAGATCGAATTCATTCATTGTATTCATATAGGGCCAAGGAGTGTAGTTATAAAAAATCATCAAAATCGGAGTTAAAATAACCGTTAAATCGTGATTTTTCGTTTATAACCGTTGAAAAGCTTTGTCCCGTTACTTGATCTTTGAATGTTTTTTTTTTTGTGATTTTTTGCTGATGTGATCTCCAAGCATATACAAACAATTTTGACGGTTTGGATCGTTGAAATTAGTTTTGGAGAATTCGTAAAACGATAGATTGACTAAGACTTAGAGTTTATTTATACTTTCATTAAGTATAACATAAGATTTTGTGGTATCCACTTGTGTAAATATTTTAAATTGAAGATCGAATTCATTCATTGTATTCATATAGGGTCAAGGAGTGTAGTTATAAAAAATCATCAAAATCGGAGTTAAAATAACCGT
Organism: Pyrus x bretschneideri; assembly: GCF_019419815.1. Taxonomy (NCBI): domain Eukaryota; kingdom Viridiplantae; phylum Streptophyta; class Magnoliopsida; order Rosales; family Rosaceae; genus Pyrus; species Pyrus x bretschneideri. The sequence goes on along the minus strand of NW_025999820.1, from coordinate 2,540,344 downwards.
TAAATCGTGATTTTTCGTTTATAACCGTTGAAAAGCTTTGTCCCGTTACTTGATCTTTGAATGTTTTTTTTTTGTTATTTTTTGCTGATGTGATCTCCAAGCATATACAAACAATTTTGACTGTTTGGATCGTTGAAATTAGTTTTGGAGAATTCGTAAAACGATAGATTGACTAAGACTTAGAGTTTATTTATACTTTCATTAAGTATAACATAAGATTTTGTGGTATCCACTTGTGTTAATATTTTAAATTGAAGATCGAATTCATTCATTGTATTCATATAAGGTCAAGGAGTGTAGTTATAAAAAATCATCAAAATCGGAGTTAAAATAACCGTTAAATCGTGATTTTTCGTTTATAACCGTTGAAAAGCTTTGTCCCGTTAATTGATCTTTGAATGTTTTTTTTTGTTATTTTTTGCTGATGTGATCTCCAAGCATATACAAACAATTTTGACGGTTTGGATCGTTGAAATTAGTTTTGGAGAATTCGTAAAACGATAGATTGACTAACACTTAGAGTTTATTTATACTTTCATTAAGTATAACATAAGATTTTGTGGTATCCACTTGTGTAAATATTTTAAATTGAAGATCGAATTCATTCATTGTATTCATATAGGGTCAATGAGTGTAGTTATAAAAAATCATCAAAATCGGAGTTAAAATAACCGTTAAGTCGTGATTTTTCGTTTATAACCGTTGAAAAGCTTTGTCCCGTTACTTGATCTCTGAATGTTTTTTTTTTGTGATTTTTTGCTGATGTGATCTCCAAGCATATACAAACAATTTTGACGGTTTGGATCGTTGAAATTAGTTTTGGAGAATTCGTAAAACGATAGATTGACTAACACTTAGAGTTTATTTATACTTTCAATAAGTATAACATAAGATTTTGTGGTATCCACTTGTGTAAATATTTTAAATTGAAGATCGAATTCATTCATTGTATTCATGTAGGATCAAGGAGTGTAGTTATAAAAAATCATCAAAATCGGAGTTAAAATAACCGTTAAATCGTGATTTTTCGTTTATAACCGTTGAAAAGCTTTGTCCCGTTACTTGATCTTTGAATGTTTTTTTTTTGTTATTTTTTGCTGATGTGATCTCCAAGCATATACAAACAATTTTGACGGTTTGGATCGTTGAAATTAGTTTTGGAGAATTGGTAAAACGATAGATTGACTACGACTTAGAGTTTATTTATACTTTCATTAAGTATAACATAAGATTTTGTGGTATCCACTTGTGTAAATATTTTAAATTGAAGATCGAATTCATTCATTGTATTCATATAGGGTCAAGGAGTGTTGTTATTAAAAATCATCAAAATCGGAGTTAAAATAACCGTTAAATCGTGATTTTTCGTTTATAACCGTTGAAAAGCTTTGTCCCGTTACTTGATCTTTGAATGTTTTTTTTTTTGTGATTTTTTGCTGATGTGATCTCCAAGCATATACAAACAATTTTGACGGTTTGGATCGTTGAAATTAGTTTTGGAGAATTCGTAAAACGATAGATTGACTAAGACTTAGAGTTTATTTATACTTTCATTAAGTATAACATAACATTTTGTGGTATCCACTTGTGCAAATATTTTAAATTGAAGATCGAATTCATTCATTGTATTCATATAGGGTCAAGGAGTGTAGTTATAAGAAATCATCAAAATCGGAGTTAAAATAACCGTTAAATCGTGATTTTTCGTTTATAACCGTTGAAAAGCTTTGTCCCGTTACTTGATCTTTGAATGTTTTTTTTTTTGTTATTTTTTGCTGATGTGATCTCCAAGCATATACAAACAATTTTGACGGTTTGGATCGTTGAAATTAGTTTTGGAGAATTCGTAAAACGATAGATTGACTAAGACTTAGAGTTTATTTATACTTTCATTAAGTATAACATAAGATTTTGTGGTATCCACATGTGTAAATATTTTAAATTGAAGATCGAATTCATTCATTGTATTCATATAGGGTCAAGGAGTGTAGTTATAAAAAATCATCAAAATCGGAGTTAAAATAACCGTTAAATCGTGATTTTTCGTTTATAACCGTTGAAAAGCTTTGTCCCGTTACTTGATCTTTGAATGTTTTTTTTTTTGTTATTTTTTGCTGATGTGATCTCCAAGCATATACAAACAATTTTGACGGTTTGGATCGTTGAAATTAGTTTTGGAGAATTCGTAAAACGATAGATTGACTAACACTTAGAGTTTATTTATATTTTCATTAAGTATAACATAAGATTTTGTGGTATCCACTTGTGTAAATATTTTAAATTGAAGATCGAATTCATTTATTGTATTCATATAGGGTCAATGAGTGTAGTTATAAAAAATCATCAAAATCGGAGTTAAAATAACCGTTAAATCGTGATTTTTCGTTTATAACCGTTGAAAAGCTTTGTCCCGTTACTTGATCTCTGAATGTTTTTTTTTGTGATTTTTTGCTGATGTGATCTCCAAGCATATACAAACAATTTTGACGGTTTGGATCGTTGAAATTAGTTTTGGAGAATTGGTAAAACGATAGATTGACTAAGACTTAGAGTTTATTTATACTTTCATTAAGTATAACATAAGATTTTGTGGTATCCACTTGTGTAAATATTTTAAATTGAAGATCGAATTCATTCATTGTATTTATATAGGGTCAAGGAGTGTAGTTATAAAAAATCATCAAAATCGGAGTTAAAATAACCGTTAAATCGTGATTTTTCGTTTATAACCGTTGAAAAGCTTTGTCCCGTTACTTGATCTTTGAATGTTTTTTTTTTGTTATTTTTTGCTGACGTGATCTCCAAGCATATACAAACAATTTTGACGGTTTGGATCGTTGAAATTAGTTTTGGAGAATTGGTAAAACGATAGATTGACTAAGACTTAGAGTTTATTTATACTTTCATTAAGTATAACATAAGATTTTGTGGTATCCACTTGTGTAAATATTTTAAATTGAAGATCGAATTCATTCATTGTATTCATATAGGGTCAAGGAGTGTAGTTATAAAAAATCATCAAAATCGGAGTTAAAATAACCGTTAAATCGTGATTTTTCGTTTATAACCGTTGAAAAGCTTTGTCCCGTTACTTGATCTTTGAATGTTTTTTTTTTTGTGATTTTTTGCTGATGTGATCTCCAAGCATATACAAACAATTTTGACGGTTTGGATCGTTGAAATTAGTTTTGGAGAATTCGTAAAACGATAGATTGACTAAGACTTAGAGTTTATTTATACTTTCATTAAGTATAACATAAGATTTTGTGGTATCCACTTGTGTAAATATTTTAAATTGAAGATCGAATTCATTCATTGTATTCATATAGGGTCAAGGAGTGTAGTTATAAAAAACCATCAAAATCGGAGTTAAAATAACCGTTAAATCGTGATTTTTCGTTTATAACCGTTGAAAAGCTTTGTCCCGTTACTTGATCTTTGAATGTTTTTTTTTTGTTATTTTTTGCTGATGTGATCTCCAAGCATATACAAACAATTTTGACGGTTTGGATCGTTGAAATTAGTTTTGGAGAATTCGTAAAACGATAGATTGACTAACACTTTGAGTTTATTTATACTTTCATTAAGTATAACATAAGATTTTGTGGTATCCACTTGTGTAAATATTTTAAATTGAAGATCGAATTCATTTATTGTATTCATATAGGGTCAATGAGTGTAGTTATAAAAAATCATCAAAATCGGAGTTAAAATAACCGTTAAATCGTGATTTTTCGTTTATAACCATTGAAAAGCTTTGTCCCGTTACTTGATCTCTGAATGTTTTTTTTTGTGATTTTTTGCTGATGTGATCTCCAAGCATATACAAACAATTTTGACGGTTTGGATCGTTGAAATTAGTTTTGGAGAATTCGTAAAACGATAGATTGACTAACACTTTGAGTTTATTTATACTTTCATTAAGTATAACATAAGATTTTGTGGTATCCAGTTGTGTAAATATTTTAAATTGAAGATCGAATTCATTCATTGTATTCATATAGGGTCAAGGAGTGTAGTTATAAAAAATCATCAAAATCGGAGTTAAAATAACCGTTAAATCGTGATTTTTCGTTTATAACCGTTGAAAAGCTTTGTCCCCTTACTTGATCTTTGAATGTTTTTTTTTTTGTGATTTTTTGCTGATGTGATCTCCAAGCATATACAAACAATTTTGACGGTTTGGATCGTTGAAATTAGTTTTGGAGAATTCGTAAAACGATAGATTGACTAAGACTTAGAGTTTATTTATACTTTCATTAAGTATAACATAAGATTTTGTGGTATCCACTTGTGTAAATATTTTAAATTGAAGATCGAATTCATTCATTGTATTCATATAGGGTCAAGGAGTGTAGTTATAAAAAATCATCAAAATCGGAGTTAAAATAACCGTTAAATCGTGATTTTTCGTTTATAACCGTTGAAAAGCTTTGTCCCGTTACTTGATCTTTGAATGTTTTTTTTTTGTTATTTTTTGCTGATGTGATCTCCAAGCATATACAAACAATTTTGACGGTTTGGATCGTTGAAATTAGTTTTGGAGAATTCGTAAAACGATAGATTGACTAACACTTTGAGTTTATTTATACTTTCATTAAGTATAACATAAGATTTTGTGGTATCCACTTGTGTAAATATTTTAAATTGAAGATCGAATTCATTTATTGTATTCATATAGGGTCAATGAGTGTAGTTATAAAAAATCATCAAAATCGGAGTTAAAATAACCGTTAAATCGTGATTTTTCGTTTATAACCATTGAAAAGCTTTGTCCCGTTACTTGATCTCTGAATGTTTTTTTTTGTGATTTTTTGCTGATGTGATCTCCAAGCATATACAAACAATTTTGACGGTTTGGATCGTTGAAATTAGTTTTGGAGAATTCGTAAAACGATAGATTGACTAAGACTTAGAGTTTATTTATACTTTCATTAAGTATAACATAAGATTTTGTGGTATCCACTTGTGTAAATATTTTAAATTGAAGATCGTATTTATTCATTGTATTCATGTAGGGTCAAGGAGTGTAGTTATAAAAAATCATCAAAATCGGAGTTAAAATAACCGTTAAATCGTGATTTTTCGTTTATAACCGTTGAAAAGCTTTGTCCCGTTACTTGATCTTTGAATGTTTTTTTTTTGTTTTTTTTTGCTGACGTGATCTCCAAGCATATACAAACAATTTTGACGGTTTGGATCGTTGAAATTAGTTTTGGAGAATTGGTAAAACAATAGATTGACTAAGACTTAGAGTTTATTTATACTTTCATTAAGTATAACATAAGATTTTGTGGTATCCACTTGTGTAAATATTTTAAATTGAAGATCGAATTCATTTATTGTATTCATATAGGGTCAATGAGTGTAGTTATAAAAAATCATCAAAATCGGAGTTAAAATAACCGTTAAATCGTGATTTTTCGTTTATAACCATTGAAAAGCTTTGTCCCGTTACTTGATCTCTGAATGTTTTTTTTTGTGATTTTTTGCTGATGTGATCTCCAAGCATATACAAACAATTTTGACGGTTTGGATCGTTGAAATTAGTTTTGGAGAATTCGTAAAACGATAGATTGACTAAGACTTAGAGTTTATTTATACTTTCATTAAGTATAACATAAGATTTTGTGGTATCCACTTGTGTAAATATTTTAAATTGAAGATCGAATTTATTCATTGTATTCATGTAGGGTCAAGGAGTGTAGTTATAAAAAATCATCAAAATCGGAGTTAAAATAACCGTTAAATCGTGATTTTTCGTTTATAACCGTTGAAAAGCTTTGTCCCGTTACTTGATCTTTGAATGTTTTTTTTTTGTTTTTTTTTGCTGACGTGATCTCCAAGCATATACAAACAATTTTGACGGTTTGGATCGTTGAAATTAGTTTTGGAGAATTGGTAAAACAATAGATTGACTAAGACTTAGAGTTTATTTATACTTTCATTAAGTATAACATAAGATTTTGTGGTATCCACTTGTGTAAATATTTTAAATTGAAGATCGAATTCATTCATTGTATTCATATAGGGTCAAGGAGTGTAGTTATAAAAAATCATCAAAATCGGAGTTAAAATAACCGTTAAATCGGGATTTTTCGTTTATAACCGTTGAAAAGCTTTGTCCCGTTACTTGATCTTTGAATGTTTTTTTTTTTGTGATTTTTTGCTGATGTGATCTCCAAGCATATACAAACAATTTTGACGGTTTGGATCGTTGAAATTAGTTTTGGAGAATTCGTAAAACGATAGATTGACTAACACTTTGAGTTTATTTATACTTTCATTAAGTATAACATAAGATTTTGTGGTATCCACTTGTGTAAATATTTTAAATTGAAGATCGAATTCATTCATTGTATTCATATAGGGTCAATGAGTGTAGTTATAAAAAATCATCAAAATCGGAGTTAAAATAACCGTTAAATCGTGATTTTTCGTTTATAACCGTTGAAAAGCTTTGTCCCGTTACTTGATCTTTGAATGTTTTTTTTTTTGTGATTTTTTGCTGATGTGATCTCCAAGCATATACAAACAATTTTGACGGTTTGGATCGTTGAAATTAGTTTTGGAGAATTCGTAAAACGATAGATTGACTAACACTTAGAGTTTATTTATACTTTCATTAAGTATAACATAAGATTTTGTGGTATCCACTTGTGTAAATATTTTAAATTGAAGATCGAATTCATTCATTGTATTCATATAGGGTCAATGAGTGTAGTTATAAAAAATCATCAAAATCGGAGTTAAAATAACCGTTAAATCGTGATTTTTCGTTTATAACCGTTGAAAAGCTTTGTCCCGTTACTTGATCTCTGAATGTTTTTTTTTTGTGATTTTTTGCTGATGTGATCTCCAAGCATATACAAACAATTTTGACGGTTTGGATCGTTGAAATTAGTTTTGGAGAATTCGTAAAACGATAGATTGACTAACACTTTGAGTTTATTTATACTTTCATTAAGTATAACATAAGATTTTGTGGTATCCACTTGTGTAAATATTTTAAATTGAAGATCGAATTCATTCATTGTATTCATATAGGGTCAAGGAGTGTAGTTATAAAAAATCATCAAAATCGGAGTTAAAATAACCGTTAAATCGTGATTTTTCGTTTATAACCGTTGAAAAGCTTTGTCCCGTTACTTGATCTTTGAATGTTTTTTTTTTGTGATTTTTTGTTGATGTGATCTCCAAGCATATACAAACAATTTTGACGGTTTGGATCGTTGAAATTAGTTTTGGAGAATTCGTAAAACGATAGATTGACTAAGACTTAGAGTTTATTTATACTTTCATTAAGTATAACATAAGATTTTGTGGTATCCACTTGTGTAAATATTTTAAATTGAAGATCGAATTCATTCATTGTATTCATATAGGGTCAAGGAGTGTAGTTATAAAAAATCATCAAAATCGGAGTTAAAATAACCGTTAAATCGTGATTTTTCGTTTATAACCGTTGAAAAGCTTTGTCCCGTTACTTGATCTTTGAATGTTTTTTTTTTCTTATTTTTTGCTGATGTGATCTCCAAGCATATACAAACAATTTTGACGGTTTGGATCGTTGAAATTAGTTTTGGAGAATTCGTAAACGATAGATTGACTAACACTTTGAGTTTATTTATACTTTCATTAAGTATAACATAAGATTTTGTGGTATCCACTTGTGTAAATATTTTAAATTGAAGATCGAATTCATTTATTGTATTCATATAGGGTCAATGAGTGTAGTTATAAAAAATCATCAAAATCGGAGTTAAAATAACCGTTAAATCGTGATTTTTCGTTTATAACCATTGAAAAGCTTTGTCCCGTTACTTGATCTCTGAATGTTTTTTTTTGTGATTTTTTGCTGATGTGATCTCCAAGCATATACAAACAATTTTGACGGTTTGGATCGTTGAAATTAGTTTTGGAGAATTCGTAAAACGATAGATTGACTAAGACTTAGAGTTTATTTATACTTTCATTAAGTATAACATAAGATTTTGTGGTATCCACTTGTGTAAATATTTTAAATTGAAGATCGAATTTATTCATTGTATTCATGTAGGGTCAAGGAGTGTAGTTATAAAAAATCATCAAAATCGGAGTTAAAATAACCGTTAAATCGTGATTTTTCGTTTATAACCGTTGAAAAGCTTTGTCCCGTTACTTGATCTTTGAATGTTTTTTTTTTGTTTTTTTTTGCTGACGTGATCTCCAAGCATATACAAACAATTTTGACGGTTTGGATCGTTGAAATTAGTTTTGGAGAATTGGTAAAACAATAGATTGACTAAGACTTAGAGTTTATTTATACTTTCATTATGTATAACATAAGATTTTGTGGTATCCACTTGTGTAAATATTTTAAATTGAAGATCGAATTCATTCATTGTATTCATATAGGGTCAAGGAGTGTAGTTATAAAAAATCATCAAAATCGGAGTTAAAATAACCGTTAAATCGTGATTTTTCGTTTATAACCGTTGAAAAGCTTTGTCCCGTTACTTGATCTTTGAATGTTTTTTTTTTTGTGATTTTTTGCTGATGTGATCTCCAAGCATATACAAACAATTTTGACGGTTTGGATCGTTGAAATTAGTTTTGGAGAATTCGTAAAACGATAGATTGACTAACACTTAGAGTTTATTTATACTTTCATTAAGTATAACATAAGATTTTGTGGTATCCACTTGTGTAAATATTTTAAATTGAAGATCGACTTCATTCATTGTATTCATTTAGGGTCAATGAGTGTAGTTATAAAAAATCATCAAAATCGGAGTTAAAATAACCGTTAAATCGTGATTTTTTGTTTATAACCGTTGAAAAGCTTTGTCCCGTTACTTGATCTCTGAATGTTTTTTTTTTGTGATTTTTTGCTGATGTGATCTCCAAGCATATACAAACAATTTTGACGGTTTGGATCGTTGAAATTAGTTTTGGAGAATTCGTAAAACGATAGATTGACTAACACTTTGAGTTTATTTATACTTTCATTAAGTATAACATAAGATTTTGTGGTATCCACTTGTGTAAATATTTTAAATTGAAGATCGAATTCATTCATTGTATTCATATAGGGTCAAGGAGTGTAGTTATAAAAAATCATCAAAATCGGAGTTAAAATAACCGTTAAATCGTGATTTTTCGTTTATAACCGTTGAAAAGCTTTGTCCCGTTACTTGATCTCTGAATGTTTAGTTTGTATGATTTTTTGTTGATGTGATCTCAAAGCATATACAAACAAGTTTGACGGTTGGGATCATTGAAATTAGTTTTGGAGAATTCGTATGCCATCAATCAAGTTCCGTGTGTGTGTGTGTATATATATATTTATTAAGTAGATTTAAATCTATTTATTTTGTACGTATAAATTATAATTGACTGGTACACGGAATAGTACATACATCACGTGTCACGTGTCACGTGTGTCATTATAAAAATAGTGAGATATGTCATGACAGTCATTTGTGTGATAAAAAGTTAATAACTTAAAAAAAAAAAAAAAAAATTCTCACCACTTCTATTAATTTTAATTTTTCCCTCCAACATCTTTCCCTAATTCCCTCACTTTTTTGTTTCATTTTCAACTTTTCTTAACATTTTCTTTTTCCCTCCATTTTTTTTTTCAAAAAGGGCTGCAAGTTGGCAACGGCAAGAAATTCATTATTGAAATTTGAATGGAAACAAATCACATCAAATTTCAATGGATGCAATGCAATGCATCATATTCATGCATATTAAATTATTAATTAATAATTATTATAGTTTTATAAAATTTAATATATATATATATAATTATTATAGATAGACTTAATATTTTGGGGGTATAATTATTATAGTATATATAATTATTATAATTATTATAAATTTTATAGTTAATTTAATATATATAGATATATATATATATATTTATTATAATTTTTAGGGGTATAAAATTGTAAAATTAATGTATATAATTATTACAGTATTTTTTTAGGGTTATAAAATTATAAAAATAATATTCTGCTTATCGTGTATCGTGTTACCCACGTGTATACCCGAACCAACCCGTTATCTTAACAGGTGCTTATCGGGTTACCCGATAACGACCCGATTCGTTATCGTGTCGACCCAAACACCTGTTAATTTCGTGTCGTGTCGTGTCGGGTTATCGGGTCGTGTCAGAAATTGCCAGGCCTAATGTTAACTACCCTATATGTAGTTTGGTTTTATTTGTTCGTACTTTTATTATTATTCTTAGCTTCCGCACTGTGCACAGGGTTACGTCACCCTCATGTGACGGCCAGCATGCCCTGATTTCGGTCAGGGTGTGTCAGAAAGACTATTGATTGATAGAGTGTTTGAAAACTAATATTCAAAATAAATCAATAAATGTTATTACTCACTTTAATTACAATGAACAAATAATTATGCACATATTATTATCCCTAACACACACAAACACACATATATATACGTTCAAATGTATATAGCACACTTGTTTGCAATAAACTAATTTGGTAGTAGGGAATGTAAATTTCTTTACAACTCTAATATGATAATATCTAGTATCAGAGATATGGTAGAATCTCATAAGGATATCTTAGATATGTTAAGATTTACACAATCACATTTCTAATCTAATAAGACTGCAACAAAAACTAATTTCTTGAGTTTTCAAAATTTGACCTTGAATTTTTACTTTTTTATTATTTTTTATTTTTTGAAAAACTAAAAGTAGTTACCAAACACAATTTCAGTTTCTATTTATAAAATTAAAATTAAAATTTTGAAAATTAAAAATTAAAAAACTGAAAATCAAAATGATTACGAAATGTCCCCTTAAAATTTGAGAGTTCCTCCCCCCGATGTACCCAAGTAATTTCTGATATGTACCTAGATGTTGACGACCTCAACGTATTTTAGTAAGCCTAATCAAGCACCGTTCACACACTTTCTCAATTTGATTCCGAAAATATGCATATCAATATAATCGCATCGAAATGACTGATCATACTATTTTCCAGCAAAAAGACGAATCTTGGGCCCATTGACGGGCAATTTGCAAAAAATATTCCACCAAAACAAAATTGCAATAAACTAATTTTGTCAGATTTGTAGAACGCATCTGCCCTGTTCACACCAGTGTCTTTTATATATGTCGATATAAAGTTGATAGATATAGTTACTAAACAAAATTTTAGTATTTAAAAATGTAAAAATTGAAAATAAAATTATTATAAAAAGTAGTGATGGATCCAAAATTTAAACTCACTGCAATCGTGATAAAAAAGATATTGTAACATTTTTAATTACATATAATTCATGATTGGTTTTTAAACTTTGAACTCATTATTGTACAATATCATTATCATTATCGTTACTACATATCTCAATGTATACAATTAAATTATAACTATATATCTTCACTGTATAATTAGTTAGACTCTTTCCAGTCAAGCATTCACAACTGTTAATTTGATTTTCATAAGCAAATACACCAACGTTTGTGAAAGACTATTGATTGATAGAGTTTGAAAACTAATGGAAATCAAATAAGAAATCAAAAGCACGAAGACATAAGACTTAATCTGAACTTAATTGTTGGATGGGATCAGTACGAAAAATTATAAGGAGTTTTAATGAAAAATCCACAGTACTGTTCATTTTAACAATAAACTACATTTTTATACTAAAAAGTCAAATATGGTACTATTCACTTTACTTTTTATTTTATCTTTATCGTTAAAACTCAAAATTTTCAAATTTTTTTCATTAGTTTTTCTAAAATTATACAGAGTAATACAGAGTTGTTGGGTCGCGTCAACCCATTGACCCCCTTCCCTCCGCTACTGACCGAACGGCACCTTAAATTTTGAAAATTCCTCACCAAACATACCCCAAGTGATCTCAGACATGTACGTAAATGCTGACGACCTCGGCGTATTAAAATAAGCACCGTTATTACTTCATACACTTTTTCAATTTCATTGCACAAATATGCATATAATAAAATCAGTGACTCATATTATTGGATGAGGATCTTCTCCAAATACTTTTTGTGAGGATTTGAATGATTAATCCATTTTATTTGTTCATCGTATATTGTGCAGTCAGTTTTTATTAAGTATTGTTTATATTTAATTTAAAATATAAAATATAAAATGATTTCTGACCGTATAATTTACAATGAACGAACACAATTGATTGAACATTCGGATTCCTACAAAGAGGATCCAACTAGGATCATATTCCCATATTATTTACCCAAAAAAAAAAAATAATAAGACTAATCTTGTGCCCGTTGACGGGCAATTTGCAATAAACTAAATTTGTCAGATATGTACAGTGCAATGTTCACACTAGTGCCCCTTCTACTATATATTTCGATACAAAGTTGAAAGATGATGTTTGAAGCTATGGATCCTTCTGTGTACGAGGCAGCAAGATCGGGTGATCTTGGTTTCCTTAAAAAAATTAGAGATGGTGGTCTGTCGATTAATCTTCTTCTGCAGAAAACACCTAAAAATAACAATATTCTTCATCTTGCAGCTGAGTTCAAACAAATCGATTTTTTCAAAGGCGTCCCGATCGACAATCAATCTCCACTATTTTGGGACACCAACAACAAAGGCGACACTCCCATGCACGTAGCTGCCAAAGCAGGCTGTGATGAAGTAGTAGGGTTGCTCATTAATCATGCAAGGATGCTACACACTGACGGAGCAGATGAGGAAAGTGCACTGGCCGGTGGCAAAGCGTATAAAGAGTTACTCCGGATCAAAAATTTGATTGAGGATACAGGATTACATGTTGCCGTCAAGTACGGTCACCTCAAAGTGGTGATTCTGTTGGTTGAAGCTGATCCTGAATTGTGTAGTTTTACTAACAGCGCCAACGAATCCTCATTGTTCTTAGCTATTAGCAAGGACTTTCCGAACATTGCTCGTTATATGTTAGACAAGTATCCAACATTTACTTCTTTCCAGGGAACTAATGGTGTCACAGCTTTGCACGCCGCAGTAACTCACAAAATCAAATGCAAAGGTAAATGATTTATGCGTACTCTTGTAATTTTGGTTCCTAAATTTTCATTTTATATATTAAATTAAAGGGGCATTAATATATAGATCCAAACAATTCATGTACTATTGGCTTAAATCCAATTTTTTAAATTTCTGATTTAGGTCCACTTAACTTTTTTAAAAACTACTTTTGCCTATGTTTTCAAATTTTGAAGGTTTAAACATTTCCAATCTACTAACTATCTAGAAAACCATTTAATTCGTTAATTTGTAATAGAATAAATTATTTTTACCATAGATCAACTTGCAAAATTATACAACCTAACTAAATGCACAAACACTACAATATACCTATAAGCAAGATATCAAACAAATTATGAAAAAACAAACTGTCTAATCAATTGGTGGATAGACCAAATGATTGGTACAAATACATAATTTATGTACTTATAAGCAAGACAAATTACCATGTGAAAAAAAATAGAAGTGATTTGTGATAAAGATAGATAATAAACATGGAAAAAATACACTATGTCTACGATAGTGTAGGTCACAAAGAAAATCCTGTGATACAGGTGGATTAATATCGGCCATGAAACCAATTAATTTGGGTGGAAATGCAACTCAAATGATGATCCAACTTTGACCATAAAACTAATTTGAACAGAACAAGCAATTTGATTGAAAAAAGCCAATCAACCTCCATTCTCCGATCAAACATAATCAAATTTCAAATTTAGTGGAAGCATGAGAAGAAGAAAGTGAAAAATGATATCGTGAGGCAGAAAAAACACACAAAATGAAACAAAAAAGAAGACGACTAGCAAGGTAAATATTCAATCCTAACTATGGGTTTTATATAACAAGAAGAAAAGGAAGGAATACAAAGAACTATTATATAGATTTGTTTAGTAATTTGATTCCAACAGTTATTCTATTATTACGCGAATTTTTTATTTTTTAAACCTCAAATAGTCAAAACTTATCACAAATCCTAAAATCAGCGGATAATATTGATTACTTACAAGTGATTTTAGGTGTAAATTTGGTATGGAAATGAAAGGAATGGAATATCATTGGACTTTTGAGATGAGTGGCTCACAAAAATTCAAAGGCTAGAAAAAAAATTGCTGTGGAAATCACTTCTCTGAAAAACATACTTCAATTAACTAATACGTCTCACTTCCTACCGGCTTTTATGTTTCCATACAATTTAGGCATCGTGGAGATGATGGTGTCCAGCCATCCTGAAATAATCAAAGAAACTGACGCCAACGGATGGACTCTGTTACACTATGCAGTCGTTGAGAGGGAACGTTAAAGCAACTCGATTATTGATGCAGCAGGATAGTTCTATTTCTTACATCTTGGACAAATCTGGAATGTCAGCTCTTCATGTTGCGGCGTACGCAGGCCGCAAGAAAGTGATGGAAGTGCTGACACAATTCCGGCCTGATACTTGTGAATTGGTCAATCACAAAGGCCAAACGGTTCTGCATGCAGCAGTTTTAGGTGGGCAATATTTTACTGTCAAATACATTTTGAGGACGCCTAAGTTTGCAGGACTTATAAATGAAGCAGACAACGACGGAAACACGCCTTGCATCTAGCTGCTATTCAACGTAATACTAGTGTCCTAGGACGTTTCGCATGGAATCCTAGAGTGGATAAGACTGCAATCAATAATCAACTCTTGAAGGCTGCGGACGTTTACCTTGGGGACGATTTTGAATTTGTAAGAAATATAGCTGCGATAGCTATTCATTTTGAGTAATTATAGCCTCTCGTCTTTTGTTTAGATTCATAGTTTGGCAACATAAACACTTGTTTGGCAAGAAAACATCATTCCTTCTGTATTTGTGTTTAGACCCGGTTAGCCTAACAAAGCGTTATACACTCTAGGGCGCCACCGGTGGACGTGAGGATTTGAAGCGTCTGGGCCGCCATGTTGGTGTGCCAATCTTCCAACAACAAATCCGCCGTGATTTATGAAACTGGAATCACCGGAGAAGAACGATACACCTAAAAGCACGTTGATCATTGCAGAGAAGAGAGCACAAGAAGCCCATTGGGATGACTCGAGCACGTTCGACACCAATCTAGTGGTAGCAATGCTTATTGCAACCGTCACATTTGCGGCAGCTTTCACCTTGCCTGGAGGATTCAAAAGCAACGGAATGCCCGTCTTGTACAAAAGGGCATTTTTCCATGTGTTTGTGGTATTCGACGTCATCTCCTTCTTTCTATCAACTTTGGTGGTGTTCAACCATTTTATGTTGGTAACTCTCTCACTAAACCAAGCGACACCACGTACCTCTACAATTCTCATTCAGTATTCCATTGGAGGAATGATGGTAGCATTTTCTTCAGGTATGATTGTAGTGCTACCCAAATACAGTCCACTTGGTATTCTGATCATTCTAGTATGCTGCATAGCCTGTTATGCTGTCATCGCAAGGTTCAGAGTTTTTGCTCTACCGACCAAGCGCCAAGGAAAGATCCGAGGATGGCTCCGATCTCGCATAATCTGATGCTGCTTACTTGAAAAACACTCTTTACTCGTTTCATCTTTCATTTGTACAAGTGTGATGGCGTCTTTGCTTGTCATATCATGAAACTTCAAGTTACCGAAACTACCTGCTAATCAAGCTGTGGTTACGGTCCGTTACAATTTGCAATAATTTCCCAAGTACAAATTGGAGGTATAAAATGTGCACCACAAAACCAACAAGATATGCTCGAGCGAGGGCAGACAAAAGTTAATTGTAACACAGCTTGAGATATCTCTTACATGTCAAAGTACCAAGGAACTTTAGACATGATTGTTAAAAATGCACTACCAATGAACTACTCAAAACACTTGATAAGTTACAAACAAACCCCATCCTAAGTGTGCCTTATCAATTCATTCATGCAGACATCCCCAATGTAAATATGGCATGAGAAAACCGCTTCCAACTGGAAGCAATGGTCGAATTTATTAGTTAAGCCCCAGCTTACTTCTAATCCCAACAGCTTCACAGAGTTCATCAATGGAGTAATTATAGAAACATTCTCACACACATATGCATATAGAAATTAGTGAAACATAATTAATTATTCAACAAACGTATCGTTGCCCATATCACATGCCAAGAATGCACAACAGCACGGGGAAACTATCGAAAACAACTACGTGTTTGCAAAGCTTAGTTATGGAGTAATTATGGAGAGTTGTCAAAAGCATTTACAACAAGGATCGCAAAATGAACCTCAAATTCTCCATTTACTCGATCAGCTCTCACTCGTGCATCTTTATACTCGCTGCTTCACCCAGTCCCTCTTACAAACTCCTCAATGCTGTGACCACTGAATACTCTTGATATCAATCCCTTCTTTCACCATCTCATACAGCGGGCTCAACTCCCTCAACTTCTTCACCTGCTGCACTGTCAGCTGAACCGCCCTGTCAATCTCCTCCTCCGTGGTGAACCGCCCAATCCCAAACCGAATTGAAGTATGAGCCATGTCCTCATCCACCCCCAATGCCCTCAACACATACGACGGCTCCAAACTCGCACTGGTGCACGCACTCCCACTCGACACCGCCACCTCCTTCAACCCCATCAACAAGCTCTCCCCTTCCACATAACCAAACGACAGATTCAAATTCCCGGGATAACGTCTCTCCTCGCTACCATTCACCACAACCATATCAAGCTTCTCCCTAATCCCCTTCAACATCCGATCCTGCAACTCTCTTACCCTCTTCTCATCGTACTCCATTTCCTTCTTCGCAATTTCGCAGGCCGCACCAAATCCTACCACCAACGGCGTAGGAACTGTTCCGCTTCGAATTCCTCTCTCCTGCCCACCTCCATTCATTTGGGGCTCCACCCGAATTCTCGGCCTCCTCCTCATGTACAAAGCCCCGACCCCCTTTGGCCGTAAACCTTGTGCCCCGAAAGCGACATCAAGCTCACATTCCACTTGTCCACATCAATTGGGATCTTCCCAAGCGCCTGAGCGGCGTCAGTATGGAATGGAATTTTGAACTCCTTGCAAATTTCCCCAATTTCCTCCATGGGCTGAATAACCCCAATCTCGTTGTTCACCGCCATGACCGATACGAGCCCTGTATCGGGCCGAATGGCGGCCCGTAGCCCATCGAGGTCGATAAGCCCGTCGGACTTCACCGGAAGGTAGGTCACATCGTAGCCCTCTTGCTGCAGATGACGGCACGAATCCAGAACGCACTTGTGCTCCGTCTGGGTGGTGATGACATGGCGCTTCTTGTCCTTGTAGAAGTGCATGACGCCCTTGACGGAGATGTTGTTGCACTCGGTGGCGCCGGAGGTGAAGACGATTTCTTTGGGGGAGGCGCCGATTAAGTCGGCGACCTGGGTGCGGGCCGTCTCAACGGCGGAGTCGGACTCCCAGCCGTACATGTGGGTCCGGGAGTGGGGATTTCCGTACCGGCTGAGGTAGTAAGGAAGCATGGCGTCGACGACCCTGGGGTCCACCGGCGACGTGGCCTGCATGTCCAGGTACAGAGGCCGGCCGTAAATTTTCACCCCTTCATTGAAACTCCATCTGCGTCGTCGAAGGGTTCGGCGACGGCAGCCGCGGTGGAGACGGTGCGGACGAGATGGGAGGCAGCGGAGGCAGGTTTTGGGGTTAGGGTTTGGCGGCGGAGAGCGGAAGCGAGTAGCTTCGCTGCCATTTTTTTTCCTTTTTTTTTTTAGCGGGTCGTCGTTTGCGTCGTTTTGGCGGTGTTGTGATGAAGTCGCAAAGGGCAAAGTACCATTTTGAGTTGGAACTAAGCTAACCGACTTCCTCGATCTCGAGATGGACACGTGGCGGATCGTGAACCCCGAATCTGGTACGTGCCAAATGCAACGCCGTCGTATTTGGAGGAAATAAGGCAACCGATAATGTAAAGCAAAGGGTTTGGATTTGGGCCACGTCCCCACTTGCCTTAAATTTATGACAGCAAGCCCGGTGATTTTATGAAACCCCCCCCCCTCTCTCTCTCTCTCTCTCTCCTCTCTCCTTCTCTCACTAGAATTTGATGGTTAAATTGTCGTTTTATCGAGGTTGCAACTCCCAAATTTGCACTACTACCAGATTCCAGATCGAAATCCAAGGTGGGTGGGAATAAGAAGAAGAAAAGGCAGCATTTTAGTGCGTGTAGAGTTCCAAGTGTCTGCATTTCTAAAAGGAGTATACCTACTACTAGTCCTAAAAGGAAAAGTATTCAACTTTTCATCCTTTGGCAGAATCCAACCGCCTGCAACTCCCTCTGGTATTTATCTCTCTCTCTCTCTCTCTCTCTCTCTCTTGATTGGCATTCTGACTCCATTTTCTGATTTAGAAACTAGGAACATGATTAGATCTGATGGTAATTTTGTTATGTCTTGGATTGAATGTGAAAAAGATTACTGATTTGGTTAGATGGTGATCAAACCCAAGTGGGATTTCTCTGGAATTTGAAAATTCTCGTTAGTGATTGCAAAAATGACCAATGTTGATAGCTTTTCATGTGGAAATGGATTTCTCTGGTTCTTGTCCAGTTGAATTCAGGATTGCTGATTTCGGTTCCATCTGTAAGAGTTTGATTCATCATTCACATAATTACTGCTATGCAAATACATTTTTGCAGTTATAAGTAGATCGGTTTAAGTGAACATGTTCTTTTTGTACTAAATTTTGGTTTTATGACTCTGGGAAGATTTCAATTTTGTTTACCCGTGTTTGGATGCGAATCGAAGAATTAAGAAAAGTTTAATTGTTACTCAGGTTTTGTTTAAAGGACGTATTGGTTGTAGCCTGAAAGAGATTCAGGATGTTCAAGCTATCTCCTCGCAGGAGCTCGAGATCTAGGGGGCTTAAGGTCAAGCATGCACTGCAGCTGTTTCTTTTGCTGGGTGTGTGCGTCTGGCTGGCTTACCAAGTCAAGCAGTCTCATGGCAAAAAAGCCGAGTTCAGGGATAAAATAAAGGATGGTGGGGATGAGATCCTCAAGTTAGGAAGAAAGGATCTCAAGCCTGTCGTGGAGGAAATTGTCGATAGGAATGCAGGGCAGAAGGAGGAGGAGGAAGAAGAACAAAACAAGCCTGAAGAGATCGATAATGTTGGAAGAGGCACTGGAGATGATGAGGTGAATGAAAATGGTGAGAACAAAATTGATGAGAGGACAAAAGATCAAGGTGATTCGGTAGAAGGTGAGAAAGAAAGTGAAACGAACAAGGTGGTTACTAGTGAAGAGAGCAATGTGAATGAAAATGAAGAGAGTAAAGAGAACGAAAATGGAAACAGGAAGGATGAAGACGACAAAGCCAAGCAGAGTGAGGAAAGCAATGAGAGGGAGACCGAAGGGGCCAAAGAGAAAGAAGGTGAAGAAAAGGAGATTGTAGAGACTGTAGAGAAAGAGAACAGAGAGACCAAGGAGACAGAAAGTGAACAGAAGGAGAATGTCGAGACTACAGAGAAAGAAAGTGAACAGAAGGAGAACGGAGAGTCCAAAGAGACAGAAGGTGAACCAAAGGAGAATGTAGAGAACAAAGAGCAAGAAAGTGAGCAGAAGGAGAACGGAGATACCAAGGAGATGGAAAGTGAACAGAAGGAGAATGTAGAGACTACAGAGAAAGAAAGTGAACAGAAGGAGAATGGAGAGTCCAAAGAGACAGAAAGTGAACCGAAGGAGAATGTAGAGAACAAAGAGCAAGAAAGTGAGCAGAAGGAGAACCACGAGACCAAAGAGAAAGAAAGCGAGCAGAAGGAGAACTACGAAACCAAAGAGAAAGAAACTGAACAGAAGGAGAATGAAGAGATCAAAGAGGACAAAACTGAAGAGAAAGGAACATCAGAGGAGACTCAAAGGGTGGATAATAAAGAGGGAGAGGAACGCAATGATACAGGATGATAAAGAAAAGGAGGCCGAGGAGAAGGAAGGTGATAAGATTGAGAAGCTGCTTTTAACTGATGATCGGGTTCGAGATGGAGGTGAAACTGATGAGGGGGCAAGAGAAGAGCCTTACAAGCTGATGATGCTTCCAGTGCTATGGCCCACAAAACTCAGAATGCGACACAAGATAATGAACACGGCAGTTTAGAAAATTCTAATGAAGAAAAGCAGTTTGGAGACAAAGAGATTAATACAAATAGCACTGAAGTGGTTGATGTTGATCAAAACAAGTCTGTCTCAAATGTGGAAGTGACTGAAAAGATTGAACTGAATGGTAATGAAAAGGCCAAGGAAACTGAAGTGGGCAGTGGTGAGAGTAATCACTTGGAACCAGGCAATGGTTCCACGCCTAATCCAACGGAACAGAAACAAGTGGACACCAAGACAGATGACTCTACACCGAAAAATTCAACCAATCAGCTGCAAATGGACACAAAGATGGATGACTCTACACCACAAAGTTCTACAGATCAGCAGCAAGTGGAGACTAAGTCCAATGACTCTACACAGCAAAACGTTGTATTAGAGCAAACCGAGAGATCTGATGTAGCTGCCAACAGTGAGCAACAAGACTCTAGCACAACTGCTTCCACTATAACTGAGAATGGTGATGCTACAAATGGAGTAACCCCAGATACTTCTAGTAATTCTGAATCTGGTGTCTCGGATAGTCAGACTGTCAACTCCAGTACACCTACAGAAACAGATAAAAGTTCTGCACCTTCAACCATGAGCATTGTTCAGACTCAAAAGCTCAGCAGTAACACCGAGGTAGAAGGAACACAGGAAAATATACTCTCTCAAAAAACAAACGAGAATGAAGATGCTGGCCAAAAGCAAGGTGGTGATTCTTCTTCCTTTCAACAAGAGAAAGATGCCCCCTCAAACCCAGATAACAAATTGGATGCGAGCCAGAACGAAAATGGCAGTGGTGTTCCAAACAACCCAAACGAAAACGCTGATACAGGTGCAGGCCATAAGGAAGAATCAGTTGACTCGTCAAATTCTTCAGCATCCCAGGACAAAGAAGAATCGTCAAACGCCAATACTAATGTTGAGGACAAAACTGCATCCCAGGACAAAGAAGAATCGTCAAATTCTTCAGCATCCCAGGACAAAACTGCAACTAATAACAGTGGTGATACGGCCGCTGAGTAAAACATTTCAATAAGTTCACCATTCATTTCCGCAACCATTTATGTCATTTTGATTTTATTTTTTTTCTTGTGAGGTGATTCTGCATAACTGTAACCTTCATTGATGGCTGTACCTTGTTGTGATTATAGTGCGAAAGTTATTATATCAATCTTGACTCTTGAGGGCAATATTTTGACAGGAATTTTTTTGATGATGTATTTCCTCTTACTCTTCTAGAGAAATTCTTTAGGTTCGGACATCCAGACCATATGACTCTCTCCGGAAACACAATCCTTAACCCTTGTATTTTGTTCCAACCTGCCCCTTATGTATAGTACCCCTATACAAGCATAGGGAAACACGAATCTTTTTTGTTTTACCTGTCTTTTGTCAGGAGTAGGATTTTCTTTCCTCCTAATCCCCTCCTCTCTCCCCTCCTCTCACATTTCCTTTTTTTGGCACTCTTTATAAAAAAAAAAAAAAATTAATATAAGATGTTAACGTGACTTAATCGTAACCGTTTAAATAAGAGGGGAGAAAATCTTACTTATTTTTGCCAAAGGAAACAAGAATCTCTCTTTCTTGTTTTACCTGTCTTTCGCCAAATGTTAAGTCAAGGAAAGGAGAGGTTCTTGGGTACGGCACCTGGATTGAAGACGGTCTGAGAGGAGGGTGGAACTTCAATTGGCCAAGGTTAGCATGAGCATGACAATTCAAGGGGTGTGGGGGTAGTTGGACGTGGGATAGGGGGAAGGGATTTGTGTCTAGGCCCTTACGAATTAGGCGGTCCAGTAGTTTGACCTTAAAATTTCTCCGGATAAAGGACTTGAGATTATCGTTTCGGTAGGACTTAATATCTTTATTTCGAGTGCTATTACCGAATGACATGTACCAAGTCTATACTCCGTATTTGTTCTCAGGCACTTGTTCACCACAGACCTCATTAGTGGTTTTGAGTTTTCATTTGCATCCCGAATTTTCATTCTAATCAATCAGTCAATAAATTTCTCCGAAAAAGCAGTGTCGGACATAATGAGGAGACCGAAAAATCTCCATATTCGGAAGAATATAGGCATAAATTTTGAAGAACAGGAAGCTGGAAAGGGAAACAAACCAACATGTCATCATCTTATTTATCTGTGTCAATGGTTACAAACATAACAAAAAATTGAACAACTTGCCACAAGGTCTTGATCCCGAATTCATGTTGAAAAATAAGCGCAAGTATTCATATCGAAAGAAATTCAAAGAAGACAAATGAATCCATCTGACATGAACGTGAAACAGAGTTATTCCAAATGGTGCCTCCTTGAAATGTCCCAAATGACAGCCTAGTGCTCATGCTTTGCTTCAAAAAGGCCATCTGGACCTGTACAACAAAAATATAAACGCTCAGATATTTGAGCAATGTTTAATACAAAGAGAATAAAAAGGTGAAACCTAATGAACACAGATCCAGAAAACAATAACGCTTCAACATCTCAAATTGGTGGATTAGACAGCAGTACAAAGCACAAAAGCAATTGAAATTTCTGTTCTTGTAAGTTAATTAAGAAAATCAAAAACAGGTTATTGAAAGTACCATTTTACCAATAAGCATACAACATGTCTACCCAATATCTTTAAAGGATAACTATCTAGAATATCTGAAAAGGACAAAGGCTCGTACCTACATCCGCAAACAACAACAATGTACCAGCTTTAACAATGACTTCAAAGTTTTGCATATCCTCAAGTTAAGAATATTCAGGCATCAAATATGGCAGTCCGAACTCGATACACTGTAAGACACTACAGAAATAGGTGCCTACATTATTAAAACATGCCAGCACTACTGCAGTAAATAGTGAGCCATGCTATTAACGATCATTTAGCTTATTAGCCCCCACTCAAGACAGGGCCAAACCATTATTATCAACAGTTTGAGGTTAAATACAAAAATTTTACTTATTCGTTTGACCAATCTGTGGGAGAAGAAATTTCAAGACAGGAAGATCATATCTTTCCTTGCTACCAAAAAACTTCATCTATTTCTAAAAGCCAGTGGTAGAATAACTATCAACTTGGGGCCACATCACACATATATGGCACAATATTGGTCTCCCTTTATCCTTTTTAGGGTTATAAAAATGCATCTAAGGTCATTAAAACAATTCAAACATGCTCCTTCCACTAACTGAACAACCAAAGAATGACGTTCTTCACTAGACACACTGATCAACTATAACAAAACCCACAACTGATAAGTAATAGGTACAGGTGAATACAATCAAATAGAATGCGCTGCACGATGTAGAACTTTGCAGAAATATTAAAGTAAAGAAAGAACAAAAAATATTCGAGTCATAGAAGATTATTATAAATTCAGGCCATAATGATGTTCAGAATCATACCCCATGGGAATTCCTTATTGCGGATGTGCAGGTATGGGTAAGCCTGCAAACATAGACAGCAGATAACGAGGAATCACTATCAAATGCATAAGGTAAAGCTATATATAATATCAAGGAAAACAAAGTGAAAAAAATCACAATGCTTAAGAAGAAAGCTCACGGGAGGAGCATCGTAGTGAGGATGCGGCTTTGACAGGTTAACAAAAGCTAAAATAGTGCAGGAAGCGATGCCCAGGTAAGTTATCTTCTCCCACTTGGCCGTCTCACCTGAATAAATGAAAGAGAAAAACAGATCAAATACAATGTCAAACCACTGAAATAATCGGCGATGCCAACGTATTAAAACAATGAATTTTCTGCTCCAAACCCAGATGAATCTGAATCCTTAAGCTGTCACCATGGCATTCAAAATTATTCAAACTAACCGGAAAGGCTTTCCACTCCACCGAAATTCGAAATCAAATTCATCAATTATGGCACATTTTGGTAATTTCCACTACAATATACACATATCTATAGAATCATTGAACAAAAAGGGAAAAATTATCACAAACCTAAGAAACTAAGGTCAAAACCTAACATGTACCCGCAAATGCTAATTGAATTTTCTCAGATTAATAAATCTCGAATTAAAACTAAGAAATAATAATTATATATCAAAGATCAACAATTAAATAATCGAGTCGCATATATTCGCGTGTGTGTGCGCGCACGCGACGGAGACAGATAGAGAGATAAGAAATTACGAGCATCGTCGTGTCCAGCAGAGGAGGAGAATGAGCGCCTTGGGGGAGCAGCGGATCGAGAGCCGCCACGCAGGGCGGTTCGAAGCCCAGCAGATCGGAACATCGCCGTCGCCATTTCTTAGCAAGACTCTTATCTTTCACCTTTTGATGTTTTTGTGCAGAGAATTTATGGCGAGTGACAATGCGAAACCCTTTTTTGACAATTCCGTTGCGGAAAATGCGTAGAAGAGGAAGTCAGGAATTAAAAAGAGAAAAAAGCCCATTTATCTAACTCTAGTTTCTGTTTACACCCAACAAGTAACAGGCCCAAGTTTGCCTATTGCAAATGCATGTTTATCAGCAAGGATAATACTAAGCAAGACTAAATATGACATATACTAAATTTTGTAAACTAAATAATATGAAAGTTAACAATTGAATTATTAATTACGTATTGATTGACGTGCTTATTTCTTATTGGTGATATATCATTTAATTTATAAATTTCGTCTACAAAGTTTGTCTACCTAACATTTTTTTTTTTTATGAAGAAGAAATTTATTAAAGCTTAAAACCTCCAATACAATTGTTTCCCATATAATCAAAATTAAAAGCCTCCATAGCCGAAATCGGAAGATAAAAATCCCAAAATGTGGGTTGGCAAGTGAGGCCCATATGAGATAATGCGTCCGCCACGAAATTAGCCTCCCTATGAATATGTTTCCAACTGATATGCTGGAATTCAGAAGCCAGCCATTTGATGTCCTTTGTGATAGGTTTAAGATGCCAAGGGGGCATCCAAACATCTTTCTCCACATGGATGATAAGCTTAGAATCCCCTTCCACCATCAGCTTTTTCACACCTTTGCGCCTAGCGAACAAAATTCCTTCCTTTAAAGCAACAGCCTCTGCAACCGAAATGTTGGCGCCATCAAAGTTCAATGCCCCAACACCAACAGTTGCCCCTCCGCATTTCTTAAAACAAAAGCAATTGCAAAACGATCCAAACTAACCGACCTATCAAAGTTTAATTTCACATAGCCATGGGGAGGAGACGCCAGCAAATGGGTCGTTGGTGGCAAGGATCACCCCTTAGAGATCTTCTTACAATTATCCTTAAAAAATGATAAGCTTACACTTACGGCAATGGAGATACTCCCAGTCGGATTAGGAATCATACTTCTAAAAAATTATTATTTATATCATTCCATATTTGCCAATAATTCAAAATAGCTTTACTACGATCACTCAAATCATTGCATTCAACATTGTCAATAGGTTTCATCCAATCTAATACATTATTAAACTGAGTCAAATTATTCTTCCAATGACTTACCAGAGAGATGTTCCACATTTCTTTAGCATGCTTGCAATTAAAAAAAAAGGTGATTTTGAGTCTCATTCTCATTGCCACACATAGGGCACAATTTGTCAATATTTTGAATAAATTTACTTAATTTCATCCTAGTATGAAGTTTTTCATGAGTAAAAAGCCATGCAAAAATTTTTACCTTTGGAGGTATCATTAACTTACATAATCTTCTTAAGGAGCTTCTGCCTTTTAACTTCTGATTATTATTACTCTGAATCCAAGTTACTGACTTGATTGAGAACTCACTAATAGAGGAGTGTGCCCACACAAAATTGTCACTTTTATTTTGAAGGGAAATAGGCACCATACAAATTTTCCTCACAACATTCAGGTCCAACACTTGGGAGAGACGAACTCTATCCCAACTTTTATTATCAATAAACTCACTCACTTTAGTGTCCCAATTTATATTCTGCTGTTGATTTTTAGGAATTAGCTAGAACAATGGATAAGGAAAAACTCAACGACGGGTCTAAAAAATGGATTTCTTCACCATTACCCACAACCCATCTAATTCCCATGTGAATAACATGTCTACTATTCAAAATCTCTTTCCAGGCCAAAGAGTGGTTTTACTTAACTTTGCAACTAAAAAAATCATCTTTTTTTAAGTGATTTCTTTTAACAATTTGCACCCACCAATTGTTTTCATCCTTTAAAACTTTCCATACTAACTTAGTCAAACATACTAACTTAGTCAAACATGCATTATTGAAATGACCCATTCTTCTTACGCCCAACCCCACCTTATCCTTAGAAGTACACACTTTTTTCCAAGCCATAGGTTTTAACTTCCTATCTCTCCCCCAAAAGAAGTCCCTACACTTGTTTAAGTTCTTAGTTACTCAAGTAAGACATTTAAAGCAAGACATAATATGGTTCAGCATACCAAATAAGTTGGACTTAATGAGGGTTAGTCTTCTTGCCTTAGGGAGAGTATTAGTCTTCCACCCAACAAGCTTTTGCTTAATTCTTTTGATTAATTCACATTCATTCACTGGATATTTCCAAAACACAATATTATAAATGCCCAGATATTTGCCAATAGTAGTTTTATGTTGAATATGTAAAATATTAACAATAGCATTTCTAGTTTGAGCATTAGTATTTTCTGAAAAATAAAGCGAGGATTTGTGGCAATTTACCTTTTGACCCCAAGCTTTGGCAAACATATTAAGAATATGAAGTACATTCCTAGCACCTTTTGTAGTTGCCCTAGCAACTAACAAACAATCGTCTACAAAAACTAGATTTGATATTCTAAATCCACCAGGAGATGACAGAATACCAACATGCGATTTAGGGGTAGTGGCCATTTCGTTGAAGTGTTTAATCAACAGTTCCATGCAAAGAATGAAATTATAAGGTGATAAGGGATCCTTTTGCCTTATTCCCTTCTTAGGGTAAAAGTAACCATGAGTAGAACCATTAATCAAAATCGAGAAGGAAGTTGAAGTTATGCATTCCATAATTAAGCTCGCCCATCTTTCCGCAAAACCAAATCTAAGAAGCACATATCTAATATACTCCCAATTAAGATAATCATATGCTTTTTCTAAATCCAACTTTATTCCCATTGGTCTAGTCCTTCATTTCTTACCTTTAAAACTAGAAAACATTTCATGCGCAATCAAAATATTATCATAAATAGAACGTCCCAGAGCAAAGGCCCTTCGGTTTTCAAATATGAAATGGTCGAGAAGTGGCTTTAACCTTTTAATGATGATTTTCGTGATTATTTTATAGTTAGCTCACATTACAAAGACTAATTGGTCTATAATTACTTACCACCTCAGGATTTTCCACTTTTGGGATGAGGGCAATGTTGGTATGATTAATAAGCCTCAAGCTAGTACTATTTTCAAAGAAATCCTTAACCATAGCACTCACTGAATCTTTGATTGTATCCCAGCATTCACGATAAAAACTTGCACCAATTCCATCCAGACCTAGTGCTTTCAATGCACCAATTCTTTTAACTGAAAATATGACTTTAGCCCTAAAACTTAATTTTCTCCACGTAAAACCCAACATAAGTTTTTTACTCGAATAAAACTCATTAATAAGATTCCACATCAGTAAATTCATTAATTATGTTTGACTTTACGCATTTAAAAAATTTTGAGGCCTAAAATACCCCTATTTGAATGTTTGATGTCACATCCCCGCCCAGACCCTCACCACATCCCGGGCTCGACTCCACCGTAGAACGATATTGTCCGCTTTGGGCCTCTACCACGCCCATATTGTCCGCTTTGGGCCTCTACCACACCCTCACTGTTTTGTTTCTGGGAACTCACACGAGAACTTCCCAGTGGGTCACCCATCCTGAGATTGCTCAGGCGCGAACTCGCTTAACTTCGGAGTTCCGATAAAATCCGAAGCCAGTGAACTCCTAAAAGGCCTCGTACTAGGTAGAGATGGGAATATACATATAAGACTTACATGATCCACTCCTATGGGCGATGTGGATGTTATATTTGATGTGCACAATTAATTCCATACGGATTGTAAAGGAGAGTGAATGATTTTACAAAAATAATAAATTCATTGCCTAATATATGTAATAACACAAGCTTAGTTTAGTCAATTATATTATACTTTACATATAAATGTAGGTAAATTATTTCACACACACACACATATAACCCAAAAAAAAAAAAAAAACATGCATTCTATATGTCAAAATTCAAGCAAAATAATTTACCTATAAAAAAATGTTATTTGATTCAGTGCACCTACCACTCAACTTTTAAAATGTTTTTTTTTTTAGTCGAAAAAGATGTTAGATTTCAAAATTTTAAACATTAGATTGCTTAAAAAAACAAAATAATTTACCCAATAAATGTAAAGTACATGCAAAATAATTTACTTACAAAATAAAGTAAATCCCAAAATACATGGAAAATAATGTACCTACATACAAAATAATATTATTTTATTGAATATGAGTTTACCTATTATTTGTACATATAATAATAAAATGTTTCCAATATATATGATGATACATACAAAATAAAATACCTACATAATGAAAAAAATGTTATTTGATTCAAAATTAATTTACTTACAAATAAAGCAATTTTATTTTGATTCAAAATTAGTTTACCTATTATTTGTACATATATCTTATAATAATAAAAATGTGCCAAATATATGTAATAATACATGGAAAATATATTACCTACAAAATAAAAGAATGTTATTTGTTTCAATATTAATTTACCTACAAAATATGCATTATTGCTCATCATAAATTTACATATAGGTAGATTAATTAGTTAATATGTTTGAACATATAGTAGTACTATATATATATATATATATATATATATATTAGGGTTAATAATATGTGCAATAACTATTTGTTCATTGTAATTAAGGTGAGTAATTACATTTATTGATTTATTTTGAATATTGTGGTACAAGTTGTAAATATTTTGTAATAATAGGTTAATTACTTCTCTACTTGGCAGTCATTTTCAAATTTGGGTTTTATTTTGATGTTTGTAACTAGGTGGGTTTTTATTTAGGAAATAAGAGTTGTAAGGATCTATATCTAAAGAACCCTTCTTTTAATTGCATCCCATATTTCTATATTTTCAACAGGCTTGAGTAAAAGTTCATTGTGATGGTGGTCAATACAAGGATCAATAATATCTGCAATAGAAGAGATATCCACGAGAGCACGGGGACTATCACAAGAAAATTGCAGTTTAAAGTCCTGCACAAAAACCTGTTCTAGACCCTCACCCTCATTCCACCAAAACCCACAACTATCCTTTATCTTTCTAATTTCATTTCTCTTATTTCGAACAGTTGCCACCGTTTGGAAATACCTTGCGTTCTTATCACCTAATTGCAGCCAATTGAATTTAGCTTTCTGTGCCCACATGACTTCTTCTTGTCTTAGTATTGAATTAAGTTCCTCACTAAGCTTATGTCTAAATCAATCTCTGAATCAACATTTTGGTTTTTCACGATGGTTTCTTGCACCTCAGCAAGGTCTCCAAGGATTTTTTTCTTACGCTCCTCTAAATTACCAAAAGTTGTTTTATTCCAACCTTTAACCATATATTTGAAAGTCCCAGCATGCATCTTAAAAGTGTCCCTAGAATTTGGTCCACTTTGTTGAATTAGGTCAATTCACTGATTATCCACCTCAGTTTTTTTCATTATATTTTTGTTAAATTGTGATAAATATAATCTCTTACGTATATGTTTATCTTTTACTTAATTTTAGGATTAATATAAGAATTCAATATTGTTTCTCCTTTTTTTCCTTTCATAATTCGTATCTCAAATTTTACTCTATCTCCATCACACGTTAATTGTGTTAACTAATTTATGTTGTAGGTACTATATATATCATTTTCATTAATGATAGGTAGATTAATTTTCATTTATTTTCATACATACTTGTATAACTGATTAAATATATTTTATCAATCTATGGTATAGATATCATATATGATGACATATAAATTTTAGTTTAACTATTTTCTATGTATAAAAAAAAAGTGGTTAGATTTTCATATTCAAATTAAAAAATTAAAAATTTATGAAGATGTATAAATTAAGAAATCTAATTAAAATTGAAAAATAAGGAAATTTGAGTAAATCCAACCAGAGGTCAAATTTTTGGACCTAAATCAAAGTACCCTTGATTAAATTAAATAAAAATAATGGATATAATTAGAGTGTGCAAGAAAGTAGAAAAACAATCTTTATTCTCAAATTCTTGCCTCTTGAGAAGATCATAACACTCTTTGTTAAGATCCTCTTGTTTGCTCTGTTCTATCAAATATTTACTGGAGGTCCTTCCCTATGCTGTTCTCGAGATCATAGTAATCTTTGTTAATCTCTTGATTATTTATCCTCACTTGTTTAGTGCCGACATCTGGATTCTACTAATGGTCAAGCTTCTTAAAAGTAGAGTATGTTGATTGGGGTAGGGGCAGTACAGTCCTTTGTCCTTCATTTGACTACATAATTTAAACACAACTAGGATTTAAAGAATGAAGCTACAGAGATCATCTACTCGAATTATCGTTTGTAGACTGCATAAATATGAACCACAAGTTGTGGTGATTGATGGTTGAATTCTTTTTTTAAATTACTAAATAAGAAATCCAATCATCAACTGCACGTCATATAGTTTACTAAATATAATATCATTAGCATTTTTTTGATTTAAATTCTAAAAAAAAAAAAAAAAAAAAAAAAAAAAACCGAAAAATGTGAAATACGGGAGTTATTGGGTAGCCAAAGATGAAATTTAGTAAACATGTGGTTCATAAATGAAATTTCAATATAGATTTAACCTAGTTGATATTCAGTGTGGAGACATATTCTCGAGTAGACTACCGACATACGATTTGAAAACTAACGTATTCATGCATTATTGAACAAGAGATTTGACGTTTTAAGATACAAATTAAATTTATTTGGCAAATCGTGAGAGTTCCAACTCGAGTTAGTTTAGTGAAAAGTAAGCAAATGTTATGAATCGCAACTCAAATTTTAAATCTATCAAATGCATTTTAGGGCTACCGACTTTGGTTTGACATGCTATTTAACCCGAGGGCCAAAAGTGTTGGAAGATATTAGTGTTTTAGATTTATTTTATTCTTTGAGTATTTTAGGTATGTCAAGTATTAGGCCTTCTAAGGTTTCATTTCTTAAAAATATAGCTAGTAACTCAATATCAAAATTGGGTCTATCAAAGTGTAATCCTTTGTTTTTAGTCATTTTGGCAACATATGCTTGTCAAAAAAAAAAAAAGAAGAAAATTCTAGCAAAATGCAAATCGTACCACATTTGTATTATCTCTCTAATAAATAGAACACACACATGTTTGTGCGCTATACCTCTACTAGAGAGATTGTAAAATGTTTTATAAAAATTTGATAACGTAGCATTAATCAATAAAAATATAATTCATTTAGCAACTAGTTTTTAACAGTTAAATGTGGTTATCTTGTTCTAGCAATCTGCAGCTTTCCACTCCAACAACCAAACAATTAAACTCGCAGACTCAGATTTGTTTTGTCATAAAACAGGTAGGAAAAAAAAAAACAAGCAACAAGAACAACGACAAGATTCAAGAGCCACTGTCATATTTGAGCCAATTAACAAGGAAAGTTGATGTTACATATATTTAACTACGACGGTAAATACTAACAATGATACGAAACAAAACACGCAAAAAGTTGTGGCTTCAAATTAAAGACGCAACTGACCAATTATCTTTCATTTGCCGACCAAGAAATTACTTTCATTTGCCGACTAAGAAATTACTTTCGTTGCGTTACAGGCTGATGTTACTTCATTCTATATTCTAGTCCAACGAAATCCTTGTTAATGCATAAGTTAGACTTTTGATTGGAGAAATGAATATGTAACTATGTAAGCTCTAGGTTTCATGGCTAATGAACAATTACCTTTCCATGGATGTTTGCATGCCATTATATAGTGGCAAGTATGCAGTTGAAGTTGATTCATAATAAGTCACGTGTGACGTTTTTTATGTGGTTGTTTGTACACTAAGTTATCCCGTTCATTTAGCTAACAATGTTTAACTAATATATAAAGGCATGACGAGGGACATCAATTAAGAGTCCTGTTTAAAGAAGACTCTTAACAAGCAAGAAAAAAATAAAAAACTAAAAGCTAAAATCTGAAGCGAAATCATTATCAAACAACTTAATTTATCATGTATAGCTTTCCAAATAATATCAAAATATTTCCATCCTAACTAATTAAATGCAATCACATCTGGTGAGATACCTTCTATATTAGAATATAAATAAAATCTAATCTAATATCAACTGAATCTAAATGGGATGATCCAATTATGATTTGAATAATTCATACCATAACTCGGATTATAGATCTAATTATAAACCCGAATCCAATATTTTCTTCTAGAAGAAGCGCATAGCATGGTACTCATCCCGTTCCCTCGAGACCAAGGGAGTCCATCGCATCCTCTTTGGTCCAACCCCCACGCAACAAAACCATAGACAGTACCTTCACGCGCCACCCCACGCCCACCTCGTCATAACCATCTCCAGTCATGTGGGGCCCACTTCTCACCTTCTCACCACAGCCGTCCATCATCATCATCTCCTTAACCTCCTCCTCCTTCCACCCGCCCTCCCTCAGCCTCCAAAACACCTCCTCCAAACATTCCGCCAAGTCCTCCCCACTCCACCACTCGCGCGTCTCCTCACGCCCCACCACCTCGCTCCAAAACTCGATCCTCCGCGCTGCCTTTGGGGCCCACGCGGGCACGTGCACGAACCCAAACTCTTGGCAAAAAAACCGGGTGATGTCACAGCTCAGAACCCTGACCCTCTCCGCGTCAATGTACAAAACTGGATTCCCCGCCACGTTCGGCCTCGAAGGCACGTAACAGTTCCGGTAAATCGGAACGAGAACCGGCGCTTTCATCACCAGCTGGTTTGCCACGTCAGCATCACAACGCTTCGGACCCCACGACTTGCACCAGAGGGTTCCGTTGGAGACTTGCCTGAGGAGGCTTCGGGATGGGAGGCTGAGGAGGATCCGGAGTTGTTGGTGGGAGGAAGAGCGCCAGTTGGGGAAGGCGGGGCCCACGGGGAGGCCTTCCTGGAGGATGGTGCGGAGGTCAGGTGGGAAGGTGAAGTCAAAGGCGGCTTCGAGGGAGGCGAGCTCTTGATCGGTGAGGCCTTGCTCGATTGGGATGTTGTGGGGTGAGGAGTGGAGGTGTTTTACGACGGATTTGGCGTAGGCTGCGACGGAGAAGCAGACTAGCGGCTGTTTGGCTGCGGCAGTCGTGGATTTAGAGTTGGGTTTTGGTGGCAGCTTGCTGATGATCGTGTGGTGGTTGGTTGGTGCTGACGGTGCCATTCGGTGGAGATGATGAAGATGTGAAATGGAGTTTTTTTTTTTTTAATCAATTAATTTTATTTAGTTTTGAATCTTTTGACTGGATGATTTGGTGGAGGAGCAGGACGAGAAGAGGGGAAGATGATGCTTTTTTTTTTTTTTTTTTTTTTTTTTTGATGAACTGTTTGGGCGAAAGAGTCGTCGAAGGACGCGTACGTTTTAACGTCGACTTCTAGATTTAGGTGGCAGAAGCAGCGTATATCAAAATATATGTGTGAGTTGGATTTTGCTTAATCGGAAAACTCCCGCGTTGGATTTGCTTAATCGGTAAGACTCCCGCGTCCTGGTTTCGTTGTAGAAGGGGGAGTTTGAGTGCATGCTTGTGTGTATATATCATGGAACATGAGGCCTCACGTCCTGGTCTCATTGGCATCTTATTATATATACGTATGTATGCGTTGCATTTTATGCCTCTTTTGTCTCGTAGACATTTAAAACTGTATATTAATCGCAAACAATATAAGGATAGATTTTGATGGAATGACTTGAAAGGAAATAGTTTGGATTAATTTGGCAATAGGGATATATTAGTCAAGGAAAAATAAACCATAAAAGCAATGGGAATACATTGTATTTACAATTAATTTGAGATAACTAGATACAGTGATATCTAAGATTTTGTAACAAGTAAAAACTTTCGCAGAAGCATAATTTATTTTCTGATTAAATACTTTACGAGATGTTTTTCCATTAAAATGACTAAATACAAAGAGTCTTTTGAAATCCACTTGCTTGTATCTTTAACTTGCATATGTAAGAAAATCAATTTGCGTAGAGTTGGCCTTCCGCCAAATTGTTTGTTACCCACCCTAGCTAGAACGAGAGTATCGAGTTTTTTTTTTTTCTTTTTATTTTTGTAAAATAAATAATACGCCTTTATATGTCAAAAAACATAACTAAACACAATCTTTTGAATTTTATTTAAGTCAGCTAGAGCATTGTACTCTCCTCTACACCCAAATTTGTATCACCCTATTTCCGTAATCTAAATGAATTAAGTGTAATTATCTAATCATTTGTCAATATTTGTATCTACGCACTCTAGAAATTGATTTTAATCTCACTTTGTTCTCTGTAACTCAAAAGTTATTACTTTACTCCCTGAAATTCAAAGTTCACTTCACTTTGCCCCATGAAACTCACTTTTGATACCAT
Source organism: Pyrus x bretschneideri (assembly GCF_019419815.1). NCBI lineage: Eukaryota > Viridiplantae > Streptophyta > Magnoliopsida > Rosales > Rosaceae > Pyrus > Pyrus x bretschneideri. Next base: position 2,505,683 of record NW_025999820.1, on the reverse strand, counting down.
TTTGCCCCGGAAACTTGAAAGTCGTCTTTATAAAACTCAAAATTCACTCCACATTGCCTTAGATCTATTAATTTCTTGTGTGAGTTTGATTTTGGGGCGCCATACTAATTAATCTTTTTTATTTTTGTCATCTCTTCAATTTCTTTTAAACTTAATATTCTTTGATTGTTGACTGTTTACGCGTAATGGAGATTTATAATCAAATTTATTCTAAGGTCCACATATATTATAGGAGGTGACCTATAAATTTCATGGAGAAAAGAGAGTCCACAAGTCAAAGTAGAACAAATTTTGAGCTTCAAAGAGTAAAGTGGTAACTTTTGAGTTACAGATGACAAAATGAGATTAAAATGGACTTCCAAGAGGAGGGATAGCTAAAAATAAAACATTTTTCCTTTAACTCTAGTACAACTATAAATGTTAGCATGTTGTTCATATATAATCAAGCTTAAGTAGTGGTAACTATCACTCAAGAAAAAAAAATACATCATATTGTTATCCAAAGCATATAAAATGTACAACAGGCTTATAACTCAAGCAACTAAGAAATATTACCTCTACTAGATGCCATGATCCTTCTGGATGTATTATAAGAAAGAAATGTATAAAAATTCAAGTGATTAATTAATCTAATTAGTCAATTTACAAATCACATCCTTTCACAAAAGCTAGATCGCACATGGTTTCGTGATAACATGACACACATTCTACCTTGGCATAAAGTGTTGAAAATGATATGAAGGCATTAGGTTTGTAAAAACGAACTTATATCCAAATAATTGCATGCATATTCGTACACCTTCTAGACTGTTGACAAATTTGCGTTTGTCGGGCACGGATATATTGAATCCCGGCTGTTTTCATACGATCTCTGTGACAAAAAAACAATACACACACAAAATGGCATACACGCGTTTGTTTGGCACACAATGTTTTATGAAATTGAGGGTGCATATATATTGCGTATGGAACAGTAATAAATATATTTTCATTCAACCAAATTAAGAAAGCAACTTACAAGATGGGACCAATGCTACTGAATTTGTGGCCTCACTTATAAGCATAGTCTAACTTGTTAGCGATGATACAGCGTGTGTCCTTGTATATAGGTTGGTTGCGTTTAGGCCTGGCAATTCTTGACACAACCTGATAACCCAAACACGACACGAAATTAACAGGTGTTTGGATTGACACGATAACGAATCGGGTCGTTATCGGGTAACCCGATAAGCACTTGTTAAGATAACGGGTTGGGGTTCGGGTATACATGTAGGTACACGATACACGATAAGAAAAATATTAATTTTATAATTTTATAACCCCAAAAAAAATATTATAATAATTATATATATATATTAATTAACAATTTTATACCCCTAAAAACTATAATAATCACATATATATTAAATTAAATATTAAAATTGGTGACCACTGGATCGGCTTAAATAATCATACCATTCAATTTCTTAATTTTATACGTACAAAATAAATAAATGTAAATCTACTTAATTATAGATATAATATATTATATTCATTTAACAATTTTGTACCCCTAAAAACTATCATAATTACATATATATATATATATATATATTTAAATCTACTTAATAAGTATAAATATTAATTTAACAATTTTATACCCCTAAAACCTATAATAATTACACATATATATATATATATATTAAATTAAATATTAAAAATTGGTGACCCCTGGATCGACTTAAATATACATACCATTCAATTTCTTAAGTGTTATACGTACAAAATAAATAAATTTAAATCTACTTAATAAATATATATATATATATACACACAACATTGAATTTGATAGGATACAAACTCTACGAAACTAATTTGAACGATCCAACCGTCAAACTTGTTTGTATATGCATCCAGATCACATCAGCAAAAATTAGCAAAAAACAAACATTCAAAGATCAAGTAACGGGACAAAACTTTTCGACGGTTATCAACGAAAAATCATGATTTAACGGTTATTTTAACTCTGATTTTGATGATTTTTTACAGCTACACTCCTTGACCCTATACGAATACAATGAATAAACTCGATCTTCAATTTAAAATATTTAACCAGTGGATACCACAAAATCTTATATTATACTTAATGAAAGTATGCATAACTCTGAAGTGTTAGTAAATCTATTATTTTGATGGGATATGCATTTTACGAAACTAGTTTCAACGATCCAACCGTCAAACTTGTTTGTATATGCTTCGAGATCGCATACGCCAAAAATTGCAAAAAAAAAAAAATATTCAGATATCAAGTAACGGGACAAAACTTTTCGACGGTTATCAACGAAAAATCACGATTTAACGGTTATTTTAACTCCGATTTTAATGATTTTTTATAGCTACACTCTTTGACTCTAAATGAATGCAATGAATGAACTCGATCTTCAATTTAAAATATTTCCACTAGTGGATACCACAAAATCTTATGTTATACTTAATGAAAGTATGAATAAACTCTAAGTGTAGCGAATCTATTGTTTTGATAGGATACATATTCTACGAGACTAGTTTCAACGATCCAACTGTCAAATATGTTTGTATATGCTTCGAGATCGCATATGCCAAAAGTTTCAAAAAACAAACATTCAGAGATCAAGTAACGGGACAAAACTTTTCGATGGTTATCAAGGAAAAATCACGATTTAACGGTTATTTTAACTCCGCTTTTGATGATTTTTTATAGCTACACTCCTTGACCCTATATGAATATCATGAATGAACTTGATCTTTAATTTAAAATATTTACACTAGTGGATAACATAAAATCTTATGTTATACTTAATGAAAGTATGAATAAACTTTTAAGTGTTAGTGAATTTATCGTTTTGATGGGATACGCATTCTATGAGACTAATTTCAACGATCCAACCGCCAAACATGTTTGTATATACTTTGAAATCTCATACACTAAAAATCACAAAAAACAAACATTCAAAGATCAAGTAACGGGACAAAAAACAAACATTCAAAGATTGCATACACTAATAGTAATGGATTTTTAGTTGATGGAGTATTGCTACAATTTACTCTTTGAAAAACTTATAAGTTTTTGCTCTTTCTCTCCACACATTTTTATTCTTTGTATGAAACTGTTGAAAAGACACTTGAACTAGCTATCCACTACTTCAAGTAATCAAGTTGTTCGCTCGATGTATCCATGTAGTTTCGAGTACAGTGGAGATCTTCGCTTGATGTCTTGGACTTTCTTCGGGTGCCTCACCATCAACTTTCTATTTACCAAAAATCTCAACAAATACTTAAACGTTGAGGTTAGTACTTGGTAGGCCAATCAAGCAAATCTTGTTAGGAACAATAATCTATGTTCCATTAAAGTTGTCTCAATCTTGTGAAGCTATTCTAATTCATTCATACCACACACATTGATAATTTGTCTCTGTATTCTAATTTCTCTAACAATGAATGGAGCCTTTCCCGATTTTTCCTGGTGGTCTGTGATGTATGCTTGGAAAGATAAGACATAAAGCTATGTTTCTCATATTTTACAGAATTTTTTAGAAGATAAATTGACCTCAAAACTGGCATGCAAGACATATGACATGTTTCCCAAGCCAAGAAGGGTTCTTTCCTAGTTTGTGTCATTAATTGTTTAGGAGTTTGTTTTGTTTAAGAGAGTTTTTTTCCAGACTTTGTAAGGTTTTTCTAGCACAAATAAGGCATCCTAAGCTCTCTCTACGTAATCCCTAACCTCTCCCCCCCCTTCCCCCCCGCGCCCACATCACTGCCACACCATACTAGCATTCACCATCTATGCAATTTGCGAAGAAGAGCTTAGGGGCGTGCCTTGCCATGGATTGTATTTTTCTTTTATTTTTATTTTTATGTGTAACTAAGTTATTTTCTAAGGTTTATCATGAAGTCATGACATGAATATTTACGAAGTAGTTTGTTAATTATTATTCAATTATGTGTCATGTTATATTCTTAATCTTGGTGCTTGTTTTATTCCAGGTTCGGATTTCTAATGTCTAATTACCCTTAGGCATTTTGCATCTAGATATTTAAATAAATCTAAGAGGATGACCAATCAATTACGTTTATTGGAACTAAGATTAAGATGAGTAGATAAACTAGTGAGCATGACCAATATCAAGCTAGCCCTGCTTGGTTGACATGATTCTTCTATGCTTAATGGGTCTTTATGTATTTAATTGTATGCCTAACCAGTTAGATAATTATCATGTAGAGATACAAGAGTTGATGCATGACCACGGATTAATTTATACATTAGAAAGAACAACTTTTAACATTGGCATGATAATTTGATAGTAGTTGGCTCTGGAAAAAGTAAATATGATTGTTATTGGTGGCTTCATAATCTGAGGCTTCCATCGTTTCTTAAAATTCTTTTTGTTAAGAGTTTATTTTATTTATTTATTTTTTTTCTCTTTTATTGTTAATTTTAATCGTAATAAATTATTCAATTCAATCTATCCTTTGTTTAATTAAGAAAGACAAGAGGAGCTTTACGAGCAATAAAATACACATCATCGTATGCGAAAAATAAGAAATGAGAACAAGGAAGACAGCTTCTTTGCTTACTAGGATATCATTTGTGTCCTAGATGTTGAGTGTTGCCGGAAGTAGCTTTCTGGTTTGTCTTCTCCATGGCATTCAAAGAACAGTCCATATTTATTTAATGTTAGCATTTAGAGGACGCTTACTATTATACCAAGCGGGCAGCAGAACTGCAGAGCAGGAGAGGAAGGTTGATACAACAGATATAATGCTATATAATAATAATAATAATAATAATAATAATAATAATAATAATAATAATAACAACATAATGCAAGACAGACAAGGAGGATTTTTAGGAGCAGAAAAAAAAAGTGCTGAATGTCTTTCAACCCCAAACAGAATATGGTGGATGGAGGAATTTTTCACAGGCTTTTTTGCTTCCTGTTCTGCATGCGTACTTGTCCTGTTGTTATTACCGTCTTGTTTGGACCTTCTCGTTCTATTTTATCAACTCTTCTTGTTATATGATAACTTGGATTATCTATTTATAAGGTACCATATAGAGATCAACTCTGCCAAAAATTAACTAACTTTTAAATCGTGTAGTCCTCTAACAAATACTCAATATAAGGCCTATATGAATGATATCCACTACCTTCGTATAAACACCTTTTCCATAAATAATCTAAACATACTTTTCCAAGAATTCTAACTCCTTTATATAATAAATTCCTAAGGTCTCACATAAATAGTTAGGATCAGGGGCCACATTTTGACACACTTGCTCAGTGTCCACTCGATAATCTAAAAGGAAAACTAATGAAAAGTTCAAAATTTTTTAGTTTTAATGAAAAAGGACATATAAATGTGTAATGAATAGTATCAGGAAAAGGTAAAAATATGGTTTTTCGTTAAAAGTAAACAATACTGGGAGTGTTTCGTTAAAACTCCCTAATCTAAATCGGTTATATTTCACTTCATTATTCATAGATCATTCTTGCAAAAAAAAAAAAACAAATTCAAAACCATTAAGACAAGCAGAGAAGATAACGGACGTAAACACTAAAATAACTATCATTTAATCCAATTATCAAACGGTTTTGGATTTGAGTGATTTTCAGAATAGACAATTTTGGATTTGAGTGATTTTCAGAAGAGACAATCTTTGAGAAAAACCTAAAAAATAGATGGTTGAGTTCAATTTGTCTCGGAATCAAGTTAGAAAGACTTGGTATGTGATGATTGATGGACCATGTTTAATCACCGATCAATTATGCTCAGAAATTAAAAACATCAAGTTTCTGTCTTAAGTGATCGATTGATCGTGTTTGGTGATCAGTCAGGTGTAGCCATAGAATCACAAACTCTACATGGTATTAATAGATTCATACGAATTAGTGTCTCTTGGCGAAGATTTGAATAGTCACGATACCAATTCAAGGAAAGGCACATCTATCTCTCGAAAAATTAGAGAGAGATTTTCTACAAGGTTCATCAAGTGTCTTCAAATGAAAGTACGGCTAATGCGATCTTAGCACATGTAAATTTGCTTTAGATTAAATGAAGTGCTAAATGAAATTGGTTAAACCAAAGTTTAGCCACTGCACTACTTAATGAGATAACATCTAGTAGTTTTAACCAGGATTCAATCTCTACATTCATCATTCGTGCATTTACATGCGTTTAAACAAACTAGATCATTCATGGAAAAAAAAAACTTGTATGATGTGGGTTTGACATGATACTAGTTAAATGTCAGGTAACAATTCTTCTGAGCGCCGCTCACTAAGACCACCACCACCACCACCAGCCACGGCTCCATGCGCACTGGTCCAGGCTTTTCACCCCCTCCTTCCTGCACCAACATTAGCCCATCAGAAACAGTCCCCTCTTCCAGTAGTTTGGCCTGCAGATTCTCAATGGTTTTCGCCCGTATCCAAATTCTTGACAAAGCTTTCTTTCTATATGTTGTCAACAAAAAACTTCAATCTCACGACGAGTGAGGCAACCATTTATTCATCTTCACCCATGATAATTCTCTTCACCACCCTCTGGGTGTATGAGCTAAGAGCTTGTACTGGTGATTCAAAGGCATTCACTCTTGTGAAAAGACTACATCCTTTGCAGGTCCTCAGTACAATTTCCATTCATCAGCACTGCGAACCCCTACATGTATAGAAAATAAACAATATTTAATTAAATTCAATACATAGTGGGAGAAACAATTAACTTACACAACTAAATTCATAACCGGCTACAAACCTTGTCGAGGATGGCAGATATATGGCAATACAGAAGCTGCTTTTCTGCAATTGCAACTAATGGCTTTCTTGTACTCGCATTCAGGTAACATGTACACCTTTCCTGTTCTTCATTCAAACTTGTCTAAATATGTGTTATCCAGGATAATATAATTACGGCCTAATTGAGTCGGTACACCACATGTCATGATACAAGTGGAGGAAGAAATATAATTTACAGTTTCCCTTCTCTTGTTTTATGACGTGCGTACATAGAAAAATTTCTCCAAAACTATGTCCCCTCTCTTAAAGAGAGAGTCCATCTCATCTCAGATTTTGCAAAAGGCCAGAATTCCCTCTTTTCTCTGCAGTTCGCTCTAATTCAAGAAAATTTATGGTAAACCATAAGAGCCGTTTAAATAATCAAATCCTCTGCCATCCGATGGTGCTAAGGAGTTGGAACAAAGAATTTGAAGGGTTAAAGCCGTAATAAATAAAACTCAATGAAAGGTTAAAAGACTAAATACATAAAAGTCAATGCAATGCGATCATATGTAACACAAAAATTGTTTTTCTTTGGTCAAAAACTCAAAAGTCTAAATATTTGAGAAGGTTATATCCCAATTTGTTGATTGATGGGTCGTCTAACTGGACCACTCTATTGTGCCGCTCGTCCTCTGAAACACCCAATGGCGACAAAATCTTACCCATCTTTTAGTAAGCTAAGATCAAGTAACGATTTAATAGGTTGCCGTCTACGAAGTTTTTGGCATCCAAACTCCTCTTGCCATATTACAACGAACACCACCCTTCATGGTTAACCCTCTCTATATCACCCTTCTCAAGTTTGACTGCAGCTTCTCAAAATATGTATCTAAAAGAGAAGTAATGATTCCCATGGAACCATTTTCAGTGATAAAGATATGAGCGTCGGAACTTGTTACTCAACCGAGTCTAGTTTGACAAGAGAACCATGCCGAACACGACTAATTATTTCATCAAGGTAAATGGATGCACAGACTTCAGTTGCAAAGCTATCATTTCTCTGAACAGTAAAGACAGCATAACAACCTTCAGAATCAAGGTATATGCCCTGCCTAATGGACATGGAATCTGATAAGCATTTTGCCTTAGTGATGAAATCTCCATTAGTCTGTAGATCACGGGGACGTACGGTGTCACGGCATTCCCATTTAGACTCCAACCTTACAGCGACATAATCCCCAAGTTTTGAAAATTAGATAACAACGTGGAGGTACTCTAGTTGGCACTGCTCACGGTTGCTAGCAGTTGGCCATTGCGTGCGTTCACTAAATAAACTGCACATTTGGTTTCCTCATTACAAATCATGTCTTCTCTTTTCTCAGAACAAGAGAAGACCTGAGCTAGATTAGGTATCAGATTCTGTGTTCATTGGCAAGGGAATTTACCTCGGGCCTTCTCTCATTCTGAGAAGAGAGATCTGATTTGTAATAAGCAAACCAAAGGTGCGGTTTGGTCTTTGAATGCATACAAGGGTCAACTGCTAGCAACCGTAAGCAGTGCTGACTAGAGTACCTCTATGTTACTGTACAATTGGAAACTTGGGGATGATGGCCCTGTATAGTAGTACGAATGAGAACACCCTAACATCATACTTCCCCTTAATCTACAGACTGATGGAGATTTCATCGAAAAATGGTTATTAGATTTCACAACCATTGGCAGAGGCATTTACCTTTATGCTGAAGGTTGCTATGCTGTCTTCACTATTTGGAAAAAATGGAAGTTCTGCAACTGATTTTGAAGTCAATGGACCCATTTCTTTTGACGAAATAATTAGTCATTTTCGGCATGGTGCTCTTGTGCAAACTAGACTTGGTTGAAGAACAAGTCCTGACGCTCATCTTTATCACTGAAAATGGTTGCATCGGAATCATTACTTCTCTTCCTGAAGAAAAATACATATTTTTTTAGAAACTACAGTCGAACTTGGAAGGGTGATTGAGAAGGGTTTAACCATGAAGAGTGGCGTTCATTATACCATGGCAAGAGGAGTTTGGATTCCAAGTGTTAACTACATTGCAATATTTGGGAATTGAAGGGAAAATTAAGAAGAAAGGATGAACAAAAGGATGAGCACAGAGATATGAGAGAGAGAGAGAGAGAGAGAGAGAGAGAGTTTAGAGAGAGAAATAGGATTTGTATTGACTGACTAAATGAAGATTACACACACTATTTTTATAAGAGAAATCCTAACTACTCTCACCAAATCTAACAAACTTACTAACTGTATTGCTAACTGTATTACTAACTTGTACCCTTAATACTCTCCTCAATCTCAACAGCGGAAACCTAGTTTGAGATTGGAAGAACATCTGCAATCAGCTACTATGAAACCCAGAAAAACATAACAGACTTGAAACAACTGCAATCTTGCAATCCTTCTAGATGATTGAATTCATCCACCTCAGATTCATTCCATGTCACAATAGCTTCATCAATATCAACATCAATCAAATTTTGCATATGACTAACATAACTATTGGGTGTTTATATAAAACTCATTCAGCTTCAAGTTCGGTGCACAAACTACCTGATCAGTGCAACATCCTCATCCAGATTCTGGATAGAAGCATGGTTAATTAAACCATCATCCTGACTTGCATGTATTTGCTACCGTCAAACCATCTCCCATTCATCATTTCTATGCACTTTTGAGCATCATTCCTTGAATCATAGTAAGAATGTGCACATTAACTGCCTTCCAGACATCTCCACTAGCACATAATTGTTCTGCCTCGTTTACTAGAGTATTTGCAGTATTTAAATTCTTTGTGTAAATGATCTGAAATGATATGCTTTTCTGAATCATTATCTGACCTATGCACTGAAATGTTCAATCTAAATCTATATATGTGGGTTGCACTCATGACCTCCAGTAAGCTTTTGAAGAGACTTGTCATCTTTTTCCATGTCTATGGGATCGTCACCTTGTAGGAAGAATAACAGTAGCTGTAATTGACACCCCTCCTCTACGTCTAATAGGAGTTTCTCAAAGGACAACCTTCTATAAGGTAGTCGTAGCACACCCTCATTCCGGTATAACAACTTCTTACGGGTTTACCCTTCGTGCGATTCACCGTCAACAATCTCATTCAACTTGGCTTCGGCCTTTAATATTTACATAAACAGAAAATTAACAAACTATAGTGTGGCATCAGCCTTAACTATAGCACCACGGGATCGCCCTTTGTGCATTTTACAAAAAACAACTTCTTTGAACAATGGCATCGGCCTTCACAATTTCAACAACTGAAAATCAACATCTATGTAGGATTATCCTTCGTGGGATTTACCTACTCAAAACATGGATTACCTTTCGTGGAATTTACTGTTAACAACTTCTTCTACCATTTGTGGGATTTACCTATTCACATCACGGAATTACCCTTCATGGGATTTACCGTTTACAACTTCTTCAAACTTCATCATATAACCAGACTTACTGTAAATTCATGCTAACAAATGAGTTGGTTAGACTCTAAAATTAGAGGCTGAGATAAGAAAACATATTGCACAAACTCCTTAATAAGCACCTCAACAATCTTCTCAAACATTACACTTCTCATTTTGGCACAAACCATAATCTAAATAACCATTTCGTAGAAAAGAGAGAGAGATTCATTTATGCAAGTCAATCTTCAGCCCAACAATGCAATGTGTGCATTTCAGAATGTGACCAACGCTCTCTATAAATCTTCAAATGCAGACTGCTTCAAGGCAAAAGAAAGATGGCTCTAAGCCAAAAGAAAGATGGCTCTAATTTAAAGAAAGTGTGTTTGTTGCTTTGTGTACAACTCTAAGCCAGGCAGAGCTATCGAATAAGAAAATTGCAGCCAGACTCAAAGTTAAAAAAAAAAAAAAAAAAAAAAAAAAACCTGTATTGCTTCCATAACTAGTTTGATAATGGTGTAACATCCTTCTTAAACCAGAACAACTTTGTGCCCAATACTCTAATTGACATAAGCAAGAAATATGACACCATTTTGCCGAGAAAAATGCATGTTAATGAAATCTCAAAACATGAACCAAGAGAGAAAACGAGCAGCAAAACATCAAAGATGCAGAACCCAAAGAGAATAAAGAACTATCTTGTTTGGAGCAATTAGTCGAAACCGTTAACAACCCCCAAAAACCCAGAAAAGATTCATTCTAATTGTTCAAGAATTTGGAGAAAAATGATTGAAAACATAACCTTCAAATGAAACTTTTGAGTTGGGCATTTCAACAAACACCTGGACTGCACCTATGTCTGATCTTTCTTCCATACTAGAGAATAGAGTAGAGATCAAAGAATTCACTGACCCATTCCTTCAAACAGTTGGAGTGCACATAATCATAACCTAAAGAGCTCCTAAGATTTGCAATCTTGAACAAACAACCACCAACTCTCAGTTTCTTCCTCCTCTGTTTTTCTCTCTAGATCCGATTTTGTCTGAGTTTTTCCCGATTTCAGCCAATGGTGGTCTGCGAATGGCCTCGCTGTCCGTACGTCGACCCAAGTCTAAAGCTCATAGGTGATGTGATGAAAAACTTGATTCCAAATCCTCCGAATGGGCAAGAACTTCCTCCAATTTCCATTTCTCCAAACATTCCAAGAGTCACAGAAAATCAAACCCAAAAAGAGAGAAAGATTCATATCTTTAAGTAAATCTTCAACAATAGTGATAACCGTGGTGATTGCCATCCCCAGTGAAGAAAGCTCAACCTCATTGTGCTGCTTTATGTACCTTTGTTTACCCTAAAACTACCAAGCTACGTGGCACGTTGACCGAGTAATTAATAAGCTAAGTACGTCCTTTGGTTGTGTGCGAGGCGTGCCAACTCGTTGGCCAAGTTCGGCTGGGGAGTAAAATGTGTTGATGTCGAGTTGGGCGCGCTACTAACTTCATGACCTTGCGACTGCGGCCAAGGAAGGAACACGTCTTGGCCTTTGGATTCTAGAGCCTGAAGAGAAGGCTGTTAGTTTTACGAAGTTCACGGATCGCCAGCGCCAGGTTCGGTCACAGTGATTATATTCATAAGAGTATAAGCACGCCGAACTGGTACTAGACTATACAGACACAAGTACTCAAAAGAGATGTATGTCTTGATGGTGAATGTGGTTCGGTCGTCAGAATGCCCAACTTTAAAACTTATTTGTGAATACCCAATCATAAAACAACTCGGCGTTCAATATGCTGAGCCCAATAATCTGTAACACTTCACTTCGCCGAGAGGCTAATGAGATGACCTCTATCAATAAGGACTCGAAAATCCTTCTTGACCGAGACTTGGATAGGTAATCAGTCAACCTCGACGCATTGCTATTTATCCAAACTGAAGGTGCTTCGTGGTCGGCTAATTTTATGGCAACAGTGTTGTTTATCTAAATTAAAGATGTTCACCGATTGCCTTCACAGTGTTGTTTATCCAAACTGAAGATGTGTTGGCGAAAAAAAGAAAATAAAAATCTTAAGGTTGTTGAGAGGTTTCACGTAGAGCGAAAGTTTGCACAAGGTAATTTGTGTGTTGAATTAGAGAGGCCTTGATTGTTGCTTGCGACTCTTTATTTATAGCAGCGAACCTACGCCTAACCAAACCAGAGATGTATCTGGAAAAAAACTCCCCAATCTAATCTGATTAAGATTTGGCCAATCCTAATCTCAATAGGTTTCTGAACCAATCTCTATAATGAATCAAATTCATTTACGTGCTCTCAACGCCTCCAACACTGAAACCCCTTGTTGTACCAGGATTCAATTTCTTTGCCCTTATCCAAATCAATCCCTCTCACAATAGACTCAGCTGACCTGATTGGACGGCTAATGACAACTAGATGGCCCATAATACTTTTGAAAAGCACTGGGCTGAGCATAAACCTAAGCTTGGCCCAATAATATTATTTTGGGCCCAAACAACCTCTTAGCAAGATTGACGTAGAAGAGCGGTTTCTTGGTGTTGGAGACCTGAATTCTGTTCTTCTTCGGCACCTCAACCGATTGCGGTGGTGGAAATGCGACTCTCTACATTTGCTCTGCCACCATTTTATTTTGAAATTTTCTCCAACTTTCGATCTCTTGCTTTTGATCGGGAACAGGGAGACTTATGAATTTGATCGAAAAGAAATCAACCCAGAACGATCGTGGAAGCACCCATAAACTTATCCCAACATCTAATGAAAATTTGGAAAGAAACTAAGCTAAAAACAGATGTAAAATAATGGAAAGTGGAACCACCAGAATCCATGGCGTGAGTCTAGTGGCTTTGATACCATGTTAACTACATTGCAATATTTGGGAATTGAAGGGAAAATTAAGAAGAAATGATCAACAAAAGGATGAACACAGAGATATTAGAGAGAGAGAGAGAGAGTTTACAGAGAGAAATAGGATTTGTATTGACTGACTAAATGAACATTACACACACTGTTTTTATATGAGAAATCCTAACTACTCTCACCAAATGCTAACAAACTTACTAACTGTATTTCTAACTGTATTACTGACTTGTACCCTTAATACCAAGAACTTCGTAGACGACAATCTACTTAAATAGTTCCTTGATCTCAGCTACTACGAGAATATGAGTGAGATTTCGTCCCTAATCGGTATTTCAAAGCATTATGGCCAAGGAAATCTCTTCAGAACCCAAGCTCTTATCTTATATTCTTCTAAGTTACCTTGAGAATCTATTTCAAAAACTTGTGTCTGTCCTATGTAGCAGCTTACAACGTGGACTGTGTCATACCGTATGACTCATACATATCGATTGTGACATAAGACCACATCCCTACAATGTCTCCCAACCCACGATACAAAGCCTAGCCAGAGGCATATGACAAGAACAAGTAATTTGTATCAGTGTGGGAACAAAATGCAGATGTCCAAAAGAAATTAAATGCTAAAATAAGACAAACCAGTTCTTTTACTTCAATCTGATCTCGAACTAGGCGTAGAGAACTATCCTTTTGGGCTCCTAGCAAGTTACAACCCGACATCGACCTTCCATCCCAACATAACGACACAGATTGGCATAGAATCAATGCATCCGTCCCTTGATTCTATGCCAATCTGTGTCATATATACAGCAATTGCATCCGTCCCTTGATGTAGCTCTACAAGCTGTGCTTGCATAACAATGGGACGTTAACATCTAGTACTGCAAATTAACTTTTAATACAAAAAAAAAAAAAAAAAAAAATTTAGAATCAATGTGCTTAATTCAGTCAAAACCTCATAAATAATGGAAATAATAACATACAACAAGTATGAATGTAATACCTGTGAGTCCCCAGAACTTGATCCCACATAGACAAGTCCACTGTCTGGCATGAAATTGAAGATGGAGCAAATATCTCCCCCAAAGGCTCAGTATGGAGTCCACTACATCATACGAAAGTGAATCTTTGAGATGATCAAAGCATCAAACAAGATCCACGACACAACAATTTTTTTTTTTCTACTCACGTTTCATTTTCATGCTTTAATCTTAGGCGTATAAGTTGGCCACATGTGGTACCAATCATGTACGCATATCCATATCCATTCACTTTTGCAAACGCCGTCCCAGAATACTATAATGAAATGAAATACATATTTAACTAATTCTAATATGAATTTCTAATTCAAACCAATATTTGTAACTTATAGGTATTTGGTTTTCCGTATTATCTCTAGTTTGACGACAGTAAAGGATTTTGCTTTGTCCCTAAACAATAACTCCATAAAATGGCCCAGAAACCGATATGTTCTGAACTTGATACCATCGCGCGTCATTGTTGCTATTACCAATACAGTCCTACATTAATCAATTAGAAGGCTATGAAAATCAAGGACTTTATCCATAAATAACTCAAACACCAAAGGGAACAAATAATTAATTATTTCCCTAATCAATTATTTTAAGGTACGTAAAAGCATAGTATTACAACAAACATAATTATGTTTGAAAAAGACGAAAAACTCTCTTAATCATATACCCAACTATGAAATCGAAACAGTCTTATTCTTAATAGCATTCAACCTAGAACAAAAATATTACAAAGATTATGTTATAAAAAGGTCAAAGTTAGAGGAATAACCTTTTTAATGGTAGGTGCAAGGTAGATGTAAAATGTCACACTAAAACTATAGCACAGACAGATAACAAATAAAAGCAGAGAAATAGATGATGTTACTGATATTTTTCTCTTGTTCACTTCTTCTTATCTTTTCTTGTAACTTAAAAACATGCGGAGTGCTCTATTTATAGAGCAACTCCAAACTGATGCAGTTAATGCATTTTGAAATTTACGACACTTCGTCTGACTATACAATCTCTATGTATTCAACTTTCACTTTGCATGGGTATTGAAAACTTCTGCCCATGCTGAAGACTTTTGCTAACATACTGTGTGGGCATTCATTGCCATCAGACTTTTCAACAGATTACAATTTTTTATAATTTTTTTCTATTTTCTTGATTTTTTTCCTTCTATTTTTTATAATTTTTTAATGTTGGATTAATTATAGCCGTTGATTATCAAATTGATTTGGAATCAGACGCACCATATTGGGCCACGTGGCGCAATGTTAATAAGTTTAAATTTTTGCCGTTAAAAAACCAATGGTTTACAATTCGCCATTTCAGTGAGCCATTGGAGGGTTCTATTTTATCTGCTACAACGTGGCCCACTGCTACACTGTTTGTCTCCCACTCTCCTTTCTGGATGTGTGTGCTACACACCTGACTGAAATATATATATATATATATATATATATATAAATAAAAATTAAAAAGTGCATTGATGTCAGCTTGCCCAAAGGCAATAGGCTAGGCTTAAGAAGGCTGGGCACTTGGGCTAGCAGTGGTTGGCCCACCACTTACCTTTGGTTTATTGGACTACTAGAAAGGGTTTTTTGGGTTAGACGGCAACATTGTTGCCTTTGCCCTTGCCTGTCACCAACTAGTGGAGATGCTCTAAAATTGGTTTGCAGCAGCACCTCAAAGAGACACCTATTTACCGAAATTATGTATTTCAACAACTTGATGAAGTTTTACACAAATCTAAACCCTTACACTATATTTAGATGAGAGAAATAAATTTGAAATTTTGACAAAAGTCAGAATTTATAAATTAACATGCACCAATTTCCTTATTTGGATTCATAGAAATAGAAATTTACAATTTCCTCATAAAATAAAACTTGGAATATGGGACCACCAATTTTCAAGTTTAAATTATATGGAAATAAGTGTCATTTCCAAATTTTTATGGGTGAGAGTTCAAAAATATCAAATTTTGTATTCAAATTCCATTGCTTTTCAAGTTAACCAAATAAGAAAATTCACAAATTTTAGAAATTAAAATTCTGTCATTTTAAAATTCCTTAATAATCTTAAATATTTTCATCCAAACAGAGGGTTAAAGAACCTGAAAATTTTGGTGAATTTCAAATCTCAAAATTCAAACTTTCAAAATTTAAAAAGTATAGTGATATAGTGTAGTGTGATCCACAAAAACTTACACTATCAAGTTGACTACTACTTTTGTGAATCAAATTCAAACACTTTCTCTTACTCATAAAGAACATGATGAACATGAAGAACACTCATAAGAAAACCCATAAGAGTCTCATGACATTTTAACTCATATTTTGACCATTTTAACACGTTTAACAAAACTACCAACTAAGTAGCTACCTTAGGGGTTCTTATATAAACTTAATTCTCAATTAACAAGACAATAGGAGCCCAAATTTAAGCAGAAGAAGTGGAGAACTTTATATAGTTTGGGATTGCAATGCAATAGGGTTCTTTTGTATATCATTACTCTTGTTTAAGCAGAAGAAGTGGAGAACCTTATATAGTTTGGGACTGCAATGCAATAGGGTTCTTTTGTATATCATTACTCTTGATCACATTGTTTAGTTGATAGTTTATTCATATTTGTAATCCAATGTGATTCTCTTGTCGATATGATTACTTTGAATGTGATTTGGAACGTATTTCCTAAATCATATTCATATATTTTGGCGAGAGATTCTTACTTATATCATAGAGTATTCTCCGTCAACTATTTGATTGTTAAAGATCCCTTGTTGTACACTCATATGCCTCCATGATTAGGTAGCTTAACCCAACGATATCGTGGACACCCTCGTAATGAATGAATATAGCAATATATATATATATATATATAATATCAGATAATGTAAAAACAATGAACAAAATGTATCTAAAACTAACAATAAAATACAAAAGCTAATTATAAAATACAGTATATTTAGCAAATAACTTTAAAAAATAAAATTTTTTATTGAAATAAGTTCAGAAAATTTTGAATCAGAAATTCAAAAATTTAGGAATTCTAAATTCTAATTTTCATTCCACCTTTTTAGAAAAATTCCGATTCATAAATTTTCATGTTAACATTAAGAAACTTTAATGTCGGAATTAGAAACACCATTATGACTTGCACACTTAAATATACAAACAATGAGATTTTGTATACAAATTCCTTAGAGCACTTCAGTGTGTAAGACCCCCTTTGGTAATAGGCAATTCAATTCCTTCAAATAAATAATAACCTTCTTTAATAACTCCCCTCTCAGACGCTCAAGCCTTAGACTTCCGCTTGACCTCTCTCACGGGCTCCCTTCAGCCCAATTACCCGACTGGGCTGGCGTGACTTTAAGGGGGGCATTTGGCTTGCAATTGTTGCCAATCCCCAGGTCTATTGCCCACAGTGGACTTGCTAACAGATGTGATGGAAAGAAAGTGGGACAACCAACCACATCCAAAATCACTATTAAAAGAAAGGGGTTTTTTGAAATAGGTCCAAAGTAACTAAAAATTGGACCTATTTCAAAAGTCAAAAGTCACTAAAAATTGGACCTATTTCAAAAGATAGTCTATAAAATTGGACCTATTTCAAATTTTCCCTAAAAGAAAAATACAAGGACATAAAGTTTGTTGGAAGTTGGAAAATGTAACTTTGAAAAGAGTTGGAAAAAATTTTCGAAAATCTCGACCCAAACAAAAAAAATTCCAATTTCAAACCAAAAAAGTTTCAAATCAAAATTCTTGAAATTTTTGGGATGAAATACCAAACTAATCCTGAAATTTCGGTACAGGATTCAGTATTGTCTACTCAATCTTTCGATGATCCCATATCGAACCGAAAATAAATCATTATATATATATATATATTATACATTTGAATTGTTGCTAAGTACTAGGAGCAATATAATTGGTGTGGTGTACAAATAGTAATCATAGCCCTTTATCATCACTTCTGCCGGTATGAACCTCTCACAAATATGTCTATTTCTTCAACATGAAATCAAAAAATTATATTGTTAATTGTCAAACATATTAGGTTTGTTAAATATTTTATTTTGGTTGCATGTTAATTTAACTTGGAATGAATAATTGCTATTTCAATTTGTATGAAATTTGGGAATACCAAACCATCCCAAAATATCGAAAATATTTCGGGAATACCAAAAATTGGGAATACTAAAATTTTAGTTTGGTATTGGTCTACAAATTTCCGTCCCGAAAATTTTCAAATTGAGATTCGAGATCCCATTTTCAATTTCGGATCTCATACCGAACCACCCCTACCTTTCAATATGAGCATATGGAGGACTAAACTCAAACCTTACAAACTTCACTGAGAAAAATTCCATCTGATTGTATTGGTGGAGCCTACTTAAGCTTCTTTGAGTGTTCTTTAATTTTCTCCCACATCTAAAAGGAGAAAGAAAAGAAACTTACATAACACAAAAGAGTAGGTTTTATAGCCAACTCGACTAAACTTGTATTTATTGTTACTAAAGTAATGACATTGTTATATCTAATTTGACTAAATTCATGTTTTTCTAAAATGGCGAGCAAGACTAATTTTTTTAAAAAACGTCCGCAAAAATATTAAAAAGATTAAAAAGATTACAATTTTTTATAATTTTTTTATTCTTAAGAGCATTCAACCTAGAACAAACATATTAAAAAGATTACAATTTTTTTATAATTTTTTTCTATTTTCCTGATTTTTTTTCTATTTTTTATAATTTTTTAATGTTGGATTAACTATAGCCGTTGATTATCAAATTGATTTTGGAATCGGACGCACCATATTGGGCCACGTGGCGCAATGTTAATAATTTTAAATTTTTGCCGTTGAAAAACCAATGGTTTACAATTCACCATTTCAGTGAGCCATTGGAGGGTTCTATTTTATCTGCTACAACGTGGCCCACCGCTGCACTGTTTGTCTCCCACTCTCCTTTCCAGATGTGTGTGCTACACACCTTACTGAAAAAATATATATATATATATATATAAATAAATTAAAAAGTGCATTGATATCAGCTTGCCCAAAGGCAATAGGCTAGGCTTAAGAAGGCTGGACACTTGGGCTAGCAGTGGTTGACCCACCACTTACCTTTGGTTTATTGGACTACTAGAAAGGGTTTTTTGGGTTAGACGGCAACATTGTTGCCTTTACCTTTGCTTGCCACCAACTAGTGGAGATGCTCTAAAATTGGTTTGCAACAGCACCTCAAAGAGACACCTATTTACCTAAATTATGTATTTCAACAACTTGATGAAGTTTTACACGAATCTAAACCCTTACACTATATTTGGATGAGAGAAATAAATTTGAAATTTTGACAAAAGTCAGAATTTATAAATTGACATGCACCACCAATTTCCTTATTTGGATTCATAGAAATAGAAATTTACAATTTCCTCATAAAAAAAAAAACTTGGAATATGGGACCACCAATTTTCAAGTTTAAATTATATGGAAATAAGTGTAATTTCCAAATTTTTATGGGTGAGAGTTCAAAAATATCAAATTTCGTATTCAAATTTCATTGCTTTTCAAGTTAACCAAATAAGAAAATTCACAAATTTTAGAAATTAAAATTCTGTCATTTTAAAATTCTTTAATAATCTTAAATATTTTCATCCAAATAGAGGGTTAAAGAACCTAAAATTTTTGGTGAATTTCAAATCTCAAAATTTCAAAAGTATAGTGATATAGTGTAGTGTGATCCACAAAAACTTACACTATCAAGTTGACTACTACTTTTGTGAATCAAATCCAAACACTTTCTCTAACTCATAAAGAACATGATGAACATGAAGAACACTCATAAGAAAACCCATAAGAGTCTCATGACATTTTAACTCATATTTTGACCATTTTAACTCGTTTAACAAAACTACCAACTAAGTAGCTACCTTAGGGGTTCTTATATAAACTTAATTCTCAATTAACAAGACAATAGGAGCCCAAATTTAAGCAGAAGAAGTGGAGAACTTTATATGGTTTGGGATTGCAATGCAATAGGGTTCTTTTGTATATCATTACTCTTGATCACATTGTTTAGTTGATAGTTTATTCATATTTTAATCCAATGTGATTCTCCTATCGATATGATTACTTTGAATGTGATTTGAAACGTATTTCCTAAATAATATTCATATATTTTGGCGAGAGATTCTTACTTATATCATAGAGTATCCTCCGTCAACTATTTGATTGTTAAAGATCTCTTGTTGTACACTCATATGCCTCCATGATTAGGTAGCTTAACCCAACGATATCGTGGACACCCTCGTAATGAATGAATATAGCAATATATATATATATATATATATATAATCAGATAATGTAAAAACAATGAACAAAATGTATCTAAAACTAACAATAAAATACAAAAGCTAATTATAAAATACAGTATATTTAGCAAATAACTTTAAAAAATAAAAAATTTTATCAAAATATGTTCAGAAAATTTTGAATCAGAAATTCAAAAATTTAGGAATTCTAAATTCTAATTTTCATTCTACCTTTTTAGAAAAATTCCAATTCATAAATTTTCAGGTTAACATTAAGAAAGTTTAATGTCGGAATCAGAAACACCATTCTGACTTGCACACTTAAATATACAGACAATGAGATTTTGCATACAAAT
Source organism: Pyrus x bretschneideri (assembly GCF_019419815.1). Lineage (NCBI taxonomy): Eukaryota > Viridiplantae > Streptophyta > Magnoliopsida > Rosales > Rosaceae > Pyrus > Pyrus x bretschneideri. The sequence goes on along the minus strand of NW_025999820.1, from coordinate 2,484,934 downwards.
TCTTTAGAGCACTTCAGTGTGTAAGACCCCCCTTGGTAATAGGCAATTCAATTCCTTCAAGTAAATAATAACCTTCTTTAATAACTCCCCTCTCATACGCTCGAGCCTTAGACTTCCGCTTGACCTCTCCTACGGGCTCCCTTCAGCCCAATTACCCGACTGGGCTGGCGTGACTTTAGGGGGCATTTGGCTTGCAATTGTTGCCAATCCCCAGGTCTATTGCCCACAGTGGACTTGCTAACAGATGTGATGGAAAGAAAGTGGGACAACCAACCACATCCAAAATCACTATTAAAAGAAAAATATGCGGACACAAAGTTTGTTGGAAGTTGGAAAATGTAACTTTGAAAAGGGTTGGAAAAAATTCTCGAAAATCATGACCCAAACAAAAAAATTTCGATTTCAAGTCAAAAAAGTTTCAAACCAAAATTCTTAAAATTTTTGGGATGAAATACCAAACTGATCCTAAAATTTCGGTACAGGATTCAGTATTGTCTACTCAATCTTTCGGTGATCCCATATCGAACCGAAAATAAATAATTATATATATATATATATATTATACATTTGAATTGTTGCTAAGTACTAGTAGCAATATAATTGGTGTGGTGTACAAATAGTAATCATAGCCCTTTATCGTCACTTTTGCCGGTATGAACCTCTCACAAATGTGTCTATTTCTTCAACACGAAATCAAAAAATTATATTGTTAATTGTCAAACTTATTAGGTTTGTTACTTATTTTATTTTGGTTGCATGTTAATTTAACTTGGTATGAATAATTGCTATTTCAATTTGTATGAAATTTAGGAATACCAAACCATCCCAAAATATCGAAAATATTTCGAGAATACCGAAAATTGGGAATACTAAAATTTTAGTTTGGTATTGGTCTTCAAATTTCCGTCTCGAAAATTTTCAAATTGAGATTCGAGATCCCATTTTCAATTTCGAATCTCATACCGAACCACCCCTACCTTTCAATATGAGCATATGGAGGACTAAACTCAAACCTTACAAACTTCAGTGAGAAAAATTCCATCTGATTGTATTTGTGGAGCCTACTTAAGCTTCTTTGAGTGTTCTTTAATTTTCTCCCACATCTAAAAGGAGAAAGAAAAGAAACATACATAACACAAAAGAGTAGGTTTTATAGCCAACTCGACTAAACTCGTATTTATTGTTACTAAAGTAATAACATTGTTATATCTAATTTGACTAAACTCATGTTTGTCTAGAATGGCGAGCAAGACTAATTTTTTTTTTTTAAAAACATCCGCGGTACAAGAGGCAAAAACTTGATAAAAATAAATATGTGATCTTTCTTTTTTCTAGTTCATACATTATAACTGCTGAAAACGACCCATAATCTAAACCAGGGTGAATAATTTTTGATCCACCAGTCCGGTACTACACTTATCACAATGATTGCTGAAAATTTCCACATAGACTGAGTTACTGAGCTATGCAACAACGAATCAAAGGCTTCTCATTTTGGACGGTCGAGATGGTTTCTGATCTCTAAGCAATTCAACCACCCTTCTCATGGAGGGCCTGTTGATTGGGAATGCAGAGGTACAAAGAAGAGCCACCTTCAAAACCTTCTCAATCTCTTCGTAATTGCATGTCGACGGATCAATCCTTGGATCGATTATCTGGCAGAGATTGGCGCCGCAGAAACCGCCGTCATTGCTGCCTTCTTCTTCTCCTTCAGGAGTAGACATGGCAGCCTCTCTAACCCACTTGACAATGTCTGTGTTCTCACCAAAGGACGCGTCATTCGGACTCTTGCCGGTTATCAGTTCCAACAGCACCACACCGAAGCTGTAGACATCACTCTTCTCAGTGACTTTAAGAGTGTATGCGTACTCTGCAAACCAAACACAATGTGATTTAGTATACATGTTCATATAATGTTCCTTTAAACCAAAACATATGTGATCGTGAACTAAACGGAACAAACTAAAATACATCAACAGTTAACAATTGTTCACGTTAACAATTCATATGAAATCATATAGTAAGAATAAATGCAAAGTAAAAACATTTTTTTTGTCGAAAAAACAAAAACCATGTCATGATCATGCTAGTTGAGAAGCAATTAACCGTAACTCGGTGGATTAAAAGCATTCAACCGTACTCCCGAGATCCCAAATCCAGTGCCATAAAACATAGCGTGAAAACTAACACAGTGATTTAGAAATATATTATAGTTGACTATAAGTCAGCAAAGGGCAGTCACCAACCAAAGCTGTATATCCACGTTGGAAGATAGTGTTTGTTGGCTCCCCCTAGCAATTTAGCCACTCGTATATATGCACAAGTAAGACTATACACTAATGAAGACGACGGCCACAGGAACTTGGAGTGTGACATTCAAATTCAGCCAATCTAACCATACTTTTTCTAAGTTCAATTTTAACCTAAAAATCTATTTGGGTTGCCATCATGGATAGTGAGACACCCGGAGAATCTATCAAGACACCCAAAAAGCAAAATTTAGAAGACAACCATTTTTTTTTTTTTTTTTTTTTTTTTGAAAAAACTCACCCGGAGCGATATAACCGTAGGACCCAGCAATCTGTGACATGGTACCACATCCGGCCGCCATGTCACGCTGCAAAGTCTTGGCGAGTCCGAAATCCGCCACCCGTGGGGTCCAGTCCTCGTCCAACAGTATGTTATTACTCTTCACGTCCCGGTGAACGATGGGCGGAGCACAGTCGTGGTGGAGGTAGGCCAAGCCGTAGGCCGACCCGACGGCGATGTTGAATCTTTTGGCCCAATCCTCCAAAGGCCCAACTTTTTCTCCATGCAAACAATCACCTAAGCTTCCATTCTCCATGTACTCATAACCCAAAATTCTACTTTCCTCACCACTACAACAAAACACCAATTTTACAATATTGCCATGTCGGATCCGACCCAACGTCTCCACCTCGGAGCTAAAAACGGATTCAGTTTCGGGTTTTCTTGCCCCGCCCCATAGCTTCTTAACCGCCACGGTCTGCCCCGTCTTCAGTTGCACTTTGTACACATGACCCGACCCACCCGTTGCAATCAGATTCTCCTCCGTTAATGATTGCATCACCTCCTCTTCGTTAAACCCGACCCGTTGGAATGTGGTGAGCCTGTAGAGCCGCTTCGTTTTACCGCCAAGTGCTTTGGATCGATATTTCAAAAACGAAAGAACCGACCCGACGACCAGCACAACGCACACGGATAAAATGACTATCAAAATTGGGGTAGGAGATTTGGGTTTGGAGCAGGTTGGGAAGTGCTCCAGATCCGGACTGCACAAGTTCGGGTTACCCAGTAGACCCGAGCTGAAGGGACTGTAATCGAAACCGGTAGGTATTTTTCCGTACAGTTTATTATTCGAGACGTTGAACTGATTGAGCCTGAGCTTGGTCAACTCGGCCGGAAGCTCACCGGTGAGTAAATTTACCGAGAGATCCAAGTAATTCAATACCGGCAAGTAGCCGAGTTGCGGTGGGATCCGACCCGATAAGCGATTGTGAGATAGGTTCAGCTCCGTCAACTGGGTCCACGAACTCACTGAACTCGGAATCTGACCGGAGAACATGTTCTCCTCCATTTTTAGCTTCTGCAAAATATTCAGCTCCGTCATGCACGACGGCAAGTCACCGGAGAATTGGTTGTCGCTCACGTCGAGGGTCGAGAGGTTCGTAAGCTTACAAATCGCCGACGGAAGCACGCCGGAAAATTCATTGCTGGAGATCGTAAGCGTCGAGAATCTCGTAGCCGCCGAAATGGACGGAGAGACGCTGCCGTTGAATCTGTTGTTATTCATTGTCAGGAAATATAGCCCAGGCAGACCCCAAAACTTGCCCGAAACGACGCCGTCGAGCTCATTGAATTCGATTCGAACGTATTCCAGAGAATGACACTCGTTTAACGTATCGGGTAAATTTCCGGAGAACTGGTTCTCCATAACTATCAAATTCCAGAGCTTTTTCCGGTAACAGAGGAACTTCGGCAGCTCGCCGGAAAACTTGTTCGTCGAAACGTCGAGGTCTGCCAAATCGGAATATCGACCGAGATTTTCCGGGAGGGAGCCGGAGAAGCTGTTGTTGAAGATTTTGAACTGGTGCAAGTTGGGATTGGAAGCCAAGATCGGAGGAAGCTCGCCGGAGAAGAAATTGTCGTTGAGATTCAGAGACTCCAAATGCAATCGTGCAATTTTTTCTGGGAATTTTCCGGTGAAGCCGTTCATAGAGAGATCTAAGTTCTGGAGAAAAGTCAGGTTTCCGATGCTCTCGGGCAGTTCGCCGAACATCTGGTTTGTGAATAGCTCGATCTGCGTCACGCTTGCCAATCCGCCGATGCTCGCCGGAATCGGACCGGATAGCGAATTCGTGGACAAATCGAGGTTCGTAAGGGACGCCAGGTTTCCGATGGAGTCCGGTATACGGCCTCTGAGGTTGCATTGGGGGGCGAAGAGGTTCTGGAGCTTCGTCAAGTTTCCGATTTCGGAAGGTAGCTCGCCGGACATCAATGGATTGATAGCGAGTTCCAAACGAGTCAACTCACTGAGATTGCCCAAGAACTTGGGGATTGCGCCGGTGAGAAAGTTCCCGGAGAGCATCAGGACTTGCAAAGCGGGAAACCGGCCGAAACTCGCCGGAATGTCGCCTGTGAAGTTGTTGTCCATAAAGTTCAGGATTCGCAAGTCGGTGAACTCCGGCTGAAACTCCGGCAATGATCCGACGAAGAGGTTGTTGTCGAGCTCGAGAACATGGAGGTGGGAGCAGAGAGAGAGGGTGTGGGTTTGGAGAGAGCCGCTGATGGAGTTGACGGACAGAGAGAGGTTCTGGAGGGTCCGAATGCTACAAAACCCGAACGGAAACCCGCCGGAAACGTTAAACCCGGATAAGTTTACAGCAAGAACAGAGTGGTTCTTCGGGTCGCATGTAATTCCCGTCCAGTTGCATGGATTGGGATCCGTGCTCGGGACCCAGTCGTCGAGATTTCCGTCCGGGTCGGACAGTTGGGCCTTGACCTGAATCAAGTGCTGAGTATCGCCGGCCAAAGAGGCAGCGACTGTTAAAACGCATAACAGTGCGGAAAATAATACTAAAACGGGCTTTACAGCTGCTAATTGCGTCATCCTAATAAATTTTTGGATACAGAAATTAAGGATTGAAGAGTGTGGAAATGAAATTTATGTTGTAAGCACGGGTAACGGTTTGAGAGATTGAGAGGGAGATTTAATTTTCAAAGGGCTTCACATGGAAGGTGCTTCATTTCATCATCTTTTGGGATATTGTGAGAGAGAAGGTTTTTGATTGGTGAATCGAAACTGTGAGCGTGAGATTTGATTTTCAATGTATCGAAGATATTATTTGGGAGGATATTATCACTAAGTGGAGCAAATGAAACGTGATTCGACTTGGCTTTTTTAGGAGAGAGTGACAACATTTAGTATTAAGTTGGAACTTGGCAAATTGTATTTAAATGTGGAAGACCAAGATTGATAGGCGATTGATGGGGCCATTGTATTTTTTCTAGAAGATGGAGCGATTTATTGGCTAGTTTGGTTTTATTTATGTGATTTCTTAATTTTGTTTTGGGAGGGACATTGGATTTGGAACAGAGGAGGAAAGGAAATTAGGAATGGGAATCGAATAGGGAGAATTTTCCGCATTTTCCTGGCTCGGAAAACAGTGTGATGTTTGTGGAGGATGGGAATTGATGCTTTTTGGTAAAGCCAATTAAGCATCAAGGACTACTGTTTGGAATTCGTTGAGCATCAAGGACTACTAATTGGAATTTGAGACGAACAATGTGTGATGTTTGTGAAGGATAAAGCCAGCTTCAGCAGCAAGCATGGCAAAAAGTTTTGGTTGAAGTCACTAATAGAATCCACACTACTTGTTGGTGCTGCTTAGTATTACGGTAAATAAAATGTTCATTTGTCGAAGTCAAATGTATTTCGCACCCTAGAGGGTATGACTAATCTTTAGTAGGGTCCGGAAAGGCTAAAGGTATTGCAGTCCATTATTGATCACAGTCAAATGACATACGTCCTCTCAAATCTTTCAACCATAGAATCACCAGTGTTTTTGTTAATTTCGTGCTTCAAACTCAAGAACAAAGAGCAAACCTGACATAGAATTCGAATGCAATTCCACTAGACCGCTAAGAGGTCGCCAACCTTATTGACGTATCAAAAGAAAAAGAAAAAATAAATAAATAAAAGTGGGTGTAGTCACATTAACTAAAGCAAATATGCTTCCCGTATGAATTAAACTGATGATTAGGTAGTGCTTAATCTGTCAATGTGAACACAAATATTGATGGAGGAGGAATAATGGAGAATCTTCTTAGAAGAATAACCTGTAGTTGGATGACAGTAGTGAGGTTCTTTGACTGAATTCCAAAAACAAGTGGTTGTGTCTAAAAGTAGCACACTGGAAATATGGTAGTGGTTGCAGTAATTAATTGCTACTAAGAAAAACACGACAACAAATAGTTACAACATCAAAGAATGAAAGCTGGTATATACGAGACTATGAGTAGTATGTTAATAATTAAAAACGTTTTTAGAGAATATTTTTTAGTTTTAAAATTATTTAAAGTACTTCATGCAAGAGGCGCGTGATATGTGTTTCTTATAAGAAACAGTTCAAGTGTTTTTTTAGGTTCACTTGCATTTTTACTAAAGATTAGTTATAATAATGTTTTCACAAAAAACATTTTCCTTCATTTTAAAAACAATTACAAACGAGCCTATAACAATTATAAATGTTCATATGGTTCACTTGCATTTTTATTAAAAATTAGTTCCAAAAACATTTTTACAAAAAAACACTTTCATTCATTTTAAAAGCAATTCCAAACGAGTTATATAACAATTAGAAATGTTCTTATGGTCACTAGCTGACTAAGGAACTCATTATCACTTATCGTTAAATTTAATATCAAGAATAGATAATAACTGGATGTGTTTTTAATGCTTTAATCTCAACATTTGATATCAAGTTCAAAGATTAGTGACAAAAATCCATCAGTTACTAGCTGACAAAGAGAACGAAACTCCTCTATTAGTGTGGTAAAATATAAAATTAAACCGACAAATTATTTATGATATTTGTATTGTCGGGGTTATTAAAAATGGTTGTTTCTAAAATATTTAACGCGCGAGTTAAATTTGTTGTCACATTATCATTTAGAAATGTATTATCAAAATGTGTTACACATATACATCTCTTGTTAACTAGAAAACTCTCTTAGGCAATTTTATTAAGAAATGCAAATTTAAAATGCAAAAATTATATTACATCCATTTCCTTTAAAGCATAGCCAATGAAAAGATGCAATTTTGAAATGTTAAAATTATATGTACATCCATTTACATAACATTTACATTTTCTAGAAGTTCCAAGGATTGGAATTTCCTAGACATGCCTCTACTCAAGTTGTGTCTCAACTCAATGGGTGGAAAGATTCTTTTCTTGACCTGAAGCATAAGCCGGTAGCCAACATATCATGATATAATCGGAGAAAGAATATATTTTTCAACGTCCTTTCACTTGTATTATAACACATACGCAGTGTACCGATCGATTCGTATTTTGAATACCTTGAAAAATCTCTCCAACAAGTGAAGCCTAAACAATTAGGAATTTCCTAGACATGCCTCGACTCAAGTTGTGTCTCAACTCAATGGGTGGAGAGATTTTTTTCTGTACCTAAAGCACAAGTCGGTAGCCAACATATCATGATATAATCGGAGAAAGAATATATTTTTCAACATCCTTTCACTTGTATTATAATACTTACACAATGTACCGATGGACTCGTATTTTAAATACCTTGAAATATCTCTCCAACAAGTGAAGCCTAAACAACTAGGAACCTGTGTCCCGAGTCCTTCGTGACTTTAATGCTTGCTCAATTCTCGAAACCTAATAGATGGGGATCCCATAAAGCATGCACATTGTGCATGGAGCTAATTATAATTAACAAAATTTTGTGGTTCCAACTATTTACAATTCAGGGAGCACATATAGCATTTTTTGGTCAAAGGGCATATATATATAGCGGAATTAGGTTATATTTGGATGAAAAATGTTAGAGAAATTATCTTTTTAGACTATATTTTTTAAATAAAATAATGTGGCGGATGGTTGATTTAGGTATATATTTTGTCAATTGTCGCATGATGTGATCTACAAATATAGTCTAAGATGATCTCTCTAACACCACTCTGTCTGAATGTACGTACACATTTGTGGAATAAATTAGACATGGTTGATGCATGGGAAGTTGCAGATACTAGCAGCCATGCAGTGAAACAGGATCTATACTGTCGCCGTGAAGACTCGGTTGTTTGGGTTCGAAGCTGTCGAAACTTTATGTTTCCCAAATTCACCCCCACGTTGAATTATTTTATGTAAGAAATCAAACCCTAGAATTTGCCTAGAGTTGTGCAAATTATGCGTCCCTTCAGAGTGACCTGAGTGAATCTGAAGGCTCATCTGCTGCATTCCTCAAATTTACACACACGAATTAGGGTTGATGCAGCTCATCTGAAGGCTCATATTACCCGTATAATATTTTAATAAAAACAACTTCAAATGATTGATGCGACTAGAAACCAAACTGAGGACCCAATTGTATTGAAATTGGAAGCTTATATAAGCCGCTAATTAGATTGCCATTTGTACTACAATACATTTATCTTCTTCAGTAAGTGAGATGTTTTATAGTCGATGTTGATAAATGATGAATTCGTTACTAATCTATTATGTTGATTCATTGTGTGACTTAGGTCAAATTTCTTTCTCTTTTAGTATAGAATATCGTTATATATAATAAAAAAAACTGCTAATTAAATTATATCGATCGGTTGGTTATTATGTAGAATTCAATAAAAAAGACTTTCTTTATTCTGGTATGTTACTAAATATAATTTAGTTGAACATACATGAATGTAGAGTAATATTTTTTAGTCAAATTAATTATATTCTTAGGATGTGAATTTAATATATAACCGTTAAACAATGAGTAAATTAAATAAATGTATGTATTCCAGCTAGGTTCATGAATATATACAGGTTAAAAATGTCTCCCCAAATATATTATCTCCTAACGAACATGTATATAGGCGGACCAATTTTGTTGGTGATCTATATAATTATGGTTATACATGAGCCATCACTTTCTAGTGCCCAGCAGTGGGGACTGATTCCTGTTGACAAAGCCAGGGTAGTTGAGCTAACACACCCATTTGGGTCTTATCCATTTCACTGTTACGGTCCAAGTTTCCAAATCACATTATAGCTTCAGCTAATCATATTTTAATAGAAGGTTGAACAAAACATTCGTAGTACTATTCATTTTAAAAAAAAATCACATTTTCATTTTTTTTGGTATTATTTACTATACCTTTAAAAATAATTTTTTATTAAAAAAAATTTAAACTTTTCGTTAATTTCCCTTATTTTAATTACATGCATCATAATGTAAATTGTTATATTACTATTGCTGCTACAAACAAATATTACGTGGACAATGACGGGAGCAGATAAGGCCCACCTGGAGCAGTTGTCCCCATTGAAGTTTTGTGTAGAGAAAAAAAATCGCCATGCTTATAGAACTTAAATTTATGATATTTAAAGTACTTTAACCGATTAATTAAAATTTTTAAATAATATGCATAATAAGCTTGAAAAGATCTTTACAAGTTGGCTGAACAAAATTTAAGAAGAAAAAGAAAAACAATAAAACTATAGAAGAAATTCTACTATTATGAATTTTGTTCTCTCAAATATGACTGAAGGTTAAAGTCGCTTCCACTATAAGAAGTTTTTAGCTTTGTCCTTGTATGTGTACTCTTTTTATTGCAACATTTTTTTCCTAGGTTTTGCCTATATGTCCTCCTTGTTTGTAGGACATGGATCCTCTTCGGATCCATGCATCCTAATCCTAAGGATTCACCAATTTGGGCCATTAAAATTTGATTCAACGATTACAAACAGGGATCCACTTTAAAAAGTTATAATAACTTTAACCGTTAGATCAAATTTCAATGATCCGAATTGATAGATTCTTAGGATTAGAATGCATGGATCCGGAGAGGATCCATGTCCTTGTTTGTACTCCTCTTTTTTCCTTTTTAATAAATTTTGGTAAGTTTGTTGTTTAGGTCTTACCTCTAGCTCATGCCTGTGCCGGATTAAAAAAAAATAAAAAGTGAAAAAAAAAGAGGGAGTTTTAACGAAAAATTCTACTTTAACGAAAAACTATATTTTTACATTAAAAAGTCAATTCTGGTACTATTCATTTTTCCTTTTATTTTATCCTTATTATTAAAACTTAAAATTTTCAAACCTTTTGCATTAGTTTTCTTAAAAAAAAAAAGAAAAGGATTACTTGACTCTCTAGTCAAGCAGTCCAACTGTAAGCGTAGGGTGGTGACCCATTTGACTTGTATGCGGAAAATGATCAATCGTGTGTACTTTATGGACTGCTTTAGCATATTTGACTGATGAATTTGGTGAGCAGCAGACAAGAGGTGTGTGGTGTCATGCAATAAGGTAGATAATTAATAGGAAATTTTAAACTTTGGTATTGTTTATTTTAACGAAAAATTATATTTTTATATTAAAAAATTAATCTTGATACTATTTACTTTTCTTTTTATTTTGTTTTTATAAAACTTAAAGTTTTCAAACATTTTTTTTCATTAATTTACCTTAATTAATATCAATTTTTGTATTTTGTGGTCCTCCTCATAGAGTGTAATTTTTGACACTTCTGGACTGAGAATTGTATGGCTGAAATGGTGGCATCTGGGCCTTTGGCTAGCCATGATGAGGTCAATGCTGCTGAACTGAAGACGTATTTACCGGCACATCTGCATTCATCCATATAAGTACTTGAATTAAATATTTTTTAGCCGATTTTCCCATCTGTTAGCTTTTTATTCATTTCATCCAAATTTCTGTTAAATAGAAAGCAGGTTTATAACATAGGAGGGTAGTTCGGTCGCTTCATTCTTTAAAATAATTGAACACCCTAAATTTCTAAGATGCCAACTTGTGCAAATCTGTGTGATTCTATAGCTTTTGTGTCTGAATGTCTAGTAAAACGATGCTTTTGTCCTTAAAGGAGTGTCACGTGGTGTACGTGTGATAAAAGTGAACGTTAATTTAGATGAAATCTATGAAAACCTAACGGTAGAGGGAAATGGGCCAAAAAATTAGTTTAAGTCCTTAGTTTTCGAATCCAAAAGTTTAGGAGGGAAATTGAAAGCTAAGTGAAAGTTCAGGGAAAAATTAGTAGTTTACTCTTATTATTATTAGAGTTTTTATTACAAATGATCTTTAAAATTGATCTCATTCATCATTTCTTTTAGTACATGAATATAGAATAATATTTTTTTGTCAAACTATTTATATTCTTAAGATGTGAATTTAAATAATAATTGCATATAACCGTTAAACAACGAATATATTAAATAAATGCATGTATTCTAGCTAAGTTCGTGAATATATACAGGTTAAAAATGTCTTCCCAGATATATTATTTCCTAACGAACATATATATAGGTGGACCAATTTTGTTGGCGATCTATATAATTATATTGTATTTATGGTTATACATGAGCCATCACTTTCTAGTGCCCGTTGACAAAGGCAAGGTAGTTGAGCAAACACATCCATTTGGGTCTTATCCATTTCACTGTTAGGGTCAAAATTTCCAAATCACGTTATAGCTTCAGCTAATCATATTTTAATTGCATCCATCATAATGTAAATTATCATATTACTATTGCCGCTACAAACAAATATTACGTGGACCCTTACGAAGGCAGCTAAGGCCCCGCCTGGGGCAGTTGTCCTCACTGAAATTTTGTGAAAAAAAAATCATGATGCTTGTAAAACTTGAATTTATAATATTCAAATACTTTAACCGATTAATTAAAATTCTTAAATAATATGCATAACAATTTTGAAAAAATGTATACAAGTTGGTTGAACAAAATTTGAGAAGAAAAAGAAAAACATAAAATTATAAAAGAAATTTTACTATCAGAATTTTTTTTTTCTCAAATATAACTGGAGGTTAAAATCACTTTCATTGAAAAAAATATTTAATTTCGTCCTTGTATATGGTCTCTTTTAATGTAACATTTTTTTTTCCCCAAGGTTTTGCCTATATGTCCTCCTTGTTTGTACTCCTATCTTTTCCTTTTTAATAAATTTTGGTAAGTTTGTTGTTTAGGTCTTAACTCTAGCTCATGCCTGTGCCGGATAAAAAAAAAAAAATGTAAAAAAAGAAAAGAAAAAAAGAAGATTACTTGGACTCTCTAGTCAAGCAGTCCAACTGCAAGCGCAGGGCGGTGACCCATTTGACTTGTATGCAGACAATGATGGATCGTGTGTACTTTATGGACTGCTTTAGCATGTTTGACTGATGAATTGGGCCGGCCGGCAAGAGGTGTGTGGTGTCAGATGCAATAAGGCAGATAACTAAGATCAATTTTTGAATTTTGTGGTCGTCCTCATAGAGTGTAATTTTTGACACCTCTGGACTGAGAATTGCATGGCTGAAATGGTGGTATCCGGGCCTCTGCCCAACTGACGACGTGTATTTACCGGCATATCTGCATTCATCCATATGCTATTATCGTTACTGTTGGTATTATCAGAGTATAATTTTCTTCCTGAATTTTTACTTAATTTTTTATTTCCTCCTTAAACATTTTAATTGAAAAATTAAGTACTCAACTATTTTTTTGGCTAATTTTCCCTCTATTGTTAGTTTTCATTCATTTCATCCAAATTTTTGTTAAAAAGAAGCATATGCACAACATGTAAAGGTAGTTCGGCAGCTTCATTCTTTAAAATAATTGAAAACCCAAGATTTTATAAAATGTCGACATGTACAAATCTATGTGATTCACGGAAATTTGAAGATCAATTACAAACCAAAATTTCAGTATTCCCAAATTTCAAGAATTTCGAAATGTTTTCGGTATTTTAGGACAAATTGGGAATAAATTTGGATTCCGGCAAGAAACGCAAACCGGCTAGAAATGCTGATATTGTGCTTACAGTTGCATCAAGTCCTCCTTCCTTCCATGCGTCCCCACTCATGTAAAATGCATGTAGACAAATGTATATGAATGATCAAGAATTCAGAAACAAAAACTTTTATAAAATCTCTAGATAGATAAACATTAAAAATTATCGCATATGGATGTTGTTATCACTTCAAGACCGTCAAACAGTAACAAAACAATAATAAGTCGATGAAGAACATAAAGATCCCTATGGCATTCACACACTGTTAAATATGCAATCATAGTTTCTCTCCAACATCACAAGTGACTGAAATGTAAAAAAAGAGCATCACAATTCATAAAAAGAGTTAGAAGACATAATTTCGAGACAAGTCAAATCTATAAAACTTAGAACGTAAAGAATCAGAATTTTTAAGAAATTAACAGGTTATAAGAGAGACAATCCTAAGTGAGAGGAAATCGCGAGAGATAGAGAGCGGTGGCTTTGTGTGGTGAAGGAAGGCTCGACAAGTCAGTGATAGTAGTAATAGTATGGTGTGGTGGTGGACCGGTGACTGGCCGGAGTTAAGCTTCGAATTCAAGACAAAAAGGAGAGGGCTCGATGGCTGAGGGAGGGAGGCTGGCTTCGATTGAAAAGAAAGTTATGAACGAACGATGGAGGGAGAGTAGGCTGGAGAACCCTAACAATGAAGACATCACAGATCAATTTGAAACAATCCAATGGCTGAAATTAACTCTAACTACAATTAAAAAAAATAATATATATAATAAATTAATAATATACATTTTCGGTTCGGTATGGGATTCCTGAAATATTGAGGAGACAATCCCGAATCCCGTATCAAAATTTCGGGATCGGCGAAATGACACTTTATCCTCAAAGGAATGTCACGTGGTGTGCAAGTGATAAGAGTTAACATTAATTTAGATGGAATCTATGAGAAACTAATAGTATGGGGAAATCGGCTAAAAAACTATTTTAAGCCCTTAATTTTCCAATTAAAAAATTTAGGAGGAAATCAAAAGCTAAATGAAAGTTCAGAGAGAAGTTGACAGTTTACTCTTATTATTATTAGAGTTTTTATTACAAATGGTCTTTAAAATTGTTCTAATTCATCATTTTGGTCTCTTAATTTGAAAATTGACCATTTTCCTCTTTAAAATTGACTTAACATGTCAATTTGGTCTTTGCCATCTAATTTTGTTAACTTTTCTATTAGTTTGTTGATGTGGCATGATGTGGAAACCACAATAATACTCATATATCAGCCACATCCAATTTTAAATACCATAGTTTACTAAATAAAAAAGAAGAAATGTAGGACAAAAAAATCAACAACAACGTCATAAGGACGAGAAAAACTGGTGTAGGGCTTGATTTGCCACTAGATCATGTTGAGTGGCACTATCACCCGTTCAAAACTTGCCATCATCTATTAAGCCAAACAAATGGAAGACTCTCCTTATTTATTTTTTGTTTTTTTGAACAAACGATATTATCTACAATCAGGAGGTATGAGAGTTGGCTAAGTCTCACAATGGGTTAGCAATAATGTGATTCAAATTCGTCTTTAGCAAAAATCGAACTTAAGACTCTCACTTACAAGTGAAGAGAAATACCACTAGACTGTTGTAGTAAGTGACAAAAGCCACCAATTATAGTTAAATTTCTTTCTCTCCTTACTAAATTTAGTTTTAAAATAAAAATAAAAAATAAAAAATTACAGCATAATTAATTAGTTACTTAAAATCGAAAAACAAAAGCAAAATGACATTCTCAAGTTGACCTCATCCCTCTCCTTTTAGTCCTCACCAACCGATCCCCATGATTTTCATAAATCAAAACCCACATACCCAGAAATATATATCTTCGACTCATTAAAACCTATAAAAACCTGTTAAAAAACCTTAGAAATCATACCAATATCAAACGTACTAAATCGGTAATCTTGATGCACGTAATTCTCTGTATATTTGATTAAAAAAAAAAAAAATTCCTGTTAAATATACACAGTAACAAAGATTCTTTCAAACAAATCTAGCAATTTTTTCATATTTTTCTTTTTCAATCACATCTCACAAAACCTTAAAATTAGTCAAAGTAGCAAACCCTTGCCAAGTATAGAGACAGAGTGTATAGGCCAATAGAAGCCTTATACGAATGAAAGGAAGACCATAAATGAATGGGGAGGGAGCAAACGAGGCCGAGGTAATAAGAGTAAGAAAAATCTACAGGTGCGATTCCGATGGAATGGGAGAGATTTGGTAGTGGGATTGCCATGGAGGTGGACTGGAGGTAGGGTTAGTGTTTTATTTTTTTTATTTTTAGTTTTAGTTTTAAATAATCATTTTAGGTTTTTATGTTAATATTCTAAAACTTCTAATCTAACAAATGGTGGGTGTCTTTTATTTATTATTATTTATTTTTAATGCAACAACAGCTATTTCATCGAAAAGGGAGCAAAGCCAAAATGCCTGCAACCTAATTAGCTAACAAGATGAGACAGTCCAACGAAAAACCGAATTACGTACAAAAGATCGTTGAGAAGGAGGTCAGCAACGAAAAGCGGAGGACTGTCAAACCAGTCACACTGATTTGCAACACTCAAACAAAAACGGGCAAGGCGATGAGCTACAGTGTTTGCTTGGCGACGAATATGGGTACAAACTTCTTCAGTGATTGTGGGAAGCCAATGCTTTACATCATCCATAATTTGTCCAGTGGTAGACAAATTTGGAGAAGCAGTCGGTGAGAGCCCCAACAATCTGAAGAGAATCACCTTCAACAACAATCTTATGAAAACCCCTTGTCGCTGCCCAAACAACACCGTCTCTGAGAGCTAACGTCTCCGCCTGAATGGGTGAAAAAATGTCCCTGAAATTTTTGCAAAAACCCGCAACAAAGTTCCCTGTATCATCTCTGATAACAACACCAGCACCACTAATCTTTTCAGCCTCATTCCATGTCCCATCAAAGTTCATATTTAGAGATCCAGTAGGAGGCAGGGACCATGTGGTGGAGCCGAAAGCGGACATCGAGGACACCCAGGTGTGGACTTAATTCTGGTGTACTCCTGTCACCAAGTGATAGTCTTTGCAACACACAAGCTTGGAGAGTCGCAGGTATCATTCCAAAGCTTGGAATTTCTACAATTCCAAATAGCCGAAGCAATCATGAGAACCATCCCAAAATTAGTTGTTGAAAGATTATCAGCAAGATTTGAGAGCAGCAAGATTTGAAAGCCAATCAATCATGGATGAAGGCTCAAGAAAACGTGGTAAAGCTCCCAATAAGGAGGAGATCCAAGAGCATCTTGC
Source organism: Pyrus x bretschneideri (assembly GCF_019419815.1). Classification (NCBI taxonomy): domain Eukaryota; kingdom Viridiplantae; phylum Streptophyta; class Magnoliopsida; order Rosales; family Rosaceae; genus Pyrus; species Pyrus x bretschneideri. The sequence goes on along the minus strand of NW_025999820.1, from coordinate 2,468,559 downwards.
AAAATAACAGTCTCGAAAGAGGTGGAGGCTAGATTCCATGTTTGAGTTACACAAAACACCCGATGTATCCAGCGGATCCTTTTTTTTTTTTGGGAGAGATTTAGACTTGTAGGGATGAGCTCCCTGCACAACCGCCAAGCAAACAAACGTACTTTGGGGGTATTTTTGCATTCCAAATCCTGAATCACAGCTGTGCCGAAGAGGAATTCACGATAGCTGAAGTGGAAGCACCCTTCATGGGTGGAAAAAGACAGCCCTCAGCAATATGGATGCCGTCTTAATGGAAAAAACACCCCTTGGCTCAAAATGCCAAATAAACCGATCATCCACATCCCGAAAACTAAGGGGAATAGACCGAATCAAGTCAATCTCAGAGTGAGAGAAGAGAGAGACTCGAGTTTGCAGATTCCACGATTTGCAATCAGGATCCATGAGCTCATAGACATACTCCACATGGCACCCCGAAGGCTTAGGAGAGAAGATCCTAAACGAGTTAGGGAAAGATATCCAGGGGTCTCCCCAAATTTTGATTGAGCTACCATTTATTTTCCTCCATCTGGCACCACGCTTGATAACATCCCTTCAACACATATACTTCGCCACCAGTTAGAACATTGGGTTTTACTATTCTGTGAATGAAGAGGAGGGGAAATATTTGGCCTTTAGTACCCGGGCTACTAATAAGTCTGGTTCATTAATAATTCGCCACGCCTGCTTAGACAGCAATGCTAAGTTGAAGGCATACAAATTCCTTAAACCAAGTCCTCCATCAGACTTAGGAGCGCAAAGTTTATCCCACGCTAGCCAATGGATTTTGCGTTCTCCCTCAGATCCGTTCCACCAGAAATTAGCCACCAATCGGTTCAAATCGTCAGAAAAGTGTTTCGAAGGAGAAAACAACTCATAAGGTACATGGGAATAGACTGAGCCACAACCTTCACAAAAAGGTCCAAGGTAGCACACGGGCTGGATGACAGCAATTCTGGAGAAAAACTGTATAATACATTCATCCTAGAGATAGCTCACGAGCTAATAGCTCTAAGAAGAAGAAAATTTGGAAGAACAAAGATAAGAAAGGTAGTTTTAAATCTGGTGATAAAATTGATATAGTGGTGTAACACAATGTGAACAAGGAAAATTCAAAAGAAGCTTGTAAGTATTGTGACAAGTTGTATTATGGTACTTGTTGGTTCAATGGCAAATCTAAGTGTCGTAGGTATGACAAGTTTGGTCCCCTAGCTAATAACTAGATGAATCAACTTGAAAATCATGCTAAAAATATAAAGGAGGAAGCTTCAATGTTCTATGCATGCAATTTTGCAAAAGTGGTGAAAAACAAGCCTAGTGTCTAGTATATTGAAAGTGGGTGTACTAACCACATGACAGCTCAAAAGACACTTTTGATCAATGTTGAAGAGTCTGTAACATTCAAGGTGAAAAATGAGAAATGGTGAACTAGTGCAAGCTAGTAGTAAAGGAAACTTGGTGATTGAAACCAACATTGGGACTACATACTTTAAGGAAGTATGGCTAGTACCAGGTTTAGAAGAAAATTTGTTGAGTATAGCGTAGGACATATGATTCAGCATGTATATTTTCTTTTGTTTGGTAATGATATGGCTGGCACTTTTGAACAAACAACTGGTGTACTTGGTGGCAATAGTTCCAATAAGTGGTAGTAGGTGTTTTCCATTACTCATGTAAACCCACCTGCAAGGAAGGCTAGAATTCAAGATGATGCTTGGAATTGGCATAGAAGGCTAGGGCATTTGAACTCCAATATGCAATTATTAAAACAGAAGGAAATGGTATATGGACTTCCAGAATTGATAGAAAAAGTTGGAGTGTGTGCAGAATGTGCAATTCGAAAGCAGGATAGAGAAGCATTCAATAGAGAATCAACATGGAGAGCAGATATTGAGGTTAGGGTGGAAAAAATTCCCGAAAATCCCAAACCAAATCGAAAAAATTCTCGATCCCAAACCAAAAATTTCCCAAACCGAAATTTCGGTACGGGATTCGGGATTGGTTTCTCAATACTTTGGGAATCCCATACCAAACCGAAAATATATATTATTAATTATCATATATGTATATTTATACATATATATATATATATTATACTATTCTTTTATAATTGATGCTATTAGTTTCTAATTCATGCTCTACAATCTGGAATGCCCTACACCTTGCATATTTTTCATGTTCTGTTTGATATTCATTTGGATTTTATTATTGCTGCTGTCATGGTTGATGATTTCAGAAGGCTTGATTCTTTTGTCTCTCAATAGATTGCCAAAAGGGTTTAATTAATTTGAATTTTGACTTTGATAAAAACAGTCAAGCATGCCAGTGTTCGATTAAATGGTAGTGTGAATGAAATGACATTCCTAGTTCATGGATGTGTTCTTGAATTATATATTTGAAGAATAAATCATAATTTCACATTTTAATTTGGGATTCCCGATTTGTCCCGAAATCCCGAAAATATTTTGGGATTCCCAAAATTTGGAATTCCCGAAAATTTGGTTTGGGATTGGTATTTAAATTCCCATCCGAAAATTTTCGGTTTGGGATTCGAGATACTAGTTTCAGTTCGGTATCCCATACCGAACCACCCCTAATTGAGATATATGAATGTGCAAACAAGGTATCATCTTTGTGGTGATTGTTCAATAAAAAGTGATATTTCTAGAAGCCACTTGAAAATTCATCTCGAAAATATTTAGCCAAAGTAATTATTGCTATCGTTTTTCAAAACCACTTCAACATGAAATGCATCATGGCGATAAAAAATATTCACATGTGATTTGGCATTTTTTTTTCAAATCACTTGATCGATATAGGGTTGATAAAAGAACCAAATGGCATTGTAATACAATCAAGGTCTAAAAGAGTATCATGATTATATTGTGTATACCTCTATCTAATCTAGGTAGTCATGGCATGTTTCCAAGTGTTACTCATGACTTGTGAAATTAAATTAATTTCATTACCTGCTAAGGAATCTTGTAAGTAAATCTTCTTTGACTTCATTCTTTGTTGCATTATTAATTTACAGCCAATCGGATATGTAATTGAATAGTAACATGTATGTTGGCGACTTTCTTGGACATGTCTGCATGTAGAGGGATATTGATTACCTTTGGCCAGTGGACCTTGGGTTAGAATTCTTAGGCTTATCAAGAATATGTAAACTTATTTCACCTCTATAACAGTTATTTGGATTTAAAAGAGAACATATTAAAGAGAAAGGGTATGACTGGATTTCGTTTGAGTTTGAGAGATGAAATGCAAGAAGGCAACGATGCTAAATTACCACAAATGGTGAACCTTCTCCTCAGTCTCCCTAAAGATCTCAAGAAATAAAGGGTGGAACAGTTGTTCCAATTGATCATGTTTAAAACTTTAAATGGTTTTATTTTAAATTAATGTTCATTTTGGTTTTAGAATGATATTTTCTTTGAACTTGAAATAAGTTTTAGATCATGATGTTTTCACATTACCAAATTAGCAATATTATTATGTGCAAATAAAATTTTATCTAGTGCTTTTGACATATGGTTCTATTTCTAACGTTGTATATGTTGCGAGTTATATATTAGTTAAAATGTAAATAGTAGTTTGTTGTTCCACATTGACGAAGTGCAGAGGTAATACCAATTGTAACTCTAATATATACTCCACTTTGGAGATTAATGAATATACAAGAAATTCTTAAATATTGTCATATATATTTTTTGTATTTACCATATTTAATTTGACTTGTTGCTGCAGTGTGTGAACGGTGATCTGCTACAGTGTCGTGAACAGTGATTCTGATACATTGTTATGGTAAATTGTCTGAATTCTGCTGTGTATCTTTTGTGCCTTTATTGTTCGTGGTTTAGCTAAATGGCTCAATATAATCATAGCGTTGTTATGCATCTTGGTGGAACAATATATGGATAATTGATACTGGGGCCACTGATCATGTAACTGGTGATCCCATAGTGTTTGATGAGTTACATGATTATGTTTGTGATCCGTATATTACTAGTGCAAATGGAGCATCTTCCCTTGTGAGGGGTGAAGGCATTATCTCTTTTACCCCGACCTTATCACGGGTCCATGCTTACTTAGTCCTAATGTTAAGTGCAATCTTTTGTTGATAGGAAAACTACCATGTATTGTTATTTCAAGACATTCAAACTCGAAAGATAATTGGGTGATTCTGAAGCTACTTTGCCATTTGATTTGATACATTATGATGTGTGGGGTTTGATGAAGGTTACTTTTAATGGATTTTGTTGGTTTGTTACTTTTATTGATGATTGTACTCGATTAACTTGGGTCTTCTTGATGAAGAATAAGAGTGATGTCTCTTTGCTTCTTCAAGAATTTTGTGCAATGGTGTCTACTTAGTTTCTAACCAAAGTTAAGTTTTTCAAGTCTAATAATGGAGGAGAATATGTGAATCACACTTTGGCATGCTTTTTTTCGTGATCACGGTATTATTCACCAAATGACTACTCTGTTTACACCCCAACAAAATGGTGTGTCCGAACGGAAGAATCGTCAAATAATGGAGGTTGATCGCTCCTTGATGTTGGATAAATGTGTTCCTAATCATTTGTGGGGTCATGTAGTCATGGCTACTATATATTTAATAAATTGTGTTTCAAGTAGGTTTTTGATTTTCAGACACCGCTTGATGTGTTACAAAAACATGTTTCTCCTGTTTCTGTATCTAAACTTCCTCCAAAGGTGTTTAGGTTTATGGCATATGTGCATGTCTACTCTCATCAGCGGAGTAAACTTGATGCATATACTCTCCGATGTGTATTTATTGGGTATGCTAACAATCAGAAAGGCTATAAGTGTTATCATCCTCCAAGTCAAAAAACTTATATTACCATGGATGTCACCTTCCACTGAGGAAGTTCTGTATTTTGTGAAGCCCTCTTTCGACTCTCCATTTCAGGGAAAGAGGATGAGTAAAGTACAGATTCGAAGAGATAATATGAATGATGAGCTATAGGAAGAGTTGGGGACAAAACCTGTTATGTTGCGTAAAATTGACCAGTCGACTATAGATAGTAATCGTTAAACTGTCATTCCCAAGACTATTTCTACCGACGACCGGTCGGATGTGCCCAACGAGTTGCCTGTTGTTGGTATGTCTGACGAATTGCCTTCTGATGACTAGTTGCCTATTGTTGGTATGTCTAACGAGTTGCTTGATGATCGTTCGTCGAGTGATGATTCTTCTAACGGTTGGGTACAAGATGGTGACACACTTGAGGTAAATTCTGATAATTCTTCTACTTATCAGTTGCCTCCACAAGCTAATCATGGAAAACCTAAAGTACAATATGAGCCTGATATGCATGCTAAAGCCAAGTATCCTATCAACAATTATATGTCCACTCATTGTTTGTTCAAACCATATGCATCTTACATATGTCAGCTATCTAGTGTGTTAGTTCCAACAAAACTACAGGATGTTTTGTCTAACCCTAAGTGGGTTAATGCCATGAATGTTAAGATGGAAACTTTAGAAAAAGAATTCCCGTTGGATGTAGATGGGTGTTCACTATTAAGCATAAAATAGATGGTTTTACTGACCGGTACAAAGCCAGATTAGTTGCTAAGGGCTATACTCAAACCTATAAGTGGACTATCAGGAGACTTTTGCTCCTATTGCCAAACTTAATACTATGTGTGTTCTTTATCCTTAGCAGCAAACTAGGATTGGCCCCTATTGCAGTTTGATGTTAAGAATGTTTTCCTTCATGATGATCTCAAGAAGGAAGTTTATAAGGATTTCCCACCCGGTATCAGAATATCTCTTGAAAAATTTGTTGTGTGCAAATTACGAAAGGCTTTGTATGGTTTAAAACAATCTCCTAAAGCGTGGTTTGGGAGGTTTACAAGTTCAATGAAGAAATTTGGATATTTCTAAAGTCATTTAGATCATACTTTGTTTCTAAAGCGACAAAATGGTAAGCTAACTGCATTGATTATTTATGTTGATGACATGATAGTGACTAGTGATGATAAGAAGGAAATATGTACAACGCCTTCAAAATACCTAGCTACTGAATTTGAGATGAAAGAATTAGGTGAATTAAGTATTTTCTTGGAATTGAGGTTGCACAATCCAAGTATGGTATTTTTCTGTCTCAATAGAAGTATGTTCTTGATTTGTTAGCTGAAACAAGTATGCTAGATTGCAAACCTGTTGATACTCCGATTAAGCAGAATCATCGTGTCACATTTTGGCCTAGGCCCCCACCACATCCCGGGCTCGACTCCACCGTAGCACGATATTGACCACTTTGAGCCTCGACCACGCCCTCACAGTTTTGTTTCTAGGAACTCACACTAGAATTTCCCAGTAGGTCACCCATCCTAGGATTACTCTCGTGCGAACTTGCTTAACTTCAGAGTTCCGATGAACTTCGAAGCCAGTGAGCTGCCAAAAGGCCTCGTGCTAGGTAGAGATGAGAATATACATATAAAGCTTACAGGATCCACTCCCTTGGGTGATGTGGGATGTTACAATGCTCACTGGCTTCGGAGTTCATCGGAACTCTGAAGTTAATCGAGTTCGCATAAGAGCAATCCCAGGATGGGTGACCTACTGGGAAGTTCTCATGTGAGTTCCTAGAAAGCCTCGTGCTAGGTAGAGATAGGAATATACATATAAGGCTTACATGATCCACTCTCATGGGCAATGTGGGATGTTACACATCGTCTAGGCTTATTTCCGAATCAAGTTCCTACTCATTAAGTACGGTATCAGAGGCTTTTGGGGTGATTAATTTATTTATCTCACACTCACCCTGACGTTGCGTATGTAGTAATTCGTATTTTGAGGTACTTGAAGATGTCTTGGCAAAGGCTTGGTTTTCTCCAAGAATAGGTCATTTGAATGTCAAAAGGTGTACAAATGCAAATTGGGCAGGTTCTATCACTAACCGACGATCTACATCTGGATACTTTACATTAGTGGGTGGTAATCTAGTTACTTGGAGAAGCAAGAAACAAAAAGTGGTGGCTAGGTCAAGTGTTGAAGCTGAGTTTTGTGGTATGTCTCATAGTGTATGTGAGTTGTTGTGGTTGAAAAAATTGTTAAGAGAACTTGGATTTAAACTCGAGGGTGTTATGAAATTTCATTGTGATAACCAGGCTGCTATTGAGATTGCTCATAATCTAGTGCAACATGATCGAACAAAACATGTGGAGATTGATCGACATTTCATCAAGGAAAAATTTGATGTTGGAATTATTATGTTTCCATTTGTAGGATCTGAAGATCAACACGCTGATGTGCTTACTACGGCTATGTCTAATAGTGTGTTTTCCAACTCACTTGACAAGTTGGCCATGCGTGACATCTTTGCTCCAACTTAAGATGAGTGTTGCGAGTTATATAATAGTTAAAGTGTAAATAGTAGTATGTTGTTCCACATTGACGAAGTGCATATGTAATACTAATTGTAACTCCTATATATACTCCACTTTGGAGATTAATAAATATATAAGAAATTACCAAATATTGTCATATATAGTTTTGGTATTTACCATATTTAATTTGACTGTATACACATTGGCAAGTAACAATTTTTTTATTTAAACACTAAAAGTATGCAATTTTACAATGTAAAGGGTACTATTGAAATTTTATTTTACATTCCTATTCATTTCAGGGATGTATAATACACTAGAAAAAGAATTTTAGGTGACAAATTCGATACAAGCATAGAATTACTCTGGTGCCTTAGGCTATCTCCAACTGAATGGTTTAGAAGGCTACAGGGTCGAAAATAGTCCGAAAACCATCTCCAACCGAGGGCTAGGCCAAAGAGCTTATAGGCCCTACTGGACAAAAAAGGGCCAAAGGTAACTAGCTCACGTCAACTAGTCGTTATTTTTTATTTTGTTTACAAAATATTTTTTTCCTATAACTTCCTAAGCCATTAAACAACATTAAATAACATGAAACAACATTAAACTGTGACGACCCGTCCCGAATTAATATATATTTTATCCTCGAATGCGTGGAAATGTCTATTTTGCCCTCATGGGCCTTGTGACGTGGTGGTACATAGAAAATTTTAAATTATTTTTCCCATGGATATAATTAAATTATTCTCAACATCATGAGAATGTCGACACAATTCAGGGCTAAGTCGGGTTTACAATGGAAGAATTACGAAGGAAGAGAGGAAATTGGGTTGAACCCAAATTGCATGAGTTTAGTCATGCAGCCCAATTAGGATTTAGGACAATTTAAGATGCCCAATCCCGTAGGACACACACACGTGCAACCTTCTTTCCATTTCTCTCTTCCTTTCTCGAATCCTCTTTGAGTCCATACAACCAAAACCTCTAACCTTCGAATCTTGTCACACACTCACAAATCGAGTGTAAGGTTAGTATTATCGTGTTTCCTTCAAATCTTGATGGAATATTCCCCTTTCTTCTTTGAGTTTCCTGTGGTCATTTCCTCAAACCAAGGGTATGGCTCGACTCGTGAGGTCGAGGGAAACACGATAATACTAACCTTACACTCGATTTGTGAGTGTAAGGTTAGTATTCTGTCGAGTGTAATGGCGACTGGCGTCGAAATCCGTTAAACCTCCGGAGAAGAAAGGGGAATATTCCATCAAAGTTGACAGAATATACTAACGGCTTCAGGTAAAGTTAACGGTATATGTTGTTACTTAACAAAATATTTCCTAACGCTGTTAGGGAATCCGTCAGTGTGCAAAGCACGTGCTGGTGCGTGTGGCCGTGCCTTGGCCGACGCTTAAGGGCACATGGGATGTTGAAATTTTTTTCTAAAAGTAACGTTAAAATAGTTGTTTCACATATAGGTGAAATGTTTCCAGAGGACGAGCGTAGCCAGGTGAGACTTGGGGGTTACGACCCGGCTATATATCAGTGAGTGAGCTTTTAGTTATATATATATATATGTGTGTGTGTGTGTGTGTGCGCCTTATGTTTCCTAGAAACTGTTTAAATGGTTTTTACATTTTAAATGCCATGTCGTGTGCATTACATACTAGAATATGCATTCGTATAGTTGTGTATATTACTGTTTGACGGTGCGGACGCTCAGGAAAACCTCAAGTGAGTATATTTTAATGGTAGTGATGATGTTGTGTATGATTATATTGGATTGCATTTAGTGATTTATATCCTGCACCCCAGTGTTAGTGCTTCGCCCCAGGTCAGGGCCTAGCCTTCATGTAATCGTTCACCTCCCGCAACACATGCTCACCTTGGATCCAAGGTAGGTGTCAACCTTGTCGTATAGACTACATTAAGTGGCTCCGACTCGTAGGTAACTAGCGATACTTCACATAGCCTTCACGTGATCGTAGCACTTGAGCGTATTTATTTACACCTAGCCTGTCGTACAGACCATATTGGTGGTTCCGACTCGTGTGCAAGATTTGATTTGATTGTTGAGTTATAGATCCAGCCGTACAGGTTACGTTAGGTGACTCCGGCTGATATGTTATTTTATATTAGTACAATTCACCTGGCTTACTTATTCATGGTTGAGATGATTGACATGGCATACACATGGTTTGTTATTCTCGAGCATAGTTTTTATATATGTATACAGCATTATTTCCTGGGAAACATATACGGGTTTTACAGGTGAGGGGTCATTACTTTTGGGAAGATAAATGGCTTTGAAAAGCTTTGTTTTTGCCCACTCACATCTTTTGTTTTGTGCCCCTCCAGGTTCTAGGTAAATTTCGGTGTTGGTGGCTTACGAGGAATCTTTGGTGGTTCTGACAGATATCCATCAATGTAGGGTTCTTTATGTTGTGTATAATTATTACTTAGTCTTCTGGACTGCACTTCGATACCTCTGCTCTGATTGTGTGTATCTTTACTCTAATCACTTTCACTCGTACTTATAGGTTAGTCTAAGGTAAGATAACTAGTGGTTTTTATTTATTCGCATTTTCATATCATTACCACTTCCGCATAGTGCACATGGTTACGTCACTCTCATGTGACGGCCAGCATGCCTCGATTGAGGTCGGGATGTGTCATAAACAATATTAAACAACATTAAATAACATTAAACAACATAAAAATTATACAAAAAAAAAAAAACATTTAACAACATTTTTAAAAACATTTAACAACATAAAAATTAAACGCCTATTCCATGCTTCTTTTGGCTCAAAGATGTGCAACAAGATCTTGTTGTAGGTACTTGTTTGTGGCACAAGAACATATTATCCTATAGCGCCTCATCTAAATATTAAAAAAATCTCATTTTTTATTATAAATTTAAGTTGTAGTTTTTAAATTTAAATAATAAATTATGTTTGGCCTTATGGCTCTTTGGCCATCAGTTAGAGATGGTTTTTTGTGATACAGTTATGTTTGGCTATATGGCTCTTTGGCTTTCGGTTGGAGATGGTAATTAAGAAATATGTTCCTGTACTATTCATTAAAATATTAATTTCTTGAAGGACCAGATGTCTAAAACGAGCCATCTAACCCTTCTTCGGTTGGAGATGACCTTACAACCACTAGTAGAAAAACATGTTTGCACGACGGAATGTTGCGTGACGCACCAAATTTCGTCACGCAAAGTATGTTTACGCGACCTAAAAGACAAAGCGTCGCGCAAACAGCCTTTGCGCGACGAAATTCTGGCGTCGCGCAATATCTTGGCGCCAAACAAAGTATGTTTTACCGCTTTTTTGCCAACTTTGTGCGATGTACGTACACATGCGTCGCGCAAAGCTGACTTTGCGCGACAAGACTGGCGTTGCGCAAAACAGGTTTACGCGACGCATGTGCAAGTGCGTCGCGCAAAGTCAACGACTTTTCCTACTCCACTTAATCAGTTTGGGAGGCAGAAACTGCAAACCCAGTTGCAGCAGCTACCGCCCTCCCCCATCTGTTTTCAAAACCTTCTCCAATCAATCCCCTTATATCAAAGTGAGTCAAATTTCACCTTGTTTTTAGATTGATCCAATTTCTAAGTTCTGTTTGTTTGCGGAGAAAATGAGGGAAATGATCATTTTATTTTTTTTGCTCATCTCTCTGTTTCGTTCCTCCAATTCCAACAAAACTTAAAAATTTATAGCAATATAATGTAATGATTGTGTTCATTTGTAGCAATATAACTTGAAAATTTGTAGCAATACACACACACACACACACGCATACTTTTCTAGTTATTTAGCTGTTTTTATAATGTAATGATGCTTTTGAGTGTGTTAGTGGTATGATTGTGTTCATTTGTCTAAATAATGTACATTTGGAGCTTAAATTTTTTATTAATTCATTTTTAATTTGAATTTTCCACCTTGCTCTGGTGAAAAAGAAGAAAAAATAGTTTTTTTTAGCTTAGATTGGTTGGATGAACTGGAGTAGAAACTACTTGATATGAAATGGAACTTAGAGTTAATCAAGCTACAATTATTAAGCAGCACAGTTGCTTTGTGGAAATGGACAGATAGCTAATAAGAGGAAATATCGAATCCTTTGTTGATTTTTTTTTTTTTTTCCTGTTTCCTACTCCCATTATTATCAATTCTTTCATGATTTCTGTTATTAGGAATTCATGAAAGAATTGACAACAATGGTGAGATGTTAGGAATTCATGGGGAGATGTTATGTAGATGAGAGTTTTTAACTTCTCATTCATGTTATTGCTGTGTGACAACTCAATTTGGCTTTATCTTACTCTGTGATTCTAGGAAGCTAGTGCCATTCCCTTTGCTTCTCTGAATGCTTGGCGAGCTCTCGTAAGTACTGCTAGGAAAGCTAAGGGTATGTTATCTCGGATATTAACTTCCTTCCTTTGATGTATCATGATTCTTCTGTTAAAACTGTTGTCATCAGGAAGCCATTGTCATTTTCTTTCTTTTTTTCGATTGCAAAAGCTGTTGTCGTTTTCACATGGGGGTAATGTTTGTTTCAGTAATGAAATTTGTTTCACTATACTAAAGATGTTGAACTTTGTGTCCAAACTTTTACCATCTTCCCAGCATTTTTTAGGTAAAAGGTATAAAAGAAAGTATGACATTTATTTTTGATTCTGTGTCTTTGCGAAACATGGATTGAGAGGCAGTTGAAGCTTTATATTATTTTGGTGTAGGGATTTGATTATTGTATCTTATCTCGGTGGAAGTTGTCATTAACAATTTTGCATCCTTTTGTTATTGCATCTTATCTCTATAGCCAATGGCTGTTAGTTGTGGGTGGTGGAGGAGTTGTAGGTTTGGCCGCAATTCAGATTTGAGATGTCACAGTGTACGTAAATCACTTTATTTTCTTTGCTATATTAATTTTTATTATTTTATTTTATTTTATTTTATTTAGTTTTAGTAATTATTGTGATTTAGTTTATTTGTATGCACATATTTTTGTACATCACCTGCAAAATTGTTTTATGTTGTACGAAGTTAATATTACTTAACTTCGTACAATTTTTTTTTTCAAGAAAAGCTTAGTTTCCTGTTTGATAATTAGTTGGATTTTGTGCATCGATGCGAAAGCATGACTGTGGTCCAATGAATTCTTGAATTGTCCCATTTTTCGGACAGTTTGGGAATGCATAGTTATGTGTTGTAGTTTGCGGTTGATGGATTAGGTTTCGATAATGGAAATTTTGGTAACATTTCCTGATGTTCTTCGCGTACACGGTGGATATTATGTATCTACGGTGTGCACTTGAAGAACTATAAGGAGATGCTGCCAAAATTAGCCCATGTCGAAATTTAATCCATTGGAATCATAAATTACGACACATAACTGTGCATTCCTGAATGGGATAGGCCCCTTATCGGAGGAATAAGGTGACAAGACAATAGTTGAATTTGTTGTAATTCTTGTGCTTTTATTGGGATTGCAGACAAAATGGACATACAGTGGATACATAATCATAATAGATGTGTTGTTGAGTACTTGGATGGAATAGAAAAGTAGGTTCAACTCATATCTGATGTCCGTGTAGGAGGTATAACCACTCAATGTGGGAGACATTCTCGAATGTTCGATTTCATTTAGTAAGAAATGGGATGATGGATACGTATACTACTTGGTATCATCATGGAGAACGATTAGACCAAGGTTCGTCTCATACGTGACACGAGTGGAGACTGTTGAATTTAATGTGGATCCTAATGAACAAGTTATGAATATTCTAAATGGCGTTTATCCATATGCCTCAAGTAACACCAATCAGGAAGGGGGAAATGACGGTTGTCCAACCATGGATAGTGAGGCATTCAAAAACTATGAAAAACTATTGAAAAATGCGAAGCAAGAATTATATCCGGGTTGCGAGAACTTTTCGGTGCTCACAGCAATTGTGGAGTTGATGCATGGCAAGATCAAGTTTCGTTTGTCAAACATGTGTTTTGATTATTTTTTGGGAGTTATCAAGAGGATGCTTCCAAAGGAGAATTGTTTACCTTAAGATCATAAAAGTGCCCAAAAAGTGTTGAAGGGTCTCGAATTGGGGTATGAAAAAATTCACGCATGTGTAAATAATTGTATATTGTTTTATAAAGAGAACAAACAGTTGGATAAATGCCCTGTCTGCAATGAGCCGAGGTTTAAAATGACATCACAGAATAGAAAGACCAAGATTCCACAAAAAGTAATGCGTTATCTTCCATTGAAGCCTAGGTTGCAGCGATTATACATGTCGATGCATACCGCAACTGACATGAGATGGCATAAAGAAGGACGAGTAAATGATGATGTTATGAGGCATCCTGCAGATGGAGAGGCATGGAAAGAATTCGATCGGATGTACCCTGATTTTGTAGCTGACCCGCGCAACGTCAGATTGGGACTTGCCATCGATAAATTTAATTCGTTTGGGGTTTTAAATCAAATCCATAGCACTTGGCCAGGTTGTCGTATTTCCTTATAATCTGTCGCCTTGGAAGTGCATGAAAAAAGAGTACATGATGTTGACTCTATTAATTACTAAAGATCCAGGAAAGTCCATTGATGTTTATTTGCGACCGTTGGTTGATGAGCTAAAAGATTTATGGGAAAACGGTGTTTGTATGTACGATAAGTATACTAGGCAGATGTTTACCATGTGAACGGCAGTGATGTGGACAGTAAACGATTTTCCCGCATATGCAATGGTTTCTGGGTGGATGACTAAGGGTTATTTGGCATGTCCAATATGCAAGGAGAACGTAACATCTTCTTGGCATGCAAGAAAAGTTTGTTATCTTGGTCATTGTAGATGGCTTCCTTGGGACAACGAGTGGCGTCAGAACAATAAAGCTTTCCATGGCACAAAAGAGACTCGGCCAAAACCAAGAGAATGGTCCAGAGATGAGATTTTGGATCAATTAAACTATTTGGAATTTGGTCATTTCGGCAAAGGGGTCAGTAAGCCCAGACCAACTACACATCTGAACTGGACGCACAAGAGTATGTTATTTGAGCTCCCGTACTGGTCAAAGTTAAAATTGAGACACAACCTTGATGTTATGCCTATTGAGAAAAATGTGTTTGATACTTTGATTGGGACAATTCTAGACATTGAAGGAAAAATGAAGGACACAATCGAAGCTCGTCTCGATTTGGAATGAATGGGCATTAGGTCATCCTTGTGGATGAAGAGAGTTGGTGGTACATTGAAGAAAGGCCATCCTTTTTTTACAGTTAAGCCGAATGGGAAAAAAGAGTTTTTCAACTTTATTTCTTCTGTAAAGTTTCCAGATGGGTATGCTTCTAATATCTCGCGTTGCGTGAACATAAGGGGGTGTAAATTTTCAAACATGAAGAGTCATGACTGTCATGTGATACTTCAACGCCTTTTTCTGGTTAGTATTCGACACTTATTGCCTCTTGATGTGGTCAAACCAATCGTGTTGTTGTCGAGATTTTTTTCGCAGTTGACTGCAAGGTGTTTGCGGAAGTCGGATGTTAAACAATTGCAGGACGACATTGTGAACATTTTATGCAAGTTCGAACAGATATTTCCCCCAGCTTTCTTTACAAGTATGATTCACGTGATGATTCACTTGCTAGATGAGGCATTGCTTGCCGGACCAGTGAACTGTCGATGGATGTATCCAATAGAAAGGTACTTAATTAAGTGTCTATATATATAACAGATTCATGATCAACGAACACTTTGAATAATTTGTAACATACCTTTTATTTGTGCATATATCTTGGTGAGTTGAAAAAGTGTGTTCGAAACAGGGCAAAGCTCGAAGGATCACTTGTGGAGGCATGGGTCGCATATGAGTCACTTACTTTTTGTGCAATGTATCTTGAAGATGTTAAGATAACTTTCAATCGTCCTCAAAGCAATAATGACAGGTGGTGTCAGAAAAAAGAAACTGTCTGTTTTTGCCCAAATTGCGCGACCATTCGGCGATCCTGTAAAAGGTGAATCATTTACCAAAAAGGACATGGAGATAGCACATTGGTTCATACTCAACAATTGTGATGATGCTTTGCCATACGTTGAAGAGCATGAACAATAGATGAAGCAGGAACATCCTTCACATTTATATGCCAAGAAACACCGTGACTTGTTTCCTTCATGGTTTCACACACATGTAAGTTGTATGTGGTTTGAATTGAGCATATTTCCAACTTGTTCATGCCCGTCTTAAATTGGGTTACACTACAGATTAACTTTTGTATATGTTATATTAGATGAACAAATTGGAAGGCCTTGAATTCACCCTTTTACGATGAAGAATTATATAACTTGGCGAGAAGACCGCTTCACGTGAATTGTCTCAGGTCGTCATGTCAATGAGATCAAGTTCTTGGGGGCAACACGTGATGACAAGTTGTCTACTCAATAGTGGTGTTCATGTCCCGGGTGCGGCGACAGTGAAGACATTGATTTTTATGGCAACTAACTAGTGTAGTACAATTGCTTTACAAAGACAGGTGTCAAGTGATACTATTTAAGTGTCTTTGTTTGATACAAACCACATAACTGAACAAGTGTTAGCGCGACCATGGGTTCACTATCAAGTAAGTACTACCGAGACATTGTACGATGAAGACCCATACATTTTGGCAACAATGGCGAAACAAATATTCTATCTAGACGACCCTAAAGCCAGCAATGGTTGGAAAGTTGTTCAAAAGATTGATCGAAGAGGGCTATATGATATTCCAGAAGTGGATCATGATGACAACGACGACAATGTCGCTGACCAACAGTTATCATCTTCGATAGAAATTGGTGAAGAAATATTCCGAGATACTAATATTGTCCAAGAACCGTTTGACGTATCTGGAGTTCCCAAATTTGAAATATCAATTGACCTTGGTGATCTGCCTCAATACAATGCACTAGAAGAGGCAAACGAAGATGAAGACGAATGGGAATCCAAAAATGACAGTAGTGAGGATAGCGAGAGTTATTATTGTAGTTCGAATGAGGATTAAGAAACTTGTAAAGGATAGCGAGACGATAACGAGAATTATTATTGGTGATGTAATCGTATGAAACTCACCTTCTACCCCTTTCCCATTCTTTGAAATTCATGTTAAAGTCATAACAGGAAACAGTATGGAGTTGCTGTTGGGAACACACCTGTAAGTTTTTCACTCTCTTAATATTTTTCGGCTTTTTTAACATATAAGTCTTTTGTACTATTAAATTTAGAGAGAAGCATTTCAAACACAAATACTTTAGAAAAACACTGTCTTGACTTATCAACAATAGAAACTACAGCAGTATCTGCCACCAGGAGAATAGTTAAAGCGGATGAGTTTATGAGGGCTGGCTTATATGATGGATGGCTTAGAAAACAGCATCAAACACGGAGGAGATGCTCCGAGAAGCAGATGTGGTATGGCTCTCGCTCTCCTTACCCCTCTTTTTTTGTTTTACTTAAATCGTTTCTAATTGTGTGGTTTCCAATTCTTATTCTAGATAAGCCTTCACCTAATTCTGGATAAGACCACTTATCATCTTGTATATTTGTATAAATGAATGTGAGAGATACACGCATGTTTCGAGTTGGCTTGGATGTCTTCAAGGTAAAAAACCACACCTAATTCCTTGTTGTATTCAACCTTTTTCGAACGCTATCTCTGATATTTGAGTGGTTTGTGAATGAAGTTGCATTAGGATGAGCCTTACATGAAGCCTGGGCTTGCCAACTTGAAAAATGCTATTGTGGTACCTCACATTGCTTCCGCTTCCAAGGTAATTACCGTCCATATTAGTTCGAACACATTAGGGAAGAAGCTTTCTAATTTTAAGAACATAAAGATTTGTTACCTTATCAAACGAGGAGCTTTTTTATTTTTGTAGTGAACTCGTGAAGGAATGGCAACACTGGCTGCTCTCAATGTCTGGTATGTCACTAATGTAACAATTTTGAAAATCCAGAAAATAAATTGTATAGAATTGCAAGATTCAAAATAGCTCACATCGTTCAAAATTGCAGATTTGGCACTAAAGTACTGACATCCCTTACATTGATATGATTTTAGGGAAAAATTCAAGGCTCTATCTTCGGGGCCTTCCTGTTGACTTTCATTGCATATGTTTGTGTTATAAACTACAATTTCAAAATCCTTTCATTCTACTTGTGGAATTTTGTATTGCCATTCAAGAACAACATTCAATCAGCCTAAGAAAATCATAATCACCTATGCCTTGAATATCCTCTTTGTGAATTTCATGGTGGTTAATAGATGAAACTAATATGCATGGTAGACTAACCACTGCAATATTAACGTAATTTGCTTAACTTCAACGACTCAAAACCTTGGATTACTGTTTGGTGCACCGTCTTCATGATAATATCTCTTATAACCTGTACAGATGTTGTTCAAGGGTTTTCCAGATGTATGTGATTCCTTGAAGGTTCTTAGGAATGGTGCAGTGGAAATGGCTTCGTCTGGGAGGTGGGCTACTGAGTGGAAAGAGCATGCCAAAGCATTAATACTAGAGGTAAGCTTATAATATGCATGTTCATCAGTCTTACTTATCAACTACATACCTTCACATTTTTCTTTATCCTCTACCCGTGGTGTCTTGATTTCCTTGTACTATACTATAGATGGCTATGAATCTGATTTCAGAGGTTCTGAAATTGCAGGTGATCTCTAAAAACTCAGATTAATTTCTGGTTTTGGTTGAAAGTTGTTTAGTCGATGAGGTAATATCATGATACCATTTAAAGTTTCTTTTGTGCAACCAAAGTTTCACCGATCAATTTCCTATGTATCTCCTTGTTGCTTGGACATATTGGACCAATGCAATTGCTTCCCCCGCTATCCATCACTCTACACATTCGATGCTAACTATGCACATCACATTTTGAATACAGATAATTGGAAGTGAAAAATAAAACATGGCCATACTTTTGTGATATGAAATTATGAACTGAAAAAGAAACTTACAAATCTCCTGGTTATGTTTGTAATCTTCTTTATCAATTTTTTTTTTCAAAGTTCGTTAATGATTATGACAACTTCTGTTTGTAATTTAATGTTCTGCTTCTGCAGTCCTTCTTTGCTGGTTTGGCTGCATCAGGCGCTCTAACCTCCGGCTTGAGGCTGATGACAAAAGCTGCCTTTGAGAAGTCTCATGATGGTCTTCGCAAGGGGACGAGTATGTCAATTTCCTTTACATATAGACAGTTGGGGTGTTTGATATATATTCATATGCTTCTTGTTATATTGTGGTTGTATGTGTCAAAGCCGAGGATGCGGATTTGAGGTCTGTAGAAGTTGCGCGCTACATTATCAATCTTCCCTGGATTCATATTCGAAAATACCAATTGATGCTTATGACAAAAAATTTGCTACATTTATTGATGTTTATGACAAAAAATTTGCTACATTTATTGATGCTTATGACAAAAAATATGTTTTGATTGCTGTAAATTAGTGCCTTAGCTGATCAGTACTGTAATTTGGTTAAATTGAAAAGCATGGTGACAATCTGGAGATATTTTGTGGAACCCGGAGGGATTGAGACAACAATAGCTATTCAGGAAAGCTAGGATGTCAGCTTTAACCTATAATTATTGACATTTCTGTAATAAAAAGGGAAAATTTGTATTAGTGACATTTCGGCACTACTTAGATAGCTTGGTCAATTTGTTGCAATGAAATTTAACCTTATTGCAGGGCTGTGGGATACCTAATTGAAACAAGAGCATGCAATCACTGTTGAGATAGTTATGCTGTATTTAGATGTGAATCATCTTTGTGGGCAAAGGTCTCTCCTGTGATTTTCTTCTAGACTCTCGAGCTCCTAACTTTGTGTAGAACAATATATCCGTTACACTTTTGCAAATTTGTGAGGTTTATAGTTTTCTTTATCTAATATTGTAATGGGTTAGTTCTTTACACGAATATTTATCGTTAGAAAGTTGGGACAATTATGGAGTAGTTTGTTTATGTGATATTTTTTTTTCAGGTTAACTGTTTGGCTTTCAATCCCTTCAATGAATAGGTTATTGTAACTGAATCTACTGACAAAACTGTTAAGTTGTTCGATCTACGCAAAATCAATACTGCACTCCACACCTTTGATTGTCATAAGTAAGGATCCTCCCCTGGATGTCATAAGTTTGGATGTTCTAAATTATCTTAGCTGCAATCCATCTATAGATCTGATATCAAATGTTTTTTCCGTGGTGTTTCAGGGAGGAGGTTTTCCAAGTTGGTTGGAATCCAAAGAATGAAACTATCTTAGCTTCTTGTTGTCTTAGTAGGAGACTCATGGTGTGGGATCTTAGCAGGTATTCCTTGAATAACCCATTGTCATATTTTATTTTTGTTATACAAGGAGAGGCGATCTCACTCCAACTTGTTCTATACTAACAGAAATCAAAATGTTTCAAGTGCCTGTTTTGGTGAAAGCATTTTAGCTATGGCTCTAGATTAGTGGTTTAGTTGGGAAACCAGATAGTAAAAGCTTCAATAGATGCATGACAAAAATAATTTAGTGGAGCCTTAAAGCATCATACAGAAGTATGGTTTTAGGCATCAGACCACATGGAGGGATCATCTCTTAACAGTTGAAGTGCCACGTATATTTGAGCAGGCACTTACAGCCGAGCTTGTCCAAGCTTGCTGGTTATTCATGGTCCTAACCAAAAAGAGTAGCCAAACTAAAATATAAGTGCATATAAAACAGAAGCCTTGAGTTAATGAAGCCAATGGAGACCTCAGATTAGAAGACTAAGATATGGTTGGCCACACAATAACAAATATCCAAGTGCCAATTCCTCTTGAATATTTCATCTGATCTCACAATTGATGTTTCAGCAAATTTTTTGTCATAAGCATCAATAAATGTGGATTTGAATATTGTGCAAATATTCAAGCAGAATATAGATTTTTGCCTTGACTTGTTTCTGATATATGTGCTGACATTATCAATCTTCCCTGGATTCATATTCGAAAATACCGGAAATCATCAGTTGGGGTCATGGTAAGTTTCGATTCCTTTCATATTTTAAACGCTTGTTCTTTAAGCATGAATCGTAATCTCATTTACTTTGGTGCAGTTGCCCGTTGTGAACTCTCTCAGGTATCTGCTTGTCCTGGTTGCAATGTACAATGTGTTGGATTTGATATCGCGATACATACCCCTCATCAAATGCCTGAAGATCGAGTCCATAAAGGGCCTACTGATTGCAATCCTATTGCGTTTCCTCTTTGTTCCAGCGTACTACTTCACAGGAAAGTACGCTGACCAAGGGTGGATGATCTTGCTGACATCAATCTTAGGATTAACAAATGGATATCTCACTATCTGTGTCATGACTAGTGGCACCCAAAGGCTACAACGTACGTAACCTGTTCCAAATATAACATATGTTTTCACGGTTTCTAATGAAATCAAATCAAAATTAATTTCTGGTTGTTTGATTTGCAGGGACCTGAGCAAAATGCCTTGGGAAATATACTTGTTCTGTTTCTTTTGGGAGGCATATTTGCAGGGGTTTGCCTTGACTGATTGTGGCTCATTGGTAAGGATAAATTCTAAGGAGCAAAAGTGTGGGATTGAAGAAATAAAGTTGCTCGTTTGAATACTAATTTCGTGCTTCCGATGGATTGAAGAACGATTAGGAACTACGAATTGCAACCGTGTAAATGATTTGCTTTGGGTGTATAGTTTGATATGCCTTGTTTAAAAATCCATAACTTTTCATGTCATTGATTTGTAGAACTTTTATTCTTACTTGAATGAGAGAGAGATATGTAGTGTGACATGAAGATATATTACGGCCAAACATTATACACAGATCTTACTGTAACTAAGTCGTAAATAGGCAGGAAATTTCGTTGACCCAGTCATTGACTTTCTACTACGTAACAAGGGCATATCTGATAGAGAGAATATACTTTTGGTTATACTCAAGATTTTACTTATTGACCTTGCTAATTTTGCACGGAAGGTAAACTGTAGCACTAGTAGAAAAATCATCAAAATTTTAAGTCATGATGTTATTGACCTTGCTCAATATTCGTGTTACCAGTGCGGGAGTGTGGGAGTTTAGGGTACCTGTACAACTTTTAAACAGAACATTAAGACGAAATATGATGGGTGCGGCAAATTTCTTTTTTTTGTTTCTCTATGCATGAATGTTCCATCATTCCCGCATCCGTTCTTGTTAATCCACACACCAAAACACACAAGCCTCGCACGTCCCGTACCGTGCCTTGGCCTCGAGTGTGTCTTGTTATATGAATTACCACCCATGACACATTCGTTCACGCGCCATCGTTATCACAATTTTCATTCCAATCCATCACGATACAACCCTATGTAACTCACACGACTCATGCCTCTCATAATTGCAATGCATGATATGAATTCCATCTTGTATACGTATAACATCCAACCACATTTATCAATGAACGAGTTATTAACACAAAAGTGCGATATAATGTTAAAAAAAAAATTCCACATTTATCAATGAATTCCACATTCAACCACATTTATCAATGAATTCCATCTTGTAAAAAAAAATTTATCAATGAATTCCACATTCAACCACATTTATCAATGAACGAGTTAACCACATTATCAATGAATTCCATCTTGTATAACATCCAACCACATTTGTTAGAAAAATATATTATAGTGGGGTTTATGTAAAAAAAAAATTTGAATTTCAAAGGAAGAAAGTCACATTTTCAATAATTTTTATAATAATTTAAAAAAAAAAAAAAAAACTTTGCGCGACGCCTTAATGTGATCGTAGCGCAAAACCACTTTGCGCGACGTCAAATTGTATACCTACGTCGCGCCAGTTGTGATAATTTTGGCGGTGCAATAGTAAAAAATAGGCGTTTTTTTTTTTTTTTTTTCAAATTTCAAATTTTATTTCCTTTCTAAGTTTGGATGCTCATCTCTCATCCCTCACTTTGTCCAACGCTCACCTCTCATCCCTCAAATCTCAGACCCTCCTCACCCTCCTTGAACTCACACTCTCTCTCAACCTTACCCTCCAAGAATTTTTTAACTCACTTCTGTTCTCCAAGGAGCAACATCGCAGCTCCTCCACTTCTGATGTTAGTTTTGTTCTCCAAGGAGCTGTTAGTTCTGTTCCTCGAACAGAAGTGAGCCGATTTCTCTCCTCCTCCCACATCAGACAAGTGACTCACCTCTCATCCCTCACTTCCTCCCACATTGCTGATTTCTTTTTCGACCTCACTGTTCATCGATTCTCCCCCAAATTAGGTAAATTTTGGAATTAATTTAGGGTTTGTGAAATTTAGCACTTGGAAGATAGAGTATACTGTATATTCCTCCATGGACTTGTTTGTGCTAAATTGTTGTCCCTAACCTGTTTGACGAAATGCCTCAACAGCTTTGATTGAGTTAGATTATTCCTCCATGGATTTTTATTTCCTTTCTCTTTTCCATTGTTGAAGCCACATCATGCCTCTTTGGGATAGTACTGTAGAGAGTTAGTAGCCTTGTGAAGGCTAAGTTATCCATTTTGCCCAAAATTTCCCTTTGCTTACACCAAATCCCACTCCATCTTTGGCTACCTTATCCATTTTCTTGCTTGATTTCCTGCGCGAGCTTCAAATGGTAAAGTTCGTCCACCACGTTAAAATGAGGTGTGCACCCCAAGGTCAGACTCTATCAACCCATAAATCTAGGCAAATTGGTTGTGTTTAAAGCATTTTGGTTGGTTTGTAAGGAAAGGGGTTGGGATATCTCTCATAACCTCTCGTGTGAAATTAGAGTTGTGGGCCTTGATTTTGGTTCTCCCAAGTAGCCCAAAATCTCCACAAGCACGTAGGCCCAATGAGCTTTTTTTAACCGTTCACGCCACAACCCGCTTGGTAATCTTCGTTATCTGGCTTGGCCCACTTAAGTGTGTTGTGTGAAAAGCAGTTTGGTGTGTTTCGAATTAAACTGTTAATGTATTAACATTATGAACTTATTTCAATTTGACTTGGCATGATCAATACACATGGTTTTGCATGGGCTTAGTGTGAATTTTTTCGAATATCCGAATTACGAATTATCATTCCTTTTGGCGTGGCATGAATGTGAATTTGCATACTCCTCATTTTGCACTCTACTCATGAATTTGAGCTTGGTTTGCTACGAATATATAATGACTAAGCTTCCAAATATAATTGGGCTTTTTAGTGAAATTTTTGGGTTTCCTACGACATTGCGTTGTTGTTTCCCAAGTCTCAAGTTGCTTCATGTTATCACAGATCTTGTATTAGGTGATACCTCATTGGAAAAGCTTTTCTGTAACTCCCTTGTTCTTGAAGATTTGGATATACATCCATTTTTCGGAAGAGATGCAATGAATTTCAACATATTTGCTCTTGAATTAAAGACTTTAAGAACAACTGTGAAAGATACAGAGTTGTCAAACTATTTATTTGTCAATGCCTCAAATCTTGAAAAACTTTGTGTCATGGGGTTTACATCGTCAAGGCAACACTCTATCATATTGAATGTATTTCTCACATAGATGATGTTCAACACTCACTGTCATGAGTTGATGTTGTATTTTTCATTTACATGCTGATGTGCAACACTCTGTCATATTGAAATGCCTCAACACTCTTGTCATATTGAAATGCCTCAACAGCTTTGATTGAGTTGGATTATTGTTGTCCATTTACATGCTTGGCAAATGCATCACCTAGCATATACACCCACTTACAGCATTGACATCATGATGAGTTTATTGTTAAGTAGTTTGCATTTGAGAATTATGTCGTCCTCTTTCTGTCATGGGAAAACAGTTTTGAAATGGATATGAATAGGTTTCTCATGATTTTGGGCCATCCCATTTCTTTTTGCCTATCATTTTTCTCTAGTGGATTAGGTGGGTGGTGCATGTATTGACGCATTAACTCTCTGTAAGGTCAAATTTGAAAGCTGATGCTTGTGATGGAAATGGTGATGAATTTGAAATGTTAGTTTTGATGTTTAAGTTAGATTGGACTCTCATATGTCTATAGGTTATTTGAATATGTACCCCATCATTTCCTGGTTTCCTACATTGTGCTTAGTTAATACGTTGTATAGTTACAATCGTATTTTCCTTTTCTAGGATCACAATTGCATTTGAGAAAGACGATAAGGTTGAAAACTGTAAGAGAAATATTGATACTCCAGGGTTCTAATCCTTCTTGAAAGCTTGATGTGAGTTTTTCTGTTGCATTTACCTTGTCATAAAACCCACAACATTATCTGTTGCATTTAAGAAAAATGTTGTAGGATTAGTTTCTAATGTTATATTTTTATGGTTGAATAAGTGTATAGATGTCGCAGTTGATCACTCGTTGTCGGAGTGTGACCAATGCACCTCCTGCATTATTAGCATCTACAGCTCTAGCCATGAGTGCTTCATTGATTAGCGAGCCTACACCCTTTGCTGAGGCTACTCCTACGGCGTCCCAGGTGCCTGTATCATCTACGTCATCAGTGTCGGTTGAGCGGCTCAGTGCACGGCGGCCTCATCAGCGGCGCCGTGAGCCGGAACCTTCTGATCACACTTCCTCGGAATCCAAAGTCAAGTGTGAGGCCTCCCATCCAGGTAGTTTTTCTAATTCTCACTACGCTGTATTTTTTTTTCATTTTAAAACTATTATTTTTATGATGGTGAAAATTTGTTGGATTGTGAAAATGTGTTGCTGGTTGTGAATTAATGTTATTTTATTATTTTAATGTTTTGGAAAATGCTATACTATTACGGGAGGTTGTGTCGAATTTTTTTTACAAATTTAAGCTTTGGGATTTCACCATTTAAGTATTTTTGGCCAGCTAAAAAAAACACCAGAGGGCCTAGTCGAATGCTGAAGCAGTCACAGAGCGCACGGCAGGCCGCCTCCAAGATCAAGATTGCGTATGACCCGCAACATCGTGGAGTAGTTACCACATAGCAACATAGCTTCATTGCTAGTAGCTGTGGTGTTGTTATTCGAGACAATATGTCCTTTTCAGTGGAAGTCTTGGGCAGAAATTCCCGAGGAGACGAAGAGACTGGTGCGACACGAGTTGTCGGTTAGTATATTAATTTTTAGCCTTTATCATTTTTTTAATTTTGTTTACAAATATTAAAAACCAAAATATATTATTTTACTATTATTTTATTGTTTTTCATATTCGTAGGTCATTTATGATCTTGAGGACATATCCCCTGAGGTCATGACCTACTTAGAGGAGACCTTAGCAAACCGGTACAAAAATTGGAAGAGCACTTTTCACACGTATTTTAAGCGATGGGATGATCCAAAGATTGCTTGCCTACATGTTCCAAGCAAGTTAAAGGATCGGCCAGATGATTGGGAGTGGCTCTGCAAACATTTTACGGACCCAAAATTTGTGGTATGTACATAATATTTTAATAATAATTTATTATTATTTTCGTTATTTTTTAAGCTTTTTTTATTAATTTATTTCAAATAGTTGCACTAACATGTATATTCTGTGTTTAACAGAAGAAATTTGTTGCTGGCCAAAAAGCTTATGAGTCAAAGACACTTCTCCACCATTCTGGTTCGAAACCCTTTTCGTATAGGCTTCAGACAAGACGTCAGGTAAAAGTATATTAACTTTAATTATTATTATTATTGATTAATAAAATTTTCTTAGTGTTTTTTTTCTTCAGGAGGGTTCGAAGTTCCCAGCAATCGACATGTTCAAGGACGTTTACGTTCGACCTGGTCAGGAGATTACTGAGCAGTTTCATGTAAGTATATGTAATTATTATTATTCTTATATGTATGAATCATTCAAATATTATTTATATTTTGTTATTAAACATTATATGTTTTTTCTTTATTATTATAGGCTACTATGGTGGAAAGAGCACTTCTATTCTCCAAGAAGCAACATCGCAGCTTCCCCCGGAGACCCCGATCGAGGACGTCACGATACCCGAGGATGTAGGTTTTCAGATCATGACTGATGTCCTAGGATCAGAACATAGGTCGTCGTCGTGGCAAGGTTGTTCGGTGTATGGGGAAAGCACAGATTCGTGAAACGGGTGCTTCTTCTTCCAGATCAAACACAGCAGATGTAGATGCATTGAAGGAGGAAGTGACAACCCTAAAGGCCCAGGGCGAGGAGATGAGGTCATATGCCGGGGCGTGGAGAGACCTTGTACAAGCCGTACAGATGTCCGGCCTTCAAATCTCACTACCAGCACCTCATCTTGGTCCACCTTCGACCTCAAAGCCACCTCACCCTGCCGATACCTAGTAGCTTGATGTATTAAACCTAGTTCACTTGTAGTTTTTTCTTTTTTGTTCGGATCTTGTATGTACATTTCCATATATTTTATAATTAAATACTTTTTCTTGGTTAATTAATTATTCTTTCGAATTTAATTACAATATTTATCAAAAATTAAAAAAAAAAAGTTTGACCAAAACTACTCCCTACTTTGCACGACCAATCACTTTGCACGACGCACTCCGTTAGTCGCGCAAAGTGGGTTTGCGTGACACACAAAGTGGGTAGTGCAAAGTGAGTTTGTGCGACGCACTTCGTTGGTCGTGCAAAGTGAGTTTGTGCGACGCACTTCGTTGGTCATGCAAAGTGAGTTTACGCGACGCACAAAGTGGGTCGTGCAAAGTGGATTTGCGCGACGCACTCCGTTGGTCGCGCAAACCCGTTTTGCGCGACGCACGCTGTGGGTTGTCGCACAAACCCTAGCGTCTCAGACTTTGCACGACGATTAACAAGCGATGAAGGTTGCGTCGCGCAAACCCTTAGGCAACGATTTTTTACTTTGCGCGACGAAAGTACCTACGTCGCGCAAAGTGTTTTTTTTACTAGTGAACCCATACCAACGTGGTGTGACCCAAGAGCTCATGCTATCCCTAAGTTAGACTTATTAGATGGAATGAATATGAAAGGCTCTAGGTTTCTTGGTAGAGGCACAATTAGTTTTCCATCAACCTGGGTCAATTACAAAATCTTCCAAGACAAACAATTAGTTTGGGTTTGGATTTATGCGAATGCTAGAAGGGTATTTCCGTAATACTGGGTTCTTTGTGTTCTCGTATCAAGTCCTCAATATCCAATGATTTTTGGTTCACGTGAATGATTCTTTTCTCGAGTCCAATGTTTTTTCAAATGCTGGAATGAATCCATAAAACCATACCATTAAAGAATTATTATGGAAAGGAGTACAATCTATATTCCTAGGGTAATGCGGAGATTAAATTTGTAAACTAAATAACATAAAAGTTAATGATTGAATTATTACCTGATTGTTAATAAACGTGCTCATTTTTATTGATGACACATCATTTAGTTTGAAATTTTATTTTACTAATTTAGTCTCCCTAGCATTATCCATATTCCCATCCAGCATTTGGACCAACCAAACATAAAAAAAGGCAGTAGACCTATAAACGTGGGTCCGCATTACACTTTTTTTTTTCTTCTAAAACAAACGATATTATCTATACTAAGAGGAGAGAGTGAACTTAACCTCACAATGAGATAGCAATAATGTGGTTTAAATGTAACCATAAAACAAAATTATTTCGTTATTTAATATAGCAATCCAGCCACTTCAAACACTTTCGTTATGAATTTGCGTTTTAACATATTACATTACATTAGTTTATATAATTAAATTTGTAATACAATGATATATTTATATTAAGGCGCAATAAATTGTTTTAAGTTACCGAACGAGTCAACCATAATAATTACTTTTTTTTTTTATACATATATACATTTCACGTTGTAGATATCTTTGGTAGTTTGTTTCGGAATTTAAGGCCCAATTATATCAAAATTACGTATTTTGGTATGCTCACGAAGAATTACGATATTTGATAATTTCATTTTCTGTGGTCAAAAACGATAAAGATTATGTCATTATTGTCATATGACTAAGGCAACATGCATGTATTTACAAATTGGTTGAAGAGAATGTCCTTATAAATTAACATGTTTCTCCTGAAAGTTTTTTCATTCCCATTCAATACGAACAAGATTTTTCTTGCCTCCTTTTCATTTGCTTGTAGAGAAAGAATGAGGGGCCGCAAAAAAATTCAAATGGAGTTGATTGAGAGTCAACATGCACGGCAAGTCTCTTTCTCCAAACGCAGATCCAGCCTCTTCAAAAAGGCTAGTGAGCTTTGCACCATGTGTGCTGTTCAGGTTTTACTGGTTATCTTCTCACTTGGAAGGAAGCCCTTTTCTTTTGGCTACCCTTCCGTTCATTCGGTACTTAACAGGTTTCATCAGTTTCAAAACCCTGATGCCAGTACCAGTCAAAGCGAGGCTACAAAAGAACCAGTTATGCAAGGTCTTAACGACAGCTTCTCTCATTTACTTGAACAAGTGAAATTTGAGCAGAAAAGGGGAAAGCAACTGAACAGGAAAATAATGGAGCATTCGGGGCCTGATTGGTTAAAAGCACCAATGGATAGCCTCAACCTCGAGGAGTTATGCAAGGTCAAGGAAACTCTTGTCGATGTAAAAAAGAAGATAAAAAAGCAAAGGGATGAGCTTCTAGCGGAACCTCTTGCATCCTCAGCCAATAATTCTATAGAGTTGGCTCATTGTCCTGAAACTAACCTAGTTGGAGACATTTCTTCTGTTCATCCTCAAGGCTCATTAACTTTTAGGGAGGAAGAGTGATTTTGTGTATTGTGCCATCATAGTATTGGTTTTAAGATTTCGTGCATTTTGCTCCCTGTTTTCATAAGAGCCGGCCTTGGGATTAAGAGAACCCGAGGCGAGCCAATAAAAGGATTCAATGCATTGCATATTTCACATAATTTTTTTTCTTTCAAAAATTAACCGGCATTTAAGAAATTCAATAACCAACTAAATTTTTGTTCTTTCAAAAATTAACCGGCATTTAAGAAATTCAATAACCAACTAGTCCTCTTGTGCTTTCTCAATATCAACATTTCACATTAAAATCGAAACCAAAACTGTTAATATCAGATAGCCGTAGATAAAAAACCGTGGAGCAGAGGGTTGATTAAAAAGAAAAAAAGCGGGAGACAAAAAAACACACTCTACTCTCTGTGTTAAGTTCTCTCCCGTTTCGTGAGAGACTCTCTCTTCTTTTCTTGAGGGTTTTCTCACCGGTGTGTGAGTGTATATCAGCTTCCGTCCTCCTCCTGGCAGCCACTGATACTAGCTATGGCTAGTGTTGGTGCCAGTCCCTTATGTTGGAAAATCAAATAAAAACAGGTTGTTAATGGTTAAAACAAGCTGTCAGTTTCTTTCCAGGGTGTTTTTTCAGCAACTACAAAGATCATTGCTTCCTCCATGTGTTAGCCGAAAGGAGATTGAAAGACAGCAGAGATGTCAGCTGCTGTGTGCAAGCCGAAATGTGGTTATTACAACCTGCCATGATGCAATGCATGTGTATGCCAACTATCAAAGTTGCTGCATGTGTTTGAAAGGGTGTAAAGATGTGGAACACCATCATTCATTATATGTATTGTTGGATTGTTTATTTTTTCAGTTTTGTATAAATAGGCCATCTTGCTAAGCCTTAGTGCATCCCATCCAAATCCCATTTCCCATTCATTTAATTTCAGCTTGTAAGTTTTAAGAGTTGTAAACTCTTCTAATATTTCAAAGTGTTTGTTATCACCAAGCTTGCTACTTCTTTCCTTTCTTTGTCCAATTTTATTGAGAGTGAAAGTGAGAGGTGTGATAGAGTTTGTAAACTTATCACCCACATATTTTGGTATTGAGTTAGCAAACTCCTGTGAATACCAACAATTGGTATCAGAGCCAGAATACCATTCTGGCAAGTGCAGTAGCTATGGCGTCCAATTTAGTGCAACTCCAGGTTCCCACATTGAAGAAAGAAAATTATGAAAGATGGTGCATCCAATTCAAAGCATTGTTTGGATCACAGGAGCTATGGGAAGTTGTCAGTAGTGGGTATGTTGTACCCATTGCCGAGCAAGAAGCTGCATATACTGCAGAACAAAGGAACACTCTCAAGGACTTACGAAAGAAGGACCAGAAGGCACTGTATCTTCTATACCAGGGTCTAGAAGATTCAACGTTCGAGAAGGTTGCAGAAGCAACAACGAGCAAGCAAGTATGGGACACACTCAGTACAATCTACAAAGGAGTAGATCGGGTCAAGAAAGTGAAATTACAGTCACTTCGAGCAGATTTTGAAACTGCTCACATGAATGAAGGAGAGAGCATCTCCGACTATCACTCAAGGCTCATTGTGATAGTAAATCAGATGAGGAGAAATGGCGAGAGACTCGATGAAGTACGAGTTGTGGAGAAGATACTCCGGTCACTCACATCTAAGTTTGAGCATGTGGTGACTGCCATTGAGGAATCCAAGGATTTGGAGGTGATGAGCGCAGATGAGCTACTAGGATCCCTCCTAGTTCACGAGCAACGCATTCAGAAGAATGCAAGCCCCACAACGCTAGAGCAAGCTTTAGAGTCAAAGTTGAATATTGACAAACCAAATAAAGGTCGTGGGCAGTGGAACTCACGTCGTGGGAGTTCATCTAACCGTAGCCGAGGACGAGGTCGAGGCTATGCACAAAATCGAGGTCAGTCTCAAGAGTGGAGATCTACTCGAGGAAAGGCGCATATCCAATGTCACAATTGCAAGCAATATGGACATTATGCCAATGAATGTTCACATAAAAATGGTGAGCATGTCAACATGGCAGAATCAAGTGGAAATACTGATGAAGAACTTACAGTCTTGCTAGCACACCATGATTCCAGTAGCCAACAAGATGTTTGGTATTTGGACTCTGGTGCAAGCAATCACATGTGTGGAAAGAAGGAGTTTTTTGCCGAACTAAAAGATGGGGCCTATGGATCTGTAAGTCTTGGTGACTCCTCAAAGTTGCCAGTTGAAGGCAAAGGGAAGATTAAGATCATCCAAAAGGATGGTAAAGAAGAATACATCTCCGATACCTACTACATACCAGGTATGAAGAGCAACATTCTAAGCATTGGTCAACTGCTCCAGAAAGGGTACATTATACATATGGAGAATATGTTTCTCACTCTCAGGAATGCAAGGAGAAAACTTATTGCATGTGTTCAAATGTCAAAGAACCGAATGTTCCCGTTGAAGTTGAACACAAAGATTGGGAGTTGCAACATCGGTGTAATGGAAGATGGGTCATGGAAATGGCATCTTCGGTATGGCCATCTTCATTTCAATGGCCTAAAGTTGCTGTCAAATGAAGGAATGGTTCGTGGTCTACCCCAAATTGAAGCCACACGCCAAGTATGTGAAGGTTGTGTGCTTGGCAAGCAAGCACGACTATCATTCCCTGTTGGTGATACATGGAGAGCAAGGGCACCACTGCAGTTGGTGCACACAGATATATGTGGTCCATTGGATCCCATGTCTTATGGAGGTAATAAGTATTTTATTACTTTCATTGATGATTTTAGGAGGAAGACTTGGGTTTACTTTCTCAAGGAGAAGACGGCTGCCTTAAGAATCTTCAAGGAGTTCAAGGCACTCACAAAGGCTGAAAGCAACCACAAGCTTGTGGTTGTGAGATCAGATAGAGGTGGAGAGTACACCTCCAATGCTTTCCAAGCATACTGCAAGGAGCAAGGAATTAGGCATCAACTTACTGCTGCCTATACCCCACAGCAAAATGGGATAGCCGAAAGAAAGAATCGAACCATCCTTCACATGACAAGGTCCATGCTAAAGGAGAAGAATTTGCCAAAAGAGTTATGGGCAGAAGCTGTAGCTTGTTCGATTTATTTGTTGAATCGATGTCCAACAAAGAGTGTCAAGAGGATGACACCACAAGAGGCTTGGAGTGGATACAAGCCGAATGTTACACACCTAAGAATTTTTGGGTGTGTTGCATATGCTCAAGTTCCAGAAGCCAAGAGGAGGAAACTTGATGATAGAGGTGAGAAGTGTGTGTTTGTGGGCTATAGTGAAGAGTCCAAGGCGTACAAGCTCTACAACCCACTAACTGGCAAACTAGTGGTTAGTAGAGATGTCATTTTCAGTGAGGAAAAGGCATGGATGTGGAACAACAAAGAAGTCAGTAAAGAGAAGATTGTCTCCACTGATTTTGAAGAACCAGAAGTTGTACCACCTGTTGAGCAACAACCTGCTCAAACAATCACAATAACTCCAGTGCACAGAATTGCAAGGAGTGGTCCTACATCTAGTGAGGAAAGCAGCTCCTCAACTCCAGTGAGGTTAAGGAGTCTCACAGAGATTTATGGACAAGAAGAAGAAGAAACCAATTTTTTCTGCTTCTATGCAGACCATGAGCCTCTCTCATTCAATGAAGCTGTGGAAGAAAATTGTTGGAAAAAAGCCATGGAAGAAGAGATCCATGCCATCGAGAAGAATGACACTTGGGAGTTGACAAAGCTCCCACCAAATCAGAAGGCTATTGGTGTCAAGTGGGTTTACAAGATCAAACGCACTGCAGATGGGAGTGTGGATCGATACAAATCAAGGCTTGTAGCAAAGGGCTACAAACAGAAGTATGGAGTGGACTATGATGAAGTCTATGCTCCAGTTGCAAGACTTGACACGGTAAGATTGCTAATCTCTCTTGCCGCTCATCATAAATGGAAAATTTATCAATTAGATGTCAAGTCAGCCTTCCTTAATGGAGTTCTTGAGGAAGAAGTGTACGTGGAACAACCAGAAGGCTTCCAAGTACAGGGAAAAGAAGATAAGGTGTATCGTTTGAAGAAGGCTTTGTATGGCCTCAAGCAAGCACCACGAGCTTGGAACTCAAGGATTGACAACTACCTTCATCAAAATGGATTTCAGAAATGTCCATACGAGCATTCAGTTTACATGAAGAATGGTGCAAAAGGGGAGTTCTTAATTATTTGTCTCTATGTAGATGACTTGTTGTTTACAGGAAACAATGAAGCAATGTTCTGTGAGTTCAAGCAATCCATGTTCAGTGAATTCAAGATGACTGACAATGGATTAATGTCATACTTTCTTGGCATAGAAGTGAAGCAAGGAAATGATGGTATCTACATTTCTCAACAAAAGTACATGAGAGATATATTGGAGAAATTCAATATGGACAAGTGCAATATTGTCAACACTCCAGTTGCAACTGGATTGAAGCTATCTAAGGAAGGAGAAGGTGAGTTTGTAAACTCAACCGTGTACAAAAGCTTGGTTGGAAGCCTAAGGTACCTTACAATCACAAGACCTGATATAGTTTATGGTGTTGGACTCGTGAGTCGATACATGGAAACACCAAGGGAGTCTCATTGGCTGGCCGCCAAGAGAATTTTGAGGTACATAAGAGGTACTCTAAACTATGGTATGTTTTATAATTTTGGTGAAGATGCAAAATTATTTGGTTATTCAGATAGTGATTGGGGAGGTGACCAAGATGAAAGGAAAAACACAACTGGCTATGTGTTTTTTCTAGGATCAACAGCTTTCTCATGGACTTCAAAGAAGCAATCAATTGTTGCTTTGTCATCGTGTGAAGCGGAGTACGTTGCTGTAGCCTCAACCATGTGTGAGGCAATTTGGTTAAGAAATCTGTTGAAGTCAGTGTGTCATCCACAAGTGGAATCGACTGTGATTCATATGGATAACATCTCAGCTATCAAGCTTGCTAGGAATCCAGTCCAACATGGAAGGAGTAAGCACATCGATACCAGGTTCCATTTTTTTAGGGATCATGTGAAGCAAAAGACAATTGAGCTTGTCTATTGTCACACGAAGGAACAAGTGGCAGACATCTTCACTAAGCCACTGCCAGTTGAGCCATTCAAGTTGCTACGTGAAATGCTAGGGATAAAGGCGTTTTAATTTGAGGAGGTGTGTTGGAAAATCAAATAAAAACAGGTTGTTAATGGTTAAAACAAGCTGTCAGTTTCTTTCCAGGGTGTTTTTTCAGCAACTACAAAGATCATTGCTTCCTCCATGTGTTAGCCGAAAGGAGATTGAAAGACAGCAGAGATGTCAGCTGCTGTGTGCAAGCCGAAATGTGGTTATTACAACCTGCCATGATGCAATGCATGTGTATGCCAACTATCAAAGTTGCTGCATGTGTTTGAAAGGGTGTAAAGATGTGGAACACCATCATTCATTATATGTATTGTTGGATTGTTTATTTTTTCAGTTTTGTATAAATAGGCCATCTTGCTAAGCCTTAATGCATCCCATCCAAATCCCATTTCCCATTCATTTAATTTCAGCTTGTAAGTTTTAAGAGTTGTAAACTCTTCTAATATTTCAAAGTGTTTGTTATCACCAAGCTTGCTACTTCTTTCCTTTCTTTGTCCAATTTTATTGAGAGTGAAAGTGAGAGGTGTGATAGAGTTTGTAAACTTATCACCCACATATTTTGGTATTGAGTTAGCAAACTCTTGTGAATACCAACACCTTACTCCTCCTCCTCTCTCTCTCTCTCTCTCTCTCTCTTTTCCTTACCTTAAATTCCTTTCATTCTCTTACATCTTGTTTTTTCCTCTACCCATTTGCCCGATCGAGCCTATCCACCATTCTCTATATTGTCTCTGATTTCACAGCCCAGGCCCCCATTCTGACCCACCCTTGCCTCCACCTCCATGATTTCCAACACTCTGTTCCCTATCCTTTCCAATTGGCTCAATCTTTCACCGAACCCACAATCTGAATCTGCACCTACTAATCAACACCGCCGTTTTTTGCTCCTAGGAAGGTGCGTAGAGCTTTGAGTTTTCTCATGGTGTTAACATCACCTCTTTCCTCTGTTTGCCCTTGTTGGCACTGTTGGTCGCAGCTTGTTTCATGCGAGCTTCTTTTGAATTGTGGTGCCGATTTATGTGGTGCTCTTTGGAGGGTGTCAAAGTTTTTTTCTTTTGAAAGTTTTAACGAAAAGCCCACGGTACTGTTTATTTTAACGAAAAACCACATTTTTACACTAAAAATTCAATCCTGGTACTATTCACTTTACCCTTTATTTTGTCCTTATTATTAAAACTTAAAATTTTTAAGTCATTTTCATCAGCTTTTCTTTTTCTTTTATCTACTTTGGGGGCTCTGTTTGGCTTGATTTCAAGTGATTGTTGGTGGTGCTAGTTCAGGCTAGTTGGTAGGTATCCTTCCAAGATGGCGGTGGTCACAAGTTGTTGAGTTTTTTATTTTTCAGTTTTTATTTTGTTCTGGGCTCATAACTTTCTTTTGGGCCCTTTTTGTTATATTTTGAAAGTCCATATCTATGTTGTATGTTTAATGTAATTGGGCCTCTTGTAAAATTGTTTCGTTGGTAATAAAGTTACATTTGATGAAAAAAAAAAAAAAATTAAAAAGAGTGAGTGATCTTTTCTCTTTTGATATTCTCCACGCGGTCTAGTTCATCAAAGAAAATAAAAAGAGTGAGGTAGAGGTTCGCAGCCCACCTTGTTAACGAATAACAAAGGAGAAAAGAGGAGTGCTCTTATGGCTGGATTTTGCTTAGAGTTTGAGAGATGAGATGGGAAAAAGCGACGGCCCTAATTACCAATGCACGAACGTATTTCCTGGTATTTTGGAATTTTTTTTTTTGTAAGTATTTTTTACTGCTAAAACAGAGCTAGTTCTCAATCAACTCATAGGATATGTGCCAAAATCATAGAAAGATGACACCAAGGAGACATAGGAAAAGAGACAATTGATCTACTGTTGGATCTTCACTTTAGATTAGACTTGGCAAATGGATCGTGATCATGTCATACCCGTTATTTTAATAGATCATGTCATGTCAAACCCGTTATCTTAACTGG
Organism: Pyrus x bretschneideri; assembly: GCF_019419815.1. Lineage (NCBI taxonomy): Eukaryota > Viridiplantae > Streptophyta > Magnoliopsida > Rosales > Rosaceae > Pyrus > Pyrus x bretschneideri. Next base: position 2,432,360 of record NW_025999820.1, on the reverse strand, counting down.
TTTTTAACAGACGACCCAATAACGACTCAACTCATTAATAAGTCGTGTTGGATTAACATACAAGAAATTATCATGTCTAATGTCTAGACCTAGCAAACGGGTTAACCCATTATCTTAACGGGTGACTCAATAACAACCGGATTCGTTAACACGTTCTTCACAGGTGACCTGATACCAAATCATTAACGGTTAACTATAAAACCAATTATTTTCTTGTTGAGTTAACAAGTCGTAAAAAAAAATTGTCAGTTCTGTAAAATAAAAACATGAAAAGCCCTTCTATAATATGTATAAGTTTATCAAGCCTTTTAAACAAAGTATCCCAGAAGAAATTACCCTCCCTGACTCACCCCTACCTGAATTGTTTGATCTAGTCGATGCCCTAACTCTCTTGTCCATAAGCATTGATCTCATCGTTCTTAAGGTTAACACATGAAGTTAATAGTAGATTTTGACGGGGCTTTCCGGAATATTACTGGAATTGGAGCATTTTTGGTGGTTATAAAAGAGAAAGTAATGTTACTTTCTTGCTACTGCAGTGCACAAGTCATGTCGCAAGTGTTTCATCCGTCATTCAAGCAGAAGCTATGGCTTTCTGGAGAGGATTAGGTTTAGGTCGTTTCACTAGGTTACTATTCGGTGCATTTTCGAGGGCGATGACTTGTAGGTTGTGAATGCAATACAAAAAAGCGAAAGCATAAACCTCAGCGATAAGTAGGCCGATGGTCAAGTCTTATGGGGGTGTAGTTAAATTAGGATTTGAGAGGATTTTAAAGTAGGATTTGAGAGGATTTTAAAATACTTTAAAATCCTAGTGTAATCAATTAAAAGATTTTAAAAGATTTTAAAGGATTTTGAAATCCATTCAAAACTAGGTGTAGTCAATTAAAGGATTTTAGTATCCTTTAAAATATAGATGTAGTCAATTAAAAGATTTTAAAGGATTTTAAAATCCATCCAAATTCAAGTGTATTCAAAAAATTAAGATTTTGGAGGATTTCAATAAGTTGTAGATTTTGTGGGATTTGAGAGCCAAAAGTAAATATAACCAAGACTAAAAAGAATCTAACCTCACCCCCTAGGATTTCAAATCCTTCCACCACAATCCACCACAATCCATTCAAATCTTTAAAAATCCATATGAATTTTGTAAAAGTCCTTAATCCTCTTAAATCCTATCAAATCTATCACTTTTAAAATCATTTAAAATCTTAGTTTGACCATACTCCCTTTAATGTATAGTCAGGCCGTGTGTAATCCTTTAGGGCCCAAATCATTACCAGTTTGGTAGCTCATCATGATTGCATACCTCTTTCGGTAATAGTGAAAAAAAACTTCGAGTATTTGCCTTCCAACCCGTCAACTTTTGTTTAACCTTTTTAATTAATTCATTTGCATTAACAGGATCTTTCCCAAGGACAATAGTATGAATACCTAAATATTTACCAATTGTGGTTTTATGTTGAATTTGAAGAATTCGAACTGTATCATTCCTTATTTGCGTTGAAGTATTATTCGAAAAACAAAGTGAAGATTTATGAAAATTTACATGTTGTCCTGCAAGTTTGGCAAAGTTAGTTAAGCATTTGAGAATAGCCTTTAGCACCCTTAGTCGTAGCCTTAACAAATAGCAAACAATCATCAGCAAACACCAAATTAGAAATTTTGAGCCCCCTCCGAGAAGAGAGAATCCCCACATGAGATTTACGGTCCTTGGCAAGTAAATTTAGTTGTCTGATAAGCGGTTCCATGCAAATGATGAAATATAAGGTGAAAGGGGGTCACCTTGTCTAATTCCCCTCTTGGGATAGAAGTAACCCTGTGCATTTCCATTTAGGAGGGTAGAAAAAGACTATCGATGTGATACACTCCATAATTAAAAATTTAGAAGGACATAAGATGAGTCCACCCTATTCTTTGTTATAGTTTATTGGTTATTTTGGTAGAATTTTGATACTTTGTTATATATTTTCAATGTAGGACATTCGATTTCCTCTAGAGCAAAACGTGAACAAACGGATGAATTTTGGAGTGATTCTAATTGGAAGATGTTCGTAAGTCTTTCAAGATGATTATGTCAAAATTCCAAATTTTTCTACCAAGCCATTTGACCGTGGCGATAAAATAAAGGCCCAGTGAGCAGCTTTCTCATATTGACGTTTTTGGACATTTTAGGTATTTTGAAGGTCAAGATGACATATTTTGAGGAAGATCCCTTCTAAGGATTTATTGGGGACGACTTAAACTTTCAAAAGAGACCTTTTGGAACCAAATCGGAGTTGATTTGGTAGGTCAAACGTCTGATTTTCTGATAAGTCCGAATTTCAGTTTAAATAGGAAACCTTTTATTTCCTAGTTATCTTATTCTATTATGTTTCCTAGTTTTAAGAAGACCTTTTCTAGGTAGGATTTTATATTGTAGTAGTATAAATAAAGTTATTTAGTCATTAGGGTAAAGGTATAACGCACTATTTTGAGAATTTCAGACGTGTTTTCTATCCATATTCTTAATAATATTTTGTTTTATGATTGTTTGTAACTAATTTCCGTTTGCTAGGGCGATGCCTTGAGCCTTAACATAAATATGTAGTTTTTATTTAATTGTTTATGATATTATGCATGCATACTTTGAATTATTAATCACTATGTTTAAACTGTCTATATATCTTAATGCTTAACTATCATTAAAATGTTTAAATAAGTAATCGGATGCAATTCGGTTGGAACGCCACCAGAAGAGTGAGTATTGCTTCTTGTGATTGATAGTTGTAATTTCACTTAGGTCGAATGTCACGTCTTAGGGGTTGCATGATTTTTCAAAGGGTTTTTACAAAGCGTAATGAATCATGCATGTTTATATTTGATCTGAATGCCACAGACGGGTTGCATGTTTGATATACATTCTAGTTTGAATGCCACAAGTAGAATATGCATCAGGAAAACCTCACCTTCAAAGTTGCATGTGTAATTCATAAGTAATTGGTAAAACTACATAAAATTGTTAAGGTGATGGCGGAACCCTAGTGTCATTTTATCATTATTTTCTAAGATTGTTCCCCTTCAAATTGGTTTCTTTAATTGTTTTAATTTAAAATTCGTTTTTAATATTCTAAGTCATAAAATCAACCTTTTTTGAAACTTTGTTTTAAATAGTTAATTAAGAATTAGTTTAAATACAAATTATTCAATCAATCCACGTGGAAACGATCTTGTTTGAGCTGGTATCAACATACATGATATAAGTGTTTTTATCCCTACTTTTGCAGGTGGTAGAAATTCTATCAACACACCTGATATAACTCCAATTCAGAAAATCATATTCCTTCCCAGATCCAATCTAATTCTCATTACTCCATCCTTACATTTCTTCCTTTTAAAACCTGAGGACATCTCAAGTGCGACCAAAACATTATCTGTCCAAAAGCAAAAGCTCCTTGGTTCTTGTAAATAATTTTATCCAATAGAGGATTTAGTCTATGAATAATGATTTTAGTAATTATCTTGAAACTCACACTACATAAACTTATAGGTCTGTAGTTACTTACCACCTCAGGATTATCTACCTTAGAGATAAGAGTAATATTAGTATGGTTAATTAATCTCAAACTCATTCCATTGTAAATAAAAAATAAAAAATAAAAAGTCCCTAACTAGAGAGCCCACTGACCCTTTGATGGTATCCCAGCATTCATGAAAGAAACCAACACTGTAACCATAGGGCCATAGGCATTCAGTGCTCCTATACTTTTAACAGCATAGGAAAAACGCCTTTTAAAATCTTGCACAAAAACTTGCTCCAGCCCTCCCCCAGTAAACCACCAGAGACCATGATCACTTTTAATTTTGAAATTTTCATTCCCTTTTTTCCTTACTGTAGCTTTTGTTTGGAAGTACCTTGTGTTTTGATCTCTAAACTTAAGCCAATTCACTTTCGCCTTCTGAGCCACATAATCTCTTCTTGCTTTAGCACTTGTTGCAACTCATTTTTGAGGTGTAATTTCAAATCTAAATAATGCATTCGAATTATTCATATTCTTTTCCTTCAGTAATTTTCAGAAGATCTTTTTTGTCATTAGTTGCCATAAGTGTTTTTATTCCAATTACCAAGTACTTGAAAGTTCCCGCACAGGATCTAAACTAATCTCTAGGTAATATCCCATCGTCACCACTTCCAAGAATCATTAACAAACGTTTTAAAATCAGGGTGATGAAGCCACACTGCTTCAAATTGAAATTGTCCATATCTTTTATTCTTGAAAGCTTCATTACTTGAAAGGAAAATGAGACTACGATCTGAACCAAAAATAGGGTAACCAGGAAGCTTTGCATCCTTAAAAAGTATTTATCCAGCTAGGATTAACTAAGGCTCTATCCAACCTTTCAAATACTACATAAATGTCTCCATGACCATTAGACCAAGTAAATGGCACTCCCGAAGCATGGAGATAAATTAGATTCTAATCATCATGAAGTTGATAAAATTAGTCATATCTACGGTGGTATTCCAACACCTCCACGCTTTTCATCTAATGATAAGCATAAACAAACGTAAGAAAATGGATATGATCATACTCAAATCTTGAACCTGGCAATGAATAAATCTAGAACAATGATTCATTATATTAATAGTAACTGCAGAGGAATTCCGGAACAAACACAGGCCACCGCACTACCATCAGGATTAAAATTGCTACAAAACTCTGGTCTTTCCCACCCTCTGCAGTTCCACTACAGATACTCTCGTTCAAATAACTAGGTCCCTCCTGATTCACAAACTCCTCACGGATCCCCTTCCTCGGACTCATCACTCCAACTCTAGGCCTAGGTGGTGGCGGCGGCAGCAAATTTCTTTCTTCAGCCACGACAGCATCCACAACATCCCTAACAGTTGGACCTTTATCATCAGCTATCCTAATTACCTCACATAAACAATGTCTTGAACAAGCAAATTACCACAGCATATATACCAAACCATAACAATGGTGTCACTATTAATTAAAAAAAAGGTTCAATTGCAAACATAAGCACCAACAACAATAATAATTTTGAACCTAATTATTTTCCTATTCTAGCAACTATACTTATCACACCACAAACAAATCACACACATATAATTTATTTTTAAAATAGTAAACTTAGCATGTAAGACACAAATCCACTTAACCTTTACCTCATTCATTGCATCCTCATGCCTCGGAGACCTTCTCCAGTCTTGCACTAGGTCAACCCTAAGTGTCCACTTGTACTTTGCAACTTTCCCCTCTTTGCCCAAATCCCTCTGAGACCTGCCCTCCCCCATTTCCTCAGTCAGTTGACGCTTCTCTACTTTCTTCTTCCACTTTGGGGCTGCCGTAGTCCACCCATCTTCCTGATGATGATCCCACCCAAATTTCTGTCAAATCTCTTCACTGTCCACCGCTTCATCATCATGCGGGACCGTAAAAGGAAAACACTACATCACATCATTTTGCAAGGCCCCCTTCACATCTTCATCTACCCTAGTATCCCCAGGATAGATGAGACGCTCATCTCAAACACCATCTCAGTAAGAAAACAACTATTATCCACTTCACTTTCTGCACACTCATGTCCATCAAACCTTCTTCTACCACAATAAAAACACACCTCAAAAAGCTTTTATAACTTACTAGAATCGGGTGGTCATCATCGTTATGGATAATGAGGACTTTTCAGAGGAAAATGCAAACCCACTTCAACCAACACCCTTAACAAAAACACCGTTCAGAACCAGCGGGATCTCATCAACCTTAATGATACCACTCAAGGGTTAAGCGATCACCTTGATAATATTTTCCTCCTTATACCGAACAGGAAGCCTAGGCAGCCTCGCCCATACAACAAGCTTATCGATTGTGTACAAATAACTGAAGTTAGGCGTCCACCTCTCCAAGTAGAAAATTTGTCCACGGACATACCATGGGCGGTTGTTAGAACACACTCCAGTGAATTCTAAAGCCAACCACTTCCTACCATAATGGTCAAGGTAGAAAGTGTGCTTAACATCATTTTTCCAAAGTAGCCCTAGCTTCCACTTGATTAACCTTGCCTCCAAAGGTTGCCCAAACATATTTCCCATCAGAACTCTAGCTTGCATGTGCTCAACATTAAGAGTAGAACACAGACTGGTACTAACCCTTGTAACCCCTTGCTCCTTCTGAAGGTACCAAATGCCTTATCCACCACTACACGATCCTCCCCGGGTTGAGGAACCGGAAAAGCGTTAGCCCAACGGGGAATATATTGGTTAGAACAGATTTTGGTTTTCCTGGTTAGGTTTGAACTGAAAGCAGCAAATTGAGAGTTGGCCATTGGAAAAGAAATAGAAGGACAAAAGGATAAAAGGCTAGAAGACAGAAGTGAGTGAACCAACAGACGGCACCACCAACTTGAATAGCTGAGATTTGAAGGTATCCAACGGTCAAAAAAGGAGGCGCCTCCGCATGCAAGCTTCCTTGAAAACACTTGAAACCCCTAGATGGGATTATAATGAAGGAAAAGTGCCAACTATTGATTCTAGGACTCAACAAACTAGAACTAATGATGACATTACTCCAAAACCAACGCCGCACACTCAAGTACAACACACAAAAATAAGCACAAGAAACGAACATATACCTATCTCTTATAATTATTGAAATTAACCACCAAACAGAAATGTGCAGGCAAATTAAAATATCACATAAAAACCGAAAATAAAATTGTAACAAAATAAAATGTTAATCAAGGCAGGCAACCCAAGTGTCACACCACTAAACTTAGTTAATCCCACGCACCGGAAACAACTTAACCTATAAAACCCTAAATAGCCTTAATATTAGATCTCAAACACCTAAACCCAAACAACACTGGTTTCAGGGTAAGCATGCCAAACCATGACAACAGACGAATCATCTTCTAAGGATCACAAACCCTCCCTTCTACACAAAATCTACGAATTACCCAGCCCCAATTGCTGAACAAATCAAACGGAAACCCGAGCCCAATAATCAAGACAAACTAGCCCAATTAGCTCTATCTCCACTAGTTAATCTAAACTTAACACCATGGCCAACTCTACGCCACCACCACCAATAATCTTCCTTAATCACTCATCCTAATTAAACAAGGATGAAAATCATTCGATTTACCCCATAAAGGACGCCGGTGCCCCAAGACGGGGGAGACTCTCCTAGAAACCCTAGAGCCATTATTTGATGCATTCATTTGTTTAATCTAAAAACACATTTGTGTGTAACCATCTATGGTCTAGTAGTATTCCTCTTCACTTATAAGTAAGAGGTCTTAGATTTGATTCTCGCCAAAGGTGAATTTAAACCACATTATTGCTAGTTCATTGTGAGGCTAAGTCCATCCCCTCCTCCTTAGTGTAGATAATATTGTTTGTTCAAAAAAAAAAAAAAAAACACATTTGTGTTTCAAGTATTGAGAGGCTTCAAGTTATACTAGGAATAAACAATTTTAATTATGAAACGAATAAAATTTGACATAAAATAGAATTATTCATTCATTAAAGAGTAATGAAAGGTAGATCAAAATTTTATACCAACTTTGCAAATCAAATGATATGTCATTAATACGAAATAAGCATGTTAATCAACACTTAAGTAATAATTCAATTATCAATAGCCACATCATTTGATTTACAAAATTTGATCTAAAAATTTCGTCTCCTTAATATTATCCTTCTAAATTACATGGCAATGACATGTCAGCTGCACATAAAATGTTTAGGAATATGGTTCAAATAATATGGCTATATCTTGTTGATGTTCATACAGACCTATATAGATTGATTATTCATGAGAAATAGAAAAAAACACAAAAGGATAGGATGAGTTTTATGCTCATACATGCAAATAGTTCATTCCTATCACCGTAAGCAAATTATGATTGGAAATTGCCGCATTTCTTGACCCTGGATTTCCTGGAATAGACAGACTTATGTATACAACATGACAGAAAGATGCCAGACAAGAAAACATACACGCACTGCCCTATAACACACGGCTATAATAGAACAAGCATGTGAATATTTTATATACACACACACACCTCAAAATAAACAATAAAGTCTCTATAATTGAAGGCCGATTTCCATTCTAAAAATTCAAAATACTTGAAAGATTCAAGAACCCTAAAATAAAGACTAACAGATATGTATACAGCAGAAATATCTGAACAAACGAAGGAGCTGGGAAGCAACCTATACGTATATAAAAGCTGAAGTATATATGTATATCATCAAATGAAATTCTCCCATGAAAAATATATAATCTATTATCAAGCACGTGAGAAGCCAGTAATTAAAAGAAACATGAATTATGTATCTTTCACCTGCACAATATCCCTTCCACAGAAATTCCAATCCAAAAGTGTCGGTGCGGTTAACTTCAGTTTCAAAAAGCTAAACCTATCCTGCGCAGACATGTTGCAGATTTGCAGTGCCAAGGCTCATGAGTCTAAATGTAAATTTGTACCTAACATTCCAGATGTTTGTTCGTCAATACATTTGGACTGTGATTCACTCATCTACAGCATCGAGTATGTATAATTTTCTTGATATTTGATTCATCTTAAACTTACATAAATATTGACAATAACAATGACGAACGATCTATACGTACGTACTAGACGCTGAAATAAGTTGGTGCCCTTAAAAATCTTTTCTCTAAACAATATTGCATTCAAGTCGGAACTATATAGTATAGCTGGAGGAGGGAGGTAGAGGGATTCAAGAAAACTTTCTGGAAATTTTGTAGTCTGGAATATTGATCCCTGCAATCAGATAGATCATAAATACGTACTAAATACGAACACAATGTCATCTAACAATTAACAAACAGATCATGCAATCATCTAATTTAATCAACGGACAATAATGACTTGGATGATAAGAAAATCGTGACTTAGTTTGTTAGGTAGCCAATAGGAGCCTCGAGTTCATTACATAAATCCAGTAGAATTACACATATTTAAACAGATGAAATTCAAGGGAATATCTGAAAGAAAATGCAACAAAGAATCAGCAGCAGCCTCATCGATCATCATTACGAGATAAAGTGAAAATTAAAAGCTCAGATTAGATACAGAACTAAATCAGATCCCTTAATTATAAATTGTTTATACTTCCCATGAACTTTTCACCCATGAAGACGATGACCGACCAACGAACCCATTAGGCTTTAAACATCTTATTCCTTCTTCACCTCCCTTGGATTAAAAGAAGTTAGAAGAATCACACACAGAAGAATTAAAGGGTAGTTGGTATATGTGTATATAAATCTTGAACAATAATAATGGAGAATTACTTTGGAATTTACCAAATAAAAATACATGAGAAAACTATAATTAGAATTGCCTGGCTCCATCCTGTCTGCCTCTAAACTTTCTACCAAGGAATGGTGTTGGTTGAGTTGGTACTCTCTCTACACAAAACCTATAAGAGATCAGTTACATTCATTGATTACCACTTAATCATCCTTGGGATTTGTTTGAAAGTGACCTCTGGTCATGCCTCATTGGATCAATGGAACGACTTCATATGTAGGGTACCTACCCTTCGTTTGAAGGGCATTTTGGTCAATGCACCTGAAATATTGGGCAATGGGTGGTGGAGAAACAAGTAGTGCTTCTTGTCTTCTATGTCCTGCGCCATTACTGATGACTTTGCTTGCCCAAAGCTGGACCCCGCCACTTATTCCTTCTTTTTTCTTCCCTTATTTTCTTCTTCTTGCTTCTTCCCTGTAGCTTCTTTCTCCTTTACACAGAGAGAGAGAGAGAGAGAGAGAGAGAGAGAGAGAGAGTGACTATGGGAGAAGAGAGAGGGAGATCTGGGGTTATATAGATTGGGGCCAGAAGAACCAGATGGGAAGACGAAGAAGCATTTGTTTTGGGCCATGTGGCTAAATTTGGCCGGTGAAACGCCCTTTTCAACTTACCCTTTGGTCCGTTTTCTGGTAAGACAGAAAGTGTGCTTTTCTTGTTCCATTCACTCATTTAATTATGTTATTCCCATAATTAGTCACACTATATTGCCCCAACGATTCATGCATTTTCCATGCAACTTTTTTTTTTTTTTTTTTTTAAACAAACAATATTATTCACACTAAGAGGAAGGAGGATGAGCTTAATATCACAATGATTTAGCAATAATGTGGTTCAAATTGCCTTTAGTGAAAATCGAACTTAAAACCTCTCACTTACAAGTGAAAAAAAATACCACTAGACTATAGTACTAACTGACATTTTCTATGCAACTTTAAACTATCAAGTTTGTGTGTCGAGTGTAAACCCTAAAAAATATCAAATTTTTTACTCTTGAGGAGGTTTTTTTTTTGGGGGGGGGGGGTAGATTATGATCGAAATTTCATTCACAATTGTAAAAAATTATTTATTTTTCTTAATTGTTTTCTGGGAACTTTTATTAACATTCTAAAAATCTTATTTTGCACTCTTCAAAGGTGTAATTTTTTTTCTAAATATAGAAAGTTTGTGTGGAGCATAAAATAATCCCACATATCCAAGAGGCGACATGTGGACTTTATCCCGAAGAAGACAAGATTGACGTCATTAAATAGATAGGGCACACAACAACTGACTAAAGCTCCACTACTTGTCACATGTAAAAGTCACAAGACATGAAAGATAGGACTAATTACTAAATCTTATTTTTAATACATTCCAAATTGAAGATCAACTCAATCAAGTAAGGAATCCTCATCATAATCAATCAAGGATACCTCCATCATCATGAGATTAAAACATTCAGACATTGCAAGCATATCCAACCCTTGTATCAAATCTAAGGGTGAGTGATAATGCATTCCTTGTTCACTAGAGGAGGTGACCCAGAGAACATTTCTGTATAGGGTGAACTACCGTTTTAGCCGTTGAATTATTCTCCGAGTGAAAATTCAGTCCATAAACTATTTTTCCAAGAAAATTAGTCTTTAAACTAATTAAAATTTGCTAATTACATGCCTAATATTATATTCGAAGCTATTTTATTTAATTTTCCCTATAAATACCAATTCTCCACCAAACTTTAGTAAGCTTTTTACTATGCATACAAACCCTAAACACTTACTCTTTTTAGATAAACTAACTTAGGCATCGAAGATCCATTGGCCGAGCCCCCCTCCACCCATCCACCCCCCCCCCAGGGCACCTCGTGGGTGTGTGAGGCTTTGGTCTTTATCAAAGGTGTTGATTGTTTTATCGGTACAAATTTGTCAAGATTGAAGACAGTGGATGTTTTGCTACCACAATTTGGAGTGCAAAATGAGAATTTTGGAGTGTCAATAACAATTCTTTTGTTTTTATTTCGGCAATATTTACTTTGAACTAGTTAATCTTGAAAAAAGGAATATGATTTTCAACCACTACGGGGTGGCACAGTGGTTGAGGACGAATTCCAAGCTCGTATTTCACATGACATGAGTTGATTCAATTCTTGGCACTGGTGAATCACACGATGGTGGTCATAGGTGAGTGAAATGCACATGTGCATCTTCCCAGCCCCTGAAAGGATAGATTGTGGCTCAAAAAAAAAAAAGGATAGATTGTCGTGGCAAAGCCCAGCTGGTCCCCTTTTGGGGAAAAAAAAAACAATATAATTTTCAGACACAACGTTTCTCATTTGTATACGATGCCATAATATTACCATGTCACTAATAACGTAATAAAAGGTATAACCACATCCAGTGTAAAATCTTTCAAGTGGAATTATAATCTTACACCATGGTTAAAATGATTAGTGAAATATTCTTATGATCGTCGCTTATACAACATACAGTATCTTCTTTCTTTCTTTTTGTTAAATCAAAATGACTAGTATTGAATTTTTACTGAGTTTGCTAGAAGATAAATGTTAGTAGGAAGAAGAAAAGACCTAATGAAATATGAGGGATCAACAAAAATAGGAGTTTTTTTTTTTCCAAAAGAAATAATGGGACTATTATGAATTATTCAACTTGGTATAAGTAAATAAAACAATAAAGCATAGACTGGAGGAGGAGAAATATATCCATTACCGACCCCGTGGACAATGAAAGTGTGGTGGTGGTGTTGTGCCTTAAACGTCAATGATTCTCAGCCAACTTTTTCAAAGAAACCCATCAAAACGTTCTCCACAATATAAGACACCAAAAGCGACGTGCTGTAATCTAGAAGCTCATTATTTTAGTGCTTTTCGATTGCCCTCTACCAATGGAAACAAAAAGGCCGACGAAACAGTTTACAGCCCGCTCGATCGGCAGAGTTGAATTGTGCTTCCAGTTTGATTTACCATTCGTCTTACTCTTACCACTTAGGCTCTAGTTATTTCAATTTTTCTTTACTAGGGCACTTAAAAATTAATTATGTTGTGTTTGGATGAGGGATATCAAGTACCAAACAATATAAGCTACATTAATAAGAAATGCATTACAAAACATATTTGGTAATTTAGCCGACATTAGCAAAGTTTGAATTTTAAAAATGACGAGTTCACTACCAATTTATTCTCTTACTCCTTTAGCTGTATCAAAAAAAAAAAAAAATGGGTAACATTAGTAAGGTAAAAAAGGATGGGTTATGCAAACAAAAAAGGTTCCTATCAAAAAGCATAGGGAGAGAGAGTCACAAGATGTAATATGTTCTTTCAGGATTTCCTTCATAAATGGTGTCTTGACTCTTGAGTTCAATTTCAACGATGCATGTGTTAAAGAGCCGAAGGATTGCCAATAGGCGGAAGAAGAAGAAGAAGAAAACTTTCACGTCCAATTAGCTCAAGGTCATTTACAACACAGCCCAAGTATGAAAAATAATTTCAAAGAATGATTTTTATCCTTTGGTTAGCAATAAAGGGGAAAGGCATGCCACCAAAGACAGGACTCAAGTCTTTCCCCAAACCTTGATGTGAAGTGTGTTCCATCCATCTAAAACTTTGAATCTTATCCTATTTAATTTTTAGAGTAAACTGTCGATTTCCTCTTGAACTTTCCCTTAACTTTTTATTTTCCCCTAAAATTTTCAATTGGAAAATTAAGGACTTAACTAATTTTTTTGGCCAATTTCCCCTTGCTATTAGTTTTTTATTCATTCCATCCAAATTTCTGTTAAATGGAAGCATGTGCACAATATGTGAGGATAGTTCGGTCACTTTGTTCTTTAAAATAATTAAAAACCCTAGATTTCTAGAAGGTCAACCTATGCAAATCTGTGTGATTTTATAGCTTTTGTGTCTGAAGATCTAGTGAAGTGACACTTTTGTCCTCAAATGAGAGTTATGTGGTGTGCACGTGATAAGAGTTAACGTTAATTTGGATGGAATCTATGAAAAACTAACAGTAGATGGAAATTGGCTGAAAAAATTAGTTTAAGTCCTTGATTTTCCAATCAAAAAAATTTAGAAGGGAAACTGAAAATTAAGCGAAAGTTCAGAGAATAAATCAGCATTTTAGCCTTAATTCTTGCTGGTCTTTTATTTTTTGGGTTTAGAAAATTCGGGCACAATAAATGAAAGCATTGTCATTCTCTAGCCAATGAAATACAAGAACTAAGAATGAGGACTTTCTTGGAGGCCCAAAATGGGTGTGGGCTTTTGAGTATTATCAATGATATTGTGACAGACAAGGACACAAAGAAAAATTTAATAACATACAAGGACACAACTTTTTGACAGAGATAATAAGCAATAACTTTGCCCGTTGTACTTAGATTGGATTCAGATCTATTTGGATAATCGGCTTGGATGTCTCGATTAATATCCTATTGAATACATCATATTCAGATCATATATGGATTTGTGAAGACTCTAATTTAATTTTATTGTTAAATAATATGATTAGTTGTTTTTAACTAATGTTTTTATTTTTATTTTTCGGTCGAATTTTTATTTTATTTTTTGTGTGTAACTTGTGTGCTATTTTATTTTATTGGATTCATCATCTATACTAGGATTTATTCGTGTAGTATAAATAGAGTTAGAAAAAAATAAATAAATAAATAAAAAAAGGAAGGCAGTAGCACTTGTTATTTTTTCCCCTTCCCTTTTTCTTTATACATTTTCTCTCTCTCTTTACGCTCTCTCGACTCTTATCTCGGCAAAGAGGTGCCTTCCTTCTATAGCATCATTTCTTCTTCTTCCTCTTAGATATGGAATTGGTTATCCCTGACGGCAGATGGATAGAGTAGGAGAATTACAGAGCTAGCTGTCCGCAGATTAGAGATTTAGGGTGCCATTCATTTAACCATGTGTTCAGAATATGTCAAGTTCCTTGTTGGGAGAATGTGTATTGATTATTTCAGATGATTAGAGATGTATTTCCCTTATAAAAAAAATAAAAAGTTAGAGAGGCCCACACTAACATAGCTCTTTGAGAGAGCAATCCCTATTAAATTGGGACATTATTTATGTGAGAATCTAGGATAAAATATTCAATCCTCCTAGGATTATGATTACTTTGCCTAATCTCCAAGATATCCTAATTTGACATAAATTAGAGTTTCCTTACTGTGGAGACAAGTAATACTCTTTGATAAGTTTAAAGCTACTGGAATCGTGCCAGGCTACCATGAACTGTGGTAGTCCGATCTAAAATACCTATGTAGCTCCGAAATCACTCTAATGGTCTTCCGGTCGTTCTAACCTACCTAAGTGCCATGTATCATGGGCCAAAATATTATGGTCCCACAACTAACCCTAACTATACTTCTGAAAATACGTTCCCTTCAAAGATAGATAGTTACCAACAGACCGTGAGCAAATCATTCTAGAATGACCTTTCCTAAATGCGTACCGATATGACTTTTGAATTGCTTGTTTGATTCGGAGCTAGCCAAGTCCAACTAGTCCTACTTGCATGTTTATCAAAAATCTGATCTTTCAGATTTCTAAACCACATTGTAAGCACCTGGTCAGAATTCCAAATGCATAGCTAACAAGATGGATGTAGGGTGACATGTGCCTATTTTGATTTATCCCTAAAAGAATATAGATACCTTAGGAGATCAAATGAGACAAATATTCTTGTAAAAGAATAGTTACACAAGGCACGACTTTAATGAGTGTTTAGGGTTACAGTTTATGTGTACCTATTCTTTTACAAGAATATTCTTGTGATTCGATCTTCTAAGTAGAATTCGATTCAAGAGTTGTGAACACTTGATCCTAAATCAGATGTGATTTCTTTAAGGGTCGTTGTTGAACACAATTATGCACAACAATGGATGATCGAACCTGCAAGAACAAAAACTAAGAAAGATCGTGAAACCAAGCACCGGGGATGGTAGTTTTTGGCATATGCACTCCAACGATTAAGTCAGGTGATGCGAGAATTATACGCGCACAAATTAAACCCTCTTTTCGTCAATTGTAGTAAGTATGTAAGTAGGGATCGTTCTGGACCGGGGATTAGGAGGGATTGCTAAAACCTTGGAAACTGACTCAAAAACGTAAAAACAAGATAAAACACTAAACTAGACTCAAAGAATGTAAAACTAAAACTTTAAAACACTAAGACAAACCAAAAGATTCAAAATGCTTTAAAAACACAAACTAAATTGATTTCTAACTAAATTGAACATTAAAGCAAAAGGGGGATTGAGGTTTGACGAAAATTGAAATAACAAAACAAGTTAATAAACTAAGCGGAATGTAAATATGAATTTGTGATGGAATGAATGGAATGAAGGCTAGCTAAGGGGTTCTTCTCCACACATGTTATACTTGCATACAAGATTGATTGTCAGTTGGTCTTTCGATAAATTAATGAAACTCAAAACTCCGGATTAATTAGGTCCGCTTAAATTAACCGTCAAGTTTTCCTTAAGTTAATGAATTGGATGGGTTTGCGCAACGCAATTCACAACATTCTCCAAAAGTCCTTTACGTGAACAGCACAATAAAGATACAATCAAAGATCATTAAGCATTATGAAACTATAAGTGTTGACGAGGCATTTGTTACTATGATGAGCATGAAACTCGTGCCAAGAATTCATTTAACGCGATTGTTTATAAGCAACCTCCACTACTTGTGAATATAAGTTCATAACGATTAGGTGAAATTCACTTATATTCTAGCGTCATATTTATGCATGAAAATTAAGCGCGCATTCTTAATAAACATTCATAAATAAGTTATCAATGAAACGGTTAAACAAATTGAATCCACAACTTATGAAATTCCAACGAAAGTTAATCAATTCATATTGCAAATATAAACATAGTTTCGAATCACCCCCTAGCTAAAGGGGGTTTAGTTCCTCATAACTTTGAAATCAAAGAAACACCTAAACATTCCAACAACTCAAAACTTGAATTGTATGAACGTTTAAGCACTCTTCTCTTCCATTCCTTATACGTACAAAACAAAGAGAATTAAAATGAAACTTTGAAATCAAAGAAACACCTAAACATTCCAACAACTCAAACTTGAATTGTATGAACGTTTAGGCACTCTTCTCTTCCTCGTTGTTGTAGCACAAGGTTTAAGGATAGGTTGGTTGGGGGGATGGAAGTGTGGAATGGAGTGGAAATGGAGAAGATGGAGAAAGGGAAGTGTTTGTGTATTACAATGGAAAATGAGATGATTTGGTGAATGGAATGAATGGGTATTTATAGGAAGAGAATGGGTGTTAATGGATGTTTGTTTAAGGTATTTGGTGGATGGGAAAAGGTGTGGATGGTGGGAATTATGGTGGATGGATGGTTTAGTGGATGTAATTTAGGGTTTATTTAGGTGAATGTGGATGCATGATTTAGTGGATGTAAAGGATAATGGGATGGTGTGGAATTTAAAAGCTAAAAAAAATGGGATAATGGGCATTTAAGTGTGAATGGAATGGTGGGATGCACTAATGGAAATTATGGAATGGAATGGTGGGATGCACTAATTAGGAGGAAGAATTAGGGTGAAGGGCTTAATGCATGGATTTGGGCCAATTAGGGTGAAGGGCTTAATGCATGGATTTGGGCCTAAAATGCCCAAGGGGAAGGACTTGGGCTAAAGCCCACGGCAATGGCTCTAAAATGGGCTAAGGTTAGGGTTTAGGTCATCTAAAAGCCCAAAGCCAAGAATAGAAACTCACGACAATGGAAACCTCCAAGAATAGAAACTTCCAACTTTAGAAACTTTGGTTACCAATTCCGACTTCCTTGCTCTTCACTTTCATTTCTTCATTTCTTAAGCTCATTTGACCTTCAACCTCGTTCATTCCTCGTGCTCCATTTGCATACACCACATTCCAGCTCAGTTTTGCTCCAAAAGCTCCCAATTGCATCATTTCATGTATTATGTCCTTTAAACCTGAAAACACATGAAAGTAGCTTAAAAGACTACTTTAACGAATAAAACATAACAAAAATGCATAAGAACTAGCTAACTAAGGCGCATAAATATGCTCCTATCAAATTCCCCCACACTTAGCTTTTGCTAGTCCTCGAGCAAAACAAACAAAAGAAAGAAAACAAAACGAAACAAACTAACCAAAACCAAAAACTAAACCTTCCAACGTTCGCCTCAGGGATTTCCAATGAAACATGACATGTCTAAGATCATTACACACATAGCTTTTAGTCTTCTTTCCCCTCAAGCATATACTTACTCATAGTCACCATTTACTAGTTCGCATTTAATCAATTAAAACACATTTTGCATGTAGTAACATGCCTTAAAGAATTCCCTCAATTCCTCACTAGTTATGCACTCAATTTTCATTCAGATTTTCTGACTACACACCCTACACTAGTTATATGTGAGAAGATTGATGTAAACATGAAAGACTAGTACTCACATAGGTTATAACAAAGAATGCACTTTCTGGAGTAATTAAACGTGTTTAGATATGATCTCATGAATGGAATGCTACTACTTAGATGCGAGAACCAGTGACACCATATGCTCATACCAAATTCAAACTCCACAATTGAAATGCACAACACTCAAGATAGAAGTAGAGGGTTGTAACGGGGCTTGGGGTGTTGGCTAACAAGGAAAGGTAGGGATAAACAAAAGTTCTTTCAGCAATAATAAGTAAAGTAATGAAATTAAGACCTAGAATTCCCTTAGAATGCAGAAATCAACTTTTAAATAATTAGGGGAGATTCAAACAACTCGTAGGGCCTAATTCATTGTTTTGGGCCCTTACTTCAACAAACAATACTTTGGAACTCTTTTTCAATTTTTTTTTTCTTTTTCTAGCCGTGCCTATGGCACATCAACTCACATCAATAAAAATTCCCCCACACTTATTTCCTGCAACACATTAATCAAAAGGAATTCCTTGCTTACTATGCTTCAAGAACAAGGGTAAGGATGGTCCTAATCTAGGCTAGGTGAGGATAATGCGGGTTAACAAAGAATATGGGCTAACACGGCTCAATGGGGTTAAACTTAAACACAAAATGAGTGAAGGGCACATGGCTGTTTGGCTTTGATGGTAGTCACTACACAACTTCATCTTGAATATGTGGTATGCAAATCAATGACATGCTTTGAATGAAATGGGCATGAGTTCTAGCATTTGGAACTAAGTGATGAAACGTCTTCTAAGTAGTAACCAAACAAAGAATAATGAGATCATGCAACGACTTTAGAAAACAATGACGCACAGATTATTACTCTCCAAATAACTTTTAGGCTCAAGTCTCACAGGGATGTAGCGTTTGTTTGAGTTCCTTCCTTCAAGCATGTTACAAAAACTAATTTTTATTATTTGTGATTACATGTGAATTCGTAAACTATAATGACAACCAAGCATAAACCAAAGAGTATATCAAACGTCCATCCATGTTTGTAACTTTCTTTAACCATCATGCAATTAAAAACCAAATCCTCATCATTGTGTTGGAAGGTGACCTACGACACAAACACACAAAAACAACTCTTTTTGGGTTTTTCAAAACAATTTTTCAAATTTTTATGGTATTTTCGGATTTTTAAGTCAACACACACTAAAACAGTTTAAAAACATTTTAAAACATCAAGGAACAACACTTGAAGTTATGGGTGATAAAATCCAACAATTTTGCATCAACATACTTAGTTACCCCCCCACACTTAAATCAAACATTGTCCTCAATGTTTTAAGCTTAAAACACACCAAACAAAAGAAAACATATAAAACAACAACTAAACATACTAAACATACTAAACATACTAAACATACTAAACATACTAAACATACTAAACATGGCAGAATGTATCTATCAAAGAGAAGAGTTTTAGAGATGCAAATCTGGTTGTTGAGTGTAAATTCCATCTTCTCCTTGGTGATTGCAGTGAGGCTTCATCTTGAGTGATTCCACAGGCTTACTCTTGAAATGCGCTGCTCCCATCGTTGATTTTCCTTTGTGCTACTCGTGAACTGGGTAGCAGGCTTCCTTTGGTCTCCCCCGAAGGTCTGAGCTTCCTCCTTTTATCTGTTTCTTTGTTCAATCTCTCCAATTCGTATTGAAGAGGGTTAGAGGATAGCTCGGCAAAGCTAGGTAAGCAACCAGGGAATAGAGTCCAGATAGACTCCAAGTGCCGGCTGATTGCTTCTTTCACTTTGTCATGCAAGTAATATCAAGGACAAAGGAAAAGACAGGGAAAGAGCATGATATGAGATACCTTTGCTTTTGCCCTTGATGATATGAGATACCTTTGCTTTTGAAGAAGCGGTGAATGAATCAGCACATGTATTTATGGTGCTGTTTCCTCCTAGGTCATCTGTACTCCAGGCATCTGGTAACATCTTTGGGGAAGAAGAAAGAATGGAGTATTTCAAAAGGTTTTGCTGGGAGTGCGCCCTCAGAGGTGAGAAAGAGTTGGGCATTTTCTTCAATTCTGTCTTGCCAAAAAATGAAGGTCGACATATATAGGGAATTCAATAGCAAGTGGTGGTACTGTTCTTTTACCGTTGTCGACAAACGTTTTGATCCCGCAAATCCGGCTTTTTGAAATAGTGACGACTCTTCGATCTTTGAATTTGCCTCTTCGATTTCTGAGCAGTCGTCCCTTCGATTTCTGAACGATGCCCTTCGCTTTCTGAACGACACGTAGCAGCGCGGATGCGGCTCTGTCTGAGATCTTTTGACAAGTGGCACGCGTTTTCTGCAAAGCCGGGAGTTTTCGACAAATATGCACACGCTTTCTGGAAAGCCGGAAGCTTTCGGCTTTGTCTCCCACATTTGTCAGCTAAAGTGTGCAGCTGATTTCTCGCCTTCCACGCGTCTTCTGAAAAGCTGGGATTGCGTCTGACGAGCAGAGTGGTGTCTCTTCATTCTGAATTGGTGAACGTCTCTCCTTTAATAGAGGTGATTGATCACCTTCTAGCATGCACACTTGAAAATTGCCCAGAAATCGTCTCCGGCCCGTTTGAAAATCTACTCCATCCACCCCTTCTCTTTTAACTTCGTGAACAATGGCTAGCTCATCCAACCCATCGAACCTTTGCTTAGATTTGAGTCTAAGCAGTGATCCGGTCGCGTCTCGTCAGGGTAAGGTATGGTGCCCGTCTTTCTTATCTTCCCATGGCCCTCTTACAGATGAGGACTCTGTGATGACGGATCCCACAACGGCTACGATAGTGGCTCGGAACCTCCTCACTCCCAAAGACAGTCAGCTGCTTTCTGGACGGTCCGATGAGTTGGCCGTTCAAGAGTCCTTGGCTCTTAGCGTTCAGTGCGCTGGCTCTGTGTCCAACATGGGCCAACGCCTTCTTGCTCGCTCCCGTCAGGTTGAATCCTTGATGGCGGAGGTGGAGAGTCTTAAGCAGGAGATCAAACAGCTTAAGTACGAGAACCGAAGTTTGCACGTGCTTGCCAACAATTATTCGTCAGGCATGAAGAGGAAGCTTGATGAGCTTGATGACCGTCAACGGTTTGCAGCTTTCTTCCAGAGGCACCTCTTTCCTGGGTCATCCAGCGTTCCACCAAGGTTTGAGGCCTTGAATGATCTATCTTTGGTACCTCCCGCTCCTATGCCTTCCGCTCCGATGCCTCTTGCTCCGATACCTTCTGCTCCGAGACCTTCTGCTCCGAGACCTCCTGCTCCGAGAGTATTGCCATGTAGTGGGGCCTCACGTACACAACCCTTGTGAAGGCTCCATCTTTCTGCCATGTTTAGATACAATTGTAATTTCTCAAAAATAAATAAACAAGCTTTATTCACTGTATTGGGTTGCCTCCCAAGTAGCGCTTTCTTTTACGTCTTGCAGCCGGACGAAACCTTCTTAAGCTCATTTAGGACTCATGACATGGAATTTATCTCTGAATAGGGGGTGATACTTGAGATGATCCGGTAATGGTTCAAATTCTAAAGTGGGTGCCTGGATCATTAACAACATATTAGTATAAAAGAAAATTGAAATTCGGGGAGGCGGCTTACCTGTGTGCTCCGACAAGAACTCAAGGACAAACACATCTTCTTTGAACGTTTCAGGGACTTTGCACTCGCCCAGATGTGGTGTGAGGATTGGTCCTTGTCCTGTGTCATAAAATTCAATTTCTTTGGGGTTGTTTGCCTTAAGTATATCCTCTTCTAGACATTCCCCAGTCACATCTTGCTCTTGATTCTTTGGAAAGGATTCGAAGATGCCTTTCTCACCCTCTTCTTCCTTGGATTGCATGATCCTGCAAGGAATAGGGACATTCAGTGGAATGGGGTTAGAATTAATTAAATTTGGAACAACCTTACTTGAATTAGATGGCGTGAGAGCAATAGGTGCCTGCGGCAAAGGTGTTTCCACCCTTGCCATAGGTTGCGTGTGTTCCTCTTCCTCAAATTGCAACCTTTCATCTTCCTTGTAATTTGATTTAAGGTCCGTTCCAACCTCCATAGCATTTCCCAAAGTTATATCATTATGGATTTCAAAATCTTCCTTCGAGTTTTCAATAGTTGAGTTGGAGAGTTCACTTTGCTCTTGAATTTGTTTCATGAACCCCATAATCTGCTCAATTTGCTCCTCCAATTTACCCAACTTCTTGTCTTGATTTTGTTCGTCCTTGTTTTGAGTTTGGACTTCATTGCTTTGGGCAGGTTGTGGTGGCTGCATAGGTCTTGAATAGAACTCCTCATATGGCTGCCAATATGCTTCACGTTGAACTTGTTGAGCTTCCCACCACATAGAGTTTGAATGATCCCTCCAATCTCTTTGTGGACATTGATTGGCTTGAAATCCTTGCCTATATGAAGCACCAAATGTAGGGATACTCTGCATTGTGGTCCCTTCGGCATACGGCGACAATTGAGAAGTAAGATTTGCCAATTGAGCTTGAATGCTAGCAAAATCCATTTCTTACTTCTCTAGTACCTAACATCAAAGAAAGAGAACTAAATCAACTATCAAAAGTAGCAACAAACAAAGAAAACAACACTAAGTTAGAAACTAAAACGAAAACAACTAAACCAAAAAGAAAAGAACCAAGGGATTAGCAAAGTTGCTAATCCCCGGCAACGGCGCCAAAATTTGATGCGAGAATTATACGCGCACAAATTAAACCCTCTTTTCGTCAATTGTAGTAAGTATGTAAGTAGGGATCGTTCTGGACCGGGGATTAGGAGGGATTGCTAAAACCTTGGAAACTGACTCAAAAACGTAAAAACAAGATAAAACACTAAACTAGACTCAAAGAATGTAAAACTAAAACTTTAAAACACTAAGACAAACCAAAAGATTCAAAATGCTTTAAAAACACAAACTAAATTGATTTCTAACTAAATTGAACATTAAAGCAAAAGGGGGATTGAGGTTTGACGAAAATTGAAATAACAAAACAAGTTAATAAACTAAGCGGAATGTAAATATGAATTTGTGATGGAATGAATGGAATGAAGGCTAGCTAAGGGGTTCTTCTCCACACATGTTATACTTGCATACAAGATTGATTGTCAGTTGGTCTTTCGATAAATTAATGAAACTCAAAACTCCGGATTAATTAGGTCCGCTTAAATTAACCGTCAAGTTTTCCTTAAGTTAATGAATTGGATGGGTTTGCGCAACGCAATTCACAACATTCTCCAAAAGTCCTTTACGTGAACAGCACAATAAAGATACAATCAAAGATCATTAAGCATTATGAAACTATAAGTGTTGACGAGGCATTTGTTACTATGATGAGCATGAAACTCGTGCCAAGAATTCATTTAACGCGATTGTTTATAAGCAACCTCCACTACTTGTGAATATAAGTTCATAACGATTAGGTGAAATTCACTTATATTCTAGCGTCATATTTATGCATGAAAATTAAGCGCGCATTCTTAATAAACATTCATAAATAAGTTATCAATGAAACGGTTAAACAAATTGAATCCACAACTTATGAAATTCCAACGAAAGTTAATCAATTCATATTGCAAATATAAACATAGTTTCGAATCACCCCCTAGCTAAAGGGGGTTTAGTTCCTCATAACTTTGAAATCAAAGAAACACCTAAACATTCCAACAACTCAAAACTTGAATTGTATGAACGTTTAAGCACTCTTCTCTTCCATTCCTTATACGTACAAAACAAAGAGAATTAAAATGAAACTTTGAAATCAAAGAAACACCTAAACATTCCAACAACTCAAACTTGAATTGTATGAACGTTTAGGCACTCTTCTCTTCCTCGTTGTTGTAGCACAAGGTTTAAGGATAGGTTGGTTGGGGGGATGGAAGTGTGGAATGGAGTGGAAATGGAGAAGATGGAGAAAGGGAAGTGTTTGTGTATTACAATGGAAAATGAGATGATTTGGTGAATGGAATGAATGGGTATTTATAGGAAGAGAATGGGTGTTAATGGATGTTTGTTTAAGGTATTTGGTGGATGGGAAAAGGTGTGGATGGTGGGAATTATGGTGGATGGATGGTTTAGTGGATGTAATTTAGGGTTTATTTAGGTGAATGTGGATGCATGATTTAGTGGATGTAAAGGATAATGGGATGGTGTGGAATTTAAAAGCTAAAAAAAATGGGATAATGGGCATTTAAGTGTGAATGGAATGGTGGGATGCACTAATGGAAATTATGGAATGGAATGGTGGGATGCACTAATTAGGAGGAAGAATTAGGGTGAAGGGCTTAATGCATGGATTTGGGCCAATTAGGGTGAAGGGCTTAATGCATGGATTTGGGCCTAAAATGCCCAAGGGGAAGGACTTGGGCTAAAGCCCACGGCAATGGCTCTAAAATGGGCTAAGGTTAGGGTTTAGGTCATCTAAAAGCCCAAAGCCAAGAATAGAAACTCACGACAATGGAAACCTCCAAGAATAGAAACTTCCAACTTTAGAAACTTTGGTTACCAATTCCGACTTCCTTGCTCTTCACTTTCATTTCTTCATTTCTTAAGCTCATTTGACCTTCAACCTCGTTCATTCCTCGTGCTCCATTTGCATACACCACATTCCAGCTCAGTTTTGCTCCAAAAGCTCCCAATTGCATCATTTCATGTATTATGTCCTTTAAACCTGAAAACACATGAAAGTAGCTTAAAAGACTACTTTAACGAATAAAACATAACAAAAATGCATAAGAACTAGCTAACTAAGGCGCATAAATATGCTCCTATCATCAGGAAATGAGAGAAACGGGTATAAAGATTGTTAAGTGTATAGAGAGAGAGCTCAGAATGTCTAACTAGTTGTGAGGTGTCAGGATGCCTATTTATAGGCGTTTATGGAGTCATCTTTGGTGCTCTGCTAACTCTCTGAGTCGTTATAGTGGTTGGAGTTAGAGGTAAAACCCTGTTCACTCAGATGTCCCTGTTGCATAAATCAGAACAATCTGACTATTGCGCAGCATAGGTCAACATAGTATGTCTTCTACACGATATAGGCAATCACATCACCCATGCCAATCACTTTGCCCAAACGTTACGTATAGCAGAGTAAAGGTGATCAGTATGGGACTGAAGGATTGTTATCTGAGTGGAGGCGGTTGGACATGACGTGGGTGCCTACAATGTCTACTCCATCTAGAGTACCCAGGGTGAGATAGATTGTATGAACTCGTTAGGGCTCCAATTGCTAAGTGATCGTGTAGGGTTTGGCTAGAAACCACCAAGTTTTAGTATCTTGCGATAAGAGGAGTAGGATGCCTTACTTACTTCAGGTCTTATCCGCAGAGTGGACTCATATATTTACTGTTCCGAAGACGTGGAAAATATGGTTTCACAACCGTCGAGGCTTGCTTTTGAATGGAATGGGACCACGAGGAGTTTCATGTAGTGGATGATTTTGACTTTAGTGTGAATTAACGGACACGTGTATTTGTTATGCTTGTTGATTATTCACGAACTTGATGAAAAACACAAATGTTTAGGAGTTTGCTTTGGCCGGAAAGCTTTCTAGTTTCTCTAAAGGTTTAGACTTGCTTTGTTTCTTTGTTGTCCGCTTTCTTGAAAATGAGCCTAGTATTTATAAGTGAGCAATTGAATCTTAGTTTAGAATCCCCAATCTGAATCCCGTAATTTGTAGGATAAATTTTCACATTTGATTTAATTTGAGCTAATTATTTAATTTAGGTCTTAATTAAATCAGAATTTTTAGTTTAGGAAATTAAACCCTAATTGATATAATTTGGTCAAATTAGAGTTAATTTGTCCCATTTTGTATTTGATTAGATTTAGTTTATATTGATTGATTGGATTTAGTCATTATAGTTAAATCATAATCAGTAGTTTAAGGAATTAAACCATAATTGAGAGATTTGATCAATTAAGGTTGTGGGACCATGATTTTCTAGGGTCGGAGTAAGGCTGATCTAAATACAGTTACCTCAGAAGTCATGTAGTGGAGTCATCATCACCATATTCTGGGGTAATAGTTGGAGTCTTGGCGACTCCACCATATGATTATGCTTGCCCTGCAAGACATGATTTGATTCAAATATGGACACAATCATATCCTTAAGTCTTGGAGTTCTTAAATTTAGGAATTAACGTACACTGCAAGTAATCATAGCTCTTAAAAGGATGTAAAATCTACCTCCATATATCCTCTAGAATTCTCTCGGCTTAGAATAAGGATTCTATCATAAAAAAAGTCTCTCTCCCACGATATAAATACACATCTAGGATTCATCTCTTGAAACACAATCTAAACACCTGAATTCTTTTGCTTACTACATAAGTCTAAAACTATTCACTAACTTGACCATCAGAGAGTTAGTCAAGTTCAAGCACTTCCTCCACACATAGCGATGCGTGAATTTGGTTCTAACGATTGGTGGTTTTCATTGAAAGTAAACTCATATTTCCTTTCGACCATATCACTCTACCAACTAACATGTATGTGGAAGAAAGCTCGGTTAACGCCAACGTTAACCCTATCGGTAGGCATAACTTACTCTCTTATGTGTCCTTTATTCCTATGACTGACAACCTGCTACCCTAAGTCACTACCACATAGTGACAAGTAATAACCTACAAGGAATAACAGTTATTCCAGGGAACAACAAAGACCCAGTCAACAAGCCACCTACTTCCATGGACTAGATATGGGAAACCCTGATGAAGATCAACACCTATGTCAAAAAGCTACAAAAGAACCAAACATCCACTTAAGCAGAAAAACACTTCAACTTTGTGGACATTGAGAGGCATATGAAGAATCTGAAGGAAAAATTTTGTCCTAACTAAGAACATGTGAGAACATTTGAACACATAGGCAAACTATTAACACATTAAAGTAGGCATGCATTAAAAAATAATTCTAAAACCCATGACTTTTAAAGCCTAGTGAATGGTAAACCACAAGACTCTTTAACAACATTAAAGAGAATAGAGTTTTTGAGATTCATTACCCTTGAAGCTCATCCTTGTTTACACAAGGGATTCACCCAAGTGGAAGGCCTTCAATTCACCTCTTAATTCCTTGAATCTTCCTTGTGATTTTTCCTCCTTTTGAATCTCCTTTGCTCCTCGAAGATGTGAGGAAAGGAACTCCAAAAAGTACCAAAGGTTTGGTACCTCTAAGTCTCCACACCAAAGATGTAGTGTGAAGAGAAGATGGATGACTTAGAAAGATTTTAGATGTTAGTAAAAGTCTCCCTAAGTGGCCAGCCTCTATAGAGAAAAAGGGCGGAAAGTTTATCTTCTTTGCCTCAAGAAAACCCTAGTGAGAAAAAGCTATAAAGATGACTTATACTACCTCACATGTGAGTGGCAAACTTGCAATTAACCCAAGTTTGCTACCACTCACCCTTGGCCGGTTTTGACTTTGTTTTTGGGTTAATTTCCATTTAGTTTTAGTTGTCACACAACCTAAACTCAATGGGCCTTGTGGACCCAAAACCAACTTAAAAGCCCATTACGAACCTTTCGTAAGATTAATTAACTAATTAATTAATTTTGACCATTCTCAATTAAACTATTTAATTGATTATCCATCTCATTTATATTTCTTCACTTTCATCCTTGCTCGGTGTACGATCCATTAGGTTCCAATTAGCTAGGCAGTGGGCGATTGTTACTCTTAACAATCAATTGTGAATTGAAACTACATTTCAATTCTTCATTTGATGAAGATTAGTGTTTGCTAATCTTCAGAGCTTCCACAAACCATGAGTGACACCTAGCAGTATGTCATGGCTACCTAAGCTAAGTAGATGTGGTTAGAGAACCTATCCAGTTACAATTATAATGCAATACGGTCATTCTCTAATACAATACTCTTAATCACATTGTTTGAGTGATAGTTTGTTTCATGTCTACTATCTAACATGATACTTCTCTTATATGATTCAATTGAATATGATTTGGAACAAGCTTCCTAAGTCATATTCGTATGCTTTGGCCAAAGACTCCCAAATCATATCTCAAAGTCTTCTCCCTCCACCATGGAATGTTAGAGATCCACATTCATATGCCTACATGACTAGATAACTTGACCCCAATAATATCGTGGACACTCTCGAAGGAATGCCTTTGACATGATCAAAGATCAAGGGCCTAACCATTAGACATCTATGATGATTCAGGTCAAATGACTACTTTGCATATTGCAACTTATGAGCTCTTACATAACATGTATGTTCGAACTCTCTTTTGATCGTGGTTCAGTGTACTCAATTACCTTTTGAGCACCTATGTGTTTGTCTCAGTGTCCAACATCAAATGACTTGAGACTAGTCATACTCACGCTTAAGTTAACATAACACATATTAACCTTAGTGGATTGTCAATGCCCAACTGGCAATCCTATGACTAAGAACGTTTTAGGAATGAACATAAAAGAAATGTCTCGTTAATCTAACTTACTTAGATCACTTCTCTCTTAGGTTAAATACATTCCTTGAATTCCCTTATTGCTTACACATATAATACAATAAATAATGATTAACAATAAGCTTTGCCCTTCATTAAACATATAAAAGTTTAACACAATAAGTATTCCAAAAGCTATTACATTAAATGAGTGGCTTTGAGGGCATACTTTCAACAGAATCTGGAAAACTCGAGCGGACCAATTCTTGAAACCTAAATTCCTGTTTTTGGTTATGGAAACATAATCACCATAACCCTTAAATGAGAACCCATAGTGTCACCTACTTTCCCAATCTCCACAAATGTCCCTAGTCCAAGCAGGGGTCTCATATGCAGCGGACAGGTCACCAATGTAGCCTGTGAAGACATACTTTAGGAACCATATAATGCTCCTTCCAAAATGCAATGAGAACACTGAGAGTGGAGCCTCGTTACCTAAGATTTGACGAGCCTGAATTTTCTGAAAACCAAGAGCGGCAACG
Source organism: Pyrus x bretschneideri (assembly GCF_019419815.1). Classification (NCBI taxonomy): domain Eukaryota; kingdom Viridiplantae; phylum Streptophyta; class Magnoliopsida; order Rosales; family Rosaceae; genus Pyrus; species Pyrus x bretschneideri. The sequence goes on along the minus strand of NW_025999820.1, from coordinate 2,403,643 downwards.
TCCTTCAGATAGAGAGAACCCCAGAAGTTTGGTCAGGAACAACCATCCTCAAATCCCCAGTAGGTAGATGGTCCTAGTCAAAAGTCTGATTTCGATGGCGATCGAAATCAACCCCCCCCCCCACCAAAGAAGTTTTCCCAACCTCAATTCAAACTATTATGTGGTGATTCCGACTTCAAACTACCATGTTATGCACTACTGGAATATCATGGTCCTAAATAACAACAATAATGCCTAGATGGGAAAATCTTTCCCATCCATCTTGGAGAGGCTAGCCATGAGATGGTACTTGGAACTGCCAACCAGGTCCATTGATTGTTTTGAAAGTTTGGCTGACATCTTCGCGAACACCTATTCAATGCACCATAATGTTCGCAAGCTTCATAAAGCCCTGTTTAGAATGACCCCTCAATCTACAAACGAAAATCTCATGACCTAACTGAAGCACTTCTGGTAGAGCTGGTAGAAATGTAAAAATCTAATGATAAGTTGGCCACTATGGCGTTCAAACAAGGCATGTATGTCTATGCACTCATTTCCCAGAAGCTGAACAAAAGGAAGCATGATTATGCCACTTTGGTCGAATGCTTTGATATCTTGGATAATCTGACTATTTGGAATGAAAAGACTAGAAAAACCACAAACCACCCAGATTACCCCAAAAAAGACTAACAAAAGAAGAGCTAACAAGAACACCCCTCATCCTGCTTCGCGACAAGTTCTTAGAGGAGGACATCCAAATAAACAGGCCCTACCAAAGCCAAAACAATATATTACTTAAAGCACCACCATCAACAACATCCTTAATAGCATAAAGGACAAGTTATTCTTCTGACGCCCAAAACTACTCTTGAAACACCTGCCGAAGAAAAACCTAAACGAGCATGGATTTTTCCACAAGAGCATTGGCCATGCCACTAGGGGTTGTGAATGTTAAGGAATCACATTGAATAACTGTTGGATCAGGGCATTGCTGGGAATTCGTCAGAGACAAAGTAAGGAAAGAAGGCTGAGTCGAACCCAATGATAGGAACCAATCAGATAAGTACACAAACGATGAAGATCGACAACCGGCAAAGAAAGCCCACTTTTAACATAAACTGCATCCATGAAGGACGAAAAATTCTGAAAATAAGAGAAATGATGGAAAGGGTCATAAGAAATCTGACTCTTATTACCCTAAGATGGACTTCCTGTTGATGTCTTCAAATTGAGTAAAAAAAAAAAGGTAATTGGGACTACACGTAGTTCAATTCCCTTCCCAATATGTAAACAGTCTACTCTGGACTCAATAGCAAAGCCATCGTCTACGCAAAGACAAGTTTATAGAGAACTCATCTCCCAACACCTCACCATAAGCTTATCGTCAAAAGTTATCCCTGATCTAATTATTTACATTAAGTGATTTGATTTTCCCCCTAGAGATATATAGGCAATCCTTCTCGGATTCAATCACATCCCTTTAAAAAATTAATCCTACTTTTACCATGAATAAGGAAATTTTAGTTGTCTTGATGTTTGTTTGTTTTTTTTTTTTTCTTTTTTGTCATGCATGGAGTACCTCACTCGTCCTAAACAAAGCACATACTTTGAAAACTTCGTACAAATGCAAGTCTAAAATTCAAAATAGCATTATCAGATGAGTCTCTCTTAGCTCATTCTATGTTAAACAGCTGTTAGCTTGGGAGACTTAAACTGTAAATTGCGCGGTTACGATTGGCGAGCTACGGGCATGAGCATATGGTGCCCTAACTCGAAAGTCTAACTCACCATCCAGCCTCCAGAAAGTTTATGCAACTAATAAAGTTGTGGGTTATAACATTCAAACCTAGGCTCTATGCTATTGAAGGGAATAGTCGAAAGGGCGACCCAGGAATTATCCAAAGGTGGTTCTGAACTCTAACCCCAAGTCCGACTACTTCTATCCCGGACCAACGTACTAAGTCAAGTATGTTCTGCGACGTTATATGTTTCCAGGTCCGAAAAGGGCATTCAGACTAGAAATCCCTAAAAGGAATTTTATTCCAATGAAGCTCTAATATGTGGAAATGCTTTGACTTAGCTACCTAAGGTAGTCTGATCGAAAACGTTGAGGTTTGATGCTGATAAAAGGATTCAAAAAGTGTTTTCAATCCACATATCGACGACCAAGTTTCCAAAAAACTTTTGTTTAAGCTTCATTGGAGACGGACACGTGATCTAATCTAAGAAAGAAATCATTTCCTAGTACTACATTACAAGTATTGAAATTTTTGATCCAAGAACTAAGGTACGGTAAAAAGTTGTTATTGATTTGTTTCTTGTAGGTTGTTTGAAATTTTTAAGTCCGATAAATGAATTGAAAAGCACGGAGCGAAAGATTCTTCATGGGTTTAAGGTTTAATTCCTGGTACCGAAGTATGGTGGTGTTCTGGATATCGCGATGAGAATACTTTATGGATTCTAAGTTTGAGAGGTAATGTTACTCCACATCAACATTACCTAATGGGGCTTTTGAGCTATGTCCCAAGCCCACAAACTTACTTGTATCCTGCTTCGTTGCTTATTTTATTTCTACAAGTTCATTTACTTTGGAAGGATTTATCAGATTAAGGAAAAAAGGCACAAGACAAAGTAAAAAGATCGCGTATGCACATGTTTATTATCAAAGTCTTAGTAAAAGGGTTCAAATAGGTACAATAGTTTGGGGGAGACAAGCTCTCACCCCTGACAAAAGAAAATTTTTGAAGGCTCCTTGGCAAGAGTCCTTGGTGCTAATAGAGATATTGCTACATAATAAATTACGTGCTATACCCATCTTGCTATGTTTCAAGCAAGATACTACATTGAGGGTGAGTATTATGATGGAGGTCCGTCGTTGCCATCGTCTATAAGAGGAGGATGAAGAAGAAAGCGGTGACGAAGAACCCTCTGAAGAATCTCAACACTTTGCAGAGGTTCCACCTATACACAAGAATTGCATGGAGGGTGCTACGAGGGGATGAATTTTATGAAAGCAAGAAGCGAAGGATACTAGCATGGAATAATGACTAAATTGGGAATCACTTAGCTTTGTTATAGAGATTATTAAGGAAAAAGAAGATTTTTGGTTTAAGGATTTCGAACATCGAAAGATCAGAGAGGAAACTGGATGAGGAAAGAGTAGCAGTGCCACCATTATCTATTCTGGGGCGATAGGTGGAGCCCTAGCGACTCCACTAGATAACCATGCTTGTTTTGCAAACACGCGATCTAATCTGGATATAGACACAATCAGATCCTTTAAGTCTTGGAGTTCCTGCAATCTAAGAATTGGTGTGAATCGCAAGTAATTATAACTCCTATGCAATATCTACCTTTAGATATCCTCTAGGATTCTCCCGACTTAGAATAAGGATTCTATCCTAAAAATGCCTATCTCCTTAAAGTATAAATACAGTCATCTAGGGTTCATCTCTGGTAGCGCAGTCTAAACACTTGAATTCTCTTGCCCACTGCTTGAGTTTAAAACTATTCACTAACTTGAGCGTCAGAGAGTCTTTGGTCGACACACCCTCCCCCCTTCCCCCGGTCTAGGCTTGTTCATAGTTGTTTACTATTTTGCAAGTAGTCGAGTTCGAACACTTCCTCTACACATGATCGGTGCGTAAATTTGGTTTTAACA